>NW_026635895.1:0-1200000 GCF_028554395.1 Pezoporus wallicus | reverse complement strand
AATCTAGGGTAGATTTGTATGTGACTTGAAAGCATCACATCCCGTCTCCCCAGAGCCAAGGATGGAGCCACACCACTGCTACACAGGCTGACATACCTCTTTCAGCTTGTTTTCAACAGTCAGCATTTCTAGATCCAGTGTAGCCCCATTTCCAGAAGAATTTCTGCAGCTTAAAAGGAGAACGGGTTAGAATTCAGATCCCAGTTTGTGACTGACGGAGAAAAATAACTAAAAGGTGGCCCCATCTCCGAGCTCCCCTCTCCGCAGGTCTGTTTCCTTGTGAGAAGTAGGTGTTTCTATCTAAAGTCCCATAATGGCAATATTCCACCACGGAGTTAAGAAAAGGAAAGAAACAATTGTTGAAGCAGTATTTCAAACTACGAACTGCAGACAGCTGTCTCCCACACTTTCCAGGTTGAGTTACAACACCGTTCCCTTTTAAAACAAGCCTTCATTTCAGTTAACCACAGTGAGCCAACCGGTGTATAAATCAGCTTGCTACAAAATGAAGAACAAATCTACAGTGGCCATTGGAAAGGCAATGCTGAATGTAAGTAAGAACATACCCATACGGCACGCTCTTCCCCAGATACGTCTGGGTAACTCCTATTAGTGGTAAAGGCTACAAACCCGATTTTCTTAAACTATTTGATCCCAAGGGATCTCGGAAGCAGCCTGGAACATGCTTAATGAGCACTTGTACAGGTGGCCTTCAAAGACAAGGTGCTTATGAATGAGTAATTGCATGTTTCCTTGTGACTGAGCACGCAAGTGTCAGTCAAGTCTATTCCTTAGGCTATATATGAAGCTGGGGTGTGATAAAATGACATAATTGAACACTCGGAGGGAACTTTTCTTCCTTTACAAAACGGGGGTGGATAATGTCAGCATATTTTACGTTACCATCTTGATCTCCTAGCTATTTACAGTGGAACATTTCAATAGAGTTAAACATATTCCAGTCCATTGTTAATAACTTCTTTTCCCCCAGATAACATTGAGACTGACAGTGCATTTCAGCTCAAGGGGAAGCTGCTCTATTTCAGCTACCATTCCACTTTGGAATTATATCTTTCACCCGGCTCTATCAATTCCTTCTGCTGGATTTAATAATTACTTTGCTTACCAGCAGCAGTTACTCTTAGCTTCAATTCCATAAGCAAAGACAACTTCCGATTACAGTGTGTTTACTAAAAGGACCATATGTTTTTTGTCTGATTAATTTGCCTTCCCTCCCAAAACATGCTGTAAAAACATGCTTTTGTAACCAGTCCTCAAAAACCTCAGGTCAGACAGTATTACAGTAACAAAGAGTATTACTGCTCATGCATATCAACGGTATATACACCAGGGAAACAGTCAAACACAATGTGTTTTATAGGGTTTAACGTGTTATTCCATCATCTTACGCTGTGTAATGCTGGGTTAGTATTAAGGTGACGAACAGAAGACAGCCTGGCTCTCTTCTGCATCCTGTGGCAGTCACCAGCCCTGGCCTCACGCACATCAGAGGGAACCTTCTCCAAAGACCACTGAAGTCAGCAGGGATATCATTTTGATAGGCTCGGGCTCTCTTCCTGCCTTCTCATTTGTAAATGAGGGTTTTAGTGGTTAGCTCCCCTCACAGGGCTTAAATTAACTGCTGTCTGTTGAGTGCAGTATTAACATTTACAGAGCATGTCTTCTTCTCGGTTTGTAGTTGTCTTTTTCGGAATTCCTTCTGCTTTCCTCTTTGGCTCTTGCTCTCTGGAAGGACTGTCTGATGAGTCCAAAACTTCCAACAGAACAAGAGAGGAAACTCGGCTTTTCCCTTATCAGCTACTTGTGCTCAGTTTCTTTAAGAAATACATAGAGGGTATCTACATTTGCCAACTGTGAGAAGCAGAAATGAAGCTTCAAGCCAGGTTTTATCCCTGATGAACTTGGTCTGTGCAAAAGCCGAGTTAACAACAGCTCCTTCCTGACTGCCTGCTTGCCAGATGGAGATTTATCTTTAAAATCTGTACAGTAGTGTGCTATTACTGACATGTTATTTCTGTGCAGTTTGTCTGTGCACTGCTGCTCCCTTGGGAAGGAATACTCAATCCATTTTAAACTCTAAATATAATTGCCCATTAATATCCCCTGATACTGTGAGAACTTTTAATCATGCCTCAACATAAAATAACTCCTACAGATGTTTGTTTTCCCTTAGTTAATAAAGCAAATAGAAAACATAGCAAGCCATTAGGCTGATGCAGTTCACTTACAGAGACTATTGTGCTTACACATTTGATTGAAGACGGTATTTTAAATCGTGCATGTAAAGGATTTAATTCAACTATTCCATTTTAATTAAACCTTACCATAGCAGCACTCGCACAGGGTTATTTGGACATCGCAAAAATACTTCTAAATATGCAGCATTTCAAAAGAAGCTAAAGTTTCAGGAAGAACATACGTAAATTCCCTCTTCCCCCCAAAGCTCCTGGCACAATCAGTCACAGATCCCCGGACAGATTAATAACGTCTCTGACTTCTCTTTTCTGGTACCCAGCACTTACGGAGCTCACAAGAACTGCATCCTTTCGTGTGTCAGCAGCGCACGAAGAGAAGAGCATCTGCCAGAGTTGTTTCTCCCTGGAATACTCACATCACAAAACCCAGCTTAGTCTCCCTATTCTGGCGACCAAACCCAGGCGAGAACAAGTTTCCTTCTCTTCTGGCTTTGCCATACAAAAACCGCTGTGAGAAACCTGTCCCATCAAGTAGCATACAAGCAACAGAGCCAAGATTAGACTGAAACTGAGCTCAGTGAGTGAGTGTTAGGCCTAACTACAAAATCCACCTCCTAACAAAATGAGAGGACCAGCAGTCCTGGCGTGAGGCTGAGCTAGTTCCGCATTTGGCCCAGCTGGATAATCAGTGCTCATGCGATGTGATGCCACCTGGTACTAAAGGAGTGGCTTCAAAGGAACCACCTATTATTCATCAAAAGCAGTAGACACTCAAATACCATCAGCCCTCCAGTTAAATCCGGCAAAAGCCCCAAGCAGTTTAACTAATAAGATAATACACAACATAAGGTAGTAATGGGAGGTTTGGGTGAGAAAACGTTATTAATTTCTCTTAGTTGGAGCTTGCCCCTGACCCAATGCTTCTCTGATGTGCAGCCTGGGCTCCTCTCTGTTTAAATAGTACCAAAGTTTCTCTTGGCCTAAAACCTGTCTAATAATCTTCTGTGGTGGTTCAGATTTCTCTCTTAACGAACAAAGAGAGTTTTACTTCACTGCCTTGTGCCTGAGCTTGAAGGCTTTGCATATATCTTCAGTTAGGGGAAGAAGGGGTAAAAGAAGGAGTATTACCAGCTATAAATATCTCCCTGGGAAAGAAAGAAGGGAAAACAGCATTGAACAGAGTAGCTAAAATGCTGGTTTCTGACTGTTTGTTGTCCCAGTTGTGTCAAGGGTAAGCTTTGTCACGTTCATGCACAGGAACCATTCCAAACTAAGAGGTGAATAAAAACCTCTGTGCGACTCCACCTCTCTTGCTTTGCTTCTGGGTATATCAGAACAGAGTCTCTGCTACTCATCTGCCACACAGAGGGGCAGAGAACAGGGCCTCAGACCAGAAGGAAAAAAGCAGAACTGAGAATATCCAAAGCTTTCTAAAACTGAGTTGAGAGAATAACAAAAGTAACTACGGACCCCAGTGCCTCTGAGGAGAGATTTATGTCCACACAGCTTAAGCGCTGGCTATCTACTCTTAGATATCTCAGGAGATCTACTGTCTCTTCCTTGCAGAGCTCTTCCCTAACTCAATCAAGCCATGCTGTCTGGCTGCCCTCTCTCTCAGTGTGTTGATGAGTACTTTTCCCCCTCTGTCCTGCTCTCTCCCAATGAAGCTGCTTCGCGCAGCGAAGCGCATGGGCTGAGCCACATTTGAGATGTGTCGCTGCAGCAAAAGGAGATGTAAAAGGGTAAATAACATCCTACAAAGCTCGAGATTAATCCCAAACTTTCCCCCCAAACCATTCTCCTCTGGCATCATTCTGTGCTAGGAAAAATACCATAATCAGGCAGAAAGAAGGCTTTCTTGTGAAAGTTGAAAGGGAGAGGCTTGTAATAGAAAACAGGTTAGAAGCCGAAGTACAGAATCATTATTGTACTTCCATAATGCACAAACCACAGCATTCAAGTTTTAGACAAACTATCAAAATGGGCATGAGCTTCCCATCGTACCCGTCAGTAGGCGAGCTTTATGAAAAGCCTTTTCCCATGTACTTATCAATGCTGTTCCTCTTATCATGCCAATCACAGGCTCTTTGTTTGAAGGGCACAGTAGGCATCTTCCCGAGGTTTTATTTTCACTCTTCTGGTGCCCTCCGGATTAATGAGAACTGAGGCCCTGCTCCTGCTGCTCTCAGACCTCTCCTTTGCTTTTTGCTGACAGCCAAACCTGCCCTTCCTCCTTCCTCCTTTCCATTTGATGTAGAATTTATACCAGCCACATGGGAAAAGGAGGAGCGGCTTCAACCACTGGCTTTAATCTCCATGTGAACGGCAAAGCAACCACGGGGCAGCAAGGAGCATTGAAGTCCTCAGTGTAAATGTTGTTGCTCATTACAGGCTGCCTCCCTAGGGAGGAAAAAGAAATCTTCAAAGGGGAACTGCACCAGCCTCACGCACGCCACAGTCCCCTCTCACACACACACGCGCCTTTCACGTCTCATACATGTGGTTTCCACGCAGGAAACAATTACTGTCATTAATAGACCCAAATAACCCCACTGTTCATTTAAAAATGCACTTTAGATCGACAGAGGCATGAAAAAATAGTGGCTGGGTGCTCGGGTCTCATTACCCCCATGCACTGAAACCCCGTTGTGTATATAGACTGTCAACTCTCTATTTTTCCAGGCCTATCACATCAAATCCAACTCCAGCACAAACCAAAACACGCTCACGATCTGAACGTTCTCCAGGAGGCACTCCCATGCCACCGTTTCTTCCTGCGACACCCAGGAGCTATTTTGTCTAGGCTGAAATAGATGTGACTGCTACAGGCAAGAGGGAGCTTTTGTGCATCCGGAGGCGGTGGTTAATATTTTAAAGGGGCTATAATGCATCTCATACAGAAAATTAAGGGAAGGATTTTCCTCTGCCCTGTTGGGAGCATTTACGTTTGCTTAAAATCACTGACCCAATAAAAGCAGCAGCACGTGCTCTAATTTTCCTGGTGTTTCCCTTCTGCCACGTCCGACTCGAGAACGTGATTTCCTCCGTAACTGCCTTCAGTATGACACAGGCTGTGATCACGTCAGGGAACTGGTAACGAATACTTCTGTTAGTTATAATCGCTTTCTTCCACCCTCCACTTGACTGCTGCATCCCTCACCTGCAAGACTCCTGGCAAACCCTTGTAGGTCCGTGAGAGCAGGAGTACGTAAAGCAGTTGTCTGCACATCCACGGATTCCCTTAGGACGGGGTGGAAGCTTATGGCTGTGCTCCACATCCAGGAGGGAATAGGTTTGCAGAGGGACAACATACAAGTGCAGAGCTGCAGCTGTGGGGGCAGCAGGGATGCAGCGCTGTGAGTAAAGGCTTTGCAGGGTCACCAGTGCTGAGCAGCATCCTCCATGTCAGGGACAGACAAAGGAAGCAAGATTAGTCTCTGTAGCCACGAGGCCGATCGCCCTCTCCTCTCACAGAGAGCTCACCGTAGAGGGTCTGGTCTGTTGCCATAGGGCGGCGCTTGCGTCGATGGAATAAAACAGCAATCTGTTCTTTTCACCCCTTGTTTCTTTTCTTTAACGGCGCTGAGAAAACCCAGGCCATTTCAGCTGGTACAACAGCTTGATGTGTTGCTCAGTGCACATATCTCGCATGAATCATCCATTTAATTTGGAACTCTTACTTTAGCTTTCCAAAATAAAGAGTTTGGGGTGGGCGTTTTTAAAGCCCCTGGGAAGAATATGTTGGACTTGACTTCTGGCATTTGTCTTTCATATGTTTAGTGAAATTAGCTAGATCTGGAGAATGTTGCCCTTTACCTGGCAATTCAGGAAACCAAAGAAACTAATACATTTATCAAATGAACAGAAACGGCCCCCTGGATTTCAACAAGGTTTCCTTTTGTTGCATGTACTAAATTCCAGTTAATCAATTTTCTACACATCGTAATGGTTTAGAACAAAGGTTGAGATGACAATGAAACTTGATGATTACAGCTCTTTGCCTGCGGAAGAGAGAAAAGAAAGTAACACTTTGCAGTGTCAATGTACACAGAAATAAACCCAGGAGCGCTTTTTTGACAAGAGAGGCCACAGTAGTTCAGTTGAGACAGAGAGAAGCTTTTATATTGTCCTAGGGGCCATAATCAAGCAAATATAAGGGGAAAAAAGATCATACAATGATGAAGAATTATGTTCTAATCTGCGCTGAAGTGAAACGACCTCATAGGAGAGCTTGACAAAGGAATTAAAAATGTGCCTAATAACGCACATATATTCCAGCAGGCATCCCTAAATGGGCCTGTCCTTTAGGAGTAGGGAAATGCTTCTTCCTCTCTCTCATTCCCGCCTGTAACTTGGACACACATCGTGATATCTGCTGGCAAAACAGCTCGCGTGAGTTTGTCAAACAGCACATGGGGAGCTCAAAGCCCTGGATACCTTCACTCATTAGGGGATCCTTTCAATCTGCCTCTTGCCTGCGGTCGCTGGGTTTCCTCAAGAAGCCTGGGTGTGCTTTCTGGAAGCTCAACACCGCTCCTTTCTGCAGGAGCATGCATTATATACCCTGGTATAAGAGGACAGCAGCAGCAGCAGCAGTGTTGCCAGCTCCGTGTTTCACTACAAGGCTTAAGTGTTTGGCATTTTATTTTACATCTTCAGCTCCTGGAAGCAAGAACAGGCTTTGGGGTTTGTCTTTATTGCATAGCAGGAACGTAAGTTTTACCCCGTGTGGTAAGGAGACAAACTTGAATATGTGACCCAAAGGCATCAGAAGCAAAACAAGTGAAAGGGATTCATTTTACAATCTCTAGCTTCCCAAGAAAAGAGTGCTGAATAGATGCACTCTGATGTAGCCTTACTGAATCCTTTCTTACCAGCTTTATCACAGAATCACAGCACCAGCCAGGTTGGCAAAGCCCTTTAAGCTCATCCAGCCCAACCATTCCCCAGCACTGCCAAGGCCACCACTGACCCACGGCGCTGAGGGGCTCGTCTACATGCTGCGTGAACACTTTCAGGGATGGAAGGTCCCTCCTTTATAGCTCTCTGACCAATTTCACCTCTATCTGAGATAAAGGGAGGTTCAACCACGGCTTCGTGCGCTTGTACCGGAGAGCACCACAGGGCTGCTAAGCCCTGTTGTTCATGGAAGTATGTGATTTCAAATCTGGTAACTCTAGTGTGTAGCTTACGGTTTTAACAACATTTCTGGAATATCAAGTCTCCGAAGACAACAGAGACACCACCACGCAGGATGAGAAAGGTGGGCAAATGCACGCACTGGCATGGAGCGATGGTCCTGTACGTGGAGAAATCCTTGCTTCATGGATTCCACTGCACTGCACATGTGAGGGGGTTCAAAAAAGAGACAAACAGGTTCCTCCTGATTTCCCCCTGGGAAACAGCATTGCCCCCAACACCAGTTAATCCAGACAGTATGAGCCCCGAAAGTAAAGTTCATCGACCATGGCAGCATGTTCGTCCAAAGGTCTGCAAGCACAACAGAGCTCCATGCTCACGCAGCAGCAGCGTAAAACACGTGTAAGGTACGTACCTGTACAAGCCCAGACTTCCTGCAGCTCTGTGTGTTCAGCAGGGGGAAAATCAGACCCCCCTACATATGCACAAGCCACTGCCATAAGCCGCTGCTGGAGGAGGATGCAGGAACTGAACTTTAGCCCATGAAGCTTCCTCTCCTTTGACAGGCTATTCCCACATCACAGTTGCAGTAACAGCTGTGAGCAGTTTACAGAATTCAAATGAAGGGAGATGTATCTGCTTTGATTTCTGTTTCTGAGCTGTTGATATCTCGATGATAAAGCTGCCATATATAAATACGTGTAGACACGAACAACCGCAATGCCTCTGTGGACTCATCTATTGGACAGGAACTGTATCGTTTCACTCATAGGAACTTGGATGCGAGTTTCATTTTATTACCAGTTCCTGGCAAAGAGCTGTGTCTCCTTATTTGAGTTTCACTGGCTTTCCTATGCGATGCAGCGCTACCCACACAAGTCTTTTCCTGTTGAGGGGACGTGGGTCCACAGGGAACGTGCCGAGCTCACAGGACAAATCCAGCAGCTCTCCGCACTAAAAACTTGCATGGAGCTCTACTTCAGGTTCCCAAGTTTTTCAAGGAACATTGCTAAGCAGATTTATAGGAATTCTGGGGAGAAGACCTCCATATACCACAACATACCCATAAGTATCTTCAACAAGAACATTTTCTGCCTTGCCGGGTGAATTACACCTTCTTACCTCTCCTTTCCCCTTGCACGAAACAGCAGAGAGGGCCCACCCCAAACTCCCAACTCAGAGCACGCAGAAAGAATGGGATCTAACTAGACTCTCGTAAAGCCTCTGGAATACTAAAACGCCCCACCTTTAGTGGCAAACTTTAGGCACTGGAAAAGCGACTTTGGTCCTACCCTTGGGAGGTCGCTCAGCTTAGCAGCTGAAAGGACGGACTGCAGTTAGAACCACCAGGTCTCTCTTCTCTGCTCTGGAAGCACTTGAGCCTAAGAACACATTTGCTGAGCAATTAGGTGCGACTTGTCCTAGGCCACTGACTTCCAAAAGCAGCTTCAGGACTTCCCCAAAAGGAGACTTTTAAAAAAGGAAAGAAAAGGCAAAAAGAACAAGAACTCCTGAAAATCGCAGACTGGCAGAGAACGAGGTCCCAGGGGAAGGTCGCCTGCTATGAATTTCGTATCTGCATTAAAAGTCAGGCTGTTCAGCAGCAAGACTCGAGGAAACGAGTTAAGTTCAGGAAAAGGAGACACAAAAGCCTTAAGGTGAAAAGCTGAACAGCATAGATAATGCTCACTCTACCAAGATAAACAGTTTCAGCGTCTGTATATAGCTAGCTTTGTCAAATGAGTGTTGGGTAGGAAAGAAAACAGGAGGCAGAGAGTGGGAAGAGAGAGGACTCTGGCTCCAAGCACTAAGGAAACACATGCAGGGGAGAAGAGAGCCGAGTATGAGCAATGAATCTTACTCCGTTCACTCAGGCAACACCACTGTTAACATCCCAAACACTTGCCTGAGGAGCGAACTTATGGCCACCAGCATGCCCTCAAAAAGGGCGTCCCACCTCGGCGTGAACAGCTTGTCTGTGCAATGGGGTGAGGATTTAAAAGACGGCAAGCTTCAGGAGAAGTGCCTGCCACATGCAGATGCTCCCATACTATCTGCCCGTATAGAGAGCTGTATGAGACAGTGGGATCTTTCCCCTGTTCTCACCCTGCTTATTCCCTGCCCATGAAGTCCAGTCCATTTACTTCCCACAGACCCATTCCCAGACAACTGGCACAGTTTCATGCGGTAATAAATGAGCACTTCAGCAGCAGGTACATGTTCAATGTTCAATGAAACTAATGAATACAGGGCCATGACAAGACATCAGTCTCACCAGCATTGCATCTCTGACACAAAGCAGCAAAAAGCAGTTTCGACAGCAGACTGACTTCTGGACAGCCAAGAGCTGTGGAACAGTATTCGTTACTCACAAACGAGCACTGCTTTTTCCCTACAATATGGGACTAATAACACAAGCTACAGCAGCCAAGAACAACAGATTTCTGAGACGATATATGTATCTGCAGAGTCAAAGAGAGGAAGGAAGAGGTCACAGTGCTCAAATACACATCAGTTCTGATCCACAAGCCAAAACCTCTTCAGCAGTACGGTGGCATCACAAGAAGAGCTGCTTTTGGGTGTTTCCCTCCACAGGGCAATGAGGAAGAGTGTATGGAAAGACAAGTGGAGTCATGGAGCAGCCACGCAATCAACCCCTGTACGGAAAACAATTTAGATGCAAACAGGTAAATATCTGAGACGACTTCTTCTATCCTCCATCATTGCACAGGGAAATCCTTACTGTTACACTGGGAAAAGATTTCCAACCTAAATTCAGCTGTCTTTAATCTTGTACCTGGAACTGCTATTAAGATGGGCTCATTGCAGAGCTTCCACCACGGAAAACCTTATCAGCACAGACACAGGCAAAAATCATTGCCGCTCTATTTGATGCCAGGCTGAAACAAAGCTGCAAGTACCATCTGATTAAGCCTTATAAAAATGTGCAGAACCTGGACAATATTTATGTACAATTCTGTATAAATATTATCTAAATATTATACGTAAATATTATAATAAATATTTGTATTCATGCACAAATAAATGTTCATTCGTTTGTACATAAATGAAGCAAAGGGAATGGGCGCTCTTTGGGTCCCCTGCACGAATGGCAGAAAACGTGAGCTCTGATGATCAGCCATTTGATGTTGGGGGTTCAGGACATTCAGTACTCAGAAGAATGGAATTGCTGCCACGGTTTTTATGATTCAGGAATAGGTTGTCAGCTCCTCTACCATTCTCCAGTTCCATTAAAACAGCGGAATGAACTCGTTTTTTCTGCTCCTACACCTACAGCAGTCTCTCAGAAGCGCTGTTAAGTAGAACTGAGAGTCTGGCCCTTCAGCCTGTGGGTACCCTGGGTACAGTGATGCCGCGGTCCCTATTTCCCACACTCATATGGTGTGATCCCTGAACTCTCCAGAGCAGGCTGAGCTTTTTATCTCATAATTAATATCAGTCTTGTCCGCAGGGGCAGGACGTCAGAGGGGCTCGTGATCAACCTGGCCAGAAAGCCTGTAAATCTTTCCATGGCATTCCTGCAAAGCTTCCACCCGCACAAGACTGCGGAGGCAGAAAGAGCTTACAGGGAAACTGCAGTAAAAGCTGAAATCCTGGTCATTCTTCCACCCAGCACTGCAGAGACATATCATGCTAATGCTTACACATCAGTGCTCAGCCCTAACCATTTTGTTTGGCTTGGCAAAATAGCTGGAAAAGCAAACCAGAGAAACACCCCTGGGGGGAGAGGGGGGACTTAGATCACGTTCCCATGTCATTTTTTCACGATTGCCATTAAAAGTATAATTCCTGCCACTAAATCGTTAAGACTTACAAAAATTATGCTGAGGAAAATCTACAAGATAGAGAAAGAGAGCACAAACCCCTTCCAGCTAAGACAGAACCTACACGTGTAAAAACGTTAATGCTGCTCTTTGCCTTTCTGACCTTCTGCCGCTGAAGGATACCTCCTTATTCTGAAAGAAACATGCATAATAAAGCACATAGACAAATGTGCACAAAAGAGATATGTGTAAAGAGCACTCTTGGACTGGATATCAGGAAAAATTCCTTCACCAAAAGGGTTGTCAAGCACTGGAACAGGCCGCCCAGGGGAAGTGTCCGAGTCACCATCCCTGGACGTGCTCCCAAGATGCGTGGACTTGGCACTCGGGGACGTGGCTTAGTGGTGGACTCGGCACTGCGGGGGTAATGGTTGGACTCAATGATCTTAGAAGTCTTTTCCAGCCTAAATGATCCTGTGATTCTAACAAAAGAGTATTTTGGTACTGGGTGCGAGAGGTCTGGGGAGCGTATCAAATGCACAAACAGCAGTGTGATAACACATCCAAATGGTGCTGCTATATCAGAGAGGTCCAAGGACTCATATTTCATTCAGAATGTAAAGAAAATGGAAGTTCTCTTTCAACAAAACTCCCAGGCAGCACCTATTGCCTCATGGGGATTATGAATCATTGGCGATGTGAAAGCCAATGCTGCACAAGAGAAAACATTTCTTTTTATCATGCTTCTCTCGATCCAAACGTGTTATTCTTTGTACTTGGCACAGGAATGTGTGTGGAAGGAGACTGACCAAGAAAAAAAACCCCTCGTCGTTTTCACTAACAAGGCACACAAAGAGTAAAAGGCCCCACAAAGGTAAAGCAACTGCATGGGTGCACTGCAGAACAGCAAGTTCCTTCACTAGGAGTCCAGTGTTCTCTGCATTGAATCATTCAGCTGCCTACGGAAACCAACTCCTCCACGGGTAAACTTTGTTGGTATTTCCATCCATCACCGCAGTGTTCTTTGATCAAGATAATAATAAAAGTCTTGGGGAAGGGAGAAAACATTAGATTTTTCCTTTTGTAACAACCCTGCTAGCCCCAAATCATGTATTCCAGCACAAACACACTCAGCATGCTTTGCTCCAAAGCTCTCTTAATTCATGTACACTACTGTTGTAGCAGCGTTAGTTAATGTACCTTACTGTCGTCCTTAAACTCCTGTTGAGACACAATTCCTACTGCCTACCTATTTTACAAACACTGTTCTCAGGACAAAAAGGGGAACAAGCACTGAAAATCAGCACAGCATCAAGAACCAAGCTGTTTAGAGAATCAACTCCATCTACATTATGGAACCGTAAACGTCCATTAACAGTACCTGCTAGCACTAACATAAATCAAAACTGCCCCTTTTCCTCTCCTGGGCACTGCACTGGAAAATGTCAGAACAGCAAAAATACTTGGAATGTTTCTTACTTTCTTTTTTTCTCTTTTTAATTTTATTTTATTAATGATAAAATATTGGATGTCAACGTGCAATACTTCGGGCATTGCATCAGACAGCCTCAACAGTAATTGTGACGAATGGGAGTGGAAGGGCCAAGGTTACAGGCATTTAAGAAGGCTCTGTGGATTGAAAATATTAGGATTGATTAAAGGTCAAATACTTTATGGATTTATCAGTGTTGTATACATTTTCTCATGACACAGAATCACACTACCTGCAACACGAAATAGAAAAGAGCTGCAAGTCAGATACTTTTTAAGTCTTAACCCAAACGGGTTTAGCCATAGAGCATAATTAATGGCACTGAAATGCCTTGATTAATCCAGCAATAAACCAGCCAACCGCCCACAACCCACCTTCCAATGATTCCTCCAGCTTCACAGAGGTTCATAGGCAACGGTCTTTCCCAATTAACACTTAGTTAATTGAGGAATCAAAACACAGCACCGAGCAAAAGGCACCTTTTAAGATGTCCGTATTTATTCCTCAGTGCAGCCTTCTAGTATCTGAGGGAGGCCTATCACCTAAGGATGAACTTGCCACCTAAGGCTCAGAATGGAGAACCAGCTTAAACCAAGGGATCCCAGGGGATCCTTGCCTTTGTGGGACAGGTTACTGTTAGCTGCACTGGGGCTGTCCAACAACTGAGCAAATCCTGTTTTCTGAGAGCTGTTAAATCCAACCCCAAAGGTTTTGCACACAGCAGCGCTGAAAGAGGGCTGTTTGAAAGGCGTGCCTGTCTCTAAATCGACAGCAGTGAAGAGGCAGAGTATGCTGGGGGCATTCACGGGCATCCTTTGCATTTGAACCACTTCAGCATGTTCCCACTCTATCTCCTGCAAAGGAGCCACTGCTCTTACATGCATCTTCCAGTCCACAGTTTCTGGATGCTTGCATGAGAAGCAAGAGTCAAGGCAACAGAACAAAGACAACCAAGTTTAAAGTTTGGCCTCTGGTATGCGCCAATTTGTCAGTAATTATGATTCTATTAAACGCGATAGCAACCTTGAGTGGGTGGATGTATGAAAACTCAGACTTGTTTCCTCTAAAGATAACACCCATTTAGTGGTGTAACATTTGATTAAATAAGGCTCAGATATCCTAACGCTAAAGGTTAAGCGCAGACATGTGTGTCACACATGATGCACTGAGCAAATGATGTAATGTCGATAGAACCATAACAACGGAAAACATTCCAACAGCACATCTTGGCAGAAAGCTTGATGCCATATAAAATATAATTAAATGGCTATAACTTGCATGGCGTGAGAATCAGTGTCCTGGAAAAATAAGCTCATATTTATTAGAGACCTTCCAAAATAGTTAATTGCGTTTCAAAACAACTCCTCTGCTTTTCAAGTCGCAGTTCCTCAGCAGGTTTGGACTGCACAAGCAAGCCTTCCTAGTGTCGATCGTTGGCAGGGTAATGTTATAAGCTGCAGGCTGTTTCAAGTGCAGCCATTTATCATATCACAAAACAATGATGCGGGGTTATAGAGATAAACGTGGTCATACGCAACATGGTTTTACCAAAGACAGATTGTGCAGACAAACCTTGGGGCTTCATTTAGAAATTAAACCAGCCTTCCAGGTTGGACAGAGCCTGGGGCAAGCTGCTCTAGTGGAAGGTGCCCATGCCCATGGCAGCGGATTGGAACTGGATGAGCTTTAAGGTCACTTCCAACCCAAACCTGTCTGGGATTCTGTGATTTTATGTAACTCTTTAAGAGAGCTAAAAGGGATGGGCCCAAGGCTTATCCATGAGGTTTTTCCTACAGTGAAATGGAAATGCATGGGCACAGGACAAGCTACTGCTGGGATCTCAAAACGTATTTCTATGTCAAAACACACTGCTCTCATCAACAGTGCTTAATGAGCTTGCCAACGGAATCACGGAGAAACGTTTGGTGGGCATGCCCCGAGAGGAAGAGAGCGTGGCATCCCATGAAACCACCCCTCAGAAGTGCATAAGGTGACCTGGTCACTAAGCATAACCTGTCCATGGCAACACCAAGATCCTCAGCTGAAAAAGCAAATCCGAGTCCTTCTCACCTGGAAGGTTGCTTCTATTATCAAAGCAAGCTCATTTCAGACCTAGCTGAGGTAAAAACCTCTGTAGCAATTGCCCGTAATAAATACCCTATTAGACTTCAGTAAGCCAAACAGCAGGTGCATTTTGGCTATCAGTGAGTTACAGAGCCAGCTTCCAGATTTTAACCAAACTTAACCCAAAATGCATGGGGACAGACTCATAGAAGTTATAGCACATCATGGTGTTAGTCCATGCCTGGAAATGAAAATACTCTTTCTCTAAGCAAGGAGCAGACCCAAGCTCAATTTGGTTTTGTATTAAACCCAGCTTTACAATTACTCCTGATGGCTTTATGTGCACGGCACAGATAAAGGACAAGGAAAGCATCCTGCTGCACAGTTCACATGCCAGCTCTACATACGCTCACAGACACACTACATACGTATTTAAAGCTCTGTGACAATGTGAGAAGGAAACACGTATAAAGCCATTTGTGAAAGGAAAGGTTTCGGGGTCTGAGGGCTCCTTGCTTTCAGATGAAAGCTACAAAACAGTCTCATCCTCAGACATCTACGAACAGTGACACCAACACCCATAAAATGGGTGTCCACAGCGTATGTCCAACGCTAGAACATTATAGATATGAGCTAGCACAGAAAAACAAGGAGTTTCATTGTCCTGCTCATATCATATGGAACATGCTTAATTCATTTATTTGGGTTTTTTTTTTCTAATAGCCTTATCCTTTTATGTTATTACAGCGCTTCAGAAAATCTCAAGGTCTAGGGGGAAGTTGAATGTTTGCTGTTCTGGGATCATTTGAAGCCGTGCATTCAAAGAGGACAAAATCACTTTTAAGTCTGCCTGTAGGAAATCTATCTTGGCAACCAGACAACTAGAATTAGTTATTAAAGGCATGTCAAATGAATAAAGACACCTCTGTTAGGAAAACCGCAAAAGCATTTACTTTTTCTAATATGAATAGCCGGCTAATACCAAATCAGCTTTCATTTTCCACTCTCCCTTCACCTCCTAGACCAGAGGTCACATCCAATAAAGGCTACGGCAACTGAAAATCATTTTGGCTTTTTGCATCCATTACATAGCAGATGTATATTAAATAGCCCTGCCTGGAAATGAAGTAAACTCGCATAATCTGATGTGGCAATCTCCTTGCGGAACTGGTTCACTGCAAGGCAAAGAAGTCTGTGGTATTCTTAAAAGTGAGCAGGTTTTCCCCTTCCAGAACACAAAGAGGTAGAGCTTTCTAGTTCTATAATGAAAACCTAGGTACTGAGACAGCCACGTTCAGGATCAGTGCTCACAGATCCTCACAGTTCACATCTTCCTTACAGTGGGCAACCCCCCTGGAATCACTTAGTCAATGAGTAAAGACAAAATACGCATTTTCATGGTAGCCAGAGACTGGAGGAGTGGGAACAATTCCTTCTTTAACCAAAGATTTCACATGTGATACCATCTAAATTCCTTAGCTCAAAAGAAGAGACTGGGATTTCCATCTTTACCGTGCCTGCATCACAAAGCTGGAACCTCTGTGCTGTCCCCACAGCTTTACTTGAAAGCGTACAATTTATGTACACACCTCTGCTTCAAATCTTCCTTATCAGAATATGGTCAGATTTGACCAAGGTCCAAAAGCAAGTGTAAGCTTCTTCGAGCCTTTTTTGTTAAGTGCTGGATAAAGGAGACAGGTAAACCCCTGAGTGGGCAAATGATGGTCCCAGACCGGCATTCGTTGAAAGAAGCAACTACAGAGCGTGGTTTTATCTTGATCCACTTAGGCAGGAGTACTTCTTTGGACTAAAGTAGCCACAAAAACCAGCTATAAAAAAACCAGGTAGACTGTTTTGACATCAGGTAGCATTCACAGTTACCAAATCTGGCAGAACTGGGCACGAGCAAAGGCCTTCTTTTTAAGCAAAATTTACTACTTAGACACAAAGTAATTCACCCTCTCAACCAGACCCAGGGAAAATGAAACAGTAACGGGGGGGAAGGAAAGCTTGCGGATGCAATAATACCCGTACCACTTACAGAAGTCGCCGGTCAGCTCTCAAATGCTCGCTTAGAAGACTTTGGAAAGTTTCAAGTCTCACAAGAAATAAGGACCTTTCAGTTCATGCAATTCAGTAAAACACAGCCCAAATGAGCTCCTAGCCTGTGGCCTGCAACTGGGATAGAAGTTTTCAACGCATGCTAAGTACTAGTCTCTTCTTCCTCACTCCCCAGAGAATTTCTCAGCCTTCTTCATTTACTCCTTGCCAAATCCTAGAGCCCACTGTCACGCATGCCACCACACCACTTGCACTATCTCAGGAGAAAAACTCTACAACGTACCAAATTAAACACTGGAAAAAGGCATCCCTGATTTCTCCTAGCATGTGTTGACTTTTCTTCACATTACACTCACAGCTTAGCTTCAAGGAATTTCTCTGTCACCCGGTCTAGATAGAGCTAACAGAGCAAATCCAGCTGAGATGCCCACTGAAATTAACTCTTTGGAGCCAGACACAAGCACTGTCTCATACCTACTCATGAACAGCAAGAAAACATCATAAAGCCATTCAGTTTGACTTCCACTCTCTTTAACACACATATACCACAGGGCACAGAATTTAACCCAATTCCTCCAGTATTGAAACCAACACATTCCGATTTACCAGCAGGTATTCCATTTGTCTCCAGCATCAGCTTGAGAAGGTCAACAGATGAAGAAGCCACCATTTACTTGGTACTTTCTTAACTCTAACGAACATTTTTACAGCAGCAATCATCAGACCTAGAAAGGCAGACTGATAACTGCCCAGCATGCACCTTCATCTCTGAATTTCCTGGTTATCAGTCACATTACCTTAGAATCACAGAATCCTAGAATCGTTTGGGTGGAAAAAGACCATTAAAGATCATCAAGTCTAACTGTAAAGCCAACACTACCAAGTCCACTCCTAAACCATATCTAAGTCCATGCCCATCACTAACCATGTCCCTAAGCACCATTTCTGCAAGCTCCAAATAGCCTCAGCTGTTGTCCCCATCCTGGAAAGGCACAAAGCCCCATTTCTGAGTCTTAATGCTTTGATAATAGGGTATTCACTGCACAAAGGATTCAGTACTTACTGCAGCTTCCCGGTTGTCAGCAAGAACAGGATGTATGTATGTCCTCTTGGAAGTATATGGACATGCAATTCCATAGTAATCACCGTAGCATTCCGGGTTGTCAGCAAGGACAGGATGCATGTATGTCCTCTTGGAAGTATATGGACATGCAATTCCATAGTAATCACCGTAGCGTACCAAAATAGCAGCCCACTGCTCATACACAGTCCCTCTTCAACTTGGATGTGGGGGAAAGCAGTCCAGTACTTCACTAGGAAGTCATACATGTAGACTGAAGATGAGCTCCTTCCTAGACTTCCATAAAGGCTGGTTTGTGCCCTGAAACATGAAGTTTAAACTTTCTTTAGTATAAAACTGAATATACTTTTACTCCTATGAATCTTTACTATTTTGAAGATCTAGCTCATAAAGCTTTTTACACGCTTTACTACCTTTATAGCACACAAATTGCAGATGAAGCACAGGTATGTAAATAAAGATCATGTCCTCGGCGGGTTTTTTTGGGGCATCATTGCATATTCACTTGCAAAACATAGACCAGGCCCTGGATCTTTCTGAAACACTTTATTCTAACAGTGACGGTCATTTTTGCTCTGAAAGCACACACAGACAAAGCCACAGTGCAAAGTCTGCTGCATGCTGGCAGCCCACAGTGCTGCTCTGACTTCAAAGCAGTCACCTTTCAAAAGACTGGTTATAGTTGTGCTCACAGGGAGAAAACTTACAGCAAGGAAAGAGATATCCCATATAAGGAATCCTGAAGGAAATATGCTTACTGAGGAGGGGGGAAATAACCTGACTCTCTGGTGAGGATTGGCTCAAACAGTGCTCTCTGCTCCATCACACTGCTCTTTACACAGTGACCTCGTTCTATCAAACATCATTCACAGCCAATCAGACACATCCCATGAAATCAGGCAAGGGGAGGAGGCTCCTACCATTCCCACCTTCTACTTTCCATAGGGCACAGCACAAGGAATGGCACTCTTTCCTTTCAACAGATTACACCAAACTTGCTTGTTACTGCAACTCCACCACGGAGCATATGCTTCATTTCCTGTGCATCCGCAGCATACTGTGGTCTAACAAGCCAGAGCCATGCAGCCTGCAGTATTTTCTCACCTACCAAGACAAAAAGGAACCATGTAAGTTGTCCAGCAGATGTCTGCTGTTAAGATATGTTTTTAATCACGGAAGGACAAATCTAATCAACTGAGCATTTTTATGATGCGCTTCAAGTTGTTGTCACTGGTGCCTCCAATGGCACCGAGTGCCTGCTGGGGTTTTAGCCCACAGCAGTAAATGAGAAAAGAGACAAAAGGAGTAGATCCAGAAGTCACTGCTATTCCCCTCATTAGTATTTGGTGGGTTTAGAAACAGCACAAACTAAAGTGCATGTGAAAGAGCGTATGTGTCTATGCCATACTGGATTAATAGAATTAATTTCCTAACCTTTTGAATCTCCTTTACTTTCACTGATACGCTCCTCTAACAACTTTAAACATTTTTTAGTATCATTACAAGCTGAGCTGCTGAAAAGGAACCCATTCTTGAAGTTTAGACCCCTCTGAGTCTAGTTTCTTTGTCAAAAGAGAAGGAAACAATACTAGGAGAAGGAATATGTGCTTGAAGCAACTTGTTCCTAGGATTACTGCCTGAACACGGTGCCTGTGAGAAAGCAGTACATGAAAACTAAGGCTTGGCTTTGAGTCATAAACAGAAAACTGGATTGCACATCATAACCTGTCAGACACTTGAGTAAATAAGTACAAAAGCGCATCATTATGGGAAGAAAATGTAGCAGCACGCATTATCAGAGCAATAAAACAGAAGGTAAATTGGTAAATAAAAGGGCATGTTTCTTACCCAGGTTTAATAAAGCGATCCTCGTACTTGCAGAACTAACAAACCTGTTCTGTTATTCTCAGCTCAGCTTTCTTCTCATTTTCACTGAAAACATGAACAGTTTCCACACAAAGAAGCCCCCCCAAGTTTTTCTAAACACATACATGGTCTCATTTCATACCCGCAGCCTCTTGCCGCTGCCACTAGAAAAGACCAACAACCTGCTAATCTTAAACTGGGAAAGGAGCTGGCAATGGTAACATGAAGCCAGCATTGACACCGATGGGATACCAAAGGATTTTATATGCAGAGTGCTTTTCTCACCGTTTCTGATCACAAATGATGACTACAAGCCAGCACGGCTGTTACCAAATAGATTCTGTTAAACGTCATCATTAAATGCTGGAGGCTCTGCACAATCCCTAAGCAAAAGACCAAAAGCAAACAGTAGACATAAGTGCCACTGACCACAGAAGCAAAAATACCCACAGATCTGAGAAACCAGTTATACACAGCTTTGCCTTTAGATCACACGTACAAGTATCTCGGGAACTGTGACTCCAGTACAATTCAGCACACATTCAACAAAAGCCGGGTCATGCAAATGCATAAAGAAATCATTATCCTTCTATCATTTGTAGGTCAGCACTGTAACCAGAATGATGTATTTCGGTACTCATTGCCCTCTTATGGCTGAAAGTCTACCCTACTGCTGCTTCGTTTTCAGAGCGGTAACTCATTACTGAACTAACGTCATGGTAGAAGAGCATCATAAGAATTAGATTTTCCAACACGTATTTACTCCTCCACAAAGTGACAGGAATTTCCATTAAACAGATTCCATAATGCCACTGGGTCTTTAACAAATATCAGACTTTTCCTAGACCGTGATAGCGTGGAATCCTGGCAGAAGGCTGTTTTATTTATGTAGTTGTGAGGCTTATTCCTAACTGAACATTTCACTTCAGCCCTGGACTGACTGAACACTCCCGAATTTTCATCAAAAAAAAGCAAAAAGCATCATAAAGCACGGTTACTTTGCATTTCCATTCAGTACTTGCCTAGCAGCGCATCAGCGCTGGTACTCTGTGATGCTGCAGGGAGCATGGAGGAATGACAACTGCTTCAATTCAAACAGTGTGGAAGTCTGCAGCTGCACTGGTGCCTCCCGTGCTGCTCGACAGCCTGATCTCAGAAGACACTGGAGAAGTAATGCAATCCATTTGCTCAGTTTCCAAACGACGAGAACTGACAGCCCTGCACTGGAACTGCTGTCCATAAGACTAGTGCAGAAGCTTTACTCACAGCAATGCTTCAGGAGGGACGTGGCAGTGAACCTCCTTTGTAAGTGGCTCGACACTCTTGAATTTGTTGGTTTTCTTCCCTTGTATACATCTTCCTTCCTCGGGAAGATGTTAGCAGCCTGCCAAAACAACACCAGAACACGAATATTATGAGGGCAGACCAACACTGCTGGCAAAAGCTGCAACAGCCACATGTGATATGAGAGAATCCGCAGAGCTTTAGCTGGTGACCTGGAGGGATGACAGCCACACTGCAGCACCTGCATTACAGCGCGCTGCCTGTCTACATGCACACATTTTTCTTTACGTAGAATCAGCCAGACTGGAAAAGCCCTTTAAGCTCACCCAGTCCATCCGTTCCCCAGCCCTGCCAAGGCCCCATGGCACTGAGGCCTCGTCTCCACGCTGTGTGAACACTTGCAGGGACGGGGACTGCAGCCCTGCCCTGGGCAGCCTGTTCCAATGCCTGAGCACCCTCTGGGAAAGGCATTGCTCCTCAGCTCCATCTGAACCTGCCCTGGGGCAGCTTGAAGCCATTTCCTCTTGTCCCATTTGCCATCTATAGTAGATTGTACTGCATCTATCCTTTTCATTAGACACTGCAAAATACAGAACTGGGATTGTTCTGTCATTTACAATTTTCTTTTCCTTTTCTACTGTGCTGCAATATTCCTGCCATCTCGATATGTTGCTTTAAGATTATGCAAAGTCATTTTAATCTAGAAATGCTTTTCTTCATCCAAGTAATTTAGATAAACTGCAATAACAACCCCTAAAAGTTCCTGCAGAATGGTGTCACACGCTGAATACTTCTCATTGCTCAAGAAACAACGCCAATTGTGTGGTTCAGTAAGACATTCCTCATCATCCTGCAACCCAGGCTCACGGGTTGCCCGTGGGCAACCTGCCCACCACAACAGCTCATCTAGCCCATCACCCTTTACTAGTCACACAAACTAGCTGAGCGCCTGGGAGCTGCTCTCTGTTATTGTCTTTCCCATGACCCTGCATGTGACAACATGCTCTGAAGATAAGCAGAGAATGAAGCCCTGGCCATGGCATCCTTAGAAATTAATATCATCACCTTTGAGACTTTGTTGGCCCTCTGTGACTTTCTGATCAGGAGAGGACACAGACACTTCTTCTCCTGTGCCATGTACCACACGTGAAACACGTCTGGAATTACTTCTACTCACTGGCTCTCCATCAGTCGCTCTGATGTTGAAAGACCCAGGCATGCCCTGGTTACTCACACTTCCTGTTAAGACATTTCACCTTAGCTGTTTATATTAATAAACCTATTGGTCTCAAAAGAGCTGTTTTGAAGAACTTAGAGCCACAGTTTGGAAGAGAGATTAAACACTGTGAATGGCAATCCTACTGTAAGGCAGGCTAGGGGAACCTCATTACCTCCAGAGTTCCTGCTGGTTGACACTAGTGTAAGAGGAGACGCTAGTTAGTATCTGTAACTTGAAGATACATCTCTCATTGGTAAATGTCAGAAAGCTGCTCTGAAAGCTTTTAAAACCCCAGACGAGTCCCTTGAAAAGCTTTGCACTCACTTGTCACATTACCACTTTGATGGAGCAGGGCAGACATGGCAGCAGTAATGGGTTTTGACCTTTTAATCGATTCCATTTTGCGAACACTCCGTCTGAGAAGCACAGAGAATATTTGCGGGACCCATTCTCTGGAGTCGATGGAAGCTTTCTGTCAAATAACCATCTGCAGAGACAGACAAAACACATAATGACAGGATACATTTGGGGAGAATCTGAACGCACTGAGAAAACAAATCCGGACCTGAAAGCAGATGAGCTCGAACAAAGGGACCCAAGAAAGAAGTAAGGCAGCAATTAGGGCTAGCGAATTAAAACTGCTGAGGAATTTAATCAAACAGGACAGTCTAATCAATGGAAAGCATGCCACATGCTCCCTGGGTAATTGCATCCCTCCACACACCCCCTCTTCTTTCCTGTGGTGGTAGAAACAGCCCCTATTTAAGATAATTGCATTCCTATACAACTCAGAAGCCCAGGACTACCACTGTTTTCATACCTGTCACATGGGACCTCGTGCCCATTGCCCTGCAGCGGCTGTCAGTGATTCAGTGGAAGCAGGAAGGGCAGTGATGATGGACAAGTGCACCTCCAGAACGAACAGCTCCACCATCTTTTCTTCTATTGCCCTTCTCTGGAAGAAAGGATTAGCCCATCTGATAACACAGACACCCCGAGTGCTTCTCCATGGCAGCGTGTACTCAGACACAATGCAAGCAGACCTCCTCTGCCCCGCTCCCCATCTCGATCTGCTGTAACTGTGCCAACTGATCAGAAGTGGTGAGTAGACAAGAATTAGACGCAAATTTTAGAGCCACGTTGGACAGAAACATGCAAACAAACCCACCCGTTAAACAAGCACATCAGTGACTGTTATTTACCAGGTCTGTGTCTGTAGTGCTTTTACCCAGAGAGATGGGTGAAATCCCTTAGAGATGCTTCTGATCTCACATCTGAACCCATGTGATTTTAAATCATGCTTTTTTGGCAGAATCCAACCAAAAGGTAAATGGAAAACAGAGAATTTTATTTGTGTATTTGCCTACAGTCCCAGCACTACAACGTTTAGGGGGAGACACATTTATGCTTGGTAAACACTCACCTGTTCGCTCATGCGGCACTTAAGTGATGCGAGTTCAAGGACTTCCACAGACATGGACTGCACTGCACGAGGAGGAGCTAGACCAATACAAGGGCAGTATTTTGTGCAGACTTGAGGATTTTAGGTCGAATATCTAGAAAGAGTTGTAACTGTTATAAACCCCCCGCAGCCACAAACTCCTCAGTACATCGGTCCAGCCTTACTGCAAAGCATCAGAATCTCCATGCCTTTGATCAGACACCCCAACAGACAACCAAGCACTAATAACAGGGACACTGTTTGGACTTACCATTATTTTCCTGGCTAGCAGGCTAATGCCATTGTGCTGATGGGAGATTACAGAGATTTAATGAAAGCTACCATGTTTTAATAATGGACTCTTTTAATAGAAAAGCCGCTTTGGAAAAGGACGGTCACTCTAAACGCCAATCTGTGTCTGGGACCTTCATAAAGTTCTTTTGTACTTAATGCTTGGAGCCCAAACAACAATCAAGCCTTTGTTAATAATGTCCCTGCAGCAGAAGAGTGGCAGTGAAACTGCAGAGGTTGACTCTTTCATTCTATATCTTATTATTGATTCCAAAGTCAATGCTGCTTTTTTTCAGCTCCAGTAAAATAACCTTCAGCAGACTCTGTTACCTGCCTCCACCAAAAGCAGGCTGGACCCAACCACTGCTTAGCCAAGATGTGAGTAACCAGTTCCAAACCGTTTGCAGGACTAATCAAAACAGTCTAGAGAGAGCAAATTACTATTTGCTATAAGAAATCCCTCTCCTAAACCCAGCATTATTTCCTATAACCAACGTACTGATAGCTAATCAGAAATTAGTTTGGATTAAAACTCTTCTATTCCTGTCAAAATTATATGGCCAAAAGACAATACCATCGGCATACAAATAAGCTGAAATTCAGGATGCCTTAGGAATTTATAACTGCCTGGACATGGACACATATCCAGCACCAAGAAACTCTGAGCAAACCTTGGATCTCCCACAGGCTTTCTAAAGCCTTCTTGCCCTAGAACAAAGAACGTGATGCAACTCCACTAAGTGACATCTAAAAGCAGTTTCAACCTCAGCTTCTTCTTAATCGTCAATGGTTTTTACTTCAGCGCATCTTCATTCATTAATTTCTCTGTATCTTCTTTTTCCTTGGTCTCCATTTGTCTTTGGTTTTCCCACCACAGAGAAGCGGTGTTTTATTTCAGATTTACTCTTTAAAAGAAAGTTGCTTCTCTCATTCTGTTCCATTGTGCAGTTCACATCTTGATAGTCTGACAATACACTTATTCCCATACACTTCCCTCATGTGGGATTGTGTTTCCAACCAGCCTCCCAAAAGCACTGTAATATTTACTAGCGTACATTTTGGCACGCACAAAATGTGTGACTGCATTTATATTCATGCCTTTTGCCTATATACATCTATACAGACCTTGAAAACATTGCAAGTGTTTCTCCTAGGCTTTTTAACAATTTGACCCTGTTGGTGTTGCCTGCTTTAAATCCCAGTCTGACCCTTTTTTCATCCGTATCATTCTGAAACAAACCCCAGAAACCTTAAAACAACCAGATGCAAAACCCCACCAACTGAAAGAATCCTCTAGTTAGTTGGAAGAAAAGCTTTGAAACATGTATGTGTTCTGAATTTCACCTTAACTGGCTTTCACTACCATCTCTATCAGCAGTAAGAGAATTTGCTTTGAAAAGCAGCACAGCGATTTAGTGTCTGTGGTATTTATAGATATTAATACTATTAGCAATTAGTTTAGATAAACTTCATTTAATAAAAGTTGTCTCAAGCACGGTCATGTAGGATGTATGTAGGATGCAGGTGAGGAATGCACTAAGACAAAACGGGACGTTGTGCCATTTAAATAACGTCAAGTCTTCAAAAATAAAAACCTGCTTTAAGTTAAAGCTGAAGTTCTATTCTGATAACTGCCTGCTCGGAGTCATTCTTCCTTAGATTTCAGAACAGGTGCTTTTCACAGGTAGGCAGTATACAGGGCTTCATATCCAGAAACACCCAGAAGAAATGTATGCCAAACAGCTAGAGGCCAATCTGAGTGGCTATTGTAAAGTAAATGTGTAAAAACACAGATTTCACAGCAGCTTTTAAAGCTCCCCCAATGCATAGAGAATTTAGAGACTCGACTCCAAGACACAATAGAGGCTGCTTTAATGGATAAGCTTGATGTCAGGCCCTGAACTCCTCTCACAGGTGACTGAACACTTCTCAAGGACTCAGAAGGAGCAGCCACCATCCCTGCTGGAATAGCAAACACCTGGAATGAGGCATTTGGTTAGGGAAAAATGTGGTCAGAACAGAAAGCAAAAATACTGCCAGTGCTGCCAAACTGCACCACAGATACACAGAACAGCAGACTAAACCTGCTTGGAAAGCACAGTAACACAGAACCAAATTATGCAAAGTAACTCAAACTGAAGCTTCGCATTCTTTCCTGCTTCCTGAGCCAGGTATGCCTCTTCAATGTTTTTCAATTACAACACTGTGCAGAGCTATGGGTTTCAAAGGGCTTCCCTAGGAACTAATACATAGCTCAACCAGGGTGGTATCCCCGGTGTCACCACCAAGGGCAAATGGATAAAGTTACCAGAGGGAATTGTTCTTTTGTGGCAGGTTGATTTAGTCTTTTTAAATGACAGCAGCTGAACAATCAACTCTCATGTGTTTGTCACTAAAAGGGAGGTGTTCGGCAGGTCAGCCTCATAATGAAGTTTTTGTGGGAGAAGAAACTGCCCACCTCGATAACAAAATTACAACACTGATAATAGTAAGTAGGAAAAGCAAGCAAGCCCCTGAAGGTGTTTGAATCCATCACTGGAAATAATCTATCTGCAATGTTTAGGGACGCTGCTTTAGTCAGCAAGAACACCTTGGGTTTTCTTTACAGTTAATCAGCTCTAATATTACTACTCTTCAATAAAGGCTGAGGTCTGAGAACAGAAACGGGGACTTCAGAAACCAAGGGATGGGAAGCAAATGCTTGCAGCATCAAAAATGAGTCCTAACAGCTGGAGACTCGAGAGAAAGAACTTGTCTCTGCTTACATCTTTGAAGAGTGATCATAACGTTGTACACAGAGCATGCAGCGCAATGCCCTGCCCACGGGAGAGCAAACATCAACAGGCAAAACCAAACCAAAACTCAACTCTCAGAAGGATAATCACAAGCAGATCATCAAGATAGCAGCTGCCAGCTCATCAGCAGCTGGGGGTGAAACAGTCACCTTCGCTCGAACTGAACTGCCTGTAACCTGGAAAGGAACCGCCTGCAAGACCGAGGTTGCTCCACATGGGAGCTGAGCCCAGCACACACTGCACAGGGGAGCTGCTCGGCTCCAGGTTGACATCTTGGGTCGCCCCTGCCGAATTACTCCATTTCCGTAGCCAGCGGAAGCCCAGTTTCATCACCGTGACACCACGGTTCTGCTGCTTGTTCTACCAGCTCTCAGCAACACACCACTGTTTTTGTGAGCCCACCTGCATAGCAAAGGGAATCTTCTAGAGACAAACCCATCCCTCAGACCACCTCGTACCCTGCTGGGAGCATCCCAGTGACCTGAAAGACGAGTTCAAAGGAAGCTTTGCATCTGCCTCAGGCTCAGAGGAGGCTCCTACATCTCGTTTCATGCAGCTACACTGTTTGGCTGACTAGAAGCCCTTGCCTCTGCCTTCGGTCCTTGCCTCAGCTACACCCCCAGCCAACAGCTAGCAAATTGCTTCCAGATTAATTTACCTGCTGTGCTGGTGTTCAGTGCTCCCCAGAGGCACTCCCCTTGTTTAGTGGCACTTTTATCACACACACCCCCCCCTTTCTGCATGCTGTGTACTCTCTGTGAACACTTCCAAACTTCCTACGCCTCCATCCAAGTGCCAGGCATCACCGGGACTCAAGACTGCCATAACACAAACGACAGGCTTTGGGCTTCACCTGCCACATGATTTTTCTGCCTTTTCTTTGTCAGATTATGCAGCTACCAAAATAGCCACACAAGCATCTTTTTTTTTTCCGCTCTCCAGAAATTCCAGAGCCTGCCCAGCAAATTCCAAATGATTCCCTGGGACCTCTTTCAGACTTCCATTTCTCCCTTCTTTTTTTTCTCCAAGTATCAGTGTGGATGTCATCTGCAACCACTCAGGGAAGGCTTTGTTAGAGGTCTGCTTTGTCCCACAGAGGGGTTTACCCATTACACAACAGGCTGTGGCAAAGGGCACCATTCCCCATGAGCAGTCCAGTGGCTAACGCACCCACAGGGAGCAGGCTTTGTGCATCACTTCTTCCCAGGCACGACCAGCAGATGCTCTAACCACCATGGTGACTAACAGGGTGAGGTCCTTTCCCTTTCTTGCCTAGTGAGGGAGGATAAACATGCCCTGATCCCATAAGGCTAACCTCTACAAGTGAGACACCCCTATGCTGTGTAATCCAGCCCAGGATTAGTCAGAACCTGGGGAGGTCAGTGCTGCATTCCATACACATACTTCTGAACTGTGCACACAGAATCTCTTCAGTTCTAGCCTTCTCTTCTTATTGTTATTTAATCTTTTAAAACTAAACCTCAGTTTGGAGCTTGGTAATACACTGACGCTGAATCACTTGGGATTCCTCAGCCTCTATGCCCTGCCCAGCACCTGCAGGATTCCACTGGGCTAGAGAGGGCAGGAGTATATTGGGTTAAAGAAGAATATTGTGGAAACCTGTTGTGCTTAAATGGCTAAAACCAGAGAATTACAGGAAACCTGTAGTACTCACATCCATCTGAAGAGCCTGGTCTTACCAGACAGACCTCATTCAGAGGGGCTTCAGAGGTGTGATGGGGAAAACTCAGTTATGCAAGAACTACACAGGCAGCAGAGGCTGGATTGGCCTGGCCCAGTGTGGCAATTCATTACCTGTCTGCTGAGCTGTGAAGAAGGAGTTGCTGCTTCTTTTCTATTTAGTGGTTGGAAATAAAGCGGCAAAAGTGAAAAGAAATCAAAGCCAAGGGTGAGTGGGAGAAACCAAGGTATAAATAGCGAGCGAGACTGAATACCAGAGATTTTATTGCTCGCTAATGCACTTAACAAACCCAAACGTGTGACAGACTAGGGCAGCCCTGTTGCTTAGCTGGAAAACCATGCACTTTCCAAAAGGTAGGGACTAGATACATAGCACCATTGTAGTTTTTCCTTGTAAAGCAATTAAATGGCACCATGAAGAAACGTTAACTCTACAAAACTAGATTTAGACAGAGAAAAGGGTGTCAGTCTGGGGGCTGAATTTACTGTAGCCTCCTAAAGGGAAGGTCTTTGAAACCAAACCCCAACTTTACTTAAGCATTTCTGTCTTGTTAAAGTACTTTACAAGGTGTTACCACATCCAACTGAAGTTCCCACACAGATGATGTCATTTGCAGCAACACTTCGGGACAAAAAACCAAGAAATTGTTTAAGAGGCGTTTTATGATAAGCTACGTATCAGAAATGCAGCTGATGATGATAATACACTGTAATCACTGCATGCCTTCCTGAAATCCTCTGGTGTCAGTAAAGCACCAAACAAGGCAAGCTCAGGGGTAAGTTCTTGGTGCATTAACTGCTGCCTGTGCATTTGGTACTGTGTAAAGCTGCGTCAGATTTGCCCTTGAGCTGCGATGTGGGGTGTGAGCATGCGATGGGGCAGGGAGAGGAGAAGAGCTGACAGGCTGTGAGCGCTCACCCTGTGACACACGGTGACCACAGCTACATTCTGCCATCAGTCCAGAGCAGACAGCCCAAGCCACGGGGCAGATCCTTGTGGGATCCGTGGTGGTAACCTGGGAAACTAACTCAGTGCATCCCCATCCCAGCTAGTCATGTATTACCTTGCTCCCAGCTGACTTATTTGGAGGTTTCTGCTTTTAGGCTCCAGTGCTGAAGGAGTCCAGTGTAGAATCTGATGCAGCGCCTGAAAACACCACAGAAATGAGAAATGCAATTGTGTATGAGTTCTAGTTAGAAAATCAAGGTATGAAATACTCTCCCGCTAGCCTGTGTGCCAGCAGCCTGTTTTTCTTTTGGCCTGAAGCAGATTTGAGGATCCCAGGAAGGAAGCAGAGTCAGTGTTCCTTCAGAACCTGGTGCTGTTATTCCACTCTGCTCAGCCCAATCATATTCCCCCCATAGACAATGTCCCTTCTTCATATTGCACCACAACTGGTTGCTCGCTCTCATAAGCTTCTATCTGCATTTTCACAATAGATTTACCCAGGGTGAAGCCACTCTGTGGCACCTAACATTTAGTGGAAGTTTAGACCAACTAGAGCAAATCTCTAATGCTTCCTAACAGAATTATCAGTAACCTGAGCATCCACGATGTAATGCTAACCACACAACCTCGATCAGACAAACACCATGCCTTCCAATATGGCAGTGACCAGGAACACACGGTGACTTCTGAGGACATTTGGAAGACTAAAATTGCATTCTAAATGATAGGGAACGCTCCCTTCCATAATGAGAACCTTACTTGTTTTGTCAACAAGTCATTCATGGTCCCTACAATGTTTTTTATCTTTGGAAGGGAGTACCAGCTACAGTGAGAAAGGAGCTGGGATTCTGGGACATGGCATCAGTATCTGACAGGGTCAAGTACTCAATAGGAACAAGATATCCAAAGATGAGAATATAACAATTACCTCATCGGTGTTTCGCTGCTTTGTTCTGGCACCATCATTGCCCCTTAAGGAGCAGAGCTTCCTTCCCTCAAAACTTCACACTGAACCACACTGCTGTCTGAAAAGGTGACTTTTTGCAGTTTGGGGTAGGAGAAGTTAACGTACAGACACCTAAATGCTGTCCTTTACCACCCCAGATCGTGAAGTTTCTCTGCTAACACTGGGTCCCCAGTTCCTTTTTATTTCTCAAACTCTTATAGCCCACAATTAAAAAGAAACAGATTGACAACATGGTGCTTATCTGATGCAGTGGGGTCTTTTTAAGGTCTGCAGTACAGAATCATACAACAGTCAGCGTTGGAAAGGACCTTAAGATCACCTAGTTCCAACCCCTCGGTGAGATCTATCCCTTCAAGGTCTCTTTCAGCATCACCCCAATAGAGGGCTAGTCAAATATTACCAGGGGAAAAGCGCAGCAGTCCAGGCCAAGCGCTCAAAGCACGGGAGAACACAGCACTCTGTCTTCCAAGGAATTCCCGGCTTGCAAAGGAAAAGGATCGTGGATGTTTCCCGAGAAGGAAACCTTCCTCCCGCTGCAGCTCCAAGAGCGTGTGAGGGAAGGAATGAGAAGGGGGGCAGAAGCACACAGGATCTGTATGCTATAATGCGCTTCAGGCTCCAAACAGCCATAATCTGTCCCCCGATTCCAGCCTCTTCCATTTGTATCTGTAACTTCCATCAGCAAAAATCTTGACATATTCGCAGCAAGCTCTTTTGCACATTTGGCTATTAAAATCAGTGACAAAACCCATCCACGTTGCACCAGATGCTCCCTCAACACGCAGTGGGCGTTTCTGCAAGGGAACATCAACTTGCTGCACACTGATTTACAGAATCTTTTTCATTAACGCTGTGTTTCCACAATACTGAATACATGGCTGGTCTAAATTAAATAGGCTTCAAGAATCATGTTGTTACATGCACTGTGCAGAAGAAAATACAAACTTCTATCTGCTCTGTTCCACTCCAACAAAACCAAACCCAAACTATTTAAATACTGTAATAAATGCAACGAGGCATTTCGTTCTAAGTCATTCCACAGCAAAAGGCCTTGCAAATTATCATGTAAGTTACTTCAGACCAATATTTAGACGATTGTTAGTAATCTTCCTAGGCAAAGGAGTATTTGTATACACAGTCGAACTAATTCACAGCCAAATGCCAGCTAGAGATTTAGCTGGCAGGGTTGGGCTTACTTTTTGTAATGGTGGCTTTCTTTTTATTAAAGAAACAGAGCTTTCCTGACAATTCATACTCTTATAAGACCTACAGTCAAGTAGTCCTAAATGGCTACCGAGGGGGTTAAGTAAAGGAAAATCGTCTCTGTGCCACCGAAACAACACAAACCTGTGGTCCGTGCTACAGCTTTATTGCTCGGAAACTCTCCCAAAGCTGGAACATGAACTACGGTTCATTTTGCTAGCTCCAGTTCACAGCCGAGATGGGCTCAAAATAACTAGCTCGATTTAAAACAGTTGGGCCAACACATTCCAAGCTGTTTGAGCCCAGGTCAAACACTCGCCTGTGATGTTCCACAAGCCAAACGAGCCACAGTTGCGACATATTTCACTGCTGTGATTTTGGGGTTGGTCTTTTTCCTTACCACGACACATTGGCTTCTCTGGGAACGGCAGCACTGAGCGTGATGGGAAGCTTCTCAGCGCAAGGAAGCGTTCTGATCGACTGGTGATCGGTTTAATGCAGGGCTCTGGTCTAGTTAAACCACAGGCAGAGCAGATGTTCTACGTGTGTCTGAACTGACAGCCCCATCTCCTTTCAGCGAGAGCAAACACGCTTTTCTGTTGCACTCCCAGAACCTCCAGACAGAGTATTTCAGGATACACCACCCCAGGCTGCAGCTAGGACGTGGCTGTGCTCCTAGCAGCGATCAGATACACTTTTCCTCATCTGGGCATTCAAAGATCCCAAGGCAGGCATTTCGTTCTAAACAAACATCTGGCCGTGTCTCAGTAACAAAGGAAGATAGAGTGCTTTTGACAGAACTTTGCCCTCTGGTCAAACCTCGCTTTTCACTGGTATCTTTCATTTATTCGGTTTTGCAGATCATTTGCACAGGCTTCTAACAGGATGTCAAGAAGCAGATTCACTGATACGGAGGAAAGTGATCCAATGCTCCGAGGACAGAGGAAAAATTGGAAGCTTGTAACAAACAAAAAATACATAATCAAGTCCAAATTATGAAAGCTGATACAACGCAGGGACAAGGCTTTTCTGGCTGCTTTCAATGAGGTTTAAACACGATGAGTTTCTCTCACACAAGGTAAGGGAAAGCTACAAAGCTCTGTAGGCTAGACAGAAACTGCGTAAGTAGGGTACCCTTGGAAAGATGGGTGACATCAAGCACATACCAGTTTCTTTAACGGTGTGAAACAGCAGATGCCAGTAGAATCCTACTGGGTGTTAATTACGGATGCTGTCCTGAAACAGCCCCTGAAAAGCACCTTAGGATCCTAGTTCTTTCAGACACCAATTTGCACTTTCCAGAAGACACCAACAGTCATTTCACAGAAGAAAAAACAAAGTAGGAGTTTTAAGTGAAGTTACTGAAGATTGTAAAGGACTAGGAGGGGTCACAGAACATGCTGGGAGGCAGTACTGATACTGTGCTATGGTCTCCTTAAGACATTCTGCATGCGGAGTGGGAGGAGGAGAAGCCCATTTGATGTTAATTTTCTCTTTTCCTTTCAGAGCCTTCCATCACATACCAGCAAGTATCCTCTTGGCTCTTCGAAGTCTTTGGAGGGGAAAGAAAAATAGGAAAGAGGTTGAAGACACAAAAATTCTGGAGCGATCTGTAGCCAGATGCAGCTGGAGAAACCGGGGAGTGTCTTTTATTCTGTCTACAAACTTCACCAAAACAGAAAACAGACTTTTAAACACACCCAAATACCTCTGCTGAAACTGCTTCATTGCCCGCTTTCTTAACATCTATCTATGGATGCATGCAGAAAAGCAGCCTGTTTGAACGCAAACCCATATTCCTTCTATCCCCTGTGTTTGAGCTGTACCACCACAGTTTGTTTTCTCTTGAAGAAACAAAGCAAACAGCCTGCAGCAGCTGATAGGCTAATGGCAGTAATCAAACCAATCTGCAAGACGTAATTCTTGGAAGGTAAATGTACTCCTCTTAAACCAACAACTGAATGATTTTCTTTGCACACCTTTCTCCCAAGAGAAGGGATATGAAATCCTTGCACTGGCACGATGCTGAGATTTCTCTCCTGGGCTCTGTAAACAATACGTGATAAGAGGTTATTTGTACGTACTGCAAATACAACCTGGTTTTACGACTAAGCTACTACCAGAACATGAGTGATAAGTCCGTTTCTTCCATGTATTCCTGACATTTCTCTTTAGAAAAAAAAAAATCAGATTTCACTGACAATGAAAACTGATACTTAAAGCAGAGGTGATTTAGCCTCTGGGGCTCAGTGAACAACATCCAACTATCTGTAATATTACACTGCTCTGAGGGTTGACAGCTCGTATTTGAGCTCCAAGTGACTGAAAATAAAACAGCCTCCAAACGCTCCCCTGCCACAAACAGGAAGAAAGAAAACCCCCACCTATTAACATAGACGGAGGTCCAGCATTTCCCAATAGAGTGATGCCGAGTCAGGATTTGGAAGTTTAGCAACATCCTATATCACCTCACAGCCCTTTGGCGGGACACTGATGGGCACCAGCTGAGAACCTCAAGTCTTGCTTTCAAAGAAGGCAAAAGGAATCCTGCATTTGACTTCCCCATTCATATTTTCGGTATCTTTCAAGCCATAACTAGAGGTAGATGTGCTCCCCGAGAGATGAGGAGCTGTTCTCTGTAAATCCTTTTATATCTTTAGGTATCAAGACAGAACACACTTCTGTCACCACGTAGAGTACTGCTAACAGTGAGTGCCATTTCCTTTCTGGAAATGCAGAAGCTAACCCATCAGTTAGCTAAAGTTGCAAAGCTCAGAAGTTGCAGCCGGACACCGCTATGCCCTGCGGAGGGTCTCGGGTGTGCAGTAACCCACCTTCACCATTACTGACACACGGAAATGCATTAATCCGTGGAGATGATCCATGCTGGATATCAACACTACGATACAACTGCTCTCATAAACCTGCAAGCTGAATTAAAATGTGGCTATTTTGGGACGCTGTACCAAAGAAGGAACTATATATCTGAAAGGAAACCATACTGTTTCTAAAAGCCTTTTACTCACACAGACAGACTTGTAGCCTTGAAATTCTCCCTTTAGTTTCCGTGCTCTATTTAGCTTTTCAGCATCTGATCGTAAAGCAAGTATTGATAAACTTCAGAGCATCCCTGGAATTCCTCTCACGTATTTTCTTGGTTTATCATCACCTTTCCTAACAGGCACCAGAAATTAACCTGATTTCCTACTAAATAGCTCGTCAAACTGCAGTAATCCCAGCAGGGACTCCCAGACCTACAACTGCTTCAGCTGCTGGTGTTCATCACTGGTACCTTGTTCGAACAGGTTCCTTTTGCCCTAAACAGAAAGCCTTATTGAAAGCCCTACAGGACAAAAAGCCTTCCTACTCCCTAGCTTCATTGCAGTGCCTCTGCGGACAGAAGATGCCCAAAGGAGTAAATGTCACCAGGTGAAGGGGGGTGACCAGTCACTACATCTTGTTCTTCCAAGGGCTTCTTCTCCTGCCAGGGACGGCCTCTTAAAGCATTCTAGTTGTATCAGGCTCACCATCTGCTTCAATAAACTAGCCTTTAAAATAGTTTGTCAATCCATCTACATTAGCAACGTTTATTTCATTGATTGGAAGAATTAGCTCTTTGTAGAAAGGCGAAGACCGCAGAGCCAAAATATACTGTACGTTCTCCCAGGTGACCTAGAGACCCTTGGACGAACTCTTGGGGTGCCATTAAAATGAATACTTATATAGAAAAAATAGCATTTTCGTGTTTATTTGACATAGCTACCTTTCCAAAAAAAGGAACTTTCAACGTTTTTAAACATCTGGTTGCCTTATTTTGCAGTTGGTTTCTCCAGCGCTATGAGCAGAGCGTCTTCAGTTTCGAAAAGACAAGCCTTTATTCTTAGCCACATGGATGCTCTCAGGTTACAAGCAGTGTGAAGGAGGAGGAGGAGGTACATAAATACCTTTTCAGATTATTTTAGGCCTGACATATTAAATTTTAGAGGGCCAAGTTCTACTGCCCGTCATGTAACTGACATCAGTGAAGCTAGTCTGGAGCTATAGTTGTCTACGCAATACTACTCACACCAGATACTGATGCATTTTAAGCACAAAGGTAAAGCAAGATGAATTACAATGGCTTAATAAAAGAATGAATTTGCTCCTTTAAATGGCTAAGATTTTTACACAGACACTACTCTAATGGAGAAGAAGGCACATCACCACAATATTTTCCCACCTGCCCCTACAATACTGCAGGCACACTCCCAGTATCTCATTTTAACTTAGATGACTACCATGAACTTGCAGGGTCACTGATTTCTACCATGGAGAACTCTCCCACGCAGGGCCCTTTCCTCTTATATACAGAACTCTGGGCTCACATTTGCCTGTGATAAAATGCCTGTTCTTCCAAACATGCCCTATCAAACAGTCCCCCCGGTTAGCAAAAGGGTCCTACCAGAACAAAGTGGGATTACATCAGGATATTTTCTTCACAGTAACTTCACACTTATTTCCAAACCACTGGAAGAAAAGAGTCAATTGAATAGCGCTGGGCTAGCCTGGTTGCCTTCTTCAATAAAACCCCCTTTTCTACCCTTGTGATAATGATGATACCCTTTTTATAGGGCTTCTCTTTCTCTTTCAAAATAGTCCAAATCCTTGTAATATGGCGTGAGTGGGTTTATCCCCTATTAATTCTGGCAACCTAATCTCAGAAGTGAGCAGTTTATCATCCCACTTAAATTCACCAATGAGATCTGAAATTTAATCTAGTTATTTGGCAAGAGCACATCCAAGTAAAACTCTCTTCTTTGGCAACAGTCACTTTACAATCAGCAGCTAATTGCATGTCCTAAGAAGACTTCAATGACTTCTGTCCAGAATCAGTGCCCAGATCAGCCTGCCTACACTTACACAGATTACCCTGTTTATTTTCCTTAACCCCCCCACACACACCCTTAGGCTTTTTTACGTTGTTATTCTGTTATTCCTTGGCATTCTCAGAATGCCAAGAACTAGATTTGTTGCTTGATTTCTGTCTATTTTTGAGATATTTCATAGTAACTAACTACCTTAAGGGTAAGGCTTTTGTGAAGATGTTTACGAGTCGGTGCTGCTGTGATGCCATTGCCTGTGACAAGCTGTGACCCCAGCTGCATCATTAAGTTAGGAAAGTGAATTGATGCTTTACTAAGAGAACAAGACAATGCAGAAGTATTGTGGGAAACATAAATTAATACATAAAGTGCTCCAAGGAAGAGATGTAAGAAGGCACGTTCAGAGAATTCCTCTTCTCCATTTTTCCTCAATGTGACTAACATCTGTTGGTCATTTTGTCTGCCAGCCCAAAGAGGTTCACAATATGAAAGAGGTAATGAACTGTGAGCAAGGCTTTGCTTTGCAAGGGTGCTTTCTTTGATTTTTTGGGCGGTCAGAACTGCAGCAGCCTCTGATCAGTCTCAAAATAACAACCACTAATCGGCCCCTTTTCGTTCTCAGCCTAATCTTGCAGCCAACAGAACCATGTCCTCCAGCCCATCCTCATCCATGAGCAGTGGAGCAAATGCTGCTGCAAGGAGAACCCACGCAAAGCAGGCATCTATTTAAGACCCGTTATAATCCCTCATCTGGACTAACAAAACCCAGGTGCTCCGCAGAGCCGCTGCCTGTCACCCTTCCCGAGAGCTTGGCAGGGCTGCAAGTGCAGAGAGATCTGAACCCCTGTGCACACATAATGCATTTCACTCCCAAGAAAACGAAACCATGCTTGGAGGCTCCCCGAGTGATGGCTGGAAGAGCAGACACGGCACTGTCAGCGCCTGTGGGGGAGCACCATCTGATGGAAACTGGGAACCTCTGTGCAATGCAGGCCCTATCCCCAAAGGCCAAATGCGATCAATCTTCCAAGAATAGAACATTTCTTTCTCAAACCACGGCTTTTTATGGATGTTCTATCACCCCTGGGCTATATGAAAAGACTGAGACGATAATGCTCAGCTGTGCCAACAAATCCATTCACACACATGACCTGGTAGAGTGGGTGAACAATCTGAAGAAGAACTGGTCTTCTGTGGAAACACACCACCATCAAAGACCTGAGATGCTCCAGTTTTCTTCCAACATTTTAACCCACCGCGGTGTCAGGGCTACTCCTTTCTCTACACAGGGTACCTCCATGCACTAGAAACCCAGAGCAAGTTATCAAGGTCCTTCCTACCCCTCCTACCTTTGCCTCCACCGCCCATTTCAGAGCTGTCAGCACAGCTCCTTGTGTGGTCTTGAAATTGATGCTGTTCGACAGCAGCCAAAAGAGAGGGGGAATTCTGCTTTTTTATTTATATGTATAAATCTGGCTAGGAGTTTTTATTTATTTAGAATGGGGTTTAAACTGTGCTTGACTCTAGATAAATAAAACACAGCATTTTCCCCCCCTGCTGGTTGCCACCAAGCCGTGTGAATTGCAAAGACCACACAGACAGCAGCGGCTCTGCGGGGAGATGGGGATGGATGCAAAGAGGCAGCCCACCAGAGGCTGGCATTTCATTTGCAGGGCTCGCAGGTGAAGGGAGCGTTATGAAAAGCACACTTTAAGAGCACGGATGAGCACAGCTCTGAAAAAGACATCAGCTCCTTGGGTACTGCGTTGACGCTCAACCTTCTCTTTCCTTGCCCACCAGTGCATTTCTCCTCCACTTGAGCCTTAGTCAAGTCACTCCTAGCCCTCACAGTGACAACTCTTGGTGATTAACTGCAGCCCTGGGAGAGTGCAGTGGTGGAGGGGCAGTAAGAAGGAATGGCAGGGCGACTTTCAGGACATTCCAGGCTTCAGACCAGCGGAGAGGAAAGGAAGAAAATATCTTCAAGATTTATTTTAGGCTGGTCATTAGCTTTAGGCAGACCCTTGAAACAATAAATTGTGAAGGAGAAACCCCACAGAGCTGAACGAGCTGGGACAAGGGACTGGACTCTGTTTCCTCCCCAGGCACTCAGAGGCACCATTTCTGTAACACGCATGTCTTCCTTTTAGCCTTTAAGTCACAAATACAACAAATCAAATGCAACTCAACTTTGGAGTAGCCCCTGGGATGAATTTAAATCTAGCTTTGTCGAAATAGCGTCAGATGAAAAGCGGATGAAAACTACACAAAAATCTCCTTCATGCCCAGCTTCACGGGTGTCACATCTCACTCTGGCTTCTAGTGTCTTTACACCTGAACACCCCGTATTTCTTCACAGGGTCAGTAAACAGTAACTTCAAACAAGTGCAATTCAGATCTTTGAGAAACACCAGGCTCCCGAGATACCTATCGTCCAAAAGAGGCAGATGCTAAAGCTCCCAGTGCTTGGAGGAAGTGAGAAAAGCACAAAAGGGGAAAAGCACCAACTCCTTCTCCTTTTGACATAGCAAAACCAAACCCGTTTGCTGCTCCCAAAGCTACCTGCTTACAACAAATGCCACATAAAGCCATGCATTTATAGAAAGCTCCCATTTTAGACCACAAGAGAAACAGAGAACGGATCCATACAACACTGCTTGTCCCTGAACTGCTGCACCATCAGTCTGCCTTTTTATTCCTCCTCTCCTTCCAACACTTCTCATTTTGAAATCAGAAAATCCCTCTTCACAAGCATCTTGTTGCTGCTGACCAAGGGCTCCTCCATGCCAAGTTTTGCTCCTCGCTTTCTGTGGTTTACCAGCATTTGCCTCCAAAATCATCATTATATTCACCAATATCTTCACACCATTTTCAACCTGAAAAGCCCGGTCTTACAACATGAAGATACAATAGACTGTTTCTCAGGGACTTCGTATGGAGCCTGCTTGCAAAGGGCTGGCTTTGCCAGTCTATGCTAAAATGCAGTGGGCAATAGCTCTATGGAGCAGACCTGTCTGTACCCATGATTAAAGCAGACTACTGTACAAGTTTCAGCAGGATCCTCTGAAGCAGCATCTGCTGACCTGGTGTGAATGCGAACATGCAAACGCCTTATTCCTGGGATGAACACCAAAGGCCAGCAGGAGCACTGGGGCACAATTAGCCGCAGCTACTAACATTTTCCTCTTCTTTTTCTTGGGGAAGGAAGAGGGACCAGAGAACTTTTAGATGTGCAAGAAAGAAAAACGCTTCATACAGAGGCTGGCAGGGCAGAAACAGGTCAAAGGGAAGCAGAAAACCTACTCGGAGGTCAAGGCAACTGAAAAGCCTATGTTTTCCTCCAAATAAGGCAGACATTCAGAGCCCGTAGCTCATGAGGCACTTGGCCAGGGTCAAAGTGAGACACACAAAACCTTACCACCAGGCAGACAGAAAGAAAAACATCCGTATCTCAGCAGAGCAGCACACTTGGCTCAGAACTCACTGCTGAAGGAAAGGTCAGCAGACAGCCCTTATGCAGGGATGACTGCTGAATATAAAGAGGCATAAGCAAGGGCCAGCTAAAGAAGCAGAGTACTGGAGCAGCAGCAAACCCTCCGCAGCTGGGAAGGAGGGTACTGGACCGGCACGTATCTCCCTGTGCCCCCACAGATACTAAAACCCAGAAGCAATTCTGAGAGGGGAAGAGACCAATCTCCTTCCACATTCAGCTGGTTCAGATAACGATACAGCACAAGGGCAACCCGGCTTTTCCAGACCTGTCTTGTAGTGACAGGCATGGGGAGCTGGTTGCTGCGTGCTGACTGCAGGGGGACCACCAGAATCCCACATGGATCTACAGAGGACAAGCAGAACCCGGAGTTCCCCGTTTTACATAGTCTGCAAGACCTCTGCCTGCCGTATCACCGGCCTTGCAGAGTAAAGACCGTGAACTCCTACTGCCAAGGACACGTAGATACCATCAGGCATGATACATGAGTCAGGAATTCCCCATCTCCTCTCCTCTGTGCCTGCTTACTCGATATTCCAGTAGGAGTTTTCCAGACTCCTCAGACGTGTTTCCAAAGACATTTTCAGTACACTCCATTCTAACCACGGGCTTGAGGCTTTTGACTTTCCCCTTCTTTTGAAAAACAAAACCAACCAAAAAAATCATCTTTATTCTGATTTCTGGGTGGCAAAAAGAGAGAAGACTTCAATTTCAAATGCTTCAGAGATCCGACGCGAAACCTCTTTATATTTGTGTGTGGTCCTGCAGCTTTGTCAGTTGTCTGACATTTTAATTTCCTGTTCCTCTCTTACAGTGGGATTCCGATTTCCGCTCGCTCGCCCTCCTTTCTCCATTACAGGAACCTAACAGGCATCTCCATTCCTGCCATCTGGTTCCTATTCACTTCCACAAATATCGAAACAAATAATTAATTTGGCAAACAGGCATGATAGCCTGGCTCATCTTCTGACAATAGCTAACTCCCTCCCGGTCTTTCACCCTCTTCGAGACACTACCTCCTCTGAACCAGACTACTCACGGTCTAACTCATCAATGAAATTGGTCCAGCTTTAAATGCTTTCATGTTTTTCCATTAGAAAAAGCCCTTCGGGGTATTCTGCGTCCTCACAAAACGCTGTGTCAGCACAGTCCAGTTCCAACCTAGTCTTTGACAAACTGCCTGCCTGTGTTTACGCGATAGAAAGTACGAAAGGACTGTCCCGTATGTTCATCCTCGGTCTGATTAAACAGCCGTGCTGAGCAATATATGTTCTGACATCAGTGCCTAAATACATGTAGTCCTCCGACCTTACTGGCAATAGAAAGATTGGTTCTGCCTTTAAGGCGATCCCAAGCTGTTCAAATGGGTATCACCCAATGCCCACCTATTCCTGTTCCTGTTGCTGTTTCATACGCCAATGCAGCTCTCAGAGTACTGGGAAATCTCAACCCAGATTCATCCTGAATGCCCATTTGCCATTTCAACAGGGCAGAGACTATCCTTTTCTTCTGTGTGAAGTACGCCTGTTATTGCAGGGGCATAAATGTCCTGAATGCCAAGAGTCAATTTAACACATCTTAATCGTTATTTATTGCTGCTGAAATGCTCAATCACGCCTCTCAATGTACCAAATAAGTTTTCCTGGTAAAGACCACGTTCACCCATCACCCATGCTAGCCACAGATGTTACATGATGCCAGAAATCTCCTCTGTGTTGCAAAGTGCCAAAATGCCTTCTGTATTACTCACACACTGATAAACAGCAATGACTGTCAGAACTATGGCGAGATCTCAATGACTTGTAGGCTTTTCAGCCCTCAGCCAGGGGTGAGGGCAACTTCATTGCTTTCTGTTTGTCTGCCCTTCACTGTAAAACTCCTTGGGAATACACCATCCTTTTAGCATCAACCCTGTAAGGCCGCAGGGCCAAGATCCCCACGTCCAGACTTGAGGAGAAACCACAGCAGGAGAGCTCAGCAGGCATGTGGGCTCTCTCAGGGCAGTGACAGGGAGCAGGGGGCATTGAAAGGGGACAAAGAGGCAGCTGAGCATCCAGCCAGTCTGGGACCAGACCTCACTTCCCTAGACCAGGGTTGTGCTGCGCTCTCCTGGGCACCAGCATCCTTATCTCCCTGGCCACCACTCACCAAACCTCACCCTGAGAGGACATTTTTCCTCCCCTCAGACTTGTAGTCGCGATTCTAAGTTCATCTTCTGGGTGTTTTCCCAGATGAACATGCCAGTAATTCTTCCTTGGGGCTTAAAAACAAGCCTTTTCAACTCATTTTTCCCTATCTCCACGCACTGCCCTGGGGATGTCTCTGAGGTCGATGTACGGTGAGGTTACACATTGCTAAGTCCTCACTGGGAACGGGATTGCAGAAGAACATTCTGATTACTTCAGGTTGTGGGAAAAGGGAATCAAATACTTGAGTCACCACTAAAATGTCATCGTTTTATGCATTTCACAAAGAATTCTCTCATTCTGCTAGATAGGCCTGGAGAGACTCCAGTCTCTGTGGGTTGCACACATTTCCCTATCCAATGCAGAAACTAAATGCCTTAGCCTGTTTCTTAAGAAAGCCAAACCACTTGGTGCCCTGCTACTGACCCAAAACTCGATGGCAATACACCCGATCGCTCTTACAAACTGGCTTCGGGTTTGGTCCCGCACACAGCTGTGCACAGCATTCTGCCCGCACGCTTCCGTCAAAGTGCAACTGCACAAGAAGAATAAAGCAAGCCCAGAACAGGAATGGCACTTGAGGCCAGCACAGCCACTCACTGACAGCGAGCACACAGGGCAGCAGGTCTGTAAGGCCATTAGCATCCCAGCTTTTAACGCAACTAGGCTTCTCTTTCTAATTCTGGCACAGTGCTAAACCAGTCCAACAGCACTGGGTGAACACTGCAGCATCAGCAAGAAAGCGCAGAATCCAAGTAAAAAGAGGATCACAGCATCACAGGCTGGAAAAGACCTTTAAGATCAAGTCCAACCACTGCCCAGCCCTGCCAAGGCCACCCCCAACCCATGGCACTGAGGAGCTCGTGTCCACGCTGTGTGAACACTTGCAGGGACGGTGACTGCAGCCCTGCCCTGGGCAGCCTGTTCCAATGCCCGAACACCCTCTGGGGCAGGAATTGTTCCTCAGCTCCATCTAAACCTGTCCTGGGGCAGCTGGAGGCCGTTTCCTCTTGTCCTAGTGTGTTAGCAACACAGACTTTATGAACATAGGGAAGCATTCTCACTGCAAGAGAAAGGCAAAGCGTATTCTCACCTCTTACACTCTTCTGTATCACTGTAAAGCACAGCAGCTCAGACAGCCAAAGACACCAGTGCCTGAGCACTGCACAAACACATCAAAGGACGCTCCTACACCTATAATCTACAGCTCTAAGACTTCAACATCTGTGTGAGAAATCCAGTGGCCTGGTAGAGATAAAGGCCGAGTAAGAAATGTCTGTGCTGAGAAATACGTTGGTTTTCCATCTTTCAGCTTGAGTTTTACAGCTTTAATCTGAACTCCACGTCACTGGATTTTACCTCCTGATAATCTGCTGCAAGGTTTCTCCTTTGCCACAAGATCTTGGTTACGTTGAAAAGAAATACCTACTGGCACAACACGCGTGAGCTAGACACTAAAGATCCCCCCCCCGTTCAACATGGCTAAGTGTAAGCAGCAGCTTTTAGTGCAGTCACTGGTGCTTTGTCCTAGTGAACCTATGATGGTAATAGAATGCATCAGACATTACATCCAATCCTACACACTCCACTAACCTGAGCGAATCCCATTGCACTGGCAGGTCACACTCCTGTGCATAACTCCCAGAAGAAAAGGTCTATAACTTTATTGAGTTATAGCAGTTATTGAGCAGCTATGGCCATTATTGAGCCCCTCTAGAGTTGTCGGTGGGGAGAAAAGGAGGGAAGAAATTGTGAATTAGTCACTATTTTCAGTTTAGCCCTAATCTCTTAATTCTGTCGCACTGAGGGGAGAGGCTCTTGCTTAATGGCAGTGCCAGAAATAACAAGCTAGAATTGCATGTTTATGAAATGGGGTCTTAGTTACTTATTAGGATCAACTGGGCTTGCATTAACGTTGGCTCGCGTTCAAGAGCATGGAGTGGACTCAATAAGCATCACAGTTTCAAAACTCATTAATGGGTGTTTGTTGTATGTATTTTAGCACACTAGAAACATCCGAGCACATTAGACCATAGTTTTCTTATGAACTTACAGACATAACAAAACATGGGTAATACAGCACTACATGCTTTGGATTTGTAGCTCTGCTTACACTGGTGACTGACAGATAAAGATAATCCTGAATTTAACAGCCCCAAAAATCCTGACTCTTGAACCAAGTGCCTCCTGAGCCAATTGCATCCCTATTGAAAGACAGACCTAAAGGAAAAAAACCACTTTCAAGTACCTTCCCAAACACAAGTAACTGTACTATGATTTGAAGGCTGTGCTGCCCCATTTTCAGCTCAGCCATAGAACACAAGTTTAGCTTTCAAACTGCAACGTGCTTAGCACATCAGGGCAAATAAAGGTTGCTGAATAATCTGCAAAAGGTGGGGAAAAAAAACAGAAACAAAACAAAACCACCAGCTTCATTCGAATTCTCAGTGGTTGAAAGCCATCATCACAACAAAACCTACGTGCATGCAGACGGTTACATGGAGCATATATGAAAATGGCACGGAACATATATGACTGCATGGAACTAACACTAAAAAAAGGCTAACATCACCTTGCTGAACCTCATTTAGAGAGCTAAAGGTTTTTGGAATCAGAGTGGATGAGATATCCACTCCACTTCTGAGCGAAGTGGCAGATTTCTTGCGGTTAGAGGGTTTCAGACAGAACTGGTCAGACCTAGCATCATTTTGTAACCCCACATAACACTGATGTCTTCACAAGCTCCTCCTGATTCCCTCGTGGCCCTAGCAGCAATAAATCACAGCAGTCTGAAAAAAGGTTATGTACACATCTTCATATTTCATACGTGATCCTGTTGCGCAAAACAAATGATCTGGGGCACTTTGCGTGAGGGTTGTAAAGTCATCAGTTCGCTCTGGATTGACTTTAATACGTCTCCATGGAATGCTCTCATCCTTTTCTCTTTCAGAGGGACTCTGTACACTCATTTCTTCCCTAACTACTTTCACAAAGGCCTAAGGCTCATCTGAAATTTAACAGACCACAGAGGTTTCTCTTAAGAGGCAAGCGCAGTATCATGCAGAGAGTCCATCCCGACTTCTACGTGGGATCTCTAACTCTCATTTATAGGCACCTCAGCTCCCTGCATAGCCTGTGAGGAGGTAAAAGCACATGAGGTTAAGGCACAACCTAGCACCAACACCTAGCACCTCACTGAGAACTTCTGATCTCCATTATTGCCCATCAGGAGCCTATATCCAACTGCTGCAGCCCAGCAAATCCAGTCCCCAGGCATGCCCTTACACCTCAGGTGCTCACGAGGCTGCTCTACCTCTTCTCATCTCTTTTACAAGCCCAGCATGACCCACAGCACAAAGGAACGTGGTACACAGAGACCTGCATAATAACCAGATTACATTCAGCAAGGCTGGTGTTGGACTAGAACTCATTATTTCAGGTGGATCAGACCTGGCTCTGTGCTAAGGCGGTCTGATGGATTTCTCCCTTTGTACCCCAGGGAATCTCTGTTATTCTGTTTTTCCCATCAACCATGGTACATCAGGGCTTTGCTGGGGAGAGCTGTGTCTGGTACGCGTGCATGGCAATAATGTCTGGTATTACGAGGCTACTACGCAAGACCACTTCAGGACAGAGCCTAAACCTGAGCGTATCTGTCCCTGACATCTCTTTGTTCCTTTGTGAGCTTAGGTTTAACTTTGCATGTTCAGGTTCCATAATTACGAACTATATTACTCTGCATCTTTGCCTTTTTCTAATGATTTCACACAATCTTGTACAATTATTACTGGTTTTGTTTGGAAATACGGTTGCATGTACTGACCTCATCTACGAGTATCAGCTTCTGCCTAATACAAAACACAAGCCAAACTGCTGTATATCAGGAGCTTATTCTGTATTATCATAGAAACCCATCTGCTTATATTTTCATTGCATTTTTAGACCTACGTGGAAATCAAACTCAAGGTGATACAGACAATGAGCACCAGCACCTGGAACAGGTCTTACTTTGAAAACAGAGCTTTGGACTTCGTACTTTATGTACCCTTTCTTCTGCCAGACCAAAACACTTCATATCTGCCACCTTGAGCTATGACTTTTATTGTGGTTGATATCCTGACCCTTCCTCCCAGCAAAACCCTGATGGTCCATGCTTTAAACCACACAGCAAGCAAGAGGTATCGATTAGCAAGAGGTTAGGAGCCGAGAGGATTGCTCCTGAGCCCATTTTCGGGCTCTAAAGAAAAGTTCTTGTGTTATTTCTGCTACTGCTGCCTCCTTGTTTCACACACGGCCCAGAACCCTCCCTGCTCCCACTCTCTCCCGCCTCCAGGCAGGCAACACCGCATCGTAAATAGCTGATGCCAAACATCAGGATCATAACTGTCTATTGAAGCGCTCACATCCCCAGCTCCATATGGACCCGGCAAAGGATCTCAGGGAGAGGGGGAGGCAGGGAGGAGCGAGACGAGAGCTCCTAGCTGAGAAGCACGTGGATTCCTGCTAGCAGCAGCCCAGCAAGCGGCTGGAACCCATTTACCACTGAAGCTGTTAACCAGTAACTGACACCTTCCAATTACTGGTTTCACAAACAATAATGGGGTTAAAATCAGCAACCTGGAGATAACACTTCTCTTCAAGGGAAGGGAGCGCAGTCCCAGGGGCGTGAAGAGGCAATGCTTAGAAAGGGGAGACGGACGTGGAAAAGCATCCTGGAGGTGGGAAACGTGTTTTGGATCGGGACGGAGCTGCAGGACACCACGGAGCACGCTTTCAGCTCCCTCCCTCACCTCAGAGACTGTGGTGACAGCGGGGACGAGCTGGGAGCCAGAGCAGAGATTATGAGGCCTGGGGACATGTGTGCACAAGAGGGGAAGAGAAAAGAGACAGAGAGATAGTGGAGATTTAGTGGCAGAAATTAAAGCCTCCAAGAAATAATCCAGTTTTGTGGGACTTTTCCTACCCTGGTCGCAGTTTGCAATTACAGACCAACGTTAACAACCACCCACACGTTTACTTTCTTAGCTTTAACCGTTGTACTGCAAACATTTACCAAGGAGCCAAGCCTGGCTTAAGAGTTACAGCATCACTGAGGGCTGGCATAGCAAGAAAGAGACGCACAAAGGTAAGAGACAGCATTTTCAACAGCAGGGAGGAGGAAGACTCCTGATTCCGAGGGGACCACCTTGATTATCACAAACCAGAGGCTATTCCTGAAGCTTTGGTTTTAATGCCTGTAGCCAAATGCGAGTGAGAAAACCGGAGCCTGAACGCAAACGCCTGGCTCCTATCCTTTCCTCAGACCACCATGCTGGATTACCACCACTGCTAACAGCAATCCCACTGGGAATTGGCAGCTGGGCCCCTTGACAAAATACGGAGATACGTTGATGGGCTTTAAGTTGAAAACACTGAGGTATTCACTCCGTGTAATAAAGAAAAGCATCTAAATCTTTTAAGTCCAAAGTTCCACTGGGAAATAAGCAGTAATAGGCCCTGCTGTGCTCCAAATGTCAGGCTTTCCATCCCTCTCCTATAAATCGCAGGCAGGGCTCAAACGCGGGGGGGGGGGGAAATTCCCAGCACAATCCTGCCCACCGCATGGACCAGAGTTGTCCAAAGGGACAGCACTGAGCAACCGCAGTATCCATGCAGTTTTCCAGCTTTTCCACACCCCCAAAGACACAGGGCAAAGTAAGGTGCCAATTACGGGAACTACTTGCACAGGAAGAATCCGGCTTCCTGCACACTTGGCAGCATCGCTGACCGGGAAGCCGTAATCTCGCTGTGCAGAGATTGCAGCACCCTCCCTAAGAAGCTTGTGCAGAGCAGGAGGTTTCTTCCAACCTGAAAACTCCTGTATCGTTTTGAGGCACATCAGAGGTGAAGGAAGTGAGGGCCACTGGCTATAAACCAGAAAGGTCAAGATGTAACCCCTGCCCAGGAAGTCCCTACACTGCAGATTACCAGCTGTATCACTGCTCTTGCTCTGGTTTTACACTCCTCTCAGTGCACCCACTAGAAAGCACAGACTAGAAATTTTTGCCCCATCTATTTTTGCTTTTATATACAATATAAAAGTAAAACTAATATCTACGTGCTTGTATATAATAGACTTATTTTCCAGCCTCTTCTGCAAGTCGGAAACTTTCTAGTCAGGAAACAACAAGAATTTCAGGGCCATTATTTTAAAAAGCACATAGGAAATGAGGCTCTAAGCTCCATATTTAAATAACGAATAATTCCTAATTAGAACAAGTTCTAGTAAGATTGCCTGATGTGCCAAAACACTAGATAAGGGGTACCAGGACAGCCAGGCTGACCTAAACTGATCTCAGACAACAGGCTTTCACATAAGGCTTCTTCCCCAGAGCATCACCAATCCTCGCTCCTTTGATCCACAAGATAGGATACTCCATTAGGTTTTGCAACCTCAAGCTCATTCCCATGGCAACTCATGGCACAGCCTAAGACATGAATCACCATTCCCAGACTTCATCAGGAGAGAAGAAACCCGGCTGCAAGCTGACAATTCCATGACTCACAAATGAGTAAGTGCAACCAAGGAAAGCAAAAGTGTGATAGTATGCTACAGTGCCCTAGGGTTAAAGGGGATCCAAACCACACTGGGTAGATCCCATCCGGATCTGCATCTTACCTGTGCCGCTGCTTGGCGATACTAACAGTCAGCATTTCAACCCATAGCATTTGGACTCAGAAAGTGATGAATCTGGGCTCTGCAACGGTCATGTACAGTCCCATTCCCTGCTCTGCTCTTGCTCAGGGCAGAATCAGACCTAAGCCACAATGAGGTCCAGGGTCAACTGACCCAGAGTTCAACTGACCCAATTATTTCTCCTAATTGCCCCTCTAGTGGGAACATTTCCTTATCAGCCCCAGCTGAAAGATGCTCTTCTGGGGGCGTGTGAGAGAGACTGTTTATTCTTATGCTTGACTCCTTTGGATGTTTTCATTTCCACTGATAATCCCATTTTATTGCCTGGCTTTTCTCTCTCTCTGAGATAAAGCTCCATCAGTGCTAGAATCTTAATGCAGACGGTGACCTGCTTGCAGTGGGACTTCTCTGTAAAGCACTTCCAGAATAAAAGCTATTGCAAGACTCGCATCTCAAGTATTCCACTTTGTAAACTTGCAGCCAGCGCTGTGGATTCTAAAGCAAGTAATAACCATTCTTTGGATGGCCAAATACATCTTATCAATATTAGGAAAAGAGCAGAGGGAACAATGCATATTTGAACTAAAGAGGTTTCAGACAGTGAACATTTGAATCCATTCTATACCTGCATCTCAAGCTAAGGCTAAGAGTTTGATCTGTGAGAAAGCTCCCAAAGCAATCTTTGATCACAAGAAGTCCACTGAGCTGTACCCTTCCAGTAAGTATAATTCCCCTGGTTCAGATCTCCTTGGGCCTTGTGTATAGCAGCCAACTTCTTTGATTTCCTCTGGAAGCACAGTTGCATGTACAAGGTTAAGTATATCAAGGAGGTATTCCTGCATCCTACTCGCATGGACATTTCTCCTAAGCCATTACCTCTAGAGGATTTGGTCATTTCTCCCACTTAGTGCTCCACTGCATTCAGGAGGAGGAAATAAGCCTTTTCCAATAGGATGCATACAAGCTGAATGCGTTTAGAAAGTGTTTTTATTCAAGCATCCTCTACAGAAGGTGCTATCTTAGAGACTGAGTGCAAAGTGAAGTGAGGTGTGCAATATATCAGACTGGAAGAGTCCATTCACAAGGACTGATGAAAATCACTCTTTAAACTACAGTTTTCCTGGCTTCATACCTATGAATTTCGTGCCTGCACGGATCCACACACAGAAGAAAACAGAAAGCTAGCCAAATTCCAGAAACCTGGAAAGCCCGCAGAAGTACTGAACCTCACTTAGTTCCTGTTCAAAAAGATAAATTAACTGCAATTCGCTTGCAAGTCCTGTCAAAACTCTCTGAACAAGCCCAGTCTGAGCTTTGCAGCAGACATTCCATGAGGGTGAAGGCCCTAACAGCAGTCCTTCAGCTTTTGCAGAGGTCTCAACACACAGCTGCTCCCATGGAGAGAAGCAGGCGAGAGCAGCTCTGCAGAGAACCCAGGAGCTCAAACCAAGCACTGATGGCTTCTAAATTCCTTTGGAAATGAGCTCTTCTTCCCAATTTCCCCTGCCTCATAAGCTTTAAAAGGATGACTTGGGAAAGGCACATGGGAAGTAAGCTTTAGATTGACCCCTTGTGACTCCAGGCACCACCAGAAAGTGAACTAGGTCTTACTAAGGGGAGTTGGAACTGGATGATCTTAAGGTCCTTTCCAACCCAAACCAGTCTGGGGCCCTGTCATTCTATGACACTGGAATAGACCCTAGTTTTATACCACCCCTATTTGCTAATGTGTGAAAAAGCACTGTCAGCCCTGATAGAGTCTCAAAAGGACAGAAGATACGAGAGCCAGGCAAGGGTAGCACTTCTGGGTGCTTTCAGGCCAGAGAACTCTCAGGGAACATACGACGGCTTAATCACATTTAACACAAGCACGAATCTGGGGCAGTGATAACTGCGGTGGATGATGGGGTACGTGTGGAGAGATTGACAAAGTACACCCTCGCTCCGCTGTGAACGTCTTACATTAATTTCTACTAGTAAAATCCTGCAGGAAGAAAAATCATCTAGTGCCTTGCCTTTGACATCAAGAAGGCTATGATGTTGTCTTTGGTACTACAGAAAATGCTTTTCTGTACAACAGGGATTATAAACTGCTTGCCTCTTTCCCAGAGGTCTCCCTAGATAAACACCAAGGACGCAGATGCTGTGATAATAAGGTCAGACAAAGAAGAAGTTACTATATTCACGTCTCAAAATTTGCCCAAAAAACACTAACTATTCATGTATGTGTTTATTTAATGAGCTTACTTTTTATTGCTTTGCTTGCCATAGCTCAATAATTTCTAGTGGTTTTTTTGTAAGTTGTCTTCATCTGACATGAAAGATGTCATTAGAGACAACGTTAGGTTGGAAAAAGTCATCTGTTTTCCAGCTAAATCCTCCTACAAAGACAGCAACTAGCAAGTGGGATGGATAGCAGCTGAAACTGTAATGGTGCGTACAGCGCTTAATTGTGCCTATGTGATACACGCTATTTAGCTTGCTTTTTGTTGAATGCAGCACACAGAAACTCTCAGGAGGCTGGGAAGGGTCATAGCCATGGCTGAATGAGAAAAGAACATTACAGTTATCATTATAGGCCTTCCTCCCTTTGACTTCGCTGGGTGAACCCTCCAAGATTTAGAGTTCAGGTTCAGTTCAGATAAACATCCAAAAGTTCACAGGTTTACCCAAACTATCTGAATCTCTGGAGTCCCGAACGGAGCTGGAAATCTCCAGAACTTCCTTTCTTGAGGGGTTTCCTAAGCTTCTGCTTTTGGACAAAAATCAGAAGTCACACACACACACAAAAATAAAAAAGGATGAAAACACTTAAATGCTGCAGAACCTGAGCGCAATTCATTAACATTAAACTCCAGAAGTCCAAGTGTGCTCACATCCACTTCTTTTCAAGTGTTTTGCTGGTTTGTTTTTAATACCAGCTTTCATGTCCGAATTGGAGCACGTTTACTTTTTAACCTGATTTTGCTCAGTCTATCCTGCTTATTTTCACCATCAGATTTTTTGTGAGTCAAAACCAGAGCAGGTGGTAAAGGAGGCTCTGCTCTTCTCCACATTCACAGTACATCTACACAGCACACTGAGGTCTTGCAGAGACTATCTCTCCATCTAAAATATTTACTAAAGCCGAGGTGAAGAGGTAAAGAGAAGAGACAGGGAGTATAGTGAAGTAGTTTACAAAGTGCTGACATTCATAACAGATTGCCCTCTCATTGGCATAGGAGCTGCTGGTTTCTCTTTTTGACACCGATATGGAAAGCAGCCGCGCTATCAGCAGGAACACGACCTCTGATCAACCGTTGCTCACTTGCAGATCCCCATCTACCAAATTCACTGTGGCCATTCATTTCCTCTAGTTGTCAAAATGTGTTTTCAATCACCTCTGGGACTAAGACAGACAATCTGTAGCAAATAAAGAGTACGTTGCCTTGAAGTGCTTTCCATCATCCCCTCCACTTGTAAAGCCAGAGAGGAATGCGGGCACCCTTGTCACGAGCACAGGTTCTGATGGCATGCCATACAGAGCCCACCTCGTCACCAAACACCCCCTCATTCACTCGTGATGTGCTGTGCCATTTGTACCAGGCTGACAAGTCACTTATGTTACCAGATGAGGAAAAATATATTTCATGATCTCATTAATGCACATAAGTATCTATAATAATGATAGCTATGAGGAAAGACGTACATACAGAGTCATTCTTTCCCTTCTACCTAGCTACCAGCAAGGGAAGAGACTTCCTGAACTGAGAGGCTGCACCGGCACCACCGTGTTTAATAGGTACTCATGAACCCATCCTCCCCTGATGGGCCTAATCCTCTTGTGAACCTGCTTAGGCATTTGTGCAGGACAACATCCTGGGGCAAGGAGGTCCAGGACTTTATTGCACATCCTTTTGCTTGTTTAAAATCAGCTGTCTGAGAATTCAAGTGAGTGATGATAGCTCTTGTTTAGTGAGAAACCATTCATAGATAGCTCCTTCTTCACTTTCTCCATCCTTCTTCATTCACCCTCACTGCTTTTAAAGTTAACAATCATCCTTCCCCAACAACCACTCTCTTCCAGCCTAGGAAGCCTCTCAAGCTCCTCATCATGTAGAAGTCAATCCATAGCATCCTTATGATCTACCTCTCTTTCCTTTCTCTTAAAATCCTTAGGATTTTTAAATCACAGTGTTTCCAGAGTTTCACAGGAGAGACAGGGCATGAATGCTCTGTGGCATACTTGGGTTTCTGCTCCCTTCCTACCAACTCCTAGTGTTCTAGCTGACTCTGCCATCGTTTCGAGGTGACACAGTCAGAGAGCCAGGCATGATGACATGCGAGATGCTTCCCCCCTGCAACATGGGAATAGCTCTTTCCTGCTAGTCATGGCATGTATATAATTTACACTAGTTTCTTCACTCTTCATTTATTAAGATGAGAAAATAACCTGAGAAAAGCAATTCAGCTACTCAGCATCCCAACAGCATCTGCATTTCCCCAGGACTGAGTTCAGGTGCCACTGCCCCTGGTGCAACTGATGCTGGGGAAGAGGAGAAGCACACCACACATGTCTACCCAGGCACACACAGTGCATCTTCTCACCAGATGGTGCATCAGACCTGCTGGAGTTTAACTTTTAATTAAACTAAGGGCCGCATTCAGTCACAGCATCGGTCGCCTCCAAACCAGATGTCTGCAAGGTACCACAAAAACTGTAATCCTGGGAGGCCTAACCCAGGCTGCGGGTGGCCCCTGCCCAAGCCCCATACACTGTCCCTGTCAGGACAAGTTGTCTTCTCCACCAGCAAACTGACAGCCCCTTTTTGCTGGGCCACCATGTCCTGAAAGCCTCCTTCATCCTGCATGGCACACATGAAACCAGCACTCCTGCACCACATTGCTGTGGCTAACCAGGCACAGAAAACAGCCCAGACAGAGCAGGAAACGCTCTGCAGGCTTTACCCAAAGCTTCCCAAACCAGCATACTTCTTGCCAAGGCACCAAATGTGCGTGCATAGTTACCTTTATTTTCCCTAGCAGCCCAGCACGCTGACCAAGACACCCCCTGTGCCAACATCCCAGGCGTGCACCGTGGTCCTGCCTAAGAGCAAACTGGCAGGAGGTGTCTCAATCAATAAGCCTCCTAGACATTTGGAAAACATGGATCAACCTATGACGCCTCCAAAAGCCCCTGGAGAGCATTTTCAGTAGGCAGATGGAAAGAAAATTAAGAAAGACCCAGGCCAAGTTGCATGGCAGCCCTTACATCCTTCCTGGAGCCCTGCCTCTAGATCTCCTTCAGTGCCGTAACTATGATTTTAGAGAAGGGAGGTCCACAGGGCTCCAAAGAAGCAATAAGGATTTAACTTATGTGGGTAAAACCTGAAGCCAGCAGCCTACCTGTAACGTTATTTGCCAAGGAATGCTCACAGACTCGTATGGATTTTTATGTCCTGGGCACTGACTCAGTGTCAACTATTTAATGAAAAAAAAAAAAGTGAGAAAAAGGAAAAGGAGCTGCTCCAAGCGCTGGCAACGACTGTTCTCAAGGATCCAATCCCTCTCTTGCCTCCAGGCCCCTCCCCATGCTTCTGCCTACCTTTTCCCTCCCTCTCTGCCTTTCCCACTTGGAAGATGTTATTGTTTAACATGGCACATTCCCAAGCTGCTGCACCAGGACAGTAAAATTATTCACTGTACTCTTCCCCCAGTCACTCACTCATTCAGCTTTCAGCCCTCCTTCCCTTCACCCCCACCTCCTCCATTCCCCAATGAAATTCCCTTTTCCCCCCCTCTCTCCCTCCCTCTTTGCTAGGCAGAATCTGGAAAAAAGAACTCAAGGCCAAACTCAACAGAACTACTGCTGCGTAAGAGCAGCCCTTTTTCACACACAGATGGTCAGCCAGAAGAATGAGCGCTTTGTGAGACAGACACCGGGCTGATCTTTGCAATCCTGCTCTCCCAGACCTCAGCAGGCGTTTTTCATCGCCAAAGTGGATAATAACTCTGTCAGACACCTCATCCACACAGGTATTAATAAAAACAGAACAGGCTGCAGTGACTGATTTGACCAGAAACCGGCAATCTGAACGTGAGAGTTAAAAACGCGCGCGCCGATCGCGCACAACCAATGGCTGTGTCAACAGGGGTTTAGAGCAGGTTGCAGAGAAGCAAGGAACGAGCTTATGTACCCACCTATGGCTCTGCACGGCACTGACAACAGTTCCACAGCCAAAGTCCACGTCCTGGGGCACAGTCATAAACATGCACACGGCGTTTGCCTGTAAACGCCTGCGTGGCCATAGGCTGCCCCGCGTTTGCATGGGGAATGGTTTACAGTGTTGCTGCCTGATGTGCCACAAGGCGCTAGCAGTTCCACGTGCCCAAAATTTGGCTGAATCTATACACAGGCTTCAGCATGCTTTCAAAGAAAATTCCTCCTTCCTAAACATGGGTTCTGGGGACAGAGAAGGTACATCTCCCATCAGGAGCAATCAGTTGCCAAACCCTCCGTTTTCTTGTGATGGATCCAGGGTGTCAAGGTCACATAGGAAGACACAGACAGCACCAGGGTTCGCTAACCCAAAACACAGCTCCCTTTGTTTCAAATGGAAAAACTATTTTCAGAAGCTCTGTCTTTTCCTACAACAAAAGAAGCAATACTAAGGAAAACCATTGCAAGAAGTCCGAGGGAAGGCTCTGTTCCAACAGCCAACTTCCTCTTCCTGCCACAAATGGAAATTCTTAGCACTGTTGTAGCTCAGCATTTCCAAATTCAAACAGAATGAAATTAAGTGTGAACTCTCACACTCCCGCTTCATTAGTCATTCCCTTCGTTAGTCAGATGAGAAGGGGCAGCACTTAGGCTTCTGCTCATGAAAGAAGGCCTCTCAATAAGATAATCTGAGAGCTGTTCTGACAATGAAGATAAAACTCTGTACTTTGTACTTGATTTGGTTCAATGAAAGCATAAAAAGAGAGAAATGATGTCACCTTAGAAGCTTAAAGATTATTCTCATCCCAAAGAAAGCAATTTGCTGACATCCTTTTGTTACCAGCAGACCACTGCACGCAAAGCACTAAACAGTTACGGTGCACGTGTTAAGGACAAATCCCTGCTAAGGACACAGCTTTCCACAGGTTAAGAGGTACCCAGTCTTCAGCACCCTCAGCCCCCATTCACTGGGAAGAAATACCCTACGTTCCGACTCTGGCTACCCCATTTCTCCTGTTCCCCCTTCTCCAACCTATGTTTCAGAGCTACTTCTTAGCATTTCTGAAGAATAAACACCATCAGCAGCATCACGCTGGTGCTGGTCCTATGAATCTATGATTTCCATCTCCCCTGTGTGCAGAATGAACTCAGGATTTGCTCAGGAGCTACCAAAAAGCAGCACGTTACCCAGCATTGAAGAGCTGCACGGACAAAGCTGTGAATGAAGATTACCAGGTGGGCTTTGCTGTGCCCACCTCAGTTTGGTGCTGTCAAGCCTTCAGCTTAATTCTGCAAAACATAATGAAGCAAATGAAGTCAGCCTTTCCAGCATCAATCTCATCCATCATCAGTTCATTTTCAGGGGCATTTTCCCATGGATTCAATCCAACTGACCTGGATTCCATGCTTCTCCTGTACACCGATCATAAAAATTAACATTTAGGCTTCAAAATGAAATCCTGCATATATGGAACAAAGAACAAGGTTTAGGAACGGGACGTTAACATTTTTTAGCCGCTTCAGAACTTAAGTATCAAGTCCCTGAAAGTAACAAAGAGTTCTGTAAAATAACGTCTATCGTAACGTAGTACAGCACAAGTAGGTAAGATATTCGAAAGCACAAACATCACATCTTCAGTCAGCCTTTTCAAACTTGTAGACACTATCATTTAATTATTATTAACGACAAGCACTCAGGCTTCACCACATCAGCAAACCCCTTATTAAAGGGGGTGAGAGGAAAGAAGAAACTCACCCTAAAGACAGCTTTTTCAGCAACGCTTATCTCAGTGACTTGTGAAACCTTTGCTGGCCTCTATGAGAGAGAACATAGGACTGGGCTGGGGATGCGGTGAGCAGAGCAGTCCTGACAGTAAGACAACCAACTTTTTGAACTGAGGGTCTTCAAGAGGGTAGGAGAAAGTAAAGCAAACAACAAAACCTCTTCCTTTTTACCGTAAGAAGATGTATCCTCTATCTCCGTTTTCATCAAGCCAGCTTTGGGGAATTTTTACACTCCTACACGAGCTCCAGAGGATTTAACAGGAATTCCTGCGCTTTCTGTCAGGATTTCACTTTTTCCATGTTGGTTTCAAAACGTTTCCATCTTAGCATGAAAATAAGGAAGGGTTTAAACCAACCCTGCAATGTTCTGACAACCTGGTGCAAGTCAGAAATACTCACACGTGCATGATCTGACAGGGGCTTGTCAAACCAACCCAGAAGACTTCAGTGTCCTCAGTGGAGGCAGGACCAATCCCCTGGCGATCCAGGATTACATTAAATAGAACGCAGTGTATTCCAGTTGGATTTTAACCCAAGAACACTCTCCTGACTGTAATGGCACACCTACATTTCTATTGCCCTTTCTCCCTTCCACTCCTTAGTTCCCTATGCCAGCAGCTCCCCACCTTGCCCTCCAACACACAATGCTCTTTCTGCACCTCAGCCTCAGTCATGTCAGTTGCTCTGAAAGGCAGGATCCCCAGGCTCTCATGAAGCTCCTGCTGAAGTTAACAAGATCCGGCACAAGATCTACCTATAGAGAATGGTTTGCATGAGCAGCACCTTATTTACTATGGGAGACAACACAAAAATCACTTCTCCACTGACAGTTTCCATCCTTAGCTCTGATTTTTACCCGACTTAGGAATACTTTTTGCTTTCTATCTGACTTGACAGTTATTAATACCGCTGTGAGCACGTCCCACCTGACTTTATATGATTTGGAAAGAGGAGAGAGAACAAAGATAAGAGTTTCATTATAAGCTTTAAGTGCCCATAAATCTTTCTACATCGAGCCATTCCTGATCTCCCAAGAGGGACTCTCCAAACACTGCAGCCATGCCTGTTTGGCGAGACCTACAGACAGGGATTTCATTTTTAGCCTCCTTCATCTCTACAGAGGGCAAAAGTCTTGGATAGAAAATGTTGGTCCTTTTTCTTGCCCTGCCGCAGTTGGAGGCACAGTGATAGTTTTAATAGAGCTCTCTAATGACCCTATTGCTTCTTTTTATGGCTATTTCTCGGAGTCATAAAGCAGCAGAGGCAGCAGCACTGAATCACACTAACTTTTCTGCACCGAAGACGACAGCGTAATGAGTCCATAAAGCTGCTTTCATTCAAAGCCCAGTGCCCAACGCGTTCCAAGCTCCTGCAAAACACAGAGACCAAATCCCTTCTCACCTGCGTGCTCTCCCAGTCACCATCGGGGGGGAGCTCACACCGTGCAGCTACTTGGGGGGTGACTTCGGAAGTCCCACCCTTCACTTGTGTTCTGTGATATTCCAGCGGCTGTTCCTCAGAGTGCCTGCAATAGAGCACTCCAACGCACCCCTGAGGAGCTGGTGTTCTCCAGGGAAGTGCAGTTGTACTGGGGAGCTCCACAGCCTGACTTCTCCCACCCGGCCATAGCACAAGGCAGCTCCCTCCATAGTCACCTCCAGGGATAAACTGCACCATCTCTCTCAGATGGCCTTGAAAAGGGTCAAGGCTCCTAATTCAGGCAGCTCAATTTAATGACAGAAGCAGAACAGGATGGTTCTAGACCCTCACACAAGTACTTTTCATAACGCCAGGGATCTTGCAACATAAAATCACAGAATCCCAAAGAGGTTTGGGTTGGAAAGGACCTTCAGATCATCCGGCTCCAACCCCTGCCACTGGCAGGGACACCTCACACTAGAGCAGCTTGCTCCAAGCCCCTGTGTCCAACCTGGCCTTGAGCACTGCCAGGGATGGGGCAGCCACAGCTTCTCTGGGCACCCTGTGCCAGCGCCTCAGCACCCTCCCAGGGAAGAGCTTCTGCCTTAGATCCAACCTGAACTTGCCCTGTTCCAGTCTGAACCCATCACCCCTTGTCCTATGGCTGCAGTCCCTGATGAAGAGTCCCTCCCCAGCATCCTTGCAGCCCCCTTCAGACACTGGAAGCTGCTCTGAGGTCTCCACCACAAATCTTTATGGAGGTGCAGACTGAGACTGGAAGACCCATTCAGTGGCTGTGAGGTGAAACACAAGTTCCAGGGAAGGGAACTGATTTCACCACAGATTGCAATGACTGGAATTTCACTCCCACTTACGCTCGAACGGCCAGCTTTATTAGCAGGAGACACCCCAATCCAGCCAGTAGAAAACTTATTAACTTTACCAGAGTGTATCTAAACTCACTATCTAAACCTACCACAGCTGAATACATGTACCTCATTAACCAAAACCAAATGTGTTTTCCTCTACAGCCCGGTTCTTGCTGCAGCTGTAGCTGTGACATGGCTCTGTGCTATGCTGTACTCTAGCAAGGCATGGCAAAAACGCAAACTGAAGGGTAAAATCCTTTCATTCCCCAAATAAAGCAGGGCCTTGAGTCAATACCAGTACACAAAGGGCAGGTAGTTTCAATTCAGGGACCTGCAGGCAACTGGTTCCTCACAAAGCTTCAATTAGCTTTCAAATTATCTCCCTCACACTGTGTACAAATATTCCTAACCAAACCTCACTGAGCAATGGATTCTCACTACTCTTATTTACCTAATAGTTAACGCAAGGATAACAACACACATGCACATTTAAAGCAAAAACATGTGTGGGGACTTTTTGCCCCAAATAAGAATTGGAAACATATGTGCTCTTTTAACTGTATTTCTTCACCCAATGCTTTTCTCTTCACTGTTTGCATTTTCAATGTCTTTTTTTTTCTTTCCCCAAAGGTACATAATAATTTATTCCCCCTTTTATCTGACAAGAGTGGCTTTCCAATAACATAGTCTATCTTTACTTCTGGCTGGTGTAACTCATGTCACTCGGTGTTTTGCACAAAGGGAGGTGACTGTAGTTCAGCTGTAAGCAGGGAGACTATCTTCATTAGAACTGCAGTCAAAAATTAGCCTCACGCACTGGCAGGATGCAAACATGATAATAATCCCCCCTGCTTCCGCCAGTCAGCTGTTCTCACATCTTCCACTAAAGGCATGCTTTTGTTGCCATCCGACTTCCCATGTTTTCAAATAGGGCCTGATGTTTCCCAGAAATACTGGGAAAGATGCTTGATGTCTCTTTTCCTTCTCAAAACCTACAACTTTTGCAGAAAAGCACCAAAAACCTGGTAAAGCAGAATTGCACACAGCAGCAAAGCACAAGAGGCATCAAAGAGTCAGCTCTCCCCCAGCTGTACCAAAGCTGAAGGTCTTCTCCAAGACCAAGATTTCAGGGTCTGCACACCTGCGCTGCTCCCAGCTCCATGAACTCGACACATTAGTGAAGACATCAAGACTGATCTCAACCAGGAAACAGCAACTGGAATCCCTGCAACCCAACATCGTCAGGTTCTCTTTTATAACAAACAACACAAGAAGTAAGGAGTGACAGCATTGGGCTGGTGACCCCAACCTGCTGTGACACCTCATTGAGGGGACTGGGGGGCTGTGCTGAGAGCAGGAAGGAAGAGGAGAAGAGTGTGACTAATGCCAAGTGTGGGGAAAGGGGATGAAAGCTCTTTCCCTAAGTGTTCATTGAACTGCCTTTCTTCCCCTCACTATACCAGTAATCAAAAGTTTATGTCAATTGGCAGTAAATTAAACTCCCCGAATCAAGATGCTTTTGCCCACAACAAACTTAACACTTAGCAGAATCCATATCCGCCCCTTCCCAGTGTTTTCCTGTTTGTTATGACAGGCTCTTCAACTGCCTGGCTGCAGGCCGCCTTCACCCCCAATCACTGCCACCTTCACCACCACTGATTTAACCATGAGTGATGAGAAAACGTCCTCAGATGACAAGGAACTTTTCCTTCTTTTTTTACCATTCTTACTCAGAATCTTCTGGAAATCAGAATTGGGAATTGCCTCGTTAACACTTTCAGTGTAATAGCTTCAAAACACAATATCCAAGAGCATTTACCACATGGCAGCAAAGAAGAAATCACTTCGGTAACAGCTGAGTAAGCCAGAAATTTGCAACACCCAGGCAATGGAAATGCTTCGCATAATTCACGCTTTACAAGCTCAAACCTTAATGAAAAATAGATTTAAGTTCTCATTTCTGAAAATGAAGTGATAATTTCATCAAATAAGGTCAGATTTTTTGATGGCAGATGTCAAAAGACAGATTTCGGGCCCAGATACTGACACCTCTGGCTTTGTCAGGTCTCTGATTCAAAGCATGTGGCTACAAATACTCGTTTTTAATCCTTTTAACACTTAGCAGTTACAATAGAAGTGAAACCGTCTACTTCTTCCCTTTGCATTACTCGGAAGGATGCTAGAATAGAATGCTGGTGTATTTTTTGTCCGAGGAAACACATTTTGCTTGATGCAGACACCTTACAAAATTTAAACCTAACAGTTAAAGCCTGGCAAAGCTGAAGTGACTGAAATAGGGTCTTATTTCATAGGGTCTTACAAGAACAGCTTTATGGAAACGGATAGAAGAGGAAGGCAAATTCAATAACAGGGGAACTTACTAAGGCCAGGATTAATTTGGATACCAAAGAGTGAATTAGAACGTTTTAGGAGCTTTGGCATCCTTGAAGAAGTGCAGTTCCACAACAATCAGATAGAAGGGGGGGAAAACAGGGCCATCTTGCAGAGCTGGCACCTCTCACTGAAAGTTCCCAATAGGAAACCAAGCTGCAATGGCCCTACACCAATCACAAAACCCTATAAAGCCCGAGGCTGGGAGACAGCATGATAATAATCATAATCAGACTCAGGAACCAGGCTGAGTGAATTACTTGTTGGCCTTTGAGCAGCAAATCACAACAGCCAGCAGAGAAATCCAAGCAGCAACTGAACGTTGACCGCTGGAAAGGAAGAGCAGCAGCAACGCGCTGCGACTTTTCAGTCTTCTTAAAGAGAACCCAAGGAAAGGCAGTAAAACTGAGCAATTGTTACCACCCCACCGTAGCTACAGGTTTAATATTGGCTCATAAACGGGAGGCGTTCGGAATTCCCATGCGTTTGGTTCTCAACACACCCATTTTCACACGCACAGGCAGCAGAAAAGCAGATGAAGGTTTGGTTTTTCTTCTGATAAAGAAGTCAGGCAGATTCTGGCAGTTTGCCACCCATTCGACCCCATCCCCCAACCTCCCCCCTGCCCAAATGCTATAAATTAATCTTACACCGGTTGAGGGTTAAAAAACCACAACTGAAACTCTTCCAACACGCAAGTCCTTTGGCTGAACCTCTCGGGGGCACTTCCCGTGGCGACAACCTTCAGTCTTGACTATCTCAGCCGGCCTCTTCCCCACAACTATGCCTACAGAGCACACTCTTCCCTTTAACTCCAGTTCCATTTTCTCCTGCTCTTGATACTACCATCAACCACAACTTGGTGTTCAGACTCTCTCCTGGACTAGCTGCTGGTCTTCACACAAACGCACTTGCAAAGTAACTCTGCTCGGCTCAAGTCGCTCCAGGTTTCCAACTATGAAACCTAAGAGCCTACAAAGTTAGTCCCACAAATTAACAATTAAACCCAGGACTTAGGCAGGGAGGAAAGAGTTTTTGTTGGTTTTGAATGCAAGGCAAAGTAGATGAAGATTTTTATAACGTGTTTGCATAGCAATGAATATACAAACGGTGAACAAATCACTCAAGGGGACTCTTACTTTACACACACAAAGTGCAACGCACAAAGGTTATCCTAGGCCAGATACCGACATCCCAGTCTTTCTCCTGAAAGTTTAACCACTTTCCTTCTTAGACTGATTCTGCAGCAGTTTCCCCCAGTGCTAAATCCCCAGCTTCCTCGCTTAGATCCTGACATGATTTTTCAGGACAGCCTGAAAATGGAGGCAAGCTTTGGAGTTTCCATGGAAGTCTGATTTTTGGGGAAACAAAAAGCTGGTTGTTACATCACTCCACGGAAAAATATTTATATTGGCTCTTGTTTTACGGTTACATTTCTCAGTTCCTGCAAGTGGCAGGAAACATGCAGAATCTAATCAGGAGATGGTCCACAAGGCTCATGAAATGAAACGTTAAATAAAGACTTGTTATGAAAACAAAAAGATGCAACTCAGGAAATGAGCTTGGTCGTCTCACAACTCTCTGCTGTTCCCCAGCCAAGCACTGGCTAAACATTAGATTATCATTACAAGCAATGCACGGGGGGGAAACTGCATTCAGGATTTACCCCTAAAAGTACATTTGAAGAGCACCAAAGCGACTTATGAGCCTCAGCTTTATTTTCAGATCTGTCCTAAAAGACTAATTCAGGTCTTAATGAAAAATGGGGAATGTCAGCTTCCAAGTCACGCACTTCTGAAACGCTTACCTGAAAACTAAAGTACAGCTGCTTGCACGAGCCACAAACACCTGCAAGAAAATGCATTTACAAAGTGTGAACTCCCATTCACGAAACTTGCTTTCCCATGGAAGAGCCTTTCTTCGAGGAGGAAACTCTCCTTATTTTTCAATACGGAAGGTCAGCGTTACTAGAAAATAAATAACATGAAAGAGGAGGAAGAGGACAGGGGAAATTGCTCTGTGGGAGAAAAACAAAGGACGCCAGTCACAAACTTCTCATGAACTCCTGAACCACCAAGCTAAACTATTGCTATCCTCCATACTTCTGGTCCAGCCCTTCTCTCATTTCTTTGTCCTCACTGCTGTGGCCTTTGTACATTGGTAAGGGTGAACTCTGCATTAGCACAGTGGATGTGATCTCCGAGTTACAGTGCGGCTCTCAAACCGGTCCCCATCAGTTTCAGAGCAAGCATTTCTTCACATTACACAAGTGCAGCAGCAGTGCCTTACATGAGGATTGTTGCCTCTGGTTTTATTTGACAGCATGATTGCATTTACATTTGGGGGAAAGCCTGTACAAAGGGATGGCTTTTGATCTTGGCTCCCGTATGCGCTCCTAGCTCCTAACACGGTGAAATTAATAGCTATTTTTATTTCATCTGGCAGGGAGTTTTGCAGTCAATGTAGGATTGCATCTCCTGTGACCACAGGGTTTCTCAAATTTCCCAACAGTTTAATTGCCCTGTGCTACGTGAGGCTGCATTTTCAGAGCGAGAAGGAGCTATCTCGTACAGCCAGAGCTCTGCAAGCCAGGCAGCATTCCTGAAACTCTGCTCTGTGGCGAGTAGGGAAAGAAAATGAGAAACGCTTCGTTGGATCAAGAGCCTAATAAAGAGCTTATGCTTAGATGTTACTATCAATCAGCCTGATAAAATTAACTAAGGGAGTCTAAAGCAAAACCTAACATTTTTCAGTGAAAACTTGATGACAATTTAAGTGTCTTCACTATCCTTCTTGCTGACATTAAAATTCCATAACCCCTTGATTGCTACAAGGGGGGAAAGGAGAGAAAGAAAAAGGCAACCAAGTGAGTCAGCTGGCTGGACAACCAAGGAAACCTGGACAATCAATGAAAACAAATGCTTGCTTTGTTTTTACTTTCCTCTCTTCCTGAATGAATTCATGAAGCTGCTGAACTTTGGCCTCTTCTTCAGGCCAGGGCAGCAAGGGGATGGGCCCACTTAATATCCCCCACAGCAATGCTGATGGAAGATGCTAATGTGAGAATACTGTGTGCTCGTTTGGCACTGCATTCCCTTGAGGGAACGTGGTAGACAGAGTAGGGATTAAATTTAGCTACAATTGGATATTAAGAAACATGTACTTGTTGCCTTAGTGATGAGTAAGGGAGGTCTCTCTACACTCGGTTTCCTTTGTAGGTTTACGATGCCTTTGCCTTTCTCCCTTCTTTATTTTCTTTGTATGGCATAACTGTCGCATAGACAACCATTTTGTCTTTCTCAGTGATGCCAGTTAGACAATACAGGAAAGTCAGTGTCAGAAAAAGTCAGGCCTCTCTGAAGCACTCTTGAGGTCCTTTCAGCATGCCTCATATGAGTTCAAGTGTCTGATGACCAGTCGGGCCCTGCGACACAACTTTCCTTTGGCTTCGAAATCAGATGAACTGCTGCCATAGGGAAAATCACAACTTGAGCTCTGAAATGAGTTTTCCTGGGTTTTGATTTTCAGACACAGAATGCCACTGTTCAGAGGTATCCTCAAGCACTGCACCGGCTAATAACAACACAAGGAGAGTGAGCTGCAGCCCCTCTTTGCAGACAGTAAAAAGGCTCGCTTTTAAAGCGCGGTGCCAACAGCAGTTTCAGGTCTTATCCCAAGTGGCTTTTCCTGTGGGGCTTCAGGGTTTTGGCTCTGTTGACACTGCAGGTTAAATGAAACAAAAAATCCAAAGAGAAGCCACAAAACTCAGCAACTCAGCCTTTTTGATCTACCTAAGTGGTTTTAAGGCTGCTCATCACCATGGGATCTAAGTGCCCTTTTCCACATTTCAGTCTTTCCGAAAGGGTCAAGCCATGGTGAGAGCACAACGCTCGAGCGGCTGTTGCAAGAAAACACTGCTTTAGAGAAGAAACGGGTCCTCTTCTCCAGAAATAAGCTGGAACATGACAAATTAAGGGTGGAATAGGACAGAAAGGAAAGGACTGTTTCTCCCTGGCAAAAAGATTAGCAGAGTTGGCAGCATATGGAAGCAGAGTTGTGAAGAGTTGGAAGAAAATGCTTTCCTCTAACCTTCAAAGGCAGAGAGGTCACAGTTCTTTCAAAGGGCTTCCCTTGGGATAACGCGAGTATGGACCATCCCATACTTCACAGATTGAATAACCATCTGAAAGTACAATAATTGGAGATAAACTGAGATTAGTTTCTCGCATTGACATCTGCTCAGAAAATCTAGTGCAAGGGTCGTTTGGCTTGCTGTGTTAATGATAATACTGCCAGCATCCAGTACAAAAACAATGAGTAATTTGTAAAGATTTGGCATATTACATCCTGCTTAATACATTCAAAGTTTTGAACATGACAGCATATTGTAATGTAGTAACCTAATACTGCACGCTTGCAGAGCCAGATTCAACCCCTAAGCAGGCCCAACGCTGATTTCGATGTACATACTCCAACCTGAACGAATAGCCCGAATACAGACTTGGCTGAATAAATCCTAACCCCGCTATATATGCAATGAAAACAATTCATGCTCCTTTTTTCTAGTCATTTTATACAGTCATGCAAGGACTGTAGTTTTTCATATGTATTTTCACCTGTATTTCGGCAGTGAGGAAAGCAAGGCAAGATAATTGGTCTTTGAAGACCTGACAGGCATGCTTGAAGTTAACACAAGCACAGGCAAGGCACTCATTGAAAAGAGGCACAGTGACTTTGGGGTGAAGGGAAAGGAGCCAAATGAAAGGCAAGACCTGCTTGAGTCACCCAATATAGCTAACTGATAATGGAGAGTACAAACTGGTCAAGGGGACAATGGAGAGAGGGAGGGGATAACCAGTTATCAACACTGGCACAAGGGAGAAACTGGTTAGTACTAATTGCTTGCTATCCTCTAGCAAGTTGCTAGCCTGAGCACCCACTAGAGAGCCTAAAAGCCATCTCTCTGCCCATCTTACACTGTTATTCTGGGATTCCTGACTCTGGGAGTCCCACTGGCAAGATTCCACCATACATCTTCGCAGAAAGAGGGAAGTTTTCCATTATCAGAGATGATGGCATTTCTGCTGGGACACACTAATCACCACTGTCATCTCCTTCCTACAGAGCACCTGATGAGCCTGTGGTCAGAGCAGGAACTCATGTGGATCGACTGCCAACTGGGAATGACGCCAGATAATCCCTATGCTTCGCAAGATATAAGCAGAGAGGCACGAAAGAAATGGCCATAGGTGCACAATTCCTGTTACTGCTCCAAAAATGGGTTAATTTGCTGCGTGAAGAGTGGAAGTTTCCCCTAATAAAGCAGCTCCTCTGTCGGCAACAGACACGGGAGAAACGACCCAAAGCTATTTTGCATTCCAAGACCCAAGCGTGCCTCTTTGGCCACATAGAGAGAGCTAGCGGAGGCAGAGGGGGAAGCTGGGCAGTGAGGAGAGACGGCCCGCTAATCCTGTGAGGAGAAAAAGTGTTTCATGTCACTCAACAGCATCTCCACAGGGCAGTTACGGGAGAAGCGCTGACAGCCCCTGAAAGGAATCCCATCCAGTCACCCTCCAGCAGGAAGAGGTTGGCTTTGACACGAAGCTTATAGGGTGGGTGAGATGAAAGAGGGGGGGAAGGGACCTCTGAGCTCCATGCAGGATTTCACCTTCCTCCGCCCCACGAGGAGACAGAAGAGGAATGCATTAGCAGTCCCGACTGCTTTCAGCTAGCCTGTCCTTTCTGACCCCTTCACCAAGCAGCTCGGTATCTCTCTCATTCCCCACCTTTCAAAAGCTAAACTCGCTCACCCTGCTGCCAAAAATACAGACAGAAATAACATCAGGGTCGAAAGCAATTTCAATGCAAGGAAGAGCTGCAGGGACCGAGCAGGGATTCTTGCCATGGAGTACACCCCATACCGCAGCATACGCTGACGAGCACGTTTTGCAACCAATTTTACACACTCATCCTGCTTTTCCTTGGAACACGTTTGGTCTGGTCCTTTCAATCGTGGTGCACGCAAATGACTTTCAGCAGTACGAGAAGTAAGTGTAGACAAAGAGGTGAAACATCTACAGAAAGGATGAAGGCAGCCAAGACATCAACGGGGTTAATACACCTAAATCATACACTAAATGTCTCTGTTGGTGCAGAGTTACCCTCTCAGAAAGCACACAAAACTGATGTAATTGACATTCTGCCTAAGGGCAACAACTCTTTATTGGGTGCATGGGATGCACCATCCCCGCACTACACCAGAGCACTCTGAGGGACAGGGGATCCAGCTGTCACCGAGGACCTCAATCCTCCCCCAGAAGACACTTCCAGAGTCACGTTTCTAAAACACAGAGGTGTCCGGGGTTACAGATGGGCATCTGGGTTTTTACACAAGCTATCCCTAACTGTGTAGGAGGTTTATACAGCGTTTTTACTGCAGCACACTGCCTTCTTTCTGCCAATGCTCTGTGGCAGCAGCCACGCATCCCTCCGAGAGACCCTTGTCTTTCTCTTCCAGGCCCCCAAAACCCCTTTAAAGAGGCAATAATTGTTGCCCCAAAAAGCAAGCAAAAACATCTTACTCCTGATGCTGAATGACAACACAGAAAGCAGCCCCTCACAGTCAGTGGGGAATAAACTCCAGAAGTTTGGCTACTCCTTTGCTTCGATTGCACTTCAACATCCCATGTTTTCCCCCTTCGGTGGATTAAAGCTGAACGGCTTTGTAGGACCACGTCTGTTACAGTAATGTAAACAATAAATAATAATAGCAAAGAGAGAGGAAGACTGATTTATTGACGGCTATTCACATCTATAAAGTAAATAACCGAACTTTCAATTTAAGAGGACGTTTTTACTACCCAATAAATCTCCTTGCACAGATATGAGAGGAGCAGAGACTTCACGTAGTACACAGAACAGAGAAAGCTAGAGACATCCAGACAGTGCAAGTAAGCACATAGGGCCAAACTCTTTATGGATACTGCGGGTTTACACCAGCCTCGGATGTTTATCTATCTATTCATCTGCCACTGAATGCTAATGTTCTACACTAAGATACAGCAGAAATAAACAAACTGCTTTTGAGTAAACAAAAAAAATACCCAGATGCCTATTCAGCAGCTTTCACATCATGATGAAGTGAGAGGGGGCTGATCTCTGCTCCCAAGAACTAGGGGTGGGACAAGAGGCAAATGGCCTCAAGCTGCCCCGGGGCAGGTTTAGACAGAGCTGAGGAACAATTCCTGCCCCAGAGGGTGCTCAGGCATTGGAACAGGCTGCCCAGAGCAGGGTTGCAGTCACCGTCCCTGCAAGTGTTTACACACTGTGGACACGAGCTCCTCAGTGCCATGGGTCAGCGGTGGCCTCGGCAGCACTGGGAACGGTGGACTGGATGAGCTTAAAGGGCTTTTGCAGCCTGGCTGATGCTGTGATTCTATGAAAACTCTAAGGAAGATGATAATGGCTTTGCCCAAAAAGGGACTACCAAGACTTTTGAAGTAAACTCCTGAAGTTCAGGCACTGCATCTTTATATGCTTTTTCACGTCCTCCTCGTTTGGGTACCAGCAGTACCCCTGGGCCACAGAGAGAAGTGTCATTTCTCATCACTGAACCACTCATCCAGCTTTGCAGATTGACAGACATGGGGATGTGGCCTAATATGCACATCCAGGACCAGACTTCAGGTATTCTTCAGTATTGGCCACCACTTATCTCGTTATAGAAGTTGTCCCAAAGCACCAAAGGCCAAATTAATGCTACTGTATTGTAAATGAGGATGCACTGACAGATATGATGGACCACCACTGGAACAGTATTTGCACCAGGCTTATTACCTGTTCAGGTGCTCTTTTTATCCATTCAGTTTCCAGTGAACAAGACAGAGACCTGAGTTTCTTCTCTCTTCTGGGAAATGTCCAGGCCAAAACCTGGGTTCTCCTCTTTACTACTCTGCTCATTTGTGCTCTGCGGTTTCCATACAGAGCAGTGGTTGCAATAACCCCACTTCCTCAGCCTGTGTCGGGCTACAACTTAGAGAGAAGGACTTGAAAATCTAACCCCTGAATTTTCACCAGCCCCACTCTCTTAGACTGTCCTTTTCCAACGAACCAAAGCTGGTTTCTTTTGCTCTCCTTTCCCAAGAGGTCAAAGCACAGCTGATGCTCCCTGAAGTAACCTAACAGGGATAAGGCACACCTAAAACATGGCTAGGCAGGAGTCATTTGGAAAGTTTGATGTATGTGAGATAATTGAATTCACACACCGGTGGCTTTTCTCTCACCCAAAATGCTGAGTGTGCTGAGACACTACTGCATCTCACTACATTTCCATCTGATCTGATGGGCAGCTATAACACTCTCATGGAACGGGATATATCCCTCAGGCTTGGAGTGAGCTTTGACGAGCCACAATTTTAAAGCTTGTTTAAAACTTGAATTTGCAGGTTTTCCAGAGCTAAAATTTCTTTGGGATGAACACAAGAGAATAAAATAACCATGGCAGAGTTAGGGAGAGAAAAGAAATGCATCCTGCAGGGGTTTGTATTTCTTCTGCTGATTTACTCGATTTTCATTCAGTTTAAACACTTAACTCGGAGGCTGCTTCTGCTTCTTTCCTCTCCCCGTTTTGGGACCACAAACAACAAACCCACTTTTCTGTAGCAAAATCAAGTGGATTGCGAGCTCTTCTCTAGACTGAAAGCAGACTTTGAAGTCAGAGAGTCGGAGTGGTTAAACTAAAATGCAATAGGACATTAGTTCACCGAGTTCATGTACCAGCAAAAATCTGTTTAAAGATTGGAAACTGAAGTTAAAAGCACAATAAAGATACAAATTCCTGCTAATCTGAAACTTTCTCTTTCTCACCTTGTCATAAAAGCCCTTTGTGCCTGTAAGCACAGCCCCTTATCTACCCTCCAGACTCTGCCAAAAGGAAGCTGACACCTCATCAGAAGATATCTGGGGGGAATGGTACTGCTTGAATCCTGCCTCTATCTTCAGAATGACATTTTTAGCCTTCAAGGGATGGCAAGGGATTTCCAAGGGCAGATGGATCAGCAGAATACGTAAGCCAACAGCTCATAAACAACATGTCCTCCTCACAACCAGCTTGCTGGTTTTCTGCCTCATGGTCTTACTTTGAAGAATTCAGCTGTGACTGTATCACTGCCCAATACCTGCAAATTGCATTTCTTTCACTGCTGCCCTGGAATTAAACCGATTTAATAATTACTGTAAATGAAAACAGGGTCTCCCTTCACTGCCAATACTACTCTGGTTTTGCTACGGTAGATGCATAACTTTATGGTATTAAATGTCAGCCACCCCACTTCGCAGAAGCTAAGCACTAGAGTCGCTCTAAGAGATCAGAGTAGGCAAAGTCAGTGACTGCCGAGTACAAGAGAGTTAAGCCTACTGAGCGGTACCAACCCGCAATGCCTGCAGGACCTTGCAGGGTAAGGCTTGGCAGAAATCAGTCTTTTTTTTACTGTTTCCTTATTCTTTAGCTGTATTCCGTTTTTCTAAGAGCTCACATAGCATTTCCCAAAACCAAATTTGGACTTGAAAGACTTTGGCTCAGTCACTGCCTTTGACCGTTTGTTACACCAAAAAGCAGCTTTTCACTGATGCCCCTTGACTACAGGTTTGGGCTCAAGATAAACAGTTTAGCAGGAGCAGGGGTAAGACCGAGTACAGAATAATGGGAAGTGAACAGTAACGATCTTCATTCAAAACCATCTCTCCTTGTGCCTGGTGTAGTCATTAGAAATAACGTTCTCCTAAAGACTCGGGAAAAATGAGACTTGGAATTAACAAACCATTCAAGCATGTGCTTACCTTTAAGCCTGTAGAAAGCCTTACAAACGTTAAGTGGAGTAGTCATGTGGCTGGAGTTAAGCATGCTTAGAAATACTTCGCTGGACTCGGAGCCAAAACCTGTTTGCCTTATGGTTTGGGAATAGCAAGAGACAGAGAACAAAAGGAACGACTATTCAGAATTTGGGCAAATAGCTGTAAATATGTTTTGGGGTATTATTTAGCCGATATTGGCTCTGCTCAGAACACACTGGCTGAACACAGTCCTAACAACTGCAGCTGAAAAACACAGCCCATGGACGTTTATTGATTTAGACAAGATCACTCCTCACAGGAGAGCGAGCCTCTAAGTTTTACAGACCTTTTAATTCCCTGTACACCATTCCTTTCCCTTTTACAAATCTCCTGCTGTGAAACTCTAATGCACTCTTGAGACACCAGAAATCACGGAACTAACTCTGTAAATTATGTATCAGCCAAAAGAGGAAGCAACTCCCAAGCCCGAGGAGCTTAGTTGTCCTTATCCATGCTATGCTTTTGTCCAAGGAATAAAGCAACAGAGTTGCTAAGTACACACAGAGAGCAAAATGCTGTCGCAACAGAGGTAATAACTGCATATTGCTGTTGTTTCTATTGGTGGTGTTCTTTAGCCAGCTCCCACCGCCCAGAAAAGGTACTTAATATCTGGTGTGTCTACTGGCCAAAACCTCATTGCTTATTTTAAGCAAATCCAACATTGCACTCCAATGGAAGTAATGTGTGCAGTACAAGAAAGTCCTTTCAGAAAACGCTGAACTGATGGGTATTATGGAAAAGTGGAACCGAGCACTAGAGTGACAGAACAAACAAAACAACTCTAGAAATGAAAGCCACCCAGCTCTTGCAAGAACATCCGATGGCGTATGTCCCACATATACCCTTTATGCGCACTCGGTAAAAGCTATAAGCAAGCTTATCATACATCCCGTACCAAACCCAGAAATGCCCTTTGCAAATCCTTAAGGACCAGGTGTATAGCAAAGCCTGCACAAAATGTTCGTGCCTAGGCTTCATTGCTCTTCACGAGCTGACCAAAAGGGCTAGTTTAGTCCCTAAACATGGGCTTGGCTAGCACAAACCTCACCTACCAGTCAAGCCCCACGCGAGCCTGAGGCAGAGACCTCTCGCTGGCCCTTCGCTCCGTGGAAATTTCACCCTTGGACAAACAGAGAGGCCGGGGGCTCCTCTGAGCAACACGTGGCCCTGGTTTTGAGGGAGGACCGTCAGGGCCACAGGGCCAACTCATTAACCGACCCCCCAGCAGGCCCTGGGGGCCACGGGCTGATCTGCAGGCATTCAGGACTTCATTTATTTTTGTAACCACCGTTAGTGACAGAGCTTCTTAAAAAGCAGACTCACGGCTTATTATTAGCACATGGGCAGGTCAGGGCACGGGTTTGTTCGCTGTTAACCAGCATCCTAACATGCTGCGCGTAAGAGTTCCAACGGGACTATGAATGGGCTGTAAGAGCAGGAGGTTGAATTCCTGAAGGTAAGAGCTTACGATGGGACCACTGTCAAAGCACGTCATATTTTGCGCTGATAACCCTCGAAAACTGCTGTGCAAAGACAAGTCTTTCACGCGCACGCAAGCTCCTGACAATTCCCTCTTTTGAAGGTGCTTCGATGGCTGGTCTGCAACACCTCAGCTCTGCCACTTAGGGACAATGGGAAAATAAGCAAGCCTGAAACTTGGACAACGCACGACCGATCCAGTAAAGGTAAGAGACAGGGAGAAGCTGGGGTCAGGAGAGAGAGGAAGGGAAAGAGGAAAGAGGGAAAGCGAATATTCCCACGAAAGCATACGCAGCAGAATCCCTGCAGGCTATTAAGGGAGAATAAATACTTCCATCACTTTTGGCAGGGCCAAGCCCCGAGCACAGGGATGTGACCTGCAGGACAGCGGTGGGAATGCTTGGCAGATCCCGTTTCCTACCCAGGATGTCTATCAGATCCTAGGCTATTCAGAGCTTCTCCAGTGGAAGCACTCACCAAAGTACCGGCATTGACTTCTTGTGGGCATCCACTGCATGCGCGCAGCTGGACACCACACCCTAGGAAACTATTCCTAGTGGAAGCAAAAATACAGCATCACCTCCAGAAAAATTATGCACTTGCTTGCTTTCATCTTGCGCAGAGCACTGAAAAGTCTGGAAAGAGATAAATCTCTCTTACACAGGGATTTACACATTTCAGCCAGACAATTGACTTAGATCTCCAGCATGAGGCCAGGATTGATCATTTATCAAGTTAATCTCCGTGATGTGTCTAACCATTATACCTTCAATTGCTTTCACAGTCTGCAGAGCACCTGCTAAGAATCAAGAACCAAGAAAGTGCTATGCAGTAGATTGCAGTTACTGGCCCTGATCCTGCAAAGGCTGAGCACCAGTGTGAATGAAGCTACAGCTGGCTGCCTTAGTGGTCTGATGATTGTCTGTTTCAAGCAAGGACCACCTTCTTCATCCATGGAGAGGCACACAAAAGGATTAAGTGCTCGCTGTGGTCCACCATTTCATTTACCCTAATGAAAGAAAGGAGCATCGAAGGGAACCCGATTACAGCATTAGCCTAAGTTGTTAGGGTATCCAGCAGCTTCCTTTCACCACTAGTGCCTTGATGTTTAGTCATCACTAAGGAACTCTTGTTCCGACTGTCGCTTTTTATCCCGCTCCTGCCAAAAGCGAGTATTAATACTAAAATCACAGCTCAGACGTCCCTCCAGCCCCCATATACAAGTCAGCTTTTTTAACCATGAGCTCTTCCAGCCAGCGCAGAGTCAGAACTTATGCTCTTTCTGGAGTGAAAGCAGAGCTGCTCAAGTAACACTCCGATCTCAGCAGCACTAGGTAAATGGGGAAGCCTCCGATCACAACTGAAGATGTAAACCATGAACATCTTTAAGGCTAAATCAGTCATTTCCCAAAGTTCTGCACCTTCAACTTCAAAGCTAAACATTCCAAATAAATTTCCTTCCTGCTGAACTGATGCACAAATACCAGAAAAAAGACTCAAAACTCTATTTTGGGTTTAGAACACAAACCCTGCCGACTTCCCAGAAAACTTACGATCCCAAATCTCTTGAGCATGTTTGCAGGGCTTTGCCTGTTTTGTAAATGACACTGTCAAACTTTAACATTTGCTTTGCTTTTCCAGCTCTCCTTCCTATGTATTTCATCTAGTTTCATTTTCACCGACTCTTTTCTCTGCATCAGCCTTACTGTAAATGAACTGGGCAAAGTGTTCATTCTTAAAAGCAAAGGGTCCTGTCTCTGCCATCCTAAGTCTAGGAGAGCGGACCTACAGGCCAGCTTCCTGGCTGTCTGTAACCATCACACATCAATAGGTGCTGACTTACAACAGCACTACATGCTGAGGAAAAAAATGAGCCCTCAGCTCTCTAATTAAATCAGCATCCTCCCCCCTCCAGCTCTACCCTGTCATTTGATGACCACTTCCGCAGCAGTGGGAGGAGGAGTAGCGTTCAACCGCTACAGGGGGTCAGGCAGAGGAATGAAGAAGGCTCCTTGGGTTATTTCCCAGCCCACGTGCCACAAGAGGCGATTCTTCATTCTGATTTTGTGCACCACCTTGACAGCACAGAACCCTGGTTAGAGACAGCAGGTTTTCAGCACTCCTGTAATGCAGGAATTCAATTAACAGACTCGGAGGCCACTGGGGTTATTGGTGGGCATCGCTACGTGAAGAGTTGGGGTGCTGCAGCTCTACAGTCGCACATCCAGAGTAGCACAGTTATTTCCATTGCGGATGTCAGGCGTTTATGCACTGAACAATCGTAACGAGTGTTTTAATGACCCAAACGAATGAGATGACCGCATTTAAAAATCACTGCTGCATGCATTGTCTAACCTGTTATTAGACACGATATTGAGCTTTCAGTTCCATAAGCCCTTCCACAGATGTGTGGAAGTCAGAAACTACCGGGGGACCAAACCTGTACACTTCCATTTGTGCTTTTTTTAACTCTCCGGGGTTAGTTCTGCATTACCTCTGAATAAAGAAAAAAGAAGGCAAATCATGATGGCAGGGTGAAAACACACATCTGGGTAGGAGGGAGGCAACGCTGGTTCGCCCCTTTATACTCCAGAATGGGCTTTATTTCAAAATGGGGAAAAACCCCTTGGGATCTGTATTGGTTATTAGTAACTTGACAAATAGCCAGCACAAGCCAGCCTATGCAAGGCAGATGAAAGCTCCTTTGGCCTGACTTTTGCTTTCTTTTCTGAACCGCCCTTCGCTAAGTGGCAAGCAGCAGAGGTCAGAGGCCAAACGAAAAGGATAAGCGTCAATGGGAGGCCCTGTGGTGTGACACAAGTGCATAGTGGTAGATTGTCCACAGCCCATGAAGAACTTGTCAACAGCTCAGTGAGAATCCCTCAAAGGAGCGTCTATGGTTTCATTGCATCCTGCTCCCTGGAGGCGGTGGCAGATACCGGGGGAAGGAACAGCTATATAAGCAGGATGGCACTCCAGGAGCTCTGCTGCCTTCTAGGATTTGGTCTTATTTATCAGCATAAAGATTACCGGCAGAAAAAGCTTCCAAACACACAGAAAGGTCTCTACAAGCAAGAGCGGCCAGAACCAGGTTAGACTTACAATCGGTTCTGCCTTAGAAAGCTAGATGTGAAAAACAAATCCAGACCCTATTTGCTAAATTGGCTCATGCTAGGTTCAGCCCCTGCAAAATCTTCTTGTGACATCCCAGTAGCCGGTCTTTCATTCTCATGTGAAACCTGGATTTACCTACACAGCAGAGCACACTTAGATGGACCAGAATTTCCCATGAGGGAAACAGTTACTAAGACATAATGTCCTTTTCAGGAGAAATTGCTTACCAAGTTACCCTCTGAAATGCAACCTGCTGCAACAGGCAAGCTCTCATTTCATTTGTTCTCATCAATGAGGTTATCAAGGCCAGCACGGAGAGCATCTGTGTTAAATGATAACGGTCAGACTTTTCAATCCCTGCACACAGCTAATGGAGCTCAGCAGAAGAGAATTTGTCTCACACTTAAGGAAAATTCCTGCCTTTCTAGAATAACCAGTCAGAAAGCATGGAACATGCACACCCACTGCCTTTGTTCTGGTTTTATATAGCTCCTGGAACAACTGAGGAAGAGCCCAGGCGCTGAGGCCTAACATAACGCAAGTAATAAATCCTCATCCCTATCCTGTTCTGAAAAGAAACCAGGAAATGAAATAAAGAATCTTGTGTCTGTAACAAGAGTGAAGAGGTTCATCAGGAAACGAGATCAGGAGAAATTAAGCAGCATCTGGCAGGGGGCTGGGAACTAGGTGATCTTAAGGTCCTTTCCAACCCTAACTATTCTATCTATGATTCTATGGACATGCAGCCAGGTTTAGTCATACAGAAACCACAGGACTCATCAGAAACTGAAAGTATGAGGGGAAAAAAATACCGAAATAAAGCAACATCTTGTTCTCTTGGCAGTGGATTTTAAGAAGCCACAGCTTGTGTTGCTCTATTAATCCAGATCAGCCGTCTTGAAATAAATGGGACTACGGCAGCATGAACCGAAACACCAAGGTGAACCAGACCCTTGCACTGTAAACATGATGCTGTTTGTGGGATGCAGTGTCACATGCTCCCATCCACTGCTCCCAAGGCCAGAAGAGCTCAGGCTCTCCCACTGAGCAAAGCAAAATCCAGAGCACCAGGGTTTTGGAGAAGCGACTGGCAAGGAACCAAACCATAACTCACTAGAATGTGGGTTGCGCTGCTCTGAGTAAAATACTGCCCAGGTCAGTGTAAGATACATTCCTTATGATTGTTAACAACAACAGTAACGCACGGTTGTTTAAACATCTCAAAAACACTGGCAAATACCAGTCAGCCAAGCCTGACAGTATCCCCATCTTTAAGAGGCATGCATAGACACTAGAAGCAGCATTTTCAACCACCCACTTGAAACCCAGAGCATCCAAGTCAAATCAAGCCCTGCGATTCAGCAATATTGCCACCTGCATCTCCTGTAGATTCCAGCAGGAACCGTGACTCCTTCCAAAACATGAAATTAGGGTTTCAGACCCAGCCCAAAAGCTGTCTTTGGCTCACACCTCCTCTGCTCCAAGCAAGACATTGGCGTGTTATTTCCCAGTCTTTGGCGCCTGCTACAACTAAACATACGACTTAGTGTTACAAGCACTCAAAAATCCTTGGCGCTTCCCTCCCCACAGTTATCATGAAGTCCCACTCTTTACACTAAGCTAAGCTGAGCTGAAACCAAGTAGAGAGCAGCTGCCAGCTGAGAGCTGCTCACCCAAAGAGAAGCACAGGCTAGCACTCAGCCACGCTGCTGCTTCGGGAAAGCAGCTGAATTTGGGTGCCTGGGAAGCGTATTGTGTTCTCTGCACAGAGCCCCGCTTTGACCAGCCCCCTTAAGAAACCCAGAGGAAGCCCCTTTGAAAGACAGTATTTGAACACTTGGTAATAGGGAGCTTTTTGTCTGAAGGTTTCCCGGTAGGATCCAAAGGCTTGGGAAATCACAACTATACTCATCCTTGGAGGCCACGTTTACCATTTTTGTCTTGTGAGCCCATTCCCCATTAACATCAACAGGAGGCAGACACGGAAGCTGAAGACCTTAAGGGATCACTCCACTTTTCATACCTTAATGCTTGAGCTCTTCATAAAAAGGGTATCTAAATGAACCAGACACAGCTTGCAAATCTACCTGCAAAACTGACTTCGGTCCTGTTCCTCCCCTCTTCAGAGCCAAAAGTGGTCCCATTGTGGCTGGCTGCGGTGACCCACCAGCACACCATCAGGTCTTACAGGCTGTGGCATTCGGAGTGCTCATGGAAGAAAGGAGGAGGAAAGCAGAAACGTTTTTCTCCACATCCCACAAAGTATTCCACGGCATTTCCATAAGCGATAGAAGCGGTCATTCACAAACCTCAGCAACTGATACGGGATCACAATAAAGAAACAAGAAACTCTTTGTGGAAACGGGTGGATTTCTCTGTGGAAAATGGAAGAGAATGGAGAATGGCCTCCTGAACAAAAGGATAATTATCCAAGCTCTGAACAGAGAGAGCTGGCTGACTTGAGCGAAAAGCCACACAGCTTAGAAGCACGTGCTAAACCAAGGCTATCCAGCAGAGAGCCGACCCTGCACTGCTGAAGGCAACCTGACTTTGTTGGCCGATGGGCATGATGAGGAGATGCAGAAGGGGGAGTGGCAATGGCAAAATTGCCCTGAGTTTTCTTCATAGACCTGCCCATCCCTGGACAACCGTAGTGTGGGAAACCAGAATAAACACACTGAGCCCTAAAGATGAAAACAGTGTTGAAAGGACTAAACGTCTCTGCGAGATTGAAAGATAAACAGCATCTTTCCCTTCAGCGGCACCAGTACCTTGTGACTCCTAATAAAGTATCTGAAAACAGATTTCCAGGCTCATACCCGAAACTTATAGCCTGCTTTGATAAGAAAACATGCAAACAGAATGATCTGGAGAAGAAAATTAAATTCCCAGGACTGGCTCATGTTCAGAACAAAAACAAAGAGGCTCTTCAGAAGCTAATCTCTCAGAAGTCTCGGTACAACACGATACTCTCTCAAGGTGCGGATTTCTTTACCTTGCCGCTTAAGTCTGCTTCCCCGTGCAGAACACAACAATAAAGGGCATTTCTTTTAATTTAGTTAAAAAGTAACAAACTATCTTAAATAACAAAAGAAGAGAAACAAGTCTCCAGAGCGTGAAATTAGAAGTGGTAGGAATCAGATTCTCGGGCAAATACAGCGATGTCACTCTAATAAGATACCTTTATTCTATGAAAATCTAGCAGTGTTTTCTCTATCAGCTACCGTGCCGGGCATTCCTGAATGAATATATTCAGGCAGGCAAAGCAACCCCCCCAGTGGAAGGAAGTGAACTTTATTATTACACTGACCTGTAAACAAAGGCAGTGCCAAGGGTGCTTCAGGGAGCATCGCCCTCGTGAAACCAGAGCTGGCAGTCACCTTCCTGCCGATTTCCCCAAATCCAGAATAACATGAGCTGTCCCACAGGATTTACAGACCCTGCCTCTCCACTCACACCCTTCCACGCTGCTTCCAGCTGGGCAAACCATTTCTGCTCCCCATAAACTCATACAGGTGAAAGCCCTGTAAAAAGCGGTGTAAAAGCTTCCTCAGGTCAGAACCTGGCACAGGTCATGGCAGAACAGGACACCACAGCAGAGACGTGTGGACTATTCCAATTGCTAGCTCCTTCCCTGCTGTGCACCCTACTCCCTCAAAGTCACTGCCTAACCACAACTCCAAACAACTCAAAGAAGGGGCAGGAAAGGACGAATGCAGTGCATATTGACTGTACCTTTCCTGTGATCTTTGGTGCTCACATTCTGCCCCCCTCCACCTTTTACTATCAGGTGTCACAGTGAAACACTGATCCTACAAAGCGCTGAAATTATCAAATGCCTTTCGACCTGGTTCTTCAGGCATTCACAGAGTAAAGGGGCTGCCCTGGAAACCTCTCGAAGCAAGGTCTACATGTTAAACCCATGGATTACTGCCCTTCCTGCAGTGTTGCTTTCCATCATCCAACGTTATCTCAAAAAGGCTACAAAGAAGCTTTAAAAGTAAGAAAAGTCATAATAAAAGATTAAATACATGGTTCCCAGACTAGCTGCTTCCTACAGATGGGGAATTGAGGCAATCCCAATTTCCGATTCGCTAAGGGAGACGTACATAGGCGTATCTTGCATTCTGGAAGCATCAGGCCAACTACATAGCATCACAGAATACTTTGGGTTGGAAGGGACCCTCAAAGCTCATCAAGTCCAATCCCCGTGCAACACCAGGGACATCTTCAATTAGATCAGGATGCTCAGAAGCATCCAGTTCTGATTGATCTTAACCCAGCTGGTCAGTTACAAAAATGCAAACAAAATTCACTTGAGTAAGTACAAAACTACAACATTTACAGATTAGAAACGTACATCTTTCACACACTCAAATCTTCTTCCATGGGGCCTTTGGAAAAGGTCAGGATAGGTACAATACCTGCAGGCCGATATCCCAAATGGGCCAAGCACCTTCTGCTTTTTACACACAGAGACTGTTCTTCAGGAGGCAGCCACTAAATACTGAATGCTCATAGTACTAAAAACTGGGTAATTGGGTAAATGCATGAATCCAGAAATGCTAAATTCTTCACTGTGTCCTGTTATTTCTATACGTATGGGGCTACAAGGAGGAAACTTGGGGGGTTTTATTATTTTCAGTTGGATTTGATGATCTTGAAGGTCTTTTCCAGCCCTGTTGGTCCTAAGAGTCTGTGATTCTCTCACATCAAGTGTCTCATATGTACATGCACCAAAAACTCCACTGTTCTGGGACACGCTCCAAAACTTCACCTCCAAAAGGCAAAACTGGTTTTTGACCTTTTCTTATTTATCTAGTGCATTTACGAGGAATAATCCCACATTGTTCTAAGGCATTTCCCAACTAACGAAACATGACTGAAGAGGCAACTAATGCCACTTGTATTGGTTTGAAAATAGACGTGCGCACACATGATGCGGAAAAACACATCAAGCAATCCAGTGTAAGCTGGATAATCATCTCAAGTGCATACTCTGAACCCCTGAATGTGTCAGCCCTCAAGTCCACTTCCTATGGCTTTCTATCTGCGAGATCTGCAAGTAATTTCTTCTTGTTTTCACAGAGCGCAAAGACATTCCCTTTGTTTACACTAGAGACAAATTTTACCCAACTGACGCAATTCCATTGATTAAATAATGGCTTTCTTCCTCATCTGAGGCAATTTCAGCCTTATATCGTGACATAAAAGAGGCAAGCGATTGTCATCGGCGCTCACATTACGTGATGGGCAGATCATCAGCTCTTACTGCCTAAGGACAGGACCTTTCCAAGGACTGATTTAGTCTGAATGCTCATAGCCTGCTCAGAAAGGCAGGCAGATGATTAAATAAGTGAACAAAAGGGCAACTGTGAGCCAACTACAGGTGATGTAACTGGAGGGACCTCTAGTAGGTCTAGTGAAATAAAGCAGGTATCATTTGTCCAACTGACGCATTAAAAACCACTGGTGGAAAGCAGCTTCTATTTATCTACCATCTTCATCACAACCCATCTTTAGCGAGATTATTGGGCACTCGGGTCCTCTTTACAGACCTTTAAAAGGGAAAAAGGATACAAACAGCTGCATGTGCCCTACGAGCAGGGAGTTCTGTCCTAGAATAAAACAGAATTAGCTGTTGCATTTGGAAGAGAAGGAAATAACATCCTCAGCAATCCTGTTGGAATCCTTTCACAAGAGAGACATTTGCCCCGATGTGCTTGCATCCAAAAAACATTACTGCACCAATCCACAGACTCTTCAAAACCTTAACATGGAAACACAGGCTCATTTTCTGGTCTTAACCAGGGGACAGGCCAACGTGGGGTGTCTGAGGAGAGGCAGGCCAAGCCATAGAACAGGAGCGGCGCTGATGGAGGCAGGCACAAGTGATGATGCTCACCTGCATATCATCTCTGGTAGGGGTGATACACAGATATATGTACATATATACCTGGACCATATATACAAGGAGCTACCAGAAAAGGCTTTTTAAACCTTGTTTCAGTGAAGTGCCGCTGACATCTAGTGGACAGCTCGTCTCCAGTGGTACACCCCATGGGGCAAACCCGGGTAACTTTCCTATTTCTTCGAGGGAGGTTCAAACAGAGAACAGCAGATTTAAAAGGAAACTATAAAGGTTTTCCAAGTCCATGCCCCTGCTCTAATGCAGAGCCAACTGTGCCCATGTGGTTCCCAACAAACACTAGCAAAAATGGACCTCAACAACCTTCTGTGATGGGGCCACAGCTTCCTCCTGAGCAATCCAGTGACAGGTTAGTGAATTACTTGCTGCATTGTAACACCCTTTCTTTCCCCTTCTTGTCCTGCTGAAGACAGGCATGGAGAGCACTGGGTGCTTAAAACTCACCTAGTTACTCAGATAAGCAATTACAGCATGGCATCTAAATGGTCTGGACAGGTTAGTCACCTGCCTAGCAAGTCACCGGGCAACACATGCAACCTCAGCATGATCTGTCCCAAGCTGGGCGAGATTTCACAGATGCAGCAGGAAAAGCACATCCCTGGCAACAGGACAATGCCCCAGCCGAACTGCAACACCTTGTTCCAACAGGAAGAGCACAATCCCCCCTTTCCCAATCACATCTGCAGCCACAGTTTCACAAACAGCCTAATCAAAGTGCTCCGCTCACACAGAAGCTTTTAGCTCCAAAAGCTAAGGTTTAGCAGACGTGTGCAACAGCAGCAGGGATTTTATAAGGGACAATACTAGCCAGCTGTAGCTTCTAGGCACAACCTACCTGCATTTGCCTGTATATAACCTATCAGCAGCTAATCCTTTCCCAACTAACACCGCTCAAATGGTATGTCATTTCTCAAGCCACGGTACGCACTCGTACGGTTTCAGCAGTGACTCCCGACACTAAAACCACCTAAAAGCCATAAAACCAACAGTCATTTGTTTTCTGACTAAGATTCCACATAAGTGCTTTATGGACACTCCTGCAACTCGCTGGAATAACACAAAGATTCCTTCCCCTACGGCAGTATCCGGACGCGGGCGGTTTGAGCCGAGCTGCTGCGTGTGCTTCACCCCGCACAGCGACATCTGCTAGCGGTTAATTCCGAAAATGGGAGACTGTCACCGCAAAACGCAGACCTCTGAAAATAAACACCACAAAAATATGACCCAGCAAAAGCACAAGCACACAATAAATACAAGTGGGTGGCAGCGACACGCTGCTAGAGAGGGCTTTATCACAGATCAAGTCACTGCACTGGAGAGAATGCAGTTATCAGGCGGAGAGCCGGACCTCGCTCTCATCCTGCCTTTGCCATTCCTTCCCATGGAAAAAGTCCTTCTTATCTATTTATTTCCATGGGATTCTAATAGCGACAATATGAACCTCAAAACCTAAATTTCCAATGGATTCTTGCCAGCAAGAGAAGCTCGGTCTTTCTTCTGTAAGAACTGTAATAGAGCAGAGAAGTACAATCCCTCCCAATGTTAAATGAAATTATTGTGAGGATCCTATTGAAAGAAACATCCCAGTCTCGTAAGCCATTAAAGCTCAGCAAGGAGTCATGAGGCAGGAATCATCCCTGGCAGTGCTCAAGGCCAGGTTGGACACAGGGGCTTGGAGCAAGCTGCTCTAGTGGAAGGTGCCCCTGCCCGTGGCTGGGGGTTGGAACTGGGTGATCCTTTCCAACCCAAACCACTCTGTATTTCACTGGGAAGCCTGCTGGCAAAAAGAACTTTCCACACCGCTGTGGTTGTGAGTATGGCATGTCCTGTGCTGATTTCAGTGACAATTCCGTGTTCATAGGGAGTCCCTTCCTTGGGGAAGGGTTTCAGGAGGAGCGTGGCATCTTTAGTCTGAGAGCACACTGCCTCATGGGTCAAGCCTGTGCTTGGCTTTACCAGTGCAGACCTGTTGACCGATTGCATGGGAGCCTACCTCTGGAATGCTTAGGGAGAAGGGCTTTGTGCAAAGCTCCCCAGGAATGACATTAAAAAGATTCTATTAAAAGGAAAATTAAACAGCCAAAGAATTAAGGCTCTCGGTGGTTTGGTGCACAAAACAACCTGGATTTGGCCAGTAATTTGGATAAAGCTCCAGCTGAAGAGAGTGGGGAAAAGGAAAACCCCTCATATTATCAACAGTGGGGTAGAATAAAACCCTTTTATCTGAACACCTGATGCCCCTGGCAGGGATTTTCAGACATCCCACCGAGCTGAACCATGCATTTACCATCCAGGTTTCACACCACACTTGTTTCCTTCCTCATTCTGCCTTCCTGCTGGGAAGGCCTGAAGGTGCAAAGTGAATGCAGGGAGAGCCATTGTCATGGCTCCAGGACATGAATGATGCTCTCAGCCATTCGAGTTTGCCTTTGTGGATGGGCAAGGCTTGCAGGTGGCTCTGGGCAGCTCAGGGAGCCCCAGCTCCCTACGGATGCTCACCAGTTATGGGAGTTATGGCTCTCAGGGTGAAAGTCTGAGCCAGATTTGGCTGGAGTGCTACCTAAATAGTAACAACAACAACAATAATGCTATCTAAATAGTAATATTAATAATGCTATTTAAATAGTACTAATAATAATGCTAAAAAGTCATAATACTATTATTAATAATGCTAGCACCAGCTGAAATAAGCTAAATAATCAGTTAATACTAAAACCAGCTGAAGCTATTGAAGACTCTCAATATCCCTGCTGCAGTCTTACTGGTTTGGGCCATTTTCTCACCTCACAGGGGCAAAGTAAAACTGAGCGCATTGATTGAGACGTCTCAGATAACTTCATGCTCATCACCATAGAAAAGCCTACAAAAAGACAGACCTTTACATATAAAGGACACTTTGGGAACATATTGGAGCAAGAAAAACATGGAACGTATAGGAGCAAGAAAAACATGGAATAATGAAGCGAGATGCCGAATAACTGTTCATTCACTCAGGGAGTGCTATCCATCCTCTGCAAGGCTGAGCTGCCCTCAAAGGTGCAAGCTGCACATGAGCAAAGAGGGCCTCTTCTGCAGTGGAAACAGGCATCTCACACAGTCTCAAGGGGAGAGCCCGGCCCTCTGAGTTCTCTGGCCCCTTGGCTCTACCAGGAGCTACAGGAAATATTATTCCCTACAGCAAAAAGCTGGCTTTTGTAGGCAATTGAATGCACCGCAACTGATAGTACCTGGGTCAGATGTCAAAGGGCTGGTGCCAGAACGGTGATATATGGCTGGCATGAAATGGCTTGGGGCATCACCATCACCTTCCATTTGAGGATATCAAAGACACAGCCGGACGTGAACAGATAACATCCACTCACACTTGGAGAAACAGGAATTCCAGTGCTTCCAAACATTTCTATCCCCAAGGTAGTCCCAGTGAATTAACCCCTGTAGAACTTGGAAGTATGCAAGTATATTTGGTTAGGAAGCTAGAAACAGGAAAACAGCAAAGGAAGATTCTGAGGTGTGCACAGTGAGGAATGTCACTGTCGGACCTGATGAGGTACAGTAGCCTAAAGTTCCTCTTCCTTCAGTATGAGTAATTCTAGAGGACATAACTCTCTGTTATGGGGAGCAAAAGCTGCTCCTGCCATTCCTCCCTGCCTCAAGGCTGTCTCTCTATAGCCCAGAGAGCCCTCGATTAGCCAAGCCTGGGTTAACCATGTCAGACCTACACTGTTTCTCTGCTCCTACCCTTCTGCTGCTCATCCATCTGCATCCTTTCGCTCCCAGGCGAGGCGAGGTCAGAGCACAACATCCCCCTCGGGCCACAATGGCTCTGGAAATGCCTCCATGTAGGAAGCTGCCATCAAACCAAAGGGGACTGGTGCTCACTCGCCTGAGACTCGTGTGTTTATTCCATAGCAGTGAGTTTGAAACCGCACCGATTCACACGAGAACTGCGCTGCTCACTGCAACGATGCCCACCACCCATAGGAATCACAGGGTGGGAATAGCACATCATCCGACTCTTACACTCCAATATGAAGCTAACGATACAGCCAGACCTTTAACTTCAATGATATAATAATGATTGCCTCAGGGGCTCAGCTCTTTCTGGCTGGGCACAGAGGTCTCACCCCCGTACTGAGGACTGGGAATCTTCTCGCTATGGTACAAGTGAATTCATGGGGTTTTATCTGACTTACAGGTTCCTGCAGCTCAGCTCTCCACATCCCTGCTTCTCCACCAACTGCACTATCACACATTTCATAGCTCCAAGGTACCTTTCACGTTCCTCTTCAGTCATTCAAAGCAGGCGACCCTTCCAGGAAGGATGTGAAGTGCTGTAACTGACATAGCCTGCGTTGAAACTGGCAGGCAGCGATGGAGGCGCGCACAAGTCAGGGGAGCTTTTGCTCACATGCCTGGTTTGCTGCTCAGCTTCCAGAGCTGGTTCTTATGCCTGTCACAGGGTGTCTGTCATCACTTGCCTTCAGAAGGCCAGCAGGGCACCCCAAACAATACCAGCCTTGCGATGGGGAAGAAGGCTCCTTTCTTCCCAAGGTTTTAGGGGCAACATCTCCAACAACAGAGGGAGAAACATTGTGTGGCAGAGCCCCAGCTGGAGAAATACAATAAGGAACACGTAAAAACCCCCACCCATAAGCCAGCTTTTCCACCCCCCGTCTTTGCCGTGAACCCAAACTCTCCCTGGCTTATGGCAAGCACCCTGGAAAATGTAAGAGTTTTCCAAATTAAAAGAGCATATGTCCCAACCACAGCTCCTTTCCAGAGGAAAAAAAAAAATCACAGCAAACCCTCCTGCGTTCACAGGCTGCTCCAGTGGGAGCTATTTCTGGCTTAGCCTTCCTCCTAGGACCCAGGGGGAAGAACAAACAGGGAGTGGTTTCAAGGAGGACCACATGGCACTAAGGCCCAGACATCACGAGCACCACTGACTGACAAGCAGATACCTTGGGATCAGCTGCGTCCTGCTGGTTCCTGCCTTCAGTCTGCAGAGAGGAAACGAATCCCAGGTTTTCCCTGGTGTGAGGCTCCCGTCTCGGGGCACATGCCTCTGCCCTTTTGGTGTCCTGCCCATCACACCGCTGCTGTCCCCTCCTCTACAGTCAGCCCAAAGTCCCAAGCAGGTCCAAGGTGCCCAAGCAGGGTCCATTTAAAGTACCCTTACACCAGGCTGGACAGGGTCTAGTGGAAGGTGTCCCTGTCCACGGCAGAGGGTTGGAACTGGATGAGCTTTAAGGTCCTTTCCAACCCCAATTCTATGATATCTCATGCCCAGTATCTGCTGCAATGTGTCTGGGAACTGATAAAACAGAGCCCAGGTTCCTGAGTCGCAGTGCTTTGAGGCTGTCTCAGCAAAGCTTTTTCATCAGGAAGACTGAGGAGCATCATATTCATCTGCGGGCTCCTAATCCCTCCAGACTAAAGACTACCTTCAAAAGGTTTGTCAGATCACTTTCAACTTCTTTGGTTAGCTCTTGAAGGAAAGAATGCACAGAAGATCTTATCTGAAGCCTGGCACACAGTGACCCTGTTGCTTCATCTCATCGCTGGTTTGGGGGTCACGTTATTAGGGATAATACTGGGAATTACAGGATTATCTCAGGCGTCCAGATGCGTTTTACATTGGGTAATTTATTCTGCCTTCCCTTTCATGAAGGCCTGATGCAATATAGAAGGCAGAGTTTGTAAGACTCTAAAGGTATTAAGCTTTCAACTAATCACCGCTGTTTGAGGTCTGACTGAAACTCAGCCTGATCTGCAGCTGGGTATTACTGGTTTCTGACCCCAGACATGTGATGGTACATTAAAAGTGCTAGTAGATGCGTGAAGGGAAAGTTAACGAACTAGTACTGTACGTATGCTGCTGGGTAAGTTCTATCTGGCTGCCATGTGTGCCCAGAAGCAGCTCTTTCTCAGAGCATGCTGAAAAGCTCTGTCACCACAAGTCAGGCACACCCTTGATGCTTTTCATAAGGCTCCAGAGGAAATTAATGTTGCTTCTTCCAGGTTATAGCTTTTATAGGATAAAAAAGCCCAGCACCAGCTGTATCATATGGAAACCAGAAACGGATCACAACAGAGACAGGTAACATAATCCACATGCAACTGATAATTCAAGTACGGGTCTGATGCTCAGCATTTGACAGAATGATAAATGAGGCCAGGGCTTACCTCCTTAAAACACCCAGTATCAGCGGGAGAAATGAAAGCAGCACGTAGAAACGTGCAGCCTGATCATGACTGAAGGCGAACTGTAAAAAGGCAGTAACTGCTATTAAAGGTGACCTTTCAGCCTGTAGTAAGGTCCCTGGTTCTTTCAGTGGCCTTTAGGCTAGGACATACGTGACCAGCCTGCAGGTATCGAAGGATTTATCCATACACCACCAGGCTCTGAATGAGCTGGTCCTGAAGCTGTAGCGGACAGACAACAGCAACACACGCTCTACCCTTGTCAGAGCTGCCAGCCTCTTGCACAGGACTGAAAGGCACTCAGTGGAGAGGATGCTCAATAAACGCCTCGGTGAGACACAGAAGTAAAAAGCTTGGAGGTGTTACATGGGGATGAAACTGGGGTGATGCAGCACAGAAACCAACTAGCATGAGGGCTCCCTTCCTGACACGCTGCCCGTGAGCCTGGTGAGAGCATCAGAGTGACCCTCACAGACAGGATTTGGGGTGAACCATCCCTTCTACCTTTTAGCTACGCACTCGCAGCCCCTTCCTGGGGAGTAAGGCAAGACAGGCTGTACATACAGACACAGGCTGTGATGTATGGGAATGGAGGAGGTGTGCTTACACTGAAACCTGCCTTGTGCCCAAAATGCAGCACCAGATTTCTCGGTGATTATCTGCACCGGCAGTTTTGAAAGCACCCCTTGGATCTTAACTCAAACGGTACAAATATCCAGGTACAGCTGCGCAGAATTTGTCACTGTCCACACAAAAATTCCCCTTCGGGATCCACCATTCCCCCTTAATTTGCTGTTTTCATTATCTCCGGGTTTGCCTCATCAGAAGAATTCTTCTTTTAACCTGGTTTCGCATCAAAGCGAGCTCTGTCTTCATTGGCACACAGTTTCTCACAGAGAGAATGAAGATTTACAGCACCTTGTCTGAGCAAACCAGGGAACACTTCACCAGCACAGCTCAGGGTGTCTGCAACTGCCAAGTCCCTGAAACTGGTTGAACAGAGTCATAGAAGAGTTAGAGCTGGAAAGGACCCCGAGACCCAGGGATGCAGCATTCACACCATCCTTGGGCACCCTGTGCCAGCGCCTCAGCACCCTCACAGGGAAGAGCTTCTGCCTTAGATCTAACCTGAACTCCCCCTGTTTCAGTCTGAACCCATCACCCCTGGTTCTGTTGCTGCAGTCCCTGATGAAGAGTCCCTCTCCAGCATCCTTGGAGCCCCCTTCAGACACTGGAAGCTGCTCTGAGGTCTCCACGCAGCTTCCCTTCTCCAGGCTGAACAGCCCCAATGTTCTCAGCCTGTAGCTCACTGAGTTAAAGGTGTTATAATGTAAAGGCTCTCTCTGTGTGCACTATTCTAATAGCATATTTAGGCTTCTCCTTCCTAATTATTTTAGTTTTGGAATAAATCTTGCACAAAGTGCAAAGACAATTTTTCCTCCCCTCCAATCCTAAAGGGGAACCCTCTGAACCCGCTGACAGCCTCAGAAGCAGCCTCTTGATTCAAAGTAGTGACAAAGCAACCCAGACTCCAGAATTCAGACTAAACCCAGCTCATCATGCTGATGCTTGGCCTGAAGCATGCTTTCCCAGCTCGTAAATGCATCACATGCAGCACATTAAGGCGTTCAGCCTCCAAAAGGAGGAGGAAACACATCCGAATGAAACCTCGTGTGGGAACAGTCAGTGCTGTCCTTCCCTGCTTAGCAGCCTGACAATGCTGCTCCAGCTTCAGCTGCTCTCTCAACTTGAGCTGCACTATGACCCCAGATGCCCCAGGCTGCTACGAACATCTGATCCGGAGTCCTAAACAACCGGGGTCACTTTCAGTCAGGGCTAAATCCAACCTGACCCAGATAGAAAAGCCCTTACATCCCCTCGCTAATCCCTTCGGATCCATCCAAGCAGGGCAGCCTGCGAGCAAACACAGCACAGGGGCTTGGAGAAAAGCGGGAAAACAAAGCCTGTCCCACAGAAAGCTGAAAGCTCTGGCTCCTGGAGACAGACCCAGTACCAGCCTCTAGAAGCACGCATGTCCCTGCATTGCCCAAACACCCTCAGAATGACTGCGATGGAAAACAGATTTCATCTTGCTTTAGTGCCTGCCTCTCTGGGACCAGACCGGAGCAACAATACATCCGTTATCTCTTTCTGCTCTTCTAAAAAGCACCGTTTTCCATGAATCCCGCTAGAAGTTACAGTAGAATAGTTCCCGTGGCAAAACGTTCCACATGGCAGGCATTCCACCTGGCACTGTCCCCTTCAAATCCCCATTCTCCGCTGCAGCCGCTTCATCGGTACAGAAACAGCTGCCTTTCCCACAGCCTCCTCGACGCTCAGGCAGCGAACCTGCACCGAGAGGGTTCGGTTTCACTGGAGCCAGCACCTCCCGAGCTGCTGCTGCGTGCTTCAGGCTGCTCCAAAGCACCGAGGAACGTTTCTCACAGGGAGGCCGGCTGGTGTCGCAACCCCACCCTCCGCATCCAGCCCTCCACCTCCAAAGCCAGGGCTGCTAGCGGATGGATTGGAACCGGAATACACAAGACAGAGGCAGCTGCAGCCTTCCTCGAGAAGGTAAACCAAACTGCCTGTGTAGCAACACGTTTCCCACCTGCATCAATTGGTCCCTGCCTTCCACATCCCCTTCCAGATGTTCCATGAAGAGGGAACGATGGATTTCTTGACTACGGTCACCACAGAAATTGTTCCTTAATTACAAACAGGGCACCCCTAAGCCAAGAACTGAAGAGAAGGGCAATCTGTGTGACCTTTCCCCATCATTTTGCTTTGAAATATGGGGTCGGCAGAACCAACGGATGTGAACAGGTTTCGCAAGATAAACACCAGCGGCCACTCGCTGTACCGAACACCACCAGGCTTTCTGCAGCACAAAGAATGAGAACACTTGTTCTATGTCCTCTTGCAGAACGGACTGGGTACTGGAAAAGAAAATATTTGCTCATCAGTTTTGTGGCTGTATAATGTCAAACATACGGCAGCTACATGGTACTTTAACCTTCCCCCAAGCTACGAGGAAACTGAGAAGACGGCTGGTTTTCTGGGGTCTTTAAAGCACCTGAACATGAAAGGTCAGACTTCGGGAGAACAGCAGATAAGCTGCCCAACAAGGCCGGCAGAGCTGAGGAAACACGCTCATGTGCAACGGATATCCCAGTGTTTGCTCAGAAACGTGTCGTACGTGTAACATTCAGCGATGGTTTAAAGCACCCCACGTGAATAAGCAGTGGAATTTACACAGGAAAGGATAGGAGAGGCTGGTTCAGAGGGTAGAGACTGCTGTGTTACTGCTCTCAGACCAATTTTAATTAACTTTAGGATATACCACCTTAGCTACTGGCCTTATGATCACACATCACAGTCAGTGCAATCACATTTTCCATGGAGACCGAGACACCCAGCCTCGGCGCAACACCCTGCGCCTATTTTAGCCGCTGTGTTGATGACCAAGGGATGAAACGGGGACGATTTTACCCACCGTCCTCTCCAGTCAGCTGCAGCAAGTTTTCCACTGACTTTAACACAAAACTGCAGAAGAGCCGTGAGCACAATTTTAGGTGCTTGCTATCAGGTTTTGTTACAACTTGTATTAAGAGCTGGAGGGGAGCTGCAAACGTTGCAAGCTCTTCATGCCGATACAGAACAGTCCAATGCATTGGGGAAAGAGACACAGGGCCCATTCCTACGCACAGGATTTGAAACTCCGCTATTCAGTGACGGTGCCCAAGACACCTGGAAGGCAGGAGGCCTCGGAGAGAGCAATGGGTCCTGCCACAGCCACCCACCACCAAGGCGGTGGATCCTACATTGAGGTAGGATGCACAGGGCACTGCTCTCCAATGGGTATCGCACAAGAGTGGGACTGTCACCACAGATGATGCTCTCCAGTTGTAAACTCTAGGAGATACTTGGCTGCTCTGGCAGAGGTTTGGCTGGGTAGAACGCAAAGTGAGTATCTCCTCCTCATCAGATTGCTTTTAGAGCGCTGCATCCAAAGCTGTCCCCAGACCTTTCCCGGGTCCCATCTCGGTGCAGCACCGCTCACAAGGACACAGGATTGGGATTCACGGGATAGAAACAGCAGGAGCCTCCTTCCACTACCGTCCTGAGCCAAAGCCCGCGCTATACGTCCAACAAACAACAGCAAATGGATGTCGGAGCTGGAAAACCTCACAGCTAATGGAGGTGCGAGTGCCAATTTGAATATACTCCGGTTCATCTGATATTCCCCTATTGTCGACTTGCGATACTGTACTTTGCCTTCAATTCGGATGAAATCTGATTTAAGCGGAGTTTCGAGTGCTCCCCCTGACTTCCACAAGCTCGGGGTTTCTTGTGCACCGTCAGTTCTCTCACATCCAGCACAGAGTGCCCGTAAATTGCAGGTTAGTTAACTCACATCTGGTTTTGCACAAGCAGAAACACCAAGCTCTGCAGCCAGCTGCTCTCGCTGGCCAAAGCGGTTTGTGCTCTCGCTCTGTCTGGGGATGAAAGCAGGGCATCCTTGGTTTCAAACTCGATATTCCTCAAGCCTGATGCCATGTTAGGAGGCCAAGGGTTATTAATTTCACAAACAGAAGGGAGAGTTTAATGAGTAATGAATAGCAGCTGTTGGAAACAAATCTTTGCAGCCCTGGGACCCTCTTTCCCCCATGTTACAATTACACTTTGATTGACCTCAACAATAACTAGCAAGCATGCCCAGCTGGATCATAAACCAAGTACATACTGTGTCCACATAGGGTGTAAAATTTCACATCGCTGTCAGCCCGACTTTGGCCCATCATATGTCAATCAGACTTACAAATAAACCCACTGGAGCCGGGACGCGCGTTTTCCTAGAGGAAAACAGAGCTCTTTAAGTAGCAATGGACACAGCCTAGAAAGCCCATGAGCACCTAAGGGTGGCTCTTCCTTCCGTCCTGACAGACCTGTGGGGTTTGTGCACTGTGTGATCGTAGAAGGGCTTTAAGGAGAGGCAGTCTTCCAGGCTGCCTAAACCAGTTATAGCCCCATAGCTGGAAATGCAGCACAACACCCAGTTCGGGCTGATGGAGCACCTGCCATATCTTCTCTATGAAGGAATGTGCTGCAATGGGGCCTGGTGCTTTGCGGGGGGGGCTGGAATTCAGTGGGGGTTCAGCGCCTCTCTGCTGTGGATGTCGTGCACACAGTGCAACACCTGAAGTGGGATCTGTCTAAATAAATGGTGCTAAAAATGGGGGGACAAGCTGTTCACACCTGCAAATCCAAGGAAGACCCGCGCGTGCTGTTCGGTGGATGGATTACTCACAGTTCTACATCCCATCTTATCAGACAGGAACCTTGGCCCACGGCCAAACTATATTAGGGATGAGCCACGAGTGAATAAAACACTCCAGGCATTGGGAATTATATATCCTCTCAGCTTTACAAGAGCTTATCCTCCCTCTCCTGACAGTTCCAGGTGAAACAGAGACGCAACAGCTCTTTCTCTCATCCAGTCACTAGACTTCTCCAAGGCTTCCCATTTGAAAGAGCCAGGCCTTGTTATTTATTTCTATTGTTAAACACGAGAAATTCATCCGCCACCATTTCTTCCTGCTCATGGAATGCACTATTCCAAACCCCAACTACTTTTACAGGCGCTTCCTTAAGGGGCGCAGCACGGCCAATCCAAATCACTGCGAAGCCCAAAGATCCCAGGTCTGGTCTTCCAGGTTCAGCTTCCTTGATGCGCCCTGGGAGACCACACCATGGCACCTCATACAGTCTGCCCTGCCCAACAGTCAGCCCAGCCTGCGGGGCCCGAGGGCAGAACTCTAACTAAACCTCCCATCCTGCCTCTCTCCAGCAGCAATCACGGTCAAGCACATCCCACCCTTCTGCAGCTTCCCCTCTTCTGCACCTCGTTTAAGGAGGCAAGAATAAAACAGACTGCATGACAAACTTCAGCTTGGGTTCTGCCTCCCTTTATACTACTGCTTGTCTTCACTTTATTCTCTCCAGCTGACATTTCTACCCTATGCTGGCAAGTCACGTCCTGCTATCAGAGCTTCCTGATCTCATCCATCTTTACACAGAACTTCCTTGTCTGATGGCAAAAGCTTTGCTCAGGGGAATAAAACCTCGTACCAAGGAATGAGTCGTGTATTCGCACTGGTTTCAGTGGAATCAGAAACGCAACTAACATGCAGCTGGCAATGCCTTGGTTCCAGCCGCACGCTGTAGCTGCGGTAGCTTTCAAAAGCAATAGTGTTCCCTCTAGCATAAAGGGAAAGGAAAAGGCACCCCACTCACCAGCAGGTAAAAATCACACCCCACCACGAGCAGAAAGCAAACCTCACGCCATCCCCTACCAGCTCATCAGCTTACAGCACACACCGGCTTTTGCTAGAGCCCAGCCCAGGTGGATGGATTTGGGATGCGAGTTCCAAAGCCGAGGTCAAGAGTCTCTGGCTGATCCCAGGGCCAAGGGCCGTAGGAAGGGAAGCAGACCCCTGGGTAACCATTTGGGGCTTTATATGTTCAGACTCACACCTTGGCATCTTGCCCCCGCTGACAGCAGTAAAGGTTTTCCCATTAGATCACCAATTTAGACTGTTTGGGCACCAAACCAGAACAGGTTCTTCTTCTGTGCAGACACTAAATGAGCGCTCTTCAAAGCATCCAAAGACAACACACGCAGTTTGAGGAGGGGGTTTTAGCATTCGAGGACTTCCATACAAAACAGGTCCATTCACTCCAGTCACTAGAAAAAACACAACTAAGCGCAGGAAATGCTACATCACAGCATTGAAAGCTCCTCAAAGCGCTCGCTAAGGAGAGAATCCCAACCTACCTCCACATGAAAAGAAAACGGAGGTCAGACAGGAATCTAAAGCACAGCAAGTTAATAAAGCATCCTCCTCCGAGCTTCCAGCAGAAGGGAAAACAGAGGGGGGTGTTAAACCTTTGCGTAAATCTCCGGTAAAGACAGCCAGAAACGAAGCTGCCTTTGGCCACATGAAAGGGATAGAAGGATTTCTCTTTTTAACTTGCTCTTTCCTGTGTGCGCCGTAAACCGTGCCAGCAGGTGGTATTTATTAGGGTGACATTATCTTCCTCCTCCAGGAGGAGAGAGGAAGAGCCCAGAACCATCCCATTAGGGACTATTAGGAATCATTTCAGCCCTTCTCCAGCTGGCCAAGCCCTTTCCACACCAACCAAACAGGCCAAGCCATTTCACAGGGTGACACAAATTCACCTCCCCACCGAGGCCGTGAATCACCACGCACACAAAGCCCAGAGGAGGCACCGATGCGACCGCGGATAAACACATTCCTCACATTTTCGTGCTCCGCTTGGCGACTGACCCACGTTTGGTTTGAATTAAAGAGTCATCGCGCTGAAACAAATAACTAAGTGGAAAGAGTCGAGGCCCTTTGAAGAGCCTTAAATCAGATTGGGGTGATAATTAGCAGCAGACAGTTGAACCCCGCCGTTTATTTGCACAGAACCTGATGGTACTGAAACGCAGCTGGACTCCAGGCCCACTGTGAACCCAGGGATTCACTTACCCACAGAGGTAGAAACAACCACGCTTTTAACAGAACGAGACAGATGTACACGTGCTCAGAGAAGTCATTCCAGCTACTGTGCCCTCCCCAGGCTTCCCATGCAGGAATCCTCCCTCCCCCCCAGACACTTCTCTCTCGGGAGAGCGATGCCATAACTGGGAAGGAGAAGAGCCGCTCGCAGCGCAGCCCTAACGAACCATCACCTCCTGCGACGTCCGCCCGGCCTCGTCCCTGCTGGTTTAACTTGGTTTGCCAGGGAGCATAAATACACGTGTCATCAGCTGCACGCTTGGCAAAGCCAGCGGCTCCTCCTCGGGGTGCCTTGGGCCACAGCAGAGGGGGAAGCGCAGCTCTGCGGCACGAGGGAAGACGAGACAAGCGGCTCCCAGGAGATGGATTTGGCCAGAGCGCTGCGGGGAAGCTCTGGTGCATTTTCCACTTCACCACATGCTTTAGAGATTTATCTGGGGGGGGTTCAGCCACCCTGAGCCACCAGCAAACAGAGATTTAAAACCTATTGGAGATGATAGCATCTTGGTGATGAAGGCAACCAGCAAACGGGATAATGAATTGTACAGGGCAAACAGTGCTGTTGCAAGCTATGAGACACAGATCCTCCTGGAGCAGGAGAATGGCCCCAGTCTGAGCCACTAAAGCCATCACTACAAAAGGAGGAGACAGCGTTCACAGAGTCACAGACTTGTTTGGGTTGAAGGGACCTTAAAGCTCACGCAGCTCCAGCCCCCTGCCATGGGCAGGGACCCCTTCCACTGGAGCAGCTTGCTCCAAGCCCCTGTGTCCAGCCTGGCCTTGAGCACTGCCAGGGATGGGGCAGCCACAGCTTCTCTGGGCACCCTGTGCCAGCGTCTCAGCACCCTCACAGGGAAGAGCTTCTGCCTTAGATCTAACCTGAACTTGCCCTCTTTCAGTTTGAACCCATCACCCCTTGTCCTGTCGCTGCAGTCCCTGATGAAGAGTCCTGACCCTGTAGAGAAGCTACCAGAGCTTTCTCTGCAGCTCTCCTTTGGTTTTTGCCCTGAACCTGCTGCTGTTGGAGAACTTGAGGCAGCCCTTCCCCTTCTCACCCAGAGAGAAAACAGGGTGAAGCTTTAAGGAGGCTGCTGTCCCATGCTGCTCAATGCAACCTACTCCCCATGTAGCGTACATGGGAGCATTGCCCAACTCGAGTCCCATGCCCCTGATAAAACAGCAAAGCCAGCAACCCTTTTCAGGTCTCTGGCAGTCAGTTTTGGCTCAGCTGGGGCAGGTAACTCAGGCATCTCTGGCCACAGTTGTGGATCTTCAGGATAAACGCGTTTTCCTTCAAGCAGTTTGGAGTGTGTTCCCATATTGTAACCCCTCCACTCAGAGAAAAGGCATCACTGTTGAATCTCCCTATTACTGAAGCAGAATGAAGCTAAGGCTCTATTAATCATAACTACAGCCACCCGGAGTTTAAGCCTCTAGAGAGGAATTGGGGCTTGCTCATGGGACTGATGTACCGCACTAACAACACTGCCATTAATCAACCGAGTCTTCAGTACCAAACCCTACTCTTTCAGCTGCCACAGAAGCGAGCAAAGCTTGACTCCTGGAAACCTCTTTCAGTGTGGTTTATGTTACCATTTAGTTTGTCACAAGCGAACACACGTAAGGGAGCAGAGACCAAACCTCACTTGAAGTAGAGCTCCCATATCCCAGCTGCTAGAAACCCCAGTCCTGGCCACGAGCTGGACGAGTTATAGCACAGGTAACAGCAACCAGAATCAAGAAGGAATTGCAGCCCTAACTGGCAAGGCTATGCTAGGAGAAGCCCCCGTGTATCGTGGCAAAAATAACCTGTATATTAAGGAACTGGCACAAGTAATGCAAGTAAAGGGGAAAATCAACAGAGGGGAAGCATCACCAAAACCTACCCCTGCCTGCCCTTGCCCCAGAAATAAAGGCTTTGGGGCACTACGAACACCCTCCTTTGTCCATTTAAAAAGAGGTTCAAGGAATATTTTTCCCTGTTTGTCAAACCTGCTCCTTCCTCACCTCCCGTTTCCTCCATACCTCACGGTGCTCGTGGGACACAGCAACAAGCAGCTCACAGAACTACCCTTTTGCGTAAACTCACAGACCAGGTCCTGCCAAGAACAACACAGGCACAGTGCATCACTTAGCAAGGATGCAACGGCTCCTCAAGGCTCCTTTCCAGCCTTCCCAAGCAGTTTACCATCAGCCTTCAGCTCTACTCCCGTGTCCACTCGCCCTAAACGACCCGATAATATCATCGTCCACTCATTGTAAATGACCTTATAATAACACCCTCTTCCCAAGTTAGCCCTGTGCAACTCGGAAACCACCTCGGCACCGCTGCAAACACACGAATGCCTTGAGGAACAACTCACACGGGCTGCCACAAGGCGACCATAAGAACAGGAGCAGGGTTCTGCCACGTGCACATGAGCAGTAAGAGCCACCTCTTTCCTCTCCAGCAGGAAGCAGTTGAACTGAACGCTGAAACCACCCAACACTTCGGGCTGTGGCACCTTCCAAGCAGGCAAAACGCCCAAACTCAACCGGATGGCCGGGTTTTAAGGCACGGGAAGGAAACCGTGGGGCTTGGTTTTAGCTGCAAGGACTGAAAACACAAGATGCGCGCACACACAAAGGCTCGGGGCTGATGGCGCGAGGTTAAGCCCTTCCAAACCCCACCCCAGCCAACAGGGAGCCTGGAGCTCGGTGCAAGTCACGCTCTCGGCTCCAGGCACCATCCTCTCTTTGTGCTACTTGTACGTGATCCATAAGGAACACCGGGTTTGCAGGGAACTTGGTCCCGAGGGGCGAACTCCCCGCAGCACAGAGAGCCGGGGGTCTCCAGCGGCCCAGCCAGGCGCCGCATGCTTCGCGACGGGATGGCGCTCCTCCTAGGCGAAAGCGGCTGAGCCCTGGGCAACCGGGACACCGAAACCCCCGTTCTCACTTCTCCGGCAGCGAGAAACCTTCAGTACCTGGTCCTGCAGCCTCCTCCCATGCGGGCAGACACGCGGCGAGCAGAGGCGGGAGCTGGAGCCGAGCGCGGCGCAAAGCGAACGCAAGCCGCTTCCTCCACCTCGTGGAGAGCCACGAAAGTGATGCGCAAAGCGCAGCCGCCGAGCACAGGAAGCGTTCCGAGAGCAGGGGAATGCCCCCTGCCCAGCCCGGAGGGCAGGAAATCGCCTCCTGCTCCAAGCGGGCAAAAGCCCCGATTGGTTTCATTAGGACAGAACATCCCTAAATTCACGGGAGATGCAGGGAAGCCGCTTAAGAAGGATTTGCCAGTCCCTAAAGTAGCTCGAAAGGTACAGCTTTTACACGTCGTCATTAACGAGTGCCCTCGGGCAGGGCGTTGCGCTTGGTTTTCCATCTCACTGCACCCCGGGTTTCAAACCCTTGTACCAGCATTGCCGTCACACGTGGCAGGAAGTGCTGTTTGTTCCTATTCAGTTATACGCTAAACAAAAGGGGTTTGACCCCGCTATCGTTGCTTCCTTAGCTGCCCTCCTGCAGTTCAAGTTTACATGGCGCTCTCTGATGCGCCATCTGTGTCAACCCCCGTTTTGTCCGGTTCCCGTTCACTTTATACCTTCGTAAACGCACAGAAACGTTTCCCAGTTACCCCTCTCTCAACTCTCTTTGCTATGGGTTGGTTTTTTTCCAGCAAAACAGAAATTAGCACTTCATTACAATTAATGTACCCGGAAGTACAAGATTACCGCCTTTTCTTGGCTTATTCCCGCTTCCACAGCCCCAGGCTTTGTTCTTTGGCTACCCACGTATCTGAAAGGGATGTTGTGATTGAAGTGTCCCTATTGACACTAAGCACGGCACCGCACAGCTGAACTAAGCAAACGCATTAACTGGGTGTTAATTGCACGGCAAGCAGCAGTGAAATTGGGTTTTAAAATCAACACTCCATTAAGGCAGCTGGGAGAAATTCACACTTTGCAGCTATTGTGGCTGTGTGCTCACAGCACCCACAGCAGCGAGCGAGCGGGCTCTCTCCAAAGAGAAGGAAGGAAAAAGAAGGGCCCAGAGAAGCTGTGGCTGCCCCATCCCTGGCAGTGTTCAAGGCCAGGTTGGAGGCAGGGGCTTGGAGCGAGCTGCTCCAGTGGAAGCTGTCCCTAACCCCACTCCCCTGTCTGAGGGTACGGGAGGGCAGACCCTGCACCCCAGCAGCATCAGTGCTGGAAGGGCCCTCTGGGATGGCTCCAGAGAGGGAGACTCCGCAACCCCCCCGGGCAGCCTGTGCCAGGGCTCTGCCACCCTCACGTAAAGCAGCTCTTCCTCGTGTTGAGTTTATGGCCATTGCTCCTCGTCCTGTTGAAAGGAAAGAGTCTGGCACCATCCTCCTGGCACCTCCTTTGAGATCTGCATTGATGGGATCCCCTCTCGGGCTGCTCTTCTCTGCACTAACCAGGCTCAGTGCAGCCTGCATCCCAAAGCAAGGCAGGCTCCAGCAAGGGCTGCAAGGACCCTGACCCTGGAAGGTCGGAATCTCCCTGCTTGCAGAAGGGGGAACGGGAGCCTGCAGTCTTGAACACGGTGCTTTGCAAGAGCCCGTACGTGCAGCTGCACAGAACTGCTCCCATTAGCAGGGCTCGGTAAGGATTTCACTACCACCTCTCCAGGCAGCAGCAGCAGCAGCTCCTCACTGATTGGATTTACCTGGTGCCTGCCTGGCTGGTAAGTGCCTCCCTCACCAGCTGGACCCATTACAGCTCAAAGGCACTAAATAAAGAATACATTTTGATCCCAGAGACTGAACGCACAAAAAGCAGAGGCTCGAATGTCCGGGCATTGCCAAGCCTGCCATCTGTGCTTGGAGAGCAGTTGCCAGCATCGCTTGCACCACGAGCGGAAGGAAGACGCCCAGACTGTTCCCTAGGGGAAGCTGACGGCTACTGCAGGAGTGGGTAACAGACCAGATAACAGAGGCTCTGGGTGAGGCTGGACATCAAACACTTTCAACATTGAAAACAGGCAAGGCCTGTTAAAACAAAGAGCACTCGCTCCATCCACAAACGCTTTGGGAATGCCTGCCTGGAGTTAGGTGCGAGCTGCAGCACGCAGCAGGCTGCCCAACAGAGGCACCCTGTGCCAGCACCTCAGCACCCCCCAGGGCAGAGCTTCTGCCTTAGATGTGACCCAAATCTCCCCTCTTTAAACCCCTCTTAGCTTTGACAAATCAAACATGGTGTGATGTGGCTTCAAAAAGGGCAGGTAGTCACCTCCTTGGGAACTCAAGCTGTAACTCTCAGACTGGCTGCAACAGAATCAACATTGCCCTCCTTGACTACTGCAGGTGTCAGGAGGTTCTGTGTGGTTTTCACTGAACACTCCAAGCCTACTCTAGCAATGGGGAAAACATAACCTCAGGGAAAACACCAGCACAGGAGCAAACAGCTTCCACACCTTCCTTACCTCTTGGTAAGGAGTATGCGGCCAGTGATGCCCATTCAGCATCACGAAAACACTTCAGCAATTCCACAGTATTTTGGATTCCACCCACAATTTTTAGCCATGGTGTTGCTCAGTTTAAAACCAGACCTCACACTTCAGGTATCTGCCTTCACATCCAGCTTTCAAACCGTGTGCTGAGCCCACCCTTGCAACAGTAAGGCACGCAAATATACATGTGAGTCTAACATACACTAAGCTAAATTCATTTTTCATCCAGTACCATCTACTTTCATAGAGGTGCAATGGGGAAAAAACACAGTATGTTTAAGAATCTAATAGAGAAACGGATACATGCAACTCCCTGTGTTTAAATACATCCCATGCCCTCAAAATCAAGTTTAGTCATTCAGATCTCAAAGGTCCCCACAAAATCCACCCCACACATGCCTGCTCACACCTTCCAGAGCCTGGAGCCTTGTTTCCTTCAGCTTCATCTGCATTTCCTGCTCCATACACGATGGCTTCTCACTCTGTTCTGAGCATTCCACAGCCAGCCTTCCCGAGGCACCACAGACTAGGCTTTTATTTGCCCCTGTTAATAGGGGCTTTCCAAACACCTGATTGATTTCACCTGGAAAGCACAGTGAAGCTGAGCAGTTGGACCTCATTAATATTCACCACGTGTGCTGCTTCTGTTTGCCGTTTGTCAGCCTCAGGCTCACCCAGCAGAATCAAGCAGTGAAACGAAGCACAGCAGTACCCAGCAGCGTTGGTGCTGCTGCTCACAGGATCCACAGCACACACGCACACACCATCCACAGCACGGCTGAAACAAAAGAGCCTGAAACATCTATCCAGGGATGTAAAAACCAAGGCAGAGTTTCTGCGGGTTGTGTTTTGGAATGAGGCTTTGGAAGTTCGAATCTGAGATGAGATCACCTTCAAATGGAACTGAACTTGTTTAAATAATCATCAGATTCAGTAGTAGTGCAGAAACATTCTTGTCTGCATCAGTTAAAGCACTCTAGAGAGAACAAAGCAGACGCTTACACATGTATTTTGTCAATGCTACTGTGTAAGAAAGGCATCTCAATACCTGTTAGTCCCTTGACTTCCAACAATAATCACTGAAGCCAGATTTTGAGGTCGTCTCTATGCAGACAAGTGCATGGTGCATGCAGCTCTCTCAAAGCCTGTGAGCTGCCTGACACATCAGCAGATGGAATTCACTCCCCAAAATCATAGCCTAAGGTGTGATTCCATCTGTAGGAGTTACAGGTTTACCAACCAAGCACCTTGTCCCGGTGTCCTTTATGTGCCATCTGGTAGCTGCAAAAAGCCCTCAGGCTTAACTCAAGGAGAATCCCAGCTCAGGAACGATGCACCTTACATGACTGATTTCAGCCTTGTACTTCCCCAGTTGAACTTCACCACTGGTAATTTCTACATTCCAGCTGCTGCACTTCAGTCTTGATCCCAAGAACCCAGACAGGACTTTAGCCTCGTGCCAACATCAACTATTTCACCTCACTTAGAATTCCAGCCCCTGTACCACTTCCTAACATTGTATTTCTCGCCACGACTTGGGCTTGGCTCCGCATCTCAGTAGGAACACTTGGTGTCAAAGCGCTCAGAAGAGAGTAAAGCTCTGAATTCTCAGAACGGAGCAGGGATTGTCAGCAGTTTATAATGTTTGGAGAGGAAAATAAACCAGCAGCCTGCTTGTATGAAACCATTTTATTCCATCACCACCCCAGGTAACACCATTAACTCAATAACGCTACCTTACCTACACGCCGAGATGGTCACTGCTGGCCAATCCGAGTCCTTGCATCACCTTCCACCCAAGGGCACTGCATCAATTCAGTTTCATGCTTTTCTAAACTCTGTTTTTTACAGAGACGTATTACCACCATCATCCTGAATTGAAATTATCTTCCCACTCATTCAACAGACTGGGGAACAGGCCCTATGTGCCACGTGTCTGGAAAGGAACATCAGTTAGGTCTATGTTGCTTCTACCTCAGTGGTGAGCAGAGACAGTGAAGCTCCATCAGGGTAAAGTAATCAGAATGAAACGTGTAATAAGTGTGTGACAGTGAGGAACTCCCATAGCCAAGGGCTCGGGATAATGTTGAAAATGTGGCTTCTGGTAGGACTGTGCTATGTAACGAAAAGCTGTGTTGACACAAAAGGTAACTGAAGCATTAAGAGCTGTCTAGATCCATCAGCACAGAGTAACTAAACTTGCTGCCCCTTCAAAGCACTGAGGTCTAAAACTTACGGTGTTCAATATAGCTGGGACATGGAGCTGCTGGAGCAAGTATGAGCAGGGGCTGCAGCACCTCCCGTACGAAGACGGGCTGAGAACATTGGGGCTGTTCAGCCTGGAGAAGAGAAGCTGTGTGGAGACCTCAGAGCAGCTTCCAGTGTCTGAAGGGGGCTACAGGGATGCTGGAGAGGGACTCTTCATCAGGGACTGTAGCAACAGGACAAGGGGTGATGGGTTCAGACTGAAAGAGGGCAAGTTCAGGTTAGATCTAAGGCAGAAGCTCTTCCCTGTGAGCGTGTTGAGGTGCTGGCACAGGGTGCCCAGAGAAACTGTGGCTGCCCCATCCCTGGCAGTGTTCAAGGCCAGGTTGGACACAGGAGCTTGGAGCAAGCTCCAATAGTGTAAGGTGTCCCTGCCCATGGTAGGGGGTTGGAACTGGGTGAGCTTTAAGGTCCTTTCCAACCCAAACTATTCCATGATCCTAAAATAATTTACCTCAAGTAAGAATACCTCACAGCTTAACTTGACTCTGCAGCTTAACCGCTGGACTCAGTGATCTCAAGGGTCTTTTCCGACCATAATGCTTCTATGATTCCCAAGAAAACAAACAGAATTGGAAAAAATTCCTCAACAAATCCCTGCACAGCAAAAGCAGCGACTAAGACTGAGCACTACACTCCAGAAAGCAGGGAAAAGCAGGGGTTTATGCTCAGCACACAACAGGGCAACTTCAGAGGCTTTTACTTGTACACCAGAAACACCGATTCCGCTGGCCACGTGGTGTCCTTTTACCTTTTTCTTCCCTAGTACAGCAAGCTTCTGCTTGCTTATTATTATTATTATCCATAATCATGTGTTGTGACAGGTAACAAGAAGCTCCCTGCTTGCTGCAACACATGATTATGGATGATTTTATTCCAGTTTCCAGTAGGATGACTGGTTGCAAGACCAGGAGCACAAACACCAACCCATCCATTCCGAACAAGCCGTTCAGACTACCCACTGCTCCTGCACTGAAATCTGAGTGCAGTGGATTGTATGTGCCCCAGAGCGTGCTGCCTTTCAGACCTTCACCACACCGTGCTCGTTTTCTGCAGTGACTTTCCTTGGCCCAAGTGACAGCAGACCCCCAAAGGCACGAAGAGAGCCTCCTGCAATTCTTGATGCTGACAAACGCATCCTTGTGAGGATTCCAAGGAAAAGCGTGTACAATTCCAAGGGAAAAATTCAAAGGCTTATAAAGAAAACGATTCCTGAAGAAAAGGGAAACTTCTCGAAGGTTTCAAACCCCTTACAATACCTCTCCTTGTGCCAAAATTATTCTGGCACTTCTTTTGGACCACTCCTCAAAATGGAAGGGGTGGGTTCTGACTTTCTGAAATAAGCCATGCGTTAACAGGCATGCCCACATCTTCAGCAGTCCTGCCCTCAGTGTTGCCATAAACCCAACAATCCTAGCCATCAAAGTGCTACTGAAAGGCAATTGAAAGCAACACACCATTTTCTTGGAATGGAATGGTATTCTGAAGTGAAGGCAGGTGCATGGTAAACCCAACATCAAATGTTTCCTGGTAATTCTACAGGGATATGAGAAGGAGAAAAACCAATCCAAGCTGTTCAGCCATCCTAACCCACACAGAGATCAACATAATACAGGACTGCTTTTATTGTGTTACTGTCTGAATCCGTGTGGGAAGTATTCAAAAGGCATGTTTATTCTGTCTCATTGACAAAATAACAAATACTAACCATGAAGTTTTCTACCTTGGAACACTGCAGGCCCTAATCGCAGCGGATAGGCAGTGCACTTCAATCCTTCATTCTCATAGCCTCCGAAAGTAAAGCGTTGCTGTTCCACGTATAAGAGCTTTGCTACAGCAGAACCTCTGCGTGCTTTCTGAAAAATTCAATCACAGCAAGAAAAGGTTCATCACCCCTCGGAAGCAGGAAGCAGCATTACATCCCCAGCAATTGTCATCTCTTCTCACAGCCAAACAAGGAAGGAACGGGCAATATGCAAACGCAGGGGCCTGTAACCAAATACAAGTGGCACAGCTCTGCAAGCTGCAGCACGGATAAGGTGGCCGGGTGACCAACACAACCCCTCTCGTCTCTTCCATCTCCCCGAGGTATCAGGAAAACGACGCCTGTACCTCGTGGAAACACGCTAGAGGAGGACAGCGTGTCACAGCAACCTCACCGTGGCAAGATTCCTAACGGCAAAGGAGCAGGACCACTGGCAATGTGGAGATCAGCGTTACCAGATGCAGTTACAATGCCACCTGAACCAAGCCCTGAGAGGGTATGTTCAGAGAGATTCATGACGAGTACGAGAGGTTGGCCTATCCAGTATTTTATAACAGGGCTGCATGAGAAAAAGCACAAGAGGAAGAATGTTTTGCAACCGTGTGACTTCGACCGAGAACAATCCTCGTTTGGACATGGAAACATTCGACTTGGTTAAATCAAGACAACCACAGGTAGACATGTTTTTCCCAAATCTTTGGCTGTATTGCAATGGTTGTTTCAATTTGTAATCTCCAACTAAACATTTCCTATCCATGGATTAACAATATATTTACTGACTTGTGTCTTTTAACAGTATTTATCCAACATAACAAAATAAACTGCAATTTGTTATACTTCTTTTTTTACAAAACATTTTATAAATATTTTTACAAAATGTATACAAAGCAATTTCAAGTGAGACATACTTTACAAATGAAGGTATTTAAGCAAATAAAGTCCATACCACACTGACAATAAGTGACACATCCTCTTTAAGTGAAGTCAGTCTGTAAGGCCTCCCTAATCTAACAGATAAATTATCCTCCAATCTTCAAAATTAACATCGTTTTCTTCATTGCCAGTTGAAAATTTGTTTTTACTATTAGGCAGTATTAAATAACATGGAAATCACAATGCGGATCCAGCAAAATAATGAAAACATGTTGGAAAGTCATGCACATTCACAAGACTTTGCTGGACGTGAGCCCATATGATTTATAAAGTCGTATTTTTCTTTTTTAAAGCACCACAAAAATACACTTCTTTCATTTACTGCTTCACCACGTACCGGAATTCCTTTAGAACTGGATTCAAAGGAGTGAACAACAGCACACTAACAAATCTAACACGAATCTTGCTCAATGGGTTCCTCTCAGAAGTAGTTCAGAGAAATGTGTCTGACCAGATCAACCATGATTCCTTCTTGGAATTTGACATTGCCCCCTATCCCCAAATGAGATCCAACAGAAGACACATAGCCTGAGACTTCAATTATGTGTTTGCTGTCGAGAGGCTGGAAACGCCATGTACCCATTTGGAGGTGGCACAAAAAGCAAGTGGATCAAAATCCATGTGCAACTTGACTCTTTTTTGCCTTTTCCCTGTAAAAGAAAACTGGAACTAGCTCACGTGGAGCTGTGTAACCTCCTGTTCGCTGTCCTAGACCGTTCAGAACGGTCCAGCTTCCAGAACGACCACATAAAACACACATCAGGATACACAGCCATGAGCGTATTGTTAAAACTAAGAAGGCAACAGGTGAGACTCCTATTGTCAGTTTTGCCAATAAGAAAACAACTCAACGCCCGAGAGCCTATTCTATGGACACCTAACTAACAATTGAAAACTGGCAATGCTTTTTCTTACCTTGAATAGGTCATACAACACTTGGGAATGTTGGGGTTTAAAAACAGGTACTTAAAAATTGGCACATTTCTTTTTTAAATGGCAACCAGTAACACACAAACCCAGTATTTCCATTCACGTTGAAGGGCAAACGAATTCCTTCTCACATTGCTTTCGAGATGCGGTTTCCTTCAGTGGTCTGACAGTGGAGTGCAGCTCAAAGCTGAGTTGCACTGTCATCTTCTCCTGTCACAAGGACCTAATCCTGCTTTCTCCCGTGCTATTCAGCTGGACTGAATCACACAACAGCGAAACCTTGTTGTTCTCTTTCTTTCCTGGCAATCTGACTGACAACCCCAGCTTGTCAATGAGCCTCGCTAACAGGAAAGTTGTGATCAGCAAGTCTGGCAAATGGCTGGTAATTCTTCCAGGAAACTGTGGAGGCGGTCCGGGGGGGGAGAACGTGAGCATACCTTAGAAACCACAAAAGCTAGATCCTCCTGAGCAGACACACGTATGACACGCACGTGACGAGCGTCAGTGCGCAAAAGCGCTCGTGACCAAAGTAAACGAGGAAAAAGCAGCACGGGCAGCAAAAAAAAGTCACAGATTAAAATAAATAAATAAAATAGTAAGATTCTATCTTAACAACATGACAGCAAGCCAAATCCAAACCACGCAATGGTCTCCCTTGGCTCTATGAATCTGAGTGAATCATTACACACTCGGCGATATGTTTCAACACTGGGATTGCTGATGGACTTTGGTCTGTACAGCTCTTGATCATGATGACTGCTACGGTGGATGGTTTAACATTCTCTGACAGCAAAAAAAAAAAAGCAGAAAAATAAAACACTGGCCTTCAAATTGAATCAGAGTAAGGCTAATGTCCTCTTCAAACAGAAGCTACAAATACCAGAACAGTTCTCAAAGAAAAGTGCTTTTGACACTTGGTCTAAAACAAAAAAAAAAACAACAAATAAAAAAGGAACAGTTATACCACTTCAGAAAGACTCGAGGCTGACCACATCCAATTATAAAATGCCAAATCTCTTCCCCAAGAGTTAACATATATATGTATTATATATATAAATTCATGGCTCTAGCATGGCCTCATCCTGTACACTTCGCCATTGCCTGGCTTCCATTCTACCTTCCTTAGTCGAGCATTTATTACTTCATATCATGCCACTGTGACTAAGATCATATAATACCATCCCACAGACTAAAGTTACCTACCACAAATATACCAAGTACTAGTTTCTGCTCAGAAAGCAATAGAAAAGCACTTTAACTTCTGAAGCCTTGTAAACACACTGATGATACCCTTCCGGCTGAAGAATCCTTTAACGCAGATTCACCCACAAAGCAAATCTTCTGAAGAGAGGTACAGTGGGCTTCCCAGAATAACTAAAAACTGGATGACATGTGGAAGAGAAGGGCAGGGGAGAACTGTTGCTTCCATCACCTTTTAAAAACACTTCCTTAATAAATACATCCTTTCAAATGACTGTGATTGTCAGTATACTACCATGGTACATAGGGCCGAACGACCTGCAACCTTCTGATGTTGCAGTACTGCACGATTACCAAAAGCACTAGCATAATAATACTTGAAATAGTAAGGCCCTAACAGACTGCATTCTACCAAGGATTAACTTGACTTGGATCTCTCACTGTAACCACAATGAGTATTGCTCTCAAACACCAAACAGAATCTAGTTTAGAAAGGTTAACCTTAAATGCACGTCAGGCTGTACTTGTGGTGTCATTCACATTTGCTTCTGCTAAGAGAAACATCACTTGTCCATGGTACTGGGACTACTAACACTCTAAGATACTATTTACAGCGGCTTCTAAAATAGAGTCAGTTTCTACAACACCTTCACTGTGGTCTGGAATAAATTTTTCCAGGCAGTTTTCCTGTGAAGCAATAGGTGAAAAACTGGGGAATTCTAATTCAACTGAGCCACTACTTGTCGCCTCGTTCTGTGGCTGTCTCCCACCTCTTTTAAGTTCCAAGATGTTTTTAAATGTAGTTTCTAAACTCTTACTGAGCAGTAAGTCTCGCTGGGGTTCACCAGAGCCTTTCCTGTTATCAGGATGTAAAAGCTCATTCTTTGGAGAGCTCCTCAGAGTTTTGTCTTGGAGGGAATTATTACACGTTACCTTTGAGAAAGACTGAACTGTGTTCCTTGTTACTTTGTTGTGTGTTCCAGGACCGGCTCGGGACACGGTTTTGGACAAGTCTTCAGAACTCAAAGAATTCTCAGTGGACTTGGCAAGATCCTTCCCGGCCAGCTTCTCCTCAGAGAGGGCCACGTACTGGCTCTCAGAAGAACAATTCGCTTTCTCAAACTTTAAAGCTTTAGCGAGGCTCTCCGATTTCTTAGTAGAAGCTACTCCTTCTTGTGGTGTCACAACACTGTTAGGCACTAGAGGAAGTTTACTGTGATTTGTGGACTCTGCTGAGCTGGATTTTGGTCGCTCTCTGGCTTGGGTTTTGGTAGTCTGACTTCGAGAAGTTAATGTTTTGCTAGGCTGATGGTCACTTTTACTGGACTGTGCTTCTTCAGCTGCTTTATCAAATTGTTTGGCGGAACAACAAAAATCAGCCTGGTAACCATCTGGAAAGCAAGCAGCGACATTAGATCATTTATACGTCAAAGTAACAGGCACTCCAGTGTAGCTTCTGAGTATGAAATTCCAGTAACACCCAGGACCTACAGATTCACGTCTTTAAGAGATGGACACATGCTTAAGTGTTCTGCTGCATCCAGGGGACACTGTCACCAAATTAATCGGCACACTAGGCACGTAAAACCTGACTAAGGGCACTTCCCTGCATTCTAAACATGCAAATATGGCATCTGGAAGACTAATCCTTTCTTCAATCCATCCTCTGAATAGCTTTTAAAATATGCAGAATACGCAGAACGCTTAAGTAACTGTTATCTTACACAAATAATGCGTTTCTAGCTGCCATGTTCAACAACAGTCTGGTTAAAAATGCTGCCATTTGCGTGGCCATGCCATTCCAAAAGGAACACTGTGTTAAGGTGAGCAAGAGTATTCACACTTCAGAGAGGGGTGTTCTTTCTGCCTGCCAGCAAACTCACAGCTTCTTCCTTACTTAGAACCGAGGCCATGCAGGAGTCACGACTATTGGCAAAAGAAACTCAGGAATATTTCTCTGCTGAACAGGCCAAATACATTTTTTCCCCAAATAACTTCCTTCAACCTTACAGTGTCTCTAAACTACTGAATTAGGGAGCTCTTAAAATTTCACTTGCAACTGCTTATGCAGTATTTCAGCTACTGGAATCCCTAGCAATCAGTGCCTCACTGTGGCCACAACTGTTTGTAAGCACCCCATACTCGGGCTGCTTTTGTATGGTTCAGAAGTGAACCATTACTTACCAGGATCCACAAGTGCAAGACGCTTATCCCGGGTCAGAGATGCCCTTTCTTCCTGGTTAAACATCCTGTCAATCATAACCATTTCTGCAGAGGGATTTATCCGCTGCAGAGAAGGGGATAGATCCGTAGTCACTCGTATGTCAGTACCAAATCAAAACATTTACAGTTTAGTTTCTTCTTCAGGGAAAAAGAAACGTTCTACCCTTAAAGAGATGAGGAGAATGTTCACAATTCCACAGCATCCTCAACAACCCTGACTGTGACCCCAGCCGCTACTGGAACTCAGCCGTACACGACCGTTCCCATTTCACGGCACACTGTATTCGTTGAGTGATTGTAAAACAGGGAATTATTGTTCCAGTTTTAAGAACTGTACCTCCACAGGACCAAGTACGTTCACCACTGCGCACCACAGTTCCTTACACCATACACTATCTTTCTCTTTTAGAGAGAAAACCAGAGAAAATCTTGCAATAGGACCAGCCTATCACCTTGTTTCTTCTCTGCACCTTTTCTTCCATCCTTTTAACTAGCAGGTACCGAGTTGCATTTCGCCTTCAAACCAGGTGAATCCATCCATCGCAAAGGAAAGTTTACTGGCTATGAACTCAGGCAACTAGATCCAAACCTGCACACACCGTCACAGAACCTCTTCGAAATGACTGAATGGGATTTGCCATGCGAGATACCAGATGCTAAAAGAACAGATTTCAACCTCCACCCCTGCTTTACACCTGCAACTACTTGCAAGTATTTAATGGCAGGTATCTTTTAATGGCACTGCCAGATTCCAAACCGACATAAATTCTAACACTTGTATTACATGTTCTTGTCTCTAAAATGCAGTGATTTAAATGTCTATTATAACCTAATTGAAAAATGTTCCAGGCTTGAAAACTAACATGTCTAAAGCCACAATGGTATTTCCTGAGCCTTGAAAATACATTCTTAAAGTAACTTCTGTCAGTTTTGTTTTTACCTCACGCCTGGGACTGTGAAAGTGCTTTAAACCAGATGCATTCCTTATGAAAAATGTAGGCTCCACCTAGCTTCTAAGCAGAAGTAATGACTGCCTAAATTGTAATACAGCTTAGGTCCAATTAGAATATGGCTGCAGGCTCCTGAATGGAGATTTTCAACATTCTTTCAGGCTCTGTCACCTACAGAAGTATAGAGAAATCACCTGCCTGACTACCAGAAGCTGTTAAGTGCAAGAGCAAAGGGTAAGCAACCAAGAAGTTTATGTGACTTCAACGTCTATGGAACTTACATAAACAGCACCCTTCCTAGGGCAGCATGTGAAATACAAACTCAACCCATTTCACTGATTTTAAGATGTGTTCACACACTTAAAAATGCAGCTTGGCCACTGAGATTGCTGGTGCAATAACAAGTACACTGGCTATATATAAATGTGTATCTAAAAACTTTCTGCATATTCATCACCTTCCTAAGGTGATAAATAGTAACAACACCACGAATTGTAATGCTAGCTTCCACCTTCCTTTAGATGTATCCTTTTTAACAAACTGAATCACACCCTGTAAACACTACGTACCCGGGTTACACCACTTACCATCGCATCTTCTATAAGCAAACGCCTGTATTTGTTCAGCATAGCCTGTGTCCTCTTCAGAAGCTGTGTAGCTACGGTTTCAAATTCACTGTCCACTAGAAAGACAAGAATATACTTTCAAACACTGCTCTTCAGCAGCCTGCACAAAGTTCAACATGTGCCCTTTCTCATTCCTTCAACTTACACAAATAATTCTTTCCACAGACTGCTCACAAACTTTGCACCTATTTCTAGAGGAAAACAAATTACCTTTTCTCAAATCTTCCTCTGTTGGCAGCGATCCCTGGAACACATGGTATGAAAGGAGTCTCTGAACTGCATCGTTTAATGACCTGAACTGGCTTTTATCTGGTGTCACAGCATGCATCTGATCCTTCTGCAACTGCTGGAGGATACTAGAAGGAAAATCAATGATACACAATTAACACATACTCTAACAGAAGTCTATACATTGACAAAAACTACCAAGAAATGAAGGTTAGAGGAAACATCTGCAATAAAATTACTAAAGAAGGATGACTTACAAAGCTCCTTTAGTTAACTGCTTAGCAGCAGGCCTTTTCTGTCCAACCAAATGGCCGTCCACCTGAATTCAAAATAGAAGACAAATTACAATGCATCCCTTCCTTTGCAAACCCTAAGTTTCAGCACTGACTTCTGCCAATGATCACCAATAACAAACTGTAACCACCACAGAAGCATGAACACTTTCAACTCTCTCCTGTTTTGCTAGGGCACTGTATCAATGAAATAGGGAAGTCGTTTCTCTTCCACAAACCACAAGTCTGTAATGTTGTTTGTAGGCAAGTCCCACAGCAGTGCATGCAGACGCTTCGCTGGGAAAGAGGCTGGTTATCAAATTTAGCAGGTGAAAAGGTACAACTAAGAACTTCTCCAAAGAGATCTGCTCTCAAGAACTGTCCCTGCATTTCTCAGCTGATTTCTGTTGCCTGGTTTTCATGGATTAGAGTACCTGTCAGGAACGCAGGCCGAGGTTGTGAACTTGAATCCTCATGAGCCATGGTGGCTGGGTAGGGGTGAAAGCGGTTCTAGGCATTCTGTTCCAGTGTCAATGCTACAGATACAACTGCCAGGCAGACCTGTATCATTTTCTGCTTTCCTTAGACGTTTATGAAGCCAAGGTTTTCCAAAGGAACACTGTCCTAAGAGGTGAGGCTCTCTAATATGGCAAAGGCTCATGTTCCTACTGTATGAGAGCCATTACTGCTATCCAAGTATTCTCCCAAAGCTGCCATTCTGGAACAAAGAGTCTTTGGCTAATACAAAGTTGTTGGGGGTTGTTTTAGTCAATGTTAGTCCTACCAATGAAACTGGTCACAGAGCTACTCAGGATTTAAAAGACGACTGCAAGGAAGCTCTTTTGAACATGGTTAGAAGCAACAAAAACCGGTTGTGGCACAGAGCATCCTTCTCAGCAAAGCAGGACAGCATGAAGCAGACGCACGGTAATGGTACTTGCTGGCCCAAAAGCCTCGAGCTTCAGGGTTTAAAACATATTCACTAGCACAGGAGAATGAACATCTAGCCAACAGTTACAAACCAGGCTGAACTCTGAACTGAGTACTACTCTATCTTCTGCCCTACTTGTTTGCTAGTAAGAAAAGGAAAACATTCATGTCGAACTACATTGACCAAGATATTTATAGCAAGGAACAAAAATTCTAAATCAGATCCTCATTTTCTTCCATGATTTTCTAGTTCAACCCACCACAAATCCCACATTCTCAAGCCTACAACAAACCCCACTCAGTCCATGAATGTAACAACCCTCTTCCCTCCCAAAGTTCCTGTATTCCCTCTCTAAAAGGGCTGCCTCTCCTTCCACCTCAAATCCCTGGCTGGAGTGTTTCATTTCTGCACAGAAGTGCCACATACAGGAGATGCTGTGGTAGTAAAAAAAAGATGACAATGCAGTAAAAAGTAAACCAGCCAAAGACCAGATGGAGTTTTCCTGCTACCTCTCACAACCCACCCCTTCCCAACAGCTAGAGAGCAACCATGTTGTAAGAAGTCCTAAGAGCAGGTCTAACGTCCGTCCAACTTAACGAAGAATTACTCCAGCATACAAACACCTCTTCAGGAAGCAGGGCAGTCAGAATCCACTGACTGAATTACATCTCAAAGCAGCACGCAGAGTACCAATCTGCGGAATACTCAATGTTCATTAGATCAAGGGAGAACATCACAAGCTTGGGTGACTTCATATACTCTAAACAACAACTGCAAGGACTCCTACATGGCCTTGAAACACTCCTAACAGCACTAGAGTTTTAAGGCAAAGGAAAGCATATAAACACAAGTATTCTCCACCTGTATGCTCTGTTGAACTGATGATGATCCTATTCCTTTTTCTTGTGGCTGTGCTGTTCCTAGAGGCTGCTGCACGATTTTTGCTCCGGAGTCCTGTCCTATAAAATATACGTTAAAAAGACTCTGTCATCCTAAGCAGGTACACAGTAATTTCACGTACCTATCCTGATCATTCTACTTGAGTTTTAGGAGAAAGAGACTTGTCTAGTGCTTAAAAGCGTTAGTGCAACTACCCTGGAGAGAAACTGGCTCATAAAAATGAAACAGGACTGGTATTTCCTGCTGCAAACTACAGAAGTCCTCACATATAAATCATCTCCATCCACAGTACCGCAATGTAAGAAGCAATACAAGTACCACAAGCAGAGCATCCCAATGATTCACTGAAAATCATACAGTGCATTTCATCAAGCTTTTCAATACTAACCCTCTCTCAAGCATATAAACCCAGTTTTTCTAGAGCTTTGGGGGAGGTTGGGGTTTTTTCCTCTAGACTTTCTAGATGGCCAGACTTGCTCCAATTGCCTTACCCAGGAATTCACACAGCATCTTACCAGCCATGCCCTGTCATAACCAACACAAACATTTCTTTCCCCAAAAACCCCATACTGTGCCGATGGTAGAGAACTGCCTGGACAGCTTACACAAACAGTACAGAATGAAAGCTAAGATTATGGGACCTTACTCAAAAGGGTCACTTATATGCACACAGAAGATGAAGGCTACCGCATTCTTCTGCTTACTTTTAACATACTGGTTTTGTGTAGGTTAGATACAAGGAAGAAGTCCCTGGCACAGGGTGCCCAGAGAAGCTGTGGCTGCCCCATCCCTGGCAGTGTTCAAGGCCAGGTTGGACACAGGGTCTTGGAGCAAGCTGGAAGGTGTCCCTGCCCATGGCAGGGGGTTGGAACTGGATGGGCTTTAAGGTCCCTTCTAACCCAAACCATTCTGTGATTCTATGCTCTTTTAGTAGCATGGTGCTGCTTGAAAAGGCCAGTATTTTGTCAGGAACAAAGCACTAACTAGCCTAACTGAATGCCAGCCAGTCAGTAATAAATCAAGTGATGACAAGGCTGCGCAGAACCTTGCAATCCTGCTTGGCTTTCCTCTGTATCTGAAGCAGCCATCACAAGAGAGGCTCCAGGAGTTTCACAGCAATTTTAAGCAGATGTCCAGATTTTGGAAACTAATGATTTCTGTTTCCCTAAGCTGAAGAAAGTCAGAAAAATGAAAGAAGGTGCAATTTGGGATTTGACAGAGGGGGAAATGATTGCATATAAAAATCAGCCTTTCACTCTACAAAATGAAGGGCCCTGGTTGGGAAAAAGAAAAGCCCACATTCAATACTGAAAAACGCAGTTTGAAAAGGAAACGTGGTCTAAAAAGAAAGTTGGGATAACCTCTAGGATCCTGCCAGCATGAGCCAGCAATGCAAGTCTGACACACTGAAGAACCACCTATTTCTGTTGCTGGGGAAGATAAAAGAAAATGATTTTAAAAAGACCTTAGTTGACCTGATAGTGTGTTGCTCAGGAGACTTGTTAGCTGAGGCTGTCTCAAATTATCTTGCGCCTTCGATGCAGAAACTGATGACGTGTGGTTCAGAGATTTCTTCTGTGCCACAGACATTAGGGGGGAAAAAAAAAAATCAGATATTTACTGAAAGCTTTAACAAAGAGAGCAAAAGGCAAAAAAGGCAACTAAAATTCAGCTCTACACATGCTTCTGCAACCTCAGACTCCTAAGTGGTGACATTTCAGGCATCCCATTTCCTTTCACGTTCAAGAATTTGGTGAAGTAAATCAGGGAGGAACATAAACGCCACTGAAAGTACAAATCTATCCCAGAAGATCCGTGAATTACCACTAAGTTGGTAGAAGCTCAGCTTTTGAGATTCTCAGAACTGCAAGATGACTAAATAACCTGTCTCACAACTGAAAATACACAGTGGCACAAGCCATCTAGTGTTTAGGGACTAAATGGCACACGGCTTATGTACAATACACCGTAACATTTAAAATGCGAGTACAGACTAAAATGGTTTTGGTTAACAGCAGAAATTGTACTCTCTGGTTCCCATTTTCAGCTCATCTTTTACAGCAGGAAGAAAAGAGTTTGCTTTTGTAAGTGCTGGAACTCACTGACCCAGCACATACCCTATAGACAGCAAGATGCAGAGGCATGAGGAGAAAAGTCAGATGGGCCTGAAATAACTCACGTGCAAACAAAACATTACAACTTGCACTAGCAGTTTGGGCCAAGAATAAAAATGTGGCTCTGCAACATGTTCTAAATACACTTCATTTTCTAAGACACATTATTTCATTGCCCATTTTGGCCTCGGTTAAAAAAAATCCACAAGACCTTTGGGAAAACAGAAAAACCCAAGATAATCAGTGCAAAGGCACTCTGAGACAGCTCTTATCAGTATTTTGTAATGACAAACGAGGGGAAAAAAAAGGCAGAAAAAGGACAGAAATGGAGTAACTGTGTGATAAGCCAACCTGGGCTGAACGTACAGCTGCATCCACTGGGGGAAAATAGCCCAGTTCTCACCTTTAGAGAACATTCACAAAGCTTTGTCCATTATTATTAAGTAAATCTCTTCTTAAAGTATTTTTTAAGTGTTATGTTTCACAAACTGCTTTAAAAGGTATTTCCTTTTAGGGATTCTAAGGAACAAATCTTAAAAAACAGAGTTTTTCATGAGGCCAAAAAGACTTCTAAGTGCTCAGAATGTACTCAAACCTTCACATCTAGCTCTCCAGTTAAGATTTTCAGGGGAGCTCACAGGGTAACGCTAGAGCACCCATTCCTTTCAATGGAAGCAGAAACAGATCAGTGCTATGCAGTTCTGGAAATACAACTGTAAATCACCAGCAAAATCTTCTGCACTAGTGGAAGCGACAGGCTCATTCACTCAGTGACTTTAGGAAATAACTGAGTGAAATCATGTCTCCGGCTCACAGTAATGTTGAGCAGTTCCACAGTAACATCACAAGCTAGCAAAATTCATGTTTTCTGTGTTAATACCAGCTTGGATCCTTTGTTAACCAGGTTTTAGCACAGCTTAGAAGCATTTCTTTGGCTACATTCTCAAGCAGCTTTCATACCTGACCAAAAGCAAACTGCTGTTGTGTTACTCCCACCGACGTGTGACTGAAGGTGCTGCCAGATTTGGAAGAGGATGCTGGAAGACGATGCGATGCACTGATGGGAACTTGAGTTCTGCTCTGTGTGAGCTGATCTCCAGTGAAGTTTCCTCCCGATGCGACAGACTGAACCGATGCTCCCAGGCTAGGATGTACTGACCCAGAAGAACTTGCAACAGCAAATCGGTTCGAAGCTGACATGCTGGAGACTGCAGACTGCCCGGGGGACATCGTGGTAAAACTCGATCTACCTTGAGAAACATTAGCTTGACTGGGTGACAAATGCAACACGGTTGGTGACACCTGCTGCAAGGGTACCTGTCCACCCACAATCTGCGAGGTTCCGTGGTTGACTATGACTTGGTTTCCAGGAGCTGTGAACGTCTGGCCGGAAACAAGCTGAACAGCCGTGTTGTGATTATTCAGTATCTGCCCTGAATACGACTGGCTGGCTCTTAGCATGTTTGTAGAGTTCCTGTTGAGCATCACATGCTCAGCAGACACTTGGCTAGGAACCAGCTGGGAAGGCTGAGTCTGAAGAAGCTGTCCATTTATGGCCTGGACGTGATGAACTGAATTAGAATTAACAGACAAATTTGTAGGTATGAGAAACTGGTTCTGAGGTGCATGAGGCTGTCCCATAGGAGAATGGATCACAATACTACCTCCAGCATTGTTGACTGTCTGAGGTGTAACTGATTTCCTTGTGTTCTGATGGTTAACGATATTAACGGACATATGAGGACCAACTACTGAGCTCTGAGGTGAGTTTGCAGAAGCAAATGGAATCCCTTGCTGTATGTGATGCTGCTGTATTCCCAAGTTATTCACATTGTAAGCAGTCTGCTGACCCATTTGGACAGGCTTTGGTTGGATATTAACAGGTATTTTGTTAGAGTTTGGTGCCAAACCCCTCTGAATGATGATATTATGGACAGGCAACGATGTCTGAAAATTTGTGCTGTTAAACGGAACAGTTACAGGTTGTGCTACTGGACTTGAATTCGAGTTACCAAACAGCGAATTACCATTTGGGGTTTGTCTATGAACCAAGAGGCCACTACTCATGTTTGCAGGTGTTTGTTGACCATTGCCTTTCAGTATGATCTGAGATCCATCAAGGTTATTAATGGTCATCATGGAAGGCTGATTACTGAATGAACCGATTAGCTGGATCTGCCCAGACCCACTGATCTGGCTGCTATTAGACAAATGCTGGCTGGGAACACTAATTCCAACATGTTGCATAAAGCCATGTTGCACACCAACTGTATTGCTTGCAAAAGATGCTCCAACAGGTTGCTGTACCACTTGAGTAACTCCTATAGGTTGCAACGTCTGACCTGAGTAATTAGAAACATTAGAAGCCTGAGTAAAGGATGCTGATGAAGAAGAATGAAGCTGAGCTTGTGCAAACTGTTGGCTGGAACCTACACTGGCATCTAAATATGCCTCTTCTGCCAAAGTCTGTTCAGTAATATTGGCCTCCTGCAAGGACTTCTGAAGAATATCAAAAGGCTGATCCTCAGTAAGATCAGGTAAAGGAGAAGATACAAGTTCATCTTCAAGAAACTGAAGGCTACTGGACAGCTGCAGTCCATCACTAGGCCCCTCTCCAAGCTGACTGCTTACACTTTTCACAGACGACTTAGGATCAGTGTTCTGAAAAGCAAAACAAGAAACACATCATTGCAGAAACCCCAAGCTCTACCCTGTTTCCTCATTAAGCTTCTTTTCACGCAGACAAACCTTCTTCTTTGCGTAGTATGCACACAAGATGACGTTCACCCTAGACACTGAGCCAGCATAACCATGTGTGTCACATCCCACCCGTGCCCTCGTATCAGGCTGCTGGAGACACTACACTCTTTCCACTTCTCCCATCTCCACAGCAATCAGCTCTGCAGCTGCCCTGTTTCAAGAGGGTATGATATGCTCCTTAAGTGCCATTTACCCTTCCTCAAGCTGAGCACCGTAGGGACAAAATGGTAAAAGAAAGGAGAAAGGAGACAGACCTCCACTGTAACTCAATTTTGGGCAAGGCTTCAGCAGTAGCAGGATAAAGGCAGGAGAAAGCTGCTCTTTCACTGTCTTTCCCTGTCATATGAGATCCATCTCCTAAATGCCACCAACATTTAGGGCAATCCCAGGCACAGCTACAGGTTGGGTGGAAACATGATCCAAAGCTGCCCTGCAGAAGACTTGGGGCTGTTGGTCGATGACAAAGTGAACGTGAGCCGCTTCAGTGTGCGCCTGAACCCAGAAATCACCCATGCGCTGGGCTGCATCAAAAGGAGTGTGACCAGCAGGTCAAAGGAAATGATCCTGCCCCTGTGCTTAGCTCTCATGAGACCCCACTTGCAGCACCCTGTGCAGAGCTGGTGTCCTCAGTGTGAGAAGGACATGGAGCTGTTGGAGCCAGCCCAGAGGAGGCCACCAGAATGATCAAGGGCTGCAGCACCTCCCACATGAAGACAGGCTGAGAACATTGGGGCTACTCAGCCTGGAGTAGAGAAGCTGCGTGGAGACCTCAGAGCAGCTTCCAGTGTCTGAAGGGGTCTACAAGGATGCTGGGGAGGGACTCTTCATCAGGGACTGTAGCAATAAGACCAGGGGTGATGGGTTCAGACTGAAACAGAGCAAGTTCAGGTTAGATCTAAGGCAGAAGCTCTTCCCTGTGAGGGTGCTGAGGTGCTGGCACAGGGTGCCCAGAGAAGCTGTGGCTGCCCCATCCCTGGCAGTGCTCAAGGCCACGCTGGACACAGGGCCTTGGAGCAAGCTGCTCTAGTGGAAGGTGTCCCTGCCCATAGCAGGGGGTTGTAACTGGACAATCTTTAGTTTCTTTCCAACCCAAACTATTCTGTGATTCTATGATTTCTAGTCACGCAGTGCAAACTGGTCATCTTTTGATGAAGTTAAGGAATTATGCTAATTCTTTGTTTAGAAAAGTCTTAGAAACAAAGCAGTAAGAAAAACACTGCTACAGACTTGGTAGTTTATGCCATTAAAAAACCGCAGACAACTATGAACACTGAAACTACAGCTAATACTGTAGTGGCACCAAATCTACATCTGTAAATACTGTGCTACAGAAGATCAGAACTAGGCCATGTTATTCTGGCCTATTTTCAGTGAGTTTTCCTAAAAAATCTATGTCCAGAAAGTCTAAACAAGTATCAGGTTTCTGCAGGTGAAATAATGAATTTAAATGTGTAATACTAGTGGCAATAATTTTAAGTTAGACTAAGAACACCTTTGTAAACTGCAAAATCATGTGGCGATTAGTTAAAAACATCCAGTTTCTTTTTAGATCAGGATAAATGCAAAATGTGGGTGTGAAATTAGCTGTCACATTCATACTCCAACCCTTCACTGCCTGAAGGTCATGGATGTTTTATAGAATCACAGAACAGTTTGGGTTGGAAAGGACCTTAAGATCAGCCAGCTCCAACCCCTGCCACTGGCAGGGACACCTTCCACTGGAGCAGCTTGCTCCAAGTCTCTGTGTCCAACCTGGCCTTGAGCACTGCCAGGGATGGGGCAGCCACAGCTTCTCTGGGCACCCTGTGCCAGCGCCTCAGCACCCTCACAGGGAAGAGCTTCTGCCTAAGAGCTCATCTGTACCCACCCCCTGTCAGTTTAAAACCATTACCTTGTTCACCTCATACAAACAGTGTGAAGATGCTGCAAGCTGTAATCATCACATGCACTAACATGCTCCCGCTTTCAGTTCTCCAAGCATATTTACTCAGTATTTTACCCCAATCTGTTTCAGAATCATCCTATGTATTTTTAAATGAAACTTCCCTCATGTTTTAAATTATTAAGATACACTTCTTAAAATTAAGTATTTTCAAAATGTAATTAAAAATTACAACAAAACTTTTTACATTTTTGTTAACAGAAGGAATTAAAACTGGAACTGAAATGTCTCAATGTCTGCAACATGAACACCCAAAATCACAGATCAGGTTCTCAACTGTCCCTAGCTACCATCAGGCAGAGCAAGAAGAAATCACTCACTAGGGCTCTACTAGGACTCACAAGTGTCAGGTCCCTGTGCAGAACTCCCTACTGCATCTGTAACTTGTCTCCAGAGACAATGACCAACCCGGAATCTTTTGCAACTGTGTAATTTAGTGGGTTCCATTTAACACTATTCCAGCTAGTACCAACAATACAACTATTACTGCTAACAGTCATTGTCATAATAAATAGGATTACATGCAATCAAGATTAATCGCTTGAAGCTCTCCCACTGGAATGACAAACCCCAAGTTTCGCCCCCTGCTTCCAGGACTGTTTCACATCCAAAAACAATTTTATGTGCACCAACTGGAAGCAGGGACCTTCCAAGTTTGATCTGTATCACTGCTGCCCAGATTCACAATAGCCATCCATAACACCAGACAGATTTCAACACGAAATGAGTGCCTGTGCAGCTTCATGCACCTGCTTACCAAGAGTCTTATTTGTGCTGACTCTGCTCTTTTAATCTGTACTACTACAACAGGAAGGTGGAAGCAGTCACTAAGTAAAGCTGGGTAACAGGGCAATGGCTATGGAAGCCTCTCATGAGGTTTGTAACGGAGACTGATGACTACCCAAGGAAACAAACCTGGAATCACTAAAGGAGGCGAAACAGTGGCTCAGTTTGAGATGGGTGGGATCAGGGAAGGGAGCAAGAGTGGACGGACACCGCTTTCTTGTCCTTCAGTCCGCAGCAACGTCACCTTCTGCATAGAGTTGTGAGTATTTTCACTGCTGAGCAAGCTGCCTTACAGACTGACATGGCCCAATAATGCAGCATCTTTCAATTAATCCCCCACTGACAACCCAATGAAATACTTCCACATCAACAGCAGGAGATGGTTCTATGCTAGAATTCAGAATTCACATATGAAAAAGGTCAAAACCCACATCTAATTCACTCCGTTTTCTAAAAGCCAAGTAAAGCCATACCAGAAACCTGCAGTCTCAATACAAGTATGATTTATCTCCTGAGCACTTACATTGGAGTTGGCAAAAATGGAATTTGAGTTGGCTACAGAATATTCTGTATTAGTCAAGTCTTCATTGCTCTGGCAAAAAAAAAGAAAAAGACAAAAGTCATGGTTAAAAGTCATATACTCGCTGAAGCTTATGCATGTCTAACACAGAGGAATGCTACTTACAGATTTACTGCTAGGCCCATGGAGGAAGTAATTCAGTGCCTGTGGGTCCCTTAAGGGAAGAAAAAAAAACAAAACATAAAAGTTACCACTTTTAGGAAGCTCTTTCTAGGGGTGAGGTGAATTTAACTAAGATACTGTATCCAGATAGATCAGGTTTCTGGCAAAAACACAGTGCGCTGACTGCAACACAAAGCTGAAAGTTTATAACATGGAAGGATCTGTGTTTCTGTACCAGCACAGTTGGCAGATGCTGACCTGATTTGCATCTCAAGCAATAAACTATGTCCATCACACAATTTTCGTTGCATTCTGCTTTATTTCCCTCTGTGAGGGTGTTACTCATATTCTCTTCAAACACACAGCATGAGTGCATAGAGCACAAAACCTAAGGAAAATACTACCACCAAATAACATGAGAACTAAACCAGGTACCTTCTCTTCTACAGAGATGAACCAGAATGCCTTTTTAGCTACTAAGTCAATAGTGTATTTACAGACCTGACTCTTGAACATGTTTTCCTGCCACCCTCAATGTAAGTTAACAAGCTTAAATCAGCCATAAAAATTACTGATTAAATACTGCGAAATACAATTTCAGGGTATTTCAAAAATTACTGATTAAATACTGGGAAATACAATTTCAGGGTATTTCATTAGCTTAGCACTATCGGTGAACAAAACTCAGCTTTAGGATGTGGTCTGACAGAATGAGTCTTGGAAATTCAAACCAAAAGACAATAAAGTAACTGTACATACAAACCAAACGGAAAAACATTGAAAGGTTGTGTTACATGGGCTTATTTTAATACAACAGTAACACAGCATTTCCCAACATGTCCGTTAGCACAAAGAGTAAAATCACATGGATTTTTTCATTTTAAAACATCCTTACTGATTAACAAGTAACACTAAAACCATTTTTGAGACGCAGGAGATACTCATCATCCTGCAGCAGGACAAGGGGTGATGGTTTTAAACTAAAACAGGGGAGATTCAGGCTGGATGTGAGGAAAAATTTCTTTACAATGAGGGTGGTGAAACACTGGCACAGGCTGCCCAGAGAGGTGCTGCATGCCCCATCCCTGGAGACATTCAAGGCCAGGCTGGATGTGGTTCTGGGCAACCTATCTAAATGAAGACGTCCCTGCTCTCTGCAGGGGGCTGGAACTAGATGAGCTTTGAAGGTCCTTTCAAACTCAAACTATTCTGTGGTTCTATGAGTCTCATGTAAATAAAGTATGAATTTAAATCATTCTCTACTCTCTTCAAGAGCCTAGAAAATAAACTTGGAACAAGTTAAAGATATTGCAGGTTTACAACCAGTCTTCTGAAAGCATAAATAGACCTCTACTCCTCTTTTATTCATTTTATAAGCAAGCTGCATTCATGTGCTTACAAAAGATGTGTCAGTACTTGGCAGGGACCTTATGGTACAGTCACGCTTACAACACAGAAGTGGTTACATGAATTTTCAAATGAAAATGTCATTTTCGTTGTAGATTACACTGAACTTCAAGAATAAAGGAAGCTAGAACTTGATCTTATATAGGGTCTATCATGCTTATGCTTCATGGGTTTAAACTTAACCAGGGGAGATTCGTGTTAGATCTAAGGTAGAAGTTCTTCCCTGAGGCACTGGCACAGGGTGCCCAGAGAAGTTGTGGCTGCCCCATCCCTGGCACTGTTCAAGACCAGGCTGGACACAGGGGCTTGGAGCAAGCTGCTCTAGTGGAAGGTGTCCCTGCCCGTGGCTGGGGGCCGGAACTGGATGAGCTTTAAGGTCCCTTCCAATACAAAACAGTCTGGGATTCTATGATTCTATGCTTACAAGCTTTATCAGTAAAATAACCAGGCTGTTTAATATTAATCACACTCACCAGCTTTAAGATAGTGAAAACTGCAATTAGAACTGAAGAACATTTCTTCACCTTAAATACTGTCATTAGTAAGGAAAGAGTTTTAGAAGGCACTTACCAAAACCAAAGAGCAGGTATAAAAAAAATGCTGGTTTCCATTTCTCTAGATACTTAAGACAGTAACTGCTGCCAGCAGGAGGGAGAACACTGTAATTTCTCACACAAACACTCATCTGTATAGAGAGCACTTAATTTTCTGGACCACCTGTGAACTTGTACCAGGCTCCTCATGATTCATGCTCCTGAGAGAGCACTTCATTGTCCCATGCAGTCAATTATCACCTTTATGTTCCAAGCAGGATGTGGTTTTCACATCAGTGATCTTGCACAGTTCACCTCAGAGAACAGAACTGTGAGCCACGACTGGCAAGGCTTTGCGAACAGCACCCACTGAGTAACCCCCCCCATACGACAGCAGCCACTGCTGTGATACTTGGGGTTCTCTGAAGCAAAAGCTCTCACTGGTTTCGCTGGAAGCTTCGAGTCCATGAAGAAGTTAAAGGCCTATTATTTACTACATTTAAGACTGTTAAACATGCTTATACGCAACCAAGTTGATCTTTTAGCAGCTGCTCCAAGACTGATGTCCAACTCATTTCTGGCAGAGCTGGAATAAAGTATCCCCATATATGAAGTGTTCAATTTTCTCCTGATGTTTTTACTGCATTATAGCATACTATCTGTTCTTGAATATTGACACCAATGTTAGTAGCCAAAGGAAGGGCACTTGTCACACGTAATTCACAGGTATTTCGCTCATGTTTTACCAATCCTCATCATTTTTGAGGTCCCCATGTGGAATTAAAAACCTCTAAATAAATCTGTTCTGGAAATAATGAAACAACAAACACAACGCACACCCACCAAGCCAGGACCACTTAAAACCCCTAACTTGATTTTAATACAGTCTCTTTGAGAAAACTGCTGATAAATCCAACCTCCATGCTCATTCCCTAGTCCCTCCAGAGGAGAACGCCTGCAAGTGGACTGTCAGCTAGTAGTACAGACTGGGATTGAAGGCTTTGGGATGCACACACGGAGACAAAGCGCAGCTGCTTATTTCATTTGCACGACACCCACTCCTGAGACAATACTGAGACAGAATCACCTTCTGCTTTTCCCAACTTTTTTGACAGGATTGCTTAAGGAAAACTTACCCAATAAGATCAAGGAGACAGGATTCATCGTCGTCATCATCCATGACAACTAGAACGAGAAGGGAGAGGAGGGATATTTGACACATATCAGACAAAAGATCACCTTCAGCAGCAAAACCAATTCAGACCAAGTATTTATTAAACTATTTCTGAAGTTGACAGGTCTCTCCTACTGGCAAAGTTCTTAAACCTTCCACAGAGGTGCACTGATGAATCTCAAAATCAAATTCACGGAACGATACACAAAACTCCATGCAATGCTTTACCATTGAGGGGTATTTTTAGATTTTAAACTGGAGAGACAAATGCTTAAACTGTACTGGTTAAACAGAGCTTCTGTGACTTAAAGAAAGTAGTAAAATAATCAACACTGAATGTCATCTCCAATCAAAATACTCCTACAGGAAGGTATTCCCAGCTAATCCCAGTGAAGGAATAATCAAACACTACAGAACCTGCAAAGACTGTTGTAAATGAATGGCTGCAACACTGACCAGCTGAAAAGGTGAACAAACTTAGGTTAGCATCATAACCTAAATGGTATAGGCTAGAACCAGAACTACAGCCAAGTCATTACAAAGCATTCAAATGAGCACTGTTCCTAGCAGACCTTTCGTAGCTATTGCTAGTGACAACAGGACCACTATGAACAAGTGACAGGACAAGAGGAAACGGCCTCAAGCTGCCCCAGGGCAGGTTGAGATGGAGCTGAGGAACAATTCCTTCCCCAGAGGCTGCTCAGGCATTGGAACAGGCTGCCCAGGGCAGGGCTGCAGTCACTGTCCCTTGTCCCTGCAAGTGTTCACACAGCGTGGAGACGAGGCCTCAGTGCCATGGGGCAGTGGTGGCCTCGGCAGGGCTGGGCATAGTTGGGCTCGATGATCTTTTCCAACCTCGCAGATTGTAGGAAGTTTCTTCTCAACAAGACTCAGAAGTGAACTTGTGATAAGTAGTACAGAGTTTTGAACCCTTTTACCAACGGTGGGCTTCATCTGCATTAGCCAAGCTGAGCATAAGCAGCCATTCACTGGGTGCAGAGCATTTTTAGCCTCACAGTAGCGTGAAAACCAACACTTTAAGGCACTGCATACTCCCATCAGGTGCTGCCTGTGCAAACACATTCCATCACTGTTCTTTCAAAGCTCCCATTTGCATGTCCTGGCTCTCCCATTCACTTTGACTCTCACAATGTCATCTGAGACTCTACCTTCTCCCTTTTCTCTGTCAGTAACTGTGAATTTCTCTGTCAACAACTCTCAGGACCACTTTATCCTCCCTTATTCTCTCTGTAAAGATCCCACCTAACCCACCAGTTCAATTAACAACTGCTGCTAGCATTTCCTAAACCTCTGGTACCCTGTTTTCTATTTAGTTATCCAGTTTCATCTTCAGAGTATCTTCTAATGACACGAAATTGGCCACTGTGCATTCCATGCTCGGGTTTTTCCTCAATTTCCCTTTAACAGCCTGCTACCATATTTATCCCTTAAACTTACTAACATAGTTTGAGCTTTAATTCATTCTGTACCATCTCTTACTTCTTGCCAAACAGAAACTTACTCTCCCTGACCAGATCGACAAGAGCCATTCTGCAGGGTCTCTCCCTCATATGCATCTCCAGTATGATGGAGGGACTGGAGCATCAGTTATACAAGAGGCTGAGAGCACCAGGGCTGTTCTGCCTGGGGAACAGCAGGCTTTGGGGGAATACTCTCTGTGTGTGTAAATACCTGGTAGGAGGGTGTAAAGAACATCAAGCCAAACTCTTCTCAGTGGTATCCAGTGAATAAGAGGAACAAACCAAAACAACAACAAAACATATATTTAAATAGACAAAAAAGCATTTGTTTGTGGTTTGTTTTTTTTCCTTTACTCTGAGAGCAGTCAAATAACCAGCACAGGCTTTCCAGCAAGGTTAGGGAGTCTTCTTCCTTGTTGATACCCAAAACCCAGCTGGACCTGAGCAGCGGCTCTGGCTAAGCCTGCTGGGGACAGGATGCTGGATGAGGTGATCTCCAGACCTCCCCACCTCAGCTGCCCTGTGATTTTGTAAGCTCTTTCCTGAGGCTTTTCTGTACTCCACCGGTTCTGAAACTAGTTTATACTTCAGCCTAGCAGAGGGTACCCTGTCCTCCACACTGCATAGCCTCATTCAGCTGTTTTCCTTCGGTCTCCTGTGCTCTAGTTTACAGCAAGGGTGAAGCAGAACCGGAGCACACATCACTGTAAGGATCCCTCAGTATGACCTCTCTGGGAAAACAGGAACGTAAAGCACAGCTACAGAGAACTACCTCAGATCTCAATAAAATCAGCATTCGGGAGGTGATCAAACATCCTAAGGAAATCATTCTCCCATGATTCAGTATTACATCTGCTCACTGCTGGATACAGCCACCAGCATGAGCGCTGATCTTACAACCTCATGCTAAGCAAGTAACAATATTCCGTGTCACAAAATCTAAATGGGCAACGGTAAGAACAAATGAGTAAGCGCTTAGCATTAAGCAACAGGCACTCTGCTTTAACTGCACTGTTAGCACAGCTTACAGAAAGCTGTGATCTCCTCTAACAGCTAAGCAGCACACCCACCTCCAGAGCAAGGTTACAGACTCCAACCTAACCAGAAGTAAAAATCAGCTCTATGGAGAGTGAACATGATCTTCGTTCTCATGCTGCAAGCCTACTGTTGAAAATCCCATCCCATGTGTCTATGGCAGTACTAACATTATGACTCAAGAGTAACACATCTTTGCTTTACCAAACCAAATATTCTCTGGGATTATACCGCAATAAGGGTTCACCATTATCCAAAGTGAGCAAACAGGATTTGGTTCAGTCACTACCCATGTGGGTATTAAAACTACCAGCTCAAAGTAGACACATTTGGTACATTCCCTAAATTCTTTAAAACCTGCATGTAACAGAAAACAAACCGCACGAGCACACCAAGAAGAGACAGCCTTGATGGTAACACATAACCCTCATCCCTTCAGCTGAATGCACAGCTGGCTTTATTACAAGCAAAATCATTTGTTGGGTCTTACCATTTCACAAACATGATACAAGACAAGACTACTCAGCACACTGCGAGCGCCTACCAGATTACAACAGATAATAAAACCCAAACAAAGCACACACCAAGAATCACAGCCAGTCCCCTCCAGAAGTGCATCTTCCCATAGCTTTAGCAACACTCTTGCCATCGCTAGCAGGATTCTAAACACGCAGGAAAAAGCAATTACGACAGCTTTTTTTTCTTTAATACTGGTTAACCAAAGAGCTTGTCTCTGTAAAACCATCACCAAGTTCTCCTACAGCTGAGCCATCACAGAGGCGCAAACAGGAAGAGGTGTAGAAGCATACATGCTTCTGCACCTTGAAAACTACAAGCAAAGCACAGACAAATCACTGCCACCCATGATGGTTAGAAAACACTACATTAAAGTGATGCTGCATGGCGGTGATGCTGCATGGCAGTGCTGCTGTGAAACACCACAGAACCAACATGCGATCTAAACAGCACGGTTTATGCATATGCGGTCTGTGAAAGAGCGCTCAAGATCACAGCCAAGCCACCAACATACCTATTTAAACTAAACTCTGCTTCTATTCCACCACACATACCCAAGATCTACGTAACATTAACGGCCATAAACTGAACCACAACAAGAGTCACCTCAACACGAGGAAGAGCTTCTTTACGTGAGGGTGGCAGAGCCCTGGCACAGGCTGCCCGGGGGGGGGGGGGTTGCGGAGTCTCCCTCTCTGGAGCCATCCCAAACCCACCTGGACAAGTTCCTGTGTGCCCTGCTCTGGGTGGCCCTGCTCTGGGTGGCCCTGCCTTGGCAGGGGTTGGATGGGATGAGCTCCAGAGGGCCCTTCCAGCACCAACCCTTCTGTGATAACCACACAACTGCATGTTGGTTCAACCCAGCAGGCAGCTGAGCATCACACAGCCGTTCACTCACTTCCCCCACCCTCAGTGGAACGGAAAGAAAGTAAGAAATATAGGTAAAACTAATTGCTTGAGATAAAGACACTTTAACAGGACAGAAAAGGAGGGGAAAATAGTAATAATCACGAAAGAATTTGTAACACAAGGCCACTGCTCACCACGCTCTGCAATGCCCAGCCAGTCTCCAAGCAGCAGGCCGTCGCCCAGGCAACGGCCCCAGCTTCACTGCTCAGCATGACATCACCCGGCATGGAACACTCCCAGGGTCCCCTGTTCCAACTGTGTCCCCTCCCAGCTTCCAGGGCACCCTCAGCCTCCACACGCTGCTGGGCTGGGGTGAGAGACGGGCTGTCCTTGCCGCTGTATGAGCTTTGCTCAGCAACGGCTGAAACATGGGCGTGTTATCAGCATTAACCTCAGACTAAAGCCGAAACACGGCACTGCACCAGATGCTCTGAGGCAAAATTAACTGTGTCCCACCCGAAACCAGGGCAATCTTTTTAACTGATCATGATTTTCAGTGAGGATTTGTCCTGTCAACTTCAGAACAGCAACAGAGGTGCACAAGCAGACCAAGTCCGTGCACACCCAGAAGCAACAGCTCCTTCAGTGTGTTTAGAAAAGAAACTCCAGCAACACGAGACGTTGACAGAGATGATCCCTAACACATTTCCTAGGGCCCAACTGCTAGAGGAGGTTGCTGCTTTTCTTGCTGACTGTCTCTTCAGGTTTTCTATACCGAAGTTATGCAAGTTCTGTCCTCCTCACTGTTAACACAGAGTCGGCCAAATCAACAACTGATGTACAAACAGTATTAAAGCCAAGACAGTTTGAAAATACAACTCAAAACAGTGAGTGGAATTAAAGGATTAGTTACACAGCCTAGACCAGTGGTCTCAAAGTGTGCAAGACAATCTGATATTGGGGTGAGGGAAGGAAAACCCAGAACTTCAGTAGTACATACATGTAACTGGGAAATAAACACACATACAGCAGGGGTGTACACCCAAAAAACTTTTAGTACTAGGAATGTGCAATCAAAACCACGTGCAGACCACCGGCCTAGACTCTTGAAGACTGACTCACTTCAGCAGGCAGCTCAGCTAACAGGGCCTTCCGTCCATTGGAAGAGGTGCTGCTGAGGTCTGTCCCAGCCATTAGGACCCATCCCCGCAGCCAGGGGCCTGCCATGAGCCCACGCTAGGAACAGCTGAGGGAAAGCAAGCATCTAGTTACCATCAATGCTACCCTACAGTGTAACCATGTTCTGCAAAGTAGGCCACACTCAGCCCTGTTGGTGCATCCCATTACTTTACAAAGGGCAATCCTTACTCCTTAGTCACAGCCCAGCACGGATATTCCCTGTTACTTGTTATTAGCAAAGCCTCTACCCTTTTATTTCATAGCCTTGCTACTGCACTGGGGAAGCCAGGATATACTTCAGCTTGGAGCACACGTGTGTGTGGAAGCAGCACTGCCTGTCCTTTCTGTGAAAGGCCAGAGTGCCCTTATCACATGCTCCCAAAGAGAATATAAGAACAGGTGAAAGTAATCAAGGTGACAAGGAAACCCCAGCCCTGCAGGACAATCCTCTGGGGCACTGTTATTACCTGGCCTCAAAGCCTCTGCCTCCCTTACAACACTCTCGACTACTATACAGTGACCAACAAAAGAAGAGAGCAGTGCTGTGCCCCCCTCATCCACGATCCCTGAGTCAGCCCAAGGCTTTGAACAGTCAGCCGGCACAGAAAACTGATCTGACACAATACAGTTATCTGTTTCAACTTGCATTAGCTTCCTCATGTGGTTCTGGCCTGCCATGAGGCTACAAGAGTGCTGCTAGTACCAGCACAATAGAGGGAGTAGGAATGAGGGAGCTGGGTGGTTAAGTACAGGGGAAGCAGCAGCGCTTCAGGCAGCTTAAAGCAGCTGTCAGACTATAGTTGCATCAGCTCACGTTAGCTGCTGTGCAGGCAGCAGGTCCATGGCAGCGATTACTCCCATGTACTCAGCCCTTGGGAGCTCCCATCTGAAATACTGTGCCGGGTTTTTACACACACACACCCCCTCAGAAGAAATACAGAAAAATCCCAGAGTCCAAAAGAATACCAGTAAAATCCTGCAAGTACATGACACGGAGTTCTTAAAGTCTGAGGGCACCTCGTTTCTGCAGGCTGGACAAAAAGCAGCTAACCCAGGTACTACCTGCAGTTTGCCACTAGCCAAAACGGGTACTGAGACGAGCAGAGCCTCTTCCCATCAATGCGAAGCAAGACACAAGGCAACAGCCAGGACATGTAGCCCAGAAAATCCCAACCACATAGAAGGAAAAAAAGCAGCTCACAAAGAAGAATGCTCAAGCAAGAGGGTGGAATCACCAAATGGTGTCAGTACCAAATGGTGCTGACAAACCTGTCCTAACTTCAAAGCTAGCTCCGCTTAGAGCAGGGCCAGACAACCTCCAGCAACCCTCACGAGCCTGCGTTTTTAATCGCTATGCTACACAATCCACAGTATCATGCAACACATGCAGGGTCACCTGCACAGTCATTACAACTGGATTTGTCCAGACACAGTCCAGCTATTCATAGACTGAATGTGATTTCTATAACTTAAAAAAAATGGGAGTACTCAAAGCCACTGTAAATCCTGGATTCTAAATTCAAATTCTATTCAAGCTTGTCACAAAAGAATTACTTCCCTTTCTCATTTATAATTTCATACAACCTTAATACATAACTTCAGATACAATGCAGTAAAAGGGAGTAAAAAAAAAAAAAAAAGGCTATTTTACCACATATTAGGTAACACATGCAATTTAAGCAGTACCCGCTTCCAGCTGCTAAGGTGCTGTTAACTACTGCCTTACACTGGCACTTACGTCTCAGGTTCCTAACAAAGCAGAGGCTTGGATTCATTGAAGGAACCTCACCTACACAGGACCAACTAGACCCCATTCACATTCCCTGCCGTACAGGAGCGCAAGAAAGGAGTACAAACTCAGACCCTTACTACCATATATTGTGTTGCTAACATTTCAAGTCCACGCTACTTTTGAACAACCCAGTATCTTGCAAAGTGGTCTATCTCAAATTCTTCTAACTAACCAAGCATGTGTTTTATGACCAACCTTAGAGCTGCTCATCCCATCAAGCCCTTTATCTTCAAGAAACTGATCTTCACAGAGATGGAACATAAAAACCTAATATTAAAAGGTATTTCCACTTCTCCCATCATCAAAAATTACATTCTCTGGTACGATGACACGGTATTCAATGGAAGAGAGGTAAGCACTGAAAAACCTGATTGCAAGTTAAAATCTCACTCCCCATTTTCACTCGGGCAAAAATACCAAAGGCATAATTATCAGCAAGTTGTCACTTCAGGGCAACAGGGGTAAGGAAGCAAAATCCATTTTAAAAGTGTACTTTGTGAAACACAAGGATTTAACTACTCACTTCCAAACCACGTTGTGCTCGTATTCTACAATGTGTGATTACTCCACATGAGTATTTTCTCTTCCAGACTGATCCACAAAAAGCAACTACTATACTGTCGCAAAACCTTAGCAGGAACTGCACTCTAAAAAAGAGCTAAACAAGCAAGAAATTTGGGATTCCAACCTAGTAACACATAACAGAGTGCAATACTCAAGTGTGAGCCTTCTGTATGTATGAGAACGTGTTTTCATCCCAAGATTCTACAGATGAGTAGTACTTTGAAGACGAATTTACAATGTCTGAAAATGCCCATGGAACTGAATTTAATCCTCACTATTTCAAAGCCATCCGTATGTAACAGAGTAAGAGAAGAAATTTCAAATATCTAGAAGAGTGATGCAAAACCTAAGAAAAACTACTCCAAAAAATGGCAACTACTGAGGAGTCAAATAAACAGCAGCAAGAAAGAAACACCAAAGCGCTACCTCTCAAGAACTGCTAGGCGCAGCATTGCACATCTTCATAGTTTCCAAGATCTGGCAGGAGACGACCACTGAAGAGGACCAGCTCCACATACAGAAGGGCAAAAAAAAAACCTTCACTGAAGCACAGGCAACCTACAACAGGTTGTTTATCAAAGTCTTAGTATGGCATCTAAAGAAAAAACATTCTCTGAGTTTGGCAAATGCGGGAACTTAGCAAAAACTTGAGTAACTCCTAAAAACTACACTGAAATTTTAATGTATTTAGGAAAAAATGGGAATGGGCAGCTGAATTGTTAACAGTATCTACAGTCAGAAAGGTTAATCTAACTACAGCCAAGCACACCAAGTGCATGTGTGGACCCACAGTGCAGCTCTCTATGGTTTCCCTCAGACACATACATTCAGCATCAGATTTCCAAGTTATTTAATACATTCTGTTTCCTACTGCACCCAGAGCTGCTCTTGGCAACACCTGTACTTTGAGCAGACTTTCACCCGGGAACAGAACTCTTTAAAGCACACAATGAAACTGGCAGCCTGGAAGTCAGGATGCTTACCGACCACATGGGATTCACTCGACTCGGTCCATTTTCCCAGCAGGGACTACTCCTCATCGCTATGCTTACGGCCTGTTTTTGGCTCTGTCTTCTAAGCAGCTCCACTGCATACACCAAAATTCTTCAGGAATCTCAGTATTCATAAGCCAGGCCCTGGTTTCATCCCAAAAGAGGAAAAGGAGGTGGCACAGGTCTCAACAGGTCCTTAGGAAAGACATACTTGCCTGCCCGATGCTCTGAAGTATTTCTAGTAACTGCTGTATGCAGTAACTTATTAGCAGATGTCATTTGTGCAACAGAATCCCCAACAAATGTTGAGTCAATTCAAGAAACGTTGAGTCATCCGAGTTCTTCAGATGTTCCTATTAGAGAGTACCTGTGTTATCGTGCTTCTCATCCTGCGCAGATCAGTTCCAAAGATCCTGAAAACTCACTTACGCAGTCCCAGAACGTAACTTCCTTATGAATTTATAATCATTTCTCAAAGAATTATGGGCCAATGCCCAATTAATACCTTTTCATTGCCACTCTAGTCCATAACAGTTTGAATTAAAAATAAAATGGTAATAAAAAAGGTTACCCTGCTAGAGTTACGGTTCCCACAAGTTAGTATCAGCTAACCACTGCCAGTTAGTAAAGCTGAACAGAGATTTATACTCCTTTTGGTTACTATGCTTGGGAAATCAACTGGAATTTGAATACAATGAACTGACACTCGTGTAATTAATTCAGCAGTGCAGTCCGGATTAATGACCCCAAAACCAGGCTGAAAATCCTCCCCGCTGCCTATCCCATCCTTGCTGAAGCCAAAGCAGATACTGCCTCCTACTTCACTGGGGGCCAAGATTTTTTCTGTAGCTGACTCAACTTCAGCACCCAACCTTGGAAATCCATACTCGGATTAAGCTCACGGCAAAACTACTGCAAGTTCCACCTGAGACAAGATCAGCCCTCACAAGAATTACTGTTTCTTGCAACGAAGTTAAAGCTTTCCCCCTGGACTTCCCTCTCTTCACCACCATTTCTTAATACCTTTGCTAAAGGAAAGGCTATTCTATTAAGTTTTGACAGTGATTTGCTCACTTGCTCTTCCTTTTGTTAAGCATTCCCTTACTCAAAGTAACATGAGAAATAGCTCTAGAACATTTTAATAGTAGTGCGAGAGAAAGAAAGCAATAAAAACCCCTTATCTGTTAATCATGTTAGCTTTTGTTTTGTGCAAAACCTCAGTGATCCTCAAAGCAAAAACAAGTGAACATTTTAAAGCATCCTTTACCTACATGATGATGTTGAAAAAACCCCATCAGTTCAGGCTGGTGTTTATGAATTTATGTTGGTGCAACAAGGGCTTCACCAATACTACTCACTGCAACTTTCAAACTACGACAGCTGCAGGTCACAACCAATGTTAGGACAGTTTATGGTCTTGCTGCGAGCACAAAACACACTTGGTTTCGTAGACAGTTCCCATGTCTACCCTGGACCAGAAACATCACCATAAAAATCAAAACCTTTCAAGCACAGATGCAGCTTGTTCCAGCAGAACTACTGGAAGAAATGATGCCAGCTTTCTGAGCAGGATGAACTACATTATCAAAGAGGCTCTTCTGCCTGGACGGCACCTGTTACTTAGGCTTGACACACTTTCACACTCTCAGGGCTCATACATATGCTAAAAGGCACCAGCCATTAGACTTCTCACAAGCCTAATGCAGCACGAAAAGGCACAATCGCAGACACATATGCAGGTAAGCTTTGCTGGGGACTCTGAAAATACACCTAAGAGAACAATGAATGCCCGAGGAGCAGATCAACGCATTCGTGCCTGCAAAGCTCTTCAGCTCTGGACTATGGACTTAAACCTCTGTCACCAGACTTTATGCAGGCCACACGTATCCTGAGAGTATTATCAACTCAATAATACAGGTACAAGATACACGGCAAGTGTTCGGAGTATTAACAAAGAACATACTTAAAACTACATGAGTGTCATACTAGTGAATAAGCCAAGGTGCACCAACAGAAGTACAAGTGGACTAGCGTATCAACACCTTGAGCTTGGGCACTCCAACACCACAAACCAGCTCTGTGAAATACAAAGGACCACCCGCAATAACAGAAACCTTTAAGCTCAGAAAACGGCCAAAGAACTAAGTGTACAAAGATCTAGTGCATTTAAATACTACCCATCACATACCTCAATGCAAGAAGAGGATATGGTTTGCTTTAATGGAAGCAGGCCAGAGAAGATACACAATCATTCGGCAATTATTAAGCCCTGGGAGAACACAAACTGGTCCGTTTTATCCCATTTCTGTCATTTCTTCATTATTTTCATGAATTAATAAAAAAAAATCATGCTCTGCCAGACATTAGCGCGTAATAATTTCAGTGTATAAAACTACAGCACCACTAAAAAACACTATCTTGATCCCAAGACTACTGTTAACCAATACACGAAATAATAACTTCCAGAAGGGGCAAATTCCTTGTAGTAAGATTTCTGAAGCGTGTGAACAAATACTCTGCTCTGCACTCAACGGATCTGTAACAACTGAAGCTTTAGCAGGTGTATTGTTCAAAACCCTGCAACGTTAACCAGGCTGTCCCCATTAAAGCCTTTTGAAAAGCCAGTTTGTACCCAAACAAGCAATAAAAGTGTGTATTGCGCAAGAGGTCATTTAAAACCCCTCAGCTCCGACGGGCAAAGAATTTAAAGGGTCTTAGAGTTAATCCCAAATGTGAGAAAGCCTCCTGCTCCCTTCAGGGATGAGCACGGGGCATGGGGAATCCCTGCTCTCATCCGACACAAGCGGAGGAGGAGGAACCGCACGAGCATCCCGCACTCCTCAGTGGGTGCGGCGCGGGTCGACCCGGCAGCGAACTGGCTGCTCCTCGATGCAGATGTTGTTGGCTCGAAACTCGGGCCTGGCGAGCACTGATCGGATCACACACACACACACACACACACACACGGAGAAACAACTCACGCACAAAAAAAGGGAAGTTTTGACCACAAAACGGGAGAGCCCTTTCAACGCTCTCCCTATAAACCAGCACCAAAACAAAGCTTACGAAGCGCATCTGCGGAGCTGCCAAACCGGGCTTATTTGGAAAAAGCGCTGCTTCCTATGAGATACAAAGGAGTGAGAAACACTTGAAACGATGAGAAAGTAACAGCTACAAAATCAGCTATTTACACACCCACACCTTTATTTTTGCAAGCACTTTTTAGGGCACTGGAAGCTCTGTACCGACCATTACTTCGCCCTATGCGCTCCATGACAGCGTTTTCTAAAGAGCACGTTGCCCTTCTTGAATGACACTGTGTTTTCCACTGGACACGAGCCGATGATGTTCTCTCAAGTCCCTTTTTCTTCCCACGCTCTGAGCGCATCTCGTGGCAGCAAGAAACACACATGAAATACGCGGCAGGAAACCACCACCAGCTGCGAGGTGCCGTTTACACGGCTCGAGCCGGGACCGCAGGCCTTTCTGAGCCAAGCCACTTTAACGCTTCACAGCACCACGAGGAGCAGATCGGGGGGGGCGGAAGCATGAGAAGGCAGCGATCCGGGGCGACGGGCCCGTTCCCAACAGACCCATCCCAAACCAACCCACAGGCAGGAATCCTTCCCCTCTCTCCCCAGAGCACACCCCCGTTAAACCCCTCACAGCAACCAGAGAAGGAGGCAGTGCGGAGGAAAGCGGGTTATCGGGGGGGGGGGGGGGGGGGGAGGAAGATGCTTTTAGGGCCCGACAGCGAAAACGCTCCCGAGACACCCGAACGGGGCGCGACGGCAACGCCCCGCGCGCGGCGCCAGCTGAGAGGAGCCTAAAATGGCGCCCGTGGGGGAGGAGAGACGGAGCGAAACTGCGCAACAAACGCTGGCGGGGAGCCAGGCAGCGCCATCTTCCCCCTGCTTCCCCCGCTCGCACCCAGCGGCCGCCGGAGCGCGGCTCCGCGGCTCCTCCGAGCCCGGCTTGTGCCGAGCCCCGGGGAGCGGAGCGGAGCGGAGGGGAGCGGAAAAGCGAAGGCCTCCGCGTCCCGCTCCGGCTCACAGGGATTAGGAGCGAGTAAACGCAAACGAGCCCTCTCTAAGTCGTTCAACTCGGCCCGAGTTCTGCCATGAATTTGGCAATTAACGGCAAAAATTACAATGTAAAGCCCCACCGTAACCCGATAAACTGAGAGGAATTCGCAAAACATCCCCGCCACAGCCACCTCCTGGTTTAAAACGCAAATAAAAAGAACGGTTTATAAAGCATGGTTTCCTGTACGGAAAATCATCCCAGCAGCACAAAGGATTCACATCCACTCCACAGCAAAGCCAAGCGGGTTACTCCAGGAAGAGACGGTTTATTGGTACGGTTTAAAAAGGCGTTACAATAAAAATACATCTCCAAAAGAAGGGGGGGGGGGGGGGGGGGAGAGAAAACGTAAGAAGAAAAATAAAAAGACGGAAAAATCGTTCCCGAAAAGAAGGAGGGGGGGGGGAAGCGCATTAGCCCCAAACCTACCGCGCACCCACAAAAAGCAGCACCGCTTCCATCGCTCTCGGTTAGAAGCGGGCGGCACGGAGCGATCCCGAGGAAACGGCAAAGGCGGCTCAAACGAATCGCATCAAAATCCGAGGAAAAAAAACAAAACAAAACGAGGAAAAGCGAAGAAACAGATCCCCAGAAGGCAGGAATGTGCGCAGGAAACGGCAAGGTGAGGGTGGTGGCGAGCGGACGGGGGAAACGGGGCGAAAACCGAGCCGGGAGTGGGGGAAAAAAGGGAAAAAGGCAGGAAAAATCCTTCCCAGGCGCGCGGCCGGGAGAGGCACGGAGCGTCTCCATTTTCCCGACGAGGAGGATGAACGAGTGTTTCCCAGACCACAGGGCTTTAGAGGGAAAGCAAAGAACCGAGGGGGGGAAGAAAAAGAGGGAGGAGATTTGAAAAGATTATTTTTCTTTCTCCCTCACACACTCTCTCTATCCCCCTCTCTCACTCTCCCGCACTCACACATCGACACACACACACACACACGCTCCCTCCTCTCCTCTTTCCATCCCTCTCTTGATGGCCGTCAAGGGGGCGGAAAATAGAGAGGGGGAAAAAAAAGAAAGACAACAACAACAACTAATTTTAAACCGGCTCAATCAATGAGTCATTAAAAGAGATTTTTTTTTCCCTTCCCTCCTCTCCTCAATTTGCATGGCATCAGCGAGAAGGGGGAAAAAAAAACCCCACACAACCCACCCCAAACCTCTCCCCTCTCTGCAGCTATCAGCCTGGACCTGAAACCTTATCTCTCCTTTCTACACACACACCCCTCCGCCTTTATTTTAAGAAACAACTTTTTTTTTTTTTTGCGTGCCCTCAGCAGCCACCACCACCAACCTCGCGGAAGAATAAATATATATATATATATATATAGTTCATTCCCATGTGAAGCCACATCTGCCCAAACAACAGCCACCCACAAAACATCCCTCTTCTTCCTCCTCTCCTCTCCTCTCCTCGTCTCGTCTCCCCTCTCGCTCTCTCTCTCTCTCTAGATATATATTTATATACATAGCCCCAGAGCCAATAGCTCTCTGGGCTGAAACCTAATATCCTGGTTTTGGCAACTCCTGGTTGTTAATTTGCTCCTCTTTCTTTTCTGCCTGTCTGGAGATAGATTTTCCTCTCCCCCCCACCCCCCCTTCTCTTTTCCCTCCCCGAAGGAAGGGAGGAAGGAGGTTGTGTGGGTTTTTTTTTCCTTGAAATTTTTATCACAAAATTATAATACACTCAAAGGGAAACTCACCGTCATGAAAAAGCAGTGCCTTGTCAACGGGGTTTCTTCGCCATCACATCAGGGGCTGGCGCGGGAGGAGAGCGCGGCGCGGCACCACGGCACACCACGGCGCGGCACCGCACCGCACCGCGGCACGGCACGGCACAGCGCGGCACCGCTCCGCTCCGGCGGGACACACCGCCGGCTCCAGCGCCATCGCCACAGTCAGGCCCTTGAACAAAGTTTAGCTCCTCTTTTCTCTTCTCTCCCCTTCCTCCCCCCCCCCCCCCCCCCCCTTTGAGAAGGCCGTACAGCTGGCACTGTAGACACGGCCGAGCGGTTTACTTTCGGTTAAAAATTGGGGGGGGGGGGGGGGGGGGGGGGTGTTGGGGTTGGGTTAGAAAAGTAAAAAACGAGCTTTTCCCTGCATTAATTCTAACGGCCTGGCTGATCGCCTTCGTATTAAAGTTGTATATATAAACCACGACAGGCTTGGAGCAAGGGGCACGGAAAAAATGCAAGGTCACCTTGAGAGAGAAAGTCAGATCTGACCCTTTTACAAGTTGCCGTATTTTGGGTGGGTTTTGGATACGTTCTAACCGCTGCATGGAAACCAGATGACACCGATTTCAGCTGCTTAAAGAGAGCCGGGGGTAACCTGAAATGCTCCTTCGCAAAACGAGCGCTTTAGGTTAAAATGCTCACAGCACTGCGAGTTCATTAATACAGTTCTACAGTTTACTGCGTCTGAACGCGTTGGTACGAGAATTTCGGTCAAAGCTTCTGGGTTCTACAAAAGTAACTCAAATATTCATTAAACACATCACTAAAACAGTCTTCGTTCAGCCGATGCAGACAAGCCTAGTTTCTTAAACAACATCTTGATTGGAAACAGAGATTCTTAGCATGTAGAGGTACATATATAGTAATGCTTCTAAAACAGGAAATCTCTTTGAGACCTTTTTCTGCTAGTAAGTCCCAAGGACTTGTGCACAGCAACCTTCCCTGGCTTTAGCAAAAAGTAACTTAAAAAGCTCCCTAGAGACCCGGATTTGAAGCCTCTGTGTAGTAGCGCACGCTTCGTTAGCTTTACAGCTCAAAAAGCACTTGAGGTTTTGAGTTTTTAAAAGACAACCAAACCATTACAGGCAATGTACTATGTGGACTTTCCTGAAGAAGTGGACCGGATCTTTTATGTTTAAAACCAGTCAGCACCTCAGCATTGTTTTCAGTTAGGATCCGGTTATAATACTGAAGTAATCAACCAACTCACATTATTATACGGGAAACAAAGGTTAAAAGCCCGATTCCAAACCTTTGCCAAAGCCAAGACCTGCAGTTGTTGTTTACACGTATTCCCAAGGTAAAGCTTCAAATCACTCCCTAAATGGAAGGGTTGGGCTTTAGCGTGAGCGCAACAGATCCTCAGTGCAGCCCAGACATAGCGAACACACGCATGGTCCTGCCTACCCCATCAGCTGAAATACTGGCTTCACTTCTCATAAAGACAGTATGAACCTGACTTAGCCAGCAACATGGACAGAAACACCACATGCCAGAGAGCTCCACATCCTAATGACTCTTACAGCCCATAACACTCCCGACAGTAGCATTAAAAAATGGAAAAGGCCGCACTTAAAGGTCCCTAACTTCAGCAGATGCTTCAGGGGACCCTACGCTGCCCTGAATTAAAGCTTACTCAGCATCACTGGCTGAGAATTAGAGAACGTTGCTAAAGTAGGAGCTTGTGAGCTGCAGGGCCGCCACAAGCGTTCTGCTCGAGTTAACAGGAAGGAACTTTGTTTCAGAGGGTATGAGGCAGAACATCTGATCGGTGTATTATTATTCTCCCAGTCCTACAAAAACCACAATGGGAAGTAAGCAAGAGCAAGGAGGAAGAGGAGGAAAGAGGACACGTGATTTTCGGCAGCTTCCCTTCCTATAAGTAACATGAGCAAGCCTACCTAAATTGTCCGTGACTGTACCATAATTTATACTTACTTTCCCTGGAGGATGTTTTGAAGCAGCATTGGCAATAACCTGGCTAAGCAGGGACAGTACAAAAAGGGAAGGAGAGCTAACATCTGATACAGTGAAGTGCCCTGACCACACTAGATTTCTCCAGATCTACACAAAAGGGTGAGCTTAAGAATGAAAACCCTTGACGTGGCCGTTGAGTGAACAAAACCACGCCAGAACACACTGTACTCTCTGCAGAAGTAAAAAAGCACATATATAATTCTATCTTTGCTATATTGGTTCAGAAACAAAACCGGCTCAGGTAGAAATGGGTGGATGCAACTTTATAGGTCAGACTAAAGCACGCACTTAACATTACTTTCAATACTAAAAAGCGTGGCTGCAGTCTTCAGTTGTGGTGTTACCACCTTCTGGTGTACTACAGAATTTTCCAGACCACATTTATAAAGAAATACTGCTTTTTGCTCTGAGGTTCTCATGCTTATTTTTCAAGGGGATCACACGGTGTTTCTGAAGTGGGTGTCACTCCCCCGGAGGTTGCCCCTCTTCTCACCGCCTGACAGCATTAACACAAAAACCCTAACCCATCAAAATTCTTCTGCCCCCAGGTCACCTGCCCAGAGCTGCTGTCCTCAGCCAAAGTCCTGTTCTCTGAATTGTGTACAACGCACATTCAGTTCCTGTCTCTCTCTCTGGCTTCCTCAATCACATTAATTTGTTTTCTCATTCATTGTCCCGTAGCTGCTTCAGAAGGAGTAAGGGGAAATAAGCATGAGAAGAAAGGCCAGACCAGTGTCAAGAAGCAATAGGAGAAACCTTTAGAAAACAGGCATTGGCGCAGTAATTCTCAAGCAGAGCTACAGGGAACATCATGTGCACCCAGCACACAATACACCAGTCTGCTGTATTTTGACATCAGCTGTCACACTGTGACCATGCTGTTTAACAACTACCACTCTCATAGGTGTGCAAAGACACCAAGTGACATTTGCAGCGAGCTGAGATACACGGCCCTGAAATGACAGAAGACTGTGCAGAAGTAAAAACTAGGCTTAGATACTGAGAGGGAGAAAATAAGGGGGTATTAAACACCCTCTTCCTTCATTCTGTCTCCAGGTTTCTCTCAGATCAAGTGACTTTATTATTACCCAGCCCATTTCTCCAGGTTTGTATCACAAGCATTCCAATCCTTGTGCAATCATAAATTAGTACTCCAAAAGATCAAGGGCAGCAGACTCATAAAGAAGAATTTACAGGCTAACCCATTTGCATTAAAGGAATAAATTCCACAGTCATCCCAAGATTCTGCTTAAATAGCTGCTTTGTAACCTCAGTTCACTGCATCCTCTCTGAGGTATATCGGATGGAAAAGAGCTGCTTACTGCTGCCTTGCTTCCTCAGACTGAGTGCTTCAGCTGTATGGGTGGCACTTCGTTATCTCTCCATCACTTAACCTGTTTCTTGTGTCAGCTCATCACCAGACACACTATTTATCCAACTACAACTACGCACTGCTTTATTAATTACTAATTTAGATAAGAATAAGTAACTCTAAGCTTGAAGGCACAGATAGGTCATCATTCGAAAGGCAGCAGCAACAGAAAGGAAGGAGTCACAACACTTAAAAGGTAGGGCGCTCAAATACAGTGGCATGAAGGGAGACAAAAGACTTTAATTTGGAATATAAATGCAACATACCACATGAAAAATCCAGTTCGATATCTGTATCAGTATTGATACAGATATCAGTATCAGGACCCTCTCAGTAAGAATTTCCTAAACTTGACAAGTTTCAGCTTGCACAAAACTACTTACAAAACCAGGCTCATAATTGCATGATGTAACTTCCAAAGCTGTATGACTCCAGTACCAGTCATCATACCAAGCACGTGACTGTCTAACCAATACGTATCTTAAGGGATGGCTGGTTACGATACAGGTAATAAGAAGAGGTAACAAAGAGTGAGCCTCGGAACAAGAGATTTACACCAGTACCAGGAGACAGACGGGTTTCTATGGCTGGAGGTTGTGTGAATGCCAACAGGGCTGTTCTGTGACGAATCTGAAGAACAGATTTTGAAGAACTGTGCTGCTGTGAGGTGTGGATCTGACGTATGGAAGACAAGTAAAACCAGAGAGAACGTGGTGACGGGGCCCCACATCAAAACAAATGACAGTGCAGAATTATTACTGAAACAGATCAAAAATAACTCTTTCATGCTCTAGGTTATTTAAATAGAGTCGTATTCTTAGAGTACATTAAAAAGGAGAATTAAGTTTGAAAGATGAACAGCACTCGCTTCCAATTTAGAATAGTCTTAGTAAGCCACTGAAATGTATTGGGGAAAAACCACCTCTGCAGATAGAACCTTACTACGGTGTCTGGAGAAATAAACTTCAACAACTTACACAGCCAAGATTTATATAAGCAATTTAAACTAAAAATGAAGGCAGAAATTCGGGAAAGCCTCTATAATATTCAGAGATGAATGGGGAAAAAATATAGTTAAGTAAAGATACAGAAACACACCGGTGTGTAATGAGGAGATGGACACAAGGGTTTGCTGTGTTTGCTTTTTAAAGCAATAGTAATTCAAACCAGCAGCTGGGCCTTGAAAGTAACAAAAGGCCCATTCCTAATACAACCGAGGTGCTGCGGATGATTTAAAAAACACTAAATAAAACCAGAAGGAACTTAAACAAAAAATGGAGACCTAAAACATGAAGTGAAGCATTAGAGGGGAAATAGAAACAGTGGAATAGTAAGTTATACCAAAAACATTAATAACACAAACATGCTAAGCTATACTTGTAGAAGGACAAGACAAAATGGACATTAGGAACGAAGCACCATCTAAGTCCCAACTTTTGAGAAAGAATGGTTTTACTTGGGTATTTCCGGGACCCTACTAGAAACCGGCTGGGTAAGATTTGGGTATGAATAAAGACTGCTGAAAGATAAGTCTTAATATTATCACTAAAAAGTGTATTGCCATGAATGGAATTTATTCTCAGACTGAGACTGAAGAATAAATGCTAATAACAGGAGGAGGCAGTCCTCCTTCACAATGAGAGCAGACAGATTTTGCTCATGAGATGAATAAAAGGCAGAGTAAGTTTCTCAGTATTCTTAGCTTGGTTAACTAATGAATGTACTACAGGAGAGCTAACAGAAAAAAAATCAGGAAACTTGGATATAATGACTTCAAGTTATTTTTATATAAATTGCTCAGGAAAAAAAAAAAAGGAGGAATATATTTGCAATTAAGATCCACAATTCCAAACCGGGAAATTCTCTTAGGAGCCCCAGGACTAATAGAATTATTACTTCGAAGTGAGAGTGCGTAAGACAGCATCTGCAGCTCACCCACTCGGTCCTCACAATTTAACTGTCAATTAGCAAGTTTAGGATTCTAAATACCCATTACAGCAAGGCCTGGGCCGAACCTAAGTGCTCTTCTGCTCTTGAGCTTTTGTGCTCTGTGTATTGTGTCTTGATTTGTTCGTCTTGAGGTGCCCCTTGTCGTAAGAGGTTACGTTTTGAAGTCTGTCCCCGCTTTTGGAGGGTAGCTCATTTTCCTAGAAACCAGTTTGTTTCTCCACCTTTGGCACTGAGAATACCATGTTCTCGGAAGGGACCAGCTCAGACTCGTTTCCCAACAAGTGCACCTTGCCTGGTCGGAATATAATTAGTATCTTAAGCATTCCCAAGGATTACATTTCAAAGCTTTTGCATTACTCACAGCAATTAAGATGCACCGAGTAAGTTTCACAGTTGTAGCTCTAACTCCCTAATTAGTGATCTAAACCACACACATTTTACATTGTCTTGCCTTTCCATATGGCCAAGTACATAAAGCACTACATTTTAGTCCAAACATAAGCTTTTAAAAAACAACCAGTATGCCAAACGTAATGGTAAAGAAACTTATCCTTTTTTTTTTTTTCCCCAGGAGAACAGGAATACAGTGGCTTGACAGTCACTTTTATTGCAGCCCCATTCCACCGTGAAAAATGTCGTGTACAGTATCTTAAATGGATCATACGACGGCTTACATCTTTAATGCTTGATCACAGTGCCAGAGGAGTTCAAAGAGCCCTTGCTAAAACCAGCAGTAGAATGCCATGACGGTTAAACAAGCCACTGAAGTACCTACTTTATAGCCAGAAGTAATTATGTTCATGTGCTAATCTCTTCTGGAGAAACTCAGTGTAACAGCAGAGATCCCATCGATCAGATAAGAAAGAGCTCCATGCAAGACAAAGGGCTGCTGCTTTTCTTGAAAACACAGCTAAAAGGCAAACCAGCATTCTGTGTGCGACAGCGCAAGGTAGAGGCATTCCACTGTTTGGAACTAAGAACGTCAGTGCTGGGAACACAGACCGATGATACGGAATAACTGCATCTGCTTCCTTCCTTTGCTTGAGAGAGCACAAATCTGCATCTCAAGATAGTGCCACAACTATGAGGTCCTTGACTTTGCAAGCTCAGGAACCTCAGGTTTAAGAATCCACTGCTGTGAGGCTGGAAAGCCAGTTGCCTCTGTAGATGTCACTGTTACTCCCCACTTTTCTTAAAATACGGATGGAATGAGACAGAATCTTGAACCTTCACCCGAACTATGCAATACATCTCACTTCCAAAGGTTACCAGTTAATGCTGTTGAGCCACTTTAAGTCAGTATTTCAGATAGAAAGCATTCAAGAGCCATCACTAAGGGATACAGATTTAAGCATGGAAGCACGCGTAACGGAGCTTATGCTCTGGAGTTTCACAGGACTAGATCCAAGTTAGCAAGTGCAGCTTCTGGGAAACAAATGACCCTGTGCAGTCCAAGCAGCGGCAAAAGGTCTTTGTAAAATGACTGCTATCTACCTTCAAACCAGGGAGGAGCTAAAGTAGGGAGTGAGGGGGAGAACAGCAGGCAGGCAAAAATTGTAACTTTACTTTTATCTAATAGCCTCGGACGGCTAAAGTGCTTGTTACAGCTTACCAACATGAGTCCAAACCTGAGCTAGAAGGCTTACGTGTTTGTTATTCAGGTGGTTACTGTTTGGGAAGTTGTAAATCCTCTGTTCTCTATGGCTTAGGGCACGCTAAAGAGCCTTAAAAGCTGCTGCCAGCAAAGACAGGGAGAATATTGTCAGTATTTGTATTACCACAAAAAGATAAATATACACCAATATCAGTCATACCAAAACCTCAAACTGTAGGTGTAGGAAATAACTTTGGAACATCAAGATGAGACAGTTGGCAGAATTTTACTGCTCCCTTTTTAATTTTTCAGTACACTTCACGTTCTTTTATCTGGGGCTATTTGTGCACATTAGCAAGGTGAAAAGATTCCGGTCTCTCCCAAACGCCCCTATTCACAAGTGTATTTGGGCCTCATTAATTTAAAACCAATACAAAATACTTTCCAAAGCTTTCTAAGTGCCCAAATGCAATAAAACCTTACCATTATACTGCAGCATAAAATACTTACCATTTAATTTAGGCTGTGCACGTTAATGTTTTACTGTAATCTTTTCAGGTATAAAACTGTTTCACCCACTGCAGTTCATCTCTCAGGTCGTATTTGTGTAACACCACCAAAGCCAGTCACATTTGTGCATACTGAAAAACAGCAAAAGCCTTTTTCTGTCCATATTCTCATGTATGGGATAACACGTATCACCCGTAGCGGTGGGAGCGTAAGGCAAAGAAGCCTGCTATGTAAAAACAGAACTCAGATCTATTCCTTAGGAAACAATATGGAAGTAAGGATTTCTTTTTTCTTACAGTGACCGAACAGCACCGTATTCTCACCCGATGTAACATTACTGCAATTGCTGCAGACCTGGATTTCATCCGTTACTAGCAAAAATGCCTAAGACATGCTAAATGCGTATTTAAACACATTGGTAGTGAAAACCCCAACCACTTAAGTGAGACCGTTTCAAGATATCCTTCCTTGTTCACGACTGAGCATTCTCCCTTTCTGCAGGGTTTTGATTCAGAAAGCTGTATTTTCAGGAACAAAATTCTGGCCGCATGAACCATGCGGCACTGTGACAGTTCAGAGCCGTAATGCATTCACCAGGATATTACCCATGCTGCTGCCCCCCACCCAACCTGCTCCTGCACAACAGGAGCTGTTACACAGCAGCCCCTTGAAAACCCTCCGATTTCATCCTGTACCCTTTACAAGGAAGGAATAGTCTCTATTTTAGTGCAAGTACTTTGTGCGTTACGAGGATTAAAGGTATTTCACTGTCCTCCTTTCATCATCCTAACTGTGCTGGCATTACTACATAGAAGATCCAGGTACTCCCTACTAACTCTAACAGTGTTACGCCTAATACCGTATTTCTCAGGGAACAGAAAGCAATTGCTACTTTCAAGCTAAGGCCACTTTAAAACGCTAACCTTCAGTAGCGTAACAATCTGTATTTTCCAACAGGAGAATTAGACCAAAAAAAGATCAATGCTATCACCCTATTAGAAGACAGTAAATTTGGAGTCTCTGCTTCGGGTTTACCACCTTTTGTCTTGCACTGATAGGTTTCGGTCCGATGCTAATTTACCGTAGGACACTTTGAAATGCAAAGGGATGGGACACGGTATTTGTAGAACTGGATGGGATTTATTTCTCTTAGGAGAGTGCTTTGTGTGTTAACTTCCCTTGCAAAAATTAACATTCCGTGACACAGAAGCACAGTTCTCAAAATACACTGGAACGAAGGTCGCTTTCCCACTTTGTACTTAAAGCGTGTTTCCTAACCGTGAAAACCAACCCCGTGAAGAGAGCCCTCCTCACTCTGATCGCAGGTAGGCCCGCGCGCATCCCTCACGGCCCTCTCCCTAGGGCGCAGTAACCACGGGCACAGCTCTCCCTCAACCACCGAGCTCTCTTTGGGCACCAAACGCCCCGCAGACTAACCAGGCGGCCAGGAGCCAACACAGCCCGCTCGGCAGCACCTCCACACCGCTACCTGCGAGCTCCTAACGCCCGCTCCACACAAGGAGCCAGCGGGGACGCTTTGCCACCGCACCACCGCCCAGCCCCGGGGCTCCGCGCCCGTCGGCACCGCACGGCCCCGGGGCTCAGGAAGCGCCGCCGCGCTCTGCGGCCCCAGCCGCACCCCTGCACCCCCAGAGCCCCGCGGTAGGGGAAAAGAAGAGGCGAGGCGCGGTTGGGCGCGCCGGCAGCCGGGGTACCCCCGCGGCCTGTGAGATGGGATGAGGAGAAGGGAGACGGCAGCTGCGCGCGCGGGGGGCAGGAGGGGGGCGGGGGTTATTTATGCCCCGGCGCTACCGCGGGCCCCGGCTCCGCGCCCCGCTCGGCTCGGCTCGGCACGGCACGGCACGGCGCGGCGCGGCACCTGCCGCCGGCACTCACCCCATCCCGCGGCCGGGCGCCGGCCCCTTTAAAGCGCCGCGGCCCCCTCCCACCGGGCCGCGCTGTGCCCGCCAATCGGCGGCGCCGGCGCAACCGGGGCTGCCGGCAGCCAATGGGCGGGCCGCTTAGTGCCCGGGAGGAGAGGCGCGGAGGCAAGATGGAGGCGGCGAGGGAGGCTGAGGCGCCCCGCGAGGAGCCGAGGGCGGCGGCCGCCGCCGCGGTGCTGCCCGAGCGGCTGCAGCGGAGGGAAGCGGAGCGGCAGCAGGGCGTGGAGCGGCAGCGGCAGAAGAAGGAGGCGCAGGTGGTGAAGGAGGAGCAGAGCGAGTTCTTCATCGCCGCCTTCACCCGCGAGCGGGAGGCCTTGGAGGGGCTGCTGGCGGCGGGGCTGCTGGAGGAGGCGGCTGCCCGGCTGCAGGGGCTGCAGAAGCTGCTGACCGAGAGCGTGCGGTTCCTGGCGCCCTACGAGGTGAGGCAGGGGCAGGAGGCCGTGGCGCGGCTGCAGAGCGACCTGGCGGCGCGGCGCCAGCAGCTGCAGCCCAAGAAGAGATTCGCCTTCCGGACCGTCAAGAAGGAAGCGGCTCCGGGCTCCGAGCCGCGCCCTGCGGAGCCCGCCCGGGCCCCGGCCGCCTCGGCTGCGCCCGCTCCCGGCTACGGGCCCGCCGAAGGGGAGCCGGGCGGGCCGCCGCTGTGCGGGTTCAGCGGCGTCGAGGATGAGGAGCTGGAGCTCGGCCCCGCGGAGCTGCTGCAGCGCGACGTGCTGCTGTGCGAGCTGCGCGGCTGCCAGGTGCGGCTCCGCGGCAACGCCAACACGCTGCGGGTGCGCGACTGCCGCGGCTGCACCGTGCTCTGCGGGCCCGTGTCCACCTCCGTGGTGGTGGACGGCTGCAGCGATTGCCTCCTGGCGCTGGCCTGCCAGCAGCTCCGCACCCATCGCACCCGCAGCAGCCGCTTCTACGTGCAGGTGACCAGCCGAGCCGTGATCGAGGACTGCACCAGGGTCTCCTTTGCCCCCTACACCTGGAGCTACCCTGGCATTGAGAGAGATTTCGAGTCGTCTGGGCTGGACAGGGACAGAAACAACTGGAACCTGGTGGATGACTTTGACTGGCTGGCCACTGACAGGCCTTCGCCCAACTGGAGCCTGATCCCTGAGCAGGAGAGAATCAGCTGCTGGGAGTGACTGCAGGGGCAGCTTAGTACTGAGCAAGAAATCCTGGTGTTAATGCATTGACTCAAAACTGCGGGACTTCACCCCCCCCATATATGCCATTAAATCATTGCATTCAGTATTCAGATTGCAAATTGCAAGGTGTGACTGGTTTTCTGTTTGTTTGTTGGTTTTTTGTTGTTTTTTTTAGCCAAAGAATACCAGTCAAATACAGTTTACTGTCCTGCACTAGATGCTGCTATAATCTTTCTGTATCACTATGGAATTTCCCCACTGCTGCAGTACCGAACTGCAGACTTTTTTTTTCCTAATTAAGGTGGAACAAGGGGCACTGATACACAAACAAATGAGCCTCTCGGAGCTGCTGTGCTGCTTTCACTCATCCAGAGCTTGATTCAGCAGGGAATGGTAGAACATGTGCTGGAATGGAAAAATCAGATTCCAGATTTTTTTCGTATTTCAGTGGTTGTCAAGTTGCAGGCAACAGTATGCTACTTTATGAGGAGCACGGGAGGGCACATTTAGGGAGTAATGGGACAAAAGATTAATTTAAAGGAGTTTTTGTAGCTGGACAGTGAAGCAGACCTTTGAATCCTAAGCCTATGCTGTATTTATGAGCCAGGTTCTGCTGGTAGGGGTGGAATCTGAAAGTTTTCTTTAGGCTTTTGTTTCAAGTGAGAGAAGCCTAAAGGTAGGAAAGTCTCCTAGTGAACATTTCATGCTCTCCTTATACACCGATTGCTTGAAATTAATAAACCCGCAGAGGCTGTATAAATACTGACCTTGCATAGTCTGAAAAGAGTTAGTGAAAGGATGCTCCTGCTGTAAACACTTTCAACCTGGGGTGAATGAAATGAGTACTTTTAGGGGTACACAGCAAGTGCTGATTAACATTACAGAAGCTGGGTGAACTGCTCTGCTGCAGTTGGACTTCAGAAGAGGTGTTCAGGGACATCCTACTGCTTTCATCTGCCTACCACACATTAGGCTTTGGTGCTGCCATGAGTTTACAGCACACTGCTATTGTGTAGGTGCAGTGTTGACGGAGGGAGTCACTAAAACGGGAAGGTGAGGTGCTAAGTTTCAGTTCCCACACTGGATGCTATCTTGCATAAAGTGCAGTGTGACTTAAGACCCATTTCTTCTCTCCTGCTAAATAAAAAAGTAGCAGCAGCATGGAATGCAGTGTTTTTACAGTGCCCTGTTAGTGATGGTGGAGTGACCACTCTCCATACATAAAGCATATGCAGTAGTTCTAGGTTTCCAGAACCACTCCTTAACTTGTGACGTATTGCAAGAATCAGCTTAGAGTTCTATTTTAAAACTGCAAAATATTTATGCCGTATGTGTGTCATATATGTGCCTCTAACAAAATTAAACACTGTCTGAACTATCAAAACTGCATTACTGCCATGAGAACTACTTGAAACTTCACTGGAGGGCTTGACTGGGTTTGAGTAGAGAAACTAAGGGGTTTTCAACCTATTTAATTCAAAGGGGGAGGAGGGGAAGAAGGGAACTTTTGTATATTCTTTCACAATTTTTTATTTACTTTTGTTAATGTATACTTTTTGATTGAATTGAATTTTGCATTTCAAATATATTTGCTCTGATTTCAGTTGTCCCTTCACTGATGAGTCTTCTTTGCATCGACAGGGTCATAAAATGATTTAAAGAAAACCCTTAGTCTTGCTTTCATGTATGTAATTTCTAACGTCTTGTTAAGGAATGTGATCAGAACTTTGAGGTTAATCTTTCTCCAGATACCCTGGTAGTGACAAATCAGTCCCCTTGGCATCCTGGGATTGCAGATTGAGCAGCCTGTAGGAATTACAGAAATGCCCTCGTTCTGCCTGCCAGAAGCTATACAGATGTAAGTTTACTTACCGTGTTGGTAGACACTGGCAAACCTAGAAATGGAGAGGCTGCTGCAGGTATCAGAGATGTGTGCTGCTCCACATACTTCCAACTGGCATGTAACTATTAGCTGTTGGTCCGCAGCACGCAGTATTGCCTGAATAAACAGAGTGTGACTCAAACCAAGGGAATTTAGACTTCAGTTTCAGCCCGAAAACGCTTCCTTGGTGACAGCTGTCAGAGGTCAGTTACTGACATCCCAGTTCCTTTCTTTCCTCCGAGTCCTTAGCCTTGTCAAACCAAAATCGTCAGGGAATACTCTTCAGGAACATGACTTAGAGGAGGCTGCTAAAGGTGTTCCAGACAATTACTCGCACTTAAGGATTTACCATTACCTTTGGAATACAAAACCGGTGACTGAATCTTGGTCTCAAGCGTGACATGGAACAAGAAAACTCCATTTGAGAGCAGCAAACCTGCGAAAGTGTGCTCAGGCAAATGCTTACGTGTGATTTATAGCTCTGAACACATACACACACGGTTGCACACGTCAGTTCCCTATTGAAGGATCATACTAGGAGAAAATCAAAACTGTTTTGAAACAGATGTGAACACAAGTTACACAGTAGGAAAGGTTTACTGGCATATCCATAGCCTCCAGCAATATAGCAATTGCAACATACTAAGGTCTGTTAGAAAGGGATCCACCTCAGCGTTTCCATCAGGTTATTTCAACAGCACTATAGTATTCTTTCATTAAAAATCCATATGGAAAAGGCAGTCACGATCGGTATCGGCGCAGGCAGGATGCTGCCTGTGGCCCTCCTGCCATCACCAGTGCAGACAGCTCATGTGTTAGTCACCCGTGTTCCAGCCCTGGCATTCTGCAAGCCCTAGCAGGTAGGAAGAAAGTAAAAAGCCCTGTGAGTGAGAATTAGCTGGTATCCCATAAGTGCAGTCACTCATCTGAGAGTCCATTCTCCAGTCAGATCTAGTGGAAAGCGATAGCTCAGGTGAAGGGAGAATTACCACGTACTCATCAAATCCATACAGAAGTATCTAAAGGCATGGTAGGAATAAGTTTCTGTGTCTATAAATGTTCTACAGGGTAGTTACAGATACATAACCTGTAACTTAAATTACAGATTTGTAAATCTGTAATTGGTGATTTAAAACCTGCAGTTTAAAATCTCAGCTCTTTCTTTAATTTCTTAGCATCTATTTTCTAGATGCAAAGAAAAGGATTCCTTTTATGTTGGCACATGATTCCCAAAATTAATGGTTTGGAAATGAAATGTTTGGGATCCTTTGGCAGGTCTGGACTATAAAATTTGTCCGATTATTTCACTGGAACCACAGAAAGTAAAGGCTAAACATGGACAGGCTGGAAGCTTAGTCCACAGATTTGTAGCTTCGTATTGTACCTTTCGCCTCTACTGAGAAGGCATCAGAAGAAACTGCTTCCTGTCTGCACGTGAGCCGTAAGCTGTTTGTCCAAGAGCTCAAAACCCATATCTGGGTTATGGAAGGGATTATATAGTTTTGCTGAGAGTGTCCGGTTTCAACAAGAGAGGAATTCCGTGCTATCCTGTCTCTAGATGACTTGATGATGAAACCTCTCACTGAAGGAAGCCTCCTTCAAAGGGCGTAAAGGAGAGTGCCATGACGTGCCCTGCGCTGCCAGCGGCAGGCTGCCAGCTCCTGAACTCCCTTTCTGAAGTCTGCAGCTAAGGAATACCCAGAGGGGAGCTTGGGCAGAGCTTGTGCGCAGCTGGTTTGAGGAGGTGCACCTGGCTGTCTCTGTTCCCCTGGGTCAAGGAGACTCGGTGCAGCCTGGTCAGGGCTGCTTTGTCTTTGCTAATCTCAGCTTGGAGGAGGGAGGGCGGCACAAGCTCTGAGCCTTCCTTCAGAGCAATAAGCGATGCTGACACCAAGAAAACGCCTGGCAGCCTCTTCTAGGCCAGGAGCCAGGGCTCTTTTGTGCCCAGCCTGCTCGGGAGAGCCTGCAAAAGTCCCCTTCCCTGCAGACCCCCCAGTGTGCAGCAGGGAGGGAGGACTAACAACATGCTGCAAGGGAGACAACTGTTCAGAGAAGCCCACTGAACGAGCGTGGTCAGGGACAGTAACTCCCCAAACAGCTTCTCTTCTCCAGGCTGAACAGCCCCAATGTTCTCAGCCTGTCTCCATAGTGGAGGTGCTGCAGCCCCTGAGCATCCTTGTGGCCTCCTCTGGACTTGCTCCAGCAGCTCCGTGTCCTTCTCTTGCTGAGGACACGAGCACTGCACACAGTGCTGCAAGTCTGTCTGTGCAAGAAAATACATAAGGAGCCTATGGCAGAAAAGTGTGCCCATTCCCCAGCACCACACAGAGCTTGGAGTGTTGGCACTGGCAGTGGCTGTGAGAGGTCGCACGGGCCAAAGCTTGTCTGCAGAGAAGCAGCATTTCCTCCCTCTGCCTGCCCCTGCTTCTTTGAATACCAGGAATTAAAATGGAGTTAACTTGCATTCTCTCCCTATTTCGTTTAAATAGATTCTGCTGTGGGCTCTAGCCATGCCAGTTGTGTGAAAACACACCTAAGGACTACATGAAGAGCACAGTTCCGTGCACATTTGTCTGCATTATATTTTTGAGGGCTTGGATTACTATTATTTTTTAAATTAAGGCCTCCTTTTGGGGTTTTGTTTGGGTTTTTTGGGGTGTCCTTTAAAGTTTCTTCCTGTGTAAGCAATAGCTACACATAGACAAGGACCAAACCTCAGTGGCTTCACCTGGAACTGATTCAAATGTTACCAACGACTTAGACGTTCTCCCGTGGAAGGAGTGTTTGTGCATGCACGCCCACCCTCCACATGCATCCTACTTTTACCAGGTGGATTTCTCCCAGCATGTAAGAGTGCTATCTGAGGGCAGACTTGTTGCATTTGAGAACTGCATCCAGACAAGTACCTTTCCTTACCTCCTTTATGCATCGTCCTTTCGCACCTCCGCTCTGCCCCCTTTCCATCAGGCACTCCCCACCTCTCATGTCTCCAGCCTATTTTGCCACATAGCTTTCCCATTACAGCCGCTGGATTTGCACAAGAGACCTTCTGCCCATGTTGTAAAAAGCCAGGAAAGATACAAACAGCAAGAAAATAAACCCCAAACTGTGCAACTTGCGGAACCTCAGCATTTCCATTCACATCAGGATCTGGTTTATCTCACTGGAGGACCCAGCAGTAATAACTGTTGTGAGCCTTTTGTGAGCTTCTTTCAGTTCCCGACGTACTTCTTCCCTGTTTCTGCAAGCGCAAACATTGATTTTTAACCTTCCCTGTTCCCTTTCGTTTCAGCAGGGAACACTACACTCTAGGCATCACAATCATAAGTACTCATAATAGTGGTAGTGTAATAATGCACAAATAAATACTCACGGTGGCCATCCTGAGGGTCAAATGAAGGTGCTTTCTGAACATGTTCCACTGTGGATAACGATGGTTGAAATGCTGGGAGCTACCCAGAGCAAAACCCTGCAATGCCCTCTGCCCGTGTGCCATGGTGCAGTTTAGGAGCCACAGGATCCATGTCAAGTCAACTTTCCCATGTGTCCAACAGCCCCGGCAGTGAATTCAGCGACTTGCCTCAGGCACAGCAGCCTTCCAACTCGGTGCTGTATGTAGGAGGAAAAAGGAAGTCATCAATAAGACTTGTTTAATCATACAACGTGGTACAGCATCTTATCACGTTGTTCCTGAGGAACGTCCCTGTACACACCACATGCTTACAAATGTGAGCAAAACCGTGAGGTACAGGGCATAAGCCCCCCTCCTATCTCTACACAGTAACTTCCTATCACAGGTAAACCCAGACATCTTCACTCTTGCCATGAAACCTAACCACTTCTGAGGAAAGGAAACAAAAAAGAACCCAAGAAAGCCACACGTTTCATGTCACAGAGCACACGAAAGAAAAATGGGGCCAGGGGGTTATTTTGTCACCAGCTAATAGCACTTCCGTAGTTTAGGTACATAGGACATGCCTATATAAAGGGAATTTGCCTTTTATACCTCATATGCCCAATAACAGTTGGTCCAGCACTGGGCAGCAGACTCTATAGCAAATACCAGGCTGAATTGTCTGCATTAGACCCAACTCTTTCCTCCCTCTTAGCATTAAGTGGTAGATTTGTGGCTTATGTTTAGGTTAGCAGGCATAGCTTTTTTGGAAAGCTATCAATATGGTATTGCTGCCCATAAAAATGATGGTATTTTAGCGATGTTGTGGATTTGAACACATTCATGGTGTGTTCAAAGTAGCATTTTCAGTACTTTATGCTAACACTTTTCTCTCCAGAATAGCACCTGAACTACTTACACACCTGTGTTCGCTAGGCAGCCTCCAAGGAGACCATTAACTCAAACATCCTTACAGCAATTAGCTTGCCTGCTATAGATCAGCTTCAGTATTTCCTACTTGAGGTAGGAAGCCTGCCCGATTAAAGGTGAATCCCAGCCAAGATCGAGATGCGCACGGAAAAGCTCACCCAGGCAAATCCTGGCTGGAGCAAGTGGGAAGCATTAACTCCCCTCTTTGGAACGTGTTAACTTCGCACTCAAAGGAAGCCTGAGAGTGCAGCGTGTGGTTTACCACTGCCATCAATCCCCCTTCAAGCTTCCCAGCACGGTGAGAGCTAACTTGAGAGGTGAGGATGTTTTGCCGCTGCAGGTCCCATCCAACCCAAACCATTTAATGCTATCAGACTATTGAAACTACCTCAGTAAGCAGCAGCTTTCCAGGTCTGGCTTGGGTTGGTTGTGGTGACCCCTCTCTGTGATGACTTTAAAGGTGTCACCTAAAGTCTGAGAGGTCTAATTGGTACCCGAGTGTCCCCTCCTGAGCCTGAGGTCAGCCACTGATCATCCCCCAGAAAACACTGACATTGAGGAGTCGTTTGTTAGACCCCCTCCTGTTACCTTGGCTTAAGGAGAAGAGTAAATTTGGAGGGGCCAATGAGCCCTGAAGCATACGCTGCAGGTTCTCTTTCCCTATTTTACTCCTGACTGAACAGGAAACACCCCCGTGCACACAATAACACGGCTTTGCTGCACCAGATTCATCATGGACATCTGGATGTTAAATTACTGAGGTATTCAGACTCATCTGTGCTCCTGAATACAGACTTCCCCATAGGTAGAGCAGCGCCAGGCTTACGTCTGCTGTGGGCAGGTTTACTGCTTCTTGTCCTGCTAACTGCACCGCAGGACATAATTCACTGCATATCCCTGTGGTCCCGAGGGAAAGTTCTTTTTCTCTGTAAGTAAAGCTTCCCTCTGTCATCACTGACCAGAAAGGAAGTAGTTTCAGGTTCATTTGCCTAGAGCTGACTTCAGGCCGTCAGGTAAAATGCACCCTGCTCCAAACTACCTCGTGTTTCCTAGCTGAACCCCGGGGGAGTCAGTGAGATACAGTGACGTGCACTGCATGGGTAGGGGCTGTTTTGGCAAGAAACCAGGAGGGATGTGATTACAGCTTACCGCACAACAGAGGCAGCGCTTTTCACCCACTTCAGGGCAAGCAGAGGGAGCAGTCCCCGGTGGACAATTGCCTTCCTCCTTTCCTCTTACGCACCCTCTGCCTGCAAGGCATCAGCAGTGCCAGCAGCCAGGCCTGCTCTAGGAACATCCCAGCTACAAGCTGCTCCCCAGGTCGCTGCAATCACAGAATCAACCAGGCTGGAGAAGCCCTTTAAGCTCACCCAGTCCAGCCCTTACCCAGCGCTGCCAGGGCCAGCACTGACCCAGGGCTACACGCTGTGTGAACACCTGCAGGGATGGTGACTGCAGCCCTGCCCTGGGCAGCCAGGAAAGCTCCATCACAAAACCCCTCTTGGCACAGAAAAAAGCAGCAGCTCGATAGCCTTGTCCTTACCGGAGAGACCTCCCGAGTCTCACATGGGAGCCGAACAGCATCCATGGTAACTCAGGGCAGCACACTGCCAACGGGCTGCCTTTCAGTGCCTTATTGTTTAATCACTACCACCTTTCACACTTGCCTTCCTCCTGGGCACGTCCCTCCACCTTCCCCTCAAGGGCTGGTGCTCCAGGTGCCAGCAGCCACAAGGGGATGTCCCCAGGGTACTGGGGCAGCACCATCAGCCCAGCCTGGCTCGGGCAGAGCCTCCCCTTCGCTTCCTGAGGCGGCTCCTTTCTCACCTGCAGTGTGTTCTCACACCCTCCCACACCTGCAGGGTGATGGGTGCACTGCCTGGGGTTGCCTGAGGTTAACTCTCGTTGCCGTGAGCCAGCACAGGACTGTCCCCTCCGCTCTGCGCCTCTGCAGGGCGAGCAAAGCCAAGCCAAGCCAAGCCCCTAAGGCACTGCAAAGAGCTTGCCGGGACCGCTGTGTGGCAGGAGGAGGAAGCTCACCACCAAAGGAGGGGGTTCCATCCCTCTTTTCCTGCCCACTACAGTGTGAAAGCAGAGTTTCTCCGAACTTTTCCTTTCTCCTTCCCTCCTATGAAGGCCCTGGAGATGACAGAAGCCGCGGGAATAAGTAGAAAATGCCAAGCTTAGGGGTTTTAGGTCGCTGTCAACCGCACGCCTGTCTGCTTCCAGAACACGTAAGCCACGGGATGGCACCTCGAGTCAACCAACACAGGAAGACAGGGACTGAAAAGGTGGTTTTGACTGTAGATATGACTAGATCAGCTTCATCTTAAGGTCCTTTCCAACCCTAACTATTCTATGATTCTGTGAAAGGAAAGTGTATTTCTGTATTCAAACAGCCTTTGTTTTTATTAATCTCAAGCCCTCTTCCTTTTTCCTCAAAGGATTCCTCTGGCCACAAAGATCTTTTTATGTCTCTGGGTTTTCATATTGTGCCCAGCAGCCTATCATAAGGCAGCACAAATCTACTAAATAGTAAAATGAGGGATTATTTGCACTCATCTGTTGACAGACATCTCTCCAGATTGGATCAAATGATTAAAGGCATTAGAGTGACGTCTTGCAGATCCAGAGCAAATCATCTGAACCCTTGGGACAGTTTCTCCTTTGCTTGGAAGGAACCACCACCACCAAGAGCTGGAGGTGCCCACTGCCTGGTTTTTCTCACTGATGTGAAATTGTCCTATTGGGATCTTTGCGTATTTTTACTTGCTTGAATCCCCAGCGTGGGGAGCCCAGGATGGAAGGACCATGCAGTGGTTCGCTTCCCGCTGAGCTGGCCAGGCTCTCTTCCAGTGCCTGAATGGTTTTTCCTCAAGCAGCTTCCGCCGAGAAGAGGGGTCCAGGCTGTGAAACCTTCCAACGTCTCCCACTACAAAGATGGCACTGCTGAAGGTCAAATTCAGCCAGAAGAAACGGGTAAAACTAGCCCAGGGACTATGGCTCATGAACTGGTTTTCAGTGTTTGCTGGGATCCTTGTCTTTAGCATGGGGTTGTTCCTCAAAATCGAGCTCCGGAAGCGAAGCGAAGTGATGGACAATTCTGAAAGCCACTTTGTGCCCAATTCTTTGATATTGATGGGTATATTATCCTGCGCCTTCAATGGGTTTGCTGGCAAAATCTGTTACGACTCTCTGGATCCCGCTAAATTTGCCAAGTGGAAGCCTTTGCTGAGACCTTACCTGGCTCTCTGTTTCCTCTTTAACATTCTCATTTTCTTCGTTGCTCTGCTTTGCTTTCTCATGCGGGGCTCTCTGGAGAGCACCCTGGCCCAGGGGCTCAAGAACGGCATGAAGTTCTACCGGGACACAGACACCCCGGGAAGATGCTTCATGAAGAAGACCATCGACATGCTCCAGATCGAGTTCAAGTGCTGCGGGAACAATGGCTTCAAAGACTGGTTCGAAATCCAGTGGATCAGCAACAGATACCTGGACTTCAGCTCCAAGGAAGTGAAAGAGTAAGTGACTCAGTGAGGTTTGTACCTTTGGTAGCGTTGTTGGGCAAATGTTAGGCTAAAGAAAGGTAACCGACAGGCAGGGACTGGAGGGGTCTTGTGTCAAATGGTGAAGATTGCTTCCTCCCCTGCAAGTTCGTGGGATCCTAGAATCAACTAGGTTGGAAAAGACCTTCAAGAGCATGAAGTCCAACCAAGTTCCCCCAGGACATAAAACGTAAAGCACCAAAACGCAGTTCTCGCTGTCAGTGTGGTGTAAACGGGCTGAAAAATCGTATTTTTTACTGTCTTTTACCTCTTTATAAAGCCCTTCCATTGAGCCACGCATACGTATTCCCCAGATCAACAGGGAAGCGTCAGGACTCCTCTAAGCCTAAAGCAGATTTCAATGCAATTTATTAAGTTTCTAAAAATAGGCTTCCCTGGCTATATTCCGTTGATACCGCTTCTAAAACTCCACCTAGATGCTGGCAATCCATCTGTCTCATGGAAACCGATAGAACCAGTAATGCCTTGCCAGTGACTCCTGCTTTTTGAATGCTTAAGGTGTAGAGTTTCCATTTGCTATTCCCTCAATGGATTGCTGTGAAGAGATTGGGCATCAACGCCCGTTGATGTTCTACCTTTACGCAGCATCCCCTGGAGCCAGATGCGTTTTAAGTTCTCTCCTTTGTAAAGCCATGTTCTCGTGTGCATCCCTGTGCCTATTTTTGCGAAACCTGGCGTGAAAACTAGCTTCCCCTCTGCAAACCAGAACAGATTGTTGGGCAGGAGCACCTTAACGGCTCTGATGTCAGTGCCCAAAGAGGCAGTAATCTCCAAATCAGGTTAGGCGCGGTAAGCGCAGGGAAAAAATAAGCACGAGAACAGGTGAACTTTTGCAATGAAGAAGCAGCATTGAGCAGAAATGCCCCAAACCTGTTAGAGAATTCAGCACTGGGGGAAGAGCTCTTTATTCAAAGCTCTTTGGGACCATCATCCGCTAACGTTCTTACCGTGTGGTTGCACGAAGGGCCTCGTGAGCTGGAAGCAATCTGCCTCTTAAATGTACTGCCTGTGTTAAAAGAAATGCTGTGTCTCTCTTGGGGTCCCTCTCTGACTGTGTAAATGCTGTTTCACCGTGTGTCTCTCTGCATGTTGTTTTCACCTGGGGGGTCTGGCTGGGTTTGCAACCCGGAGTCAGGACTTTAGAGTGAAAACTGTTCCAGGCTTAAGCTATGGCACTGGGAGGTCGTAGCAAATACATTTGCTGTTTAATAAGGGAGTATTTGCATTGCAAAAGTATGCCCGCGGGTATAAATAACTGCTTGAAAACCCCTTGCCGGCATTATGGGGAGATTTGAGGGCTGTAACTTAATCCAGCAGCAGTGGAAGGGCAAAGCACAGGGGGAAAGCAAGGTTATAGCGTCCTTAATAACTGATGGCTTGTTTGGGACTGAGACTCGCAGCTATTTCTTTGTACTACCGAGGCAGGAAATAGGGCACTAGAAGTCCACAAATGGATGTTAATTCAAGGTGTGAGCTACACAGTGGTGCCTGGTCTCTGCTCACATTCCTGGAAGCCAACAGCAAGGATCTCCTTAATTCCAGGGAAAGGTCCACCCCCTGCAGTATGATTGTTGTGTTATTTGTGGAGCAAAGACCTGACCCGATCTGTCTGAAACTGGTGGAGCATTGACACGTCCATGCGAATTAGACCCAACTCCGAGTATACTTTCAATCCAGAGGTAAAACCTCAACTGCATTTGGAGCTTAGATATATTTAGGTCATGGCTGCAAAGTGGCATGTGGCTTCACCAGGCCATTGCCATCACCTCTCTGTGACGCAGCTTGAAAATACCCATGTAGAAAGCTACAAGTGACTCTCAGATTCTCTTGTCACCTTTCTAGGTCACTGGGGCTCTCCATTCTGTCATTTTCCAAGCAAAATGGTGTTTGTTAGAGTTGCAGCCCTGTCACTGTGGTCTATTTCGCAGTGCCAGTGGAAGTAATTGCCTTCTGAGTAGCTCTCATCTAAACATCTCCCCATGTACCAGACTAAATGGCTGTTTATGGAGAGCAACCGCAGTCTCAAGTCAACAGTAGCTGGGGAGCTCCTCCAAGGAGCTTAGAAGGACGTTTCATGTTTTAAATACTGGCCACCTTGCTAATGTAGCTGGTATTTAAGCCAAGAATAAATGCATAGCCCCTTTCTGGAGCTGTTACCGGAGAGAAGCTGTTAGGTTTGCTGGATCAGTGGTCTAGCTGGGTACGGTGGGCCCTAAAGCTGCTGTAGGTCCTTTTCCAAGCTCAGGTCACCGCGGGCATCTCCCGTTTGCCCTGGTCTGGCTTTAGACGTGTGTGTGCTCACGCTCCCTTCTGCCCTTGCCCGTAGTCGGATCAAAAGCAACGTGGACGGCAGGTACCTGGTGGACGGTGTCCCTTTCAGCTGCTGCAACCCCAGCTCGCCGAGACCCTGCATCCAGTACCAGGTCACCAACAACTCCGCTCACTACAGCTACGACTACCAAACGGAGGAGCTCAACCTCTGGCGCCGCGGCTGCCGGGAAGCCCTCCTGCACTACTACAGCAGCATGATGAGCTCCATGGGCGCCGTCGTCCTCCTCGTCTGGCTCTTTGAGGTAAGCCTGTCCCCTCCACCCCGCTTGGCTGCAGCACCGGCTCTGTGCAGGGGCTCCGGAGCTTTCGGGGTTACAGATTACATCTGGTTGGAGCCATCTGGTGCTGTTGTGTGGCTGAGAGAGCATCCCATAGCGAACAACTGCAGAAGGCCTGAATGGTCAAAGGCACAGCTGGAAAGCGTGGGGTGGGCTTGAGGTTACAGACTCCCCTTCAGCGAGGGGCCAGAGCCTCGAGCATCCCACTGCATAAGGGGAAAAGGGACCAGTTTTCTGCCCAGTGCAGGGTGCTGAGCAGCGAGGGCTGGGCCGATGCATTCATTTTACATGTGTCGCCACGAGTGGCACAGAGCATCAGGACAAGATGGCAGTGATTTATGGGACAGAAAGTGCAGTTAAGGGGTTTATGTGCTGATGAAAAACAAGCCCCAGGGCCATGCGTGGCGCCCAGCTTCAAGGCAGCATTTGGTTGAAGGCCCTCCATGGGCTCCACCGCTGTTTCCAGTCACAAGAGGTGGTCTAGGTGAAGCAGATGGATTAATTTTGTTGTGCCTGTAAAGAGGTGCCAGTACTGCCCAGTGCAGGTTCTGTGGGCACCGGCACCCAAATGCGTTCATTCCATGGGAGGAAGACATGTCCTGCCCCTGCGCTGTGTGTTGATAGAAGCACTGAGCTACAACCTGCAGGAATGAAGACGCTTTTCAGGAAAGAAGCACCCAAATAACCCATGAACTGTAAAGAAAACTTACTTTACATTGTGCTGTTTTAAACATAACTCCTCTGCATGGCAGGAGATGCAGAACCTCCTCGTAGCGCCGTTACTCCAGTTAGGAAAGAAAGAGGAGCTCGTGTTCTTAGCCCAGGTTCAAGCAAAAGGGTCTTGAAGAGAGGGGAATTTCAGCTGCGTGTGGAAATCCAAAGGAATGCACAAAACTCGGGGGGAAAATGCACAGAAATGCTAACATTGCAACAAAGGTGAGCAGGAACCCCTGTGACACAGCTCTGCCGCCTCGCGGGAGAGTCGTGGCTGCGATATGTTAACATTAACATTAGCAATAAACCCTCAGTACTGTATTCCCCACGCCCCACAGTGCACCCAGGAGGTTTTCCCAACCTGTGGCACCATGAGAAATGGGATCTTCTCTTGTCTTAATTCATCCCTTTCGAAATGGAAGGTGAGATTTTCCCCAGGCCTCCTGGGGCAAAGCTTTAAAGAACATCAGTCCCCTGGGCTATGGGATTGATGGGCCCTCCGGAATATTGATGTCTGATACCCCCTGGTGCTATTCCACCACGAAGGGTCTAGATTTGGGTCTCAAACTCCCTCTGCTCTTTAGCCAACCTTCGAAGGGAGGACCCGAAGCAGGGAGCAGACATTGCTTTAGTCCCCACTTGAAACCCGACGTGCCAAACGGACGCAGGGCCCTCGAGGGAGGTTTAATGTTTCTCTGTCAGGTGCGAGGAAGAATAAACCTATTTGGAAGCATCAAAAGCTCTATTTGTGAAAGGAGCCCAACCCCGCAGTCAGTCGTCGTTCCTGGCAGTGTGCTATCACCCCCACGCTGCCTGTACCAGCAGGAGCTGGAGGCTTCCCATGAGTGACAACCGGTCATGAGGGTGACAAAAAAAGATCACCCCTGCTCTAGCTAAGCCGCCTCAGGCTAAACCCTGGTAAACAGATGGGCTTCGCTGCAGAAGGTCAAGCGGAGCACGCCTCGGTGTCTTCTTGACCTGCCTCGGCCAGCAAAGAGGAGATGGGGGCTCAAGGGTGCCCTCAATGGGGCCTTTCCCAAGTGAAGGGGGGCAGAGGCTGGCTCCCGAGGTGCTCCAGGTCCTTCGCCTCTATAAACACGTGGCTCTCGGTTGGTTACAGCTGCTGCGATGGCCAGGACCCCGAGATCCATCCCATATGGGTGCCACGGGGGGAGCCCAGCACTGAGCTCCCGAGGGCGATGGGACACGAGCGGGAGGTGCGTCGTGCACTGCAGGGTGAATCTGATGTGTTGATAGGAGTGAACTCCCAATCACCCCCACCCCAGCCCAGAGGGACCCCCCAGGCCAGAGCTGGCCCAGCAGGAGATCATCTTGCCCACAGCCTTCTGCTCAAGCAGGGCCACCTCGAGCCATTTGCCCGGGCCCTTGCCCAGATGGCTTTAGAACGTCCCCAAGGAGGGAGATCCCAACACTTCCCTAGGCAACCTGTGCCCGGGCTCAGGCACCCTCCTGGTGTTCCCACAGAGCCTCCCGTGTTTCAGTTTGCGCCCATAGCCGCTGGGCGCCACTGAAAGGAGCCGGGCTGCATCTTGAGAGATGTGGGACTCCACTAGTCACAGCCCCACATCTCTCTTGTCCATGGGAGCCCAGCACTGGACACTGCTCCAGCACTACCAGTGCTGAGCAGAGGGGAAGGATCACCCCCCTCGACCTGCTTTGTCCGTGCAGACCAGGACACCACGCCATTGCCTTGCCTCGGGGACACATTTGCTGTCCCGTGTTCAACTTGGTGTCCACCAGGACCTCAAGGCCCTTTACTGCCAAGCTGCCTCCCGCCTGGCACCTCCAGCGTGGGGTTGCTCATGCAGGACTTCAGCCACACTGACGGTCCGAGGCTCTGTGCTATCATGTAAGAGACAGACTGAGTTACTAATAGGGGTCTCCGACCCCCTGGCCTCTTCTCATCCAGAAGGGAAGGCAAGCCCCGGTCAGTGGAGGTGATGAGACCCCATACGTTTGGCACTGCTTTTGGGGAATCTCATCCCAGGGACCCAAAAGTGCCTTCCTTTCATAAAGCACAACCCTACTCAGTGACTTAGGGCCAGCCAGGGAGCCTGTCAGTGCGGCGGATGTTGCTGTCAAACAGTGGGACTTAGTATGATCCTGCTGACCTGCAGTGAGGTGGCACAAGTGGAGAGCAATGTGGCGGTCAGATGTTGAGCCCGAGCCTGCCAATATTTGCTTGCAACAGCCATTGATATGAAAAGTATTAGAGCTGTGGCAGAGAGCAGCAAAACTGGGATTCAGACGGAAAGGAAGATGTCAAAGGCTTTAAATCCCAAGACTGGAGTGATGAGATTTGTCACTTCTTGTGGCTTTTATAGAACAGGGTCTGAACTGATTTAAGTCATCATAATAGTCAACTGATTTAAGTCATCGTAAGACCCACAACAAAATGAGACTGTTTCCAGACTCAGGCCCAAGGGAAACTTCTTTGAGGACCAAGGTGTTGTGAATTGTGCATCCCTATGTTAAACAGGATGACAGTTTGCCTTTGCCTATGGGAGTGTTGGATGAAGCTTGTTTCTTTGACCAATGTTTCTCCCTTTCTGGTCTTGAGTAAAGGCAAAGACACAAGAACATCCCAAAATCTGAGAGTAGGCAATGGTAGCTTCCGTCTCCCAGGAGTTTGGAGGCACTGATCCTACACAGGCAGGAAGACCAGGGCCGACAGGCTAATGAATGGTCCATGGAAGCGCATCCGTGAGGAGTCCCGTGAGTCCAAAACCCACATAGGAATTTTGCCACTGCCCCATGGCACTGAGGCCTCGTCTCCAAGCTGTGTGAACACTTGCAGGGACGGGGACTGCAGCCCTGCCCTGGGCAGCCTGTTCCAATGCCTGAGCACCCTCTGGGGTAGGAATTGTTCCTCAGCTCCATCTAAACCTGCCCTGGGGCAGCTTGAGGCCGTTTCCTCTTGTCCTGTCACTTGTTCCTCGGGAGTGGACTCAGAAGAATCTCAGCTTTACCCATCGCATGAAGGACTAAACCAGTCTCACTGCTGCCCCATCCTCACCACCTCATTGAGCTGCCTCTTCTGGGCGCTGCCTTTTCTTTATTGCTCTGTTTCACAGGTCAATGCCTTTTCTTCCCAATTACAACAACAGCGGGAGCCAGGCTGCTCTGAATGGTGTTAGAAGGCAGGAGCCTGGCTAGGAACATTCCTTCTCTCCGGAGGCAGGTTTGGGGTGTTGCACCAGCTTCATACAGTAGGCAAAGTCTCATTCAGGGCTGCTGGGACTGGTCAATACAGTATCAGAAGTGGAGATTCACCTGAGATGGAGCCAGCGAGAGCTCAGGTCACTGCCGCCTCAGTTTCCTTATTTGCACATCGCTATCTAAAACCAAAGGGCTCAGATCCTGGTGCTGCTCTCTTCTGCACAGGTGCTGATTCCTTAACATCTCCTTGACCACATTAATATACTTGCCGAATGGATTGAGGTCAAAGTGAAAATAGGGAGAGTTAAAAGCAAGCGGGTGGTGGCAGGCGCTCCAGGGGCCGGCTGCACGTCCGAACAGCTCACGTATGAGCACATATGCAGAGCTTACATGTGAACACATATGAACAGGCACATACGAGACCCCTGTACAGGAGCAGAGGGCCCATTAGCAGCTCCCAGGAGGTGCTGGCCCAGGGATGGGGTACATGGGACACCCCTGTGCCGTGGCCACACAGAGCCACGCAGCAGCCGGCACCTTCTTCCTTCCTAAGTTGAAGCATCCACTCATTGCTTACCAAGTGCCACCCTCCCCGTGGTGCCCGCTGGTTGCACACCCTCGCCCTCCCCTTTCCCCCTGCCAGCTCCTCCTCGCCCCTCCCGGCCACCTCAAGGGGGAGGCTGCTCGGGCTCTGCTCTCTCAAGGAGCATCCCCGCAGCCCTTGAGCCGTACCTGGTGCCCTTGGTTCTGTTCACCCTCCGGCCGGGGCTGTTGGTAGCAGAGGGCAGGGCAGATGCAGACCGGGGTACGAAGGTTTGCCTGACGCTCTCTGTTTTCCCATGGCTCAGATGTCCGTGATGGCTGGCTTGCGTCTCCTGCACACCTCTCTGGAAAGCATCCCAAACCCTGAGGACCCTGAATGCGAAAGCGAAGGCTGGATCCTGGAGAACAGCCTGAAGGACACTCTGAAATCCGCGCTGGAGAGCTTGAAAAAGCTCGGTAAGTTCAACCAGGTGGAAGCAGAAGGAGAAGGGGCCGAAGGAGAGGAAGGAGGGAAGACGCCAGCCATCGCAACGGTCAGCTGAGCTCCTCTCCGGGGTGGACTTGTTATCAGAGAAGAAACAAACTGAGAACTGTGCAGATCTACGTTACAAGCTACGCATCGACCATCAGAATACGCGGTTCTACACATGCTTTTTGTATATGGGAGTCTACACCGTAGCGCACCTGGGGATAACGCACTTATCCCCGGTGTGGATACACCACCTCCGCACCTAACTGGGGGAATGACCCCACTAGGACTTGCAAGATTCACGTGCTCCTCATCAGGGACAGCTAGTTTAAAACCCACACAGTGACCCATCCCGTCTCATTCGGAAATCACAAGTGGAACTGGAAAAGCTCATCTTTGCTTTGCTCAAGCTGGTCTATCAGTGTATTTTATGTGCTTCAGTTTAGCAAGCAAACAGATTGGGTGTCTGGGGAGTACCACGGTAGCAGTCAAAGGAAAGAGGATTTCCAGAGCTGTATATAACTTAGGATACAGGTATTCTGTCAAACCTCTCATCGCATGTAAGTTTTGTTACTGTGCTAAGCAATGGTGTTTTTTTTTCCTGCTGTGTTCTTAAGATGTACATAGAGCAAAACGCAAACTTCCGCGGAGATTTCATGTCCTGAGCAAAAACTGTAATTTAACGAAGCAGTGCAAATGTCACGGGCACACCACCGAGGTAGGAGCTCAGGGGGGCTTCAGCCCGCATGTCTTGAATGAGCCTGGTGTAGACTTTTGCTTCCCCTTGTAGTTAAACAAGCAGGAGCTTAGAAGATTCCTCTTGTAGCGGGTGGAATCAGTGCCACGAGCGTGTGCCAGTTACGGCTGTTCTGGACGTGCTAAGAAGCATGGAACACGCCACAATACTCAAGTCCAACCGGTTTTAAGACAAGGAAAAACCACAACAACAACAAAAAGAGGCCACTTAGAGCTACGACTTTAAATGTTTCCGGGGTCCTAGTGACTGGACACCACTCCTGCACACCTATGTCAAGCCTCAAGCTTTGAGGCCAGGGAAAAGTTAAGTTAAATCAGTCCCCAAGAGATCAAATGTTACAGGTTGCATTTTTCTCTGTGAGGGAGAGGGCACCTTGCATTGGATTTTCGAAGTCAAAGGGAAGGCACGTTCTGCATTTGCTGCTGCATCTCTGTTCTCATACACAAAGCTGCAGTAAGGCGCAGAAAGAGTTTGCAGTGCTGCACGGCCTCTAGAAGGGAAGGTGATGGGGAAGAGAAGTGGTGCTCTAAAGCATCACCTTGAGCATAAAGGGAAAGAAACCCCAGAGAGGAAGCCCCAGCCTCCCGCACGAACGACCGCAGCAGCTCGGCTACAAGCCAGGCACCCCATTTGGCTGCGCAAAGCCTCTGCTTCTCCGTGGGTCCTGGCTGGCCTTCAAACAAAGCCATGTTTGCAGCTGCCTAATTACTGCCGTAATTACTGCCCATTAGCTTTCACTCTTAATCACTTGGGTACTTGCGGCTCCTCCAGCTTTGGTTCAAACTCCTTCTAGGATGGAGAGGCCATTCACAGCGGGACAGGCAGGGGTGCATCCGTACACGGAGCCGTGGTCTGCGTCTCGGTGGCCGGGCTGTTTGAGGCCATCTGCACGCAAGGCTTGACTTTGGCAGGTATCTGTGCTCTCCTTCCCCTTCCCCAAAGCAGGTCGCAGCTTTTCTCCCTAGTTACAGCAACGGGCTTAGTCACGGTGATGAATTAAAAAGCCACAGCTCTGTTGTTTGTTGCGTCCGGCTGACTAGAAAAGGGGCACTAACGTAAAAGCCAACTTGCTACTCACCGCAGCCTATCGTCTATTGCTCTGCTGAGGGACACTCTGCACGGCAGGACTGCATGAACCAGACCAGCTCCTTCCTTCTCAACCAGACACCCCCGGGGCCGGCTGCTCCGCTCAGCTGGCCCCTTAGGGAAGAGCAGGACTGTGGCTGGCGCATGATGTGGCCACACGTATCAGAGGAGAGCTTCTCAGAGGAGTCACATAAGGGTAGGGGCTGCGTTGCAACGATTAACCACGGTTTCTCCTTGCGGGGCTTCAGCGTGCTGTGATTTACACCGGTCTCTTGACTGGACACCTGAGATTCCACTGAGACCTGCGTGTACTCCTGCCCTAGAAGTCCGGTTTAGGCCACTCATTTCGACAGGACTCTCCAGTTATCTGTGGTCTCCCTATTTCCTTTCAGCCTAGTGCTAGTTTAACATGAAATGGTCAAATTCCTCTTTCAACACCCCATTAGAGCAGCCAGTTCCTAGAGCAAGGGTCTCATGGTATGAGGTGGGTGAAGACATCACCCGAGGCAGGTTTATGAAGAACCAGGCTTTCAGACAAACAGTGTACATGCTAACGGTGTCTAAAATAAAGCCTCCTGGTTAACGAAGATCTTTGTAACACCATTGCTACAAGATTCTAATGACTGCTTTGTAAAATATTACGTGTAATATATCGTTCCACCAACCTGACATTGACTTCCTTGTGACGTTGCAAACGCTGTTGTAGATAGAAGTATCTCTGCCGCCTGCAAATGTGACTTTAGGTGTTAAAAATCCTACTGCAAGTAAAGACCTCCTGAAAGAAAACGTTCAAATACACACAATTTAATACAGATTTCTTTAATTTGCATTACTGCTGACTTCTTGCTTCTGAATTCATTGCTTGGACCTGTTTCTTGCACCCCTATAGGTGGGAAGCTTCTCCCCCTTACACATAAAGCGCTGAGAGAAAGCAAACCTTCCTCTTCTCCACGCCCTGCTAAGCTCGGGATGTGCAAGCAGACCCCTAAATCACTGCCCTCCTACTAGAAATAGAACGCGCTGATCCATTTTAGGAGTAGCCTCTTGCAGGACGCAGGAATTAGAACATCCTCGCAGGCCTTAAGTCCTGGAGGTGCTCAAGAGGTGAAACCACGGCACCCTCCGGCTCTCTGCCGCTGGGCTTTCCACCCATTTCCCACCCATTTCAATGGGACTTGCAGCTGGTGTTCCCAGGAACGCCTCGCTGTTCCTTTAAATGCAGGACTAAAGCCCAGGTGGCCAAACCTGCCCCGCAGCAACCCAACAACCGTGCCCTGATTTTCAACTGATAAACTTCCTATGGGCGTGAGCTTCATTCATTCAAACCAGGCCACTGCTTCAGAGCTACCTCCAAACGGATTTCCCGGCTTAAACCCAAGCACCCAGATCCCAGAGCCAGCCCGCGGCCTTGGGGTGGTGAGAAACCCCATTTATTCTATCAAAGAGATGCCAGCCGAGCCCTGGTTTACCGGTGACATTTCTTTGAGGGGCCACAGAACGTTCGCTAAAGTGCTTTAGAGGAGGAAACACAAACAGCTTCCTTAAAGCTATTAATTCCTAAGTAGCCTTAATGCAATCGACCGGCTTAGTGCATTACATGAGCTGGGACGTTTCATACCGGCCAAAGGCATGGGTGCAGCTTAGCGAAGAGCCCGGGGATGCTATATCGGGCTGCGGGGCTGATGCTCAGGGAAGATCTTCAAGGCTGATGGAAAGGAAAGGAAAGGAAAGGAAAGGAAAGGAAAGGAAAGGAAAGGAAAGGAAAGGAAAGGAAAGGAAAGGAAAGGAAAGGAAAGGAAAGGAAAGGAAAAGGAAAGGAAAAGGATTCCCAGGAAAAGCCCTTCTTTTCCAGCAGAACCCGTTCGCTTTGCAGGGAGCCCGGGCGCGGCTCTCGCCGTCAGCGGTGTGAATCGGGGACACATCACAAGCGCTCATTAAAGGCAAAAAAGAAAGAGCATTATTAGAGATTAGTTAATTAAGAGCTAAGGGCAGGAAAATAGACTGGAGCCATGTGATAACGGCGCCCTGCGGGGAGATGGAGGCTTAGGGACGCTTATTTCTGGTAACAGGAACGCAGCTTCCTCCGCCCTGAAGCGATGCAGACGTGAAACTTCCCTTCTAACCACTGCTTTACATGGGGTCAGCCCTCCCTGCAGTGCTCAGGACCCGCTCCGGTGTGAGGTGTCCCTGCCCATGGCAGGGGTTGGGACTGGAGGAGCTTTAGGGTCCCCTCCAAGCCAAAGCAGGCTGGGGCTCTGTGCAAGAGCAGCCGCGTTCCCCTGCTCCAGGGCAGCTCCCGCAGGCAGAGCTTGCCTTTAGGAGCTGCTTCTTGCCTTCCCAGCGGCCCCAGTCACCTGTTGAGAGGGGGGAACCTCTCACTCAGGACCTCAGATGTCAATTTATTCTCTTCTTATCTCTTTCTGCCGATTTGAGATCCCTTCAGGTTATTCTCAGCATCACAGGCTGGTTTGGGTCGTCCACATCACTTCGGAGCAGCCAGTTCCAGCCCCCTGCCACGGGCTATGCATGCTACCAATGCGTTCGGTTTATTTCAGGAAGCATTCTGTTCAGGAAGAGACTCACAGCAGCGTGCCCAGAGCCCAGAGCATCGCTACCATAGCATGGCCCCAGCTGCAGTGGGGCAAAAAGGCTTCGTCCCTCGCCTCATCGCAAGCTGGTGCTCAACCAGGGGTGCAGCTCATGCAGGCCCCACGATCCCGGGGCCACAGACCCTCCTCAGGCGTTTCACAACCAGGTCTCGGCCACCGGTGAAGACTTCAAGTGGATCCTGAGGCTCTGAGGGCAGGGAACGGCCTCATCCTCCTCTCCCTACAACCCCAGCCCTGGGAAACCAAGCTCAGTAGCCGTGCCTGGAGCAGGGCTTCCATCCGGAGCACCACTGATGCTCCAGGGCAGTGAAGCAGCCGTGCTGGCTCTCGGCTTTGGTGTCCCGGGTGATGTGACACCGCTCAGCTCCGGCATAGCTTGTATCCCACATCTGCCCACCCGTCCGGAACGCAAACGCTTCCACAGCCAGACTGCTGTGGGTTGGAAGGGACCTTCATGCTCACCCGGCTCCGACCCCTGCCACGGGCAGGGACATTTCCCACTGGAGCAGGTTGAAAGCTGGGAGTTTCGCCCGGCGGCAGCAGCTGAAGCAGAGGTTTAGTTCTGCTACACAGCATCAAAGCAGTGAGCTTTGGGCAGCCTCCAGTGCCAAAGCTGACACCCTGCAGCACACACTGCTGACCTCCTTGCCTCCGTTGTTTTTACATCACCTCCTCTCCGGTGTGCTAGCACACTTCAGCATCCTCCGCGTGACTCACACACACCCCACACGGGATTCCTCACACCACCCCTTGGGCTTGCGAGTCCCTAAAGCACCCCGCAGTGGTGTGCCCAGATGCCGGCACTGACCTGAGCTCGGCGGTCCTTGACTGGGGCTCTTTCCTTCCAGGATCCCGTGCTAAAGACAAGCTGGGCCCACCCAAGATAAGAATATGCAAAGCAGCTCTTACACTTGGTGCAAAGATCTGTAGGAGAAACGTTGAAGCTGCTATGAGTAAACTACGGAAAGAAACATCCATGCGTGAAACAGGAAGAAATAATGTGAGCCTTAACGTAAGCCTCCTGTTCCTGTAGCAGCCTGCAGCATGATTAATAACATAGGTATTGATCCATTTCAGATCAAAGTCACATTATGGGCAAACGAATGGTACAGGCTCCATCCCTGGTGGGGTTCAAGGCCAGGTGGGGCAGAGCCGTGGGAGACATGGTCTAGCGTGGGGTGTCCCTGCCCATGGCAGCGGGTTGGAACTGGGTGACCTTATGGTCCTTTCCAACCCAAACTGTTCTATGGGAACTAGCCCAATACAGCTAAATGAAAGCTACACCTGACTCGGGCATCAGGAGCTGAGCTGACTCTCCCAGAACAGAACCAGGCAGCGCTGTTTCTCCTGCCCATTGCTGGCCTCGGGGTAAAATCAGTAACAACAAACCCCTTCTCCCTCCTATTGGAGATAGCTGCCCCGAGTCTGAAGGACACAGCTCCGTGGGGCTTCGGAGGGCTTTCCAATGGAAGAGCTCCCAGTGGCAGCACTGCTGGCTGCCCAAACCAACAACTGACACTGCAACACTTCCTAGGAGCCACAAGTCACGAGCAGCCGGAGATGAAGATGCGTTACTCACACACAGACTTGCATCAGGCACTACATGACGGAGACTTTTGCCTCGGCAATACCTGTTTGCGGCGTTCTTACCGTGGGACTCTTCCCACCTTTGTTTGAACGTAGCCCAGAAGGGAAACCACCTCCACTCCTTCCCATCCTTCTGAACACCCAGAAAGAACAAAATGACACGGATTCATGGCAAGGAGAGATGCTTTCCCAAAGCCAACGTGGCTCCAAGGCTTCCCATGACCGGCAAGCACCCTTCCTGTGTGCCTGTCCCTCGGGTTGCGTTGAAGCAGTCCCATTCAACCTGAAGCAGCTACCTGAGGAGGTGGACAGGCACACGGAGATGTGCTGGCTGTGCAGGCAGAGGTGGGGTTGGCATGAGCACCTGGAAGCATTCCCTCAGCAGGCAGGCCTTGGGAACACCTGAATCCAGTGCTGCTCCCATGAATCACGGAGTGATAGAATCAGCCGGGTTGGAAAAGACCTTTGAGATCATCGAGTCCAACCTTTACCCCAGGACTGCCAGGGCCACCACTAAACCATGTCCTCTACGCAGGGCCGTACAGGACTGCGGCACGCTCACCATAAGGGACTGAGGAACTGAACAGCTCAGTGGATGCCTCCTTAAGAAAGCTCTCCTTTAATGCCAGCGGAGATACGCAGAGCACCATTCTGCTCCCGCTGGCAGGCAGGACTGGCCAGGTAACAGCCCTGCCTCACCAGAAGCAGAGCAGATTTCAGTGTGAAAACATGAACCACAGAATCCCAGACTGGTGTGGGTTGGAAAGGACCTTAAGATCATCCAGTTCCAACCCCCTGCCATGGAAGATCACACCAGCAGCCCCACAAAGATGAAGCCCCCCATTATCTCTTATCAGAGAATGCCTCCCTTATCCTGCTCATGGACAAAAATCATGCAGCTGCTGGATCAGTTTAAAGGCCCCTTCCCCTTTTGCTTCGCAGTAAATGGAAGTTACCGTAAACCCACTTTCTCTGTACAGCAGATGCCAAGCTTTCAAGCAGATTCCAGACCAGATCCTTGTAACCGATGTGGGGAGATGGGAGACTGGACAGAATGCAAGGTGGACAGAAACCTGGCTGGGTTTTCAGGCTCAGAGGGTAGCAATGAACAGTTGGAACCCCAACAGTTACAAGTGGCATTTCCCAGGGGCTTATATTCAAGCCAAAACTGTTTAATACTGCTGCACTGGATATATACTCAATAATCTCAACAGTGGAATGGAAACACAGAGCCACTGCTGCTGCCACAGGCAATTACTAGCAAGGAACATAAAAGGAGAGTCCAGGGCAGAAGCGAGGCAGACTGCATACTGAGCTGATGGGAACAGGACTCTATACTGGGAGGAGATAAGAGATAAGCTCCCCTGGGGCAATTTCATCTTCCAGAAAGGGAAATGGCTGGGATTTTGTGCTGAAGGTACTTGCACAGCAGGATGAGCATCTGGCTTCTCCTCTACGCATCCAGGTCATGAAGGAAATTATCACAGTGATGCTGCTTCTAACCAGAACACCAAGTCATGTAGCATAAAATAAGATGCACTTAAAGGAAGATGCCAGGGCTGGACCACGGGAGCTGCTGGGGCTTCACGTCAAACGCCAAAGGGCAGAAAAGGGTCTGTGCAGCTGCATGTGCACTGTCCCTGTCCCAGTAGAAGTTGTTAACCGTATCACGCAGCAGCACACTGAGCCCTTCGGTCCAGGCTGTTCCCAGTGGCAGAGTGGGAAACGAGGCAGGAATTTTACTTGCTTAATCACCAGCATGAAGACTGCTGTGAGGAGATAGGAAGAAGCTGTAGGGAACTGGGGGAGAGCTGAGAATCCATGAGCACTTCACCTCAGCCAACAAACCCCCCTCAGCATTACAGACGAAGCAGGTAAAAGAGCTGTGGGAGCACAGGTCAGAAGGCAGGAGGTGTTGCCTTGGTTAGGTATTTCCACCACAGTAAAAGTGAGCTTCCTATGGCAGCTTGGGGGGGGAACCACAAAGTCCAAACACAGCAGAGACATCAGTGATGTGAACCTCACCCCTCATCCCTTTAAAAAGTGCAATTTACAATCCTTTAAGACCACGACTGGAACTCTTTGGTAGAGGTCAAGAAAGGTTTAGCTGACTGAAGCAAATGACACTAATAATATAATCACCTTACATTTCTAGCCAGGGAACTGCAGATGTTGCACATCCAGGTATTGCTGTGAGCTTGTGATTAACAAGGTGACACACACGAAGGACCGAGCTCAGCAAAACCCGAAAAGCAACATTTAACAAATGCCTATTGAATGTCAACACCAAAAGCATTCCCCCTTGACGCTTTCGGCTTTGTTTTGTGTTCTGTTATGATGGGAACGTTGTGGGGGTTTGGGGTTGGGTTTTTTCCTCCCCCCAAACATGTAACACATTCTAGATCGTACACACAATCCATACATAGTAAAGTTATAGCCAATTTATTACAGATATTATTTCCCTGATACTGAAACAGTGTTATATATAAATATTTCTACATTAATATAAATACATGCAAAACAAATCAGAAAATAGAAGTCTTGAGTAAAGAATGACTAAATTGCAAAAAAATGATTAACTTGTGTACTTCGCAGTTACTTATGGTCATCCTTTTACCAACCTACTCAACCTTGCAGTCTCTGACTCTGATCCCAGAGGAAGACAAGAAACAGTCCTTCTTGCTGTCAGCGTTTTGCTTTGCACAGAGGAATCTGTCAGTCTCACCAGTTACCTTTTTAATACTATGCTTACAGGAAAAGAGTTCTTCAATGCAGTTACACATTACTTGAAACTGTGGCACACAGCTTAGGAAGCGAGACTCTCTGCAAAGGAATAGTAACATCACCAAAGAAGTGGGATTTCTAAGTACCATGCACAGAAAACTGTTGATACACCAACCAGCTTCAGTAGGGGAAGGCAGAGATGAAGCATTAATGTCATTTTTTTCCTGCAACTTCCGCACGTCTCTTTATGGCAAGAGACAGCAACACATACATGATTCGATCTACAACAGGTAGAGGAGCCTGTACCGGTTTTAAGAAAAGGAAATCAACGTTGGCCAAGTTTCTTTATTTCATACTTCACATCTTCACTCAATACTGGTACTGAACGTTTGAAAAAGTGTCCTGTACACCATGGAGATACAAAATTGATCGGAAGCATTAAGTCTGTAAAAATAGAAACAATTCAGTCGGACCAAGAGGAACCGAAGACGTGGCGGACAGGTCAGGGGTTGCTTAGCTGGGCTGGAGACGGGAGTCAGAAAGTAAGACTCGACTAAAAAGAACCACAGGTTATCAAGGAAACAGAACTATGGAAGTTCAGGTTTCACTCATTCGTCAGAAGATAGGAGAGAGGAAGGTAATGGGCTTCATTTTCAATCCGTAAGCAGAATGTCGCTTTTTAGAGACACCTCGGCGGTCTGATTACATACAGCTAGAAAACCTCACTGCCTTCAGGCACCCTCAGATCAAGTGCAAATCTGCGCAGTTATAGAATATATTTATAAAATATACTATATGCAAACATCTTTACAGAGCTTTAAATCAAGCCAGAAAGTAAATATACTTGATGGGACAACAGAAAAAAAAACCATGAGTCTACGCAAAAATGGGGGCAGCGTGACTGTGGCCCTTCCAAAGCCAGAGGAAACCATTCCGTTTGTCTGCAACAAAAAGGAGATGGGATTTGCACCTTAAAAGTTGACTGTCGCCAAAAATGATGAAAACAGCCTCTGTGCTCCTGCAAGTTAACATGAAATGAGCAGATTCACATAAACTACGTGACATTTCACGTATCGTCATTATCTGAAAATACCCTCTAAAACACAATGTCAACCCTTGAATACCAATAACCAATCGCGGAATTGAAGGTGAAGGGGTTTCCCGGCTACATTCGTATGACAAACCACATCAGTCTAAGGAGTGCAATGCTCTGGAAACAGCTTTAAGTTAAATTATTTTACTTGTAAAAGCTAGTGTTAGGGGTCTGTTTTTTTTAGTTTAAAACCAACCTTGAAGCAAAAAAAGCCTCAAGAGTCCAAATGGCAAAATCATTTTAGGTACACCGAGTGAAAGAGTGAATTATCCACTGATGCAGACAGAAACATCCATTTGCTACATTATTTGCTTCCTTACTTCATTCCATTGCATGTACACACAGCTTAAGTATTAAAATGCAGAGTAATAAATAAAACGGCTCAGATTACTAGCAAGGGGCAAAACACAATCCAGAGTTGTGCTCTATCTGGTTTCTGCTTCAGCAGTCTTTTTCTCTTGCAGTTTATAAGAAAAATCATTGTCAGACTTCCAAAAAGAGTCATTCTTTTCTTTTGTGTGTATCAGAAACTCAAGTTTGGTTGCCCGGGTTTATAACCCACGGCATTTCTGTGAAGGAAGCACAGTGCAAATTATACGACTAATAAAACTTGCTTACATAGAAAGTTTACTTGATGAACGTTAACTGGTATCTTTATGAAATACATTGTAAAACAAAGATTAAATAACAGGACTGGGCTCGCGGGTGGTTTTTGTCCCTCCTCAGGCATTTTTTTCCTAATCCCTCTTCTGAAAAGCTTACTGAGCTACAAAAAGCTTAATAAAGTTCCAGTCTTCAGCAGGTAACCATTATAAATGCTGCCAGTCGATGCCGACGAGCGTCTGGTTTGCTTCCTGTGCATGTCCAATCTCCTCTGTGATACTGTGCTGCTGCCACAGTTTTTGAATCTTTTTAAATCGTTCTTTGCACAGATGTAAGGGATTCCCACGTCTGAAAAGGAGAGGGTAAGTTACGAGGAACGAGAAAACACGGCAGCCAAGCGCAAACCCTCACGTGCGACATGTTAAATATTAGATAACCCTTTCGAACGTCACAAGTATTTAGATACCCCTTTAACAGTATTCTCTTGTCAGAGGAAATCAGCAGATACTTGGATCAGGAAACTGGAGTGCTACTGTGTCTGGTCGCCCACCCTCAAGTGCTCAACAGTCCCCTCCAGCCTCTGGGGATCTCACATCCAGCCCACACGAGCCTTGTCCAGAGGTTTTCAGCTATCTCTCCATGCTGAACCAGTTCAGATTCCACGATTTTCACACCAGTTTCAGGAGTAGCATTAACAGCGTCAAACCCCCAACTACTCCCAGAGGAAGCAGCGACAGCAGTCAAGGCAAAGGACTCCCACATTAAATAAACTAATCTTATAGTATTTTCACTTGGTATTAAGTTAACGTAGGTGATGCAAATAAATGCACTATATACAAGTAAGATTTTCAGCCTTGATTTCTAGGCAACCTCAGGACAACTGCTTATGACGTGGGAATGATCTTCCATAGTTTTAACTTCGAAGCACACATTAGCACTAAAATGTTTGAAGATGCTGGATGCAGCAGCCACCTCAAAACATAACATTACCCATGTAATTAAAATCAAAAGGTAGCATAGAAAGTGTATGTTACAAACCAGAGGGTTTCAGAACTCCTGTCTTTAAAAGATGTATTTGTTAGAACACTTACCTGAGTCCCTGGTCTGTCTCTCCATAATCATCAAGATAAGGAGGAGGATAAAAGCAGCCCTTTGTTTTTCCAGCTAAAAATAGCACCTGACATTCTCGTACTCTAGAGAAACACAGAGGAGATTTGGGGTATTGACTTTTAGGTGAACAGTTTCCCGCAGTTTGCAGATACTCCTTTTCCAGCTCTACTTTCATTCTGTACAATCCGCAGGTACACGTTTTTAAGGGCACTTCTTTTAAACTAAAGATGTTATTCTCTTCCTATTGTCACTCCTCAAGTAGCAGTTACAGACAAGGTAGGTTCACGCCATATTATCCGCACTCTACGTAAAGTACTCAACACAAGAGAACAGAATAATTTCACTCCTCACTAAATCTTTGCCAAAGGAAACCCAGACATTTTCTAACCTTTCGCTTTCTGCGGAAGACAACCAAAATGAATGCTCACGTTTTCAACAGCAGCACCAACAAGAAAATTCAGGTGTTTGCCTTCAGCATTTTGTAATACTTGAGTGCAAATAAATGCACAGAGAAAACCAATCCACTTTAAAATAAAGTATCAGAGAAAATCTGAATTTCATCTTCAAAGAAACAACCTTGTATCACAGCACAAGGAAGATAAACACCCTAGCTTTTAGGCAACCCTGCTGTTAGCAAACCACCACCTTTACAAACCACTCCTGCTATCACATCCATAGAACTACTGATTTCATTCCTACACACACCCCACCTAACCCAGCAATGTAAGTAGAGGTGCTCACTTCCTTACCTAAGGAATATGCCCACTCCAGACCCACAAGCGTACGTGTGTGCAGTACAGGCTCCAACATCTTCTCCTTCTAGTTCAGTTTGACAGCAGTAACTCTGAGAACATAGCATGGTCCCACACACAAGGCACAATGTTGGGGCTCTGCTTTTATCACCACCTGATTTCGGACATCTTTTGTTAAGTGAAAAATAAAAGAAAAGAACACAAATACTTTGTAAGTATTAAGTTCTGGATGGTAAAAAGATTTAAATCTACTTTTGAACACTTATGCTGTTAACTTTTAAGCAGGTCCTTGCAGTTTCTGCTGCACTGAACTAACACATAACACAGCAGTTCTGCTGGAAGCCACGACAACCGGTATGTGCCATTGACTTTCTGAGCCTCTAAACAGCTTTGAAGGCTTTCAGGTTAGAGGGTTCCCAGCTCGCCCAAAGGAGCAGAAGACTTTAGGGCTCCTCACTAGAATTGCATACAACTTACGAGAAATTGGACGCTTGGTTAATGAGGCAGCTGTAGTCATCCGGAAGGTCTATTAATTTGTTGGATTCTCTTGCATAGCTAGAATAAAGCAAGCAAATTAACTACTCACACGTCAGTGAATAATACACAGCGCTATCAAACTCATTCAATGTTTTCCTGACTCATCTAAACAGCATCTGGGAACAATTACATCTTTAAAGTTTTCCTCTTCTCTGCCATTCACAGAGTAAAAGGGCAGCACGTGAAGAAGGAACGCCACTCCTGTTTCTTAGTCACAGTTTTCATGGGTTTATATGACAGGCAGAAAGTCAGAAAAATACCTGCGTCGGATGTATGCTTTTAGCAGAGCCCACGAGGAGGTCATTAGATCAGTTAAACCACTGAGTATTTGTTCTGCTCCCTTATCAGCCTGCTTTTTATTTCCTTGGGTGACATGGCCTAGCGTTACCTGTCCCTGCCCCTGGCAGGGGTTTGGAACTGGACGATCTTCAGGTCCTTTCCAACCCAAACCATTCTAGGATTCTGTTTTCCTTTTGCCACTAATATCGAATGGAAAATAGCTTGACTGTCAAGTTCAGAGAACTTGTGTCCTGAAGAGCATAAAATATTCATGTACTGAAACGGATCTATTTAATGCCAAATATTTATATCTGTAGAAGTAACAGTTAAAAGTTAACTTTTTGGCAGATGCCATACGCTAAATTTTAATAATCTTCAATTCTAGGAATAACACAAATTCGACTGTGACCTGTAAATAGAGGTTTGTAACAATGCTCAACAACAGACTGAGAGGAAAACAAAATCACTGTCAAGTTAAACCATCCTGGGAAGAGTAGTTAAGAAAAGGAGCACATGGCAAGAAATGGCAACAATCACACAACAGGAAATCAGTTCTGCTCTTCTTACTGTATAGGAACGTCTGTTAACAGCCTGGTATTTAACAGATGAAGTGATTAATCCTTATTTGTGTCACTTTGCCTTACTGTATTTACAACACAAAGACTGACTTTGTGTATTTCGCAGAGGACATTAAAATACAGGGATATGTTTTCTGATGACAGCACTGTCAACCTCCATTTACAATTATTTGGATAATTGATAACCACTGTTTTTACTCAACCTTCACAAAGAAAAACACCTCAGACGCTCTTCTACACCCACTAAGCATTAAATGCTTTCTGAATCCAAAAGAATCGCTTAGCACATAGAAATGCAGGAAAAGCAAATCTTCCTTTTAGCAACTGATGCAGTGTTTTCACTGAACAATCTGGACTCTTTTATAAGAGAGTTTAAAAAGCTCTTCAATGCCTGGTATGTAGATGTCTTTTAGCAACAGCATCTCTTTTGAATTAGAAGGTACAAACCTAATATAGGAAGCATGAAAAGAAATGTCATAGCCTCTGATGACTGCAGATTGGTCTAGATAAAACTGTAATATTTAACTTTGCCTTTTAAATATTTCACTTTTCTTACAGGATTCCTCAAATCTCTTTGCTTATCCCCTAGCATCTTTGTCATTCAATAAACCAGAAGTGATACTGTGCTATTATAAGAAACCTTTAAAAGAACCATTTGGAGAAAACTGCAGCATTGAAGTTTCCTCCTTGTCTCTGCTTAAAATGTGTCCATGTTTACCTGATAGCATGTCTCTCGCCTTCCAGATACCTTTTTACTTCATTGTTACTGCACCAACTACAAGAAAGACAAAAATTAGCTTTTAACTTCAATAGATGCTACTTTCCAAAGCCAAAGAAGCCACAAATCCACGGTACATCTACTCCATAATCTCTACAACCAGAAGGATTGCTTTCAAAACACTTCTTTCACAATTGCTTTTCAAATTCCACAATTCACATCTAGATATGAACTCCCGGGAGAATACTTCCATGACTCTTGTGCAGGATTCCTTGTATCATTAAAGCTAAGTATCTAAACAAGACTTACCTTTCTATTAATGTGTTCAGAATCTCACTGTTTTCTTGAAAAAGGCAGGTAAGGTTGTTTGGCAAGGAAAGATAGCTACATAAGTGTTCAAACTGGTTTGTTCCATTGACTGCAAGAAAAAGCATACTTATCATTACATCTTCTTAAATGGTATTATCTACAATAAATGAAATATAGCTCTGGGACACCTATCCTTTTCTTGGTTTTTAATTGACTGTATTCCTCCCCCCAAAAAGTGGAATAAAGTATAAAAGTGGTAGTAAAGGCACCAGCCAGCCAGCTGCTTGTAACAAAAGGCAACTTTCCTCAAACTTTTCCCCCTAAGCCTGTTTTCCATGTCATAGACAAATTACAACAGAGGTTTCAATGGCCTTTACTACTTATTTGTATGCCTCTTGTTCTAATGTCAAGTGCTTTGCGCTCCTTGGAGACTGTAACACAGAGACAGGCAGCCTGTGACATTGCCAATGCCTGCAATGCCAAACTCTACTAAAATATGTAGGACACAACCACCAGATTGCCATAATTCATAGCAGTCTGTTGGTTTGACTCCCCGGGCCTCTGCTCTCCCAGCTTTCAGGACAAAGACTACCAGTACCTCCTTCCATGGCACAGCCATTTTTGCTCCTGAATAACCAAGTGAATTACAATACAAGCTGTGCCTGCTTCCCTCTCATGCCCGTGTGAATTGCCATTTTGCAACCCCCAGTAAAACATCAGAGAAGAGCAACACAGGCCAGTTGTGGGATCAGTGGGTCCTGGGGCGGGAAATGGGAAGGAAAAGCTAAACACCCACTGCCATGGCCACCGTCAGGATGTCCCTCAGTGGTGGGGATCGGCAGGGCCATCCAAACCCCTGGGACTTGAGGACTGTAGACGTGAAGCAAAGCCTTCCTCTTCCCCTCTCCTATAGCCAACTCTCTACAGGCCTTTCGACCTGCTGTCTGGAAGTACCTATGCACTTTGGCCCTCATCTTTAGAGTACCCATAACATAAAGAACTCAGGTGGTCACTACTGGTCCAGACAATGAACTTGAGAAACCTTGTTTCAAGGAAAATGTCAAGGAAACATCCTACAAGAAGATCCAAGTCAAAAAGATACTCCTGACAAGAGCTGTCTCATGTTAGCTCAGCACCAACCACACTGTTTTCAGCATGGGAGTCCTGAAGCAGCGTGAACCCACTTATTATTAGCATCTTCAGGTTTATACTCTATCCCTACATACACCATACGTGTATGTTACTAACATCAATTATTTGGGGTGTAATGTTATTTGGGGTGTAATGTAACATAGTATTTTTATAGAGAGACTTAGGTTGTTGGTGGATGCTGATTCAAACGAAACCAATGCAAGCAGAAACATATCTCATTTCAAAACAGTGATCAACAGATTTGAAATAAATGAAATGCCACTTCTTAAGAGAAAAGCACCACTTTCTGTTTTAAATAATCTAGAATGGCGTTTGCCTCTATATTAAAAAGACATTTTTAAATGGAAGCAATATTTTCTTCACTTTTTCATTATGCAGACATGACTCTGCACTGGTCACAAGCTCACACTCATTCACTCAACATCTCAGAAAAGAGAGTATAAATGTAATTTATTTGTATTGAAAAGCTGATTTAACACAAAACAGATACTACCTTGAATTTCTGAGGGTGCTGGGACTCCATTTAAGTAATGGAAAAACAAAGCAGAACATCTCAGGAAAGGCATGATTCCAGCTTTTAGATTCCTCCACAGGTGCCAGCCTGAGGAAATTTCTTTCAAGGCACTTAAGAGAACACAATAAAAAAAACATGTCACTTTGAGAGCTATATTTAGTAAGTCTTCAGTCATATTTCATATTGAATTACTGATGTTCAACTGACGTAAGCATTATACCAAGTGTTTATTTCACAGCTGACTCCGAGACAAAGAACAAAATAGAGATCCCTAAACCCAAAACCAACTGGGTCAGTAAATGAAGGGAAATTGTGCACAGACATTTCAGATCCCACCAAGTTTTCTGTACTCGGACACTGTCAATTCCAGACACTACACATCTGCAAGCTGACCAGAAAAACTGTTCCAGAGCATAATGCTCACGAGCAGGTTTCTTCATGAACACAGGAACTGATAGAAATAGTTACTTCAAAAGAAGTTACTTCTAGAAGTAGGGGATAAGGAACCAGGTGCATGAATTCCCAAGTTAAACTTCTCATTTTTGACAGCATTAGTGTATGGAATTCGGTCAGTAGTTACTGTTGAGTTCAGGAGAGAGAGAGAGCATTATGAAATGTTAACATTGCACTTTTACCTTCCTGTACACTGGCAAAGAAACTTATACAGTGTAAGCACAGCTACTTCCTCTTCACTGTTAGTGTTTTCTTGATCCATGCCATTCTCTTCTGAAGGAGAAAGCAGTAATAAGCAAGTTACTTCATATAGAAGTGTTTCTACACCAAGAATGTATTTCCTCAAGTTTTGAGAAAAAGGCCAAAACAAAGTGAATCGTTCCAGTGGGCTACAATACGATGTATTGGAAAGAGGTTTTCAGCTCACATCTTACGTGGTAAGTTTATGCAACTGTCAACATCACACTGGTCCTGGTTTACATTTTGAATCAGCTGGGATTCTTAATACACCTGGCTTGGAGTTCTTTGCTTTTGGCACACCATACCTTATCCAGTTCCTCCTACCAGGAGATACATGGATTACTTTGCTGAGTGCAATTTATGCATCACACAATGCCTAAGCCAACTCTTTGCAATACTACATTGCTACATGACTTGGAAAGCTAGGATTCACGATTAGCTATGCTCCAAAATACCTGCAGTGGTAAGCAATAAAGACAGAAGACTGAACTTTCACAATCAGTATTTTGTGACTATAAACTGCACAGATTTGCCAATAGCACCCTCGCGTTTCCCAAGTCAGAACTGAGGAATCATTTCCCTGAAAGTTGAAAGAAAGTGGCATTACCTGTTGATGAGGTAAGTAAAATTTGTATTATGTGTGCCATCGTGACAAGATGAAACAGGTGAAGATCTCCAGTGCCAAGACTAACCCCTGAAAATTCCTGACAGTGTATGGCAGGGAAAGAGAGCACCAAGCTTACCTACAAAAGAAAACAAGCAAGCTGGAATATGCCTTTTCTTGTTGAATCTACCTATTTCCTCTGCTCGTGCTGCAGTACCCCTAAGGCTACTTCTGAAGTTAAATAACCAGCCACAATTTAAGGGAACAACTAGTAACTATATCAGGGGGCTCTGGGGGTGGCATTGAGTTTTGGTTGGTTTTGGTTTGCTTTTGTTGTTGCTGCTGTTTTGTTCGGGTTCAGTGGTTTGGTGGGAGGGCTGGGTTTGGGTTTTTCTTTTGCTTTGACATTCAGAGAGTACACATTCTTCCTCATTATCCCCCTTTATATTTATAGGTAAGAGTACTTGAAATGAAAAAGAGTCTTTGAATTCTATGAAGTAGTGAAAAAACACCAAACCCCTGAACAGTTTGAAAGGTTCCTAACCCAGAGTAAAGAGGAAGTTTCCAATTAAATTCTTACATAGTGCCTACTGGATCAAAGCATTCTTACTGTACCTGATGGAATACTTACCAATAAGTGAAACATGTCGATATCAAGTATGCAAGGAAGACTTCCATTTTTTTCATTAGGCACCAGTGCTGAGTATTGGAGAGAGAAAAATAAACTTATTAATTGAACATTTAGATATTAAAAGGTTTTAGGGCACTTCAGTTATAAAACAAGAGCGATCTCCTTGGTTTATATGCTTTAAAGTACTTGAAATACAAATGTGCCCCTTTGGGCCAGAAAGTCATGAATTCAAGAGGTTTTCAATATTACTGGAAAAGACTTTTGCCTACTTAACTATAACGTATTGAAATGAAACAAACCCAAAGTAACTATCACAAAACAAATGCTGCCAGTCACTGCTCCCATAGTGACTTCTCTTTCATCGCTTTGGCTTCTAGTGGGAGATAAAATGAGATAGTATCTCAAGCTCGGACCCAGAGAGCTTGTGACTAAACAAGGTTCATGCCTCGTGTAACTCATCTGTGTGACAGTCTCTTAAATTCATTATTTTATCCCTAATTAAGAGCTAGGTATCAGTCTCTCCATCTCTCGCGCATTCACATTCGCAGTAGCCACAAAGTATTAACCAAAGCACAAAACAGAAATTCATAAATCCCAAGGCCATCTAAAAGCAAACCTGAACTGCCTTGCAAACATTACAACGTATTTAAGGTAACAATCAAGGAACGGCTGCAAGTACAATCTGGTTTACAACACACGAGCAAAAGTGCAGTTACGAGAATAGCTTTACAATACAGAATGCAAACATCAAGCTGCCAAGTTTAAAAACACTACCACAGTAAACAACGGTCCCATCACAAGGACTTCAAAATGCTTCAGTTGCAGACTGCTGCCTTGCTGGCCAAAAACTTAAGCTGTGATATCTTGAAGCTGCTTCTATCAGCAGACATACCGCCACCACTCTGATTTCAAATGCTTTCACTTCTGTAAGCAGGGAGCCACAGAACTCAAACCAGAGGTGTGAAAAAAGCTTCTATCAAAAAAGTGACCAGAGCAATGGACTTCCAAAACTCAACTTTTCTTCCCTAAGTTATCTTTATGTACCCTTCATAGAATAGTGGCTGATTGAAGGCTAATATTTTTCCTTGCTCCTAGGCTTGAAAAATACACTAGCAAACACTAGTGAAAATACCAGCTCTTGGTTTATTACTTAAAACCAGTGCATAAAACAACCTTCTTGTAATCATGACTAACGACATTCCGTAAGCATTCTTCTGTATCTCCTTGTAAAAAACAGCATAAGGTGGTGAACTTACATGCTAAGAGAGTACAAAAGTGACCCTGTACTGCTGAAAGAGATGAAACTGTCCAGTGAGCTGCTGCAAATCTTGTTAATGACTTAAGGCAGTCATCCTTTAAAAACAAAGAGACACGGCCACAGTTAATGAAGTTCCTCAATATGAAAAGGTTGTCTGACTTACAGCATTTGAGCAGACCCCTCAAACCACTCCCATCAGCTACAGTTGAGTGTCTAAGTACATGACAGACATTTATGTTTATGCAAATACACAAGTTCCTTTCAGTATTCTTATCTTGACTGTTACCATGAGAAACTATGAATTTCCAGCAAAATAACTCAAAATATAATGGCTTTGCTAGATTTGATTGTTAAGTTGATAAATAATCAGATACTGATTGATTAAACACTGGTATCCAACAAATAAAATTATCACATAACAGGAACATAAAATTTAGATATTCCGCATTAAAGCGGCATAATTCCCTCTTTTTTTTTTTCCACTGATTCAGAGAGGAATTGCTGCTTGATCCTCACCTGTCGACAAGGTAAGTGACCAAACAGTGGTTTATCTTCATCAGCTAAAATCCGCTCTGGAAAAAACCAAACCCACAATATATTTCAGCAGTGTGAACTTCACCAAATGCCAAAGTTCAGATAGAAAGGAGCAAAATGAACACATTAATACCGATAGCCTGTATCGTGTAAGCACAGCTTCCCCAACACATTATAGGTACACGTGGATCTTCTTCATTTGGATGAACCTTCAAGCCTACTTTGTATGTTGCTGTACCAAAAGTTGTCAACATCTCTTTTATGCTCTCAGAATAAGGATTCCTGGAATGAAGAAGACAGTATTACTAATCCATTGTTTTCTCCATTGGCAGCACAGAGCTTTTAATAATGAGCATTTACCCCAGAGCTGAACACCTGGATTTTTCAAGTTTAAGTGAGAACTCCAGTACCTTTGCTTGGATCTGGGATTCTGTAACCTCTTTCCTGTGACAGATACACTCCCCAACTACTGTTTGATTATTTGATTGGAATGGATCTCATTTTTTAGTATTAAAAAGATCCAGTCTTCAAAGATAATATAGTTAAGGCTAAAGTAAAAGCATGGGGTGTGACTGGTCCTCAGTCACATCCCCTACCTGAGGAAGGGTAGGCTCAAGCAGGAACACCCCACAACAGCTGAAATTACATATTAACATACTCTCCATCTCATAGTCTTCAGGTTTTACTTGTGGTGCTGAGCTCTAAAAGGGCTCTTTCATCCGGTTACAAGTAACACGGAAACAAAGCTTGATCCTGATGTCTATACAACTGCAGCATCTTTGTATATCCACTTACCACATTAACCTCTGAAATTCTACTGCATTATTTACTGCTTGTGGGTTGGACTTCAATATTATCATAATAATGGGATCAACTTTTCTAATTAAAGCAAAAGCCATATATTTTCCTTAATTATTGAGACCTTATAGCAGAGGAGTCACACTCTGTTTTCGTGTTACCATTTCATGATTCATTTCTTATGATTTATTAAGATGGAAATACATACTTGGGTTTGAAATCTGGTCTAAATCCTTCAGGTAATTGCAGCTGATCCATTTTTTCTGAATGACCAGAACTGCCTGTGCAAACAAGAAGTAATAAACCACAGATTATTCGGCTATATGTACTCACTGCAGTATAAAAAGGTGCAGGAGGATATAGGCATGAACTGAAATGCCAAGCTGCTCTGACCACTTTCACAACCATCTCACAACTCCACTGTGGTAGAATCACAATACTTGGTCTTTTCCATGAATATTGTAACTGTCTCACATACAGAGATACACATTTCTTCAGACTTACTTGCTCCGCCTTCATCTCGAAGTAAATGCAGCGCTTTTATTTGCTGGGATATTGTTTTGATCCACTGAGTTAGGTTTGGTTGGCTTGAAAAGTTTAACCTGTCCAAGAATATACAAAAACAGAACACATACATGAGTTAAAAACAAACTATAAGCTGAATGAGTATTTCACAGGCATCCCATGCTCTTGGGTTTCTCAACCATCTCTGCTGCGCTGCTTCTCTATGTTCAGCTCTTCTCCTGCAGGTCTTATGCTTTACTCTCCCTTCATGCTCTAAATTCCATACTATTGAACAACCAAGTCAAGTCCATAAGCCAAAATAAGGAAGCAGGCAATCCATTCGAGATTATCAAAACAGAAGATAATAAACACCTCGAAAGGGTGTTTTGGGGTGTGGGATTTTGGTTTTCACATTTTTTGAGGACATCTCTAAAGCCAACAGACCTGTTAAACAAAACCCTCGGTGGAGGAAGCAGAGGAATAACGGTGTTGCTTAAGCATTCACAAAGCGGGCAAAGGAATTCACCGTTTTCTACATCGTAACTTGTGTGTACTCGTAATCTTTGTTGCCTTCGTTGCTCTTTTGCTTGGACAGCATCGAAATACCTTTTAGAAAAGAGCAAGATATTAGTGGCAAATTATAAAAGCGTTAACACACAGATGAATAAATTCCCATGAAGGCCCTCTTTTGCCTTTCCCAGATATACATGAAGGAATTATTGGAAGGAGAAAGTTCGACCCTGTGTCTGATAAAAGTATTGCTAACTGCAGAGTATCCTCAGGTTTTGGCAGCCAAAATCTCCCAAAGCGCTGAAGGTCACTGAGCTGTTAGGTCTCAGCTACAGCAATTTCCATTTACGATAATAAGGGTAAGGGGAAGAGGTGAAAAGAAAGTTGAAAGTTCTCAGTTTCACATAAAGGTTTAAGGGAGATGCCAGGAGCATTATCACTGTGCTTATTCCATTACATGCCACAAGAGAGCACTAACTGGAAGAAATGGTGGCTGATCTCCAAATCTATACGAAAAGGAACTGGATTCACTGCTTTGTTAAACCTAACTGCTATTCCTCCAAGACGGTTTAGAGCACGCCTGACAATGACCCAAAACTGGACTGAATACAGGCACCTAAGGACATTTTCAGGAGTTCACGGCAACCACACAGGACTGTACGTGGGCTACACAAGAAGATGCAAAACACACCTTCAGCGAGGAGTGCTACCAAAGACCACGAACCTGTGCATGGTTATGGCCACAGAACCTCTGGGAGCTCCTAACAACCTTCACACCCATGGCAGAATCTGAAACCAGGCACTGAAGAGCCATGCCAAGGACCAAAGCAAAGGCCTAATCAAAGTCGAGAGGCTTGAGTGGTTTGTATTTTTCACATGGTATTGGCATCATGTAGCACTAACCACGTTTATCCCCCTCCAAAAATCAAAGAATAAAAATAACTAAAAAAGGCTTATAAGAAAAAGACTAAGAAGAAAAGATAAAATTGGGTTTATGTTGAAGATGAACTTGAACTAGGTGGCAGATGTCTCTATTTCAAATTCAACATGAAGAAGGAATTAAGAATGCAAGGAATGCATTCATTTAAAACTCCGGTAGAGAGCACAGGAAGCAGCAGAAACACGTGTATTACTGAACTGCACAAAACCTCCACAAATCTGAGCTTCAGTGTTCTATGTGCACCACAGGGGATTATGCATAGGGATAACGGATAAACAATCAAAGAGAATGAAAGCTGCCATGTGTGGGGTTGGAACTAGATGATCTTAAGGTCCTTTCGAATCCAAACCATTCTGTGATTTGGATTCCTCTTTACCAAGATGACGGATAGTAAATGAAAAATTTTGGACCAAGTTTACAGTATGTATTACAATATTATTACAATGATTCTATTGTAATGATTAGTACTTGTTTTTCCCCACGGGAAACCTGGTTTCATTGCTATTTGAACTTCTTTTAAGTTTACTACATGCCAGTCATTTTGCCATTAAAATTACTGCCATTAGGCAAAGCGATGGCTTGACATGCTATTTAGACTAAAATCTTATATAAAGCTTTTTACCTTTGCCAACAATGAGCATGCATAATATGTCCACAGCTACCCGTGTGGGTTCCACATGACAGATCTGGATGCATGAATAATGGGTCATACCTTTCTGCATTTGAAATAAAACAAAACAACTTTGAAATAAAGAGTTATCGAAAGATTTAACGACAGATAGACGTTACACATTTTCGTTATTATTAAACTTCATGACGAAAGTGTAATTCATTTGATGAGGCATAAAACCTATCACTAATCCACAACATTTAGATCATTTACAAGCATCACATCATTTTGTTTGAATGCATGTACTGTGCTCAAGCTTTCGGAGGTACTGGCTGTGGTAAAAGTCCCCAAGATCTACCTGCAGTTTTGGTGGTTCAGTACCATTAAACAATGAGTCCAAGAACACTGATCTTCAGAGTGAGAGTGCAAAATGACTGATGGCTCCCTACAAGTGCCTGAGAGGAGGATGGAGCCAGGAGGGGCTGGGCTCTGCTCCCAAGGAACAAGGGATGGGACAAGAGGAAACAGCCTCCAGCTGCCCCGGGGTAGGTTTAGATGGAGCTGAGGAACAATTCCTTCCCCAGAGGGTGCTCAGGCATTGGAACAGGCTGCCCAGGGCAGGGCTGCAGTCACCATCCCTGCAAGTGTTCACACCCCCTGGAGACAAGGCCTCAGGGCCACGGGTCAAGTGGTGGCCTTGGCAGTGCTGGGGAACGGTTAGACCTGATCTTAAAGGTCTTTTCCAGCCTAACCGATTCTGATTCTGCACTGAGACCATAGAGGAACCTTTGTAAGTGTTCACTGATCATTGTGATCTGTTTCACCAAGTTAACTAAATCCAAGCATTTTTTATTACCACTAAGAGGCATTTCAGATCATGTAACTGAGAGGAAGGAAACGTCTATCTCGTGCTTTTGCAGCACTACATCAAGACCTCCTCTCTCTATAACTTTAAGGCTGGTGTTCAAGAACAAACACTTCTGCTTCTAAAGGGGTTTTTAACAGTAGACCACTTATTTCCAATTATTTGTGGCAGAGCATTTAGATAATGTCTTGAAGTGATTTAGAACACACATTTCTACCTCACTAAAAATATAGGAGCTTTACCACTGATCATAATGAAGTCACTCACAATTACACAGTTAACACAAGAAGGTGAGGCCACTGTCTAAAAAGAGAGCAGGTGGTTGTTACAGTGACTTGACATTCCTTAATATTAAAGACAACTCTAAATACTACTTACCAGGGTCTGGAGTAATTTTGCTTCTGTTTTTAGACAGCACAGTTGATCGCTGAATAAATGCTGCCAAGACCATAGCCCTGCTGTCCACTTTAACTTCTTGTTCCTCCTGACACAATATACACATAACAACCTGTCTGTGTTCAGCTACTCTAGTTTGCTCTGGTCCCAAGGCTGTGAGCTTTGCATCCGAAATTACAGGGCTGGAATATTAAAAGGATATCAGTGAGCAAATGATTTGAAAACACTGCAAATCACAGCACGATTTAAATGTGATTAATGAGCTTCATGATAAATGCTCTCTGACAAAAAAGACTTCTGGTGTTTATACAATTCCTGTGTCCCCAGAAATAGAACATATTTTCCAGAAAAAATTTCATACCCTCCTAATAGTATTTAACACAGAAGCTGTGTCTGCAGCCCTCCATCATCACCACCCTGTGAGTGCCTGACCCAGATTCTGAAAACACTCTCCACTTCAGCACAAAACCATCAGCATGCATCTGTTTGTATTTTCAGCTAGGAGCAGAATGTCTTCCAGACCCTCAACAAACACATAATCAGCTATTTTCTGTTTACTATGTTTTTATCACACAGTCTTTCAAGTGTTATTAACAATGTACTCAACGGCTTGATAGAAAAAATTATTTGCCTATGTTGAGCACTATGAGGATGGGATGAGGGAGGAATCGGTATCTATCCCACCGTCTTGACAGAAAAGTGCGAGGAAATCATTCCATTTACTGCTGCTTTTTGGGTCTCGGAAACTTACGAATGGTTTTCCATCAAGACTAATAAAAGCACTTTTTAAAGCAGCCACAACAGTACAATCTGATATCAAAGTTAAAGGCAAAACCAATTTAAACGAGACTCCTTTACCTATTTTCATGGACTCCAGAGGTTGAGGTATCGAGCTCCTCCAAAGTCTGCTGAAAGAGTTCCTTGTTTTCATTAATGAAGTGCCTCTGCATCTCAGACATCTGGGCCATGATCTTCTCCCTGCGCAATCGGGCAATCTCAGCTTTCCTCTTCCTTTCAGCTTTGTCTTTATCGCGTGAGCTCTGAAATCGTATTGTTCACTCAGTTACTTTATAAACCCGTTGCAACAGACAATTCTAGCTACTGCTATGCGTAACTTGTACCAACCTCCAAACAACGAAAATCTCATAAACAAAGACAGAAGTCTACCAAAAAGCCATTTTGTGCCCCCTTTTGTGCAGATCCAGAAGGGTACCTCTCTCCCTCAACCTTTACGTGTTTTTTTTTTGTTTCTTTTCCCTTTTCAAGCATTTGTAACAGGCTGCCCAGGGGGGTTGTGGAGTCTCCCTCTCTGGAGCCATCCCAAACCTGCCTGGACACGTTCCCGTGTGCCCTGCTCTGCGTGGCCCTGCCTTGGCAGGGGTTGAGCTGTTTGAGCTCCAGAGGGCCCTTCCAGCACTGATAGTTCTGGGATTCTGTGATAGATAAAAAGGTAAGCAAGTGACACATCTTGTCTCTAGTACTGCTCTCCATCTGTACTAGCTGTATTCCTAATTCCACCACAGTGCTCCCAGGTCTTTGCATAGCATCTAGAAGGTCATGTCAAGCTAAACGAATTGGCAGACCTTATCTGGAATAAGCATGGCAAAAATACATAGATACCATTTCTTTTAACTTTCCAAGGAGGCTGAAATTACAGGAAGAGCAGATTCATTAAATGCTGTGAACAGCACTACAAACAGCCCCAGGGAGTGCACTTGTAAAAACTTTGAAGACTACAATCTACAAAACGAAGGAAACAGTCCAGGGACTCTCCCAATAGGTCTTTCAAACAAATGTGTTTGATCTATAAAGCCACAAGACAGGAATCACTGATATTTCCCATCTCTGAATTAAAGCTGCAATTAGAAACACAATCCTTCACTAGTCACAACCCAGACCTGTCCTGGATCAGCTAACTGTTACAGCTTGCTTTTACCTCCTCCATTATGTTTCCTTCTGTCTCAGCCACAGGACTTGTAGAAGAGCTTTCTCTTAGTTTCTTGATAGTATTAAAAGTCTGTAAGAAAAAAAACGACATGTATTTGTTCGTGACTTGCGACTATAGCTGTCTAATGCTGCCAGGTAACGTGCAGTCTTGGGATTCCAGAAGGGGAAGAAAGTAGGTACACCACAAACCAATACATGAAATAAGGAAACCTTCACAACGTGATCAGGAAAGTTTCAAAACTCTTCTTTCCACGATTTTCACCAGTTGCATAAAATACAACTAGAACAATATTTACCTTCAATATCCATCTGATCATGTCCTTATGCACTTCCAGATGAGGTGCATTTTGCAGTGTTTCTAGCATAGCAAGTATACTAGGGGAATTATTTGGTGCCTCTCCTGGTCCTGAGAAAAATTACAATCACAATTAATTATACTGTTACCTGACAAACTAATCATTCACTAACATTAAAAACAACAAAACCCAAACCCTGACCCTTGGGTATGCTCAGCAGCTGAAGATTTCCTTCAACAAATAGGCACAATGTGCAACTTCCATTCCCCCCTTTGCAAGCACTTTCATTAATACCCTCTAAATCCTGAAACGTCAGAGGAAATAAGTCTTAAAAGCCTTGCTCACTGACTGTATCTTCTTACAAGACATGCACTCTGTGCACTGCCTGGCTGTTTTCATCTTGGGAGCTGCCATGTACAACTTCCAATATTTTATTTGCCATCTATTTTAAAGGGAAGAGTCTTAGCAGCTTTTATGTCTTAGCAAAACTAGAGGCACTAGCCAAAAGAAACAAAGGAGAGTCAACATGGAAAGACTGATGAAGAACACAACCACAGTTGTTGCAATTTGAGCATGTGATCCTGTACAGCAATACGCCTTGAGAGGCTACTTACAGATATTAAGAATCAGATTTACCAGGAATTATTCAACATTTGGATTTCTCCTCTAGGAAAACCTTATTATTGTTACTGTCATAGGATCTACATATAGGTAAAACCCATCTATAGTTGACTTGGTAAAATTTTGATGGATAAACAAGTAACACTTGTGGTAAACACAGTTTCAGAAGAAGAAACCACAGATAATTGTATTTTCGGGGATTTAAAATTTGCTATACATCTGAAAAGAAAGGCATACTTGATATTTTCTGAGTGAAGGTAAATGTTACAACATTCTCCTCACTGACATTCTCTAGATGTTGTTTTTCTTCTTGTAGTGCCATTCCAATCAAATGCAAAACCTAGGTAAAAATGACAAGTTTTAGTTCTTTTCTTAAAGAATCCAGAATCTCTTCATATGCTTTGTGTAATTCATGAAGAGACAAGGAAGCCATACACAAAATTACATAGCAAGATTATAACAGTGTTTGCTTACAAAGTCTTGACACTTTGTCACATAAAGCCCGTCCACATTACACTACTTGCATCCTTCTGTCTGCTGTCCTGTCTAGTGAGTTAGAAGTCAATGCTTCTTAGCTTTCTCCCTAGCAATTGCATGTTACAAGCACAAGCCTCTGGACAGTAGCATGATGCACTTTAAATCCTTTTCACATACAAAACTCAGCTGGCAAGTTAGAAATGCTTTAACTGAACTTACTCTAACACTCTAGAAACACATTTTAAAATAATGCTCCCTTTTAGGTCTGTAATCTCCTTGAACTTCAAGATGGAAATTACCCTCTGGTGCTAAAATAGTCTGAATGCCATTTTAAAGCTGAAACACCTAAACCCTGGTGGGGAACTCCATCATGCGACCCCATACAGATTGGCAGGAAATTCTCGACAAAAGGCATTACCGAATGTCTGGAATCAACACTGAAACCTGGAATGAAGCAGTCTTGAAAAGGTGGTAAAACCTGAGCAGAGTCTGGAAACTCTCACCATTTCTTTTAAGAAGGAACGGTCAATTTTGCCTCAGTTTATCACATCTGTCTAACAAGGTCTCATCAGATACGGGTCACCTCTTTCACATGTCTCATGTTAACCTTTGCATGATGCTTTCCAAGACAAGAGCGGTTGACTTGGGAAAGACGCAGTCCAAATGCACAGCACCAGTGAGTACAAAGCACCATGAGTTTCTGAGCAAGGTCCCTAATGAACGGCACGATTTGGAGAACACCACAAAAGTACTCAAATGGCTGAGCGCATTTTAGCTCAGTTTCCAAGTATGAAAATGAAACGTTAATCTACCCAAGGAGTTATTCCAAAGCCTGGCATTCTCACATCACCCAAACGTAACTACAGTCTTCAATCTTTGTTTAGAATACTGATGTATTTCTTCATTTTCAACTTTTGTGTAATACAGAATCCTGATGGAAATTTCAGCTTAGCTCTAAAAAGGGAATATAGGGTCAATGAGACTGTCAAAGAAATCAATATTCTGTTTCAAAGCTGGGGGTTCACTGCAAGAAGTCACTGATAAATTCCACCAACCTTCTTTACAAGTTTGGGTTTGGACGCTAAACCAACAACCCCACCAATACGAACAGCCCTCTGATGGCAGCTTATCGCTTATCTCTACACACACAGAAAATGACCATCACGGACAACAAAACCTGCAGTAACCCTCCAGGCTTCTCCAGACAAGTAAGGACAAACAAAGAGCTCTGTTAAGTTTCCCAGAGCTGATACATTTTCAACTTAGGAAACTCTTTCCTGTACTTCTCCGATCCCCCACCCCCCCCCCCCAAAGCGATTTAACTTACACTGAAAATAAGCCAAGGAACACCAAGAATAAAAGTCACTCTGCTTTACTCAATACACATAACCTCAGATAAACTGGTTCTCCACCACAACAAACAAGATTAACTGATTCAAGCAGAATTCTCCCCTCTCCCGTGCATCCCATTGGAAATTTACCTCTGTCTTCCAAAAACTAGACTGCATCACATGCAAAGGGGTTTCCCTATGCTTGCATATCAGAAAACACAACTTTCTTCTCATTCAGAGCACTCTGGGCATGTTAGATACCTTGTAAACAACCCAAATCTATAAACCCATGTTAAAAGCTAATGCACACATTCCATCCTTTAGCATAGCATGATTTTAAGTAAGGAAACATACCCTTTGCAGCATGGACTCTGACCAGGCATAGCCATTGTGTTCTACTGCCCACTGCAATATAGTTCCCATAATGCACAGCATGACATCAGATTGCAGAATATTCACCAGACTTGCAAAAAGTGGGCAGAAAGGAGGAAGAGCTGGTGGTGGAAGTGCTGAAAGGGAAATGTGTGCGACATTTCAGCACCTCTCAAGTTTCCAACGCACATATAACTTGGATGACTTTAGAGCGCTTAAGAACTTAAGACAAGACACTATACAGCTGCTTATAGAATCACAGAATGGTGTGGGTTGGAAAGGGACTTAAGATTATCCCGTTCCAACCCCCTTGCCATGTGCAGGGACACCTTCCACTAGAGCTCCAAGGCCCTGTGTCCAACCTGGCCTTGAGCGCTGCCAGGGATGGGGCAGCTACAGCTTCTCTGGTCACCCTGTGCCAGCGCCTCAGCACCCTCACAGTGCTGCTAAGCAGTATTATAGATAACAGGCTGCAGCATTCAACATGGCTTTCACAGGAAACAGGAAAGCCAAAGGAATAAGCCCTTCATAAGGCTGGTTTCATGATGGATCGGATTTATGTCTATAACCAGGGAGACATAACAGAAATTGCTACATTTTCAACCAATTTCTGGCTAGCCCAAGAACAGGATGCTAGTCTAAGTACTGGGGCAATACACACTTTGATAGATGCTTCCATCTTCTCTCAAAGAGAATTAAATACCTGTATCTTCTCTGTTCTGTCTTCTTAACTTCCGTTGTGCTTCCTCAGCCTGAAATAGAATGATGTCAATATTATCCCAAAAACCTACACAAATCTAAAACTAACCAAAAGACATTCATGCTCTGTTACATTGTTACTGGTTTTTCCCCTTTTTCCTAGCCTTAATAAAATATTTCTTCAGATCTACTTGTAAAATAGGGCATGCAACTTCAAAATCAACCTTTCACGTTGAGCCAGTCTGGTTTCTTTTTCCAGCTTAAAATTGCAAGGCAAATCTGAGCTAAAATGGCATTTGCCATCAAGGTAAGTGGAAAAAAAAGAGACTTGTTTAAATACTTGCAGTAAAATAGGACTTAAAAGAACCCTTTTAAAGGCCCACTGCTCACAGGAGCTCTGTATAGGGCACAGAATCCGGTGGCACAGAAACCACTGCAAAATCTTGGGCAAATTTTGTTAACATTCTCAAATAAGTTCACTTTTCAAAGCTAACTTTTAAGCAGCTGGTAATGCTTCTTCACCTCAAACTTCTTCAAGCTTTGGAAAAAAGCAAACCACAAGAAGACAAACCGAACCCCAGACAGTCAAATTATTAGATACCTTTGATTGCTCTGCCCTTGAGAAGTGATAGAAATATAGATTGAAGCTCCTGGCACATTCCGGTTTTAATTCATACAGCCCTCTGCCTGTTAACCCAGGCTTCCTACAAAAACCAGAACAACCCAAACAATATGTTCATTGATTGTTAACATCGGAGCATAAACAGTTAAGCAAAACAGCTAAAAACCCCCACTGCTCAACAGGCATTCTAGAAACCAAATAAACAACAGTATTAAGCATGATGCACACGAGGAAAGCCATGGGAAAACACCATGACACAGCCTCCTTTCTTCTATTCTCTCATTTTCACTGATTTAGATATTCCACTTTTAAAGCCGAAATAGTAGAATTAAGGGAAACATACTTGAAACATGCCACTTCTTCAATCACATTTTCCATTCCCGTCTCTCTGTTCTCCTACAGTGAGTGAAAAGACAAGACAGTGTGTTACTGTAGCGCTTGGATTAAACACATTCAAAACCATACAACACTAGATAAGTACGCAAATGGAATGCAGTAGGAAGACATTTTACAGGCACTGAAGAGGACACAAAAGCACGTAAGGTGAAAATACATTCAGGAATACCAGCTCTGCAAAAGTATTGTTAGAATATTATGTATTAAATGTTTATTTCTTCTGCTTTATTCCTGTCACAACAAACCTGGATGTCACAGGAACAGAAGAAAAACCTTTTTAGTTAGTTTACGTAGGAACATGCAGCCAGTATTTCTGGTTTCTACCCCTTTAAAATGAAACCAATCCAGGAAAGCTAAAAAGACCCAATAATGTAAAATGTTAAAACAACCGCAAAAGGCAGCAGGAGAAATCAGCTCAAACATGTACAATGCTACTTCACACAAATTAACTGTTAATATTCCCATCCCCTTCCTGCAATACATATTCACAGCAACTAACAGGCCAGGGAAAGAGTATTTAAGACTGACAATGCAATTTAGAACTCCAGCTTAAATCTCAGTTTGCTCTTCCATTCAAGCTTAAAGTGTTTTTAAAGAAAACATAATGCTCTCCCACAAAAGCCCTCGTATCAGAATTCAGATAAATGCTTCTGTCCGTGAAATTAAGCATTTTTGTTCCACGAGTTCATTCTACTCTGTCTGAATTCATGGCTTTTCAATTATTGTTAAACTTTAAAATATAACATATATTTTTGTGTAGCTCCAACAACCCACTTCCATACATCTATTCATGGCTTATAACTAGACTGCAGACACTGCCAGCCAGATGGCCTGATAAGAGACAGTATTAAAAAGAGAAAAGAGCTGAAGAAGCTCTCAGGTTCCTGCCCATTTCGTATGCTGTTTCTTCTTCTATAGCTGCTTCCTACCTTCTCCATGACAACTGTTAATCTGTGCTCACGTTAACTTTGCTCTTAGCATAATCATGCTGCTCCCATTCCAATGGCATAAGATTGTGTAAGAAAAATTTCCAGCAATCAGTCTTATATGGGTGAAGTTACTTACATCTTCAGGTAATGCCTTCACCAATTCACTGTGAGCCATTGGCCTAATGCTCAGTTGATGGATAATCTCTCGTTTGATTTCATCTGTTGCATTTACCTGTCCTATTCCAGGACTGAATCTTTCACCTGTAAACGTAATACATATATATATAAAAAGACTGGAAAATACGTCTCTTCTGTGAAAACTTGTGTTCACCCCCAGTGTTCAAAAATTCATTATGTTAATCTAAGGAGGTTTCAAGGCTTTTCGCCTAAGCAAAAAATCAGAACTCCGGGAAGTTCAAAACAGAACTGAACTTGAGATGCCAATGAAGAATGCTCATTCCAATCCATTAAAGAAACCAAACTAAAAACAAATAATGAAAGGCATTCTGAGCTTACCAACAATCATTATAATGAGGTACAGCATCTCTTCTATAAGAGTGTTATTCTGTTGAACAACATCCTGCATTAAAAGAAAAGGAACAAACCAAAAGAATTTACATTTTTCAAGCAAGGGTAAAAGAATTATTCCATATGCTGAAAATATTTTTTCAGTGCTTTAAAACATTGCCTGGTTTCACCCTTAGCACTCCCAAATCAAGCTATGCTGAAATGCAGCCACAACCAACTTAAACTTCTTCAACAATGCAGAAGAGCTTCTGACATTTACCAGTTCAGTGGGTGAAAGGATTTATGCATATTTCAAACTGGTCAAACAAAACTGGAATAGGACAGGTTCTGCACAGTCTTGGCACAACAGCACACAGCTGAACATTTTCTCTTGCAGTAGAAATTCAGGTACCTTGTTAGTATTTTCTGTGCTAAATCTTTTGCCGTAGTCTGGAGTACTAAATATCTGATACAGCTCAAAGCGGCTCAGCATGATCATCAAGAAGTGATTTGGATCCATCATAGACACACCTGTCTATTAAAGAAAAAAATGATTAGAAACAGAAGATACAACAACAGGGTGCTGTTATAGCCTGTTTGTATATTGGTATACCATGTTCACAGTATATTCTTTATGACGTTCACTCCTCTATCCTGGGCGTGAAGATTTAGTTACTTAAGTTTACTCTCTTTAGACGCTAATACTACAAGCAACAGCATGTTTGACAAACAGGATCCTATGCTCTATCAATAGTTTCTGATGCCCTTTTAAGTGTAAAATACTCAGGGTTATACCTTCCATCTTAAATACTCCAAATAAAATTTGATGAAAGACACTTGGTTGGTTGGGTTTGTCTCTACAATCCTGTTCCTGCTGGGTCAACATAACATCATTTAGTACACAGTACATAAACAGTTTAAAAACAAATCCCACAAACAATGATTTTTTTTTTCCTTGTCATTAAAAGGTTCTGATGGACCTAAACCAAATGCGAACATTTGATCGAAGTGCAAACTGGTACATGTGGTTACCTGAAGCATTACTATGTCCTTGTCAAACATCTCCCTCCTGCACTTCACATTATGATAGTAATAAATCTGAAACAAAAAAAAAAACAAAACCACAATCATTAACAAACCGATTTAATCAAAACTTATTTTCAGTCTGGAAAAATCGACTTTGTTCTACAGTATTAGCAAACAAAATATGAATCCGTGGCTTGAGATATAATGTATGCAAAAAGTACTTTCATATAGCACAAACCAAGCACAGTTGCTGGCTGGGTTGTGCTGATACAATGTCTGGATTGCATATACTTAGAAGAAGAATCTTGTGGAATTCTTTGGGCTTCATTTTAACCCATCTATTTGTTTAGCAATGAACTGTTTGAACTTCACAGGAGTGAAAGCCCTTGCAGTTGGAGAAATTTTCTCTCTTTGCTCCAAGAATCGCTCTTTAACTCTTTGAGATATAAGCTTTCACGAATTGCCAGATTCACGAAGTGTTCATACTGTGACTGAACCATTCTTAAGCCAAAGCGTCCGGCGACTGAACTCCACACGGACAACACCAAGCAGTGGCAACACCACAGTCATGGCACTAAAATGTGGGAAAGGTTGAGTCTACCACAATTAAGGAAAAATAAAGAGGTTTCCACCTGGAACTGGGAACAATCTTCAGCACGCTGAACCTTCTTCTAGAGACACGTTATTTCTTACCAGAATTACATGGAAGAGAGCTAAGCATGTCTCCCCCACACTAATAATCCACACATACAGATGCCTATTCCCATCTTCTGGGAAAACACCCAAAAGAAACTGGCTGAACTTGAGCTCTCCATAGGTAAAGGAAAAAGAAGGGACTTCCAGACTCTGGGAGCTGCATTACCTAAACTAAACAATGCTCTAGACTTCAAGATGCTGACGAGTAGGAGAAATGAACACAGAAACTTATTTCTCCATCAAAAGCTATGCTGAAATTTCAGATTTGATGTATGCCTATAGTAATATGGGCAGTGCTGTAACTGTACATAACGAGACCTCCTTTTGCTTCAATAACAATAAAGGACATCACCTTATTAGATACCACTTAGGTTAAGAGGCAAAAGTGGCAGAATGTATTTGAGAAGCTTAACTCAGTCTCCTAGTACACAGGCAATGAAATTATCTAGTAAAGACAAGGGCTTGTGGGAGGAAAAGAAGTTTCTTGCAAATAAACCAAGTTAACACCTCTCAGAACCAAATGCTATTTCTGTTCTAATCTGTGCCTCGCTAAGAAAATCACTTCAGACGATCACCCTGGTGGGTGGCACTGACACTACAGCACCCATTTTATAGCTCTTATGCTTGAAACACCCAAGACTTAATTTGTACAAACACAGAGAATGTAAGTTTAGCGACGGATGGAGCAAGTCTCCAGCAGTACAAAAGAAGTATGAGAGGTAAAAGCCAAGAAACACTCAGTTCTGCGCTGGTTCCAATACTTCTGTGTGGTCTTTGGATTCCAATTACTTTCTAAACATAGACAGTAATAATCTTAATGGTGTATATTTTCATATTTGACACACTTTGATGTGACTGTGGTGAATGCATTACTGAGGATGCACAGATTAAGTCTGCACTTCACGCTGCTGTTTGACAGTACACAGTAAAAAGGCAGTTAACTGCCTTATACTAAAACTTCTTTATGCACAGAGCACTAGGTTCACCGAGCACTGTTGCAGCCCTGAACAAAAAGTAACTCCTAAGAAATCGAAGGCCAGTTTGAAAGCACCAATATTCAAACGATGTGAATGCAGGCAGAAATGCCTCCCTTGCATTGTCTTCCACACAACTTACATGGGTGAAGTTTGGGTCCGAAATTATCTTGGGGGAGTTAACAGCAAACGCTGATCGTACAGCTACTGTGTACTTACCTGATTAACAAGAGAGAACCCATTTCTCCTCCACATCCCTGCATGCACTTGAGCACAAAGGACTAGGCATCGTAGAGGATGTTCTATTAGCATGGGCGGGCTAAGTTCACTCTGCATCAAGAAAACACAGTATTTTGATATACACAGAGAAAATAAAAGAAAATGGGAAAGAGGAGAATATTTGTGAACATTAAAATAGTTGGGCAATACAAAAGAGAAGCAAATCACCCCCCCCCTTACAAAATGTGTGTTTGATGATCCTACTCAGAATCTATGCATGCTAATCAACCTTATATTCTGTCTTTGCTCCACAGAAGTACTCCATGAGGGCTTTGGTTCATTCTTAAAGACAGGTTTCATATTTTAAGCCACGAACATTATCAATTTAATAACACTGTCATTTGCTTTTTCTCATTCGAAGGTTAAGTACTTCTTCTTTCAGAAGACACTGAGATTTCTCCTCCCAGTTATGTTTTCTCTTTTAATTCATCTTATTCTTTTTAACTTCCCTTAAAGAAACACTGTATCAATAAGAACATGCAGGAAGCAAGGTACAGCTGGGGAAGAGGATGAGAACCTAGGCCAAGGAGAAGGAATCAGATCCTGCCAAGAGTTTCTACTACCAAGAGAAGGTAATGCATGAAGAACAAAATATAAACCTTAAGTGTAAGTCTTCAGTTATTTAGGGAAGCAATACCAATTGCTTATGCTCAAGTCATTAATACCTATGTATTCGTTTTTTAAGAGGTAATTTTATCTATTAAACAGAGTCTCTCTGAATAGAAGTCATAGCAAAAGGGTCCTTTGTTTTAACATCCTACACTTACATGACCAATTCCACATTCAGCATTAATTATATTTAATGAACATGCTACATTTAATTACATACCAGGGGTAGCAGCTCTGGAAACTTATATGCCACTTCAGTTTTACTCAGCAAAACATGCAAGCCTACATAAATACATGAAACAAAACCATACATAATATTACACACAGTATTTTATATCATTTGAATAGGGCAACAAAGGTCATCTCATTTACTAGTGAGCCACTTTCTGCACACAGCTACAAGTAAGGCTGCAGACTGATCACCCTGCAGTTACACAGCTATTTCCTGAAGAGACATATTACAAAGCATGCATTTGAGGAGAATTTCACTTCCCCCATTGTATCTGTGTAGGACCTGCAGTACAAGTGAGATTTTTGCCTGTCTCCTGACTCTGTCATTTCCCTTCAGAGACAGCCAAGAGCCCTTGGTCTATTAGGACAAATTATCATAACCGATACCTCATCCTTTCCATCAGTCCTTATGGTAGAGGACTCTCCCCGTTTGACAGAGGAGAGGCTGTCAAACAGCTAGAAAAAGGCCAAACCTCATCCTGTTCAGTCTTTAACCAGCTGCTGTGTGGTTCCTGATGGCCACACAAAAACCAAATCGCATACATACAACATTTCCCAAAACATTTTGAACTAGTTCATACCTGCAAGTAAACGAGAAACTGGGAGATGAATGCTAACTTTTTCCTGAGAAACACAGTATCTGATGGTCTCCACTGAATGTCCACACATACTGAGAACAATAGGCTGTTCTCCATCAGTAAAACCACTATGACACTGCATCAACACATTCAGGCATTTCTTGTAGGCTTCAATTAACACTTTTTCCTAAAAGAAAAAGATTGCAGTTTATAGAGATTAAGGAAAAAAACAACCAGAGCTCTGCAAAACAATACAGCCAATGTGAAAACGTCTGATGGGTTTGGGGGTTTTACCTTTATTAACAGCCCTGCAAAATTAAGATAAGGAATCTAACAAATAGAGCTGAATTAAGGGGGAACAGATTGCAAAACTCATACCAGTATGTCTGACTAGAAAAACACCCACTGGTTTTGGAGGTTCTTTTTGTAACTGATATTATGGGAACTTTCTGAGCAATAATCATGCCAGGCTAGTAAAAGCTGCACATTAACTAACAGTGACGGATTAAAGCCAACTTGAATGTTCAACTATTCCAGGATCACTTGCCATACTTTACCTTGCTGAAGTTCTGTACTCCTAAAACTTGAAACATTTATGGAGTAAACCCATGATTTACAATCAGGCAGTGTTTCATGTATCAAGGGCCTACACCTCTATTCCCCCTTCTCTGAAAATTACAACCTGATAGTGTCGTGATGATCACGACTTTCAGATGTGTGACAGACCTCTCTCTCTAATGTTTGAGAAAGAGCTTAGCCACCTCCTTACGAATTGGTCAGTTCAAGCCATAAAGGATGTGCTTAAATACAGAAAAGATTTGCACTTGCTCAGAGAAGCTGATTTTGGCTTATGGCGTAGCTATGCGCTTAGCTCAAGTGTTACACATATTAACGTTCGGGGTTTTTTGCCCCCTTCACATACCCACATGCAAAAAGAATTCACAAGGAACTTACATCTAATGCACACCAGTCCTGCATCATTGAAATAACAAGTGTTAATTTCATCTGCAACGTAAACGCCGCTTCCCACTCTGGTTCCATTTCTATGTGCTGTCCTACTTGACGAGTTATGGGATCCATACCCTAAGAACAAAAGGAATTACCCATTTCAACAATGTATCACTGAAATATGCTAACAACATTCGCCCAAGCGGGAGACAGTCGTTACTCGTCCTTACAAACATATTGTTGCTACAACCAGAAAAAAGAAGCTTGGGACCATCTGGAAAAGGAATTATACACATTGAAAGAATAACATGAAAATGAATCAGGAATTGGAAGAGAAGAATACTGGGACAAGAAAGATTTCAGATTTCAACTCTCTTATTAACACTGAAGAGCTTTTAGTATTATGAGCAGTACAACAGTGATTGCATAAATATATTACCTTAAAGGTGGGGTTTTTTGAATATATTTTCTAGGGATGCACTATTAAACACAGTGAAGTACTGAATAAAGACTAGTGCTGTGGTACCTAATCAGTTCTTGGCATAAGAAGAAATAAAACCAGCACTATCTGAGGAATACAACATATTCAAGAGACTACCATAAACACACTAAGCCAAGCATTGAGGAAAGCATACTACTGAAGTACTGAAAAATGGGAGTGATTCTGACTTATACCTTACTGATCATAAGGCCAACTTGCCCTCATAAAAGATGCATCGCTTTTAAAATATTCCTCTTAAGGTAACATAGCATGTGAAAAGGCGGGGGGTGGGGGAATAAAACACAGTGAAAAGATCTCTTTGTATGTCAGGAATTAATATTCTTCAATACACAGAGCAACTCTTGCTGACACTGGAGTAACTGGAGACTGTGAGTGAGAACAGTTGGTTAAGACGGACCAGATTTCACTCACACGATTAATTATGTCCTAGCCTGCCTCTAAAACTGCACAATAAGCCCTAAATGCCATTTTTCTTTTTGAACTGCTCTTCCTTTTTATTGCCCTCTGCAACAAACTACATTGGAAAGAGTTAGGTGAGATGTTACGTTTCAGGAAAACACGATGGCTCCAAAACTTACACTGCACTGGTTATAAAAGTGAGAGGATATTAAGTTTCTTCCACTTTTCTCTCATGATAGCCATCTTCCTGCTTTAGTTTTGCAAGATTCTGGAATTCACAGATTTACATACCTGCATACACTTGAGTAATTCTAAGAAGGCATCAAAACCCTCCAGGAACTTTTGCCTCAAGTCATCTGACCACTCGGTTGGCTTACTTATCAACACATACCTGGGTACATCAGAAAAGATGCAAGTGTTAAGTTTGGTTTTCTTCTTATGTCCTCAATTGATCAAACCAGCACATAGTTAATATGCAAGATACTTACTTGAGATCCAAAATAAGGCTCTGAACACGCCTGAATTTGAAAGCCTGCAGAGCAGTGTAACGTTCAAACTGAAACCTGCCTTGGATGTCACGGTGCCTTAAGTGGTCCATAAAGGTTTTGATGATAGTGGTCATGAGATTTTCTTCTGTTATTAACATTCGAGCCTATGCCAAAGTACATTGAAATTCGCTGTAATTAACAGACACAGCTAACAAAGAGTGTCACAATGCACCATGAAGCTTATCGAATACAGGAATTTTCACCCAAAAGAGTTGCATCAATAATTAAACCAGAACATACTGAAAGCCAATCTTCCAAACATTCACAGAAGAAAAATGTCATCTAGCCAGAAATAATCATAATCCAGATCTCTTTCTTCAGATCCCTTCTGTACAGAAGTCTGACTATGGTTAGGCTCCTGCAAACCTATATAATTATGACACAAGGCATATGTTATTATGTGCCTTGCAATTATCTTGTACCTCCCTTTAAGTATGTGCTGTCTCCTCTCTTATAGTTGAAGCATGACCCCTTTAGGGGAGTGGCAGCTCTATTCAGAAACCATCAAGCCCCACGGAGCATCTTCCAAAGTACTAAGGAACTTTATAGTGCAATTTCCACATGGAAATTACACCAAACTACTTAGAATTCCCCCCAGAAGCTACTGCATACATCCATGCTGCAGGAAACAGGCATCACAAAGCCTGACAATCATCTTCCACATGCAATCTAATCCAACACAACCTGACAACAGAGTAGGGGGCACTAAGAAGTTACTGCCACCTCCTTCCTACTTGTGAGCTCTTCCAGAACTCCCCCGTACTGTTGGTTCACCAACGTAAGTGGGATGAGCCTTGCAGTTCTTGGATCTCGGGAGGATTTTACTTTGTGGCTGGCAGATTCAAGACTGGCCACTCTGATCGACCTCAATGACACTGTGGTTATAGATCAGAGCTTCTGGGTTCGACAGTTGGCAATGATACTCCAAAATACAGTTTCTAAAATGCTACTGTGGGGGTGGGCGGGGTAAAATCTAATGGCTAACGTTTCCCCACACAAAATCACTACCAATACAACCACCCATCCTCTCTCAAGCCAAAAGACCTGTTACTTGAGAGCTCAAACACTTAAATTACTGAGATCACATTGAAAATGCTCCTGGGGGCAAAGGGGTGGTTTTACATTCTTCAACTTATTCATTAAGAATGAATATACTTAAATATCTAAAATATGTATAAATAGATAAAAATAATGTGGCAGGAGCTTATCATTATTTTAATGTCATGAGTCTATTCTACCCAACAAAACAGTCAAAACCAAGCTGGCTTTCCTTTTTTTGCATGTTTTTGAAAGAGAAAACATGTAAAGGGACATTGCAATTATTCTCCTGTAAGGAAACTCCTTTTAAAAAAGCAATGTATCAATGCACATATTTCACCACCCATCTGCCAAAGGAAAAAATAATGCCATAACTATTTGAGTAACAGTTTGTTAAGTCTAACTGGAAGTCTGAATATGGGCAACATTCTACTGGCAGCATGAAGATTAGAAGAGCTAATACAATATTGCCCTGACCCATGGAAACAAAACCTTGACGCCCTGTTGAATGGATTAACAACATCCACCAGCAGGAAACCTGAAATTGGCTTTGCTTGGGATCATAACTGCCATGGGATCATAACTGCCATGCTACTATTGAACTGGAGAGCCCAATTAAGCCGAGTCAATTTGGAAGGATTCAGAAGCATTCATTTTTTAAACAATTCTGGCTATGAAATCAGACACTTCTTTTTAGTCTAGCTCCAAAGTTTCATTTGTAATACAAGCAAAGACAAACATATTGGAGACTGGAGCAAATAAAGACATTTCCCAAATCAAGGAGAAGCTGGTGAAAGACCAGCAGAGTTAGTGAGCTGCGAGAAGTAACAGTGCCTGAAGCACTGTAAGACAAATTAACTAGAAACCTGAAAGAAGGCATCATCCAAGTCTAGAAGTGCCACAGGAAGTAGGAAATACCACGAGACAACTGCTACTTGCACTTTTGTTGATTGGTAAGTTAATGTAAAGTAGATCATGTATAAAGCTGCCCCAGAATGGTATGCTCTGAAACCACGATATGCAAACCATAATGTAGACTTCTAGAAGCAGTAACCGTGGCTTAGTATGATGAGGAATTGACATGTTTGAGTGTATCTAAATAAGCATTTAAGTACCTTCCTAGAAAAAGATAAAAGAAGCACATAAAACCCCAAACTACCCAGCCCGCTCTGGGAACTCAGAGTCAGACTTTACCATGTTGAGCACTAACTTCTAAACCATAGTAACGTATGCAAACAGTTTGAGTGCTGGGCAGCAGTAGTGCCTTGCATCTCATAGAGGTTTGGGCTGGAAAGGACCTTAAGCTCACCCAGTTCCAACCCCCTGTCATGGGCAGGGACACCTTCCACTAGAGCAGCTTGCTCCAAGCCCCTGTGTCCAGCCTGGCCTTGAACACTGCCAGGGATGGGGCAGCCACAGCTTCTCTGGGCACCCTGTGCCAGCGCCTCAGCACCCTCACAGGGAAGAGCTTCTGCCTTAGATCTAACCTGAACTTGCCCTCTTTCAGTGTGAACCCATCACCCCTTCTCCTATTGTTACAGTCCCTGTCGAAGAGTCTCTCTACGGCATTCAATTATCATTATCCAATTATTCCACATATTATTACTTCCAAAGTAACGTTACAGAAACCTGCACTCTTGATTCAAGAACCTCGAGTGGCTTTCAACAAAGAAAGATTTCCTTTTTTGGTCTTTTAGTACTTACAAGAGAAGGCACTGTGAATATCTGTATCGAGAGGTCAGCAATTGAGAACTCTCTGTCGTGGTCATCTTTCATAAAATCACTCTGCAATCGCTCATAGTTCTATTAAGAAGGAGGCAAAAAAAGGCAAGGAGTGCCAACTATCAGTTTTTAAAAGAAAGACAGGCACTACTCACCAGAGTAGGTACAGTGAAGAGTTGGACAGACAGAGCAGCCACCGATACTGCCCGTTCGTGATCATCCTCCATATAATCTCTCTGCAACTGCCGGTAATTCTAAACAACAAGGGGAAATTCACCTCTAATCCACACTGACCTGAGTTTTGAATTTAAATGTCTGCTCTGGGAAACTTTAATGCCACGATAAAGGGAAGAGAAGCTCTTGGGGATTATTATATATGTACTTTGTACAAAGAACGTGACAACTTAATCTGCTCACATGTGAGACCTGCTCACTCTCATTTTCACAATAAACGCTAATGCTTTATTTTCTGCTCAAAAAGGGACTCGTCTTCAGCAGAGTGAGCAGAAATCCGCAGTGCTCATTTAAAGCATTTCAAATACTCGTTGCTGCAAAAAACACTGATCAGCATAACCGAGTTTCAGCACTATTTCTGAGTAGTGCTCTAACAGCTTACACAATGAGAAGCGATTAGCTCTTAAGAAGCAATGGCCTGCATAGTTGATGGTGAAGACAAAAACATCTGAACTGCTTTAGTTCTGGAGAGCCTGGAAAGGCCATTTTCTTCCCAGGAGATGAGATGCCATTATAACTAATGTTTTGAAGACAGAAATAGGTAGTCAGCATTAATTTCAACTTTTCGTTTCAATATAAAGGGAAAAAGTTTGGATGACAATTCATTTGAGGCACTGGACACTAACTAAACTCTCTTCACTACACAGCTTAAGCATTTTATTGGCTCTTTTTGAGAAAGATACTTACTCTTGCAAAGCGGATAGCAAAAAGTTTCTTGTATTTCAAATCCATAAGCAGGCTGCTCATGAACAACTGGTGATACACATTTCTTGCTCCTGTCAAGAAAAAGGAATGAAATATTGCACGTCACTGTTTTCTGTCAACATGGAAACATTCAGAAAAGCAAAGATTTTTCAGCATGAGGTAAGGAAAATCTTACAGGAGGAGGTGAAAGTGTGCTTTTTAGAGCACAAACTGCTTTGATTAAGTAAGTCAGGTGGTAGCAAAGGATGAAGAAGAATACACGTAACAAAATTCATCAAGCAACGTTCTTTATTACACCGGCATAAGAGAACACTGAGCTGTTGAATGGGAACATAAACCTTCAAATAGAAGGGAAGTCCAGCAAACTAGAACAGAACTCTGTTCCTAAGGATAAACATAGGATTTGGATGGCCCGAGGTAAGAAAGGAGCACACTATTGTAAGATGTCCTGGGAACTGCAATAACTTTTGCTAGCTGTGAACAACCTGCAAAAGAAGCAGCTTAGCTAGCTCTGAATTTCTAGTCTGTCTCAGCAGCATCAACACAAATGGGAACTGCCTTATGTAGTTTGGAAACACGTGCACACAGGTACCATTTCTTTCTGTAGGTCACTTTCAAGTCAAAAGCCATTACACTATTTCCCTAATGCAGAGTATCTAGAAATAACATGAAAAAGTAGAGAAATACTGATTTTGAAATAGAAATGCAAATGACTCCTTGCATATGTAAAAAGACATGATCCTAACAAAACCTTTATTAAATCCACTGTAACGTAAAAGCTCACAGAAGCAGTACCTCTCATATCGCCAAATTTGTGGTCAAAACACCCCAATTAAACCCCAAAAAACTTGAGCGCCAGAAATTCATTCACCCAAGACAGAAATCCCCTTTCCACTTGACTTCTTTTCCTGCTGCTCCAAGAAGTTTCCAAGACAGACCACAGAGAGCTGTTACTACTGTGTAGGAGGGTATCCGTACCTCAGAACTGAAGAACAACAAAAGATACTATGGGGAGGGTACTAATCTTCAAACTACTGCATTCATGTTTAAATTAGGAAAAGACTTGTGCATTGCACCATCCTTTGCCTTCTCTTTGTGCTTCTCTTTCTTACACCTAGCCTTACATGCCCTTTCAGGATATCAATGCAGACCCAGAATCCATCAGGGAAATGAAATCAACTACCTCCTCCACTTCCTCTACGTTACAACTTTCTACCCAATACCTTTGGATCACCAGACTTCCAAATTTTTAAGGGCTCTAAAATAAGAGAACAGAAATAATTTGCAGGGAATGTTCTCAGAACACTTAAGAATCCCTCATGAACACAAACCCAAGTCAAAGCAGAAAACTTCGGCCCTACGCCTTAAAGAGAGGCATTTTGCTTAATATGAGAGAGAGATGCTGAGTTCCTATAAAGCAGGGAAACCCAGATCATGGAATCATAGAATGGCTTGGGTTGGAAAGGACCTTAAGATCACCCAGTTCTAACCCCCTGCCTCAGGCAGGGACACCACTCTACCGTTTACTCATTTTCCTTTAATGATCACTGTCATCTGTGTATTTCTTCCCCAGAGGGTGCTCAGGCACTGGAACAGGCTGCCCAGGGCAGGGCTGCAGTCACCATCCCTCCAAGTGTTCACACACCATAGAGATGAGGCCTCAGTGCCAGGGGTCAGTGGTGGCCTTGGAAGCACTGGGGAATGGTTGGACTGGATGAGCTTAAAGGGCTTTTCCAAGCTGGTTGATTCCACGGTTCTAAGTTAGCCTTAATTTCAGACTCCTTTGAACAATCAGATTTAACACCAACCACAGCTACAAATGGGCTCCCCATCTTCTCGTCTTTGATATATTTGTAGTGCATCACGAAGGGACAGATTATAACAAGTCAGGCAATTCTGTCTATAATACACCACAGTAAAAATGATCCAGTATTAGCAGCTACACTAAAGAGAAAACTTTTATGCATAGCATTCTTTAGTATTTTCCAGAGGCTTGCAAAAACTCACCTTTCCACAGTTTAGAATCATACAGCATCAGCTTATCCACAAGAGAAGAATTTTCACCATCTGGCCCCTCCTGTAAACCAACCTGACAAAGTATTCGACGAAGGCCATCTTTAACGAAGAGAAATGATAAAAGTCACTTATAGTTACACGCAAACTTGTGCCTTTCGACATACCGCAACCTTCATAAGACGCAGTAGACGCCACAGAACCCTCTTTTCCTTGCCAACTCAGTAGCACTGCTCCGATTTTGCCAGGAGAAACGCACATATTTTATACCTTGCAAGTTTCACGCTAACCTCACGGAACATTTGGAACCTTGTGAAAATTGCCAACCAACCATTTGTTTCAAAGTTAGCAAATAAAATAGTGCTTTCTTCAAAGTGCTGCTTGCTTACTGATAGAATAATTATACAACAGGCTAATTTTCTAAGATACGTTTCCTGTTGAGAATCCTACCAAAAGAAAAATAGAATTCATACATGAAATGACTCGTACACTCGAGAGGTTTTTAGTTTACACTTACTAGCTGCTATTATTTTAAAGCTCTTTTCTTCTAGTGGAAAGCAGTAATAATTGTTATTATATGACCATGTAACTAACTATATGCTTGCAAGGAAGCCTGCCTCTGCAACAGAACTCAACACAGACGTGTTCAGAGCAGTGTCCAACCTCACTTTGTGCTGCAAGTGATACGTATTCACTGATGCCGCTCCAGGACTCACATGCATTAGCCCTTATTTCTGCTCTCTGTTGAGCCACCTCAGCTTCTCTCAGGCTGACAGTGGCCTAGTGCCATGTGTACCATACAACGTGCACTTCTAGACAGTCTGTAAACCCCTACAGCAGTTTGGGGGCTATTTCTGCCTTGCAGAGTTCAATTCCAACTACTGTTACGAAGCGTAACAAATCAATGTAAACTACTTTATTGTTCAACAGATACTTATTGCTGAAGAACTGACACTTGCTAGAAAGAATGTGGTATTCAAGCTTGTGACACAGGTCCATAGTAAGGTTTCTCACTTTATTCAGACAGAGTCTGATGCTCATTTCACAACAATCATTCAACCTAAGCTTGTGGCACAGCAGAAGACCCGTCCACCTGCCAATGCCATTTGGTCAAGCAGTGTAATTCTGTCACCCTATCTTGCAGATCACCGAATCCCAGAACCATCAGCGCTGGAAGGGCCCTCTGGAGCAAAAACAGCTCAACCCCTGCCAAGGCAGGGCCACCCAGAGCAGGGCACACAGGAACGTGTCCAGGCAGGTTTGGGATGGCTCCAGAGAGGGAGACTCCACAACCCCCCTGGGCAGCCGGTGCCAGGGCTCTGCCACCCTCACATAAAGAAGTTCTTCCTTGTGTTGAGCTGACTCTTGTTGTGGTTCACTTTATGGCCATTGCTTCTCATCCTGTCGATGGACACCACCGGAAAGAGTCTGGCACCATCCTCCTGGCACCTCCTTTGAGATACTTATCTGCATGGATGAGATCCCCTCTCGGGCTGCTGTTCTCTGCACTAACCAGGCCCAGCTCCTGTAATCTCTGCTCCTAAGAGAGATGGTCCAGATCCCTGAGCATCCTTGTGGCTTCCTCTGGACCCTCTCCAGTAGCTCCTTGTCTGTCTTGTACTTAGGAGCCCAGAACTGGACACAGATGTGGCCTCACCAGCGTCAGTAGAGTGGGAGAATCACCTCCCTAAACCAGTGGCCTCCTCCTGATACACCCTAGGATACTACTGGCCACCCTGGCTACAAGTGCACACCAAACAGTAACCGAATCTAGATGTTTGTTAAAAAGCTAAGGGAAACCAGCTTTTGTAAGAGTGCATTTCACAAAACCAGGCTCCAGAGCACGCTGCAAATCTGCATCACAAGGTGTGAGGCAGTTCAAGTAGCTGAGCACATAGGTCAGACAAAACGTATGCATACCGCTTACCATCAAACCTTAGTTTTGCCCTTCTGAATCATAAAGGACACTATATTTAATGAACTGAACTCTGCAGAATTTCAGAAACACCACACACACAAATCAAAGCATATATTCAATGCTTTCGTGTGTACTTTGATACTCCATTAACATATTCAACTTACTTTTTTACAGCTGTAATTTAGTGCTGAAAATTAGTGACTTTGACATGTGGCACAGATGACATGGCACAAATTGAGGCTTAAGGAGTATGAGAAAGAGTGCCTGCCTACACATTACACTGAAAGGAAAAATTACCTTAGAAATTAAATATCTTTATGTCACCCCTTTCTATGAATACCTATTATCTGCGCCAGCAACGCTGGCAAATAGTTGAACAAGCTGCAACCAGAACTCTTCAGAAGCTTGATTTATGTATCCTTAAAAATAAACTTATACCAACATAAAGCACTTATCTTTCAAAAAGATGACATTATACAGAGATCCTATGCCTGGAATCCTAGCTAGTTTTTCAATTATCAGTCTAATAAAACATATAATCTCTGAAGAAACCTACGTAGAGCATATATGCAATCTTACAGCTGAGCACACTTTCCTGATAGTTCTTGATAACATTTACAGGTGTATTACTTCTGAATAGCTCTGGTTTATCTAATCAGGTTCTTTTCAGCTTACTGCATCCATTTCAAAAGAACTAGGGACTGAAAAAAATAGCTCGTTGGCATGCAGCATTTGGCAGTGATTCTCAGTTCCTGCTCAACAGCAGCCAAACATAAAACAGCACCCAAGGAGACAAAGACTGGTAGCCCTTTCATGTGGAAGTTAGAACTCAGACCAGCACTCCAGTAAGAGAAAACAGAATGAAGTCTGACAAGTTATTAATAGCTTTGCCTTATACATTACACATCTGAAAGAAGTGGATAAAACCGCTTTAGGAATTCAGCTTGCCTCACAAATATTCTCTAACTTATCTCAAGCAAGTTCAAGTTTGCCCACCTGAATATCCAATAACACTGCCAAGCCACGTCAGGAGCTTCAGACCAAAGCTCTGATGGGCAACAATAGATGAATGCATAACTTGTACTTTCAATGGCTTTGTCTGACGACTGGTATTTCTCTTAAAAAGAAAAGGAAAAAGGATGTAATGCATATTTAAGCGAGGACTAGCATACATTTCTGCACAGAAACACAGCACTCCTATGATTAATTTCGATATTTTAATATCAATACATATTCTAATTACTAACACCTACACAGGGAAGCAACAAAACCAAGAAAGTTCAAACTTCGTTTAACCTACTAATATTTCAAAGACCTTATTTTATGCAGTATCAACATATTTAGGCCAATCCATTTTCCACTCTTGGCCTCTTATCAACGTACACACTGCTCTGCTGCGTTTTACTGATAAGCAGGCCCACACAACCTAACATAGCCATGCATATTTGTTCCTCCTATGATATGCAAGTCACACACCAAGGCAAGAAACTGATGGCCCACGTGCTATTTTCAAAAATACAAATGAAACACACTGAGTTAAAGCAAGAAAAAGCATTTCCCCTTGTTAGAAACCTTAATACTTAGACATTACACATAACAGCCCTTTGCTCTTTGCAAAGGTGGCAAGTTAAAAACATTACACAACTTTATAGATAAGTTAATGTTGTCAAAATAAGTTTAAGGCCAGTAACTAGTTGCAGTACTTGTTTTTCAGCAGTAGTAGTATACATAAAGCATTCCTATTTCGTATGATTAAGTACTGCACTGCAGCAGTCCAAGAAAAATTAAGTGAAAAATATTCTTCCCATGTTCTTACATAGAAGAGCTTTGTATCAGACAGATATTAGGCATACATACACACACGCATAAATACACACACACAAAATGAAAGGGTATTTGTAGTTTCACACTTAGATTCAACCAGTAGCAATTTCCACTAACTGTGAAAGACACAAATAACTTCATGCTATACGAGTAAAACTAGAAGAGTTTAACTTCACTGACCTGAACTGACATGCAGTTCTGAAAGATGACATTGGAAGTTCCTGATCACACTCTGTTTACTGATGGGAAAAGCTGTCTAGGAGCTTCTTTTTAGGAAATGATTTTGGTCGTAAGGTAGACCAGAGTAGACAAATAAATAAAACCAGAGCCTCAACCTGTATTTTGATACCTCTACTAGGCACACTGAGGCAAAGATGAGGCAAACAAGCAAACAATTTTACTTACCACAATGACCGATTTTGCTTGATCGCAGTACTGGAAGTCTCCGTACCGAACAGACCTACGTCCCTTGAAATGGGTAAAGGAGTAACATTACCACCAGGTTCTGAACAAGAAGTTCAAATGCTGTTTTACATGAGTATAAAAGATACAGTAACAGTTTCAGACACACGTTAACCACTCTCACTTTCTGTGTGTACCAAGATGTAACCATCACACATTTCAAATACTGAAAACTTATCCTTAGTACTAATGCATTTAAAGATACTTCAGGCATTTCAAAGCCTTTAAAAAGCAGATACTAAAGCTAACTGGTCTTCTAAACATACAAATAAAGCCCCTGATTTATTTCCAAATTGGAAGGCTTTCCATCTTTCTATACTGTAAACACATCCATTGAAATAGCTGACTGGATTTATAATGTCTTACAGACAGAATAGCTTACTGAGATTTCAGATCTGGTCTGATGCCAAATCACTGTTTCAGGCATAACCTCCTCATTTCTTTTAGATACGTACACACATGCACAAGTATATAAGGATTCATATTTAGGATGAGGGCAGAGAACACCAGAAGGGAAAAAACACCAAAGTGCATCCTATAAATCCACAGCATGTGCTCAAGTCAGCACATCCTCAGAGATCAATAGCAAATCTTTTGGTTACCGATAGCACAGAGTAGTGGTAATATAAAACCGAAGTCTAGTTCAGTGTTAAGTAATATAAAGTAGTTGTATTTCCTTTCCCACCGCCATCCTTGAGGTACTTTAACAACCCAAAACGACAATTCTCCTTGCCGTTTTGGAAGAGCCCTCCTCCCCACAGCAGCCCCCCCAAAAGGCACAAGCAAACAAAACAATATAAAAACCAATATAAAAAGGCCACTCATTTTCACAGCAGCTGCTTAGAGGCCTATGGCACAAATAGCAAGATGCAGTTGTCCCCAGAAATTGTCCCTTTCTTGGAAAAAAGGCACACAAGCCACAATGCAAACACAGCTGACACCAACATAGTAGTTAAAATTATATTCAGCATGAGCTCATTGTTCTTTCTAACCACTGCATGAAATGTATTATCTCTTCCTGCCATTCTCATCTGACAATGATGAAAAAGAAAATGAAATTAAAACCAAAACAAACACAAATATTTCCATGAGCCCGGGAGCAAAAGCAGTCAATTAAGGATTTTATCCCCCACAGTTGACTGGTGTTTCTCTGAGAAACATTTCCAACGCTCAGGAGCACATACAGGGGCTCTTTCAATGTCAGCTCCCTGGTGTACAGTAAGGGATGAGCTAAATCTGCTACCTGTCCTTCACACGGCAGCAAGATACAGCCTGCTATCTACCCTCCCAATGCTTACTGGGGTACAGTTACACTCATTAACACTGAGATATACTCAGTATTAGGTCTGGTTTGGATTAGCCAACGAGTTACTAACGTATTTCAGGGTGACCTGACACACAGGGCTCAAATACATTAACCACATTTTGGGAAAAGAAACTAAAGTAAATGTAGTCATATCAAGTCAACATTAGGGTAAGTGTAAGCACAGGTTCTAGCAATACATTTACTTACATCTCTATCTACTGTTGTTGCAAAACCAATAGCTTCCTTCTGTGTGCAGTTGACAGCCTTCTGAAGAGTATAAATAACTTGTTCATAGGTATGGACTTCATCATTAAACAGCATGCAGTAGTAAGTGTCACTCTTCTCGCTTCAAAGCAAGGATTGAATTTATATAATTCAAAGTAATGCAATTTTAAATACAAACTTCTAGGTTAACCAAGTTTTCTAACATGCAGACAACCCAAGCCTGAGCTTCCTTTGCTATACTGGAACATCTCAATCTGACCACCCCTAACTTCTACAGGAACGTGCACCTTTCCTGCAGAATTAAGTCCCAAACGAGTGAAATCTCAAGACAACACTTTAGTCTGAGTATTATTTGTCAACATTTGTTGATTATGACTTGACAGTTTCCTACTAAGAACGCTTTGCCTTCCAGTGCAGCTGTGCTCAATGCATTCCCCATAGCTTCTGAGAGACGTCACCCGTAGTGGCGTTATTTTACCACACCTGGTTCCCTGATATGGCATAAAAGTACTATTAGACAACAAGACCTTGGCAGGCTCTTAAAAAGCCCAAACTCCACGATCCTCAAAACCACAACTTAGGAAGCTTACACAGATTCAGTGCAATCTTTTGATTCCCATCCTTTAGTTACACAGCATTCTTACTCACACAACACAAAGATACTAACAAATGAATCCATGATAACTGTGATGCTACAATCCACTTAAACAGTCTGAATGCTGCAAAATTCGTTAGTGGATCACCAAAAGCACAAAATGCTTTTTCCATCAGAATTTCAGTAACTTGGATCATTAAAAATTAACCTGCAACTTCTTTTACAGTGTTGAATTTTGCTAGTACTTCCTTTTCAATGTTAAGAAAACAAAGGTATCACAAAGATATTGTTTCATCATCAGTATGGAGAGAAAGGGGCTTTATAATCACACAAATAAAAAAATATGAGAAAACAAATCTATTATAATTATTTGCAAAATATTCCTGCCAATTTAGGAAAGGCAGAAAAAGTACCTAAAAATCAAAATCTGCATCTGCTATTGTTAATATCTGCAAACCTTTAAGAGGCAGAAGACAAGGACTATACTTACATCATTTCTAGGCCAGGCAATTCATTTTCCTTTTCCCATGTTAATATATCTACTGCATATTTAAATGTGATGGCAAAAATATTATAAGCTCTTGCTACCATATCTTCTGGTAAGTGCACAAGAGGGTCCTGGAAAATAAATAAAAAGAGCAATTGGGAACTTAAATGAAATTCAGAACAGAAATTGTCACATTTGCACCTCTCTGTCAAAGATGATGCAAGCGTCTTTAACCACTTGCTCTAAATGACCTCACATTTGAAAGGAATAGAGTCACGAATCATCCAGTTTCCTTCTTCCAGTTCTTCAGTGACAACCGCCAAAGCAGTAACCCAGCATTCAATACCTAAATGTTAACTGGTCTCTAATCACTCAAATTTCCACTCACTTCTCCATTTTCACTGTCATTGTTCCCACCTTCTAAGATAGTTCTGAAGATCTTCTAACTTCAGCTGTAAGAAAATCTGCTTTTACCACAACGTCTTCAAAACAGAATTGGAAATCACTCCATATTTTGTCCCACTTACCAATATTAGTAAACTGCTGGATATAGCCATACATATTATATATGTACATTATATATGGATATATCGCCTTGTTTTATGTACATGCATCGAGAGGCAAGAAGTCTTACCTATCCAAGTTTCTACAACATCCAGCACACTGGGACCATGACAGATGCTCCACATCTCTAACAGGCTGTGGTATATGAATAACAGAATACCTATATATATCTATGCATTTCATAATCATAGAATGGTTTGGGTTGGGATAATGAGCTCCCCATGTCCCAGTCTTGTTTACAATGGGCTATTCCCCTTTTGTACGCGGTCTATGCACCCACTTGTCTTTGTTATGCGCTCTTCAGCGTGCTCTCCATTCGACATCAGCAGCAGCCGCTACAAACTCATCCTCCTCTCTCTGCCAGAGCAGAATTGCTGCTGCTGCAGGAGGGGGAACTGACGTGAGGAGGGAAAGGGAGAAGAGTGCTGCCTCAGTCTGCAAAGCCTACTTTTTTGGAGCAGCAAATGAGAACCACTGCTAACTCTGAATCAGGTAGAGTACAGGCACCGCTGCCATTTCCTTCCAATCCATTTCAAGGGATTTGTGTGTGAACAGAAAACATTTAAGTCTCCTCTGAAAGGATTATTCTTCTACTAGTTCAAATGTTTGATGTTCAGAGCAATGAGTCCCTGTTCTACAAAGCTAGAAAGGGAACACTGCACGCCCTGCAGGTCACCTGGCATATACTGGGTCACTGACTCAATTCCTCATTTGATATTTTGAGGTATGTGTAACTGCTAGCCAATTAAAATGTTTCACAGTAGCCCAGTCCCTGGTTTATGATTACCTAGCACCTAATTTTGTGTTTCACCACAGCTTCTGTTGTATAAAAATTGTCACAACAATCTTTCCAGAACTTAAGTCTGCATTACCTCCAGGAGCCCCTTGACAGTCAGCAGTTCACCTGCACTAGTACTGCTGTCTATTTACCTTCTCCACCACCAAACAAGCTTTTATAGACCTCTACTCATATCACCATTATGGCTTTCCTTTAACAGCAAGTTGCTTTGATTTAAAAAACCTGTGCACTTTGCTTTGGTAAGAATCAGAACGCATATAGCACAGACAGCTTAACTTGGCTTCTTCATGCACATGATCACAAGGCAGACTCCCTTCACCTTTCAGAATAGGACAGAAGAACAAAGAAACAGAACTAAAGCTACAGAGGCAACCAAGAACATATAAAATGAAGCCTTTAAGTAGAAAATGTAATTCTAAATAGCTCTTTAAGTTGGACACTAATTTTGTCTAACACAGTGAGGTTCAAATACTACTACTGAAGTTCCTCCCACCTCTCATGCATGGTATACAAGACTGAAAATAACTTCATATGAATAATTTATATATACACACATACATACACGGCTGATGTTTTGAAACACAATGCCTCAACTGTTATTACCTCTTCTTCTGCAGTCTCTGAAGTGTTAATTTCATGCTTTTGACAGTAAGGACCTTCTTTCCAAGCTTCTGTATCACCACAGTCACAGAAACCTCCTCCACCTGATGTTGTCATCTACAAATATTTTAAAACAAAGCAGTTCAGGTGAATATGCATACACATACACGCACATTAAGACATGAGTAGTCACAGCTAAACTACAAAAGCATGACGAAGCTTTAGCCAGTACCCTACTGAAGTAGCACAGTGAAAATGTGTCTGCTTCTATGGTGGCTGAAAGCTCTTCTCCTTCATCAGTTTGCTTATGCCAAAAGAAAAGTAAAGAACACCCCACAAAAATCAAACAAAATCACCCAAACTTCCAACCCCCTGCCCCACCTCAGGGCTGCGGGGTTCTCCTGGACGCCAGGGGTTTTAATTCTACGACTTGCAATGCCATCTGCACTATTCCAGATTCTCAGGTTTAATCTGAACAAAGCTGAATTGTTTCACATAGCACTATTACACAGCAAGCAAAAGATGTGCTGCTTTTAGTGAAAGGAGTTCACAGACAAAACTTACACTGTTCACGTAAGTCTCAGCAAGCACAGAAAAAAAGTAGCTGAAAACTAATGATATATTGACACTGGTTTAGTACCATTTATTTTAAGGCTAAGACCACCTCAAATTAAGAGGTGTAATAATACTTTTTTTGAACCACAACTATTAACTGATTTATAGAAGAATTCCGCTTGTGCCTGTTTTTGGCATACAGGTACCTTTTGTATATACAGGTGCACCCTACAGATGGACACTGGAAAGGACATTTGCTTGCACTTTTGGATGTCACCTAGACTTGCTAATTCACTATGCCTGCAAACTGAAAACCTGCATCCAAGAAGCATGCTGGTATTAGCAAATTGGGCTGGGTTTCTAGTTTGGGGTTTTGGGTTTTGTTTTGGGGTTTTGCTTGGTGTTTGGGGTGTTGTTTTTTCCTAAATCCTAAAGCTCAGTGTAAGCATGCAGTGTGATCAGACTGACATTAACAGCAGGGCAGTCCTGTCAGAAACTGATCTACAGAAAGGCTGCACTGAGAGTTTTCACTCAGCTTCATAGTTTAAAACCACACCAAGGCCTTCTTGGGTATTCTTTGCAGGGTTATTTTTAACTCACCTCTACTACTAATAGCAGTATATTACTAAAATAAACAGCATCTACAGTTTTAGTTTTCTATTTTATGTTCAAAAGCAAACAAAAATGCTGCTATCGTACAGATTTTGATAATAGTTCAGAAGTTTAAAAAAAACTAGGTTTTGGTAAAAGAGGTTTCTTATTCAAAGTTTTTCAATTCCTTTAAAGATAGTCAAACATCACGGCGAAATAAAGTCAAAAACCAACTCTAATCCTGTATCCAATTCACATCTTAAAGATAACACACATTTGTAAGCTTAACTGGTGCGCATAAAACGTAATTGCTCGATACTTTCAAGTGTTAACTTTCAGAATTTACACTTGCATCAAAACACTCAAGTTCTTGGAAGATTATTGCAGACAGAATTCCAAACTTTGTGTCCATCCAACATTTTGGAATTCTACATTATTAACCAAGGAGTTTCATACACATGCAAAATTGATGACTACAACACATATTCCAGCAGTATTACTAACCCTGTATCGGTGCTCTCTGTGAATACTTCCAAGAAAGCACTCCATGCATAGCACACAAGTTGGGTCAACTGCACAGTCCCTGAAAACACCGAGAAATGAACAACAACAAAAAAGCAGTGTTAAACAAATGGGCTTGCCTTTAAGCACACTTTTTACAGCAGGTAACTTTCAAATATCACCAATGAACCCCCCGACTAAAGCACAGATTATCCTGAAAGAGGGAGGGAAACAAGTGAAGAATAAAATCATCTGTTCTCATAAAAGAAGAGGTTTTACAACATTGCTTGAGCAGCATGCATGCTTGGGCAATATAGCCGTTGACTTCAACGGATGAGACCAGTATACAAGCAAGTAAACAGATGAATTCCAGAACATGGTATAAACCCAAGCAAGCTCTCTCAAGTAGAGTACAAGCACTATCAACCTCCAGCAACTGGAGAAAACACTTTTTGCACTGAACACTCAAAGAAAGATAGCACACAAGAGATTACATCAATACTCTGCTTCTAAGATTAGCCCTACGAGCTCACTGAAGAGGTCCAAGAATGCAGTTTCCTGAACCAGGAGATCACAGACCGTAAGGTCCTGTCTACAAGCACTGCTATAGCAGATAGAAGAAATATTTTGAGCAAAAGGGGGTAAACGTATGAATGAGAGAATTATGCATTATATTTAGTCTCCCTGAGGAGCACTGAAAATAGGTGAACGCGTGTAACACAACTGACTTAAAGCACCTCAAGATTAAGGGAGTCAGGTTTTGCAATGTAGAAATAACTACCAAAAGAATGAATGTCTTACGATGGTTATTCTTAGAACAAGAATCCAGAGAAGCAATTTATTTTGTTTAAAAGAAAACACCAGAGCTCCTATGAAATGTTACTATCAAGAGTTCTCTTCATTTCATTTCACCAAATAAATTCAACCAGGTTAATCACTGAAAGATAACCAGGCAACCAGGACTTACTCTGCATGAAGTACCATTTTCACATTTGTTTTCTTTAGAGGAGCCACAGAAGGTGAAAATGTCAAAGTACAATGATATGAAGCTCTTCTGACTTAGATTAATTTGTGTTTCATAGTAATTCTCCTTAAATTAAAAAAAATAAACTTATTGCAACAATATACCTGTAAGACTGTGCAGATCAGTTCTACAATAGTGGGTACTGATTCTTCAGAGCTCTAAACCTGTGGCAGTATACTTACAAATTCAGTACCACCTGCCAAGGATGCCTACACTTAAAAGCAGACCTGTAAGCTTCCCAACTGGACAGAAAAGCCACTGCTATTACTGGATCTCATGGACTCAGAAGACCATCTTTTTTCTGTATCCCACAAAAGTTTAAGCTCTCACTCTTCTTCATTACCAGCTACAAATCGAAGAAAACTGTTGATGCACAACAGGAAACATGAACAGTCTTACATCTATGTTCTCGACTTAATCCAAAGAAGATGAAACTCTACCTTGATAAGAGCAACAGCAAAAATATTTTGTAATGACTTTTGACCCTGACTCGAGCGGAATATTGGATAAGATGGCCTACAAAGACATCCTTTCTGACCTGAACGACATTATGATTATACTGCTGTATTTAAATCTTTTTTCTGTTTGAAGACCCTGAGTACGAATAGTACATTCACTCATTCTCTAAATTCTACACCAATGGCTTGCGCTATTCTGTTTTCAACATACCTGACAGTATTCCCAAGGATATCATTTATATGTTGTTTGTCTTGAAAAAGCAGGTGTTTAAAAGAAATTAACAGAACTCCCCCAGTTTTCATTAGTACGTATGAAGAGAATTCATTCACTAACATATTACTTCTAGGCTGCAATTTGACTTCAAATTACTTCTGTTTTTTCAGTTCTTTGGGACCAGATTTCATACAAAGGTACTAAAGAAGCTCTGGAAATTCTTTTTATAGCCTCTTGAAAGTCTTCATCCTCCCTACCCTATTCTACTTGAAGAGGCACCTTACCAAGTAAACTATCTCAAGTCCACCCTGAAAGAGAACTTCAGAGAGTAAGGCCAATAAGGTATCATGTTTCTAGAAGAGGAGGCTACTAGAGGGTAACATTTGTCTAAGATCATTTCCATCCCCTAAATGAAGGGGATGAAAACCCAGAAAAACAAAACCTTGCAATGAAAGAGACATAACCCTCCCTCTGCCAACCCACTAAGTGTTCAAGTGTCTGAGAGAATGGTAGAAAAAACACACAAACCAAGAAGAATATGTGGCAGAGAGGGTACAAACTAAACTTAAACTACAGACATTTCAGGAAAGAGAAGATAAGGTAATGAATACACAGCTAGGAATACACTGGCTTAAAACTGAAGCTATTTTAGCTATTTGGAATTGGTTAGTGGTTTCCTGTCTTCTTTCAAGTAAAATGGTATTTTTTAGAGAGACCTAAAGATAGAGGTAGGGATGGAACAAGAAGCTGGTACTCCCATTTTAGCATCCAATAGATTGGTTGAACAGGTCACGGAAAATGGTCAAAAATACAGGATCAACTCTGACAGTTGTTCTTAAACACCTCAATAACATGCACACAAACCTGCCCACTTACTTCCGATTAATGAGCTTAAATAACACTGACAGTTAGTTTACCCCAACCACTTTCTTAATCTTGTCACAGAACCCCAGACTGGTTTGTGTTGGAAGGGACCTTAAGATCACCCAGTTCCAACCCCACCTTCCACTAGAGCAGCTTGCTCCAAGCCTGGCCTTGAACACTGCCAGGGATGGGGCAGCCACAGCTTCTCTGGGCACCCTGTGCCAGCGCCTCAGCACCCTCACAGGGAAGAGCTTCTGCCTTAGATCTAACCTGAACCTGCCCTCTTTCAGTTTGAACCCATCACCCCTTGTCCTATCGCTGCAGTCCCTGATGAAGAGTCTTACATTTCTTTTGTACAGAAAACACTCAACATTTTGCTAACTCGTATTTTCCCATTTACAGATCCGTAGTGCGTTCGTTTTCCCCTGGTTCCAGCTGTCATGAAACACTGCAAGGTTACTTTGAACTACATTTGGGATATGAACTTTTCACGAGGACAGTGTATTCTTACTGAAAAACATTCCCCAAAATTATAAATACTCCAAATTCTAAACGCTTCACAATGCTCAACTGAACTACCTGCAAGAATACGTAGGCTCTCCCACTTTAAAAACACGGCCACAGAGATGGGAAGGTTTGTTTGCTTGCTCAAGCTTTGGAAAACCAAATGCAGGATCTTCCCCACAGAGGTACCATTCCATTGGTCCCAGCAGAACGTGTTGTGCCAGCATGTCTTCCTTTTGTGGGGCAGGGTTAGGCCCCCTGCAGTAAATTTTTGGTACATAGTAGGCCAGATGCTGGTATACTTCTTTCTGAAGGTCATTTGCTTGTAGCCATTTCTTTCAAATGAAAAGGAATAAGAACACAGATTGCTCATTAATAAAAACACCAATCACAGTTCTAGCATCAAGATAACTTTTTAATTTCTAAATCAAACGATCTAAACCGGCAATGCAAAGCTAGAAAGCCACGCTTCCTTCTAAGTGTGAAATCTAGATGATCAGAAAGACATTAAGGAAGGAATCATTAGCTTCCCTGCTTGCACATTTTATCCTTTTGGCACACAAAATTCTCTGCAAAACCACAAGATTTAAGAGACCAAAATGTTACAAATTTTCCTCTGGGATGCATGACCAGGAAAATGTCCAAGATTAGCAGTGACTGTTAGGATAAGGCCCAGACTATGCTGGTTGCATTTCTCTGAGTGCAGGCTGATGCTGCCAGCTGGGGACACAGGAGGAACAGAAGCCTGGAATTGGCAAGGAACAGGCAAAGACAGCAAGTACAAGGAGAATGGCAAACACAGCATTAGGTAATGGTCCCTCTCATTGAATTTCAACACATCACCTATGAAAATTAAAGGGACTTGGTTTCTCCTACCACCAAAATAACTTAACTGGATTACTATTTCAAGTGTGATGTTAGACCCATGAATTCCTGGACTGGGTTTGTGTGGCCTCAAGTTTTGGTAGCGGGGGGACGACGGGGACTGCAGAGGTGGCTTCCTCTATGTCCAACAGAGCCAGTGCAGCCGGCTCCAAGACAGACCTACCACAGGCCAAGGCTGAGCCCATCAGTGATGGTGGTAGTGCCTCTGGGATAACAGATTAAAGAAGGGAGAGTAAGAAAAAAACACCTGAACAATTGTGAAACAGCTCTGCAGACACCAGGGTTCGTGAAGGAGGGGAAGAGGTGCTCCAGAGCAGAGATTCCCCTGCAGCCTGCGGTGCAGCCTATGGGGAGGCAGCTGTGCCCCACAGCCCATGGAGGTTAATGGGGGAGCAGATTTCCACCTGCAGCCCATAGGGGACCCTACGCCAGAGCAGGGGGATGTCCAAAGAAAGCTGTAATCCCATGGGAAGCCCACACTGAAGCAGGCTCCTGGCAAGACCTGTGGCCTGTGGACAGAGGAGCCCACAGTGGAGCAGGTTTGCTGCAGAAGCTCTGACCCCAAAGAGGACCCACATTGGAGCAGCCTGTTCCTGAAGGATGCACCTGGAGAAGGGACCCAGGCTGGAGCAGCCTCTTCCTGAAGGATGCACCCCATGGAAGGGACCCAAGCTGGGGCAGTTTGAGAACTGCAGCCCATGGGAAGGACTCGTGCTGAAGTTCATGCAGGAATTGGCTCCTGTGAAGGGACCCCACTCTGGAGCAGGGGAGGAGTGTGAGGAGTCCTCTCCCCTGGGGAGGAAGGAGCAGCAGAGACAACGTGTGATGAACTGACCACAACCCCCATTCCCATCCCCTGTGGCACTCGGGGGGGGAGGAAGTGGAGGATTTGGGAGCGAAGTTGAGCCTGGGAAGAAGGGAGGGGTGGGGAGAAGGTGTTGTAAGATTTGGTTCATTTCTCATCATCCTGCTGTGGTTTGATTGGTAACAACTCAATGTCCCCCAGTGGGGTCTGTTCTGCCTGTGCTGGTAACTGGTGAGTGTCTCTCCCTGTCCTTGTCTCGACCCACGAGCCTTTTGGTGTCTTTACTCTCCCCTGTGTGGCTGAGGAGGGCAGTGACAGAGCGGCTTTGGTGGGCACCTGGCATCGAGCCAGGGCCAACCCACCACAATTCTCTTAATCAATGAATTGTAAAAAACAATGTTGACAAAGGTTTTTAAAAGCCAACAGACAAAGATTTGCAGCTGCCATAAGCCACGGAAAAACTCACTGCTCCTGCCAGTTGCTGAGTTGTTTGGGATTTTTTTCCCTTGAATGCACACGGAGTAAAACAACCCTCTAGGACAACATTTGTTTTATGTCTGCCTTATGGATTACAACTTTATAAAAGTTCAAACTGTAAATTAAGGTTGCAAGGCTTTTAAAATAAACAACTGGGAGCAAGCCCATAATGCAAGCGTGCACTGATTAAATCCTGTGTTACATAAACAGCCTTAGTCTGCCATTTCTCATTGTAAATATGACAACCAGATACCCCCTGGCAACTTCGGAACAAGAATTTGGAATCAACCTAAAACTGTACATGGAAACCAAGAATTAATTATACCAAAACAAGTGGGTTTGGTAATCAAATGTTACAGCTTGATTTACTCTGAATTATTTATGGCTTACTCTAAAGAAGTTATGATTGAGACAATGGTTGTACTAAGTTCCTTAGGATACAGCCAGAGGCAGCGCAGCACTTAGCCCTTGGGTTTTTTTAACATACTGTTCACTTACTAATATTAATTTCATTACTGATCATTAATATTAATTTACTGGACTACATTTTCTAAAGCAGAAATTGATACTAAAAAAACCAAACAACTTACTTGTTAAGCACAGCCCTTAGTAGACCAAGATGCTTTCTCCTCAGTTCTCTTTCCTTAAGTTGGAATCATTAAAAATCACAAACAATCTACTAGGGCTTTCTGTATTGATCAATTATTTTTATTCAGGCAGCCTTTTTCCGAGGAAGTCCATGGGAAAAGGTTGCCGAAAAGCCACATCCAACAATCCAGAAGTTTACAGATAATCTCACCAGGATCCAGAGAATACCACACAAATGGGTAAGGTTTTCATGTCTGCTTATTTCCCCCAGCTCATTAATCTTTTCCTCTCCTTTCACCATTTGTGCCAAGTATCTCCTACCACCAGGAACTGACCTAATCACAGTGGAACTGAGTTTGTCTCTTCTATGTTTTCCATTTAATAAGATCATTTTTAGATTTCTTTCTAGGGCACGTGTTATTACACCTGCATTTTTCTCAGGAAAAAAAGAAGTACTTTTAATTTCAGCTTTTTAATGCAGCAATACACTACTGAGTTCTACCTAGAACATACACCACGCACATTAGCTACCCTACAAGCTCAGACAAATACCTAGCCAGAGAAAATTCTTGTTCCTCGGGTAAACAGCTTTCCCATCCCCAAAAACTCTGGCAGTAGTTGCCTGAAAGTTAGGTGTGGCAACACTGAACGTCATCACACCTAAACCTCTTTTGGAGCCAGTTCTACACACATAACTGTGCATAAGGCTTTGAAAATCAGCTCCTGGCTCAAGGAATATCGGAAAGGAGTACAGGCTACCAGGGCAAGGAAACAGGAAGGTAAGACAAAGTATTGTGGTGCACGTAGAATTGTGTATGTGTGTTGTGCTGCCTAGGAGGCAATGGACTCCAGCGAAACTACTCAAAAATGTGGCAATCTCTTCTTCAACAAAAGCATTTTGTATTCAGGCAAGTTTTCAAATGGTGTTTGTCTTCTCTTCCAACCTGAAGTCACATGGAAGAAAAACTAATGTTCCACTCTCCCCAAAGAGGGAAGTGTATCCCCTGTCACTTCCTCCCCCTCATTCTCCCGCAGCAATTTTTGACTGCCCTGGAAAAGCACTGACCAAACGGTCCATCAGGGCTTCTATTAAATCCACATCTAAAATAAGGAGATACTAGGAAAACAAGACATGTAATAAGCCAATTATAGCTCATGCTAGTGATGACAGAGGATAAAAATGAGAGAGAAGTGACCAAATTTAAGCTGGTGCTTGTACCTGTAGCGAATTCCTAATATGCTCCACTTTTGCACGTTTGCCTTGGGCTTATCTATAGCATGACCCAAAAATAATCTGCTACGCACAAAGACAAGACAGTCTGAGCTTAGTTTGGGCTACTTTATGAAGTGCTTCATGAACTATTTGGCTTGCTGTTGAGCAGAAGGAAGCCTAATCCTGGAGCTAAACTAGCTAGGATATAGCTAAGGATGCACATTTGGCCATCTGATCACACCTCTGTCTGCGCTGTAAAGATAACAAGCGTAATCTGAATTCTAACACAGCACAGAATCATAGCATGGCTAAGGTTGGAAGAGACCACTGGAGGTCATCCAGTCTACCCCTATCTCACGTTTTCTCCTGGAAAGCAACCAATGTAATTCTCACTGTTAAATACTCAGAGGCAGTTCTTTGTGTTCTCAACCTACAGATATGAACATGAGCAGTCCCAGTGTTTTAACACATCAACCCAGTTCCTCAAACGCGCAAGCGTCTGGCATCTGTGCCAGAAACAAAAGTTTCTCTGAAAACTTCACCCTTGCTTCACTTTCAACTCCTCTTTATAGGAGAGAGAGAGAAGTATATCAACACGAATAGATTACTTGAACTATTACATCGATTTCACTACTATTTCCTCTACAAACGCCCCATTCCAACAGCCCTAAGCTTAACCAGTGCAAGCCTTTGTTAGAAGCGTATCTTGAATACCCAAGAAGAACGCAGAACCCCGTAAACTCCGCGCTACAAAACCTTATTTGCGGGCAGACATCGACCTAAATAAACCGGGGAGAAGGAACCTTCTCACGTCGAGATACGACTGCAAGCGGAAAGGCAGCACAGGAGGCAGGAGGAGTGAACTTCTCGGCTGCCTGGAGAAGGGAAGAAGCAGCAAGCGAAGGAGAGAGGTCCAGAGCGGCGGCCCCGCTGCCGTCCTCACCCGCCAAGCCTCGGCGGAGCCAGCCGCGCTGGGCGGCTGGCTGGGAGCTGCCACAACCACCGGAAAAGCCGGCTGCGCGCTCCGAGGGACCCCGCCGCTGCAACAGCGACGCCGGCGACAAGAGCGGGCCGAGGGCAGCGAGAGGCGCCAGCGCCGCGCTCGCATCCTGCCGGGCCAGCGGCACCCCCGACCCCCGCTCGGCCCCACAAACAGACCCCGGCCCTCAGGGCCCCACCGCCGGCCCGGCAGGACGGTGCCGGCCCCGCGGGCCCCCGCTCCTTTCTCTCTCCGCCCCAAGCGCTTCTCGCCCCGCCGGGCTGGCCCGCGGCTTACCACGGCGATCTCCTCGGCGGAGCACTCCAGCAGGCTCCTGTCAATGGCCTGCACCTCCGCTTCCAAGTCCGCCGCCATCTTAACCCCCCCCCCCCGCGCCGCCGCCGCCGCGGCAGGGACACCCGGAACCGGGCCGGGCCGGGCCGCGCAGCCAGGGAAACCCGCTTCCGCTTCCGCCCCGCCTCGGCCTGGCGTCACGGCCCGCGGGGCGCGCTGGGAGCTGTAGTCTGGCGCCGCCGCGTTCACCCTCAGCGGTCAAAGAGGAGGCGGTGCCCTGAGGCGCTTTGGGGGGAGGGCGGGCGGGCGCGGTCCTTGGTCCCGCTCGTTTCCTCCAACGTTGAGGGGGCAACGCCGGGTGTCCCCTCCCGAGGCTGAGGCCCGCTCGCCCTGTCAGTGCTGCCTGTGAGAGAGGGGCCAGCAAGGGCTTCGTTGCCCCCTCCCGAGGCTGAGGCCCGCTCGCCCTGTCAGTGCTGCCTGTGAGAGAGGGGCCAGCAAGGGCTTCGAGGAGGCCCCCCCCCCCCCGCCCCACCACACCCTGCCTGAGTGAAAAGGAAACATGAAACCCGCTGAATTAGGTGAATCATAGGATCCCAGGCTGGTCTGGGTTGGAAGAAAGCTTAAGATCACCCAGTTCCAACCCCCAAACACGGGCAGGGACACCTTCCACTGGAGCAGCTTGCTCCAAGCCCCTGTGGCCAACCTGGCCTCGAGCATTGCCAGGGATGGGGCAGCCACAGCTTCTCTGGGCACCCTGTGCCAGCGCCTCAGCACCCTCACAGGGAAGAGCTTCTGCCTTAGATCTCACCTGAACTTGCCCTCTTTCAGTCTGAACCTGTTACCCCCTGTCCTATGGCTGCAGTCCCTGATGAAGAGTCCCTCTCCAGCATCCTTGTAGCCCCCTTCAGACACTGGAAGCTGCTGTGAGGTCTCCACGCAGCTTCTCTTCTCCAGGCTGGACAGCCCCAATGTTCCATATGGGAGGTGCTCCAGCCCCTGATCGTTCTGGTGGCCTCCTCTGGACTTGCTCCAACAGCTCCACGTCCTTCTTACGCCGAGGGCACCAGCACTGCACACAGTGCTGCAAGCAGGGCCTCACCAGAGCAGAGCAGAGGGGCAGCATCACCTCTCTCGACCTGCGTGTTCGACTTCAAATTGGCAACTACAGCTTTGAGACAAATGTTACTATACTGGAGGAGCTGTAAACACTGTCACCCAGCCGTCCCCTGCCTGGCTCCCGCAGGGCCCCGCTCCACCCCAGCTGAGCCCTGCAGCCCAGCCTTGCTCACTGCGGTCGAGCTTCAGGTCTGTGAGCTGGAAAAACAGTCACCCCTAACAAGGCAAACAACCGCCCTCCGTAATTTGTTTCATTATGCCTAATGCCGGCTCTGCTTCTGACGAGGTCTCGACGAAAACCTGTTGTACCACTGTTGTAGCCATGGGCTTGTCTGCGTGCCGGCGCCGCACCACGGCAATTACAGCCGGGCCCGAAACCACACGGCACCCGAGCGGATGCTTGAGCCGTGCCAAGGGCTTAACACCACACCGTCCTCGGGGAATTGCTGTGTGGACCGGAGCGTCGCGCACAAACTAAATGCTGTTTCCACCTTGCACCTGCCCTCAGCCTTCACAGAGATGAGGACCTACCCTGCAGGAGCCTGTCCCAGCAGATCCTATGAGGAAGTCTCTGCTCAGGCCAGTTTACACTCCCAAATCTAGACCGTGCAGGGGAGGGAAATAAACAGGCAGGAAAGACAAACCGAGTTGTAATTGCCTGCAGGGCTAGCCGGAAATGGCCGTAAATGTTCCCTTTTGCCAAACAGCACTAACTTACAAGAAAACTCTGCATTTAAAGTGATTCCCAGTTCACAGCTTATATTCTATATCGTGTTCAAACGTTCTCATAGTGCACCTGCAGAGTTGCCTTTTCCTTTTTCATCTCGTTCCTCTCTTCTTCCTTTTCCTCTTTCTCCTCTCAACTAATAATTTAAATATTGAGTTACCCAGGGGAGATAACATTATCTTATGCCTGTCCAAGCAGTTAACAATTACATCTATGGCCATATATATTAATATAAGAGAGAAGGTGGGCTGCGTGCCATTGCCTGGCTACTCTTGAAAAGATTTAACGTTCCCTGCGTCAGGGGGCAGCAGCACACTCGCATATTAGTCATACTATATAAGTGCTTGTTTCTGAAACCTCAAGGGTTTATAAATCATCACATTCACTTACATACTGCGTTTGGGAGTTCTGGGGAATTTTGAGATGAAGGGAATGGGCATGTCGGGAAAGACTGATGGCAACAACTGGAAAAGATGGGTTTAACCACTGCTAGGAGGGAATCATAGAATGGTAAAAGGATGGCCTTTAGGATATTAATTTTATCACCTAATAAATAGTCTAAGAATAAGAGTAATTTCCTTTCGTCCCTTACTATATGCAGCGTCCATCTTTTTACTGTCTTTATTTTTATCTAATTTTCCACTTCTTGAGCAATCCTTCTTAGAACACAGCAAATAATTCTATATTCTTCCGAAAATCAGTAGAGCCCACGCTGTTTCTCATTCATGTGCTGTCGATGCTTAAGGAACACAGCACATGACGCTTCTTTGGAGCAAGGCAGAGGGTAAAAGAAAGCTGTAGGATTTAATTGTCTCTCCTTCTGGGCTGCATGAAGAAAATGATGATAGAAAAATCATAGAATAGTTTGGGTTGGAAAGGACCTTCAAAGTTCATCTTGTCCAACCCCCTACAATGAGCAGGGACATCTTCGACTACATCAGGTTGTTCAGAACCACATCCAGCCTGGCCTGGAATGTCTCCAGGGAGGGCACAAGCTATCCTGGGGATAAATAAATCCTGGGGTTTAGTAGTGTGAAAGGCATCTTATTTTACCTAGAAAGATGGGTGACCCAAAGAGAAATCAGACTACAAAGCCATTATTTCAATATAAGCATAACAACTTCCTGGCTATCGTTGTTTATAACTTTGGGTAGAATGGTCCATAACTTTTAGCCTGTGCCATTAACTTCATAAGCAAAGATACTATTCAAATTCAGGGACAATAATTGAGGTTGTGGAGGCTGCCTTTGTCTTCTGCCAAAGAGACTAACTCTTCGCAGGTCTATTATCAGCTAGAAATGGAAGAAATCTAGAGAATTTAACATTTCAACAGGGTTAATAGTAAACCTTCATAGCGTTTCCCTCCTGTAGCTGATGCGTTTCTGGGCATCGCCTTGCTTTCAACGCACACATGAAAGATGCAGATACCATCTGTGTCTCTTTCAAATCAAAACTAAGTGGCACTTTGACTGGGGGTCAATTAACTCACTTAGGTTCCTGTAGTTTTAATAAATGCTGCATCCATTGAAAGCACAATGTACACAGGCGTATCCGAACAAATACTAATTATGACAGTGGGGACTGATGGTTCCTTTTTAAAAACTCTTTTAGGTGGCACTAACAAAACAGCATCTTCCACACTGGAAGACTGCTTCTCGATGCCGGTCCAGCAGAAGTCACCAGCAGCAGCTAAGCTGAAGCCCAGCTGTGAAAGAGAAAGGGCTTACAGCAGACCATGCTCCGAAGGGGTGCTCTGCCTGCAGAAATGATTGTCATCTTGGCTGGGTACTGCTTGAATGTGCTCATCTTCAGGGCCTGTTGCATTTGTGGCTAGGAATGGGTGACATCATAAGATAAAGGGATGTTGGAGGGAATTTTTAAGTGGCTGGTTTGCTGGCGTGTTCACTATACCTTAAATGCAGTCCATTTACTATCACTGTGTTAATTTAAATATAAATAGAAAAACATGGCACATCTAGGCTGCAGGGATAGATGTCTTCTTTATAGACTCAGAGAAATAAAACACTATTTAATTTCCCCCACATCGATGGACTTTCAGGGCAATTATTGTGAAAGGCAAGTCTTGTGAAAGGTACATATCCTGGTGCAGTTAAAAAGGCATTAAACAACTTCCTTGTGTGCTCTCTAAAACAATGCTGCAGTTGTAACTTCAATTCAAAGTTGAACTACTAAAGCAAATGACTGGCACTTTTCTGCATTAAGTTGATATTACGTACCTATGTCTAAGATCATCACCTTGCAAAGGCATTTGGATATTTTTATATAGCAAATAGAACTTTTAAAGCCACCATCATCATCATCATCATCATCGGTGCCGGAGGAGGTGGGTTTATAGTCACCATCTCCTACATCGTCTTCAGATAAATTCAGATGGCAATTCTTCTATTTCTGTGCTGCCAATCCCAATGACAAATGATGCTGAGCAAAATAGAATTTTGCCTGTGATAATGTTAATTAAAAGATGAATTGTGAATGAGGTGAACAATGACACCCGGTACTTGGTGGATTGATAAGACACAGCTCGCTAAGCAAGGCATTGTTCAGAACAAAAGAGCCCATGGAAATCTGCAAACACAGGTTATTTCAGGAGTTTGGTTCAGAATTAGAGGATTAAAAATACTATCTGTCAAACTGTAGGTGATTCTTTGTTCCTTGGAGGCAGTAGTGCTGTAATATCAGCCCTTTCAGCAATAGAGCCGAATAAGCTTATTTCTTTTCCCTGCTTTTATCTTTGCATGATTTTACATTACATGTGTGCAATGTTCTAAACATGATGTCAAAAGAAATGATTTTAAAAAGGTTCTGAAAGCAGATGTATATTGCATAATAACAGTGAACACAGGAGACATAATGGAAAGCAGAAAGATACCGTGGCCATCTTTTTGTCTGGTGAATGCTCTCTGCAAGCCTGGCAAAGGCAGTTACACAACTGCTTTTTATTGCATGAGGCAACAGCAGTATTGCTAAGCAGAACGATATGTGGAATTAGGAAGCTTCTTCAGCCCTGGAAAGGAACTAAAAAGACAGAGGAAGGGTTCTCCAGGAAGAGAGCAGGGCAAGAGGGTGTGCGCCTTCATTAGTGGATCATGTCAAGGTGATGTAATTTATTCTCACCAAGCAGTGGCTTAGGAGAAATACAGTGCAAACTGAATCCATGATAATTTCGCTTCTTTCTGCAGTGTAACATGTCACCAGTCTAGAGCTCGATGGTAAATTACAGCACCAGCCTCTGAAAGAGATGAAACAGGAGCTAAGGGAATAGGCAGTAATGAGGTGTACGAGGGGAAAAAATAAACACAGGAGTGAAGGGAAAAACCCCACATGTGTAAAATAGTGCCTGATCTCATTGGTTTATGCTGTAAATTCAGAACGATGCTGGTGTATATTTAGACACAGCAGTTAATACCAGGAAGTCTGCGAGCTAGTACCAAGAAAGCCTACATGTGTGGTGCATGGGTGGTCAGCTTTGACACATAGGAAGGTGCAAGCACCACCTGAAGTTGTTGCTGTAGCTGTCGCCCCTCCCTCTCTGATGCCGATGAACACGCAGGCTGATGGTGCAAGCTTCCTCTTCACAGGCTTGTCGCTTGTGTGGTTGACTGTTTTTAGGTTGGCAAACCTAATTATTCTTGAGACTTCTGCCCCCCCCCCCCCCCCGTGTCTCTATGGAGGAGTATGCAGACGGATAGCCACCCCTATGAAGTGTAATTGTGTGTGCTAGGATGCTGAAGGACCAGACTTTGAAAACCCCTGCACTAAGAAAGAGCAATCATAGAATCAGCTGAGCTGGAAAAGCCCTTTAAGCTCACCAAGTCCAACCGTTCCCCAGCACTGCCAAGGCCACCACTCACCCGTGGCACTGAGGACCTCGTCTCCAGGGGGTGTGAACACTTGCAGGGACGGGGACTGCAGCCCTGCCCTGGGCAGCCTGTTCCAATGCCTGAGCACCCTCTGGGCAAGGAATCGTTCCTCAGCTCCATCTAAACCTGCCCTGGTGCAGCTTGAGGCCGTTTCCTCTTGTCCCATCCCTTGTTCCTTGGGAGAAAAGCGCGTCAACTGCAGCCCAAGAAAGTGAGGTAGGTTGGTTAAGCAGTGCTGCTGCAACAGAAAGGGACCTTTTGAGTCACGACCACTGCGGTGGCTGCTTCGCAGGAGTGCCAGCCTTGGGCAGGAGGCAAAATCTTGCTTTTCCTCTCTGTAGCACTAGGTGGCACCAGGCTGCGCAGCCATGGCCTCTGCTGCTGGTTCCACTCCAAGCCCACACCGACTCCCACTCTCTCCAGTGCACCCGGAAGGGTGTGGGTGGTGGCACTGGGGGAAGCATCCGACTTCAGAGCTTTTCTATAGCCCAGGCTTTAACTGTTCAGAGAGCAGCACCTGGGAAAGTTCAACAGTTTGTGAATGTCAGCTGTCAGAAATGTGCTGGAGAGGGACTCTGCATCAGGGACTGCAGCCATAGGACAAGGGGTGATGGGTTCAGACTGAAACAGGGCAAGTTCACGTTAGATCTAAGGCAGAAACTCTTGTGAGGGTGCTGAGGCGCTGGCACAGGCTGCCCAGAGAAGCTGTGGCTGCTCCATCCCTGGCAGGGTTCAAGGCCAGGCTGGCCACAGGGGCTTGGAGCAAGCTGCTCTAGTGGAAGGTGTCCCTCCCCGTGGCAGGGGGTTGGGACTGGAGGAGCTTTAAGGTCCCTTCCAACCCAAACCAGACTGGGATTCCATGATTCTAAGATGAGAAATATGCTGTGGAATGCCTGGGGGCCATGGTAGGGCCTTGGGTGGTAGGAGAGGCAGGAGAGGGACAGAAGCAAGAGTGGCCCAAGGAGTCTCCCACAGAGGTGCGCAGCAGGATGAGCACAGCTGCACTCATCCTTTGGCAGAAGAAGCCAGAGCAACCTCTTCTAGCAAGGCCCCTGCCTTCAGCACCGCAGAGGAGGTTCTACATGGACACCACAATGGTGACACTTGACGACATCGCTTGTTCTTGGCTGATAGAGACAAGAACTGATACTGAACTGCTGGAGGAAGAGTTCTTGGCTCCATGTAAAACACGTTCTTAGAATCCTAGACTCATGGACTCAACCAGGCTGGAAAAGACCTCTAAGCTCATCCAGTCCATCCGTTCCCCAGCACTGCCAAGGCCACCACTGACCCATGGCAATGAGGCCTCGTCTCCACGCTGTGTGAACACTTGCAGGGATGGGGACTGCAGGCCTGCCCTGGGCAGCCTGTTCCAATTCCTGAGCACCCTCTGGGCAAGGAATTGTTCCTCAACTCCATCTCAACCTGCCCTGGGGCAGCTTGAGGCCATCTCCTCTTGTCCCATCCCTTGTTCCTTGGGAGCAGAGCCCAGCCCCTCCTGGCTCCATCCTCCTGGCAGGCACTTGTAGGGAGCCATCAGGTCCCCCTGAGCCTTCTCTTCTCCACACTGAACCCCCCAGGTCCCTCAGCCGTTCCCCATCACACTTGGGCTCCAGGCCCTGCACCAGCTCCGGTGCCCTTCTCTGGCCCCGCTCCAGCACTTCAATGTCTCTCTTGCAGTGAGGGGCCCAGAACTGAACCCAGGATTCGAGGTGCAGCCTCACCAGTGCCCAGTGCAGGGACACAGTCACTGCCCTGGCCCTGCTGCCACACTGCTGCTGATACAGGCCAGGATGCTGGTGGCCTTCGTGGCTGCCTTGGCAAAAGCTGCTCATGTTCAACTGGCTGTAGTTAGACAGGGGATCCGTAGAGGAAACAGGAACATAGGAACATAGAGCCCAGAAGCGAAGGCAGGATCAATGACAGATTTATCTGGGAATATGAAAATGCTTTGAACAACTGAACCAACTCTTCTTTTCCCCTTCATTCGCACAACGGAGCAATTTTAAATTAGAACAGGTTGTAACAGATTTAATTTAGATCACCATGGTGCCTAGTGTAATGCTACAGCATTTCCCAGTTTATCTTTTTCCCTGATTTTAAAGGGCTAACCAGGTTTTACATCGTGAATCTGTTACAGCATGTATGGCCGCTAGACTGTCCTGACCAATTAGAGTTCTCTTTCTACTGCCCCACGATTAATTCTGTTAGATAAAACTACTGAAATACAACCGAAGGTAGAAATAGAAAGCATTTAAGTGCTGTACAGCCATGATTTACTCTGCGGGGATGCATTTAACGCTGTCTCCAGCAGAACAGCTTCATCCATTTTCCAAACATTCATTTGTTTATTTCAAGATTAGTCTCAGTTATAAACAGACATTAAATCACCTCCAGGCCCTAATACGTTGTAATGAAGTATTGTAAACCTTGGGCTATGTTGGTTTAAACAATGTAATCAGAAAGCAACAAACCCATTTTCTCCTGGTTCTTGCCAGCTCCCTGACTTGGTCTCTCTATTCAAAGAGAAGGTCTTTTTAGTCTGTAAATGTCAAGGTCAGTCAGAGGTCAAGTTTGTGCTTTTGAGCCGTGGTTCCTTTCAGGTTATTGCCTTTGTTTTATTACTGAAAGGAGCCATCCATTTTGGCATATAGAGCAAAGAAGTCATGTAATCCGATTAAAGACAAAACCAACAAGTCCGAGTAATGGGGAGGGGTTGACAGCGGCACAAAAACCCCCGTTTTCTGCCCACGGTTAAGCCTGTGCTGAGTAATTAATGGTCCTTCTATGAGCCTGTCTACGCTGGGAAAAGTGCCTAACTGGTTCTCAAAGCACTCGCTGGAAATCTGGTTACAAGCACGGCCCAGAGCCCCTTTTAGTCAAGCGTGTGTCCTTCTACTGCGATGCTCAGGCATGGAGGGGGACAGAACCTTCCATCTCAGAAGGAGACAGGCACAGTCCTAGGCAGAGGGTCCCTGGAAGCAGAGAGACCTGAATTAACGAGGAAGAAGGAGGGAAACATCTGTAGAGAGTTAAGGATAAAAGGAGGTTATTAGAAAATAAACTTGCTTTGCTGGCAGTAGAGAGAAGAAGTGGAAAGCAGGGTTACAGCATGCAGGTTGGGATGTAGCTGGATCGTTATGTACTGGGCATAAAATCTAGGACATAAAGAATTAACTCCAAATACCTCACTGATTTCCTGATGGAGAATGTTTGTGCGTAGTGCAAGGTCAGTAGAAGGAAAAATAAGGAAGAGGAAACAAGATAGAACCAGAGGTTAAAACGGAACAAATAAAGCGCAGGATCATTTAAAGAACACTGGCCTCACAGGGGTATCTACACAGAGGTACCCGAGGGAAAACGGGATCAGGTACAAAACTATGGGCTTGCAACACTGTCATCTCTACTTGTCACTTCTTTGAGGACAGTCGGCTGTGGAATGTGAAAGCTACTGAGGTTGTACAAACCCCAGGTTTCATAAACAGCATTCATAACATTATTTTCACATCCCTCAGACAAGCGTATAGGTTATCATAACCTCAACATCTCTGTCTGCTGGCAAGACAAGACATTACTGTCCTGGAGCGTATGCAAGCATATGAACTGACTGGATCCGTTACTAATAGAAAGAGATGAGCTGATTGAGAGCGCAGATGGCAATTGCAGATAAGATGAAGAACTGCATGAAATGTAGGTAGGAATTGCAGAAATGAACACCAAACCAGACATGTGATTGAGCATACTAAACATTACAGAAGTAGAAATGGGAAGCAGAGTAATCTCCATTCTGCAGCTTGTGAAACAAGCCTTACAGAAAGCCAGAGTGTAAAACTTCCCAGCCTCTCACACTGCAAGGGCAGATAGACAGTAAAGATGCTTGGAACTTCAGTATGGAACAGGTCCAAGGTCTTCAGATAGCCTTGTAAAAAGAAGGGGAAACCACTGGCACATGCACTAGGGAAGGACCTCACACAGGGCTGCTCCTTAAACACAGGCTCAAGGGGTTTCAGCAAGCACTTCAGCAAGAATGGCCCCTATAGTGGTGCATCAGACTGCTCAAAAGCAGTCTGGAAGAAGCCTCACCCAACCCTGGGTTTTCTCCTTGGGTTGAGCATAACTTAAGGCCACAAGTTCAGCTGAATAATTAGGGCTGAATTTATGTTCTTGTCTTCTTTTGCTTCCAGCACAGCACACCAGAAGTGCAAAGAAAGCGAAATACACCCACAAGTCCCCATGTGGGGATTTCCTCAACTGACAGACAACCAGTGCAACTCCTTTGCCTCTCTTGGGGGTGCAGAGGAATTACCAGTGTGGCAATGCCCAGCATCGCTGCCTGCAGGTGAGTCAGTGTCAGCTTTCCTGGAATCATAGAATAAACCCCTCTTGTAGTGAGGGGCCCGGAACTGAGCACAGCTTTGGGACTCTGACCAAAATCCATGGAGTTGAACCTGTCCTCTCGAGGGGGTTTAGAAGAGATGTCTGCACGATGAGAGGACATAGAAGCTGTAAAATATATACCCAGAGAAACACAAAGTCTTGCCTTGTCATCGTTAGAATACTTGAATGAAGTGAAATGGATTCTGCAGAGAGCAATTAAAGCAAATGTCGATTTGAGAAACCTCTTTTCCCTCCCTAGATGTGACTCCCCATATTCCATCAAGCTTTACTAGCAGGCTGGCAATGCTGTGGGTGCCACAAAGAGGTGAGCCTTCTGGTCCCTAAGTCATCACTAAGTCATCTGGTCCTCAGTCATCACTAATGGGCTCGAGGGAGGTCGCAGATACAGGAGGCCAAGATGGTATCACACATGTCTAGAAGAAAACTTTGGAGACTCTTAGAGGAAAAGAGAGTTCCCAGTTTGCACCATTAACTCTCTTTTCAACAGAACAGACCCAAAGGCTGAGACTTGCAGTCTCACAGACCTAAGCTTGCATCTGGAGCTTTACGCTGAGGTTGTTTGGGGGACCCTCTGCTGTTTGTTTGGAGACTCACAGGCTGTTTGAACGGGATGGAGATGGTTTCTTCATCTCTAGGAGTAAAAATTGTCCATCAGAAAGCACACTGCAAGAGTTCACATGTCTACATACCCCTGGATTTACTGGTCATCTGCTGCCCTTCAGCTGCTGCTGGCAAAACTATCTCAGCTACAGAGCAGATGGGTTTCCCTCTACTGTCAATGTTGCTACCCTGCCCTATAGGGGTCCCTTGCAGTTCCCTGTCTTCCTGCAGCTATACAGTAACTCCGGCACATTTTCTGCTTTCTGTTTTTCAGCCTAGCTCTCACCTCCTCAAGTGTTTTGGGGCCACCAGACGAAAACACTGGCACAGAAATGTAAATGTGCTTGTCTTCAACGGTAAGTGCACTCCCATCACTATAGAAATGTGAAACTATACAGCTTATTTTAATTTAATGATGTAAAGTGCCTTACATGACTATAAACAGAATATACTGCACATACTGGCTATATGAGCCTTGCCACTTTAGTTAACAGTATCTTTTACGTCATGACAGCTGTATTCGCACCGTTTCAGGGGACAGTCTGTCCACTGTCACACAGGGAAGAAACAATTCAGCTGCAATGTGACCTAGAAGTAACAGGTATATGTAATCATAGAATCCCAGAATGGTTTGGGTTGGAAGGGACCTTCAGACTCATCCAGTTCCAACCCCCTGCCATGGGCAGGGACACCTTCCACTAGAGCAGGTTGTTCAGGGCCAATATGAAATGGAAAATGGAGAAACTGCTGCAAGAAGGGGGACAGGATGACAGGGACGGTTCTGATCAGAGGTGGCTGCCTGAGGTCACTGAAATTCACTACATGCACTGAAAAACTTGAATCTTGATCTCAGTTGGCAGAGTGGTCTTGGCCATGCTGCATACTGTGGTAGGGAACTGCACTGACTTAATCACGTCTGTACTGAGGTATTATCCTTCTGTTACAGAAAAGGGTTTAGGTGAACTACAACTTGAAGTTAGGATGCCGGGCTACCTTCTACTCTCCTCACACATCTTTTCCATAACCGTTTACCTTGATCTTTACAAGAGTTTTGCATACAATCAGCTTCATTTTTCCTTCCCAATTGCTCTCATTCAGCTGACACCTTTGAAATTAGGCCAGCTCTGTGCAACCCCCATCCTAAAGGCTCTCTTTGCATATGTCAATTTTACCACATAACATTTTTAAAGCCAAGCAAAAACAATTCACAAGGACTGGTGAGGGGCATTCAACACAAATCAGAGGAGGCACTACCTGAAATCTCTTCCTGTCTTTCACTGCATCTCAAGTTGGCGATGTCTCTGTAAAGGCAGTTTCAATTGAAAACTGTAATTAAATTGAATCTTCATCTGCAAACAGGGCTGGGTATTTCTTCCCAGTGGCAGAGCAGCAGGACATTTACAATAAGGTGTGTTTCTTCATGCAGCAGTTTTGAGCTACTACCACCGGGAGTGCACAGAAAGCAGGAGAACAAAACTTCCTGCATGTCAGTCAAAGCTACAATCATTTCCAGTGGGGCATGAGCCTTATGGAAAGATACGGGTCTGTCTTTAAGACATAACACAGTGCAGACTTAGGAGACTTGGTTTCATCTGTGGCTGCTTTCCTGGATGATGTCGGACCACCTCTGTTCCCCAGTTTACCCATCTGCAATATGGGGACAGTGTTACTGGCCCCTGAGTGTAAGGCCCTGTCTGATCTGCTCATGCAAAAAGCTGTAGCAGAGTGAGTGGTTTCAAAGGTCAGAACAGCTCAAACCACAGCATCAGCTTAAAACCTGGAAATGAGTCAAAAAATTAAAAGACGAGATTTTCACTCATGCTTGATAAAGATACACGAGTGTTCTATGTTTATGCAGTCACCATTAACAAACGTATGGAATATAATTTATAGATGTATATACTACACGCATTGTACGTTTATAAATACACGTCAGTGCATTCTATAAAGCATTTCTTCTTCTCCATCATGTGGAAAGCCGCACAAACTGGAGCGCTGCTCACTAGGATGTGATCCCGCAGGATGGTCCATGTCACTGTATCTCTCACATGCACATGCAGATGCCCACAGATTGCTCCTGACAGCATGAGAGTGTAAGTGCCTCATCCAAGAGGAAGGGAGCTGACACAAAGCAAATGAAGCAAAAATGTCCCCTTTAAAGCTCCCAGTGTCTCCCGCTCACTTTCCTCTCTAGGGCTTGCACATGGTTGCAAAACAGTAGCAGTGTCATTGAGAGGCAATCTCGGAGTCATCACTGTTTCCAACTGTCCCATCTGTAACTTCTGGACCAAAACATTCCAAAGCACTTCACAGGCTTTGCTTTGTTTCTGAGCATCCCTGCAAAGAGACAAAAGTAAATGACTGACTAAATGCAAGGGATTCAAACGATACCAAGTAATTTATTAGGGAAAGAGCCAGCAGTGTCATGCTGGAATACTCACAGATGGAAATGAAGAAGCAAGGAGGTGACCAGTGAATACACCAGAACAAGGGGTGGCAGAGGGTGTATTTGCCAGTTCTTGAGATCTCCATAATGACTTTTCTTTATTTTCAGGTAAATAAACTTGAACTAAGCAGGTTTCAACCTCACTTATAAACACTCCATTCCACATTACGGAGGATGCCAGATTCTGAGACCAAACTTGCTTCTAATTCCTGTACCAGTACACTATCTGGCTCAAAATCTCCACATTAAACCGAAACTAAGCCTATCCAACCAACTTGGATAATTAAGGTCTGGTTATTATTTTGTAAGATAGCAGCCACAATTCAAAATTCAACCTGGAAACAGGCATTCATAACTGAGGAATTGGATGGACATCTGTTTGGCTGTTGTGACTTTAGGATACTTGATAAAAGTGATTCATTAGAGTCCTAATGGGGTTCTCTTCTAACGACTGAGAAAGTTGGGGCTGTTCAGCCTGGAGAAGAGAAGGCTGCGTGGAGACCTCAGAGCAGCTTCCAGTATCTGAAGAGGGCTGATAAGGATGCTGGAGAGGGATGCCTCATTAGGGACTGTAGTGACAGGACAAGGGGTGATGGGTTCAAACTGAAACAGGGAAAGTTTAGATTGGATCTAAGGAAGAAGTTCTTTCCTGTTAGGGTGGTGAGGCACTGGAATGGGTTGCCCAGGGAGGCTGTGAATGCTCCATCCCTGGCAGCGTTCAAGGCCAGGTTGGACAAAGCCTTGGGTGGCATGGTTTAGTGGGAGGTGTCGCTGCCCATGGCAGGGGGGTTGGAACTGGATGACCGTAGGTCCTTTCCAACCCAAACCATTCTATGATTCTATGACTCCAGCTGCTGAACAAAGGTATGCTGCCTTCTACCACACTCACACCAAATTTTCTTAAGCATTAGCTTTCCTGGAAAGGCCACAAATTCAAGGCAAAGCCTCCTGGTAAAAGCTATGGTGTTTGGGGAGATAATGACACAGCAGTCCTGGGTCAGAAAGGAATGAACCAGCAGGATGATCCAAGACCTCTGTCACTTCTGCAATTCTTTCATCTCTAAACCAGCCCAACTTAGAAAAACATAGAATTCATAGAATCATGGAATGTTTTGGGTTGGAAGGGACCTTAAAGCTCATCCAGTTCCAACCCCGTGCCATGGGCAGGGACACCTTCCACTAGAGCAGCTTGCTCCAAGCCCCTGTGTCCAACCTGGCCTTGAGCGCTGCCAGGGATGGGGCAGCCACAGCTTCTCTGGGCACCCTGTGCCAGCGCCTCAGCACCCTCACAGGGAAGAGCTTCTGCCTTAGATCTAACCTGAACTTGCCCTGTTTCAGTCTGAACCCACCACCCCTTGTCCTGTCGCTGCAGTCCCTGATGAAGAGTCCCTCCCCAGCATCCTTGCAGCCCCCTTCAGACACTGGAAGCTGCCCTGAGGTCTCTACGCAGCTTCTCTTCTCCAGGCTGAACAGCCCCAATGTTCTCAGCCTGTCTCCACATGGGAGGTGCTCCAGCCTCTGAGCATCCTCGTGGCTGCTTCTGGACTTGCTCCAACAGCTCTCAATTCATTAGTCTCTAACAAGACCTGGACAGAGCAATAGCACATACCAGAAGACATTTGTTGCTTTGCTGCTCTTTGTAAGCGGCGGGAGGCTTCAGGAGGTTTTCAGCTAAGCCACCCTGGCAGCTTGCTGCTGCAGCAGCTCCCTTGGACCTCACCAAAATGGCAGGAAACGAACCCAAACAGGGAGAGGGAAGAGCCTTCTGCCTTGGTGAGCTGCACCAGCTCGGCGGGGCAGGGAGGAGAGAGCAAGGTCTCCCTCTTCTGACAGCAAGCGGGCGACTGAGCCAGGCAGGACTTCACCGTGGCTTCAGGGCTCCCGTTGCTCATCACTTAATCGGTGCCACAGCGTTGTTAAAAGGCACCGCGACAAGCCCATAGAATTACTCTGAGGTTTGAAACTGTAAATAGTGATACGGTTTGTGACTCAAAACCAGGCAGCTTGATACTCAAAGCCCTGAAGATTAGAAGGAGGCTCAGGAAAACCGAGAACATAAATTAAGGCTTTGTGCTTTTGATGGAGACCAGCTGATGAATCGCAGGGTACACACAAAGAATGCGGTGCGGCTGTAGCCAGCCCCCCGGTTCTCTTGAGGTGTTGACCAAAGCTAAACGAACTACTTGACTTCATTCAGAAGAGTTTTGCGTAGCTAAACTTGTTACAGCAGAGGAAGACGGGTCCAGCTTGTAGTATGTGAAAAGGCTGCTTGAGAATGACTCTTTGTTTGAATTTTAATAGGACATTTGCTTCTGTTTTGAGAGTTACGGAAGAAACCTGAGCGTTTCGGGTAAACCACGTCACACCTGGCCAATTCCATATAGAATGGTTTGTACTGATAAGCTGGGCAAGTCCAGAAGCTGAGACAGACCTAGAAGGGCTGCGTTAAACCCCACTGCTTATTTTCAAAGGTAATTTTGGAAATCAGAGGCAATCTGGGCTATTCTGGGTTCCAGACTAGACACAAAAAAACAAACAGAGGCAAGGCACATGTTGAGTTGTGGTTTTAATTCTATTTTCAACCTCGTTTCTATGACTTAGGACTCCAGCAAGCAAACAAGCCAACCACCGAATCCCAGACTCAGCATAGCCTTTGCACAGCTCAGCACGGTTACAGTATCTGAATGGTATTTTTCACTTAAGTAAAACTAAGATGAGAAAATGGCTAGCTGGCTGGGAAAAGAAAAAAACACCACCCAAACCCTCTCTTTCTCTTGATATTTTAAGCAACTGAGACCTCTGCTGTAGCACAAAGGAGTTTAGCAGCCGGTGGGTGACATCATACTTGTTCACTCTTGCTCTAATCTACACTGCAAATCAAAGCAATCTCATAAAAGGTTAAATTATTAAGAGCAGTGGCCCGGTGGAAGTGCCATGCAGCCAGGAAACCAGGATGACCATAAAAAGAAAACGAAGCTGCTGGTAACCATTATAATGCAAGGCTGAATCAGAAACGCTAAAACCAAAGCCCTATTTCTGTTCTTGAGAGTGCTGTTGGCTTTTTTCTCCCCTCTCTGAAGGCAGAAGCAGGCCCCGTAACCACCCGTTTCGGTTTCTCTCTTCCCAGACACGGCTTCTTATGCTAACTTGTCATTGCCCGTGAGCTTGAACAGAGCACTGCGTAAGCTGTATGCATCACATAGCTGCTCCCAAGATGCAAAATCCTTCCCTGCAAGGGAACATTTTGGTGCAATCTAATGCGAATGCTGAGCTCCAGGGAGGCAGGACCGATGAGGAGTGTCACCGTGCCGTTTCTGTAGAATCAAAGACGAAAGAAAAGGGTGATTTAAGACAACCAGCGGCAAAGCTCCGTGACCACAGCAGCAAGTTCCTACAGGGCTCGCTCTATTACAGAATCAACTTCCACATTAACGCGAGGCGCAGGAGCGGAGGCCGCGGGCAGCGAGGAAGCTCGTACCCCTCACTGGGCCGAGCCATTGCCTCACCGAGCCGAGCCCTTTCCCGCACCGAGCCGAGCCCTTTCCCGCACCGAGCCGAGCCCTTCCCGCACCGGGCAGAGCCCTTCCCGTTGAGACCGCGCCTCCACCGCAGCGCCCACTGTCCGGCTCCGGCGCCCCGGCGCTGAGGGAGACCCCTCGGCAGCAGCGGGGAGCCCTCCCCGTCCTCCTCCTTCTCGCCCCCATCCTCTCCGCGGCGGGACCCCCCCCCAGCCCCAGCGCCCCGCGGCATGCGGGAGCCCCAGGCCGCCCCTCGCCCGCCTCCCTCCGACTCGCGGCTCCGGCCGCCGCTGACAGGTCTCCGCCGGCGGCCCCGGCACCTGCGCTGCGCTCCCCGCGCTGAGAGGAGGAGCCGCCGGCGGAGCGGGAGGGAAGCGGCGGCAGGCGCAGGGCCGGCGGCGGGCCCGCGGGGCGGCGGGTGCCCCTCAGCCCTCAGCCCGGCCGCCGCGCCGCCGACACCTTACTTCCTGCTTCGCTACCAGACCCATCGCGGCGGAGGGATCCCGCCGCCTCCCGCAGCCTCCTCCCCCTTCTGCTTCTGCTTCCCCCCTTCCCTCTCCCCTGCGAGGGAATAATTTGACAGCGATTTGCTGACACCGGGGGTTGGTTTGGTTTTTTTTACCCTTCTTTTTCTTTCCCTTCCCCGCACCGCGGACCCGCAAAGGCAGCGCGGCGGCGCGGGGAGGCCGCGCCGAGGTAAGTGCCTCTGCCCGGAGCCTCCCCCTGCGCCGTGCGGGGTGCGGCGGCGCCCGCCCCGCTCCGCTCCGCTCCATGTGCCGCCGCCCCGGGGTGGGAGCGGGCAGCGGGGCCGCGCCGCGCCGCGCCGGGCCGGGCCGGGGGGGAGTATGTTTCCTGGCGGAGCGATATTTGTTTACAGGATGAGCGTCGCACTGTAAGTGCAGTAAGGACCGAGCGCGGGCAGCTCTGTCATAAATTCATATCGCGATTGCGCCCTGCTCGCCGACACACGCCCCGCGCCTGCACTTGTTGCAAGGCTTCCACGCCAGGTAGGGCGAACGCTTCGCAAGTTTCGGTTTTGCAGGAGCCGGGGCTGCGCTGGGCGGGAGGGGATTAAAAAAAAAAAGAGAGAAAAGGGGTAAAATAGAAAGTTTGCAGTTTGCGGCTCACTTTCGGTCCGCAGCGCCCGGGAGGCGAGGCCCTGCTGCTGCCGCCGCCTCCTCCTCCTCCTCCGCCGCCGCGGGGTGCCCGGTACCTGCGCGGCCCGGGCGGGAGGATGCAGGGTGCGGGTCCCGGCGCGCCCCGCCGCGGCGCTGCTCCCCTCCCGGCCGATTGAGCGCAGGGGAGGCGGGGAAGGGCAGCTGGGCGCGGAAGTTGTGTCCCAGCGGTGGTCCCCTCGGCCCGGCCCCGGCGGCGAGTAGCAGAGGCGGGCGCGACCGCTGCGCTCGGCGTCGGTGTTGGGGATGAGGCGGCCCCCGGCTCCCTTCCGTGCGGCCGCGGGAGAACTTGGTCTGGATGAACGCGGGTGTCTGCGCCCGATGGGTGCTGGTGGGTGCGGGGGGGCTTTGCTTTACGGCCCGTCGAAACGGGGGGAGTAAGGGGGGAACGAACAGCAGCAACTCTTGGCCAGGTGTTTAAATACCAAAGAGGTGATTTGCATGTCAGATTAACTGGCAGTTCACCAGTTAATAAATGGATAATGCCTACTCATCCTTCTGCTGACTTTACAGAGTGGTTTTCGCGGCTGCCCCACAACTAGACAGGCTTGGCTGTCCGAGATGGGAACTTGGCGGGGTCCGGGAGAATCTGACCTGTGCTGGCTGTCCTAGTGCATCAGCCCTGGTCGTGCTTCAGGTAGCTCCTGCTGAGGCTTATAGGTGTTTGCAGCCTGATACGATAGCGGCAAAATAAACACGATGACCCGTAACTAAGCTATTGATGGAAAACGACACAAAGTGCTTCACACCGTGCTGAATGTTTTGGGCAGGTAATCGCTGGGGGAGAAGTTGTGTCTCTTTGACAGCTATAGTTTGACTGTAAGTATGGGAGGAAGAGGGGAGAGCTCGCCCAGCGAGCTTGAGCCCGGGCTGCCCTGCTGCCCGGACCCACAAGCTCCCCGGACCTGCACAGTGTAGGATGGTGTGACCCGACCTTCCAGTGTTGGTGTATGTGCAAACCCTTTCTTGTTTGGATGTTAACTGGGATCAGAATGGAGCCGTTTCCTTAACGCATCTACCTAGAAATAGCCCACTGCGCTTTGTTGAAGTGACAGGCCGTGATGTGCCCTGGTTGGTATGTTGCCTTTTTCCCTAAGGCTTGTCCGAGGCACGTGTTTAACAACAAAGGTGCTGCTTCTCCGATGCTGTGTCCACGCGTGCGCATCGTGGAAGTTAAGCTATGCTGTTGTGCTTAAAACAAATAAATGTTTTAAGGACATAAGAAACTGCATGCAGTTTTGGTGTCCCCAACATCAGGACCATGTGGAGCTGTTGGAGCAGGTCCAGAGGAGGCCAGGAAGACGATCAGGGGCTGCAGCACTTTTGTCTGAAACGGGCCTACAAGGATGCTGGAGAGGGACCCTTCACCAGGGACTGCAGCGACAGGACAAGGGGTGATGGGTTCAAAGTGAAACAGGGCGAGCTCAGGTTAGATCTAAGGCAGAAGCTCTTCCCTGTGAAGGTGCTGAGGTGCTGGCACAGGGTGCCCAGAGAAGCTGTGGCTGCCCCATCCCTGGCAGGGTTCAAGGCCAGGTTGGACACAGGGGCTTGGAGCAAGCTGCTCTAGTGGAAGGTGTCCCTGCCCGTGGCAGGGGGTTGGAACTGGGTGAGCTTTAAGGTCCCTTCCAACCCAAATCAGTCTGGGATTCTGTGATTAAATGTATTTGTTTGAAATTTAGATAAGTGATTTTTCATAGAAAGAAAATGTGTTGTCTGCATTTGTCTTCTGTAACTGATACTCTGATACAGTTTGGAAAAAAAAAAGGCTTAATTATACCCTCCTCAAAAGTTCTGGCACAAATCAACACTTTTAGGATCTGTTCTGCCACCACGGATAAGTGCCTTGTGTTTCTAAAGCTGGGAGGCTCCAGAATGGATCGGAGCAGCACTGTCGGCATGGCAGTCAAACCAGCGGTTCCTGAAGAGCCAAGAACGCTCCAGTTCCTGCACTTCACTGTGGAAGCTGGCCTGAGTGAGGAGTACAGAACCGGCCTCTTGGTGAACTAAGGCCAGAGCTTAATCATGCTGCTATCAGTGCATGTCCTGCTGCTGGCATCCCGCCGTGGGAGAGAGGAAAGAGGCCAGGAGGTAGCTGGGTAGGCATCCTGCCTCCAGTGTTTGCATCACCCCTGCTTGGCCCAGCAGGAGCATGAATAAACCACAGTGTGACTAACCTCTGCCATTGACTCACGTTGTATTGGACAGACCAAAAAGGTCTCCATGTCTTATCCACTTAACGTTTCTCTGCGTTCACGTTACCACTTATGACCTGTCTCTGAGAACACTCCACTCTGCGTTTAAGGCCACAAATGAGTCCTTGCATCGGGTTTGTTTCGCTTTTGGGTAGCGCTCAACTACTCTAGGTAGGTAAAAGGAATTCCCAGATTTTAAACTCCAAACTTGATTACTTCTTTTGTGCCGGCCATTTGGATTCTCCCAGTGGTACGGTGAGGCTTGCCATCGTACGTTGAGCTTCTAGCTTGGGCTTTGGCAGCGAGTGTGACGAAAGCATAAGAAGAGCAGTCCTGTCGTAGCCGGTAGGTTTCCTAAAGCAGTAAGCTAATATTTTGCTCTGAGTGTTTTCATTGTATTCTAATCTGTTTTTGTTTGCTCTAACCAAATGAGGAATGTGGCACTTGAACGCTTACTCAGTACAGTGCTCAGGAAGGCTCTTCTCTTCCAGTACTGCAATGGGACAGTAGTAAACTGAAGCAGGAGGGCTCTGCAATCCGTGATGGCATCGTGAGATTCTGGGAGGTTGTTCTCACATTATTATGCTGTGTCATCGTAATTTGCAAGATAAGGCAGTTTCATTTGTGAAAATAAGCGTAGAAATACGTTTATTTAGAAAAAAGCAAGCAACAGTTAATAGAGATAAAATAACTGTTGATATGGAAACAGGCTTTTTTTCTCCCCTTGTGGTTATTTTTTTGTGGGGGGCTGCATAGCTTCCAGTGAAAAATTACCATCAGAACTGTATGTTTTCCTGTCTCCCTAAAATTAAGGGATCTTTCTGCCTCTCTTCCACCTGTAAGATGTAGCAGAAGCATCCTTGAGTGCAGGTGTGAATTCTGCCGTGCACTGGGCTATTTACGTGGCCTGGCTTCACGGCACTGCTTGGAAGAGCAGATTTACTCTACTCACAGAGTTACTGTGCTTACACTTCTGCAAGTGTCAAGTATTTGTAGGGTGGGGTGTGAGGAGGCTGCCCTTGGAACTCAAATAAAAAAAGGAGGCAGCATTTGGAGTTCTAAAACCTCTTCTCAACTTGTCTGGCTCTGAGAAACCTATTATTGTAATCAGTTGCGGGGCTGGGAGGGGAAATGGGGCCTTCTAAGATAAAAACAAAAATAGCACATTCAAATATATTTTAAGAAAAGCGGCTCTTCCTTCAAAGAGTAGGGCTGAGCGTGGCTCAAAGGGAGGTAGCAACAATTTTATCAGCGTGGGTTTGCTCTTTGACTTTCAGCTTGAAACCAAACAGATTTAAGAAAATCCATTGTACTTGCTTCTGAGCATCTGCGTGCCAAGTGATCTTGTGGAGTTGGGGGTGCGGGGTGTATCTCCTCAGACCCGGAGATGCTGAGAACAGGACTGTGCGCCATCCCCTCCTCGCTGCTGCCATCGTGTCTCCGGGTAGCGCGTGGTCCAGTGCGGCCGGGAGGACGATGTAGGGAACGCGGTCTGTTGTCGGGTTGCATTGGCGTTGGTTCCTGTTGGATATTGGTTTCTGTGGGCAGAAGGAAGAGTATTTGTGGCAGCAGTTCATTTTCTCTCTCTCCGCCTTGGCCGTGTTGCTCCGTGGTGGCGCGGGCTCATGTGGCCCTGCTCGAAACAGCAGCAGAAACTAAAAAGACATTGATTTGTGTGGGGAAAACCTGGTTATTGTGCTCAGGTTACAACCTGCTGCTGCAGAAACTCCAGGGCAAATGCATCATTGATGTGACTCTCTTCTCGAGAGGATAATGGTTTGGGGAACCCAGCACATGCTTTGTGTTACCCTGTAATAGGGATTGTAAAAGAAGTTTAAACTCTTCATATTAAGAGCGGGGATGTTGCAGGGGTTTGGAGGAGTTGTGTAGTGCTGGGTGTATTTTGAGGTTCGGATTGAAATGAGTCTTGTGGTTTCGGCTTACTGTATAACAAAGAGTAACGTGTTTCACACAAACAGCCCACCTAAGTTTTCAGAGTTGACTGATGATTTGCTCTGGAAAGACCCAAAATGCTGCTCTGATGGTACAGACTCAAAAGGTGGCCGGTTTTTGATTTTTTTTCTGTTTAAATTTCTTTTTGGCTCATCTCTCTCCGATTCCCAGTCCAAACTCTGTTAGAATTTCACACAAATTGATGATCTTCAGCTGCCAAGGGCTCACTTTGCAGGCGCAGGGCTGCAAGGGCCGAGTTTCCCTACCCCACTCATTCAGCCTTTCTAAACAGCCATCCTGGGCCTTATCGCGGATTTGCTCTGGTCTTTTTGAGTTCAGCAAGGAAACGGTTGTTGCCTTTCCCCTCCCTCCCCTCATCAACTGCTCATGGTAAGATTTTTGATAGAGCCTGCATTGTGATATGTCCTTGAAGTGCAGTGCTGCAAGGTTTTGTTTTGCTTTGTCTTTTTTTTGCCTCTTCATGTTCAGGCTTCATTACAACGAGAGCAAAGCGAGATTGCTGCAGATGATGTTTTTGATACCTGGGGTTGGTTTCGGGGTTGTTTTCTTTTGCCATTTGTTAAAAATCTCATGTTTATTAACGAGGGAAAGCTCAGGGTCGGGTGCTAAAACCTCCAGCTAACCCTGGAGTGTAAAGCCTGCAGACACACGGGCTGGGGAAGGATTGTCCCAGCAAAAGAGGTATAAGAGGAATGTTGCGTTATCGGCAGCCCCTTTTTTATGAGGTCCCTGACAGTGAGAGGTTTTTGTTCACCCTGGCTAGAGCGAGGCTCTTAAAGGACAGAGTCCATTTCGGGTGCTTTCATTTCAAGTGAGTATCAAATCCTAAGTAACTGCAGCATATGGGGAAGAAAGGACCCAACCCCGTGAAACAAGAGGCTGTTAAGTTTAAAACGGGCTAATGGCTGAAGTTCTCTGTAATTTTTGTCTTTGTTCTTCACACCCCCCCCCCCCATTTTCATTGATGGGGAAGTTTCATTTCCTTTATTTATATATTTATATATTTTTAGTGTATGCGTGGGGGAGGATAGGAAGGAAGTCTGTGTTCTACTTTTTAAATATTAAAGAAAAAGGAACCTAATGCCGGTGTGTTTAGAAATAACCTTAAATGCATTCTCCCCTTTAAACCCCAAATTCTGCTGGTAAAACAGTACGAATTAGGGGACTAGAAGGTTTTGCACCACTTCTGGGTGGGTAGGAGTCCCCTCTGAGTTCCAGTCGTCTTAGGAGAAAAGTAGTTTTCCCACTATTGCCATGTTTCACATGCCAAATCAGAACTTGAAATGCCTTTTCCTAGGAGGACCTCTATTTACATTTGGAGGGTTATGCCCATTCCAGCTCTATTAGTAAGGCTGGATGTTGAATTTGATGTTTAATTTTACTCTTCACCTAAGCAGTAAATTCTTTCATTTTTCTTAGCAGAATACACACTGTAAACCTGGCATGTACTTTTGGATGGGTCAGTAGGGTAAACCCTGCTATCTTAGGGCACAAATGCATACAGACACCCCTGCAAGAGTGTGATCTGACATGGGTCCTGGTGAAATGGATGCTCTTAGAGCTTTGTGTAAGTTGAAGTAGCCTCTGCTTTACGTGCAGAATGGAATGCAGTTTATGGGTGAGCAGGAAGATGTGTTGTGATGTTATTTGTGCTTTGTAATAGTTTTTCCTCAAACAGATCCTGTGTAATTTTAATATAGTATTAAAATCCTGCAGGTGAGGAAAGCCTGCATAATAGATCTGTCAAAGTGTGGAGGCATAAGATAAGAAGCTATTAATGCTAAAGATTTACTCCTTTGGACAGCGTGGCAGTGCTTGAAGACGGAGCAGATAAATGGGGCTTCTTTGGCAACTTGGTAGCTGCTGGCTGCTATCAGTGCTGCCCACTGGACTTGTACGGCGGGTGCCTCCTCTCTGCTGCTACCCTGCTGTGTCTCTTTGTGCTGGTGGAGAAGATGTCCTGGTGGAAGATCCTGTTTGTACCGGGAAAACCCCAACCAACTGGCTAGTAAATTGTGTCACTGGTATTTCATAAGCAAATTTGCTAGTTATTTGCTTTTTTTGTGGTGCTCGGATTTGTGTTGTTAGCAACAAGAGCAAGCAGCGTGTTAAATAAAAAATGGATGCTGAGCAGTCTTTAAATCTGCCACAAGTATGAATACTTGGAAGACCCTACCTGCCACAAGTATGAATACTTAGAAGACCCTACATAGCTGAACTGAGCTTCCTTTTCCCCAAAATGTAGGCTGCCAAAGCCTTGCGATATTTTGGATATTAACATATTAACTTAGAGTTCCATAAATATCTTCCAGTTGCTTCTTTCTGGCCTGCCTCTTCTCTGTTTTATGCTGAGCATCAAAACTGGCCTTGCAGAGAGGTGGTAGGGTTTGAGTTGGCTACACAGTGCTGTCAGCGGGGAGAGGGCTGCATGTTGCTCTCTCTGGAGGCTGAAAGCATCCCCTTTGCGATGGCTCCTAGGTCGCAGTGGCATTGTCAATAACCATGGGCTCTGTGGTGACTACCAGAGCTCAGGAGGCTGTTGTCACCTGAACTAGAAGTTGATGTCCCACGTAGCTCAGTGTTGAGCACAGCAGTTTGGTTGCTTCTTGTGCCTGTAATATACTGGGAGGGGGGGTACGGGCAGGAGCAGTTCAGATGCTAACTTTGCTAGCTGGCTTTTTGGGTTGTTTTTGCTACTTTTCAAAAGCTTATGTTGAGTATTGCAAAGGAGCCCTTATGTGTTTTGAGAAAACAAGAGCGCTGGTGAATGTTGAGCTATGTTGAATGGCGCAGCTTTGCAGAGCGTTGATGCTCCAGCTGTCTCTTTGGCCTGCCATGCAGTTCGAATTCAAGAGAAGGTCTCCCACGTGGTTATTTGCATGTTACCTCCTATCTCTGTTTTGTATCTGCAATTTCAGTATGTGCTTCCAGAATTACGTTTTGTTCATTTCCAATCATTCTTCAAAGATAACTGGCGAAAGCCAAAAGGCTGGTTGTGATTTTACAGCAGTGGAAGGTAGACAACTTTGATCTTCTTGTTAAATGAGTTTTCTCCATGTGTGGGCTGGGTGTGTAGCGTGTTGACTTCGTTTTTATTGATCAGTGTAAAAACGTGAATTCAGCATCACAGCATTATTTATGATAATAAACAAGTACTTGCAGTGATATTCTAATGAGTTCCTGGCAAGAATCAGGCAGAAAACCATCTCACAGACTGATGTGCTTTAGTGGTGAGATGCTGAACCAGGATGCTGTATATGAAAGGATCTCGTAAAGCTGTTTGAAGTTCCAGCTTTCTTTGGCAACACGATTGCTGCGAGCAGTAGCATGCCAGGCAGGGCAGGATGCAGTCTTCTCTGTAGGCAGTGGAGTGTCAGGAATGGCATTCTTGCCCCTGTCTGGGAGGACTTTCACCCTTCAGATACGCTAAGACAAGACAGGCCATAGGAACCAGGTATCCGGTTTGTCAGAGGGTGTCTCTGAACCCAAGCAGTGAAGCACTAGTTGCCTTTCAGTCATCATCGGCAGGAATGCCCTGTGCGCCATCCCCATGTGTTCAGTAGTCCTGCGTGGCAAAACATCAGGTGTAGAAAGGGGGAAATGGAGGAGTTTTCTCAATCAGCAAACAGTTTATGTCCAGAAGAGTGAAATTCCTATTCATAACTCTGTTAAACCCCTATTTCTGAGTATGTGAGGGACATTCCTTCGCTGAAGGTGGCAATAATTCCTCTAAGCCAACGCGTTCGCAGAAGCACCGGCAGGCAGCTTCTCCCTCTTTTGCCATTGATGCTCTGCGTTTCCAAGACTGGAAGAGGCTTCTCAGTCATGGTGATGAACAGTAATTCTCTGCATTTTTCCCATCAGATAAACTTGGTTTATGCTGTCAAAGTTCAGTAAATTGGTATCTGAGCTGCCTGCTTCATGCTGAAGAAGTATTGCCGCTGCCTGCGTGCGTTTGATAAAGGCAGAAAATGAGAGGCAAATTTTCTCTGAAGTGAGGAAAAGTGGGGTTGTCCTTTGGTTTCTTTGGGACTATGAAATTTTGAAAGAGCTGGTTCGTAATGAACTTTAATGCTTTTCTAAAGTTGCTGCTATTATAATGAAAAAGCATGAATAAGAGAATATGCCTTGCAGGTAAAACAAAAAAAGGCTCCACCATTTATATGCTTGGAAACCAAAGATGCATTGCAGAGGGTGAATTTTATCCTTCATTTTGCTTGCAGTTTAGTCTTTGAAGTTAAAACTAGCTTTAGATTTAAAGAACTAATACGCCTGAAAAGGGAGGTGCGCAGCAAAGAGATGTTGGGATAAGCGCTCTTTTGTTAATGAAAAGAGCATGGGTTAAGCCAAACCTGACTGCCTGCATGGTAAGGTTCTGCTCAACACGAGCGGGGATGATAAAATTAAGTCCTAGCAGGCTTTTATTTCAAGTGATTCCCAACTTCCAAAAGCAGTTTTAGTCTGGTTGTTGAATGCACGTAAATAAACGCTAGACTAACACCACAGAATTCCACTCATTTATGAAAGGAGCGATACTTCCATGCTGGAAGTCTGTCAGTAGGATCCCTGGGCTAACTGCTTGATCGTTACTGACAAGTAGGGGTTCATTAAAACAACATGGGCTTATCTGGTTTTAAAGACCCACTCTCAGCCAGCAGGCGAGGGTCCAAAGCTAATAACGCCGCTGCAGCACACACGTGGTGGCTATAGCGCACAGACTGCATAAAGCCGGTTGATGGATGAGGTGTGCTCAGTGTTGGCCAAATCAGTCCGTTTTTGCTCATCTGTACTGGAGTTGGTTGGATGACCAACTTGTGACTGCTTGGATCTGTGTATGAAGGCAGCTCTTTGCTGCAATTACTCTACTCTGTAGTCTTCTGGTTGAAGAATTGTAATTACAAAGTGGATGATAGGCTTCAATTATGCAGAGAAAATCCTTACGTTTAAGCCCCATGTTGTCCTTATTACAAACAGGTTTTGGGTTGTTCGTTCTTTTTTTCTTCAGGTAGAATTTTTACTTTCAGGTTATTTCTGGAAAGTCCGTGCTGCAAATTAGGTAAATTAAAAGGAATGAAAAAAAGAGAACAAAAGAGTGTAGCATTTTACTTTACGTTTCAGCAAATGCAAAGTCATTGGTGGCCATTCCAGCCATTGATAGTATGTGCCTGTGTTGTTTCTGCTGCTGCTGTTGTTGTCAGTAAACCAGATCACTTAAATCAGGCATTTCTTATGGGCTTTGTGCAATCAGATTGCCAAATTGTGGAATCCCAGCCTGGTTTGAGTTTGGGAAGGCTCCTTGGGAAGGTTTCCCTGGTCTGGGAAGGGATCTTAAAGCTCATCCATTACCAACCCCTGCCACGGGCAGGGACCCCTTCCACTAGAGCAGCTTGCTCCAAGCCCCTGTGTCCAGCCTGGCCTTGAACACTGCCAGGGATGGGGCAGCCACAGCTTCTCTGGGCACCCTGTGCCAGCGCCTCAGCACCCTCACAGGGAAGAGCTTCTGCCTAAGAGCTCATCTCAGTCTCCCCTCTGGCAGGTTAAAGCCATCCCCCCTTGTCTCACCACTACATGCCCTTGTAAAATGGTGAAGCTGGGATGTGTTCCAGTAACGCAGACCCTAGAGAGTCCCTTCCCGTGAGGCTTCCTCCTTGCACACGTGGGAGTTTGTTGCTGAACACTAAATGTAAGGCTTTATATGTAGGGCTTTCCTTTTGTCCTTCTATTTGGTATTTTTGGGGGTTGTTTTTTGCTGTTGTCTGGGCAAGCCTGTGTTTTTTAGGCCAGTCCTGCACCATAGCAGTCGGTGTTTGTCCCTATCAAGGCAAGAAGAAGCTCTTCTTGAATGAAGGGAAGGCAGAGCTCAGATGTGCCTGCAGCTCAGAGAGAGAGGAGAATGGAAGAAGCGGTGTTGGAGTGAATGAACCAACTTTCAGGCTGACTCAGTGATGCACATACAGTGCACGCTGTGGAGATTAGTCACCGCTTACTGTAAACCTTGGTGCTGCTCGGTGGGCATGCGTCTCCGTCAAGCGAACTGCGTACGCTGGGAATGCAGAGAAGTGATGTTTCCACGGAATTTTCCCAGTGATAAAACGACCAACCCCAAAACCCTGAAGGCTTGTAAACTACCGAGCTAAAGGCAAACGACGTCTTTCGGTTATCTCCTGGCGCTGCTATCTTCATCTGTGAAACTGGGAGGAAAGGGAATAAATTACGCAACAACTTTGGGGTTTGTTTTATGGTTTAGAAACCTGTGCTTACATGTTGTTGGTGCTGCTCTGCCCTGTCCTGCGCTGGTTGGTTTGATACCTTCCTTTCTTTGTTTCCAGTAGGTAGGTTTCAAGCTGCATTTGGGTGAAACACCCATTTACATGATGCTTAACAGGCTGACAATTACAGGGAAGCATATTCGTCTGTTGAAAACGCTGTTCTCGTTTGCCAAGCAGAAACCTCAGGAAAATTACCCTCCAGGTTGAGTTTTCTCATGAATGTTCTCAAGTTCTAAACTTACTTACCAGCACGCTAGGTGTGTGTAGCACTTACGGCAGACTTTGCATTAAGGAGTTACTGCTTTGGGGGAGGAAAAGGGGGGTTTATTTACGAAAAGAAGTGAACGTTGTTTAAAAGTGGTAGAATGACTCCACAGCCTGGTCTGAGTTACCCGAATTCACCACGTTGAATTCTTGTGCTTTCAGGCTTTGCTTTCAGCGGTTTCTTCTCTGTTTGGCTGAATATTTTGTTGCTCATTTAAGCAGGCATCTTTCTCCCCCCGATCTGCGCCTGTTTTGCTTGACGTGTTTAACCTCTCGGTGGGGAATTACCGATTTCTGCCACGATCGCACCAAAAAGCCTTTTGCTTGTTAGGGATGTATTTATTTCATATGGTTTCTTTAAAGTGAGCTCCTCCAAAGCAGGACGAGCCCCAAGCACCTCGTCGGGGAGCGCGCAGCAGGCTCCTGGCAGTGCCGGCTGGGACGCGCTGCGGCTGCGTGCCTGCCTGTACAAGTGCTTTGCTCGCTGCCTGTCGTGGGCTTCGCCTCTTGCGAGGAGCAGGAGCGAAGGCTGAGCGCGTCGGTGCGGCTTTGGGTTCTCTCATGCTGTTTGTTTGCAGCGGAGGCCGAGCAGTTTACGTGTCGCTGGATCTTGGTTCTGAGAGAGCAAAAAATAGCTATTTTCGATTGTATTTTTCTTCTCACTAGCCCTGGTGTGGAAATGACGTCACCGCTGACGTCAGCCGTGCTAAATTCAGAGGTTGCTCTCCTCCCCGATGGGTTATTAACTGAGTATTAGCTCTACGCTGCGAGTCTGCCTTTGCTGACGGTGGCACGTTAAGGACTTCATCACAAGCGCTCTCAATTTGTATGATGAAGAGCAATAAGGGCTGCTCTACAGCCTTCTGAAAGCAGTGGGATCGTAACGGGATTTCATGGCTTTGCATGCGACTGGATGGAGTGACCCCTGATGCCGTGGTGTTCCCCGGACCACCGGTGTGGGGAGCAAGCAAGGAAAGAATGGCGCGTTGCCCTTTGCAAACAGTTGGGTTAATGGTTGGACTTGATGATCTGAAAGGTGACCAGCTGTGGGGTTTGCTGCAGCCCCTCGTCGCATGGGTATGTCCTCTCAGCCCTGCAGGTTAAACCCTCCTGCCCTCGTGCCGTGGAGTAGGGTCTTGAACTGAAGCTCTTAGCTTGTGCCTGCGTGTCCCACGTGCAAAGCTGAGCTCTGTGGCAGGGAACAGAGTGCCCCATCTCTACCAGAAACACCAAGGTTTGGCGGCTGTCCTCCTGGGCTTGACACTAGGCAACATGTGAGATGGAGGCACGGGGGTTTCCTGTGAGGAGGCTGAGGAGGAGGGAGCCAGAAATCAAATTCAAGTTGACATTTTGAGCAGTTGGTTGCTGCCTTTTTTTTTTAATCATAAAGCAATTCTTAAAGTAAGTCGCTTCCCAGAGGAAAAATAACTACATTAGCAAGAGAGAAGGGGAAAATGCGATGATGAATTGATGCGTTTGAGCGGTGCTGTGACGGTGGTGGTACCAAGCATGCAGAGACAAAGCAGAAAGATGACAATCCTGCTGACACGCCTCTTGCTAAATCTCCAGGCACAATGTCCTCTATGCAGAATGGGTTTATTTATCTTTATTGTTTTGGGAGGTCCGAGGTGGTGTGGGAGGGACTGATCCCTGTTTCTTTGTAGTACAGGGAAGGTTTCTTTGAGTGTGATCTGCAGTTCAGGGACCCTCAGAACTTCTCTTTGCTTGCGGCTGGCCGTGAGCTGACAGGGTGATTTCTTTTCCTGGCTGAAGCTTGCAGGATGTTGCTTATACATCTTCTCTTTGGATGCGGTTTAGAGCTGACTGATTGCCATAATCCTAGGGGTGCACTGAGTGTATAAACCATCCGTGGCCTGAGCCTACCAGTGGTAGTGGACTTGGCAGTGTTGGGTTAATGGTTGGACTCGATGATCTTCTAGGTCTTTTCCAACCTAAATGAGTCTGCGATGCTGTGGAACAAACCCACCCATCACCACAATGGGCACGGGGAGATTTCCCTTCTTGCCCTGTGTCTTGTCAGCTGCACTGTGTCCTGGGAGGAAAGCGAGGAGGCCTCTGGGTGCCTTCGGTGGGAAGGCTTGCAGGAAGAGCTTTGTTTTGGGCTCTCGGCATGTAAAATCTATGGATGTCCATTCACATGCTTTATTGTTTGCTTTTGATGTCTCCTCTGGCTCAGCTCTTCTGTTAGCAGTGAAGGAGAAGGGGATGAAGGGAGCAGTGCTGAGGGATGCCCCGGGAGGCCACGTGCTGCAGTTACCCCGTGTGTGTGTGTCTGAGCACACACCGTGGAAGTGGCCCATTGGGAAACCAGTGAGATTCCTTGTCCCTTTCAGAGCCTGTGAGGAGCAGCACTAGTTACTTGTACAGCCATATGTTATCCTTTTCTCTTACGTACGTTCTCTGGTAATTGTCAGTAGCAGGTGCCTGTGAGCGATATTTAGAAATCAGAAGCTTGGTGGGGATAAAGAGTTGTGCATTTAGCACCAGCAAAGAGGCCAGGTTGAAACCCTTGGCCTCTGAAGGTCGTGTTCCTCACAGAGCAACAGCACAGTTGGAAGCAATGCTGGTCCTTCAGCTCCACAGCTCACAGGCAGAGGTGTGACCTTCAAGAAGGAGTTGAGAGCCTGGCTTTGGGTCTGTATCTCTGGTTTGGCTGAATCAAGGGAAAGCAACATCCCTTGCGATGTGCGCACCAGCCCACAGGAACTGTGTTGGACGTGTGTTGCACCCCTGCTTGGTGGTGAGGTGTGGTTGGAGGTAAGACTTGAAATCTCCGATTTGGTAGTCTCCTGCTCTTTGAACCCACCTTTCCCTGTTGAGCATCCTGAGCTGTTCTAGTGGTATCAGTGGTTGCTGTTGCATCGCATCAGCATCGTATTAGGTCCCCACTGGTTACCGCTGTGATAATTGTTGCTCTTGCGTCTCATTCCATCCTCTGAAGAGCAACCACCGAGAGGAAGATGTGGGGAGACTTGAAACGAATCAGCTGCATCCACTGAAACCCATTCTGGGGCGTTGCACAGCCAAAATCCCCCAGTATCCCTGGTGCTGCAGTCACAGCATCTTCACATCCCCACAGGTAGCTCCCTGAATTGCCATTCCTTCTGTGTATCACTGGGGGAGCTTACAGGCAGGTGTAACTAGGAGACTGACAATTCAGAAGTAGCTGAGATTTTGGAGTGTCAGGGAAGACATAATGGCCCTGACAGCCTTTTTTTTTTGGGGGGGGGGAGTGGGGGGAGAGGATATTGCTGCTTTTTTTTTTGCTGTGTTTAATTTCTGGTGAAGAACTGGTGCAATATAGAGCACATATGGAAATGGCAGACGTTGTTGTTGGGGTTTGGAGCTTTTTTTTGTTGTCCTTGTTTCTAAAATTAAGCACGCTGGAGTTTGCAAGATCCTGCAAAGAATTCAAATGATATTGCACAGTCATGTGTTCAAGAAACCTTTTTAATCTAGTTATCTACATAGTGAACAGATCCAGCTTCAGAAAAAACCCACATAGTGGAGATGAACCAAGTGGGATAAAGACAAAAGACTGCTCAATATCTGTGATTGCGCTTATTCAGTTCAGGTCTTGCTGCCCGCATCCTGTTGGGTTTCCATTCTTTTTTTGGTTGTCCTTCGTGTTCTTCCCTGTGTAAGAAAGTGACCTGTGGTATCAGCTCTTCTGCTTGAAAAATGGTGGTAAATGGAATGGTTTCGGTTGGAAAAGAGCTTAAATTCGTCCAGTTCCGGCCCCCTGCCATGGGCAGGATTGCTTCACACTAGACCATGTATCACGTGAGCAAAGGAGGTGCCTCTGTTTCAGCAAACTTAACAGTGTCTGCTTCACGTGGGTGGGTTATGAGTCTGTTACCCTCGCACCCCTGCACATGGGTAGTAAGTTCTTATTGTGCCCCTGTGTGTTTCTGTAGTATCTTTCTGAGCTGGGTTGCAGGAGCAGGCATCTCACAGCTCAGCCGTGAGCGCGCTTGGTGATGTTCTCAAGAGCAGAGCTGGTTACAGAATCTGGGCCAGCAGGGCAGCATCCTGATGAGCTGTCTGGCACAGGACCCTGGAAGACCAGCTAACTGGATGAACTTAAGCTAGCTCTTGCTGTATATACCATCTTGAATGCTTTTACTCTGGCATCTCCAGAACCTAGACCTCGAACTAGTAGAAAACCTGTGGAAATGATTTTGATGGGGTGTCCTATAGCGCTTCAGAGCAAGTGGCACTCAAGTCAGACTTTATGCTTTGGAACTGAAGAAGATGTACAGCGTGTGATATAACTGTATGAGATACTCTTTTAATTCTTGCTGACAGTAAATATAATGAAGAACTCTTGCTATATGCACACACCCACACAGAGTGCAGATCTGAAAGGCAATGAACGCAGGCATATATGCATTATATTGCAGTTGGTTTCCCTTGTGGGCTTTGTTATTGTTGTCCCTTTCACAGAGTGGGAACCTGTAATTTTTCATGTGCTGTTCTTTGGCCCTCTCTGCCAGAGAGGCTCAATCTATCATGGTAAAAAAATCAATGCAGAGTCTAGAGGTTTATTTATAAAGTAGAGCATGGAGAGAGGGTGCAAAAATCCCATTAAAGCGGCAGTTTAGCACTGGCTGCATCTCTCTGGGACTCAGCTTCAAGATTTTAAACTATTGAAATTGTTACAAGGGTGCTTTTAAAGTACCACAAATCACAGGAAAGCTCTCTGGTTGAAACTTGCCTTTATATAGCACACTAGAATTCGGCTTACGTATGTTTCTCAGAGTGCCTGATGCTGCCCTCAAACACCATTTGTGCATCCATTTTAGAGCTTTATTGTAGTTGATAATCTTACAGGTTTATGCTCGAGTGAAAATAGGTGGATGTAAGAAGTCAGAGTTTCTTTTCCTGCATGTACATCTTCGTGCCCGTGCAGTTCTGAGGAAATTCATTATCCCTGAGAGGTCTGTAGGCTTCTAATGTAATTCTTCAGGATTGCCTGGCTTGGCACATGCTACCTTGTTAGAGGAACTTGTGAATTCGGGTAGCATTGGGTTATTTTATGACATAGAAGTTCTCACCAGTGATGCTATGGTCATCTGCTCCACGTGTCCTATCCAAAGAGATAAATGCATCCCTCTGCCTCATAAATGTGGTGCTGAGTTAATGGGATAGTACCTGCGTTAGACCTCTCAAACATCGGAAGCCGTGTATCTGAAGTGTGAGCTTCGCCTGCCCCCAGCAATCCTCCTGACTTGTTTTGAGTAGGTCGAAGAAGATTGATCTGGAAACGGTCGAGTTTCACATACAAAAGGCAGCGCGTGGTTTGTGTCGTGTGATCTTTTATCCTGGGATGATGAGAATTGTTCCTAGAGGAAATGCCCAGGAAAAAGATGGTGAACTCTGTTGTGGTTTAAACCCAGCACCACGCAGCAGCCTCCCCCCCACCCCGGGCAGGATGGGGAGGAGAATAGAAAGAATGTAAACCTCACGGGTTGAGATAAGAGCGGCCCAGTAACTAAAGTACACTATAATACTACTGCTGATAATAGTGATAAGGGAAATAACGAGGGGAGAGAACATAAAACTGAAAGGGGAAAGAAGTAAAGCCCGATTTTGATGCCCAATACTACTGCTCACCACCCGCCGACCGATACCCAGCCTGACCCGAGCAGCACCTCCCGGGTGGCTCCCCCCAGTTTCTGTCGTGGCCATGATGTGCTGTGGTATGGAATACCCCTTTGGTTAGTTTGGGTCAGGTGCCCTGTCTCTGCTTCCTCCCAGCTTCCCGTGCCCCTCCTCACTGGCAGAGCATGAGGCTGAAAAGTCCTCAATCAGAGCAAGCAGTACTGAGCAACAACTGAAAACATTGGCTTTATCAGCCTTGCTCCCAGACTAAAGCCAAAGCACAGCGCTGCACCGGCGACTAGGAAGAGAATTAACTCTATCTCAGATGAAACCAGGACAGCTCTTACTTGGGCCAAAAGCAGGCTTTTCCATCACCTCGAGACAGCACAGGCTGCCCGAGAACATAGTTCTTAATGAGAGCTGTGGGAGCAAGCTACATAACTGAACATGACAGAAGGCAAAAGAGAGACTCCACTTGTGTGTGGTATAAATATGCACCCTGTCACACAGTCATATCCATGCATACATGCCACTAACCTAATCCATCATTCCTGCGTTATTCATCCCTCAGGTTCTCCTTCTCTTATGAATCCTCAGCCTGCTCCTAGCTTACTTGTTGCCATTGTTGGTGGCGTGCATTTTCCTCTTTCCTGGATGTGTGAAGTTGGAATCGAGTAACAATTTCAGCAAGCTTAAAAAAAATCAAGGCTGTTAACGTGGCCCTTTCCCTGTTAGTTAACATCTGAAGTTCAGAGAGAGGGATCCAGCCTGTGTAATTACTGTGTGGTTAAAAACTCTGTGGAAAATTCATGTTAATGCTTGGAAAGGGGAGATGCTAAAGGGACACCATTAAGGCTTGAAAGAGCCCCAACATATTTTTCAAGCCAGACAACTAATGTCTGTTCTGTAAGGTGCTTCTCAGTGTGGAAAGGAGAGGCTTTAGTTCTTACACAGCTCTGAGCAGAAACGTCTCAACAGCGGGTTAGCTGTCAGCCAGCAGGTGATGTTGATGAGCCCATCAGCAGTGGGGTTGCAGCTGGGTTGATTTGGTTTGCCCAGATTGTGATTGCTGACAGCCGTGGTTGGGTTCCCAGCTCAGCTTTTCTGCCCAGGGTACCGCCTCCCAGGGTTTCTCCTTCCTCTTCCTGGGCTGGCTCTGGCTGGGGAAGGAGCGCGTTGGTTCCATCACAGCTTGGTGCTGTGCTCAGACCCATGTGAAGTATGCCACCAGGTAGGGAGGGGAGGCTAATGGGATGTGTGGCAAGAGTTGGGTGAGTGAAGGTAAGGGTGAGGGTGCTGCAGTGATGTGGAGGTTGCCCGGGATCATTTGGGAAGGGTGATGCCTGGGAAGTGATGGTCTCCTCTCCTCTGGCTGTCCTGCAGCGTTCAGAGCTGTTGTGGGAGTTACTCCCTGACTGTGTCTCTTGGCAGAGCAGCTGCCCACTGGGCTTTTAAAGCCCTGGGGGTCAGTCCACTGGCTTCCATCTCCCCCTTCCTCTCAGTGGTGCCTGTGTTACTGGTCTTTCTGCACAGGTTCCCCCCGGTTTCCCAGGCAGTCTTTCTGTTCCTTTTATCATCCTGTGTGCGTGATGTGGAAGCATGGGGAAAAGTGGGGTTTTAATGGAAGTGTGGGGAAAAGTGGGGTTTTAATGGAAGTGTGGGGAAAAGTGGGGTTTTAATGGAAGCGTGGGGAAAAGTGGGGTTTTAATGGAAGTGTGGGGAAAAGTGGGGTTTTAATGGAAGCGTGGGGAAAAGTGGGGTTTTAATGGAAGCGTGGGGAAAAGTGGGGTTTTAATGGAAGCGTGGGGAAAAGTGGGGTTTTAATGGAAGCGTGGGGAAAAGTGGGGTTTTATTCAGCACTTCCAGTAGGGTAGGGCTACTGGGCCCTGCGCATGGTGTGTGGTGTGCTGCTGCTCTAGATGAAGATGTCCCTGCCCATTGGATTTAGATGAGCTTTGAAGGTCCTTCAAACCCAAACTGTTTTATGATGCTGTGCTCTGAGGGTGTGCTGGGAATAAGCCCTCTCTTGATAAGAGCCCTTCCTTTGCTCAGCTCCTCATCTCTCACCAGGCAGGGCTGGGTGCTGGGTTGCTATCACTCTTCCTTCTCCTTGCATGCTCATGTTGGTAGCATCTCTGCTCTCGCTGGTGGGATGTGTCATGGGGGATTGTGTCTCCAGTGCCCAGAGCCTGCAAGGCATGGTCATGTTGGACACTGCATGGGTCTGTTAAGGTTCTAGGACAAGCGAAATGGCCTCTGGAGGAAAGCTTGGCCCTTTTCTCCTTGCCTGCACATTAACCTTTTGCAGGGAGTGGTAAAAAAGCACCACTTTGTAGAGCATTGACTGTTTTTGGTGTTGTCCTTGAGGTGCACTGAGCTGACACATGCTTTATGTGACGGGGGAGATGGGATGGATGAGAGCTGAATGGCTCTGGATCATACCCAAAACGAAGCTACTCAGATTGGTGCAGGGGGTAGCTGCTGATCGCTTCGGCTTCTAAAGTATCTTTGGGAAGACAAAGTAAGACCTTATGTTTCGCAGCTGGTGAAATACATCCATTGGAGGTGGCTGATTGAAGTGTTATGAGAGATATGGAAGGTGTCCCTGCCCATGCCAGGAGGTTGAAACTGGATGAGCTTCAGGTCCCTCCCAGCCCAAACCAGTCTGGGATTGTAGGAGCACTGCCTTTTGCTGGCTGCCTGCAGGATGAGTCCAGCCCCATGCTTACATTCACTGAGTAGTCTGTGTGCTGGGGTTGGGGCATGGAGCAGCTCCTGGAGAAATACCCTATTCCACCTGGTGGGTTTTTCCTATTATGGTGACAGGGGACAGGGGGATGCCCTCCTGGAGGAGGGGAGAGGGAGGGAAAAGGGCCTTTTTTGTGGGTTTGTCATAGGGAGGAGGTGCTGTTTTAGGATGTTCTGATGATGTTCCTGAGCTGAATAGGTAGCATGTAGCTGCTGGTGACTGGAAAGGACTGTCCTCCTGCCCGTCCTGTCCCTGCCCTCTCCTGCCCCTGGGAGTTAAGTGAAGGACTCTATGGCTTCCTCTGATCTCTCTGGCAGGAAGGAGGAAGTGGTAGATACCAGTCTTCCTTTCTCACACATCCTTCCACGCGCATCTTGCTGGTGGCCACCCAAACTGTCCTCTAGAGATGCTGCTCTACCGTGACTAATTTCCTGGCTTTTAGTTTGAAAATGGAGTCATCGGTGATGTGCACATCAGCTGGAAGAAATTCCGGCCTCTTTTGTATGGAAAAACCTAGAAAGCAGACCTCTGGGAAGAGGCGCTGGAGATGGGGTTTGATGTCTCTGTGATTTGAAGGCAGGAGTAAATGTTGAGGGTTTAATCGGTGTGCGTGGATTTCAAAATCAAGACGGAGAGCACTGAAAGCAGTAGATGCACACTGCCAGGTAAAGAATAACCAAGGCTGTGATCATGCAGAATTTATACTGTTAACTGTAATGCCATCAGAGCTTTGGGTCTGACTGAGACGATCCACCTGTGGAATAAACATTCCTGTGTCTTTCCTTGGCTGTTTATACAAACATCTTTGTTGGTAGCATTTTGTGGACAGCCCTGCCTGTGTGACTCTGTGTCTGTGCGTGTTCGACATAGCTCTGTTGGCTGAACTCCCTTCAGAAGTATTTTAACTCGTAGATGTACGAGCATGTGACTTTAGCCTGTTCTTTATGCGTTGTTCTCCCAGCTGTAAAAAGGCTCCAGTTAAGGAAAATATTAACTTCTCTCGGCAAGTAAATACAAGTGTAGGGAGAAGAGTTTGTGTTTTCTTGCATTGTGTGGTTTTTCTTTGGGATGTGGGTGTGCGCTTTAAAGAGTGCCCACTGAGGCAAGCCCCTTGCTTGAAGTATTGGTGATTTGGTAATGTAAAGCCAGATGTTTACATTACTTATGTTTATTGTGTGCCACTCATTCAAAACCCGACAAATTCTAATATGCATTTCACATCTGTATACAGCTGTGGATGTTGTAAATCACATAGCACAGAGCAGAACAACAAAAGTCAGCTTTACTCGGGGATGCAGTGAGTTAACTGAGATTTGCCTGGGGAAGCAGATTTAGAAAGACAGCAGCTAAGACGGGTCCCTCCTTTATCTGAGCAGTTGAAGTGAACAAGCAGCTGGAAATAAGTTCTTCAGGCTGGTGCAGCTTCAGTATCTGAAACCCCTTTTTACCAGACTTTGCCCTTGTTGCCGGAGCTCTCAGCACCGTGCAGCATAATCTCCCTGAGCTCGTGGAGTTTCCGCAGGTCGGCATCAGCCCAGTGGCTCTCAGTCTGGCCTCACTTCCTCCTTGGCTGGAAAAGCCAGCCCAGTTCTTCAGACTGGGGGTTGGAACTGGCTGGGCATTCATCTCAGATAACTGGAGGTTTGGTTTGCTTATTAAAGAAATTAATCTTTTCCAGACAGATTGTTTCCTGGGAATGCCAGGAGAGATGGCGAACTAAGGAGCTTCCTGTTAGCAGGCTTAGTCGCAGTGTTTGACTCCAAAGCAGCAAAACGCAGCCTCTCACGAGCCCAGCTGAGCCCTGCAGACAGCCTCTGCTCTCCAGCCACCCCAGCCCGAGCATCCCTGAGGGCAGTCTGGAGCACAGCAAACTTAGCGGTGTGGTAACTGCAGTGAAGGGGAAAGGCAAGTTCCCACTGTTTCAGTGTGGGAACCAAGAGAGAAGCTCTGCGTTAGCCTAACAGCAGGGTTAGGGACTTCCTCGGATGGTACAAACTCAGCTCTTTTACTGCAGGGCACTGCTTTTAGAGTGCTCTTTAGTTGGTTGGTATCATTGAATCGCAGGGAAAAGTGAGTCAGTTACCTCAAATAACAGTTTTGGTGAAGACTTGCCCACTGTAAAATATTTGAAGGTTTTGGGGTTGTTTTTTCTCTTAATTCTTCCTCCTTTTAAACTTGTCTCGGAGATCCGGCAGCAAGCTGGGAAGGGGCTGTGACACTCACTAGCTCCACTACAGCCTATATCAAGACTCCACTCCAGGGGGTGCAATCACACGATAAGCAGACAAGTCAAAGGTGTCTTAATTGCTGCATGCTCCATTTAGGTGCTTTCTGGGGCCTTTTCCTACTGGGCTTCGACAGGCTTGGGACCGGGAATTGGTGCCTCCGTATACCGCTGGTGACCCCTGGCTGAGCAGCATAAAGAGAAAGTAGTGTGTGTGTGTGCTCATGGCAAATGAGAGGGCAGTTCAGCTCTCGGTTTAACCCCTGGCTTTGTTAGCTTGCGCTTGGCAGAGGCGTGGTGAGATGGAAAATGGAGATGTCCTGACTTCCTCCAGTGATCCCAGCGCTGAAGTGCTGCCCTGCCAGTCCTGTGCTTCTTGGGTTAAGGGGAGTAAAGCGAGACAGCAGGAAGGGAGGATGTAAACTGTGCTCACTTCTTGGAAGCAGCAGGAAAATAATGACATCACTGTTTGCCAAGCTCGGCGCAATCTGAAACCCAAGGAGCCGTTTTCATCACGTCGACTTCGTGAAGGAAAATGCACGTCTTCTCCAGTGCTCCATGTGTGTTCTCAGCCTCTTCCAGCGGTGCTTTGTACAGACACGGTCGCTGCTTTGAAATGGGGCTTGTTTCACTGCAGACCTGGTGGGCTGGGAGGCAGTGGGCATTGCAGGTTTTAATAACGGCAAGGGCTGGCAGTGTTTTTTCTCCCCATCTGTTTAGGTGTCTTTTAGCCCTTTTCTATGTGAGGTCTGTGCGTGTTACCCCACTGAAACAGCAGTGTATGAGCCAGTTGTAATTCAGCATTCTGTGTAGTAATTCATTTCGGCCAAAAAAAGGGGCTGTGACACGTTCTGTTCCCAGTTCAAAAGGAAAGCTTGGAAAGTTCTGGCTCTGGACTCCCAGTTCTTTCCTCTGGAATTTTTCTTTGGTGGTGCAATTCTTTTCAAGAGGTTCTGCTGCTTTCAGGGCAATAGGATGCTCAATGAATATCACGGCCTAATACAGAGGCCTTTGTAGGATGTGAACTGACCTACCTAAGAAACCCAAGAGAAGTAATTACAACCTTTCTTAGTCTACATTCTAATTCACTTTGCAAATGTTTTTTCTGCGCGAAGAGTGTGAAGCAATTATGTTCTGGAATTTGTACCTATGTAGAAAATGGACTGCGAAAGAGATGCCCGTTTCAGGTGATTTTTGACGAGTTCCAGATTAAAAAGAAATAAAATAGCATATTAAATTGTTAGGCATCTTTACTAGGGTGTAAGGAAGATTTATGGTGTAGTGAAATATAGCTGCAACCCAGTTTAGAGCTTGACAAATCCGGTTTTATAGGCCTGAATTAGAAGGGATACCTCGTTATTCGAAGGGAAAACTTCCCGTATTGTTATTTTTGGCACCCTGGTCTCCTCTTTGGTTGGGCTGCGCGCTGTAGGAGCGACTTTGGGCAAGATGTCTCAGCTGATCCTTGCTCAAGGGAGCTGTGCGGGATGAAGTCATAATTCAGGATCACATCCTGGCAAGCCTCTCTTACCGCGTGTGGTCACTGACTTTGGGTTAAATGCTTGCAGTCCTCCCTGCTGCGCCGTAGCTATGAGGAAACGTAGGTCTCCTTAAAAGCACTGACTTCTGCTTTACAGGCAGATATTCCTTCCTGATAGTGTACATCAGATACTGTCTAGTGTGTATCGGGTACTATATAGTGTATATCAGATATACACGGTGTCAGTAGCTATGTGGAGCATAGCCACACCAAATTACATGTGTACTGCTTGCTTTTGGTTTCATGAGAAGCCTCTATTCCTTCCTGCAGCGCACAGACCTCTCGGTTGCCTCTCCCTTTAAACTCAAAGCATGTCCTCATGCAATGTATCCAGAGTGTGACCTGGCGATATGGCTTGCAGCGTGCAATAGGGGATGGCACAAAACCCCCATCGTTTGCTCAGTTTAGGAAGTCTAGCCCAAACGCTGGGTAGCAAATATCTCTTTGAGCATCTTTTGCAACTGCTTGTGGTATTCTTGTGTAGCTGTTCGCAGGTTCTCGGTGGAGAAACGGGATCATAGAATCACAGAATGGTTTGGGTTGGGAAGGACCTGAAGATCATCCAGTTCCTGCGCCCTGCCACGGGCAGGGACACTGGGAGCAAGCAAACTGTGTGCGTTTGGGTAAACTGAAGAGGAACTTTTAGCTGGAAATGGTATTTTTTTAATAGAGTAATGAGTTTCTTGTGTGCAGGGTTTCTGTTTCCCTTGCTGCCCTGGCATGCAAAGTGATTGATCTGAAGCAAATTACACTTGTAACTGCAACCATACATATACTGACATAGGGAGGGGGCATGTGACAAAGGAAAACCAAAGCGCGGGGTTTGAGCTCAGATGGCAAATCCTTTGGGAACCATTTTTCCTTGTTCCTGGGGGAGAGAAGTCCCAGCTTCTCCCAGCACTGTCCCTGAGTTACCTGGCTCTCTGACTCCACAGGCGCTCCTACTGATGCTGTATCAGAGGAGTAAGGCATGGCTGGATGGCTTATGTGGTCAGGTCTAAGTAACTGATGGAGGGTTTACACTTAGGAGAATCTCATCTTGAACGCTTAAAGGACTTCCTGGGAAGCAGAGCTTTACAAGTTGGAGAGGAGCCGTGGTTTGATATGAGGTGAATGCGCACGATGTTATGTGCTTAGCTTCAACAAAACCGTTTGCTGAGTTTTAGTGACTCTGATGTTTAGTCTTTGCCCCCCCTGTTTAGACATCAGTAGCCAAGTGTTTTGCCTCTGGATGTAGCCTCGAGTTGCACTTTTTTCAGATGGAGTCATCAGAGCAAACTATTTATAAAATGAGGACATCTTTTTGGCCTTCATGTGTAAACAGGCTTCGATATGTAGAGAGGCAGAGAGATTCTTTCTGTTTATCCACTGTTGAAGCCCTAATATTAATAAATACAAACATTAAGCCATAGACTCAGTCGGGTCGGAAAAGCCCTTTAAGCTCACCCAGTCCAACTGCCCAGGCCACCCCTGCCCTGTGGCACTGAGGCCTCGTCTCCACGCTGTGTGAACACTTGCAGGGCCGGGGACTGCAGCCCTGCCCTGGGCAGCCTGTTCCAATGCCTGAGCAGCCTCTGGGCAAGGAATTGTTCCTCAGCTCCATCTCAACCTGCCCTGGGGCAGCTTGAGGCCGTTTCCTCTTGTCCCATCCCTTGCTCCTTGGGAGCAGAGCCCAGCTCCATCCTCCTGGCAGGCAGTTGTAGAGAGCAAAATAGTGCATTCCCCCCAATCTTCCTTTAAGTTTTCCCTTTAAGGCTCAGCTTTCTACTCTAGGTTACCCGGGAGGCAACTTTCACCTCACTCTTGATCAAATGACTGGTTGCAGTGGTGTTTCTGCTGCTGTGATTTATCATGAGTCAAGGGTTAGCAAATGAACTCTTTCAGTGATTCCCACTGGGCAGGTATAAGTGTAATTGAAACTGTGGCTGCAGTTGCTGGCACACGTGTTTGAGGGTAGGATCTGCTGTCTTCAGGCAACGGGATGAGTCCAGGCCTGTTCCTTTTGTTAGGAATGGTGAGACCTGGAAGCCTGCTGTCAGCCCACCAAGGTGCCGTTTCAAATCTCCTTGGAGCCAAGCTGGTGTTGGACTTGACTCGTAATGCATCTCGACAGGCAACAAGGTGCTCCTCTTGTAGTAGGGATTTGGGGTCAGTCTAAAGGCCAGAGGTGGCTGGTCCCTCTTTTTGCTCTCACTGTTGCATCTTTTAGCACATGATGTGCTGGGGACCTGAGAGGTGCCTGTCAGCGTGGAGATGGGAAAGCAAGGAGCAGGATGCTCTAAAACAGGAGCTGGAAAGGTTCATCTTCCTTGGGTTTTAAAGGTACCAACTGCTGCCAGGGCAGCTTCATCTGCCTGTTTGTTTTAGCTTTCTGGGGTTTTTTTTTTGCCTTTTTTTTTTACCAAAACTTCAGACATCTCAGCCCATGACAGCGAGGTTTGCAAATCAACCCAAATCTGAGCATAGCTCACTTGAGTGAGCTGTGCTAATCTAAGCTGAGCTTCTGTTTCCTGCTTCGAGCTTCTCCCCCGTGCTCTCCTTTGGCGCATGTACAGTGCTGTGTGCTGACAGACACCTTTGAGGCACAAATCAGGCCCAGGTGTGTGTTATGGCAACTGCCCCGTGCTCAGGGTTCTGTGTACTTACTGGCTACCTCCTCGTGGTTTAGGAGGCAGGTGCTTGGAGTCGTGTAGGCTGGAGAGGGGTCCTATGTTTCTGAACTAAGATCCATAACGGGGTGCTCTTGGGTCCTTTCTGTGTGTGCCTGTGGTCAGGCAAAGATGCAGTGTGCCAATGAAAGGAGCCTCCAGAAGAGGCTGTATAGCACAAGCACTGTGTAAGCAGAATGCTGTGGGTAGCGAATACGTTGAGCTGGTACAGTCCCGAGTAGTCCAGCTCTGTGGTCTGCATAAAAGCAGCCCCTCGGAGACCCTGTGGTCTCGCCTTCCTCCAGCAGCTCGGTGACTGACCTTCACTTTCCCTACGGAAAGAGAACCCGTAGAGAAGGGAATTTGCCACCGGTTCTCTTCCTACGTTTTCCCAGACAGTTTGGCCTCCCCGGCTTATGCAGCCTCCCTTTTCTCTGCGTGGGAGAGCACAGGCTGCTGCTGCTGCTGGTGGTGGCGGGGAGGAGAGATGAACATTCATCTGCTCGCTCCTCGCTCTTTTGCTATCCCGTGGGCACGGGTGAGTTAGGATTGTGCCGCTCCTCTGGGGAGCGTTTCCCTCGCTGCCCTGGTGCGAGGACCACGGAGGCACGGGTAAGGTTGTGCGAGTTTCATGTTGCTGCTGAAACAGGCACAGGAAAAAGCTGAGTGCAGTGGCTCCCTGCAAGAGGTCAGGGGGGAAGACGGAAGGACCAGCATAAGCCTTAGGATGCTCACTTGCTAAGAGGTCTCCCTTCCCAGAGCCCGTGTGCTTTGAGGGCCTAATGCAAAGTCTGCTTCCTCACTTGGTCTTGTGGGAAAAGGGGTAGGAGTTTATCTTGAAAGAGCTCTCTTCTGAGAAGAGCTATTTACTTCTTTGGTTCTTACTCAGTGTCTTGATGTTGTGTGTATAGCCAGGAAGTCTGATGGGGAATATGGGCAAACAAATGGCTTTCTGGCTTGCTTTGGGTTGGTTTTTTTCAGTCTTTGCTGGTGTGGAAGCTAAAGCTGATATTGTACATGCAGGTACATCATAGCAGTGGTCAGTAACACTCAAAACCAGCGTCAGGAGGTTTAGTTTCACTCTGTGGCACTGGCAGGGGCAGGAAGGGTCTCGCAGACTCATCTTTCTGAATCACCCTGTCACAAATGCTGCTGCCCTTTGGTATCCATCTACCCTTCATAGGAGACAGGTACTGAGGTGGGTGCGTAGCATCGCAGGGTGATGTACTACTCACATGTACTTCCTCAGAGTGTGAGCACCCACACAGGCTGCCTGTGCAGAACCAGCAGGCTCCTTGTTGTCCCCAGTGTGTCCTGCTGCTCCAAATTAGAGGATCTCTCAATCCAGGCGTTCTTTCTCCCTCACTGCTCTCTGATAGTTAGCATTTACTAATTCAGCGCCACAAAGGCAGTGGGCTTCCTTCCATCCTTTCTCGTGCTGGCCACTGCCGAGTGGGATGTGACAAGCCAAGCGGCACTGCTGTGGTGGCCTGGAGGTGAGGGAGCTGCTGTGTGGTTGTGAGAATCCCCAAATCTGAGAAGTCTTACGAGAGCACCACCACCCTCCACCATAAAAGGGAGGATTTTTGCCAGTGTAGCATGTGTATTGCTGACAGTGGCAGGGAATTGCTGCACTTGCAGAAGGATGTTGCTGACAGGCATCAAGTGTGGGGAGGTCAGTGGAGGAGGAGCAAGCCCTCCCATTCAAATAAAAGCAGAGGAAGGGCAGGTCTACCTTCACATTCCAGTCGGGCTTTGGGAAAGCAGGAGCAGCACCATCTGTGTCCCACTTCTTTTAATTTTCTTTTTCAAACCAAGTCTTGAATGCCAGCCATCTGCTGATGCCACATCCAAACTCTATCCCTGTATCTGGGGGCAGAGGATGGTTTCTGCAGGGAGAGGCACTGTTTGGAGTGCAAGAGCTGTGAGTCCCTCAGGGATGCTGCTGGATCCAGAAACCACCAGAGGAGCACGTGCAGGAAGGCTCAGCATCTCTGTTGGGTCACCTTTGTAGTACCAAAGCAGCCCTGCCCAGGGAGGGTGAATCTGAGGTGCTGACAGAGTCCCCAGTGCTTGGTTAATAGGAGATTGGAGTGTTCCTGTGAAGTGGATGCGGAGCGGTGGGGTGGTTCGGAGCCACTGTAGTGATAGCCGAGGCAAAAAGATAGTCATCACTTTTTGCATGTATCCTGGTCACTGGGTGTGATGTTGTTTGGGAAACAGCTTGGGTTGTGGTTTCCTACAAGTTGGCTCATAAAACAGGCGCACTATCTCAATGGGAACCGACACAAGCCCTCAGCTGGCCACAGGAATGAGCAGGCTTGACTTTTTCCTTCCTAGAACCCCAGCCTGGTTTGGGTTGAAAGGGACCTTAAAGCCCATCCAGTTCCAACCCCTGCCACGGGCAGGGACGCCTCCCCCTAGAGCAGCTTGCTCCAAGCCCCTGCGTCCAACCTGGCCTTGAGCACTGCCAGGGATTGGGCAGCCACAGCTTCTCTGGGCACCCTGTGCCAGCTCCTCAGCACCCTCACAGGGAAGAGCTTCTGCCTTAGATCTGACCTGAGCTTGCCCTGTTTCACTTTGAACCCATCACCCCTTGTCCTGTTGCTACAGTCCCTGATGAAGAGTCCCTCTCCAGCATCCTTGCAGCCCCCTTCAGACACTGGAAGCTGCTCCACACAGCTCCTCTTCTCCAGGCTGAACAGCCCCAGTGCTTTAATTCTTTCTGTCCCAGGCGTTCCCCGGTGAGTTTTGATGTTCTTTTAAAGGTGGTTTTTCTGATGGCATTTTTCTGTGTTGTATTTCTCTCTTCCTCTCTGTTACAGCTGTCGAGCGGCGCTGCTGTGCTGACAGCGTTTGTGACCGTGAACACGAGTAAGGCAGCAGAGAGTTAAAAAAACCCCCATTAATTAAAATATTTACATTGGAAGCTGCAAAAGGTTTACTCTTTGAGTAAAACAAACTTCCCATTGTTCGTGGAGCATTGCTGCAGGTTCGCTGGAAATAGGCAGGAAGAGGTTGTGCTCGGAGGAATTCCACTGGGTTGGCAGGGAATAGGAGGGTAGGGACAGTCAAGTGGGCTCTTGGGCAGTGGCTCTGTTTTGTTCCAGTCTTTCTGTCACATGGACAAAAGATCTCTTTGTGGAAGCCAGAAAACCCCCCAAAAGAACCCCCCCAAACCCCATAGTGATGGAAGGATGTTGTTATGTTGTTCTGGCAATGGCAGAAAAGAAGTTGTTATTAGTAGAAGATGAGAAAATGGTATTTTCTGGTTTAGCACATGGTCAGCACTTAAAGTGTATGTTAATGTATGCACTTAGCAGGGAAAAAGAGAAGCATCCCAGAGCAGGTGGTTTGGACTGTGGCTTCCCTCCCGGCTGGTGAGCCGTGTTTGCTGGCAGGGAAATGGCAGCAAGGCACAGCAAAGGATGTTATAAAGGATGTCACCTTTCCTCAGCGTGGAGCACCGGTGGTCCATTGGCATCACGCTGCTCAGTGTCCAAGGAAGGTGATGGAGGGTGCAAACTGATGTCAGGCAACTAAACCACAGCGTTTTCTTTTAATCTAGCACAGGGATGCTCTCAGTAGCATCACCACAGGAAGAGCAAGCAAATATGAAAACTATCTGCTTCAAATCCTTTCATTCCTGTCATATCTCTCCCCAGATAACTGGATTGAAAAATGAAGGGTGGCTGTTTCGAGTTTTTGTTTTACATAGTATTCTCTAATACAGTGTGCCATTTCACTTGTGTGTCCCTGGCCTTTTCCAGCCTGGCACTGGACTAGCAGGCTCCTGGGGCCTGTGGCCAGGATGCTGGAAAGGCTAAAAGGGCGTGTGGAGGAGTTGGTTTGGTTGCTTTCTCAGATCCTTGATTCGCATTTCTCACTCTAGGTAGACTCTCATGCTGTTCCAAGCTGCCAGGCAGGAGGTCTCTCTAATGCCCTAGTGACTCGTGGACTGCCTGGATTGCAGGTCATGGCTCCTTTTCTTAGTAGTGCCATGGGAAGTGTTCGGGCAAGCCTGACTAAATGTGTGGTACTCTTTCCTCTGGTCCCAAGCATGCCAGTCTGCCTCATGTTTGCCTATACCAGAACAGCATCTTTGTTACACTGCTTTGGTTTGTAAAGGTGTTATGAAATGAGGTGCACTTGCTCAGGGTAGGCATCACCTAAACTCGTGCACGAGAGCCTTGTTCCGTACGTTTCTTGCCTGCTTTACTCTGCTTCAGGAAGGCTGGATGCTGACAGTGTCTTGGCCTGGAGATAAAAAGCGCTGCCTGCCCAGGTTTGGTACACTGCTGGAAAACTGCCTCCACGACGTATAGCATCGCTGTGCTTGTTTCTAGCCATTACCACTGGGCTCATTTTACAGCCATTCGCATTATGTAATTTGATGGTCATTTAATTTAATGAGAGGATGCTGCAGACTTATTTATGACTCGGCAGGCTAACCTGCGTGCTTTGGCCCCCTCTGCTAGCCCTGCTGCAGGGGGAAGAGCGTGTTTCTGACAGAACATGTTACGACGTCTTTAATGCCTTTCTCTCCAGGTTTCCCAGTTTGCTGCAGACGGGAGGGCCGCTTGCCTGGGGTGTAGATTATACTGGAATGGCAGCACGAGCTAAGCCGTCTGTTTGCCTTGTACTGCTTCTTCGCCTTCCGTGAGGTTATCGGGAGGTATTAATAGGCTTTTCCTTTTGTTACAGATGGGATTTTATGACTCGCTGGATCCTGAATAGGACGAGGAGATGTGTCTGATAAGGTAAGAGAGAGGGCGAGATTAACATCTTCCGACACGAAACAGTCTCGCTGGTTTCTTGTTCAGGTTGAAGACAGCCCTTTCTTGCCCTGACAGAACCCTGCAAATAGTTGATTTATGTACTTCCGAGTTCCTCTGCCTGTGACCCTCCGAGCACAGACCATCTCTGGTGCGTGCACCTTGTGTCCCACTCCTTTCTCCTGGTGAACTGATGGACAAAGCCCAGAGGACACAAACGTATGTCTTTCCGGGCACGGGGCTTAGCAAGAGAGGTCACACTTATGCTGCTGTTTTAGAGCTTCTTATAAAGTAACAGATGAGGTAGGAAAGCTTCTGTTCAGTGTTGAGGTTCTGCTTGTGCCTCCTTCCCCTCTTTTCCCCGCAGACATTTGAAAGGTAAAAACATCCTTGAGCTGTTTAACTTCTGTTCTTTAAAAACTTGTTTTTCCTGTTGCAGTGTTTTCAAACTGGGGCAGTTTTTACTAGGACAGAGTGTATTTGAGTCGAAAACCTCTAGGTTTGAGTCTGAAATGAGTCTTTGCTGTCAATAATGTGCTGAAGGAAGCCATGGCTTTGCTGCTGTTTGGTGTTCTTTTGTATTGCCTTCCTTAATAGCAGTGCTTTTAAAAGACAGTGCTTCGATACTTTTTCTCTTGGTTTCTGGTTTAGAGGCTTCTGCTGGTAAGAGAGGAATCGGTGTTTTTAAACCCCTTAGCTGTTGGGATACCACATTCAAACAGCAGCCAGACGTCGCAGTAGTATTACATAGGGATTGTCACTGTCTTTCAAGCTACACTCCAACCTGTGACGATACAGCTCTAGCACTTGTTTCATTTTATGTCTTCTGCTTTCCCGAGTTGGGTGCCATTTACAGGCCTCAAAAATACCTGTTGTTCTTCTTGGCTGTTGGCTGGAAAATGGAAAGGCACGCGAACAGCAAAATGAGTGGTGGCCTTGTATGAGGACCAGGCCTAAATCACTTTTTTTCCTTGGATTCAGAGATTTAGCTCTTACAGACACTCTTGAGGGGTTTTTAGTTTGGTTTTGGTTCTCTCCCCCCCCGTAAGTTCTGTTTGCTAAGTAGACTTACCCTTTGGAGGGTGGCTGTCCAAGCGAGAGCTCTTGGCACTGTGTGGAGTATGCAAGAATCAAAGACTTAGTTGCTGCTTAGCCTTCTTGTGGAAGTGTGAGGCGTTTTCTCCATTCAGACTACCCTCTTTCGTGCACCATGTGTTAAATTGTGTTACAAACACGATGTGTTGAAGCTTACTCCCTCCCTGGAGGTGGTCTTGTATGTGTGCAGTCAGCAAAATCCAGCTCTCGCTGGCGTGCGGTTACTACGCAGAGCACCTCACGTGCATACCTCGTTCGCTATGTAAACCACCTTCTTCACGTGTTCCAACCAGTCTGCCTGTGCTCCAAGAACAGGTAATTACAGCTGCTTTCAGGACTTCTTAGAGCGTGTTCTGCCTGCCTGTGCCAGCATCCCTGTGCACGAAGGTGGTCCAGCTGCCGTCCCGTCACGCATCTGCCACTGGCGCTTGTGCGGTGCCCACCGTGGCATCGCTGCTGCTGTCTGTGTGCTCTCATCATAGGATCATGCAGTAGAATCACAGAAACAACCAGGCTGGAAAAGCCCTTTAAGCTCACCCAGTCCAACCGTTCCCCAGCACTGCCCAGGCCACCACTGCCCCATGGCACTGAGGCCTCGTCTCCACGCTGTGTGAACACTTGCAGGGCCGGTGACTGCAGCCCTGCCCTGGGCAGCCTGTTCCAATGCCTGAGCACCCTCTGGGGCAGGAATTGTTCCTCAGCTCCATCTAAACCTGCCCTGGGGCAGCTTGAGGCCGTTTCCTCTTGTCCCATCCCTTGTTCCTCTCTTAGTTAATTTTCAGTGCTGGTCCCATGGAGTGGGCCCTGATGAAGCTGTGTGCTGTAACGTGGGCACCTCTTGTGGCACAGCTGGCTGCTGTTGTGCTGGCTCTCCTGGGGTGAGGTTGCTCACCCCTTTCCTCATAAACCCACCCCCAAGGAGGCTCTGCTTCTAGCAAGTTCTGCAGCTTGAGGCCATGACACCTTCTCTCTCCACGGCTTTATTACCAGCCCCAGGCGTGTACAGAGCATGAGCCAGGTGCCTGGCAATCGCAGGACTGCCTTTAAAATGAGATTCTGGGAGGAAGCAGCAGCACTTCCCACCAGCTCTTGTCTCTCAGCTCCAGAAGAAAGCATTACGTCCTTGTTTCCTGAGGTACCTTCTCGGGGTTGGAATTACTCCTGAGCTGTGCACGTGTGGATCTGAGTCTCCTTCGTTTGTCCCTTTCTCGGCAGCCTGGGCTGGAGCCGTGCCAGTGGCCCTGCTCCCAGCCCTCATGTGTCACAAAAGGTGGCTGTCCTGGTCCTGCTTCTTCTCAAGACTGCACTTGTTGGGTGTACCTCATTACTTCAGCTGTCCCTGACTGCTGTGGCATTGGTGTTAGTTGACTTCACCTGCCGCTCTCTTTCTGCGTTCCCTCTCCCCACTTACATTTGGGTTTCTGTCCTTCCAGACAGGCATCTGGATCCTGCTCCAAACGTGTCCTCTGGTCCCATGTTAGTGGCTGGCCTTAAACCACGACACTCTGCCTGCTGGCCATGTTTTCCCTTGGTCACTTAGAGTTCTCGTGGATACTTCCTGACCCATTCCCTGCTCTTCCTCCTTCCAGGGAAGTACTTCTGAAGCACTCCCGTGTTTATTGCTGCCCTTGCAATTGAAGGGGTTGCCATCCTTCCGCCCCATTTCAAGCAGCGGGACGTGGCCCAGTCTCTGTGAGGAATAATCCGGTTTTAATCCTAGCCATGGTGACTTCCATGTAAGGGCTGGCTTTTGGCATGCATCCTGTTGATTACGTGATGGGGTTGACTTAACACAAATGGGTAATTGCTCTTGTAATATGCCTCAAGTGCTGTGATGAAATTGCGAGCCTTGGCAAGCTTGCGGCAGTGTTGAGAGGTGCCAGACCTCTCCCCCAGTCTTTTCTTTTCCTTCCCCCATATTTCCCTGTGCCTTTATCTTGCTTCCTTCCGAGGAGGCCCGGGCCCTGGTGACCTGCAAGTCAAGTTTCACAGGAGCCCAATAGCTCGGGTAATAAGTGTAAAATCTGTCTGTAAGGCCTGATCTATTTTCAGAGGTCCATTTCTGAGATAAAACTGACTTTGATCGCTGGAGCAGCATTGTGTCGTTTTGGGGAGGAAATGACAAGGAAGTAACTGTTATCAGGCCTATTTTCACCCACTGTTAGCTTAGACCTGATGGATTGCAGCTCCAAGGTCGCTTGTCTTAATAGTTCCAAATTAGGTTGCCGATTAATATTGATTATGTGAAAAGCAGTAGATTGATGTGCATTATTAATAGCTGTTAATGCACTTTATAAGAGCAGTATGTTTCACAAACACTTCCTAGTTGTTCCTTTCAATGAGTCTTGGCAGTGCAAACCCCAGCCTATCACACTCAGAGCTAGAGTAATTCATTGAACTATTGGTGTTCCTTTGCATTTTTGGTGTGGTGTTGCTTTTTACTGGAGGTAACCCTTGATTTTCATGCGACTGAACTGAACCCAAGTCCAGGAATTCTGCCTTTATCAGCCGGGACGTTGTGGTCCCTTCTTGCGTTAGTGCACATCAGTGCAAACCTCTTGCTTTGTTGCTGGATGAGTTTTAATAACTTCCTTTGGCACTGCCCGTGGAGAGTGTTGTCTCCGCAGAAGCAAGTTAATGTGAATCAAATTGAAACAGGTAATTTGAGTTCCTTTGCTCGGGTTACTTTGCTGTTTGTCACAATGCAGAAGGTACCTTGGAAGTGCAGGGATGAAAATGGGGAAGCTCTCGTGCATAAGGAAAAGCCTCAAGATAACCAAGTTGGTGGTGGTGGGGGGGGAATATCTATGTAAATATAGACATCAAGGTAAACGTGTTTTCCTTTCCTCTTTCTTCCAGAAGATTGGAATATTTGCACAATGTGATGTTGCAAGTTGTACGTGCTTAACGCTTCTGAAGGAATAAATGACTTCAGTGCCTGAATGTGTAGATAACTGTCAGCTTCAAAGGATGGAGCGGGTTGGAAGGAATGTTTGGGGAACAGGCAGGTACCAGGCAGCAGATAGGAAGCAGCGGAATACATTCACCTCGTGTATCAGAGGCCTAGATGTCAGTCTGTATGGAAATGAAGATTAATCATGTTCTCAAAAGCAGATTTCTGTGGTTCTGCTCCTAATGTAAAAGTGGAATGCTCACTTCCCACTCCCCACCTCTGTCCCACTGGGCTCCCCCAGCTGCTCGCTGTAAGAATTGTGTTGCTCCTATAAAAACTGAGATGGGAAATAAGCCTATTTAGTACTTTTCAAACTAGCCTTATAAAAAAGGCCGCCTTTTGCTGTAGAACGTTCTTGGTATGAGCTGGCTGGTTCTGCAGGATGTCAGTGATTTTGCACTCTTGAATAAGCAGTTCAGAGAAACTGAAATCGTTACTGTAGAGTGCACATTAAAGCCATAGGGCTGAGATGGGAAGAGCCACTTCAGCTTTCGCTTGAGAAGCGAGCTGATGTGAAGTTCCCTTTGGAGCAGGTAAAGCACAAAGAAGATGGGGCGTAGTTCAGCATTGCAGTTCGAGGTGGACATCGCCTGTCCTTCACCCCACTGAGCCTGTGTAGGGAGCTAAACCTGGCAGAACCCACTGGCTCTGGCTTCTCTGTAGGGCTGTTTTCCTGACCTAAGTTGTCTGGGCTCCAGTGGACACAAGAAATCCTCCTGGAGGGATGTAATGAAGGGCATTGTCCAGGTGTGTTTGTTTAGTTCAAGTTGCTATGGCTTAAAAAGCGGAGAGAGGAGGATGTGGGTGTCCGTAAGCTTTGGTGCTCTGATCTGCCACGGGTGATTCTACGTGGAAATCACTTAAAGTTCCTCATTTAACCAAGTGAATTAACATGAGCTAGAGCAGCAGAATGGTGGAGCCCAGTCTATCCTGGAGCGCTGGGAAAAGCCTTCAATACCCTGACCTGTGGCTGTGGAACCCTTGGGAGACAAATGAACTTTGATGGTGTGTAGGGAGCAGCCGGTCCTTCTGAAAGAGGTGTGCTCCAAGAGCCACACTGGTTCTAATTCCCTAAATGCAGAAGTCTGTATTTCCACATGGAGAGCATTGCCAAGAAGTGGGGAAGATGTGAACGCCAGCGGAGTTCTACAGGGTTTTAGTCAGCTGGGTAAGATAGGAAGTGGTTCTTGTGGATACTTCTGCAGGCTTGCTGTCGCTGAGTTTCTGAGCAGACCACGTGTCATAGCAATCGACAGTAACTATGGACAGTCGGGCAGAGGAGGTTGATTCTGAACTCTTCCAGACTTCTCCCTCTGCCCAGCAGTGTGTTTTGGGGGCCCAGTTTTGGCTAATGCGCTCTTTATCTTCCGAGTAAATTTGGTGGAGACATTTGGCTGCGTTGTCAGTCAGTCACTGATAACTGTTATCCCTTTTGATAAGCCAAATATGCAGCCTTTAGGAACACGGCCCAAGATGCGGGTTTTGACTCTGTAGCTGTTCTTGTGGTGTTTTCTTTGCTGAAGTGCAAGTTGCCCGTGCTCTCACTGTTCTTTAGATAAGGCCCTCCCTCCCTGCGTGGCCTTGTACAGAATACTCTTCTTGCCCATCCAGAGGCCAAGCTTCCTCGCTTAGCTGCGGCTTCATGCAGGCAGTTTAGTATCTATCCTGTGTCTGCCGTGACCCCCAGTCGTTTTACAGGACCGTTGCCTTCCCGAATGCAATTCCCCAGTGGTTCTTTGTTTATTCCTAGGAGTTGGTGACTTTGGGTTATTGCTGTATTGAAACCAGCTGTTCAGATACGCTATACCCAGCAAAAATACACTTTAGCAAAGAGTAACCCGAGTTGGTTTTTGCTCACCCTCCCTCGCTCCAGGTTTCGTGCTCTGTGCAGATGACAAGAAGCGATTTAATATTTTCCTTCAGATGCCTGGTAATGGCAATGGACAGCATCCCATCAGGCCCCCCAAATACAAGCAGTGGGGTGCATGTCATTAGGCATAACACTGACAGGGGTTTGAGCCCTGAAACCAAGCTTCTTGTGCTCTGCAGTTTGGTTTTGTGTGAACAGAAGGACACTTTGGAGATCTTTGTTTTGAATACTGCATGGATGTGGGGGTGTAGTTGTTTTGGTTTTGCTAAGTGGCATTTGTCTAGACAACAATTGTATTCATACCACTTGTGTTCTGGTTTTGGAGGTGGAGTTGAATGTTGATGCTTCTGCTGGTCTAGTTCTTAATATGAGATGAAGTACCAGACAGTTGCACATTTACCGTCAGCTAATAGTCAGAAGGTACAGTCTGGCAAAGACTTGGCTAAAACTAAATGAATAGCTCTCCATATCCTGTGGGTGGGGGGTTTTGTGTGTGTATTTACACTGCTTACCGAGAAGGAATAGAGCAGCTTTCCTCCTCTGACATAGCTGCGTTGCCAACTTCTACACCATTAGATTAATTCTGTTAAACAGGAGGAAGAAAAGAAGTTAATAAATTGACAAAAGGAATTTGTCTCCCAAGTGTGCCAACAGGGCTGGGTCTGGTTTTCCTCCTCCATTTTATCAGGAGAAAAGAAAAGCTTGTTGCTTTAGTACTTTGTTAGCCTTTTGCTCTCGGATGCCAAGCCTCAACAGTATACTGCCTTTGTGATGTGTTGTAAAGGTGGCCAGTGAGTAGGGTGTTTGATCACACCTCAAAAGGATGTTGCAGGGATGTTGTACACAGCCTCGTTTTATGCATCTCGCTGGCTATTTCTGAAGTGACTTGAGTAATCTGTTTAGGGCAGTGTGGGAAGCCTCTGGGGACTTGAGTAATGGTGCCCTCCCACCAAAGCCGTCAGGGAGTACTCCATGCTTGGTCTGTCTTGTATAGGTTCAGATGAATTTTACCACTAATAGATACTAGTGCTGTCACTTTATGCATTGAAAACTTCATGTTACTCTTGATGTTTGCGTGCTTTCTCTTATACAAAGGAAGAACAATACACTCTCTGGCTGTTATCCTAGTCTGCGTGTTTACAACAGCCAGGCAAATGAAGTAGACTTGACTGTGTCACACTTAAACTTTCTCTGGGTTTCTTGAATAGACAGCTTGGAAGAACAAATTAGCTCCTGCCCTTTTCCTCCCTGCTTTCTTCTGCCGCCTTGCAGCTTAAAATACCACCCTGTTTTGTAGCATCCAAGAGGGGGTGATGACTAAGTCTTCACTGGAAGTGCTCTCTGCCGTTGAGTTAGTTCCACCAGCAGTCCCACAAATAAGACTCCATTGAAGCAGAGTTTTTTGGCACTGTGCTAGGAGAATATCCAACAGGCTCGGGCTGATTGAGCAACATGAAAAATGTGCTTGGAATGTACCTCTGCAGCTTGCTGGGTCATGTTCTCCTTGGATGAACTTGTGGAAGGACCACGCTGCCTAGGAAACTTCCCAGTTCTAGCAAGAGAGGCTGTTGGAGAGCCATTGAGGGTTGCCTGCATTTCCTCTCTAGGAAATGTGTGTTCCATGTGTCACTCGGAGAGGCTAGCTGTTGTTCCTCAGCTCTGGTTTGAGGGTTGGAACAAGGTCAGGCTGTGTTCCTGTGCCTCTAGTTTCCAGAGGCGGTGTGAGGGAATGAAAGGGATGAGATGGCATGCTCTGAATATCCTAGTGAGGAGTGGAGTCTGGAAATGCATTGTGGCCCTGACTCCTTGAGATATAAGAGGAGGTAAAAAAAACTGTTTAGCTTATAGCAGGTACCTGAGGGTCACTTGCAGGATAAGCCCAAGTTCTGTTACTGGTTTCTAGTGAGACCTCTTATTGCGTGAGGTTTGAGTGGCTGTTCTTCAGCAGAGCCGTAGCTGGTTAATGGCAGGGTATTCTCTGGCATTATTAAAGCACCTCTGTTAAAACAAGACAGAGGGCTGTGTGCCCAAGTGTCGTGTTGATGGATCCTGGCGCAAGAATCCAACCAGGTAATGCTCTTCCAGCACTACTGAATCACATAAAGTTAGGAGCTCCTCTGCTGGCTGTCATGCAGGACAAGTTCACGTTCATGTAGCCGCTGCCTTTTTCATACGCGATTCTGGTTTTCACTGCTGATTAAGGTTGAAATGATTTCCTTATGTTTTCAGGTGTTGCTGTCATGTTGAAGTATTAGTCTTTTTCTGGTTGCTTTTCCTCTTTCATGTTTATTTTTTTTCATAGTAAAGAAATACCGTTACACTTTTATGTAATGGTGTATCTGGAGGATAGCAGGAGGGGAGACTGAACTCCTAAGTCCTTTTTCCCCCCATTTGAACCAAATGGAGATGTGTGTGGTATTTGATCAGCAGTCTCGCTTATGCAGGGAAATTAAAGACTAAACCCTGAGAGTGTTATTTTCATTTGGAAGGGGTTAACATCAGCTTTTTGTGTTCAGCCAGTGGGGAGCGTATCTGGGATGTAGGAACCTCACCACACAAGCTGCTGTTGGTGGGGATGCTCTTTGTATAAGTAGCTTCCTTAGCAGGTGATGAACTTCTTCCTTCATGATTTAATTACTTGATATCAGGAAATCCTTGGGGAAGAAAAAGAGATGGCTGGGAAGTTCTGCCAGAGACTTGTGTAGGTGTGGTGATAGAAGAGGAAAGAGACGATGACTTGTGAAGCTAGACGTGGGGCAGGAAGCACTGGAGCAAGCGTTGGCCACAAATGCTGCAGTACAGAACGCATCCCTGTTCTGGGCCTTGGTGGGCAGCCCCAGAGCAAGTCACTTCAGCCTGAGTGTGCCTCTGAGCTGCCACCTCTGCGAGGTGTATTATAATACGTGCCTCAGAAGTTCTGTGAAGGTGCCAAATTGATGCTTTCAGGGGCAGATCACAGGATGCTTTGAATAAAGCTTTACAAAGTACACAGTGTTCTTACTATTAATACCAAATAGTTTGTGTGCCTCTCTCGAACGGCAAGGAAGATGAAATGTGCCAGATTTGTGAAGCTGGAGAAGTGGTTTCCCGTTCTTTTGAAAGAGGTGGGAAGTGCATAGATGGAAGAAGGGAGGGTTGGAAATCAGGGTACGGAGGGGAAAATCCCATGGACTGTCCTCATGGATGTGAGTTTGGAATTGTACCTCTTGTTGCCTCGTGTCTGTGAATCAGCTTTGCGAGTGGCTGAGCATTTCTGAGCAGGGTGACAGGGAAGAGAGCGTTGACCAGTGCAGAGTAATGCACAGCAGAGGAAGCTGCTGCTCAGCCCCTTTATTTGAAGAAAATGTGACAAACCAGGAACTGCTGTAGTCCCTTTCTTAAATAGGAAACACATGCAACCACAAAAGGCAAGTGCAGAGCTGAGTGACTGCCTAGGACCTACGTTAGAAATGTGAAGTTACAAGAAACAGGTTCTCAGCCTACTTTGCTGTTTGGAGCGTACTTCAGAGGCTGAACAAAAGGCCAGCATGCAGCCTGTCAGCACAGTAACCACCAGCAGCATCTTGGGGTCATCCTTTCAAGTGATGCCGTTATCTGCTGCGCTGGATGTCACTGAGATGCAGGCCCTTCATAGTGAGGGGATGTCTTTGCTGCCCTGTCTGAGCTGTCCCCAGCTTTGGAGTGTCTCTGCCTTCACCAGGCTCTGCTTCTCCTCTGCCACAGGCTTGATGTGGGCTTACAAAAGTCACTTGGTTCGCCTGAAGCTGGGCTGTTCATCTTTTCTCAGCTGGCTGGAGCTTTGTGCTTTATTGTGGTTGTTTTAGTCGGTAACAGCGAGGTGTGAGCTTGCAGTGTGCAGGCAGGAGGTGAAAGCCCTGCCGCTCCACTGCTTGGGATACTGATGTGCTCAGAAATGAGGAAACTGCTCCATCCCCTTTGAACTTGGTGATGAAGGTCAAAACACACAACACGCACCCCAAACAAAACCCCTCTTACCCAGAGAAGCGAGTCCTCACCTTTGCTATTTAGAACAGCCACAGGATGATGATGATGATGATGATGATGATGGAGGTGTTCTTGTGATGGGCGAGTTGGTGACCGTAGTGCGTTCTGACCAGTGAAACGCTTGAGTTAGACATGAGCTCTGGTGGATACGTTCATAGCCAACCAGTTAAGTGTCCTAGGGAAGGCTTTGTGGCTGATAATGAATTCTGGTGATTAATTCTGCAGTTGAACTGGATCAGCAAAGGGCTGCACTGCTTTTACGAAAGCCATGCTAACCTGAGGAGATGTGTTGAAGTTTCTTTGACCCTTGTTAAAAAGTTGAAGCTCTATTAAACTTTAGCCTGGAAAAGAACACCTTCAGGTCTACATTATGGTGTTGCCATGCCCTAAATAAATCCCTGTGGGCAAAGCAGCACAGGGTGCTGGAGTTTTGCATGTAGACCCCTGCTTTTCAAGGGAATCCTCTCGTTCAGGCTCTAACATCAACTGCCCCCAGCTCTGTTGTGATGATGGATACCGACTCTTCCGTTCTTGCTCCTCTTTCTGCATGGTGCTTTTCCAGCACACTGTTGCAATGCTAATGCTATTTGTCTAAAAGATAAGAAGTTCTCTTACTCTAGAAAAGCAAAAGTAGTACAACTACACTGATACTGTTGTCTAGAAATACTACTGCCTTTTAGTAGTGATAGGAAATCATCTTTTTGAGCTGAAATCTCCAGGAGCACTATGTGCTGACAAGTTGTTCTGACTCAACTTCAGCTATAGCTTTTCTTAATGGTCATTAAATGCTTTATTGTGTATAAACCCCAAACCAAACATTTTTGTTTTGGAGGAATGAGTATCTGATATGACAGCATAGGGCTAAAGTTCATTATACATGTACAGCTGAAATAAGTTAACTTGGTTAAATTGTACTGTAGGCACAGTGCTCCTGCATTTGAGAAAGTTTCATGACTCCATATAACCATATCAACATGTTTCCATAGTTAATTTCCAACCTCCAATTGTATTATCTTTTGTCTAATGGAACCTCATCATATTAAGTAAACTAATAACCATAATGTTAATGTTGCTGATGCTTTATTAGGTACTGCATTAAAAACCCCACCAAAACAACAAACCACGATCCTGCGTTCACTTAACCAGGGTACGTTTTAACTCATGAAGCTCTTCTGGGAGGGGAAAGTGAAGGTGAAAATACTGTGTCCAGTGTTCAGAATGGACCGGGATATCACGGTATGACATCCTGTTGCTCTTGAGGATGTCAAATGTACACCCAGTGCTCCTGAGCACTTATGCAAAGAGGAACATGTTTTATACTGGGACTTCTGTCACACTTATGTATGAAGCGAATGGAGAAATGATGGCAGGGAATATAAATGGGTGGTGAGGCAATGTGATTATTTGGAAAGGGAAGGAACTATGAGCCTTTGGCTGATAGAACTGAGATGACTTATTTCATTATTACTGGTAATTACACTGAACAAAGTTATTTCTTCTTAAATTTGAAAATGCCATTGAGAACTAGGGCCGTGGCAGATAATGACATGTCATTTGTCACATAGGATTAATTTCCTTTTGCTATGGACACAGTGTGCGTGTGTGTGTGTGTAAAACATATTCCATCACTGAAGAACAATCTGTTTGTTCCTGTGTCCTTCCAGTCTTGAGGTGCTGGCACAGGGTGCCCAGAGAAGCTGTGGCTGCCCCATCCCTGGCGCAGTGTTCGAGGCCAGGTTGGACACAGGCTTGGAGCAAGCTGCTCCAGTGGAAGGGGTCCCTGCCCGTGGCAGGGGTTGGAGCTGGATGAGCTTTAAGGTGCCTTCCAACCCAAGCCAGTGTGGGATTTGATGAGTGTTAGCACGGAGCAGTTCCCCTCTGTGTGTTGTGCAGAGGGAAGGGCTTGCTATGTTCTGGAGGGCAGTTTACCCTGGAAGGGACCTGGGGTGATGGTAAAAAGCTCCCAAAATGCCAACTCTTTGCAGTGTTGCTGCAAGCATGGATGTGCTCTTTGGGTGCAAGAGCCAAGCGTGTCCCGTAGGAGTATACAGTAGTTTAGCAGTGGCACAGGATCATTGCTGGACTGTGGGCTCCAGTTCTTATGTGCCTACTTTAGGAAAAAGCAATTAGAAAGAATAAGGCTTCAGAGAGCTGAGAGATCGATTACAGTTGGAAAACCTGTTTTACTGTTGGGTAGCTAGTTATTTGTTTGAAAGAAAAAGCCTCCCTTGCTTTAAGTGAAGTGGCTGAGCTGTGTTTTGCAAAGATCTATAGAGGAAAGAAAGTAGCAGCTCTTCAGTTTAGTAGGAGGCGTAATGAGGTTGAATAGCTGGAAGTAGAAACCAGGTGAATGTGGACTAGTTGTAACACATAAGTTATTAAGTAGGATAAATTACTCACTGAAACAATTCCTCGTGGATGTGATGGATTCTTGGTCGCCTGCTTGAGAGTTAGAACTGCCTGGTTTTAATATGGGAGTTTATTGCTGATGCTTGTGTGTTCTGGGCTTCAACAAGTAATACATCTGCATGTAGGTCAGTGGCACACCCTGGGTGGAAGGTCAAGGAGATTACAGTGGTCTGTTCTGCTTTCCGGGTCTGGGGGAGGTGGACAGAGATGGCCTGATGCTGTGAATGATGGACCAGCCGCGTCTGGGGCTTGTGCTGGTGTTTATCCCCCTGCCATCGCAGTGGGCTGGCCAGCTTTCCGTGCTGTGCTTGAGGTTCTCTCTTGGACAGACCTGCTGGCTTTGGATTCATGACTCTAAAGAGAGAAAACAGACTTTAAGCCCTGACTACTCGCCGTGTGGAGAAGGGCACGTGTAGGTAGAGCAGGGAGAGTTCCGAGGGGCATTTCTGCTTGGTTGATGGTTTACCCAGTACTTGGGTGTTGCGGTTTGAGGGCTTTTCATTGAGGACAGAAAAGGAGTCAGAGCAGTGAAGCTTTGCATCCATGCAGGTATCCTGCTGCCGTAAAGAACAGTACAGGCAGAACAGAAGAATAAACTCAGGAGCAAGCGTTTTACACGTTTTTTGCTTTATCTTGTGGGAAATAGGTGAATTTGCACAGGTCATGGAAAATGAAGAACCAGTGTGCTGGGTGAGGTCGGCTCTCCAGATTGATTCCATCTCAGTGGTAACTGGACTCTCCCCTCTCCGGTGACTGTTTGCCAATAGAAAATACTTTGTCTTAATCCAATTTCCAACAGAGGCACGTCTCCATTGCAATGTCAAGCTTGGGGCATGCCTTTTCGTGTGAGGGGCGGCCCAGGGTTTCCACACTGGGACGGGGGACACGCTGGTTGAGTTTCTTGCCTGCATCTGGATTTGCCTCTTCGGGTGGGAACAGATGGCACAAGGTAGAGCTGTGCCACACTGGGCAGTGGACCCAAGGTGCTGTCTACAGGGATGAAAACGAAATTCACATGTGCAATTTAATGCCTTAAAAGAGGGTGAATTGCACTTCTTGTCCCCACAGTGGCAATGCGTGTGTAGAAAACGCCACTGCTTTTACTTCTGACACGTATTGAGCATCAATTATTTATGGTACTTCATCTCAAATGGAGCGTTCTGTAGTCTATTTGTAAATAATGAATTCTTTATGACAGGACAGCTGTGCCTGTGGATCCTGTATCACAGAACTGGTTTTCTAAATACACTTTATGCTAAGATATCTATCCCTTTTCCCAGGCTGCCCTGTCCCTGTTCCTGCTATATCTGTTATCCATTTTGACTCTGACTCATAAATAATAGATACGTGTGTAAAAGTTCCTGCTTTTTGTTGTCAGTTGGTACTGACACAAGGTAGTGTTAAGCTAATTTTATAAGAAGCGTGTATCTTTATATGTAAGGGTTCCAGTTTTTGCTCTGTGTGAAGTCAGATTAGTGGGAGAATTATGTGCCATGTAAATTAAGTTTGCTTCCTCTTACTTTCCCAAAGAGTACAGGTCTTTGTAAGACGGTGCTTTTTAAGGTTTTCTTACTTAAGAAGAGCTAGTCTCTGGCTATGCAAGAGGCTGCTTTACCTGCTCCTGCCTGCATCTCCCATGGGAGCATGGGGAGCGATCTGATGGCACACAAGAAGTTGCAGCCCTGGGGAACCACAGATGCGTGGCCCCAGCGGCGGGTGCCTGTGCTGACCAAGCCACTTGTGTGACAGCAGCGTCTGGTGAGCCCCGCCACTGAAAACATCCCAGTGGGAAAACTGATCTTCCACAAGGAAAAGGCTCGGATGTCACCCAGCCTCTTGTAGTGACCTGTTCTTCTGCGTGGTCCATGGCTGGATCCTCCTAGCATGAGGTACAGAGGTGAGCTGGTCTGTGCTAACAACATTCATTGAATCCCAGACTGGTTTGGGTTGGGAAGGACCTAAAAGCTCATCCAGTTCCAACCCCTGCCACAGGCAGGGACACCTCACACTGGAGCAGCTTGCTCCAAGCCCCTGTGCCCAACCTGGCCTTGAGCACTGCCAGGGATGGGGCAGCCACAGCTTCTCTGGGCACCCTGTGCCAGCGCCTCAGCACCCTCACAGGGAAGAGCTTCTGCCTAAGAGCTCATCTCAGTCTCCCCTTGGGCAGGTTAAAGCCATTCCCCTTGGCCTGTCCCTACAGGCCCCCCTCATTTGAGGGTCAGGAGGCTGGGATCAAGGCCAGGAGCTCTGTAGGGCAGATCAGGAGGCTGGCTGACCTAGGTGCAGACCAGCGTTGTCTGGTGGCATGTTTGGAGTGATGGTGGAAGGAGCAGCACTGTTAGCATCTCGGCCACATCCGCTGAGCCAGTGGGTTCCATTGGTTACAGTACCACGCAGATGAGAAATGCAGGGGTTCAGTCTGGAGAAGAGAAGCCTCAGGGGGAGACTTTATCACTCCCTACAACTGCCTGACAGGAGGATGGAGTTGAGGCCCTCAGTGCCATGGGTTAATGGTGGCCTTGGCAGCACTAGGGAATGGTTGCACTTGATCATAAAGGCCTTTTCCAACCTATTCTGTGATTCTATGACACGTGCCAAGAGGGAAAAATGCTTTAGTTTTATATGCCCGAAACCCCCAAAATGCCTTATTTTCCTTTTGCAAAAAGAATAGGAAGTCTTCCATAGAACTACCCCCTTCATACCCTCCCTTCTTAGTGCATGGTGCCTCGGCAGTAGTGTGCCAGCCTGGTCCCTTGCTGTCCTCCCCTCTTTACCCCATCACCTCTGTTCCCCTTTCTTCCTCCTGTAATGACTCTCAGGAGCCTAGTACCAGTTACCACTTTCACAGCTGCTGTACTAGTAAAGCCTGTCTAATTCCCTCAGAAAGAGGAAGAAGCCAGTGCTGGATGCTGCTGCAGTTGCTTAGCAGCCGGCGGGAGGCAGCGCGAGGAGCAGCTCATCCCTCCTTGAATCATCTGCTGAAACAGAGAAGACAGTGCTGGTTAGGTTCCTTAACGTCTTTATGTCTGCCTTTCTCTTTTTCCCTGTCTTTCCTACACGCACATACACACCCCCTTACCTCCCTCTGCTCAGCACTTTCCCATGAGCTCAAGAGATGGAGTCTCCAGCATTCAAACAACACTCGTGCTCGCAGGCTCGTGTGGAGCGACGCAGTAACCATCAGGGCTGCTGGTGAGGTCTTGGTCCACAGCATGGCAAACGCACTGTGTAGCTGTTCCACCAGCTCTTGAAGGAATGGGGCTGGTTAAAGCGCTTCAGCTGATGAGGTTGTGGGTTTGCACACTGGCCTCTTGAGTTTGCCATTGCTGCAGGGTGCTCGGCGTTTCTCACCTCTGTTCCCTGTATTCTGGTGGTAGCTGGAGACGTCTCCAGCTGTCAGCCAGAAGTTGTGGACTCTTCTTTGGCCAGGACTGGTAGAAGAGGATGCCTGCCCCTGCCTTGGCCATGCAGGTGCAGGGTGGTTGAGAACTTGTCTGGCGGGTGAGCTGTGAGGGATGGAGGTGCGGTTTCCAGAAGAGCCTGGGTACCAGGGGTGTCATTTGTAAAACTTCAGCTTTGTTACAGAGGGGTTTCTGGGAGCTTGAGCTGGAGAAGAAAGCACTGAGAATGTCTCTAACCCCTAGTGGATCCAGTTAACCAGCTCGCCGCTTCCCTTGCTGTGGTTGTGTAACATTATCTAGGTGTTCCTGCTCCGGCAGGGGGATTGGACTAGATGATCTTTCGAGGTCCCTTCCAATCTCTAGCATTCTGTGTCTGTGTTGTAAGTACCAGTGTAACGTACTGTTTTGGAGCAGGGACTGTCCTCAGAGTGGTACAGCTGTGAGGTGTCCAGTGCAGTGGGATCCTTCCTTGCTTCTTTTTCCTCTAAGGATGGTACCCTTGCCTCCTAGCTTTTATTTGGTCCTTACTAGTTCAGCCTATGTCTGCCCACTGTCTCGGCTGTGGTACATTGGCCGTGGGGCCTCCCAGCTTGCCACAAAACCAGCTAAATCTTGACCCAAAAGGAAAGCAAGAGTGTGTTTAAACTCAGTGTTGCATTTGAGCCTTCATCTCCCCATTACACGCCAGGGTTTCTTCATGAGCTTGGACAAGCTGTTGCAGAATGGAAGGACCAGAAGAGGCATCGTAGGGTAGAGATAACGAGTGCGAGGGCATATGCACAGTATCTGAAGGGGACTACAAGGATGCTGGAGAGGGACTCTTCATCAGGGACTGCAGTGACAGGACAAGGGGTGATGGGTTCAGGCTGAAACAGGGCAAGTTCAGGTTAGATCTAAGGCAGAAGCTCTTCCCTGTGAGGGTGCTGAGGCGCTGGCACAGGGTGCCCAGAGAAGCTGTGGCTGCCCCATCCCTGGCAGTGTTCGAGGCCAGGTTGGACACGGGGGCTTGGAGCAAGCTGCTCTAGTGGAAGGTGTCCCTGCCCGTGGCAGGGGTTGGAGCTGAGTGAGCTTTAAGGTGCCTTCCAACCCAAACCATTCTGTGACTCTGGCTTTCATTTCTGATGGGCACCTCGGATTTCAGTGGAAGTGAATGATGCGAAGGGAGAAGCTGCTGGCGGTAACAGTCGCACATCAGCCAGTTTCATGTGTCATCGCACTTTTCATTTTAATGCAGATTCCTAGATAGCCATGAACCCCCAGTCAGAGGAAGGAGCACATGATTATATAAAGAAATACAGCAGTAATGCTGGGCTTTTCTTTTTCAGAGGCTAATTGTGCTAATTTGCTTGAGACACAATTATCTCAATGGGATTGATTTGTTTAATTAACTCGGGATGCCTGCAGGTTAAATAGTGAGTATAAATAGAAGGACAGTGGGGAATGCATGGCTGATGTTTGTATTGCAGGAGGATTGACTCATATGTAAATGAAGCGCTGCAAGCCTGCCAGGCTAACCTAGTTCTGGGGTGGTTTCTAGATACAAAAACATCTCTTGCACTGTCATGCATAACACGGGGCTCCTACACTCGGGAATAAGTTGGTGAGGAGTGTACACTGTAGTACTAACGGCAGAAACACCTTGCTCCTGTTGTAAATGCCTTGCACGGGAGCGCTTTTGTGAGCACTGCAAAGGGATGGGGGCTGAAGGGCGCGGCTTGTGCTGGACCAGTGCAATGGCACTGCCCTGCTGTAACCCAGCAGCTTCTTCGTGTGTCAGCCCTCTTGTGAGGCGTCGGCGCCGTTTCTTGTTCCAAACGTTGCAAAGGCCACTTCTGAGCCGTGGACACAGCTACCCTTTATCTAGCATCCTCCGGCTTAAGACTCAAACCAAAGCTGCGTATGCTCCCTTCTTCTCAGCTTCCTCTACCTCGCTGTGTGGACGTAGCACTCTGCACTTCTGCAGAGGATTGGGTGTCCTAATGGGCTAGCACTGCAGCCTCTGTGTGTGCCCTCTGCCTACTGCTTGTGGGGGCTCTACCTGATACTTTAACATGTGCTTTGTCCTAAGGTGAACAGTTATGTTGAAGCCCCAGAAGGGAAGTTCTGAGCCTTTTCAGTTAGTTTGGTCCTGTCTGACTTTGGTGTTGCAAAAACCTTGCATCCTGCAAATGCTATTGAGGACAGGTGGGTGTTTCTGATCTCTTCCCTGCCTCAAGTAAATTACTCATTGTCATGAGCTCGGAAGGACTGTAGGCTTTCTCTGAGGCTTTCTGAGCTCTTCGTTAGAGCTTGTGGCAAAATAATGGGCAACCTGAGTGCTGAATGCAAGGAAGATAAAACAAGAGCGCCGGAGGCCTGCCACAGAACCCAACCAACCAAACACATTTCCTTTTAGCAGCTTGGAGTGCATTGCTCTTCCAGAGATGCCCTGGCTCCTGCAGGAGGAGAGTGGAGGGGAGCACTGTAGTCTTCACAGTTCTCTAATACCTGTGCCGATTTCCCCATCTCCTGTTAGTGTGGCTGTTCCAAACTTCCTCTCTTACTGTACAGAAGTCTGCCTTTGTCCTGGGTTATTCTTGTCCCCGTTCTCTGAACCTGTTCCTCCATCTGCTGTCTCAAGACGAGATCAGATGGTAAGAGCTGAACACAGCACTGATGGAGAACACGCTGCTGATGTATGCTGTGGCACACCAGCGTTGTTGGTAGTCTCCTGTAGACAATCATGTGAATGCTTTCCTCTTCAAAAGGGGAAGGAGGATATCTGGAAGCCGTATCTGTGTGCATCCAGCACTGCTTTCCATTGGTTTGCCAAAGACTCGATTCAAGCATTGAGTTGCTCCAGAGCTGTTAAAGCCAACAACCAGTCCTGAGTGCTTCGTGCTTCTCATTTAAATGCACTTGGATTGTTATTGATCCACAGTGGATTTAATTCGCCCCTTGGCCTGGCCTTGCCTGGCTCATCTGCAGTTCCTTCCAGTTCTGCCCTGGCTTTGACCAACTCTAAGTAACTTTGTCACGTGTGGGTTTTACTGTTCAGGTGTTTGGGGGAAGAGGAGAGGAGGTGTTGCCTTCATGTCTTGCGGTGCTTCAAGAACATAGAAATACTGCCATCCCAGTCCAGAGCTGAGGGCATCCCGTCTTTTTTGCCTTATTGCAAGCTCTTTCTTTTGTTCTCGTGTATTTCTTGTGTCTCTGCTGCTTTCTAATCTGTATAAATGCTCTCCCTCATAAACCTCAAATTGTTCACTAGTGTAAAAGGATTTAGTCAAATATTGTTTGCAAGTCCAATTCCCAGCCTTTTTAAATACATATGTATGGATTTGAAGCCATGCAAGCCAAAAAGAGCTCGTGAGCAGCAAAGAGGAAAGCATGGAAGCGTGTATCTGCTGGAGAAACCACATCAGAAAGCCAAGTTACGTGCACCAAGGCTATAGCTCTTCCTCCTCCAGGACACTGTTGCTGCAGCCTTTGTGTTGCTTGTTGTGATATCCCAATCATTCATATAGGATCAGTTCATTCCGAATGCAGAGAACTGCTCTGGCTTTCAGTGCCGGTAATCGTCCTGCCCTGTTATTGTCAACTTGGAGAGTTGTGGTTTGAGTTTCTTGAGGGGGACGTTGGTTCCTGTAGCAGGTCCCTCTGCTTTTCCATCATAGAATCATGGAATGGTTGGAAGGGACCTTAAAGCTCATCCAGCTCGAGCCGCTGCCACGGGCAGGGACACCTCACACCTAGACAGTGTCACCCAAGCGCCTGTGTCCAACCTGGCCTTGAGCCCTGCCAGGGATGGGGCAGCCACAGCTTCTCTGGGCACCCTGTGCCAGCACCTCAGCACCCTCACAGGGAAGAGCTTCTGCCTTAGATCTAACCTGAGCTTGCCCTGCCTTCTGCTGAAAAGATTCCCTTTCCATACATGTCACTTGTTTTAGACAGCTTATGGAAGCATTGGAGCCCTAGAAGCAACGTCATACTTGTTCCCCATCTTCCTGTGAGCCTGCTGTGAGTGCTGTTACTCTGCTGTCAAGACAGAGGCTTCAACCCTCTGGTGTTTGACGCTGGTTTGCCCCAGCCTGTAAGTGTATGTTTCTGTCCTGCCTGTGAAGTGGGGTGTATCAGGCCTTTGAGTAGAGCTAAGCTGAGTAATGCCAGTGTAGGGAGCCTTGTAACTCGCAGCAGTGATTTCCCATCGTGTGCTTCTTGGGAGGGGTCTGATTTCCTTTCACCCATTGGGTTAGTGTCCGATGGCAACATCTGAGGGTGACTTGAGCTCTGCTGAGGGAAGCATTACAAAGGAACTTTTGGGAAGTTGCTTTGAAGCTCAGGAGGTAAAGAACAGCAACTGTTCCTCCCAAGACACCGTTTCTGACCCGGTTATGTAGATTTCACTCCTAAGGCTTCATTGAAGTAAACCAGTTTTGGTTCTGCCTTAAAAGCACTGTGGGAAAAGGTCTGCGTGTTTTGTTTGTTTTCTTTTAATCTGTTACAGCACTGAAGTATTAAATAACTTAATACTGCAAGAGCTTATTCTTTCCAGTCCATGGCTTGCTCTGAGAAGTGAATATCCCTCCTCAGAGGCACTTGGAGAACGATGCTACCCAGATGTGCAGGGATGCACGCACACGTGTGCACGCACCCCAACAGCGCTGTGAGTTCAACTTTGAGAGCCTCGGGGGGGGGTATGATTTTGGAGGGGACACACTGGTAGATCATAGTATGTTAGCATGGGCCAGGTAAGGAGAGGTGATTATGAAAGACCCATTAACTGCTTTAGAGGAAGTTAACTTAAAGTGGGAATTGGTGCTTCCCTTGGAGTTGGAGCCTCACGGTGATGCAGCTGGATGGAGCAGCAGGTTGCATGTGCTGCAGGGACTGCTTGGGACAAGGCGTGGATGGGACAAAGATGGACTTAAGGAGTATGGTGGTTGGAATTGTGGGTCCATTCTCCAAAGGTCCTTCCGGGCGCTGGTATGGAACGGTCAAAACCCATCAGGAATGTGAATGAAAACCCAGAAGAAACAAGTCAGAACAAGGATGGTCTGGAGAAGGCGTTGCCGCTTTTGAAGTAACCCATGCAGAGCCCCAGCTGTCTCTTTAGTGCAGAAATACCTTTTTTTCCTCTGGTATTGTAGAAAGCCACATCTTAAAGTAAAGCTGTATTTGACTTGCTTTTGTCTTTATGTTGTTGGCATTGAGTTACCTGCTTATCGGACACATGCTTGCCACGCAGGCCATCCAGGGTGCCACCGAGGGATGGTGTCCTTGAAGGACGTTTTCCACCTGGTCCTAAAAATAATACATTCCTAACTGGAGAATGCATCTATTCGTGTTACTTTAAGATTTACATCTTCTCTTTCCCTCTGATGCCCTCAGTGAAGTGCAGAAAATAGGTTGACAGAAAGGCTGACTATCAAATTAAATCTGTGCATGTTTTAAATAACTTTTCACATTGAATCTCTGGAGGTTTTTATCCCTGGATCTGCAGAAATGTCACTAGAACTTATCTTAGTCCAAGATTTTAGCAGGGTGAAATCTCAGAAGCGTGTGCATACATTCCCTTCACCCTCTTTTTTTCCAAGTCCTGTGCCAAGTTGTGCCTCTTCCCCCTTCCCTCGGGTGGCCTTTCCTGGTGCTACCTGCTCGGATGAGTTCAGGCTCGGGATGCAGGGGCACATCTGCTTCCATCAGCCAGCTGTTACTCCTGGATGCGGATGGGGTTTTGTTTGCCGTAAACCAACTTGTGGCTGGTTTGTAGAGACTGGAGGAGCTTCTTAGCACTCCATAATGTGCTGTGCAAGGGGAGGTGGGCACAGTTCGGAATAACTAGCTCAAAGTAGGACAAAGCTGTTTTTCCTGGGAAAACTTGCTCTATTTTGCATCTGTTTCGTTTGAGTGATGAGGGGGGGGGGGGGGGGGGGGGGGGGGGGGAAAAAAAAGAAATCATGATTTTTGCTCTTAATTCTGTCAATTCCTGCAATGTTCAGGGAAAAATGTGAATCGAATTTACAAGATTATTGCAGATTATGCAGTGGCCCCGTATCTGTGAGCGGTTCAGGGAGGAAAGTCACTGTTGTACTGTCACTTAAATATGATATGAGAGAGAGACATTTCCCTCCCCTGCTTCCTGCCTCCTTTTATGTGCTTTGCAGCGTGAATATACTAACATCTAGTTGAAAGTGATTTTCGTCACCTAGGCCTTCTCCTGCGCATCTACCTCGGAAGCAATGCATGCATCTCAGCGATGTGTGTTTGTTTAATCTAAGGAAGAGCAAAACTGGTTCAGGTGACCGCAGAGGCAGCCACAATTGCTTGCCTGAGAAGATGATGGCCTGCCTTTGTTCATCTCACCTTTAAGGTGTTTCGTAATCACTTTTCCCCAGATCCAAAAGATAATTTCCTAGGAGATGATACTTACATGCAAATAGTGTGTGAATTAAGCTTACTCCAGTCACCTTGTGCTGCGACAAAGGGAGAGGAGGAAAATGGATGGTGGTCCTTGTTCTGCAGCCTGTTGAGGGCCCTTGACTTGCCTGAAGGCAAATCAACAAAATGAATAGGTACAAAAGAGTAGAAATGATTTCTTCTTTCCCCCCCTTAGCGCCTCGCCACTTCTGGTTTTACAGCGATGTGATGGAACTGTTGTTTTTGAGTGTTAAATAATATACATACTTACATAAGAACAAGCTCGATCCCTTTTGTGGGAGTGGTACTGTGTGTTAGGATTTGCTCAGACACATGACAGCAGCTCTCAGGGATGCTGAGCTTCTTGCCCAGTTTCTTCTCGCAGTGCTGCCCAGTGGGAAAGGCCGGATGCTCCGTGGGGCAGGAGGAGCAGCTCGGGCGCGTGCTGCCTGCTCTTGGGCTTCTGCTCCTGTTGTGGCCTAACAGCACCCGCGGCACTCTGGTATGTTCTGACTGGGGTGGTTTGGTGTGGGTGGGCAGCAGCAGCAGCGTTGGGGGGGGTTCAGCGGGGTGGGTGGCTTTGGTGTCTGTGTTCAGTACAGTTCAGTACAGCAGGGAAGCGTTGCATCTTTGCTGTTCGCCTTGCAGGAAGTTTTCCCCTTCCCCTTGTTTTGTGCCGTTTCAGCTCCCTCGTTGCAGCGTGCTTTCGTGTCGCCTTGTCCTCGTTGGCAGTGCGTTGTAGCCTATCCAGAAACCAAATGGCATCTGGTCCCGAAACAGCTGGTACTGGTTAGTTATTGATTATAACATGGAAAGGCTTAACTGAACTTCCTGCTGTTGCGGTCTGTGCCCTGAGGATTCCGGAGTTTAGGCTTCTGACCATACCAGCTCATTTCACCAGGCTCCTGACTGCATTAGCCCCCTTGGCCATCACTAGAGACAAGAGGGTGCTTTTCTTTAGGGCAGCTCAGCAGGAGCTGGACTTCGGTGCTCTGGCTTGCTTCCTTTTCTGGAAGTTTTTGTTTCCCCTCATTTTTTTGTTGTTTCCAAATTGTCTCCATAGGAAACCAAGGGAGAAGAGCCAGCCAAGTTGGCGGTGGTATCAGGTGGCGTGGTTGCACCTACAGTTCTCAAGTAGGACATCTTTGGAGGGCAATAGTGAAGGCATTGGCCTGAAGCCTTAGTTTGCCCAGGGCAAAAGGCTTTTTACAGCCTGGAAGGAGCGCTTGCGTCTTAAAGAAACCTACGCCTGCTCTTCTTGCTTTTCTGAATGCAGCAGGCCTGTGTGTATTGCTGGAGATACGAGATCGGCTCTCAAATCTCCACTCTGGTTAGAGTAGAATACAAGTTGAAACTACCCATAGCCAAATAGGGCGCAGAAAGTAACAGGCATCACTTAGTGCTTTCAGCGAAGTGATTGCTAGCATATGAGCATCTGTATAGACACAGATCCCTCCTGTGCTGCTAACAGCTGTTGATGGGTGTTTTCTATCATATTAGAAACTGCTTTAAAACATTCTGCTGCATGGGAGCCCCAAATGTTCTTGTAGGTATTTCTTTCCCAAGCCAACTGGCAAGCTGGAGCGAAGAGCATTTGCGAGAGCTTGCAACCCCAGGAGCTTGAGGTTGCTGCAACCTCATGCATTTGAAAAGATGGGGATGGGGAGACCTGTGCCTGACACAGCTTGGAACAGGTACTGTTAAACCAGACAAAAATGAAATGAGAGGTTGCTGATGGAGTGTTTCACCTATGATGTCATGTCTTTGAGTCAAAGCCTAGCAACTTGGACATGGGTTGTAGCTGGCTGATAGAAACTCGTTCCATATGAGGCTATCTTCACAGGGAATAGAAGTAATGCAGTGTAAGTCTGTGACCCCTTCTGCTGAGCGAGCAACTGGGCTTGGAGCAAGCTGCTCCAGTGGAAGGTGTCCCTGCCTGTGGCAGGGGTTGGAAGTAGGTGAGCTTTAAGGTCCTTTCCAACCCAAACCATTCTAGGATTCTGTTCTGTGATTCTAGGGCACAAGGGCCCTGCCTGGGCAGCACTGCCTCTTAGGGCTGCTCTCCACTCTGAAACCAATCACTGCGGACTTGCTGAGCAGCAAAGACAGACTTCTCTCTGTAGTGGTCACTTCTTGGTTTTGAGGGTGGGAAGGGCGGTTTTAACTTTGTGTTGGTGGAATGTACTTTTGAATTACTGTTAAAACAATATCGTAGGAAAAGTGTTTGTATATTTACGGGAGAAAGGAGCTATTTTAGGCAGTTCTCTGAGGCGAACGCGCTTGTCAAAGAATTTATGATTCGAGTCGTGGTCCTTCTGAATGCATTTGACATGATGGTTATTCACTCGTACCGTTTGTTCCCTGCCTCGTTGTATAAGTTAGCCAGCCCCTCTAGGGTTACCTTTACTTTTGTTTGCATTAGAAATTGCACCATGAAGAATGTTCTCCTCGGCTTGCCTGCTGCCAAGCCAAGAGCTGTAAATAAAGTGGCTTTTAATTGAAGTACAGGAGAACCACAGAATCGTTATAATGAATGTACCCTCTGGTTTGCCTTTATGTTACCACTTGCCTTATTTTTGTACAGTGAACCAAGTTTCTCTTCCTCCTCGTTCTGCTTAACTTGAAATAGTGACTTCTTGCTGAACCAAGCGCTCCAGAGCTCTTGACCTTTATACCCTTCTGAATAAGTGAATGGTGCCAGGAAGGGTAGGTGAGGCTGTTTGTTTGCCTTCCGTCTTTTAACACAGAATTCACTTATGGAGAAGGACACTTTCAGATAGGAGTAAGGAAAAGGTATATGGTGGGGAAGCATCCATGTGAGCACCTTGTGATCTGCAGGCAGATGTTACAGGGACGTGGTTTGCTGCTTTTGACTGGGAGGGCGGGCACATGTTGCCACTTGTGTTTTAATGGAATTCTCCATCTGCTGTCTAGCCAAATCTCCTTCTGAACAGGAAAGTTTTGTGCCAAATGTGACATCAAATCAAGAGAACGGAGGTGGGGGGTGTTTTCTTTCGGTACTTTGTAAATGTTAAACCCCGATGTGTCTGTGAGGGTGGGCAAATCCAGGTCTTTTTCTGTAGCTGGTTCTTGGCTTTTTTTAAACCAGCAAATCCATCTCATTCCACTTGGTTGTTAATTTGGAAACACATAGGCAGGAATTCTCCCTATCTGTAAACAGCTGCTTTGTTGGGGTTTCTTGGGGAACTCAGTTGGTATCATCTGCTTTATTCATGGAGTTCTCATCACAGACTACTTCATGTGTTGGATTCCTGCCTCTTGTGCCCAAGGTTATTTTTACCCTTTTTGCAAAGGCTGGTGCTGTGCCACTGAATAGATTCTTTAATAGGTCTTTTTTTTTTTTTCCCTCTCATTGTTCAGGAGATGCAGTGGTTGTGTCATCCATTCTTAAGAGTTGGAATTCATCACTCGCATGCGCTTCGCTCTGATCCTCTGCACTGATGATGATCTTTGGTTTTCTGAATCTGTTTATTGACGTGGTGCATTTGGGGGTTCAGATGTGCCAGTCGTGAATCATCCATCGTCCCGTGGATGCCTTTGGTTTCCTTTCAAAGCACCTGGGGGCAGAACTCTTTTCTTGCTACTTCATGAGACTTAGGAGTAGGAGCCATGAGGATCTTGCCTTCCCCTTGCTTATTAGAAGCAAAGCTAATGCTATAACAGCCTTGTGAGGCCACAGTTATCCATCTACGGCAGTCCATTAGGCATGGGAATGGAGTCAAAAGCCTCTGTTGTGTCAGGGTTTTCTGTCTTATTTAAGGTCTTTCCGTTTGGGACTTTCCGAAAGACATGAACCCACTGGAAATGGTGATGTTCTCAAGTCCAGACCAGGTTCCTTCTGATACTAACCTGCTACTCGTGAGACAGCTTGTTTGAGGATGTAGCTACAAGGGAAATAGAACGGAGCCTACTGCCTTGCTAAAGATTTTATTGTTGTTGAGCAGCATCTTCTTGTTAAGAGCCTGTAAGAAGCTGAGAAACAGAAGCGAGATCTGCAAGAAGGTGGTGATGGTGATTTAAAGTAGCTGAAAATGCTCCGTTCATACGAACCAGAAACCTCTTGCTGACTCTGTGTCCTGTGCTTGGGGGCATATAAGATGTGCCAGTCTCGGCAAGATGAAGACCTACGAGCGTTCCCAAATCTCATGGTCTTCAATGAACTCATCAGGAGCCTCACGTTAGAGAGGGCTGAGATCTGTTTGTTTCAGGATTTCATGTCTTAAGTAGTCCTGTGTTGTTGAGAGAAGGTTCTTACCCACATGGGTTTCACTGCAAGGTACATCTTTCATTTCAGGACTTCATAGTCCAGACTAACGAATAAATCATCCAAATCTCATCTTCAGGTTCTCCTGACAGGAGCAGGCATACCTATTGGAAATGAGGATGTAATTGTTTATCAGATGGTTCTCCAGGACCGTGGTCCGTAATTGTACCCTGGTTTGCTGGTGAGCACAGAGGCATGGAGTGCCTCACCACCACCCGTGCACGAAGCACACCAGGGATGTTTTTTCTCTTACAAAAACCCAGGAAGGTTGTCTCCATCCATCAGCAGCTCCCGATGTATCCGTGGCCTGAAATAGGTCATGACTGGAGGAAAGTGACTCCAAAACACACCTGAATGGGAGAGCAGCCTCTGGGTTGTGGCTTCTGCTAGCACACCAGGGATAAAGAGAAGCTGGGGACACCAGCCTGATGCTCCTCTGCTTTCAGGTGTCGTTTGCATTGTGCAAAACCTCTGTGCTAGTATTTGAGAGACCGTTCCCTTATTGATCAGACCATTATCTGCGTGTCAGTGGGCTGGCTCAAGAGCAGGTCTCTGGGGAATGATGGCTCGGACTTGCACAGCTTCAGGAGGCGTCCAGAAGTTTGCTGGTTCGATCATAGGTCTCCCTGTGATCCCAGCACCATCAGTGCTGGAAGGGCCCTTGGGACCTCATCCCGTCCAAGCCCTGCCAAGGCAGGGCCACCCAGAGCAGGGCACCCAGGAACGTGTCCAGGCGGGGTTGGGATGGCTCCAGAGAGGGAGACTCCACAACCCCCCCCCCCCGGGCAGCCTGTGCCAGGGCTCTGCCACCCTCATGTAAAGAAGTTCTTCCTCGTGTTGAGGTGACTCTTGTTGTGATGGGAGATCCTTTGTACCATCCCTCTGGCAAGGGCAGGAGATCTCAAAGGAATGGGGCTTTCCGTTTCCACTTCGGCCTTGCAGAGCTCAGTGCCTGGAGTTAATGAGGTTACAACTGAAACTTCCAGTGTGCAAAGGAATTTCAGCCTGTAGCTGAGCCTGGACCTGGTGTCATTGTTTAACCTCAGCCAGCAAGTAAGTACTGCATAGCTGCTCGCCCATTCCCCTCCTAACGCTGGAAAGAGAACTGGAAAAAGGTCAGACACACAGGTTGAGATAGGAATAGTTTGATAACTGAAATGAAAATGCAGTAATAATAATAATTGTAATTAAAAGGGGGATAACAAAAAGAGAGAGGAATAAACCCCAAGAAAAACAAGCGATGCACAGCACAATTGCTCACTATCCACTGACCAATGCCCAGCTCATGCCTAGCAGTGATCAGCACCTCCCATCTGACTCCCCCCAGTTTTCCTATACTGCACATGGTGTTCTGCAGTCTGGAATACCCCTTTGGCTGGCTCAGGTCAGCTCTCCCGGCTCTGCTTCTTCCCAGCTGCTTGTGCCCCTCCTTGCTGGCAGAGCATGGGAAGCTGAAATGTCCTTGACTTAGGGTAAGCATTACTTAGCAACAACTAAAACATGGGTGTGTTATCAGCCTTGTTCTCAGGCTAAAGCCAAAGCACAGCCCTGCACCAGCTACTGGGAAGCAAAATTAACTCCATCGCAGCCAAAACCAGGGTCAAACTCAGACACTGATGATGGAAAGAGAGATGCAGCTTTCGGGATAGCTGGGGATTACTGAAAGTATACCAGCGGGAAGTATGGCAGCAGAGAGACTTGTGAATCTTGCATTACCAGAGACATGAGCACAGGGGAAAATGAGGTAAGGAATTCCTTGAGGAAAACTGCCCTGTAGGAGAACGAAGGTGCAAATCAAATTCCTAGCAGGAATCTCAATATTTAAAAGATGAAATTAAAGCATTTAGGCCCGGGGCACACATCCCTTTTCAGAGATAATCTCTATCCATCTGTGTTGCTACATTGCCTTGTACAGCATCGGATGCACAGACTGGGTTTTGTAGCTTGAATGTGCAGCCCGGGAATGCTAAGGACATGGCAGAGACCAGAACTCTTCCAATTATCTTCAATCTCATGCAGTTATCTGTTATCCAGGAGCCTTGTCTCCGAATGTCCCAAAAAGATAATTGGATTTAAAAAGTATTTCTTTCTTAGGTGGGCTCTTGCCTATTAAAAAAGGCAAGCATTGTTTTGCGCAAGCCAGCATCACATTACTGTTGTTCTGACCTGATTTCAGGCATCTGAAGGAAAACAAATGTTTGCACATTAGGTGTTTGGAGGCAAGCTTACCTCCCATACACAGTGCCTGCATTATATATTATATGTCCTTCTTAGTGCCTTTTAACTCCAGCATCCTGGCCTGTATCAGCACCAGTGTGGCAGCAGGGCCAGGGCAGTGACTGTGCCTCTGCACTGGGCACTGGTGAGGCTGCACCTTGAATCCTGGGTTCAGTTCTGGACCCCTCACTACAAGAGAAACTTTGAGGTGCTGGAGTGGGGCCAGAGAAGGGCACTGGAGCTGGAGCAGGGCCTGGAGCCCAAGTGTGATGGGGAAGGGCTGAGGGACCTGGGGGGTTCAGTGTGGAGAGGAGAAGGCTCAGGGGGGACCTGATGGCTCCCTACAAGTGCCTGCCAGGAGGATGGAGCCAGGAGGGGCTGAGCTCTGCTCCCAAGGAACAAGGGATGGGACAAGAGGAACCGGCCTCAAGCTGCCCCAGGGCAGGTTTAGATGGAGCTGAGGAACAATTCCTGCCCCAGAGGGTGCTCAGGCATTGGAACAGGCTGCCCAGGGCAGGCCTGCAGTCCCCGTCCCTGCAAGTGTTCACACAGCTTGGAGATGAGGCCTCAGTGCCATGGGTTAGGGGTGGCCTCGACAGGGCTGGGGAGTGGATGGACTGGGTGAGCTTAAAGGGCTTTTCCAGCCTGGTTGATTCCATGATTCTATGGCAGTAAGAACTCTCCACCACAGGATAATGGACACAAATGTAAGGTTGCATATATATTGGAGAAAATCCTTTAACAGTACTGTAGCCCTCCCCGTGAAGTCTCTGCCCGAGATCTTTGTTAGATGAGACAGCTATTGGAGCACCGTCCTCACCTTCCTGCATGTTGATGCTCTCCTCCTGTGGACGTATTCCTAGGGGAAGGCTGTTCTGGAATGCCGCAGCGCTGTGTTGGGTCAGTCACCGTATGCCTTCTGTTAGCCTTGCTGCTGGGGAGTCCTGCCTCCCAGTCAGTGCAGTGCACGTGTCCCGTGTTCCATTTTTAAGAGAAATCTCTTCAGTAATACTGTTTCAGTTCTCAAGAAAAGTGCCATTAGATCAGATTTCAGTGTCAGTATTCAATAACAACTATACAGGTCATTATTCCAGTAACTTCTGAGGTGCCTGTCTTGCGATGTGACTTACATCAGTGCTAAAAGAACCACAAACGCGTTCCCCCAACAACCCCACCACTCGAAAGGGATAGTTGTGCAGCCTGCACCTAAGTTAAGCACCATGAGATTTGACCAAGAGCACCTCCTGTATGGCGACAGGCCAGGCTGGATGGGGCTTGGAGCAAGCTGCTCTAGCGGAAGGTGTCCCTGCCCGTGGCACGGGCTTGGGACTGAATGATCTTAAGGTCCTTTCCAACCCAAACCAGTCTGGGATTCTGTAACAATGGTGTTTCCTTAACATGACGGGCTATTGGAGCTAAGTGCAGGCAGAGAAATGAAGGCAAGGTTTGGCGTCCCCGAGCCCTTCAAGCCGTGCACTGGTAATGCCAGCCTTGGCTCCAGAAGCGTGCCACCACGCTTCCTGAATGGGAATATTCTTCATTATGGGAGGGCCTCTTGAAGACTTGTGCCCCTGCCCTGCTGTCCCTCACGTCTGGATGTGTTGGAGCTTTGGGGTTCTTGAGCTGCTTCCTCTGGCAGGAGAGGCTGTAGCACTGCCGGCTCCGGTTTGGCTGGTGTTTGACTCGCTCAGCACATCTGTGATGTCTCTCACCTTTGGTTTCTGCTGCAGTTGGGTTTACCTCCTGTTTTAATTGTGTGTTTAAATCGACTCAGAATCCCACCTTGCTGCTCTTCTGCAGCCCCAAGTTAAGTTTGCCGCTATCTGCGGTGTTGAGGGTTGTTAGAAATGGCATTGTCACTTACATCTTTCAGCCAGTGCCCTGGCTTAGTGGTGGTCTTGGCAGTGCTTGGGGTAATGGTTGGAGTTGTTGATCTTAAAGGTCTTTTCCAACCTGGTTGATCCTCTGATTCATGAAGAAGTTCTCTGTTCACATTGCTTGTAGCCGCAGTTCCTTGGGCAGTTCCCAAGGACGCAGTGGTGGGGAGATCAGCACCCATCCTGCTCCGTTACAGATTACTCTTCCACTCAGATTTCTTGAGTAGATACTGCAGAGAGGCTTGAACCTGCTGCAAGTGAGAAGTGAACAGAAGGGAAACCACGAGTGTCTCAGCACCACCGTCTTCTTTCCAGAATCCTGTCATAAATCAGGTAACGCTGTTCTGAGAATTGCTTGCTTGCTCATTATTGGAAAAGCATTACCTTGTCTTTGTGTCTGTAATTAGCATTTCATCTGGGGTCTAGGGCTTGGTGATAAATGAGTCTTATATGCCATGGGTTCAGTAGATGATGAAAAACTGAAGTCTGTGCTTACTCTTTTCCTATATAAACCAGACCTGAGCAGATCTCTAAGTAGAAACGGTGACAGAAACGATGTGGTCTAAAGGAGGAGGTTGTCTTTATTTCCCCATTTCCTCGTCGGGTGGCTCACAGCCCATGTAAGCAACGCAGTAAATAAATACTTGGTCCAGTCGTGGCCAGGATAAGCCATAGGAAGTCCTTTTATGCATTTCTAAATCAGAGGATAAAAATGCAGCTCCTATAAACTGGCAGGAGAATTAGAGAGTAAGTCTTTAAACGCATGATCTAGAGCAGCCCAGATTTCCAGATAGCGCGCTCTGAAGCTTAATATCCACATAAAAGAATTGATGCAAAATGGGGATGTAAAAACACCGTGTATCCTCCGTGAGAGGAGTCTTTCAGAGAGAGCAGGCTGATAAGCTGAGGCAAGCTCTGTGAAGCGGTGCTGAGGTTCTGTCTGCACTGCTGGCTCGGGGAGTTTGAGATCTTGGGCACCTGAGCACCACTGTGTGTGAATGCACGATGTACCTGAGCCGGCCGGCTGCCAGGCATGTTACCTTGTTTGTTTGAAGGTGGGTAAAAGAGAGGTGTTGGTGGTCTTTTGCAGCCTGTTTGGGGAGATAATTCATAGAGATGGCAGCAGATGGGAAGTCACAGATTTTGGCAGGTCTGATGCCTCAAGAAGAGAAAGAGAAACGGGTGAGCAGATTTGGGGAGGTTATTCCAGAAGAGAGCCTCAATGGCTCGAATAAACGGGACTTTAGAATACGTCCACTTCTACCTCCTAGCATCCAAAACTATAATGAGGTTCGCTCGGCACAGCTCCACTTGCTTGGAGGGCACCTGTGCATAATTCATGCCAGATTCAGACAAAATTGGGACTTGAAATGAGAGATGGGCTCCCTACTGCAGACCCCCCCAGTTGTTTCTTCACCGTTGAGCAGAGCGCTGTGCCAGGATGCCAGTTGGGTCATGGGGAGATGCAGGCAGAGCCTTTTGGTTCTTGTATTGTCTGGGACAACAGTTCAGGATGGCTTTGTGCTAGAGCTGAAAATGGTATGAGTTAATCAGGCATACACTGGTTTCAGTCGGAAGTGTCACATTCCAGTAATTCCGAAGGATGTCTTGGTCAGCTTGCATGTGAGGTAGAGCCATAGATGGCAGGCAAGTTTATCACCTTGTTCAGAATGTTTCCTGTTCATAATTCCTTGCCAGAAGACCCTGTGGTGTTGCACTGTGCCTGCTATAGAGAAGGCTTCCTCCTGGGTGCTTGTTGGGCACTCTCTGCAAACATCGTCCTGTTGTTCTGCTAAGCAACAAGCTGGCACCTTTGTCCCAGATCAAGCTTTAGCCGTTCATTTATGTTAAAGGCCCTTACCTGAAGGTGCTCTTCTGGTCTCTCCCTCCTCCCCCTTGGTTGGCCACACATTAGAAAGAACAAAAAAGCCCAACCACCCAACCCAACCAAAACAAACACTGGCCAAATCACCTTCCTTGGCCTCCCTGGGAAGGGAAATCATGCCCCTAATCTGTGTTTCCCTGTTTGTGTTTCTCTCGGGTAATTGTTAAGCAGGATGAACTTGCTCCTTGCAGAATGTGTGCTTGCTTTGGCGCTTCTGTATCAAGAAAGTGAGGTGTCCTGCGTGCTGTGTCGCAGGTTGGCAGAATGAGAGAGCGTGGACCTACGCTTAGGGTGGGAAACACCTCAGAAGTGAAGTTAGAAGGGCTGGGAATGGGCATGCTCCAGAATTTAGGTGGTCATCTGAGAGGAAGCGTGGAAGCCAGTTCTCAAAGCCTCAGAGGCTGTGTATCCATCCCTGGCAGTGCTCAAGGCCAGGCTGGACACAGGGGCTTGGAGCAAGCTGCCCCGTCCCTGCCCGTGGCAGGGGTTGGAGCTGGATGAGCTTTAGGGTCCTTTGCAGCCCAAACCAGTCTGGGATTATCTGTACCTGTAGGGTGATGGGGCAAAATGCTCGTAGCTTTGCTCCCCCTTTTGGCAACATTGCTATTTTTGCAAGTATTAAATGCCAAACCTGAAGTTCTGTCAAATGTGTGAGTTGTGCCTATTCACTGTCCATCACCTGCAAAATGGAGGCACCATGGTGTTCAAAAGCATGGTCCTTTCCCCTTTTCTGTGCTACTTCTGCTTACATGGAATCCTAGGAAAGGAAACGGGATTGGCAGATAACTACCTACTCTACAGAAGAGCCTGCCCAAGGGAAAAAGACTTCTACAGGGATGACTAAGAGCTTTTAATGTAATGAAACAGAAATTGCTCATACTAATACCTGAATAAATTCCTCACAAAGTTGAGGAAGGTGCTGAGTGTCAGCGCTCCTTTGGGAGTGGTAAAAGTAATTGTAAAACTGAATGGCGTGGCCTTTCCTTACGTAAGGAGCCAAAAGGGCTTAAAGAACCTTGGCTGTATCAGAAAGCAATTTAAAATAGAAGCTAGGGAAAATGGTATCTTTCTGTCACAGTAACAGGAATTCCACCACTGGCTGCATTGGTTTCGTATCTTATGTGTTGTAACTATGGGGGTGAGGGGTAAAGGTGTGGTTTTGTTCCCTCAGCCTCCCAAGCCATCCCATTCCTTTCTCAGCCAGAGCAGTGCAAGCGAGTTGGATAAATACAAGCAGAGGACGGAGGAATTGAATCCGTCCCGTCGGTCGCTGCAGCTCCACGTGTCTGATGGATGGGATTGTCCCTTCCGGAGGGATCACTGGAAGCAGAGCTCCGCATGCTCTGTGGCTGTCAGCAGACACAGTACAGTGCAAAGGCCAGGCCTGAGTTCATGGGGGTATCCACAGCCCTCCCCGCACAGGACCCGTTCCGACACTGCGGATGCTTCCCTTTGCTCCAGACATGAATATTCACTGGGAGAGCTCTTACGCATCGTGCATCTCCCAGCGCATCCCTGGCACTGCGCAGGAGCCCGTCTGCAGAGCGGTGGGAAGGGCTGGCTTTTCATTCCCCTCCTACTTGCGTGCAGCGCATCTGGAGCCGAGCGGTAGCTGTTGGACTTTCAGCTTTGGCTGCTCGTTCGTTTGGGGTGTTTCTGGGCTGGCAGTGGTGTTTCCTGAGCTGAGGAGTTCAGTCCCCTCAGGGCAGGGATGTTGTGTGAGCATTGGATTGTCGGGCTCTTGGCAGGAGATCTCACCGTGAGGTGTTCTCGACTCTGCCAGCCTGGAAGAATCAGGGCTTAAGATCTCTATAGGCAGTGCTTGCGTGAAGATTTTTCCCTTTCTTTGAGTGATTGGGGAGTTCAGTTGAGAAGAGTGGCTGTTCTCCAGGAATTTTGTGAAGGCAAAGAGTAGTTGGGGGGTGTTTCAAGGAAGCAGGGCTGTTTATTGATGTCATTTCTGGTGGTGATGCTGCCTGAGCAGTTCCAGTCACCTCGTAGCTTAAGGGAGCTGACATTTTGCAGGAGTGTAGGCTTAGGGTAATAGGAACAAGGAAAAGAAGGGCTGGCTGAACTGTGCTGCAGGAGGACTCCTTTCACTGGATGTTGGATGATGAAATGCCAGAGGAAATTGCTAGTAGATAAATGAAAGCATTGCATGTGGGAGGATGAAGGGGGCTCACAGTGCGGCATATGGCCTGAGGAGTGCTGCACCAGGTGTTCCTGCTCTGAAAGGAGACTTTGTGGTCGTCCCGGGGTAAAATGAGTGTCGGAACTCACGAGTGAATGAGCAGAAACCAGCATACAGCATCAGTGTGCCACGGCATAAATGTGGGGTGCTCCCTAGCCTTCAGTACCATGTGTATAGGATGGCTGAGAGGGACTCTTCATCAGGGACTGCAGCCATAGGACAAGGGGTGATGGGTTCAGACTGAAACAGGGCGAGTTCAGGTTAGATCTAAGGCAGAAGCTCTTCCCTGTGAGGGTGCTGAGGCGCTGGCACAGGGTGCCCAGAGAAGCTGTGGCTGCCCCATCCCTGGCAGTGCTCGAGGCCAGGTTGGACACAGGGGCTTGGAGCAAGCTGCTCTAGTGGAAGTTGTCCCTGCCTGTGGCAGGGGGTTGGTAATGGATGAGCTTTAAGGTCCCTTCCAACCCAAGCCAGTCCGGGATTCCATGATTCTCTGATTTTGGAATGTGTTATCTCTCTGTGCCACAGCATCGCACCTGTAAGATGTGCCATTTGTCAAAGAGATTTTCTCTGGAAATAAGTATCATATAATATTCCTGAGGCATTTCAAAGATGGAGAAATGAGCACATCAGAGTGGCCTTGTGTGCATGAGGAATCCTGTCCTTGGAGAACTGGAATTCCTAGAGGTTTTTTCTAGGAAGGTGCAATCAGAAAGCTGAACATGGACCAGAGAAAGGCAACACAATCATGAACTTGGTGCTTAAGAGAGGACATCCAGCATGTGCAGAGGCCGTGCTCTGATGTAAATGCCTTAAGTGAATCAGAGTAATGGTACATGAGTGATAATGGTAGTTCTGGTCCTGTCCACTTTTTGTTGCTGGTTTTGCCGGTCACTCTTACGGTCCTTGTTGGTATTGCTTGTTTAATTCAGGTACTCTGTATTGTGCTTTGGTGTCTTATCTTAAGGTGGCTTCCTTTTCCCCTTTTCTGTTCCCAAAAGAATTAAATACTATTTAATCATGAGCAGCCAATTTCGATAACAGGATGCTCTTGGTCACCCTTGTTGTAATGGAAATAATGATAAATACAGTGGAGGCAAATCTTGTGTTTCATTGATTAAAGTAGGTGAGGCTTATTCCTTTCATGGGAGGGTTATAGCTGGTGGCTGTGTGTGCTTGGATAAACCAGCAGCGACTGGGCAGGAGAACAGAAATCCCAGATGACCTTTTGTTGTTGTGATTGGTTTTGGGTGTTTGTAAGGGGCTTTTGTGTTCTTTCGGAATCGCATTTTGGATGCTCTGAGTTCCCAATTCCAGCTTTTCAGTTAGGGTCTTAATGCCAGGTGATGCAGAAATCCATCCCGTTAAAGTAAATACAGTCCTTCTAGAAGGGTGCATGTTGAACGCTTCAGCAGGTGATGTGTGTATCCTCATCACTGATCTGCATTGTCCTTTTAATACCTAAAATCTGCCACGCAGCCATAGCATTGTCCTTGGAAGCACATGGCCTTCTCCAGCCCATGGAGCACCTGCGTGGCATTCCTTGATGTCACTGCTCTTCACAGTGGTTGAGTGGGGCATCGTCATCGGCCAGGCAAAGGTTCTCCTCATCCTCACCTGCCATTAGGCCTTGGAGCAGCAAATGTATTCCCAGCAGAGCCTGAAAGACCTCTGGGAAGTGGCTCCTTAGGGTGACGATAGAAGTGCCGTCCCCACGCCGTCGCTGCAGTAGTGTAACCAGCACTGCAGTTTGTGCCGTCGCTCCTAGAGCAGCACTGTGTCTTTGTGCTTCTCCTTAAATAAGCCCTGTGAAGGCTCCTGCAGGATTCATTCAGCCTCTGGCTAGAGCCTTTCCTCTCGTGTGTTGCACTAACTTGTGGCTAGGTGGGAACTTTGAGCGTCTGACCTGTAACTGGAGAAAACCCCCGTTTCGAGGTGTGTTGCCTGTAGTTTTACTGCCATCCTCCACTTTACCACTGGAAAAATAGCTGGTTTAACTTTCAGCCTGAGGCTCTGCTGATCAATACCTTACAAGCACAGTAAAGTTCAAGAAATTGCCTCCATTACTATCTCGAGATGAGAAATTGATTTAGCTTCGTTCTCTCTCTGCTAATTCATCTGCGCTTTACGCTCCCATGAAAGGTATTATGTGCTCCTGATTTTACAGCAGAGTCATCAATCCCGATGAAGAGAGAGGAATTCATGTTGTGGGTATGGGATAGCTGATCTCTGACTTAGCTCTCCGTTTGTAAATGTTGCTGTAGGCTTCACTTCAGCGTTTCCTTGCTGTGCTTTGGTTACATGCAGAATCTAGGGGCTGGGATGGGAGCAAAACTGAACAGAGTGGCAGAGGAACGTAAAATCAGATTGCTTTTTAGTTTAACCCCCAAAAATGAGATGCTGATTGAAATGTGATGAAGGGAATTCAAACCTCACTTGTGAATTGTATGTGGTTTTGCAGTGCTGGGTCCGTTTTCATTATTGCCATCATTTCACTACTTCTGGCCCTAAAACACCCAAAGTTTTATTCTTTAAGTGTGTTATTATGTGCGAGAGCTTTGCACGTCTGCTCATTTACATACAGCTACGTAGGAGTGGTGGTACAGCTCAGATGATGAAGACGCTATAGGGGAAAAGCAGCCAAAACAAGTAAGAAATGCAGGAAGGGGCTTTCCTGGGCATTTATGTTGTTAGCATTCCCATTGTCCATTGGCTTGGCCTCTGTAGGAAGCTCCCAGGGATGGTTTGTCTGCAGAATAGTTTGGCGTTTTTAGGTTTAATTCATTCATTAGCATTCTTTGTTCCAGAAAAAGAGAGCAGAATTGTGTGCTGTGCCTCTGGTCACTGCTCGTGGTACAGCAGTTAGTTTGTAAACGAAATACAAACCTCGTGGCAGGTTCCAAACTGCTGGGTTAAACTGGGGGGTAAATCAGCTTTCTCTTTTGACTCCGCTCGTGTTAAGCCCAGGTATTCCCTGTGCCTCTACGTTACGAAGTGTGAGGCATCCCTGCCTGTGTAGCCGGCCAGCCGGTTCCCCCCACACTGCACTGACTGCTTGTCTGGACTGGAATGGGTTGGTTTCTCTGGGAGGTGGCCTCTCAGAATCCGTATGGAAAGGCGTGGAGAAATGCCGGTGGGCAGTGCCCACTGCTCGCCCCGCATCAGTGGAGCAGGTTACTTGGTTGGAGAAGGTGATCAGGTGTGCCAGACATGACTTACGCTCTGCTTTTCCCAGTCTCATGCTCCATCTGACTTGTGAGAGCCTCCAGGAGGACTTGCTCCATACCATTACCAGGGACTGAAGTAGGACTGGTGGGCCTGGGTCCTCCTTTAAAGCCCTTCTTATAGATGGGGGTGACATCAGCCTTCTTCCAGGCTTATGGGACATCCCCAGCTTCCATAACTCCTCAATGATTATGGAGAGCAGCCTCCCAACAACCTCAGTCAGCTCTTGGGTGTTCAGGGCCTTCCCTAAAAGCCATCTTGGCAGCAGCACCTACAAACCCAAGCGTGTTGTTTTCACTTATGTAACTTCAGATGCCTGCCGTAGATATCTCTTCTGCAGTGGGTGACAACCTGATTATATCTCCCGCACCCTCGACTTTCATTAATCCCTCCCTTCCTGATTGCTCTACCTTCTCTTGTTTGTGCGATGCTCCTCATGTAGGTTGCAAGCTCTGGGCCAGCAAATCTCTTCTCCGTGAGAGCATCCAGCTTGTCTCTGGGTTCTGTCCAAGCAGTGCAAGATGCTGCTAAACCTCAGTGACCTCTGCAGTAGAGGCACAACGTTGTTCTGTTTGTTTCATCACCGTAACCCATTCCTCATTTTGCAGCAGGCAAATAAGAAGAGCTGAATAAGAAGAGAAGGCGAATTTACTTGTGTTTCAGTCTGTGATTTGAAGGCCTGGGGATGAATCAATCCCAGAGATTTGACAGTGAAGAAGCCCCTCGCTGTTGATACAGGAAAGACGTTCTAGATTGTTCCTTAAGGGAGTTATAGTGCTGATAGACGTCCTCTGCAACAGTGACTTGAAGAACAGGGTAACATGGAGATACTATAGTGAATAAACGTTAGTATTTGCTTGTGTGGCAATCGGAAGCTCATGGTTTGGGGCAAGCTGGTGATATTTTATGAGAGAATCAGGTTGGGGGAAAACTAATTTCCTTTCTTGTGCCTTATGCTTAGATACATCACTGGGAGACCACAGGATGAAAACAGCATGAGATGTTATGGCAAAGACAGCACAGCAAGCTCCAGGAGTCTCACAGATCCTCAGAAATCAGGTAACGTCGCAGCATCCCATATCCACCTTCTGTGGGGCTTCTGTGACTGGTGAGCCTCAGTGCTTTTTGAGTGCTTCCCAAAAGCTGGGCTTCAGAACCTCTGCCGCTTTATTGATGGGCTTCTCAAATACGACTGCTTTGTGTTTTCTTCTCAAATAGGACTTCTTTCTGTCCTGTAAAACATTATACAGATGATGCCACAGGATGTATGGCACGGGAGATCCCCACTCACTCTGTCTTGAGGGCTACCATGGCTGTAGGAGCCAAGGATGTGCCCTTCGTTCCAAACAGCTACAAAAGGGAACAGCCACGGCAGTCGGCTCTGCACAGCCACTGGGTTTTGCTTGGCTCCGTTGCTGGCTACCAACGGCGTGTGTTTTAGAGGGATTGACTTTTCAGAGGGCCTCTGAGCCCTGTCTCCTTCGGGGGACACAGTGGGCTCCAAACAGCTGTTCCCTCCCTACCCGAAGCTTGCTCATCTGCTGTTTTCCACGTATTATTCCTTCGGCCTGGGTTTTTAATTGTTATCTGTCCCAGGATGTTCCCTTCTTGCCCGTTCTTGCAAACCCAAGCCTATGTTCTCTGCCTGTTTCACAGCATGTGCAGTCACAGAAAAAGGCAATCACATCATAAGCTTCAGAGCATGAACACTGTAGAGGGCAGGAAGAAAGTGGTGAAGTGCAGGATGCCCACCTTCATACTCAGATCATGTGCTTAGCACTGCTGTGGTCACTGCAATAGCTGAGCTTTGAGTGGGAGGGCCTAAAAACTTCCCTTCCTCCCCCAAATCAAAGGCACTGAGCAGAGACTGTGATGCAGCCGCATACGTTAAGTGAGGCGAGATCTGTCCTGAGGTCTTCATGCCAGGGTGTTCTTATGTCTGGAGAACTTGGGTGTTGCTGGGGAAAGCCAAGTCGCTCAGTTCACTACTAAAAGTATGTTAAAATGTGAAGTTGAGGCCAGTTTTCATAGTAAGCCATGTTTTCATTTGAGAGGATGTCGGACTCAGCAGGAGCTTAGTACAGTTTATTTCCTCTAAACAGGCAGTAAACCTGTGTTGGCTGAAGAGATTCCAAACCAGGCTTCGTAGACAGCTTTAGCCTTGCTCAAATCCCCAGTAATGTATTGGTGAATATGAGAAAATCATTGCCTTTATCATGGCCCCTTTAATTTAGACCCCATAGCAGCCTTCCAGTATCTGAAGAGGGCTGAGAAGGATGCTGGGGAGGGACTCTTCATCAGGGACTGTAGTGACAGGACAAGGGGTAGCGGATTCAAACTGAAACAGGGAAAGTTTAGACTGGATATAAGGAGGAAATTCTTTCCTGTTAGGGTGGTGAGACACTGGAATGGGTTGCCCAAGGAAGTTGTAAATGCTCCATCCCTGGCAGCGTTCAAGGCCAGGTTGGATGAGGCCTTGGGTGGCATGGTTTAGTGTGAGGTGTCCCTGCCCATGGCAGGGGGGTTGGAACTGGATGATCTTAAGATCCTTTCCAAACCTAACTATCCTGTGATTCTGTGATTGTATAATGCTGTTTTCTGTATGGTTTTTAGTTGCTTAGTCATGGAATATGGAATTCCAGTGCCCTCCTGGCATTAGTTAAGGTTTGCATTATATTTCTCATCAGTGTCGTGAGGAGATCACAGCAGTGCCTGTTTGCCATTTTATGAAATGATGTGGTACTTGCTCCAGTTGCAGTTTTCCAAACCCTTCCGAGTGCCTACGAACTGTAACACCCATTCACTGACAGCAGAGATAAGCAGATTTATTGAAGCAACCTTCTTTCTTTCTTTGGCACCCATGGAACTATGTCTTCCTTGAGCTCATTTGCGTTAATGGCTTTATGTGGAAGTCAGCCTCCTGTTGAATGACAGGATTCTGTTAGTTTTGGGGGGAAGGCAATGTTTTCGTGCAATCACCTGTGCCTCCCAATGTGTTTTCTGCTTGTATCTTTGATCAAAAGGAGAGGAAGATGGTTTTGCTTGTTTGCCTTCCTTCCTCCTCCCCCTTTGCTGGCGACTTGCCTGAGATGCTCAACTGTTGGTTTGGCTGTTTATTGTTTTTGTTGCCTTTTCTAACTGCACTGAAGCAGAGCAGTGCTCGGTTCCCCTCCCAATGCCATTGCTGCTCTCCTTCCCCCAAGTCCAATGTGTTCTTTATTAAACTGAATTAGGACATTGGAGTCTCCAGTCCTAAGAGTGGAAATGGGAACAGCGTAAATGAGCAGCCACAGGAGACCCAGCAGCCTTTCCAACGGCACTGCGGAGGGAACTCAGCTGCAAAGGGAATGATAATTTTGGGAGGATTTGCACAACTGTTAAAGAATTGCCAGCATTAATATTAAAAGCAGCTCATCTGGTTTTCCCTTCCATTTTGAGAGCGTGTTGCTTTCTTACCAATGTACTGCACAGTCTGCTTCCTCTCCATCCTTCTTTCACTTTATCGATTGGTTTAGTTGCTTCTGTTCTCACCTGCTGAAGCGGGGTGTTTTGGAGGTGCTGGTTTTGCCTTGGGGTTTGCATGCAGCTATGGGCATGGATTTGAGATCTCTGCCATTCAAAGAATGCCAAAACTGAACTGCAGATGTATCCTGGATTGGGATGCAAAGGTTGTCACCCTGTAAGCGTTTGTCCTTGGGATAGCTGTAGAAAATTCTTGTTTGTCCTTGAAATCCATATTGCTATCCCAGTGTTTGTTCTAACGCAGTAGCCATGATCCTAATACCTTTTGACCCTTATTTTCAGTCTCTCCCTCCCTTTATTGCTACATCAGATGTGTTCAGGGCTTCCAAAGATCTTTTATGGAATAACAGGGTAATCTTTGAGTTGTTACCTTCTCACCTGCCTTTCCCCTTTGCTCTCTGCTCGTTCACCCGACCACCTTGTGCGACACTAGAATTCATTCGTTCTGTTTCAGTACTCTGCTGCCTTTTTCATGTGCTTATTTCCTGTGCCAAAAAAAGCCGAGCTGAGCCTTGAACTGTGGCTGCACAAAGAGTTACAGAGGCAAACCTGGTGTCTAAATAGGCTGTGAGAGCACAGGGGTGGCTGAAGGAAGCCATTCGCCCTCTCACGATTCTGTGCTGCTCAGCCATCCAGTGTTGTCTCAGAGCAGCTTCCAGTGTCTGAGGGGGCTACAAGGATGCTGGAGAGGGACTCTTCATCAGGGACTGCAGTGACAGGACAAGGGGTGATGGGTTCAAACTGAAAGAGGGCAAGTTCAGGTTAGATCTAAGGCAGAAGCTCTTCGCTGTGAGGGTGCTGAGGCGCTGGCACAGGGTGCCCAGAGAAGCTGTGGCTGCCCCATCCCTGGCAGTGTTCAAGGCCAGGTTGGACACAGGGGCTTGGAGCAAGCTGCTCCAGTGTGAGGTGTCCCTGCCCGTGGCAGGGGTTGGAGCCGGAGGAGCTTTAAGGTCCCTTCCAACCCAAACCAGTCTGGGATTCAATAAATGAGGCACTGGAATGGGTTGCCCAGGGAGGTTGTGAATGCTCCATCCCTGGCAGTGTTCAAGGCCAGGTTGGACGAGGCCTTGGGTGATATGATTTAGCTTAAGGTGTCCCTGCCCACGGCAGGGGGGTTGGAACTGGATGATCTTAAGGTCCTTTCCAACCCTAACGATTCTATGATTCTATGAATGTTAGCACAGACCAGCTCACCTCTGTACCTCATGCTAGGAGGATCCAGCCATGGACCACGCAGAAGAACAGGTCACTACAAGAGGCTGGGTGACATCCGAGCCTTTTCCTTGTGGAAGATCAGTTTTCCCACTGGGATGTTTTCAGTGGCGGGGCTCACCAGACGCTGCTGTCACACAAGTGGCTTGGTCAGCACAGGCACCCGCCGCTGGGGCCACGCATCTGTGGTTCCCCAGGGCTGCAACTTCTTGTGTGCCATCAGATCGCTCCCCATGCTCCCATGGGAGATGCAGGCAGGAGCAGGTAAAGCAGCCTCTTGCATAGCCAGAGACTAGCTCTTCTTAAGTAAGAAAACCTTAAAAAGCACCGTCTTACAAAGACCTGTACTCTTTGGGAAAGTAAGAGGAAGCAAACTTAATTTACATGGCACATAATTCTCCCACTAATCTGACTTCACACAGAGCAAAAACTGGAACCCTTACATATAAAGATACATGCTTCTTATAAAATTAGCTTAACACTACCTTGTGTCAGTACCAACTGATAACAAAAAGCAGGAACTTTTACACACGTATCTATTATTTATGAGTCAGAGTCAAAATGGATAACAGATATAGCAGGAACAGGGACAGGGCAGCCTGGGAAAAGGGATAGATATCTTAGCATAAAGTGTATTTAGAAAACCAGTTCTGTGATACAGGATCCACAGGCACAGCTGTCCTGTCGTGAAGAATTCATTGTTTACAAATAGATTACAGAATGCTCTATTTGGGTGCCCAGAGAAGCTGTGGCTGCCCCATCCCTGGCAGTGTTCAAGGCCAGGTTGGACACAGGGGCTTGGAGCAAGCTGCTCTAGTGGAAGGTGTCCCTGCCTGTGGCAGGGGTTGGAGCTGGATGAGCTTTACGGTCCCTTCCAACCCAAACCAATCTGGGATCCTGTTATAGTCATCACATCTGAAGAGTGCCAGCATCACCCCTGAGAGCTGGACTTGGTAATGCAGGTTTGTGTTCTTAGGTAGTGCTCTCCTGGCTTTTAAAGCTGCTTTTCTCAATGGGCTCTTAAAGGTGGTTGTATGTCGGTAGTGCTCAGCTCAAAGTCAGGCCTGTCTGTGCTGTCACTTAAAGGCTGTGTTACGTTTAACCCATGTGGCAGAGGCTGCTGGTAACATCAGTGTTAACAGAACAGAGGGTACCAGGGAAGGAACTGCTGTATTTTCCAGTGTCTGTCCTAAAGGAAAGCAGAGAGCAAGATGAGGACAATCATAGAATCATGCATGGTTTGGGTTGGAAAAGACCTTAAAGCTCATCTGGTTCCAATCCCCTGCCAGGGGCAGGGATACCTGACAGTAGACCACGTTGCCCAAGCCCCTGTCCGATGGCTCCTTGATTTAGGAATAGATTAGCAGAAGATCTCACAGTTCTGAATAACAAAACAGGCCAATAAAAACCCATTCCAATTCAAAAGGCTAAAAACCGAATCAGATAAATCCTGTTTTGTTTCTGTTGCAGCGAGGGCTGTGTGGGAAATTGAAGGAACAGCACAGAGTACTTCGGTTTTGAATCTCATCTTATCTGCAGTTACAAATGAAGCTTATATTCTAATAACAAAAAGACAGCCCCTTGAGAAACCCCTGTGCAAGTGAAGGCTGGAAGGCACAATTCAAACACGTGTGCAGTGCTGGGAGAACACACAGCAATGACACATTTCTGAAAGCAGGCTTGCCTTAAGTGATATAAAACCCAGTTTAGACCAAGAGTGGTGGTTAAACTTGCCTTAACTGACATGTAACCATGCTGCAGGGAGGGATGTGAAGAGGGGATGGTGCCCCAGCAAGTGAGCATCTGCTGATACTGTTTGTGCTGCCCTGCAGAAGCTGGTTGAACATGGAAGGCTTTTTTTGCATCTGCCATCACATGCAGTCTTCTTACTGAGCCTGCTTCATTCAGCATCTGCTCTCCTACAGTCTTGTGTCATCCCTCTCCATTGACTCAGTTCTGAAAGTGGCACTGGCTGTCATTCAGTCCTTGTTTTGCAGCCTGCGCCCAGCCCAACTTTCATGCAACAGCCTGTTTGGAGTGGATGTCTTGCTCTGAAATCCATGTGGATTCAGGCAGCTCAATAGTGGGACTGTGGCTTGATCTGCTGTGCTGCCTCATGGAGCTGGGAGTGCTCCTGTTTGTTAGGGGGGTTTAATATAGCTACCGTCTCATTGATATTTCACCTCCTGTTGTCTTCTCTATGTTCTTCTGACTCTCCAGTAATATAGTTTATGAAGGAGGGAAGCCAGATCACCTTTACTGACAACTGATAACGCTGGAATACTCTTCCATTTCATGGTTACCAGAATTAAGTTAAGGCGTGCTTCCAGGAGAGACTGTTGCTTGTATTGCCTTACACTTGCTTGTGTTTGCAGAGTTGGAGTGTGTAAAGGCATCTCAGCCAGCTTGGCATGTCCCTGGCTCTCGGGCTGGGGAAGTTGCAGGGGACCATGCTGAAACGATGAGAAAGAGTTGGAGCAAAACCTTGTCTGTTACCCAAGTTCAACTGAACTCCCATTAGTTTGAGTCCAGGTTCTATCCGTAAACTTAAGTGGGGTATTTCTCCTTTTAAGCAGCCTACAGAAACGGTTCTATCCGTCTGCATTTGTTTTGATGTGCCTTTGTAATGATTGCATGATTGGGATACATGTGCGATGTCAGACGTGTAAGAGGTTAAGTAGCATAAATGGCTGTTGGGAAGAGAAGAAACACAACCGTGGAACTATTGTTGCTATAAAACTTGTGCTGCTTTTAGTTGTTTGGTTTAACCATTTAGGAGTTAGAGCTGTGGTAAATTGCAGTGATGGCCGTTCAGGCACCAGCCCCTTTTCTTCCTCCCATTGAAGGAAATAGAAATCATTCAGTGCACTGCCACTGGCTTCTCAGTTGGCCAGAGACTAACTTGGGTGCCCCTAAAGCCTTAATGGTGTTGTGTACAGCACCAAAATGCTCTTAGATTTTAATCCCACAAGAAATGCATACTGTGAGCATTTTGTTAACGTGGTAACAAATGCTCAGTGTGTACAGCACCAGGCCCTTGCATTTAAGCTTGCTCGAGTACCAAAACCACCCCTGGTATCTAAAGGACTGCTTTATTATGCTTGTATCCACGTGCCTGCCTCTTGGTTTTTAATATGCTCCTGAAGGTGCAATACTAATAATGCTTTTTAACATTTGCACTCCTCTCCCTCCGGATATGTTTGAAAGGAATGTTTTCATCTTTCTTTGGGATGGGACAGTGGGGGTTTGAAAACAATGCAAATGCCTTCAAGTGCGATGCTCGAAGGGACTGAACTTTCCCATCCTTTCCTGACCTGGTGTTTTACTATAATTTCCCATTCTGATTTTCTTCAGGTTTATTACAGATGTTTCTGTGTCACTGTGATGCTAACTCTGGCGCTACTTCAGAGACAGGAGTTTTGTCCCAGCTCCCAGACTGGAGGTGTTGTGAGGATGCTGGAGAGGAAGTTTCTATGAGCATTATTTTGGATCCTGAGACAGGGGAGGAGAGAGGTTGGTGCTGATGCTTCAGCTGTAAAACCTTCCCGACTGTTTTCCAGTCCCCTGAGATCTGTATGGGATAAGCCCCAGGCAAAAGGGTACAGTGACTGGAATTTGGTGTGTGCCCAAGGGCTGGCGTTCTCCCTGGTGACCACACGACTCACTGTGGCTGCTGGGGCAGGAGGTAACGTCTGCCATATATATGTGTGCATCTGTGTATATATATGTAAAACCCCCCATATTTATATTTACATTCACATGTATAAAAAATACCAAAATCATGCCATTTCTTGCCTCAAGAATAAGTGCTCTTACTCCTGAAGTACTGACAGCCTTTTAATTGTCCCCTGGCAACACCTATTCTCACTCGCTGGTTTGAATTGCTATTGTTTCTTGTCCTTTCACTGGTGCTTGTCACTTCAGACTCTAGAAAGAAGAGCCAAACCCAAGGAGCATGGTGCAAGTTACACCACTGTTAATATGGGACAGATCTCCTGTTCAAAAGGTGTATCAGCAGACCCAGTAGTGCCCTGTTTTTATGGGCAGATGTGTTGAGAGCATCTCTGCTCATCTTTCTTGACTTCACAGGCGTAAGAGGAGATGCATATTCCCTCTTTTCCTCTAGAAGTTGATGGCTTTTCCCTGTGAAACGCCGCACAGGGTTTATTTTTGTTGCCCTTGGAATGTTTTGTGCCAGCCTTGTTCGGTTTCCCTCCCTAGTTTTTAACAGGCAGTCTTTGAAGTTGGGTTGGGGCTGAGCCACCTTGTTGGCAGCCTGAGCGTTCACTGTTGACTTCTCTCTTCGTTGACTCGTGCATCTCTAGCAGTCTGGAAGGGGAGCGTGTTGAGAGGACCTCTGAAGCAATGTTATATTTGTGGAAAGGGGAAATAAACTCGCAATTATTCTCAGCCATTATTTGTCACGTGAAAAACGTTGCATGCTAATGGCTGCAGATGGTTTAGACAAAAACTGTACACGCTGAAAGCCCTCTTCATTGGAGCTCTGGTTTGCTGTCGTACATTATGCTAGAGCGGAAGAGGGTTTGTTCTGCCTGCAGCTATGTATTCCCCTTCTTTGCCGTTGCTAGCACAGACCTTGTTAATATGCATCTGGCAATGGTTAAAATTTTCTCCATCAGTGACTTCACATTTATGCATTCAGACCAAGGATCCTCCTAAGTTAAAACAGGTAAGGCCATGGGTACACAGGAGCCTTTGGTACCTTTAGAAAGGCAGATGTGAAGGAGGCAGCGTTATGGTTGTGGTCTCGTATTTTTGTGCTCTTGTTAAAGCTCAGGATCAGGTTTTATGTTAAGACGTATTTATGTCTGCATAAGCATATTGTGCCTCTGTGTGTGCGTGTGACTGTAGACACAGTGATTGCTTCATACTGTGGAATAGTAAACCAGCCCTATAATGTGCTTATGTATTCTGGCTTATTCATCAAAACCAGTCGAGACAGCTGTAAAGTGTTACTTTGAGTTACAGTTTATACAGTAAAAATGAGAAAAGGTTGCATTTGATAGAAATTAGTCCATTAAAATAACACAAGGTGAAGAAGGAAGGGTGAGAGGGCGGAACAGGAGTTGGAGTTCAGCGCTCCTGAGGTAAGGTGAGTGATCAGGAAAGATTTCCATGGACTGGTTTGGTCTTGCCATTAATCACATTCCCCACAGAAGTGTCCAACAAATGGACGTGCAGCGATGCACTTGGGTAACTACGCTCATGAGCTGCTTTTCTTTATTGCAATGCTAATGCTCATTGCTGTGACGTCTTATTCTTCGGTGATGCTCTATGTTCGTATCACCAGTGGGCACCCTCTGTAGGTACTCTGGAAGTTGGGAAGGTGTGGAAGGCCCTGTGCAAATCCCAGATTGCAGTTTTCTGTCTGCCTTTTAGGTGCTGATCCCCGAGTACAGTCAGCTCTGTTCAAGGCCGTGGTTTTCTTTTACCTGTTGTAAAGGGGGTGTTGCTTCTGACAAGAAGGCTCGTAACACTGTAGGAAGGTGACCTGGCTTGATAGTCAGCTAGGCATGAGAGAGCAGTGTGTAGCCAGCTAAAGCTGCTTCGATGGTCACGTGCTTTATGGGAGAAGAGAGGTTTGAGGAATAAGCCTTTATTTGGCGGAATGATTTTGTCGGAGCACTGGAGGCAGATAACGGGATGAGATGAAATAATCTGACTGCTCTGGAGTAGCCCAGCTGCTGCAATTTTGTGTCTGCTTATGTGTTTCAAACTAAGAGATTTTACAGTTTCCTTTGAGGCAACAACTGTAACTGTTTATGTGGAGAGCTGGCCCTCACCTTGTCTTTCTCTTCCTCCACAGGTGCCCGGCACACTGAGCCCATTGATCTGTGTAGCATCTGTGCTGTGGTCCATTTATTGAAGATGTGAAGCAACGGCAAGTCTGAGATTGGAATTACTGATAGACTGGAGAAAATCTTAGTCCTTGTGATGCACATGGACATGCTGGATTATAAGTAATTCTAGCTTTTCCCCTCCCCTCCCTTCCCTTCACTCAGCTATCTCAGGGTTCATAGAGATTTCAATGGTTCGTGTGCCTGTAAGTTTGGAACAGAAGTGACCAAAAATGGGGGACCAGCAATTGTATAAGACTAACCACACTGCCAACAGCAATGAGAACTTGTACTACCAACAGCACCAAATGAACTCGCTTCCGTCTCTAAATCATAGCTACGGGACCTCTGTTCTGGATGCTCCCCAGGCATCCCCTCTCTCCCCACAGTTTCCCCAAGATTCAAGAGACAGTATAGCTTTGCCTGTAGGTTCAAAAAGTCTTGGATCAATGGATACATCCAGACAAACTACTTGGACACATTCTGGCTCAGGAAACCACGTCCCAGTGAGGAACAGTTTGAACAATCCAAGCGCAATGTGGAGCCCCCTCGGGCAGGGGGATTCCCACGATGGGTACCAATATTCCTACTCTCAATCCAGTGATAATCGGTCGCAAAAAATCACCAGTGGGGTCCTGCATAAGCTGGACTCCTTCACACAAGTGTTTGCCAACCAAAACCTGAGGATCCAGGTGAACAACATGGCTCAGGTTTTGCACACCGAGGCTTCGATGGTGGAGAGCTCTGGTGACAGCGCGCTCAGGCAGCTGCTGTCCCAGAAGCCAGCAGTTGAGCAACAGCCCGTAACGTCCAGTGTACAGCGATACCAGCCGGTGCCGCAGCAAAGCCACCAGAGCTTTGCAAGCACGCAGCAGAAGCAGCAGATGCAAGTCATGCAGCACCAGCAGCTGTACTACGACTACCAGCAGCACTTATCACAGATGCAGATGCACTCTGCGTTCCAGCCAGGGCAGGCGCACGTTCAGCAAATGCAGCCCCAGCAGCTCTTGCCGCAGCAGATGCAGCACTTGCAGCAGACTCAGTACTACGCTCAGCCACAGCAGGGACATCCTCGGCTCTCCATGCAGGAGATCCAGCAGCAGCAGCAGCAGCCAGCTCGGCAGCAGCGGCACTGCCCGGTGCCGATAGCTCAGTATTACCAAACACAACCTGTCATGCAGCAGTTACAGCAACAGCAGCAACAGATGCAGTTGCCGCTTCCTCCGTATCACAGGGAACCTGATGCAAAGGCTATGCATGACTCGCAGCAGTACTCTCAGGATCCCAGTCATCCTGTGCAGCTTATCCAGTTGGGAGCAGTGCCTCAGTATTGCTACCAGGATCCCCACGAACAGTACAGGCACTTGTACCCGCAGAGTCTGCTGCAGCAGCAGGACCAGCAGAAGCAATACCCAGGTGAGAGCAGGGTGCCAGCTCTGAACTCCCATCTCGGCCTCACTCCTCCAGAGAGCGCGGAGGATGCCCCACGGCAGGAGATGAACTCTGTAGGTAATGCTGTCCCTCATCGAACTCTTTTGCCACCCTCGGGGGTTCATCTGAACAACAAAAGCTCTCAGCAAGACTCTCCTAGCGCCGCGTGGCCTCAGGTAGGTAATGGCTCAGACCCGTGTTTTGCATAAGAGTAGCAAGGTGTGGAAATGACACTGCTGCAGGAGAGCCAGGAGGAGGTCAGGATGTGAGCTGTGATCACGGGCGTGTTTTGGGGAGCTGCATTAAGAGACTTCTCTTGTCTCCATCTCGGGGTTCAGCCCGGGCTGGTGGCACCACGGAGCTGCTGCTTCCCTCTCGAGGGGCTTTGGGAAGTGTCTGGGGAGGAGGGACCCAATTACAACAAATGCTTCTGGGGCTGGATTGCTCAGGAGCAGTCGGACAACTGCCTGTTGCCAGAAGTAACGCTTCAGGGTCAGAGCAAAGGCTTCCGACAGCAAGCGAGTGCAAGGAAGTGCTCACGGGGGCACTGGTTTGGTAGAGCCGTTGGGAGGCTCTCAGCTCAGAGGCTTTTCATATTAGTAAAATCCTCCACCAGATGCAGCCAGAATGTTGTGGGGACCTTCATTTCTGCATTCCTATTTTCCTGAAAAAGGCTTTTCTCTCTTTTTCCCCCTCTTTTCTCCCCCTTTGCTCGCAGGTGCCGCTGTCAGACGGCAGGCTGCAGCCCCTGTCCCCAGAACAAAGGTATTTGAACAAGATTGCTTTAGCCCTTTTAATTCAAGTATGACAAATACAAGGGAGTGCTGCGGTGCAGAGGGAGGGAAAGGCACTCTGGGTACCGTTCCCCTACTAGATGCAAGTTTAGTTCTGTGCTTTGTGAACTAAGTTTGTGTGATTTCCACCGTCCCCCTCCGCCCCCCCCCCCCCAGCAGGAAAATCAGTTCTTTGCTTTGTGTTCCATAGAAAAGAACCAAAGAAGGAGCAAAAGCAGGGGAGCAGTTTGCCCTCAGTGTTGCATTTGTAGGAGAAGGGACAGTGTGTGCTTGGGATTTGTATCTTTGGCATCGGGGATCCTCTGTTTAACCTGAAGGTCTCACCTCTGAAGGACTGAGGTGTCCTCCAGCACAGTTTCCTCCCATGAGTAGGAGCGCTTGTTAAATGCTGTCATGAGTGGGGAAATTGTAGGTCTGACACGATGGATCTTGGGGGTTCTCGGGGTTTCCAATACAGAGGCCTACTCTAAACTTCCCATCTCGGGAGCAGCGGATCTAGGTTATTGCCCACATACTCCACAGCGGTCACCCTGTGCCTACTTGCGGCTTCATAACCATCTAGCTGTAAAATCTCATTGACTTCCTCGACTAAAACTCCTCTTTTTGCACCAAAGGGAACGTGCCAAACTAATGTCTCTTCTTCTGTTCCATGCTAAAACCAAATGAAAACCCACACAGTGGCCAGAACAGAGAAACACTTCCGGAGAGAGCTGATGCGAAGAACAAACTAATGTGTTCGATATGCTTGAAGGAGTTTAAGAGTTTGCCTGCTCTCAATGGTCACATGAGGTCCCACGGAGGAGTGAGAGCATCTCCGAACTTCAAACAGGTAGCAGTCCGGTTTACTTCAGTATTTGGCTTTCTCCTTTCCGTGTTTGCTTGCTTTGCCATGCTTTGCTTCGCTGTCAAAACTCGTTCTTCTCGGCGCTCTTTTGTTATGTCGTACCCTCTGTAAGCAGAAAAGCATGTGAATCTGTTAGCCTGTAGGCCAGAAGTCTCTCTTTCAAGCCCGAGGCAGTGAGCTTGTCCCTCTCTTTCCCTGCATGTTACAAGAACACATCACAGAATCAGTTAGGAGCATCAAGTTTTTTTCCCCTTCCTGTTTATTACATTAGAAATATCAGGAACATCGAGTCTTCCTTATTTTCATTTGGACTACTTGGATGAGTGAGGGATGTTAATTGGAAGCCTTCCCAGGCTTTAACTGAAGGAGCAGGATTGTTGAATCTTTGACAGCCTTCTTCCCAAGTGTTTTGGTTCTATAGGTATCAACAAATACCAAACCAAACACGTGGGTTTGAATTGTTCTGCACGAAAAGAACTTGCCCTGTCAGTTGGTTTTTCTCTGTCCTGGTATTTGAGTTCTGTCCGAGCTGGGAATACCACAGGAAGGCAGAGAGCCATCAGAGTTACACCATCTGCATCTTTGTTTCTAGGTGGGGGATGGAGAATTCTGTCTTTATAGCGATAAAAAGAGCACGTGTTTATCTCCCCTCCTGCGATTTATCTTGTGAAGATGCTTCATGTGGTTATTTTCCACCGAGGCTGGAGCCTGTGTAGGAGTCATAAGTAATCCACCAACTTCGTTCAAGGCAAACAGAGTCCAGGGAGCAGCACCGTTGTGTGTTTTGTAACTCTGGCTGCTCCTTCTGAGCCACGGTGCATACCTTGTGTAGTGTGTTCATCCAGCAGTAGCCTCCTCACTCGGGCTGAAAGCCTTTAATTGTCTGTACAGGATGAAGGAGAGACCCCACCACAGCAGCCGCTGCCTAAAGAGGTGGATAGCCTCGCGCCCATCGTCATGCCAGTGTCTGTCCCTGTAAAGCTTCTGTCGCCCGAGCCCAGCACGCAGCCCTCTGCCAGCACTGCCACAGTCAGAGACAAGCCTGCCAACCCTGTGTCAGATGACGAGATGCCCGTGCTCGTGAAGATGACTTACTCGCCACCGTGCAGTCCAAAAGTGGCCAACCCCTGCTCATCCTCTGTGAGTGCTGCGTTTCTTGCCACTAACTGTGCTGTGCGTCTTAAATCCCTTTGCTTATAGTGCTGCTACTTCCTCTAAAGCATCTGTACTCTAGAATATGTTCCAGAGTCTTCACGATGCCCAGTAAGCACAAAAGGCCTGTAGCATCACAGCATTTCTTCCTAGGCCGTTTGGGAATGTTAATTTTCCCTTTGCTGGGCAAGTGGAGGCCTCAGTTGAAAAGAAACAATTTGCAATTGGAACGTAGTATTCCTTTATCCCACTAGAACAAAGGGATTTAGTCTCTTTTTACTGGTTTTGGTTTGGTTTTTTTCCCCTCTCAGGCTGCTTTGGTTTTATGTTATTGCAGTTTTATTTCTTCCTGGTGTTTTTTAAAGGCAGATCTATGTGCTTCTCGTTTCAGCCCAAGGCAGGAGGGCACCGTGTAGTGCTTACAGTGTGTGTGCTCTCGACCAATATGAAGTAATTTTTCCTTTCTCTCTGCATGCGTCAGACCTAAGGGAACCTGATCTAGGAAAAATAGCTATGCTCAGTGCTTTCATTTCACTTGTAAAACTGGGATTGTCCGGCAGCACGAGGAATTGAGGAGTACTTGAAGGAGATGTGGGAACGCTCTTTCTTGTTTTCCTGAAAGGCTCCTGGAGCAAGCGGTATTTATTTCACATTCCAGTGTAGGAACAGATGCTGCTTGTTCCTTCAAATCCATGTTTGCAGTCTACTCCATGATAAGAGGTTACTGGGAAGCAGCAGCACTGCATGGCATTATCTGTGTTACGCAGAGGAATACTCCTGTTTTTCTCTCCTCCTCGTGAGGCTGATGGCCAGAGGGGAGGGGACAGCGTGCCCCATCATGGATCACCTCCCTTCTGACCCTTCACTCGGACGTAACACGGTCATTTTAAATACATATGAAATGTTTTACTCTCTTCCTTTCGGACAGAGGTTTTCCACATAAAATTGCCCTTTCCTGCCGAAGGCAGCATCTCACAACGGTTTGTAACTCAGCAGTGCAGCTTTTATTGTCTATTTCTGGTTTCTAGGAAGAAAAGGGACAGTCTTTTCTGAATCCCTGAGCTCCGAGTGGGAGATCTTCTCTAGAGACACCAGAGTAGGTGGCTTGGGCTTGTGTATTTCTGCAACGTATGTGAAGTGACTGTGTTTAAATCTGCCAGTGTTTGGCTAAATGCGCATTCATTCACTCAGAGTTATGCTTTGCAGTCTTTATTAGTGCCCAAGCAAACTAAACTCATGCGGTTTCCTCTCTGGATCCTACCTTTTATCTAAGCAGTAGCACTGGGAACACTCAAAGACCAAAAGAGCTGCAGTTCCCTCCTCTTCTGTGAAGAGATTGTGCCATTACAGAGGTTGTTCCCCCCCCCCCCCCCTTTTAATACCAAAGAACTGGAGCTGTGTTGCATTTATTTATACCGTGCTTTGAGCTGTCCAGAACAACTCCCACAAAGCTCATGGAATCAGTAAAATCAAACAGCAGAGGGAAACTGAATATTCAGCAAGGCTACAGGCCAGTGAGCAGGCAGGTGAGGCCCATCAGGATCTACCCAGAGTGGACCTGTCAGGTTGCGGCAGCAGGGCCCACAAGGATGCATTCAGTCTTGGATATTGGGAAACCAGTTCCTGGAGCTTCAGGGAAGTACTGGGGTGATTATGCATAGACGTGATGGTCTCCTTTAATATTCACTGTGATCTTTTTTGCTGGTATAACCACGTTGAGGGTAAGGTATACTGTAGGTGAAGCAGCATAGGAGACGGGGCAGTACCAGACTTCTAGGGTGTTGTCTTGGTTACTTAGTTTTACACTAGTGAGAAAGGAGTGTACCAGCTCTTTCACGTTTAAAGAGCAGAACAAAATGAGCCCTTACCCAAAGACTTGGATCTGGCCTTCTCTTTTTAGGTTTGAGTTGGGGTTTTTCCCTCTTTCTCCTTTATGGACACAAAACTTTCAACATCATCATGAGCAGTGTCCGTGGTTCTGTGTAACCCTCGCCCCTTTACTGTTCTGAATGGCCCTTAGCAACAAAATGCTCTGTAAAGCTGCATTCGGGGTTTTTCCTGCAAAAGGAAAACTCTTCCCAAACTTAGCTCCTTTTTTTTTTTTGTTTTTAGAGAGAAAAAATGTCAACAGCTGTTGGAGAGGATGCAGCCATGATCTAACAGGGAGGACAGGACCTCTGTAATCAAAAACATGTCCACAAGCTGCAACCTATTAACAGAAGGGATAAAGGGTGACAGTGCTAATGCTCCTAGAACATGGTTTTTATTGGGTGAATGCGATTCTCAAGAATCACCCGTGGTGTAAAGATTTATGCTGTCTAAACATACACTGCAGTAATTTATGTAGTAGTGGGATTTAGCCGATGAAGCAGACGTTGTGGAATAACCGTCTGCTAATTTTCTGCCACTTCCCAAGTGTATCCTAAAGAGGATCTCCTGTGGAACACCTGAAAGCAGTATCTTTAATACTGTGCTCATCTCCCAGCTCTTTGTGTTCTTAAAGCACAGCCTGAGAATCTGTTTCGTCCCGTCCCTACCCACCCCGGAATCCAGATTCCAGGTTCGCACAAATCCCGTGCATTCTGCTTCTGCAGATTCTTAAGGATTTATTGTTAAATGACTTTTCAAACGTTCATATTCTAGAATCCTAGGCGCGGCACAGTGTGTGTTTCCCAAATGGACATCTACTCCCCTTTTCCCTCCAAGGAAAGAGCAGAGAGTTAAGTTGAAGATTTGTTGCAGCTGGACTGTACTCAGGCTGATGGGAATGTAGTGATAAGAGGCAAAGCATTTGGATTTATGACATTTTTCTTCCTTTCCTGCTGCTGAGTCCTGCAGTAATTTCACTGAGCTCATGTGTCCTTCCCAGGCAAACAAAACAAATGCATTGGAAAGCATCTCATCTAAAGTTTCTAATACAATGTGACTGGGTAATGAAGTAACTCCCCGCAGCCAGCGTGTGCTGTGCGACAGTGCAATTAGAAGTGGCCAGGGTGTTCTGCTGGAGCTGAAGAAGGGCGTGGGAGACTCATGGGCTGGGAGAGCTGTTTCCTACACCTTCAAGAGCTGGAAGCGGCCTCTCCGTGTGTGGCTGTGGCTCAGCCCTACCCTGACCCAAAGGGCTTGCTGAGGGAGGGGAGGGTGACTTGTCCTGCTTTTCCTCACTCCCCTGAGGTTTCTGTGTAGCGCTAGATAATGTATTGACCCAGGCTTATGTGAATAAGTGCCTGGTGGTAACAGCATTTCCTGAGCTGTAGGGAGCTATGTGCAAGCCACGTTTAATCATGCCTAAATACTAAAGTTCTGCGTGTTTTCCTGTAGGAAATCAGCAAAAAACCTCATCCAAGTGCTGTAAAATTGGAAGAAAACTTCAAACCATTGCAGGACAAGAAGAAGTATCGGCACAGACCCGAACCTCTCTTCATACCTCCTCCTTCCTGCAACTTCAGCATGTCCCATTCGGGTGCCACCCTGTACCAGAGTCAGCTTCGCTCTCCCCGTGTCCTCGGGGACCATCTGCTGGACCGGACGCATGAGCTGCCCCCCTACACTCCACCGCCGATGCTCAGTCCGGTTCGGCAAGGGTCGGGTCTCTTCAGCAGTGTCATCACGTCATCTCACAGCACCTCGCATGCTCAGCTGCCCCTTACGCCACTGACACCTACTCCACGGGTACTCCTGTGTCAGTCTAGTAAGTATTACGCTTGCAGGGAGGCAGCACGTAGTAAATACCAGCTCTTGTGGTGTTCCCACATTAGTGACTTTCATGTGTACTCACATGCATGGCTGGTACAGCTACTTCACAGGAAAAGCCCGTCTTTATTGGGGTTTTTGCCTTGGATTTTGTAGAGGCGGTGTTAAAGTGAACAGAGGAGCCTAACCAGCAAGTAAGGCTGTGATCTTTCAGTGTGGTGTGCCTCAGGAGGGGGCCACCGTGGCTATCGTTACATCTGGGCCTTCTGAAGTGGCTGGGCCACTGGATCTGGTTTGAGATGTGGGGTTCCTTTGAAGTATTTTCTTACGAAGCACTGAACGAAAAGGTGTCTAATCACACATGATCAGGGCAGCAGAAACTGCTACAAGTTGAGATATTTCTGGTACCTCTCTAAAAACGTCGACAGTTTCTGCCTAAATGTTGATAAAGGGTAATTTTTGGCAACAGACCGGAGTAATGTTGATGTGAATGGGGAAGTGGCAGTGCATCCACTGCACTGGCGGAGCGTCAGCAGTGGTACCGTCGCTACCAGAATACCCTTTTAAGCTCAAGCACCAATCTCTGTTTCAGATAGTATTGATGGAAGTGTCATTCCTGTGACGCCTGGGCCTGGAGAACAGACTGTTGAACCGTAAGAAAAGCCATATTGGTTTTGTCACTGCCTTTATAGATAGCTCCAGACTACAGCGTGTGGCTTAAGTGCTTTGAACCAGGCAGGTAGTGTTCAACTGCCTGAAATCACGTTGGGCTGGGTGTATTTACGGCTGCTCTGGATGATGGCTGAGGACACTGGAAGCAAAGTGGCTGTGAGAGATGGAGATGCCGTGGCTCAAAGATGCTGGGAGAGGCTTGATGGGAGCCACTGAAGGTGAAAGAGCAGTTAGCGATGGGTGGGAAAGGGCCGTGAAGGACACAAACACTGATCCAATACTGTTGTTTAGACAGATAGATAGGTATTAACTGTGGAGCTTTGGAGAGGCATTACCTGGTAGGTTCCCCAGGTCAGACTGCAAACAGGCTTGCCCCTCCATAGTAATGTCTGTTTCTGCTGAAGAGTGCCTTTCTCGATGAAAGGTACTGATCTGGCATCTAAGCTTCTTGCTAGTCAGCATGCATACAGGCTAGCTTGGGTTGTCCACAAGGTAGGATGTCTCGGTACAGTTTAAGTTATGTATTTAAACCTTAGTTTCCCCCAAGAGATCAGTTCTGTCTCTGTTCAGAATACCCCACTGAGAGTCAAGCATTGCGTAAAGCAGTCTGACACAACTTCCTGGCATGCCAGTGTAATAAAAGTTTAGTTGGAAACAAAAGCGAAGGCTGATAGCAGCCTTCCAGTATCTGAAGGGGGCCTGTAGGGATGCTGGGAGGGACTCTTCATTAGGGACTGCAGTGACAGGACAAGGGGTGACGGGTTCAAACTTAAACAGGGGAAGTTTAGGTTGGATATAAGGAGGAGATTCTTTCCTGTGAGGGTGGTGAGGCACTGGAATGGGTTGCCCAGGGAGGCTGTGAATGCTCCATTCCTGGCAGCGTTCAAGACCAGGTTGGACGAGGCCTTGGGTGACATGGTTTAGTGGGAGGTGTCCCTGCCCACGGCAGGGGGGTTGGAACTGGATGATCTTAAGGTCCTTTCCAACCCTAACGATTCTGTGATTCTGTGTGACTTCTGGGGTGTTTTTTCTGCACTTCTGTGTGGTTGAATACTTATTTATTTATTTATTTATCCTTATAGACGGATCAATATCGGGTCCAGATTCCAGGCTGACATTCCTGAGCTGCAGGACAGGTTGCTAATGGAGAAGGATGTGCACAAGGCTACTTTGGTTTGGAAACCATGGCCAGAACTGGAGAACCAAGTCTTCCAACAAAGAGGTACAACGACTTGCTGGTTTTAGAAGCACATCAGCCTGTGCCTGCTGAAGAAATTCACATTGATTTCTCCTGTACCCTGTATAAAACATTCGAGAGAGTATTAATTACTGAGGATGCAGAGCAAGGGACCAGAACTGCCTGTTACAGGTTCCGAGTAACAAATGACATGGTGCCACTTAAAGCGAGGTCAGGATGAAGTGCTTCTGGCAGCCAAGGGGGAAGTGGTGTCTTGGGGTGGTTTTGGGTGCTGAACTGCCTGGTAAGGGCAGAGGTCACAGATGAGGGGCAGCTCCTGGGGCTGCTCTGTGACTGTAACGGAGAGGAAACGTGACAGGCTCAGCAGCTTCTACCAGTCCTGAGCAGAGATTGTTCCTCCTTCCAGCACGGTTCATTTCTGTTTCTCCACCCTGGCTGGAGCCTTTCTGGCACAGCAGCACCAGTGGCCTGGCAAGCCACTGCTCACAGCCAGGTCTCTGGCTCTGCAGTAGCCTGGCCCATCCCAGGGACTGCATTCTGCACGTCCCATCACGTCCCCTCCTCAGTGAGAGATCCTAAAACCAGGAGGTGAGGTGCTGCGGAGAGAATATGAAAGCTGCTGCCCCAAACTCTGTTGTTTTTGAGTGGCATTGCAGAATCCTTGGCTCTGGGTGTTTGACTAACAGGCTAGTGTATTAACAGTAAAATGCTGACTTGTTTCTCGCAGTGGAAGACCTTTTAAATATGAGCTGTTCCAGTGTGTTACCTGGTGGAGGAACTAACTCAGAATACGCTTTGCACTCTCTCTTTGAAGCAAAAGGAGATATTATGGTAAGATAAGAAGCTGAAAGGGGAGATAGGATCCTCTTCTGCAGATAAATTAGCATGCTTTATTAAATGGATTTAGCTATGGTTATATAAAAAAGAGATTTCTGATTGATTCGCAGTGAATGACTTTTCCCTTTCATTCTCTAATAAATTTAAATTTCAAAGCAGTGCCTCTCTGAAGGCTTACTGTATATTTCATATAGATAAGATTACTTAGTTTATAGCCTTGGGGCTTTGAATGTGTCCCAGTACTTACTCCAGCCCCGAGATTTCACAAGCTTTCTCTTTGGTCACAGAGAGCTTAGCCCGTCCTCTCCTAGCCCTTATAAAAACCCTTTTCTGTAGCAGCAGTCATAGCTAATTATTTATTCAGAACTGTGAGGTCATTGCACCCAGGTCTCATATAAATACTGCATTTCAGATATTTGCATTAGTTTAGTGATGGGAATGTTACTAAGTAGGGCAAAAACATGCGTTTTGCCCAGCGTTAGGGAAAGACAAGGCCCTGAGCTGGTTCCTGGAAAGCCAATTTGAAACAAGCTGCATCAGAACACAAGGCTGGAACGAATCTCATAGGATTGTCTAATACAGTGGGATTTAGCTTGTGTCCCAGTTTCCTTAGGCTTTGTTAGCTGGGTCTGAGACAGGAGGCTAAACTTACTGTCAGGATGTGATATTTGCTATACAGGAGGGGGGGATGTCTGCATTGTCAGAGGAAATATTTTAGGGACCCACAGATCATCTGTCTCCCTGATCCAAAGGAGGATTAACTACACTTGCTGTCCTTCCTTACAGATGTTGACCTAACAGATGCTCTAAAAGCCTTTATGCTATAAATATTAATGCTATCAAACCAACCGTTAAATGTTAGTATTAATTATCAGCACTGTAAACATATTCGTATGCGGCAAGCAGAAGGGAGGGAAGAGCTGGAAGCTGCTGAGTAAGGGCTACATTTGTGCTGAGGCAGGACAGGGGTGCTTTAGGTGCTCTGTGAGGTACATTGTTAATGGGCCTTGGAGTAATTTGATGCGATTTTTGTGTGGCAGAAAAGGAGGAAATGAATTCATAGCCTCATACCAAATAGTCTTCTGAATGCAGCTGTGTGCCACAGCTGACTGCATTTGTTCATTCTGGTTTTCCCTGCTCTTTCATTTAGGTTACTCTTGAGAAGCTGCTGTTGAGGAAGCCAGTGAGATTGAAGTGTCACCCTTTGGCAAATTACCACTACGCTGGTAGGTTTCCCTGTGCTCTCTCTGTCTGCTGGTATCTAGAGTCCAAGGCTGGAATTCCAGACTGGAGCATGGGATCACGCTGCACTCTCCGCACAGGGGTGGCAGCATCTAATAGAGAGGTGACGTGGACTGTGCTGAGTGGTACTTCTGAAGCCCTTTGTGGCAGGTTTGAAGTGTTTTGCCTGTCCGATGATGTACAGAAACTTGGCACCCATGTAGCTGAGTGGGGTTCTACAGATTTGAAACTGCCTTGAGTCACTTTTTTCCCTCTCTTTTAAAACTCCTTTTAACACTGCTGCTATTAGTAGATCGTAATTTACTAGCAGGAAGAGCTCCATTTTGTGGTATATACATATCTGCCATCATGCCTTCTTTTTCTTAGGTCATGGTGAATAAATGAATATGATAATCATGAGCATCCTTCCAAAGAGGCAGTGCTGTAACTCTTGCTAGTGTTTTAGTACCAAATTTCTGGATTCAGCCAGAAAGAAAGAGGTCTGGGATGGTGACTTCTTTAACAAACACAACAGGAACTACGTGTTGGTGATGAAGGAGAAGTGCTCTGTGGAATACACAAGGTGATGTTAAGCCATTGGACTTACATTACATCACCTAAGCATAGGTGGGAAAAGTCCCTCCATGTTACTGCTTAATGCTTCATGGTAGCTAACTGCTGCTTGGACACCCAGAACAGGGTTTTACATAAGAGACCTGAGACTACCTCCAGTTTTAGGCTCAACAAGAAACAGGCCAAAAGTCTGGTGGTCATTGTAATATACCCATTTCCAGTTCCAGTCATTATGTGACAACAAGTATAGAGACAAGCTGCTTCCTGGCTGTAGCAGCTCACTGGGAAGACTCCCAGGTAACAAGAACTCTCTTGTAAAGCAACAATCTAACCCCTTGGCCTGAGAACGAGAACAGAAACAGGTTTGATGGCAGCTGATAATGAGAGTGAATGAATGAATGTGAAGATTGGGTTTTGGGTCTTGTCTTGGGGACATGCTTAGTGCCTTTGATAATAGCTCTGTTGTAGTCCAAAGGGTGAATATGGCGTGGGTGGAGAAGGGCATCAGCCAGGAGCTTTGACGGGGGTCTCTTGTACGAAGAGATGACACCTAATCATGTGTGAGGCAGTCCAGGGCATGAGAACAGGAAGGTGAGGAGCTATCACGGCAGCCTCATCCTCAGTGAGCAATCTAATTAGCAGAGCAGGTAAGACACTTCTGCCTGTGTGGCAGAGGAGGAGGAGCAGTCTTTACTGAAGCGCCTTCAAAGTAGTTTCAGAAGGTGGAGGGAGAAGCCAGGAGAGGCTATCTTGTTTAATCTTTTAAATGAGATGATGCTGATCCGTATTACCTAGCGCTGAGACCTGTGGACATCAGTGTATTCCTATTCCTTAAGCAGTAAAGGAAGTTTGATTCTGTTTATCACAGCATGAAACAAAATCTCACCAGTCTGGATTTAAGCACCATAAAATAACAAGACAAAGCATTACTTTCTAATGCTCTTGAATGCAGCATGTGATTGGAACTTGCATTGACAGCCTCGCTCTAGCACCATGCAGCAGGTCTTGAATAATGGTTCATTTGTGGTTGATAATCAGCCACCTGAGCATATGGGAATTTCTTGCAATCTGGTGCATGAATAGCTCAATGTAACTCCAAGTGGCATTTGTGTGGGTTAATTCTTTGGGCTTTCTGCTCCACACTCAGAAATTGCAGCTCTCGCTTGTCACCACGTTTAAAGGTGAAATCACGGAAACAGAGCATGGCACTGACTCATGAGCATTAATTGATAGCACAATCAATCCAAATTCATCCTTAGCATTGCCCTTGGATGAGGGTATAAGCGAATAGGTTGCCTATGAAACCTGTGGGCTTGTGAGGGAAGCGAACTGTAGAACTTGAGGCTTTCCTGTTGTGTGCTGAGAGAGCTGGGCATGCTGGCCCAGGGCTTCTTGGGAGAACACCCTCATCTCTTTGTCCTAAAGCTTTGCCATCTGTCAGGATGGTGTTCTAGGGAAGAGAGAGGGAACATGTATCTAATACAGGAGGAGCACTGTGGCAAACACTTGCAGTATTTGCATTTGAAGAGTGGAATTTCTCCAGAGAGAATTGCAGGTCTCTGGAATAATGTGCTTCAGGCAGCCTGGAACCTTCTTATACCTGCTGGGATCGAGCGTGGATCAGACCCAGCGTATGCTGTATGTGATGGATTTGAGCCACCTCTCAGGGTGACTCCCTGGGTGCATGTGTAGCCCCCTTGGAACTGACAGGTTGGGTCCAAAGCCCCCAGATTTGTAGAAGATATCTGTAGTCAGTGATGCAGTGCAAAGACAACAGGGCCTGTAAAACAAAGTGTACGATAAATGTCTGAACGTAAAGATGAGCTTTCAAATTTCATCCGTATTCCAAAGTCCAAAATTCTTCCTTGCTGCATTGCAGATCTCTCTCTATACACGTTCTCTATATCTCCTTCAAGCTAACAAGAGCAAAAGTGGTTTCCCAGCAACCAGAGTTAAAAACAGCTTTTCTTCTGTTTCTTTTCCTACACAGGATTTATTCTATTAATTAGGTTACTTCCAATTAACCCGCATAATCTTGCAAGGGCCTCTGCTAATACCGAAGCTATTGGGGAAATGCTGTAAGGCCTGAATCCTCCATGGGTGCACAATAAAATTAGTTCATGGAAATGATTCTATAGTATTTATTTTTCAGGAGAGTGGGGCAGAGGCAGGAGAGCATGACTGACTAGAGAGGTTTGCCAAAGCCTAAAGTCTCTACTTTGGTGGTTTTATGCCTCTTGGAGTTCTAGTTCGGCATAGTAGAGCAGGCCACTGGACTGAATCAGTGCATTTGCCCCTGCCCAAAGGGATGAAATATCAAATCACTGGCAAGCTGCCTAAGAAAGGAATGATGGTGGTTCAGGGTGGGAGAGATGGCGAGGCAGTGTGTCAGCAGAAAGATCTTTGGGTGGTAACAGAAGAAATAAAACTGGCTTGAAGCCAGTGCCTTTCTCTGACGTTGGACAGAGCTTTAGTGTAAATCTCTGTGGAAATTACAAATACGTGCTGGGAAAGCCTGCAGAAAACAGGTTGCAGGGAAGTTAATTTAGTCGTTTTGAACATATGAAGGAGGAGTGAGACACCTGCTCCGAGACTGCGAGCCTGAGAGCTGGCACTGAGAAACAAAACACTTGCAGCTAATAAAATCTGTGCGTTTTGCATAGGCGTACGTAACCTGTAGAGTTCAGTGCCATGCATGGTGCCAAGCCCAAGTTAATTGAGTTCAGTGCAGAGGCAAGCATGTCTGTGGAGAACGGTGACTTGGACAGCAATATTAGGGATTTCTCTGGATAAAAGTTGTACGTGTTTCAGGAGCTTTCAGACAGACTGAAGGAGACTTTTCTCATGGTGTAAGTCATTTCAAAGGCATCTGCTTTATAGCTTCTTGCATCTCCTCCTTTAATGTACGTAATGCTGCCCACTCGTACCAACAGGACACTGCTTTGATGCAGTGTAGCAGTCTTGTGTTCCTTCTGTTTGACTAAGACTGAGGAAGAACAAATTCATTTCAATCTCAGTGTTGGTTTCACATTTCCATGGCCAGTTAGGCTGGAGAAGCAGACCCAGAATAACAATATTGGAAAGTTTTATGTTCAGCTTCCATTAAATGTTCATAAAACACTTTGTACTGCACATTGCTGCAATATCTACTTGTGACCTCTGTTACAGAGGTTTTAAGTGTCTTGCATCAAGCCACGCAAGTGAAGAGCTGCAAAAGCACCTTGTAAGAGTTACGATGCAGAGAATAAAATAATAGGTGGCTTCCATGCAGTTGATTGTAAAGTGGCATAAATGGCAATAAGCAATACAAGCTTTACGTATAAAATTGAGCTCTGTTGGTGATACTTCTCAATTGGAATGAGACCTTGGGATTGCAATGCTAGTTTTATGAAAGCATCTGCTCTGTATTTTACAGCAGCTAAAAAAAAACCCAAGTCAAATGTTAGAATAGAGAACACGGTGATACCACTGTGTGAGTCTGGATTGCTTCTGTGTTGAGTATTATGCACCGTTCTGCTCCCTTCATATCTATAGGCATTCTTTAGTAGTGGAAGAGGTTCGGAGAGGGCAGCAGTAATGGCCATGAGAGGACTGCATGACCGTTACAGAGAGGTCATGCAGTCCTGGACAGCATGGAGGTGACGACTGGAATTAGGTTACTTTCTCTTCCAATTGAAGAACAAAGGGTCCTCCAGTGAATCTACAGGGAGCCACGAGCCAAAGAGTTCAAAGGGTTTCTTGGTCTGTGAAACTCCTTGGCAAAGGATGGTTTGGGTGCAAGAAGTTCAATCGGTTGAAAGGAAGAGTGGGTCAGCACTTACAACGATAATTACTAAATAAGCAAATTGCACCAGACTTGGGAAATCCCCTACACTGGAAGTGGTCAGAGGTTAGGAAAACTTTAGGAGAGGCATTGTATTTGCTTACCCTGGTCTTACTGTTGTCTAAACAACTGCCTGTGGCCGCTGCTGGAGACCAGATACTGGTTAGATGGACTTGAGGACTAAGTCAGTACAGCCATACTTGTATTTGGGTAGCAGCATGTGCTTGAGGTTTTCCAGTTTCTGTTTCAGATGTTATGTCAGCATAAAGATGGTGGGTTTTTATCATTTATAATGAGTTCACCCTTTTCTTTAAGGCTCTGACAAATGGACCCATCAAGAAAGGAGGCTGTTCAAAGAGGCACTGTCCACCTACAGCAAAGATTTCATATTTGTACAGAAAATGGTAAGGTTATTTCTGTTCAGTCAATTGGGTTTTTTTTCTTTTTGCTGTATTCTGTTCCCCTTCATTTATCCTCCAGTGCCAGACCATCTCCTTGCAGGCACAGAGCCAGCCATGGTTATGAGAACTCTGATCGGAGTAATATAATTCGTTCGGTGTACCTGTGCCTGCAACTGCAGCACCAGTAAAAACCAGGTAGAAACAAATAAATCAAACTTGTTCCTCTTGTTATTACATGTGAAAATCGTCACACCTGGAAGCTCAGGTGATGGCATTGTGCGTGTGGAACAAGCATGGCGTTCTGCTGTCATCTCTGTGTTCTTTGGCAGTCTGTTAAAAGGTACCTGAGTCACTGGCATTGAGCTCTGTGCCAGAAAAGGTTGAAGCCTCTTAATAAAGAAGGAAATGTTTGGGCTTAATTTTCATGTTCTGAGCTACAGAAGTATGTTCTCAGTCATTTCCTGACTAAAGTCTAGAGAATCCCAGAGAAATGAAATGAAGATGAAATAGTCACCACAAATTTGACTGGAAAACAGTAACTAAAAATCTTACTCTACAAGAGTATTCCTGTTGTAGTCAAACTGGGGGGGGGGGGGGGTGGTGGTGTTTTCTCCATTTGAATCTTTGAGAAATAAAGCCTGCCTCTTAGAATATACTGACCAACTCAGTATATTGGGTTTCCCCCTGTACTGGGCACTGGTGAGGTAGGACTCTCGCTTATTAAAAAAGGCAAGCATTGTTTTGCGCAAGCCAGCATCACATTACTGTTGTTCTGACCTGATTTCAGGCTTCTGAAGGAAAACAAATGTTTGCACATTAGGTGTTTGGAGGCAAGCTTACCTCCCTTACACAGTGCCTGCATTATATATTATATGTCCTTCTTAGTGCCTTTTAACTCCAGCATCCTGGCCTGTATCAGCACCAGTGTGGCAGCAGGGCCAGGGCAGTGACTGTGCCCCTGCACTGGGCACTAGTGAGGCTGCACCTCGAATCCTGTGTTCAGCTCTGGGCCCCTCACTGCAAGAGAGACATTGAGGTGCTGGAGCGGGGCCAGAGAAGGGCAGCGGAGCTGGAGCAGGGCCTGGAGCCCAAGTGTGATGGGGAAGGGCTGAGGGACCTGAGGGGTTCAGTGTGGAGAAGAGAAGGCTCGGGGGGGACCTGATGGCTCCCTACAAATGCCTGCCAGGAGGATGGAGCCAGGAGGGGCTGGGCTCTGCTCCCAAGGAACAAGGGATGGGACAAGAGGAAACGGCCTCAAGCTGCCCCAGGGCAGGTTTAGATGGAGCTGAGGAACAATTCCTTGCCCAGAGGGTGCTCGGGCATTGGAACAGGCTGCCCAGGGTAGGCCTGCAGTCCCCATCCCTGCAAGTGTTCACACACTGTGGAGACGAGGCCTCGGTGCCATGGGTTAGGGGTGGCCTCGGCAGTGTGGGGGAACGGTTGGACTGTATGATCATGAAGTTGTTTCTATGCTTCTATATTAAAATTGTGTTGAGTGAAAGCAGAACATTGAGATTGGACTGTTTCTGCCATTCCTTACCTACAGGTTAAGTCTAAGACGGTTGCACAGTGTGTGGAATACTACTATACCTGGAAGAAAATCTTGCGTTTGGGACGGAAACACAGAACACGCTTAGAGAAAAGGAGAGAGGAGTGCCTGGTGAGTCTAAAAGAATGTAAGAATACCACCTGATAATTGTTGCGTTCATCCTGTTTTGAGGAGGAGTTTGAACTAGATGATGTAGGTCCGCTCCACAGTTATGAATTCAGGATGAGGAAAAGGTACTGAAACCTGGAAGCAGGCTTGGTTAAGCAGCATGCTGTTCCAGTGCTATGTCCTGCTATCCAGCACTGTCTGCCTATGACCATGCTTCCAGTATCTCTTACACGCACTCTCACTTTCAGACGAGCGGAGAGGAAGAAGTGTTAGAGGAAGATGAGGACATCGAAGAAGACAGAAAGGAAGAAAGGGAGATGCAGAAGTCTCCTGATCCACCAGCTATCCCTCTTGTTGGACCCATAGATCTGCCTGCCCTTCAGAGTCTTTCACTTTCTTCGTCCTCCTTCATCTGTGAAATGCCAAACTGTGGTGCTGTACGTGGTTGTTATATTTAATAGCAGGGGGAGGGGTTGCATGCGAGTGAAGTCAGGGCTTTAGACTATTCCTGGCTGGCGATATCTCCCGAATCTCTTTGGACAAATTATTTTGCCTGCTTTTAAAGCCCAGCCCACAAAACACAGGCAATATAAAACTGAATCCTGAGTTGTTGTATCATCAGAAATACTGTATGGTGACAGCTCTGGTTACCTTTTTGCTGTACAGCTGCAGTAATAGGACGTATCACTGGTTTGTTTTATTATGACTAAGTTTCTCTAACTCTAGTGGGATATAGGTGAGAGCAAGCAGCATTGACCAAGTAGACTGTGCGTGTTAGATGCGTACGGTTGTCCTGCAGTCAGCATACCTCTTTCTGCAGCGCGGTGTTGCTTGGTTTTGATTTCCTTTCTTCCCCCACCCCACTCTCCGTCAGGTGTTCAGCTCCCGCCAGGCGCTGAACGGCCACGCTCGCATTCACGGGGGTACGAACCAGGTGACAAAGCCACGGTGCACCATTGCAGGCACGAAGCAGAAATGCGGTACGCAGAGCGGGTACTGCTCCATCAAGAGTTCACCTGCCCACAGCACAACAAGCGGGGAGACCGACCCAACGACGATTTTTCCTTGCAAGGAGTGTGGCAAGTAAGTGCAGAGAACTGCAGTATCACATTTGCCCATTTATTTTCTAGATGAATAGTATCGCAGCAAACCCTTTATTTTGCTCTCATGGTCTCAAAAGAACAGGTTTGCCTTACCAAAACCCTCAGAGATTGGTTAGCATGACATTCTGGACGTTTTGGAAACTTCACAGCATTTACTCCAACATTCCTGAACCCGTTTACCTGCTGGAATGTCTGCATTTGACAGTCCAGCTTCCTGCCTCATCACACACTTGCATGTGACAGTGGGTCACTTTTTGTCTGTTTCTGTGCTTGAGTTTGTCCATGCTAATGTGGGATCCCTTCGTGTTTTCTTTGTTGTGCAGGACTGTTGTGAAACTAAGCACAGGGAGAATTAGGATGTGCATAGACACTGAAGCAACTGCGCGAGCCACAAAATACCTCCGGCAGTAGGAGTAGGCCATTTTGATACTGTCAGGATGTATAAATCTGGTAGTCTGTCCCGGAAATTCTCACCGTGGCATTGCAGACTTCACTGACTTCTATTTCAGGACAAGGAAGCAAATGTACTGATAGGCTGTTGAGTCTTTTTTGGCTCACTTCATCAAAAGGAATGCGTTTTTATCTGATTTTTTTTTTCTTATTCCTTTCAAATTTAGGGTGTTTTTCAAAATCAAAAGCCGCAATGCTCATATGAAGACTCACAGACAACAAGAAGAACAGCAGAGGCAGAAGGCTCAGAAAGCCGCTGTGGCCGCAGAAGCGGCAGCCGCTATTGCGAGAACTACTGGGCCCGTTGGGCATGGTTTGGTCCCTCTGGATCACATGAGTTTGGTGAAACATGTTGGAAGTGTGGGTGACATTGACGATGATGTTGTTCAGGAGCTGGGTGACGTCATGGAAGAGAATGAAGTCATGGATGCTGACCTTTTGTTGGATGATGAAGATGCAGATCTACTGCAGGATGAGGCTGAGTTGTAAATAAAGTTGTTTGATAAAGACAGCTACTGAGCACACCCTGAATGGAGCAATCAGGAAACCTGGACTGCTCCTTTATTCCCCACTGATTGTAAACTACCTGTTGAAAATGATAATCCTTCTATCCAGGTCTAGAAAAGAAAAAAAAAAGAAATCTGCTTCCCCCCCCCACCCCCCCTTTTTTTTTTCTATTAATTTGTGTTTTGGAGGAAAAATAAATAATTGGTACAAATATTCTTATAAGGTGTTTTTATCTGAGCTCATTTTGCTGATAACTTCCAAGGCCACTAATTACAGAAGTTCATGGTTCTGCTATCACTTCCCTCCAGATGGTCCCGGTAGGATCGTTAGTCTTTAACTCCTTCCAAGTTTCATTTTACCCCAATTACAAGAATGATCTTCACACACTTCTGATGGAGCATTTCTTTTTTTTTTTGCCTATGCTGGATCACCTCCAGCATCTTCTGGAGACTAAATGTCATCTCTGTTAAGGAGATAATTACGTTCTTTGTGCTGTCATTTTTAAGGGAGGTGGAGGAAAAAAAACCTATTCTGATTTAACTGTGAAATAATGACAGGAGTGACTGTATCATCTGCAGTATCGCAGTCCTTTTTCAGTTCTGTCTTGCCTTAATGCAGACATGTTAGGCAGTTTGCAAAAGCATTGGTTACACTGTATGTTTTAGAGCTTCCATTTTAGCGAGGTTTTGATCCGCCGATTTTAAAATGACCTAATTCGAGGACTGAAGAAAGATGATTGTACTGTGGTTCACATCCTCTGACGGGAACACTGAATCGGGAACACTGAATCAGGAACACTGCCTTGGGAATCAGATTGCACTGGAAATATATTTTGCTGTGACAATAAATCACACTGCTGAATAGCCATCTCGGTGGTTTTAGGAGAGCGTATGCTTGAGCAGCGCAGGAGCTTGCTCTCTCACCAGGCAAATACAGGGAGACATTCTTGCCCGTGGAAGAGATTGGAGCATATGCCTTCTGCCCATGTCAGTTATTACTTGTAGGCATGAACTGTTACTCTTGTGCCATTTTTAGTCCTCATTACATCAAATTCAAGCACTGTTTGTTTAGCAAAACAAACTGCAAAGGTGAGTTGATGTTGCTGTTTCGTGAGTGTTTTTCCTCCCTTAGGTTCAGATCCACATGCTGGGTGTCTGACACCATTTATATGACTTCAGATTTGGTCCTCTAAATAGGATCTCAAAAGAGTTGTACCCTGCAGAATGAAAGAATTAACGAAGTATTGGAGTTAGGTTTGAGTGGACCTTTAATGACACAATATGAATACCGATTGTAGAGCTTTCACAGGTAGCAGCACTGATTTTCTTGTGAATTTTGCACAGTTAGAAGAGTTACTGCTAACTTTATAAAATATTTTGTAAGACTGATTTCAGATCTTCCAGATTTCAGGGTCGTTTGGGGTTTTTTTATGGGTTCGGTTTTGGTTTATTGGTTTTTTTTTGCCACATTCCTAACATCTTGAGCAGAATCTTGAGAGAAGGTGGAGCTTATTTTGTGCTTTCTTCCTTGTATAACTATGCAAAATGAGGGTAAATCACAGCACTTTTGTGTGGTTCAGAAGTTTCAAACCCGATGGGAATCGTTGGCATCAGGCAGAGAGGTGCCCTCTCTGTCAAAGCCAGTTACGTGAAGCCAAATGACTTGAAGTTTCTACTTAAGGTCAAACCTTCTGATACTAAGGAACAACCCTTCAGGAGAATGGAGATCGCTTCTCAGTCTCTGGTTAGTGAAGTTCCTGTGCATGTGGTGTTTGCTTTAGTGCTTTGGGGGGCCGTTCCAGAAGGGGTTTTTTTTTTCTTAGTTGGTGTTGACCAGCGGGTGGAATTCCACTCCCTCTGGGATGTAAGGGATGATGTTCTCAATTACTGTACCTGTGAGTTTCAGGAGGTCAGGCAGCCGCCTTTTCTTTCCTGAACTGCCAGTCAGCAGGCTCCCCAGCTTGCTGTTCCTGTCCTGTTACACCTTACTTTTACAAGGGCCACGCCACCCAGGCTCTGCAGGCTGGGTGCTCAGCTGTATGCTGCCAACTAGATCCACTGATGATGAATTCCCACCGAAAATAAACGGAGGCTTTCACAAGCAGTAACTTGTGGTGGCTTTTAGGAGCCTGTGTTAGAAACCACTGGGCAGAGCCCACTCTTTCTCTTCCAATCTGGTATCATTTTGAGCTTCTAAGGATCTTTCTGAGAAAGGCTGCTACGCTGGGAAATGGAAATGTGGTTTTCAGATGCGCCTGTTAATGGTAGGGGAAAAACTGAATGTTTAACAGTGCGGTAATTGAAGTCACTCAGAATTCTACTTAAAGCACAGAGTGAAATACAGTAGAAACGTGGGCTTGATTCTGAAGAGCAACTCTGTATTAAAGGATCTACAGTGGAACTTTTATACCATGCATTGGACAGGTATCTGTGCTAAACAGAGTATATATAACTATATATACACATATAAATGCCTGATTCTGTGACATTAATCAGGTGCTGGTTTATTGTACAGCCAAGAAGATGTTAGAGCAACGACGACCAAAGAAGTTACTCATAAAGGAAAAAAAAAGTGCACGATTTCGGCCTCCAACGTTGACTTCATTATTCTTAAGTGTTGCATTGGCTGATGTTAAACAGATGCTGTTCTGCCTCTTTGTACCTAAGTCGAACATAGTTTTATTTCAGGAAACTTGTTTTCTTGTTGCTGGTTGATGATGGAAAACTGTTCACTATTGAACCGAGTCCTCTTTGATAAAACCTGTACATACAGAAAACATATTTTATGAGAAAAATCTTATTTTCAATATTTAAGTGTTATTTTATTAGCAGACGGTTGTACATATTTTAGGTGCTTCCGTGTAAAAAGCGAACTGTAATTTTAGGTGGCAGAGGAAGTAACAAAATAAACAAAAACCTAATAAACCCACCCACTCTACAGAGCTTGTGATTTATGCTGCTCTCAGGTTCCTCTGGTTGCTGGTGGACTTGGATCTGTGCATTAGGATGGTTTAGTGTTGTGAAAGAGTCCCTTTATCCTCCCCCCCCTTTTAAACACCAGGTACTGATCAGAGCCTGTGTTACGTGAACGGTGATTTATACGTGTAAAGAGAAAGGGGTTGATGGGATGTTTCCACTCGCTTTGGTTGGCTGCGTTTCGCTAACACACCTGCGTAACTTTTACTGTTTAAAGTACTTTTAAGGGGTGGGGGAGTGCTGAGAAACAGGTTTGCGTGTAATTGCTTTTCAAAGGGTTGCTGAATAGTTCCAGGCAAAAAATTATACGTGTGTGTGTGTGTGTGTGTGTGTGTGTGTGTGTGATGAAAAGGGGGTGAGAAGGCATTTCCAGTCACTTTTATACTTTGGTAAATGCTGAAGTAACAGTTCAGTGCAGTAGGCCTGTACTTTTAAGGGGGGTGCATGTGTAAATACTATACATATATATATATAGGTAAATAGGGAGGTAAATACCATATAAATATATACGATTTACTTCTGTACAGATGGGTGGGCAGGAATATTCCTGGTTAGAACGAGCTGTGGTAAAACGTGGTCTCAGAAAGGGGGGGGGGGACGACACGGGACGGGGACAGCTGCAGAATCCCCCTTTCTACCTCTCCCCCCTCAGCAGCATCAGCGGCCCTGCCTCGGGGTGGGGAAGCTCTCACAATTCCCGGCCCCTTCCCTCCTGGAAAACGGGATGGGAGAGCGCGCGGGAGGGGCGGCCCGGCGGGAAACGGCCGCTCCTTCCCTGAGGTAACCGCCCGTGTGCGGCGGGCTGGGAGGAGACGGGCCGGGGGCTCCGCGCGGGCTGCACGGAGCTCACCCGCGCTCCCAACCCGCCTCCCCGCCTCCCCGCCTCCCCGCCCCGGAACGCGGCTGCCGCAGCGTCCCCGCCTCGCCGGCGGTGCCGGATGAGGCCGCCCTTCTCCTTCCGGGGCGCTCGCTATGGTCGCCGGGTTGGGGCGGAGGCAAGATGGCAGCGGGGTGGCTGTGCCGGCGGCTGTGCCAGGTGAGGCGGGAGGGGGGATGAGTGTGCCCGGTTCTCCTTCATCTTTTCCTTCAGCGCCGGAGGGGAAGAAGGGAGCTGGAGCAGCCGCGGCGTTGAGAGCCTCGGTGGGCTCCGCCGGGCAGGGGAGGTGCGGTGGCTTCCCTTTGGCTGTGGGAGGGTTGGGGATGTGGTTCTTCCCCTCACTGTCGGTCCTCAGAAGGCTGTTCTGCAGGCTGGTTTTGCGGCAGTCGCTGTAAGGGAGGGTGAATTAGAGGTAACTTGGAAGACATAGAGTCCTAGAACAGTTTGGGTTCAACGCTCATCTGGTCCAAGCCTCTTAAATGCTGGATGCAGATCAGAACCTCTATTGTATTGACTGTGATTTATATGTGTAACACACGCACAGAAACGGGCGAAGCCCATCCGTTTCTAAAGTTTCAACTCTTAAAAGCTATAATGTAAAAGACCAAAAAAGGAAAACTTCTTAGGCTACCAGTGTTTTCTGCTGGTTTTGTTTGCTGAAGAGTGATGGCTTTCTTTCCAGGTGAGAAAAGTTTACCCTGGGGATTTCCTGTTCATGTTCTGAAGCCCTAACCTCTTTTCATGTGTATATGTGCTGTGTTCTGGGCTTGCTTGCCGTTCAGGCATGTGGATACTCCAGAATCTGACACCCAAACAAAATGAAGGCTGTTTTGCATTAGGAGAGGAGTAATTTTGTTCTGTGCGAGGCCTTGTTTCACGCGGGAGATGGAGTTCTGGAAGTGTTGCAGTCCGAGTGTCTTCTTTACCTACTACGATGGCCATTAGCAAGAGCGTGTCAAGTATGTTTAAACCCTTAAGGAGAGACCTCAGAGCAGCTCCAGTGCCTAAAGGGGCTACAGGAAACCCGGAGAGGGGCTTTGGACAAGGGCCTGCAGGGAAGGCCAAGGGGAATGGCTTTAACCTGCCCGAGGGGAGACTGAGATGAGCTCTTAGGCAGAAGCTCTTCCCTGTGAGGGTGCCCAGAGAAGCTGAGGCTGCCCCATCCCTGGCAGTGCTCAAGGCCAGGTTGGACACAGGGGCTTGGACCAAGCTGCTCTAGTGGAAGGGGTCCCTGCCCGTGGCAGGGGGCTGGAACTGGATGAGCTTTAAGGTCCCTTCCAACCCAAACCAGTCTGGGATTCTATGAAAATATACTTTATTGCCTGCTGAATGCCATCTTTGCTACCTGGGGTACTCATCGTGTCATTTTGTCAAAATTGCACCGAGCACCTCTAATCTAGTTTACAAAACCTTTTTATTTGGTGCCTATGTGCATAACTAGTAGCAAAAGGAGACGACATGGGGGTGCACACTCGTGAAATGTTGTAAAGGCTGTGGAGCTTAGGATGTGGGACAGAACATCGTTACGCTTTGTTTTATTCATGATCATGTGATAAAGACTGTAATTTTTGTATCCAAAGCCACATAATACAATATGATACGAGCGTACATACCTTTGCGTGCAAGTAATAAATCCATGTCACAAGGTAAAGCAGTTAGAAGTAAAATAATACATAGGAGAGACTGTACACACACACACACACAAGAGGGATACTGCTTTTAGTTACAATTCCAACCAGTAGTCTTATATCTGTCATGTGGGGTCAGGTTCTGTGCCATGTCCTTGATTCACAGTTGCCCTACAATGAATACAGTCTTTTATGCTCATGGGCCTGTCTGCTCCCTAAAGTGATGTCAGCCGATGATGTTAGTGTACTTCTTATTGGTGTTGAACGAAAGGGAGGCAGTGTTCTCACTTCAGAGATAGAGAATGGAGGTGCAGAGAACACGATGATTTTATCAGATTTATTTTTTTTAGTTTTAGGTATTAAGGCTCAAGTAGTTCCGAACGTGAACTTTGAAGCATTTGGAACGGTCATGAAGTATAGTGGCAGATGTTCTGTACTCCTGAAGTTGCTTATTGTGTCATGCACTTAAGAATGTAACACCAGCACTTGCCTGTGAGCATCTGGATCTGGAAGGCTTGCCTGAGGGGAGACGTTGAGCTGTGCTCTCCAGACAAGAGGCTGCTTTGTAAATGGGACACTCTTCCTGCTGTCATCTTCCTTATTGGGTGCAGAATTTGTGGGATAAATAGCGAACGAGGCACAGTGATTTCAGAAAACACTTCCATTAACTGCTGATCTATAATTAATATATAATGCATACTGGAGAAGATATGGGACCTAATAGCATCATGTAGTTACTCATATCCATGAGCTACTAAATTGAGTTTACCTGGAAAAGTGTCAATTTTGGCTGCTTTCTGATGTTTTGATCATACAGCCACCTACATAACTAATGTGTGGGATATGTGTCTGCTCTCTTTAAGCTGTGACTCTGGCACCTGTTAAATAAGAGTAGCAAGGGGCTGGATAAGTAGCTAATTTTGCTTCAGCATTCTGCTGCAGCCCCGAGTTTCTCTTAAGCAAGAGAGAGTTCTGGTTCCCCCACCTTTTTTTTTCTTCCCCTTAAGTAGTCTGTAACTTTGCCAAATTGAGAATTAGTGCAAGGGAGCTGGAAGCCACATAATGTTCAGAAGGGAGCCATTATTTTAGTATGAAAGGCAGTAATGTTACGTCTTGATTAACAGTTGTATTCCCCTTTTAACACAGAAAAAATCATGTTATCTTTTAAATATGGCTCATTTACTTGTTAGAAGGTTTTAAATGTTTTCTTCAAAAGAACAAGTTTTCAAACCACAAGGAACTTTCTGTTGCACTGTGCCCTTAATGTGTTCCCTTTTTTTTAGGTGCTGTTGTATACTAAAATACATTTCTATACTTCTGTTTTCTGGCATTTTCTGATAAAGCAAACTTTCTAGTTTGGCAGATCAGTGCCTAGGAATGTGTTATGCTCTGGTGTGCAAAAAAGTAATCTTTAATAAACCTGTGTTAACCAGCTCATTTACAGCTGGGGAAAAAAAACCAAACATAATCTATTTCTTTTATACAGGGATCAGCTTTTCCTGTCAGTTATGCAAGCAGAATTATGCAAAAGCAGTGTTTTCTTCTGTAAGTATAAAAGGCCCTCCTTTCTGCTTCTCATCCACAATCCCGAAAAATACTCGTCTTTAACAACTTACTTTCTGCTTTCCCATTACCACGTTTGTAGAAACTCCAGCTTGGGAGCACGACTGGCTGGATCCCATGTTGATACACAGGAGCCTAAGACTAATCCTTTGGTAAGTGTTTTATAGAAGGGTATTTTGTATGTTGTCTTAGTAATAAAGAGGGCGGACAGAGAAGCTTCCTTTATTGCAGCTTTTTAAAGTTCTGTCTTAATGATGTCAAATTTGCCACGAAGAAAGAAATTTAGATTATTGGTATTTGAGATTTCCCCTCCCTTGCCCAGCAAGATTCTGTAGTCCACAGTTGCCTCTTAGTCACTGTTCTTGTTTTCTGTGCAGCTGTAACTCTGTGAAATACAACCATCTTTTTGGCCACACTCAGTTCAATGCCTGCAGTATCTTAGACTAAGGCCTCTGTCTCTGGCTTGGAAGCTGGGAGCCCAGGGCTGAGGAGGTGGGAAGTTCATGAAGGCATGAGCTGGTTATCTTGCTTTTAGAATCGGAATGCCTTGACTTTGAGGAGGACGTCAGAAGCACACGCTCAGTCTGTATGACATATGCAAGCTAGCCACAGTGTAAAGGCAGTACTAGATCTAAAGTACAGACCCAGCCTTCCTGCTGTGTCTGGTACGTGCTGGATTTACTGTGCTAAACTGTGTAAACTGGGAGTAAACTTGTGGGACGGTCTGTGCTTCCTGCACACATGAAGGTTTTTCAGGTGATCAGTAGCCCAGGCCATCAGAAGTTGAAAGTCAAAAGAACTGTAACTTACAAACTGACTTAGTAAAGTGAGACTTCTGGTTACTGTTGGTAATGTTCTAGTTACTGTCCATATCCAAGTGAAGTCTGAGAGTTTGAGGTATGCTCACGCTGCTGTTTAAAATACAAATGTTACTGCTCCAGAGTTGCTTTAACACCGACTTTCATTCTTGCCCTTGCTAATGTTGTCCTCCTTATCTGGCATTCACTTCCTTTGTCTGATCAAAAAATCTAATCTAAATGTTCAGAGGGTGGGTAGCTCTTCACGCTTCTGTTTTGCCTGGTAAGAGTGAGAACTGTCCATCAAGGTATTACTGCCAGCTTTTCGCAGATAAACTAAAATAAGCAGCTAGCAGTGGGGGCTTTTTCTTCTTTTACAAATGGGGCACCCAGGCTAAGAAAATGTGTGGGGCACGTGTCAGCTAAGGAGAGCGTGGAGTAGTAACTTGTGTCCTTTCTTTCAAAATGCAGGTATCTATTTCAGATGAGCCAGAAATACTGTACAAGAGATTATCCCTTCTAGTTAAAGGCCACGATAGAGCTGTGTTGGACAGCTATGAATATTTTGCAGTGCTTGCAGCTAAAGAACTTGGCATCTCTATTGAAAAAGTGTAAGTAACTGATCTGTAGAGAGATGTGGTGTCAGATGCTTCTTATGTCACTCCTGTAATTCAGGTTCTGTGCTTTTTTCAGAAGAAACAACTGTAATCTGACATATTTTCTCAGATTATAAATCTTGCACTTCTTGGATGGCAGCACAGTGATGGGAAAGCAGCAGCAGTTCTACACTCTGCACTGCAGTACTAGAAGTGCATTTTAACTACGTGAAGGGTGTTGACAGTACTCTTAAGTATATTTGGCAGTGCTTTAGCTTCCCCGAACTAATGTTGGTTAATACCAGAGGATTAGCCATACCCATGTGGGTTAATTATAAACTTAACAGTGTCTAATACTTCCTTATAGATCTTCTAAGTAAGAACAAGGATTTCAGCGTAATTGTTCAAATAATTTGTATTACTTTATATAAAGTATAAAATTATATAAAATGACATTTTGTGCTTTGCTCAGATATAACCCTCCAAAGAAGATAGAACGACTGACACTCTTAAAATCTGTACATATTTACAAGAAGCACAGAGTTCAGTATGAAATGAGAACACATTACCTGTGTTTGGAGGTAAGAAAGATGAAAAAGAGCAAAAAAAAACAACAAAAGCACATTCTAGGAACACAATTCAAACACGTTAACAGATGTTAGTTCAGGAGTGAACACAAACCTCCTGGTTACTTGGGTTGGGGAGGAGAGTGCAAGGAATAGCATAGAAGAGCTGACCTAGGTATAGCCAACGTAACACAAGTTATTCTGAATGTACAGCCAACATAATTTTTTGGTTAAAAGGCTGATTTTGGCATCTTAACAGCTGAAGGAATGATTAAAAAAAAAGGTAGAATGGAGGGTTATCAATATGTTTTATGTTCTTGCTGTCCAAGAATAAGCGGGATGAGAGCAAGATGCAGCTAAGTCATTGCCATTACTAGTCACCAAGGGTTCTCTTCTTTATGAGTTTGTCTGTTGTTTTTGAAAATGCATGGCTTTGCCATATGCCAGTGTTGTGTGGTAAACTAGAACTGCACGGGGGATATACAAGAAAGGAAGTGTGTGCAAACCACCAGCTCAATGGCTGATGACACAGACTTGTGTATGGTTTAGAATGCAGCTGTGGTCGACTTTCTTAGAAGAAAGGTTTACTGCCTGTATTTTGTGGTTACTGGGTTTCTTACTGTAACAGTGCTTAGCAGAATGGGACTTGAAGTCCCCAGACGTTCATGCAGTACAAATGGCTGCCCACAGACCATAAGCACTGGCTTTGCTATCCAGGAGAAACTGGAAAATCAGTAATTCAATGGAATTCTGGAGTTCCAGGATTTGTAATAAGCGTGAGCTTTGAGAGTATACAGAAGCCAGTAATTTTTGCGTAACCTGTAATTAATTTTATCTGATGTGTGCAGTGTTATGATCCACCCCTTCCATCATAATTAGTGCATTGTGGAGTGAAATAGCTACTTCCTACTTGTGTGAGAGTTTTGAACAGCTCAAACGCCTGTGTTCAGTGTTACGGCAGCTGCCATCCTGTAAGATGTTTGGTCCCATAGCAAGAGCTAGAGAGGCTTGGGCAAACCTTGTTTGTATTCTGTTTGTAATATTAATAATAGTAGCTCATTAAGAGAGCATTACTTCTGTTTCAGTTAAAATACATAACGGGCAGTACTGCTGCAGTTTACTTGGAGTATGTGCAACGAAACTTACCCGAAGGGGTGGCCATGGAAGTAAAAAAGGTAAGTTTCCACATCACATTATTAACTGTTATGAAACTACGTCCAGATGCAAGTACCAATAATTACCAAAGTCGTTAGCATCAGCAGAGGAAACGTGTTTAGCTTGGAAGGAACGTTTTCCAAACTATTGGAACAGTAGAGAGGCTGCATTGCTTGGAAACGTCACTAGGTGGCATTTCTAATCTGGTGCCTGTCTCAAACCAGGCTAAATGAAGCAAAGTAGTTAGGTATTAATCAGTTGGTATAATATATGATTATTTTGCTTCCCTTTTAGACTAAGATAGAGAAAGTACCTGAACACATTAAGGAACCAGTTTGGGATACAGCACCTCAAGTAGAAGAAACTCAAGTCAAGTCATGAACTTACCAGGTACTTGGCTCCATTGCTGCTGAAATTAGTCGCTTCTATCAACTTAATTTACTGAGATGGTCTACTGTTAAATAAAAATTCTTTTATAAAGTAGTTAATAAACTCCTGTTCCATCAAGTTACTCTTGATCACAACTCTAGTACCTGTAGACTGAGCAGCTGTAAAGTGAAGAAGTTTGACTGTGCTCTGTGATCAAGAACTATGGTCATCTGTCGTATGTTTGTAGAAAGTGAAAATTTGTTTTTATTTGTTATATATATATATATGTATATATAGCTAAAAATCAGAATCTCCTTTTAATGGTAAATGGCTTCTGAATTCTGAAGTACTTGCAGAATCCACTTCATGTTTGTGCAGTGGTTAGTGTTGTGGATGCCAGATGTTTTTTACTATAGCTCCTTTGAAGTAACTGAATCTCAGGTGTACATACAGCATGTAGATATGTACATGCATATTACTTGTAGTAAGTCAAACCCCACAATCTTGGAGGACGCTGAGGCATCCTGAGACTTTTCTAGGCTCCTACTGTTCCAATAGTCTCATTTCCAGTCTTAGTAACTGCTTCTTAACAGAAGAACACAGTGATCACAGTATAAATGTGAGACTTCCACAGGCTTACATCGCTAACTGAAATTAACTGCTTGTAGAACCGCATTGCAAAGCAAATGGTTACCAGGAGTGACTGTGAGTAGGACGAAGGGTGCACTGTTTTAGTTCACTACAAGGAAAGTTGTGGCCTTTTTCTCAGCTGGCTGGGTTGGTTATTGTGTAAACGTAGCCTAGCTGGACACTACTTGTGCTTAGAGGAGAAAAACAGTACAAATAGCAAATGAGCCAACTGCTTTGAAGGTTAGTTCACCATGAATCAAAGGAGATAATACTAGGTGCAAAGCCGTCATCTGTTGTGCCTTCAGACTGCATTAAGCACTTCTACCTTTACTAGGTTAGAAGGAAGGACACAGCTGCAGGAATCTGCTCCAGTATTAAGGGAGTGCTCGGATCTGACTGCTATTAAAATAATTTACAGAAGGAATAGCCAACTGGGTCACAGGACAAGCCAACTAGAGAGGCTGGATCGTTCTTCCCGAGCACTCAAAGCTCTATGCAGTCACAAAAGCAAAGAAGTCCAGTGTTGTTATCAGACAGAAATGGACATTCTTAATGGGAAACAGCTGGAAGACAAGAAACCAGGCTTGTGCTTGAAGATTATCTGCATTTTCTAGCTGTAGAGAGACCCAAAGCTGTTCCAGAAGAAATACTTCATGACAGTCAACAGTCAATGTTGCTGGTATCACTCGTGATAGAGAGGAAGCTGATAGAGCATACAGCTTCGTTGTATGTTGGGAAAAGCCAGTGTGCTTTCAGAGCGATCTCTGGACCTTAACTCTGTTTTCAGAGCTGTAGCTAACTGCCATCACAGGGCATCTCCACCCTGAGAAAGCAGAATGCCCTGTGCAGCATCTGGTGTTACAGACCCGTGTTGACTAACAGCGCCATCTACTAACCCCACTAGGCCGCACTTCTCATCCATACGTTTCCCTGTATGAAACTTCCTCCCTTTTAAGACTGTGATCCTTCCCTGCTTCCTCTATCTTCCCCTTCACATTTAGGTGTTTCCTAAAGCATAGCAACATCTTTGTCTTTATCTCTACTTATGCATTTGCATAACACTGTAACCGTGCAATACACTCTGATCATCTTTTGCTGTCCACTAATGTGGCTTCTGACTTTCACAGTATGGTTATGATCCTCATTTACAAAACTTTGGATAAACTATTTTCATTCTTCTTTTCCCATTCTTTTAACTCAGTTCTGCAGTTTTGCTTTCTGCCACCTCAGGAAGTACCAACAGCAACACTCCAATCATTGCATTAGGTCTTGTCTCAAGTCATCTTTCTACCTACTGAGCTGACCGTATCATCTCATTTTCAATCAGAAAATTTTCAGTTGATTTTTAGAGGATGCTAATAAAAATGCCATGCTTCGTACCACTTATAAACATCAGTATCTGAACATGCTGCCTTGTGTTCTTGTAAGTGAGACATCCAAAGCTTAAATGATTCCTGTCTGAACGCCAGCTGTTGTATTTATCCAGCAAAATTGCCAGAATTTCATGCCCTGAAGTAAAGGCAGCATATCCCACAGAGGATGTTCTGTGTATCCCAGCAAAGCATTCCTGCCTTCCTAGAACTCCAGTTTGAATCTGAAAGAGTCAAACCACTCTCAGTGTCAAAAGTCACATAAAGATGTGAGCACTTTCCCCTTAATGAGAGAGGGAGAGGATTTCAGTCATGGAACTGCACTAAATCCTGGGGATCAGTTCCATCACTTTTTTATGAAGGAAAGATGGATGAGAAGACTTGATGGCATGCAGTAGCAAAGCCTTGACTTTCAGTATCCAGTAGTCTGCAGTCCCACCCTATAATCAGGACACAGATTCTGAATAGTGCTGCTCTTGCCCCAGCTCATACTTCATCAGTCCTATCTAGCAAACAACTTTAACCTAAGACAGTCGTTCCGAAGAGATTTTAAAAGGCTTGGTTAAGCCAATGCTCTGTCTTTCTAGATGAAGTTTTCCTATATATGAACTCAGGCAACAATAAACCTTCAACCTCATTACCTTTCTTTCCTTGCCCCCAGTTCAAGTTTCCCTGTAATCTGCGTGTGGCATTCAAGGGTAGACACCTGTAGTCTGAAATCAGATCACACTCCTGCCCCTGTGCACATAGCTGTATTCTGTTCTAGCCTGCTGGTGTACTGTCACTGAGCACTTAAGAACATCTTTAATAGAAAAAACCTGAAAATGCTCAAGAAAACTGACAGACCGATGAGCAAGTATTTTATGCCATATTCTCTTTTTTAAAGGGTAAGGCAGATAACTGAAACTATTTGCATTAACAGAAAGAAAATGGTCTTTTCTGAGTGGAGTTACTCACAGTCAGAAGACTGCTTTATAACCATCCTCCAGCTTGTAAGGGTAGGTGTCTAGCACTATCTGCTAGTATGAGAAAATGCTTTCCCAAGGGTCATAGCAAATACATGCCATGTAAAGTTGTTACAAAAACCCACACAGTGGTAGCAAATACTAAGAAAAGTATCTTGAAAGCAGCTGCCGGATCCAACGGTGAAACTTCTTCATTCCATCAGTGGTTAGACTGTCTCAATCTGAATAGGAGCTCTGCTAAATATTGGCACTGAAACTGGCAAGTTTTTGAGTACATTCAGTCTTTAAAACCCTTGGGCACTGCCAGCAAGCTGGAGGTGGATTTCCTTCCACAAATACTTTGTGACTAACTGCTGCCAGCCTACTTCAGATGTCCAAAAATATACAGACCAGGATATTATGTAAACAAGATATAACAGCTGTTTATAAAACATTCAGGTCTGTAGAATGGTATAAAACTAAATCCAGAGCATTCACTGATCTTTCTTTTCTTTGAGCCATTGCAAAATTGTCAGGAAGGCTCTGCTTGGAGCCAGTTGTGGCAAAATCCTATTACTTGTGGATTAAAGATATTTTTAAACCAGTTTAAATTGCCCCGCATTTCCAAGACACCCAGTGTTCATTTGCATACGACCATAGCTTTCAGTGCAAAACCAATTAGTGAACAGTAACTTCTATATCGTGTACTATGGTATTTAAGGATGTAGTATGAAATTACTCTCAGCATTTCATCTAAGTGCTCTAGAGCATGTTTCCCTTTCTTACGCACGCCAAGGGTTACCAGTCATGCTTGCAATGTTACCTCAGGTTTGGTTTCTATAGTTAATCTTAATCATACCACTACAACTTGATTGCCTGTTAGCTTTAATCATAGAATCACAGAATAGTTGGGGTCGGAAAGGGCCTTAAGGTCATCCAGTTTCAACCCCCTGCCATAAGCAGGGATGCCTCACACCAGACCATGTCACATAAGGCTCTGTCCAACCTGGCCTTGAACACTGCCAGGGATGGGGCAGCCACAGCTTCTCTGGGCACCCTGTGCCAGCGCCTCAGCACCCTCACAGGGAAGAGCTTCTGCCTTAGATCTAACCTGAACTTTCCCTGTTTCAGTTTGAACCCATCACCCCCTGTCCTTTCACTACAGCCCCTGAGAAAGATTCCCTCTCCAGCATCCCTGTAGGCCCCCTTCAGACGCTGGAAGGCTGCTATGAGGTCTCCACTTAATGTGACTATACAGCAAGCTTCTCTCTCTAGAAGCCTTTCCTGCCAGTCTGCATTTCATGTGCCAGGAAATTAACTGCTGTATTTTATTCCATGGAAGATACAGCCAGTCCAAGGGAATGTAATAGAAAGCTGTAGTTAAGTGCTTCAAGTCTGTTCTTGTCTTAGATCAAACTGCACTAAAACAGGCAGAGTCTAATATCTATCCCTTCAAATTAGAAAGTTGCGTTTCTGACAGTAATTTATACGCCAACCATGACAAATCCCTAAGGCACTCCAAGGAGCTCCTGTGACAGAATATCAGGGCACCAGGGAATTGATGTACCACTGTGTGCCCATGTATATTCAGTGCCTCAACTGACCCAGTTTCTGTAAGATACAGGAATGGGATATTTCATTTACAGTAGGAATATGGAAAACCCTTTTAATTCAAGCAGTTTATTAGTCCAGGTCAGTGCACAGAGCACGTTTCTATAACATTTTTCTACATGCTTTTGTTTGCGAAGCATTATGGGATTTGGGGTTTCGCATCTCTCTGAAAAAGAAGTTGCTGTCTCAGTTCAATCTGAAACTCCTCCCAAAGAAAAGACCTTTCTTTGGAAACACTGCTGCATTAAAAGAAGCATCGTAGACAAACAGTGCATGTTTTCTTCTTCCTACTTCAATAAAATACCACTTTAGAGTATCAAAAAGCACATCTGCTGATGCAAGGGCTTTCATACATCAGCACATTATTATCACTCATCTTTCATTCCCTTCTGCCGTCTAAATACTAACTCTTTGCTTCGGTATTAGAATCATAGAATCATGGAACAGTTAGGGTTGGAAAGGACCTTAAAGCTCATCCAGTTCCAACCCCCTGCCATGGGCCAGGACACCTTCAACTAGAGCAGCTTGCTCCAAGGCCCTGTGTCCAACCTGGCCTTGAGCACTGCCAGGGATGGGGCAGCCACAGCTTCTCTGGGCACCCTGTGCTGGTGCCTCAGCACCCTCACAGGGAAGAACTTCCAGTTCAAAATAAGAGAGTTTTCTGTGTTAGTTACTGAAAATATTTATAGGGCTTTTCCCCATAACCATTGGAGTACAAAGGTTTCACCTTTTGCTCAGAGAAGGTTAAAATATCTACTTTGTGGAGACACAGTGCCATCATAACCAACACCAACTCCAAACATGTACAGCAACTTCAAATACCTAGAACTGATTAGAGCTGCTTTAGCCTGTGGTGGTCGTGCTGCTAAGAAATTACAGTAGAAGGTTTAGTTTGCCATCAAAAATCAAATGCTGTGGTGAATCTTTAAGAACAAAACTATCTTTCTGCATTATCCAAGAGGGGACGTGCAAAAATAAACCCATAGATTAGTTCAGTAACTACTTGGAAGAAAAATGAATGCTAGTATTTGAAACAGGATCAATTCTAAACTGACAAATTCTTCTCTAATGTTAGCACCCACCCAGAAGCAGAGGAAGTCAGATGTGTCTTCTCTTTTCTCTAGCATCTCATTCAAATATAGACATTCACTTGGAAACACTTGATAGCCTGTCCCAGTGCAGGGTACCCAGGCTTGGAGAACCTGGCCTTACATGCTCTCTCCAATGCATTTTCAGCAAACCAGGCATGGATGTACTGCAGAACTAGTTTGGAATGCTGAAAAGAACATACCCGTTTTTTGTGGGTGGCCACAGGAGGCTTAGGGCTGTGTCTTCATTCCCTTCTTTCACCTTCAGTTTCCCATTTCTGGCACACAAGCTGGAAGGCACATGTCCACCAAGCTGGCAGGTAACATGTAGCTGTTGTATTATAAATGCTTCCACGTAAATGTTTGTGGGGTTGGGAGTTTTTAAACTAATGTTGCTATAGGCAGCACAGGGATTCAGCCAGCTTATGTGATTCATGTATCTTGGATCTTTCTAAAACGTTCCCCCAAAAAACATTTTGAGAGACATTGCATTTAAGATGGTGTCTTCCCCATATTCTGTGTTTTTTCAGTGTGTAAGCTTGGTAGTTCTTTAAAGAATACTAAGTTAATGGTATGAATACATTATAGTAACCACAGTGTAAGGAATTACAGGTTCAGTAAACATACCAGCCATTTTATTGCCAAAAGAATTGCAGCTTGATTTTCAACACCATCACTTGAAATACAGCATACACTGGCAAAAAGAAAAACAAAAGCAGTGGCAAAGCAGTTTCTAAACTTAGTTTCCATCAGCAAAATAAGAATATTAGGCTAGATCTGGCTGGTTGAGAACAGATGTTTAATACAAAACCACCCAGCAGTTCTGCTCTTAGCTAAATTAAGACTAAGCAAACAAGAAACTTGCATAGAGAAGTAAAAAATACTTGCCTGAATAACTTTTTCTTGACCATTAATTCCAGAAAGGGAGGGAAGAAGGAGTTTTAAAATTCTTGTCACCTTAAATACAGCCATGCTCTGCTCTTCCATAGGTCAGCATAGCCCCTTCAGTTGGCTTCCAAGGGTGATTGTGTTACCCTGGTGAGGAGAATAGAGTCATTCTTTCACCAAGAAAGTCATGCCCCATCCTCACAGTTCCAGAGCCGGGCTAGTTCTAGAAGTGCTCGTGGTCTTGTGCAGAGGACCAGTTATGATACGTTAAGTACCCTGTGAGCAAGTGGAAGGGTTTGGGTTATTTTTGTGATAAATTTCATTTTATTTTTCAAGTCAGCAGCTGCCAAACCCTGTGTTTGGTCATGGCTCTGCTTTTTTATTTTCACTGGTATTTATTTTCTTGTTGTCCTCCACATCTATGCAAACAGCACAGCAAGGCAACGTCAAAGTAGTTATCTTTGTGTAGTGCCAGCTGTTACCTGGAGTGATGTCTAGAAAGAGGCAACAGAGAAGGTGAAGCAAGGGTAGGCTGAGGAGAAGGAGGGAATTAACTCCTCTCTCACCCTTCCCATTGCTTCAAGCCAGTATCTTGAGTTACGCATCTTTCTTTTACTACATGCCACAAAACAGGGTAAATACATCAATTAAATGTAGTACATAAATTTAACTTTATAACCTATATGCTACAGTCCATGGTGTAACTTACACTGCCCAAGTAACTTACAGCAAAACGATTTGAAGTTTAGCTCTCCATTGTGCATGTGGAGAAGGAAAGAGGGTGAGCAATACATTTATTGCATTATTCCGGTACATTTATTATCTAACTAAAAACAGAAACTAAAATGGAAGTCTGGCATCTCACAAGGGAAAAGGCAGAAGTAGAACAGGAGGGATGAAGAAAGCATAAAATTGCTGCTGCACTGCTACCTGAAATGAGACAGAAGCACGACGGCAGCAAGCTAGCAGTGAGGAGTCGCTTACCTTCAGGTTAGTGGAGAAGGAAGCAGCTTTTATAACCCATGTGTGTCTGGAACGTCACACAGATACAAGTGCTGACGGTACACAGGTGGCAGCAGCACACTGCTGCTGACAGGGTTTAGTCGGGGCTGCTGACAGAATTAGGGCAGCAGAACAGATCACAAGTAATTCAAGGTTTTTGCCTCGGTTTTCTTTCCAGTATGATTGCTGGAATCAAAGATGTTGGCACTCAGGAGATCTGTAGAAAGAGCACTGTCAGTGTTACATTACCGTGCTAGCAACTGGAAGCTCCATGGTACATCACAGGATTTCACTTGTTCCAAAATGCCACAGTTCTTGCAGCTTGCTTCCAAACTGTGAAGGCGAGGGAGTGCTTGGCAATTGGGTTTCATTTACACCAGAGCTGTGGAGAGAGCCTCTGGGGAGCCATGTTCAGCCCTCCCGCTGCGTTTCCCTTTCTCCACTCCTTCTTCTGGCTGTAAAGCCCTGGGCTGCACGGGTGCCAGGCAGGGGATGGCTCCTCTCCCTGCTCCTAGCTGCAGGGATGACTTTAGGAGCACCAGGAATGACTTCAGGAGCACCAGGTGGTCTCAGCATGCACCCACCAACCTGCCTGTCCCTGCAGGCAAGGTTCAGCCTCCCGAGCACCTAGAGGAGTTCGTGCTGAGTCACACAGGAGCACAAGGATATTGGGAACAGAAAGAATTTAAAAGCAAAGACATGGACTTGAATTTAGTTTCTTATTTGGCATAATGTCAGGTGGTTTCTGGGGGACATGTACATCTTTGCACATGCTAAAGCAGCATTAAACTTCACCCGTATGGCAGTGACCAGGGAGATGTTGGAAGATGTGGGGTTCAGTATGATTTCATTTGGAGCTTTTTTTTAACCTTTTAGGTTAAAGCAGTCTGAACAATAAGAACTCCTGCTGGGCCTCTCCCTCCTCCTTCTCTTCCTCCAGCCTTACTGCTGGAGTTTTCCCTGAAAACACAACTTTTTTGCAGAGTGCACTGGGTTCTAGGGCAGTTTGGGAAGATGCTGTAGCGCAAGTAATATCTAGGAGAATACACCACTGCAGCGTCCCACTTTGCATGCGGAGGATCAGTCTCCAGGGTAGGCTGGGTTCATTTAATTGTTGCTGCTTCTGTACCCAGGGATCAGAAGTAGCACCACATCCATCTATAATGCTGCAAGAATTAAATGTTATTTGCTCAGGGCTTCCTCTTGATGCCTGTTTCCAAAGCAGAAACAGTGCTTGCCTGATCCTACCCCAAACGTACTGTTGGGGACACATCATGCTCATACCGTCCCACGGCAAACCTCCAGCTGCAGTGGATGCGATGCTGAGAGACAGACCTCCATCCGCAGTGGGTATGGTACAGAGGGCCAGACCTCCGGCCGCAGTGGGTATGGTACAGAGGGCCAGACCTCCGGCCGCAGTGGGTATGGTACAGAGGGCCAGACTGGGTATGGTACAGAGGGACTCCGGCTGCAGTGGATGTATGGTGTACAGAGGGCCAGACCTCCGGCTGCAGTGGGTATGGTACAGAGGGCCAGACCTCCGGCTGCAGTGGGTATGGTACAGAGGGCCAGACCTCCGGCCGCAGTGGGTATGGTACAGAGGGCCGGACCTCCGGCTGCAGTGGATGCGGTGCTGAGGGACCGACCTCCGGCTGCAGCGGAGACAAGCGGCGGCTCTTCCCCATCTCTTGTGCCACCCCGCCCTGCGCTCCTTGCCCTACGCTTCCCTGGCTCCCGGCCCCGAGCAGCGGCCCGGCAGCACCGCGCCTGCCGGCAGCCACAGAACCACTTCCGGCCCCACCGCAACGGCCACGGTTCCCGCCGCTCCCGGGCGTGCCGTACGGCAGCGCGACAGCGGCGCGACAGGCGCGTTGCCGTAAAGCGCGGTGGCGGGCCGGCATGGGTAAGCGGCGCGGCGGGCGGGAGCTGCTGCGCGGGCTGAGCAAGAAGCAGAGGAAGCACCTGAGGGAGTTCGGGGAGGAGCACCCCTTCCATGACAAGTGAGTGCGGGGGGCTCGCTGCTCCCTTGCCGCGGGGTGCGCCGGGCAGCGGCTGCGTGCGGCTCCAGGCCCCTCCAGTCCGGCCGGGCCGGCGGCCTCTCCCCTGAGGGGAGGAGGAGAGGTGAGGGGCGTCTGCGGCCCCGCAAGGAGGAGGGGAGGCAGCGAACGTGGTGAAGTGTTCTTGTGCAGCCCGCAGCCTGCCCTGGGAAGCGGGACTCCTGCTCTGACCCTGGGGCGGTCCCTTGGCTGGCCAGAGCTCGGGCTTGCCCCCCGCTGGTACCGCATCCCGTTCTGATCTCGTAAACCAGAGCATCGTGGGGCTCGTGTGGTAAGATCTGCCTCAGCGGGATGCCTGTCTCTCAAAAAGGGCACCACGCTTCTGACCCGCCACGTAAACTTGAGAGGAATGATCTGTTCAGTGCAAGTACTATGTGATGTGGTGCTGCTGTAAAGTCTGAAAGCCTGCGAGGATGCTGCTGCCCAGTCCTGTATTCAGTTTAATACTGCATGTCTTTAGTAGTAGGGAAATAGTGCTAAGGAAAGAGTTGAGGTTAGTTCAGGCCCAGCTCGTAGTGTCTTGTCTGCAGAATCACAGTCCCCACGCTGGTTTCCCAGTGCTGTTTTCCCAGCGGTACGTGCCTGTTTTCCCACTTTGCAGATCAATACTTAAGAGCTAGAGGCAGGCTCTTGCTCTGCTTAACTTTGTTGTATGAACTACCTTTGTAGTTAGATTCCTTGGATTCCTTTTAATGGCCCATCTTCCGATTCACATCAGGGTCTGCTTTGAAACATTCCATTTCTTGATCAGTTATAATGCCTGAGCACTTAGGCTTCATGTAGAGCGTAGCATCACCTCAGAGGGTAACCTCTCAGGGTAAGTGCCAAGTCTGTTTTCTTAATTGTGTGATGCTTTGATTTTATGCTCTCTTTTACGTTTTATAAGACTCATGTAGTGCATGAATTCCTTCTCCCCCTCATCCCTTTCATCCTGTGTATAACATCCATGACAGAGTAAGGTATTTCAGTGCTTTCTCTTCAGGGTTCCGGGAAGACCAGAGGCAACTCAAGTCTGTGAACTGGTAATTGATTTTTATTTCTTCCTTACTTCAGTCTTTGTGTTGTCCAGTGAAGTGGAACAAGTGGAACACTTGGCATTTTATCTTACCAAGCTACGCAAGCTGATTAAGTTGTTCCCTTTAGAAAACCTCTGTTCAGGAGTAAAAACTGAATGTCTTTTTTGTGTGGCTCTGAATTGTTCTCTGTAGTGTGTGTAGACTCAAAACTAATACCATGAGAGGGCAGAAGCAGCAGGAAATACCACAGCTGTTCTTGGGGATTTTGCATTTTACTTAGCCACATTGGAAAGTAAATCATTCTGTGAGTTGTTTTAATTATATTAGTAACTTTAGTGTTGCATGGGTTAGGAGGTGTTTCATTCTTTATTGAACAAAGAAACGTGCTCTTTCCTCTGCCTCAGATTGCCAGTGCTTTTTTTTCGGGGTTTGGTAACCTCCTTTATCTTCAGTTTATTAAAAGACTTCAAAGTTTCAGTGTGGAAAAATTACTTATTCTGGTTCATTTGTTTCCTTAGCAATTTTGTGCATCAATATCTTATCTACTGGGTTTGCCTTTTGGGGCTGAAAGGAATTAAGAAAGGAGTAAATGGTGCTGTGGCTGTACTCCTGGTTTCACGCTAATTCTGCCTATAACCTGGTGTACTTGCTGGTCTGTGCTAGCCCAGGACAGAACTGGCCCAGGAAAGAACTGGTTTTTTGAAGGTTAGAGCTTTACAGCTGAGCCAGACCTGACCGACTCGCCAGTGAACTGTTGTCAACCAAGAGCCATGTCACCTCCTTGAAAGCCAGAAGCGTTTTCGGTGCACTCTGTCCCTAGTATGTGTGCCCTGGTTTTGTTCTGTGTGTGGTTTTCTTAGGAAAACCCAGGGCCAGTTCAGTAAATGCCTTGTCAGTGGAGAGCGATCGTACTTGCTCAGATGAGACCGAAAGAACCACATTTTGTGATGCTCTTAAATCAGCGCAGAACGAGGCTCTTCGGCCTAGAGCTACAAAGATGCTTTCAAAATCCAAATGGAGGTGCCCAGCATAACTATTTGCATAAAATGGTGATTTTTGAAAAAAATCCATCTGCATAAGGGAGGGATGGGACAGGCAAAACGTAACGCTGGAACTAGAAGTGAGGGTATTTGCCTTGTGGCTAATGGAGCGTTGCTGCTACGCTGGTGTTTTCCCTTCCAGTCTGACAGTTCTGATAAATCGAGTGCGGAAAGCGATTCAGAGACTGAAGTGGAGCAGGTCTCTGTATATCATAAGCTCCTGGCTACCCTGAAGACCTCTCCTGAGTCTGAGAGTGAGGAGGAGGAGGAGGAAGATGAAAGTGAACCAGAAGCTGAGGAAAGTGAGACAGAAATGGACAGCGAAGGGTCCCAGGAGAGCAGAGAAGCAGATGGCGGTGGAGAAGATCAGAATGATGTACCAGAGCAGGAAGAAGGTAGTTTGTCTTTTCGAATGCTTTGGTAAATGTTCTTGCAGTTAGGAAGTTTGAATAACATATGTTTTTAGCCAGGAGCCTGGTGTAGGCTGGCTTGTTGGCTGGGCGCTCTTCTGGCGTGGAGCTGCTGCTACTCCATTGCCTCTGTGTGGCTGCCGAAGGATTCAGCAGGGAGAGGGTAGCTGTGCTTATTTCCCAGCTGACAGCCTGCTGCTGCTTCCTCAGATGTTGTTTGGGCGGCAGCGCAGAGGAAATCCACATGGAGCAGCACACCAGGGGTTCTCACCCACTCGGGGGAGATGCAAGCTGTTCTCTCACACAGCATCTGCCTCGGCTGCTGCCGCCAAGAGGAGGGAAAGGTTTGCCTCATAGCAGAGGAAAAAACATGGAAATTGGAAGGAAACCTCCTCCTTTATGATGAAGTATCTTTATTCATAAAAACTGCTAAGAAATTCTGGGAGAGGGGGGAAAACTTTTTATTATTTTCAGTTTTTTGAGGTCTTTGGAAACTGAAACTTGTATTCCCTAAATAGGTTCTGTCTCTCATTTTCTCTGGAGAAACACATTGTGTATTATGTAACATTTGGCATGCTAGTCAAAAGTCATCTTTACCGTGGAATACAAAGCCTGCTTTTATTTCTTTGGATAGAGCATTGGAAGAAAAAGGAATAACTTAGCCAGGGAGAGGTTAGCTACACACAGTAACTTTTCCAGGAGGATATAACCCATTTCTCTCTCTATCCCTTCACAGCTACAGACACGGCAGAGCAGACGCCTAGCCAGCAGCAGGCTGATGGCATAGATACCTCTTGTGACCCTGGTCATGGAGTAGTTGAGGAGTTTACTGATGTGAAACATGAATCTGAATTTAGCTTGGAAACCAATTTCATGGAAGAGGAGAGTGGAGATTGCAATGCAGATAAGAGAGATGGCAGTTCTTCACAAGCTTTTTCAGAAGGTAAAACGCAGTATGTTTGTCTTTAGTGATCTGCCTCTAGAGGAGGATCTGTAAACATGTGTAAATTATCAGATGCCTAATGATACGCTATATAGCTTCTGAGTTTTTCTGCTACATTATTCATTGTGGTGCCCACGTGTGAGCTGATTCCACAGGGATTGCTTGATGCTAATGCAGATGTGTAGCTGAACCATTTGTTTCTGCAGCCCCTGTGGGCTGGGATTTTTGTGTAGTTTCTGTTACGATCAGTAAAGCTTGAAGTATCAGGAGCTAGAAATGTGCATGGAGGGTGTTGATGTGTTCTGTTGCTTTAATAGAAGTGTAAAAAGCTAGCGTAATACGAAGGGCCCTGCAAGTTTGCGCTTGACTTTGGAAGATATTCTTGGCACAGAGAGCACAGGAGATAATCACAAAGCTGACCTGTGAGGGCATCCTTCACAACTCAGTGGAGGTAGAGGTGAGTTTTCAGAAGCTTGGGGCAGCCACAGTAATTGAGACAAATGCTGAGGCTCTCTGTCAGGTTTTAAGGTGATACAGAGGAGTCCAACTGCACCAGGATCGGGAAGGCATAAGGCATCAGTGGAGCCTATGTGGTACCTTCTAAAGGCGTAGCCCGGAACCTCAGTGCTGCAGTGTGCCGATGGGTACAATCAGAGCTCCAGTGTTGGAGCCATCCCACCATGTGTGATACAAACACCTGTGTGTACACGTGGTGATCGTTCGGGGATACACCACATGTTGGCACCTGCAGAGCTTCTCTTCGTTTTTCATGCTCTCTGGTTTTAATATCAGCTGGCATAGTTTGAGAGAGAGAAATACGTCTTGTAGCATCCCTAGTGATGCTGGCTTGTCATCTTGGAGCAGCAGCTGCCATTGGATCTGGGAGGCAGCCTAGCTGATACATGAAATGTGTGGAAGCATCAAAGGGCCATGTGATAGAAAAAACAGCTCGTTCTTGTTACCATGAGAATATTACTTAGGCTGTTGGCATTGCATTTTAATGAGAACTGTAGCTCTCCAACTGCATGCTAAGTATCCTAACAGCTTTGTTCAACCTATAAATGATGCACTACTTTTCAGTGGGTTCCTGCAGCTTGGAGGTGGCTTTATAATTCATTACAGAAAATGAGTCATGTAACACAGCAGAGAGGGGACAGATTTCTCCTCTGGTCCTGAGGTCACTAGAATTCCTATAAATGCTTCACTCTGTTATCTGTACTTTATCTGACCAATGCTGCAATCCATGAAAGTCAACTCAAGAGAGAGCCTGTATTACAATTAAATGGCACCCTGTTCAGTTGTGTTTCTGGGAAGACTTTCCTAACAGTGTCATGATGAGCAACTGTCTTGACTTTGGCCTGGGTAACTTGCACATGGGCTGCTGATCTGTTGGCAGACAGTAGTGTTCTCTAGTTGGTTTGCTTTATGCAGTGAGTGCTGTTGTGCTGCAAGCAGTATACAGGGCTTGGGTTTCAAAAGAAGCTTTGCATGTGACTCTGTGCATGCCAATATCTTTGAATACAGCATGATTTTACACTTCCCTGCCCTTCCTTTCCTTTCCAGAAAGAAATGCTGATTAGATAAATCAGACTTTTGCTCACTTCTGGCATTTTTTGTCTCCCTTCCCAAAATCCACTTAATCTTTCTGTGTTTTATCACATACTGTACTCATATCACTGGCCAAAGATGCAAAGCCCTGGGCAAAACTGCTTATAAATTAAGAAGGGCAGTAAGTTCACTTGAAGTCTTTACTGTTGATAGCCTGTTTCACCTGCAAGGGATGGATGTGTCAGAGCTTAAGGCAGAAAGTTGCCACAATGTTTTCTGCTATATATTGCTTTCCTGTCCAACCTTTGTTTTGTGATTGAAAGTTCTAGTACTTCCATAAGTGCTGCCTTTTTTGTTTTTTTTTTCTTCTAAGCAATCTGTCAAATCTGTTCTCTCTGTTCTTATAAAGAGAATTTGACATCCTTTCGCTCATCTCCAAGTGCTTCAAAATAACTGGTTTTAACTGTGGTGCTGGCCAGCATGGAAACTGTTTGTCTCATTTGCAAATCGATTCTGAAACTTGCTTCTAGTATTAGCTGCATGGTTCTCAGGACATTTTTCTGTTGTTGTTGTTACAAATAGATCCATTTAAACAACACATGGACAAGGAACTCGAAGAAAAAGATGTAGAAAAAATGTCTACTCTTCCTAAAACTTCAAGTCAAAGCCAGGTAACAAGTGTTCTGTAGCCATCCAGAGCTCCTAAATCCGGGATTAAAATCGTTCTTTTTTGTACGAGTTAATTCATAATTGTTAGTATTAGCTGTTGGCATTGTAATTGTCAAGGTTTTGTCACTGTCTTGTTGCTGAAGTGTTCTCCTCTTCATTTAGTGCTGGGCAAGAGCTGAAATCTGAAATCTGCTGTTATGTAGGCATAAGGCAACAGAGCTGAGAAACATCGCTTTAGAGTTTGAGCTGTGGTCTCAAACCCCCAGTTTTAGTGCTCTTGACTCCAGGTAGGACAAGACTGGTTTCTGAGTGTTAACTGAACACTGCCAGGTTGTGCTCTGTAACTGAACTTGTGAGGTGACCATCTACAGTCTTATAAGTACCTGTGGTGCGCTTCCATGTTCTTTGGGATGACTGCATCTCCGTATGCATTGACAAGCCCATAAAGGGCAATTTAACACTTTACTTCACCCGTTATTTCCAGTATTAATAATATTAGCACCAGAAAAGCACCTCGTTGCTTGAGAGAGAATATTGGTTTTCAAACTACTCATTTTCAGACAAACCTTTGCTTCCAAACTTTTTTCACATCTGATTCTGTTTTGGAGAGTTGCCTTGCATTCTGGTCAGCCATATGCTGGGTGACAGTCCCTGGAAGATATCCAACGGTTAGTCAGTCAGAGAGAAAGCTGTGATTTGTTTAACTCTTTTTTTTTTTCTTTCATTTTTGGAATATGGAGGCCAAAAATACCAGTGCCACCTGAAGCAATGTGTGATATGTCTTTGCCTAACTTGGTGTAGCTATGTTACAGAGATAGGTAGGGACAACTTGCATGGCAGAAGGCTTAAAGTTTAATTTTCCCCTACTACACTGATAGTTTTGTTCTCAAAATCAGACAGACTCAGACTGCATATAGCAACTGAATCACGACTTCTGCATTTATTCCCTGATGGGGTTCTGGTCTCATCTTTAAACAAACTACATACCTCAGTGTGGCTCATCTGTAAGTCTGGTCAGACTCTCATCTTGCCCCTGGTGTGTGCCACTGATGTGCTGGGTGGGTTAGGCAGAAAGGTCATCCTTCCTCTTGTTCAGGTTTCTCATCTGTAAAATGAGGATGGTTGTAGACACATCACTGCAAAATACACGCAGATCTGCTGAGCTCAGGTGTCTTGTTATTTACCCTGCCAGGCTTGAAAAGAGATTGCATATTGAAAAAAAAAAAGGTTTTGATTTGTCTTATGGAAAGATAATTCCTCAAAGTTCATGAACTTGGTGAAGGTGCCAGCTGTGGTGCTGAGAGTGCATGAGTTTGGTACATCTGACTGCTTTGGTTTAGTTTGCTTGTGTTTTTTTTTTCAGTGGCCAAGGCTGGGCCAAGTGACGTTTTCTTCCACTTTGGAGAAACCCAAAGCTTTGAAAGCAGACAAAGAAGTTGATGTGAAGCAGCTTTATCTTCACAAACCTTTAGAATCCACTTGGCCAAAAGTGAATAAGCAATTTCTGTCCTCAGTGAATAAACCGAGTGATGCCTTTTTTACCCCATTACAAAGAGAGCTCTTCTGTATCATGAACACATACCGGGACTTGTTCTACCCAGAAAGAAATGCTTTAACCAATGGAGAAGAAATCCGGCATGCTTACTGCTTGCATGCCTTGAACCACGTTCTGAAGGCAAATTCCCAGGTGCTCAGCAACAATGCCAAAAAAAGAAACCAAAAGCCAGGGGCTGACAATGATGACCACAGAGATCAAGGGCTCACTAGACCTAAGGTAAGGGAGCTTCATGAATGTGATTTTCCCCCCCCGTGCCCACCCTGGCTTTCTGGTCAGGCTCTATAAACATCCTTGGGGTTTATCCAGAGCTGTTTCTCTTGCTGCTCTCTCAGGTGATCTGTTCTTGGGCATGGGGTTTTCCACATGCATTTATCGTGCCTGGAACTCACCTGCCATGGCCCTGCAAGAAGCAGTGAGCACAGGGTTGTTGGTCAGCCTGTTTCTGTGCTCAGAGCCATGAGTTTGACTTACCTCTTCCTTTGTCCCCCTGTCACTGCAGGCTGACATGTCACCTTTTCCTGCTTCTGTTTCTAAATCTCTCAGTACAGAAAGATGCCTCCGCATTAATCTTCAGTATTAGTGCAGGTAGTGTAGGCTGTCACGCAGTGTGGGATGTCCCAGGAAATTTTTTGTCCTTAGGCACTCGCCTGTGTGGAAGGATCTTTCTGTAGGTGGGAGACCTCAGGGAATCCCAGTCCCATTGTCAAGGCTGCCTGTCATAGTTGGTGGAGCGGGCCTTAAACCAGTGCTCCCTGGATTCACAGCATCCTGTATTTGGTAACCAGGTGGATTCAACAGCAGCTAGCTTGTCACTGGTGGTACCAGCTACCTGTTGAACAGGTTGGGTTGTGGTGTGGACTCCCCAGTTAGATACTTAACATTTCAGAATGCTGTGCAGAGACTCTTGCCACCCATCCAGGAGCCAGCCACTGACTGTGGCTGTGTATGGTGGGAGCTGTTACTTGCTTGGGGGTTAGGGAGAACAGGAGAACGTGCTTTGTTTTCAGTTCTGCTGTAATGGCATCCTAGGTGCAAGATGGGGAACCAGATATTGCTGCTGGCCAGTACCTGTTCTTGAGCACGCTGTGTCCTAGAGCGTGCTGCCTCCTTACTGCATGTCAGAGTCGTTCTGTTTCGATTGCTGGGGTGCCCCAGAGAGGCAGATGTAGGTTAAAACCATTACTTACCTCAGGGTTAACTGTGAGTGTATGTTTTATGGGTTATTCTGTTGTAACTTTTGATCTACACAGGTACTGATGATAGTGCCCTTCAGGGAGTGTGCTTTGAGAATTGTGCATATTTTCATCAGTCTGCTTGAAGTGAATGACAAAAGAAAAATAGATGTAAGTAATAAAAAACGCTTCAAAGGGGAGTTTGGTTCTGACCCAGAAGAGAAGCCCCCTAACCTGAAAAGACCGGAAGATTACGAAGCTGTCTTTGCTGGCAACATTGATGACCACTTCAGAATTGGTAATGATGTACTCAGCAGATGATTTTTACCTTCTAAAGAACTGAGAAGTAACAAGTTCTACCTAAATGTCTAGCTCAGGGCTGGGCATTCTGTTAAGGCTCTGTGGTATTCATGCTGGTTTTGCACTGGCAACTTGGATGTTTCTGAAAATCTGAACTTAAAAATGAAGTGGAACTCCAAAAGTAATGATTTTCACATCAAGTTCAGTATTGCTTAAAATGCAGTCATTGTTTGATTGTAGCAAGATTGCCCACACTACATTTTAAAGAGTATAACCTTGATTATGCTGCAAAGTCTTCCGTGCTGGGAAAGGAAACCAACAAATCTTTGGGGTTTAATCATCCAGTTCACAGTGTTTCTTGTAATGGATAATGATTAGAACAAACGTAAAGCTCAGTATTGAGCAAAGCGGTTTTCTACTGTGCTGCCCATGGTTTTCATGAAGGCAAAGGAGTAGCCAACAAGACTGTTGGACAAGCAGCAACTCTGAGGCTATTTCATAATATTATAATCTCATGCTGCTGGAATAACTCAGCATGCAGAGGATCAGCTAGTGCTTGCTTCCTGGAGCTGCCATGATGAGTAGGCAGTTTTTCTAACTTGGCAGATCAGAGGCTTTTGAAATTACTGTTTCTTAAGAGGTAAATTGACATCCCAAGAAATTCCATGATAGAGTGGAAGATGGCAGCAGGTCCCACTCAGTCTTTCTTCCTTCCCCCAGTGAGTATCTCTGGCTGAGAGCTTCTGACTTTCAGCAGCATAACAATTTTCCTTTCAGCCCTCTCTCGTACCAGAGTCTGCTTGATCCACTTCCTAGATGTGAAGAAACGCTTGGAGAACCTTTCAGTGCTGTTACTTGCAGAATAGTTATTCTTTCTTACTGTGCCTCACACCCTGTTACTTCTGCACAAAGATCTCATTTAAGACACATTTGTTAGGCTTTACCAAAACCAGCCTTTCACATTTTTAATCAGAAAGAAAAGATGTGCTGTTGTTAAACTGTGAGAAGTGAGATCTCTCTGGAAATTCAACCAATTTTTGGGTTTTTTGGACCATTTTTATCATTGGGTTAAAACAGATCACAGGAGAGGTCCCTGGTGCTGTCTGTGTGACAGCCTCCACCCGTGCCCATGGTAGTTGGCTTCACACGGGAGAAGCTGAAGACCTTTGACACCTTTGACACCTTTGTTGGGCAGACTGTAGTGGGTGGTTTGAACATGGGCCAGACTACCTGGATTTTTAAATCAGAAAACTGGATCCTAGCAGTGTTGCCACACAGGAAAAAAACTCCTTTGATTCCTTTGCTTTTCCTTTGTTTAGCATCAGAGGTGATGCATAAGGTACTTTGGCATGTGCACTGCAACATGGGGTATGAGAAGCAGTGCAAGGGAATCAATCACCTAGACTGGTTTGGGTTGGAAAAGACCTTAAGATCATCCAGTTCCAAACCCCTGCCACGGGCAGGGACACTTCCCACCAGACCAGGGTGCTCCAAGCCCCTGTGTCCAGCCTGGCCTTGAACACTGCCAGGGATGGGGCAGCCACAGCTTCTCTGGGCACCCTGTGCCAGCGCCTCAGCACCCTCACAGGGAAGAGCTTCTGCCTTAGATCTAACCTGAACTTGCCCTCTTTCAGTCTGAACCCATCACCCCTTGTGCTATGGCTGCAGTCCCTGATGAAGAGTCCCTCTCCAGCATCCTTGTAGCCCCCTTCAGATACTGGAAGCTGCTCTGAGGTCTCCAGGCAGCTTCTCTTCTCCAGGCTGAACAGCCCCAGTGTTCTCAGCCTGTCTCCGTATGGAGGTGCTCCAGCTTATGCTTTCAGTTGTCATAACATGAAGAAGCTTTTCCTTTGAGTTTTAGTAGCCACTCCTGTGGCCTTGTGGATAAAGACAGTTTATAGTCAAGAGGTCCACACTGAATCTTTCGTGACAGATGAAGGTAACAGTTACTCTAGTACCTAATGGCAGACGCCAAAGTTTAGGATTTAGGGAGAAAGGAGTAGTTAATCATTTGTGCCCTTTTGTATCCTTCTTTTTTCTTACCTTTCTTAACCGCTTCATCTCCCTTTATAGCAGAAAATCACAAAAAAAAAAAAAAAAAAGGTGTTTCAGATAAAAAATGTCCAGGCCATGAAAAATCTGGGGAAAAAAAGTGCTACTGAAAGAGTTTGCTGAGCTCCGTGAGAATGTGCCAGATGCTTGTTAGTTTGGGTGTGGGGTGGGTAAGCATCTTTAGGCAAAGAAGGGTTTGGAACAGATTGGCTTTGTCCAGCTCTAATCATTAGTGGGTGTTAAGGGAGAGGGAGTGTAGGGAGTTGCAGTTAGAACCTGCTGGAAGAATATGGTTGGTGATTGACCTTAACTAAGAAACTGCTGTTGGTTGTCGTTGGACAGGGATTGCCATCCTCCAGAAGAGCGTGAGGCTCTATGCACCGTTCTACTCCTCGGATATCATCATCGCCTCTCCCCTGGGAATGAGGACTGTCATTGGGGCAGACGGGGAGAAGAAGAGGGATTTTGATTTTCTGTCATCAATAGAAATTCTCGTAATCGACCAAGCAGATATTTACCTGATGCAGAACTGGGAACATGTTCTGGTGCGTTGTCCCTGTGGATTTCAGTGTTGCACTGTGTCTTGTTAGTCTGATGGGACTTAGTTTTGGCGGTGAGCAGTGTTGCTAAATTTACTGACTTGATGCCAGACATGGATGCTTGTTCTTTTTCCTCCCTCCACCGTGATATTTGCCTTGTACTAAGAATATTCTTTCTACAGATTTTGGTAGCATTCAGCACCTGTTCTCTGGAAATCTTAGTATTTGGTGCTTTAGTGGCATATTTCATCTGAGACTGTTTTTTATGGGTTTAATTATCTTGCAGAACAGTATAATGATGATTCCTTTAATCACATCTGGGAGAAAATATGCCCAGTGCCTCGGTGTGAGGATTCTGTACATCCTCATTCAGGTTCTTCCAGAAAGCAATAGGAGCTGGGGCTTGTCTCCACTCACCACATAGATACTAAGCACTAGTTATGTCCAAACTTAAACAGTGTGGAGGTGTCCCGTGAGCCTGCACGGTATCCAAGGGATGAATCCTGGAGCCTGTTTCCTGTTGGTTTGTTTCTGGTTTGTTGAGGTTTTTTCCTTTGGGTGCAGCTGCCTTCCCTGCAGCAGCAGCAATGCCAGTCTGAGGCAGCATTCAGTGAGGACAGTTCCTTCACTTGCACCCAAACTCTCCGTGGATGCGATGGGAACTGCATTTGGGGTTCTTTTAGCTCAGAAACTTTGGGCCCATTGACTTTAATACCAAACCCAAATCCATTATACTTGTCCCATAGGAGAAGGCTGGGAGCAAAAATCACTGTTACTGATGACTAAAGAGATGGTGGCTTTCAGTTCTGTGGTGGGAAATCAAGTCATTTATTCTTGCTGTAGTCGATCAGTTCCATTCAGCCATGTCTTGGGAGATCAGCGCTGGTTTATGTATTCTGTGTTGTCTGGCTCATCCCTGCCCACTTTCTCACTGCTGCTGAGGCTCTTACAGGCTGGTTGTGAGGCTGTCAGTCAGTAGCTGTGTTCCCATCTCTCTGTGCAGCACCTGATGAAGCACGTGAACCTGCTGCCTCTGGACTCCCACGGGGTAGACTTCTCCCGGGTGCGGATGCTGAACCTCAATAACTGGTGCAGGTACTACCGCCAGACACTGCTGTTCAGCGCCCTGCAGGACCCCCAGGTTAACTCTGTCTTCAACAAACACTGCTTCAATTACATGGGGCAGGTGAGTTCCCAGGGGAGCTGAATGCTTCCTTTTAAATGCTGGCCTAAGGGAGGGGAGAGGAACACAAAACCCAACGCAGGGAAAAATTCCATAACTCAGTTGCAGAAAGACTGTCTATGTGCCAGTCGTTTCTGTTACCCAAGTACTTCTGTCTCTGAATGTCCATGATGCTGCACAACAATTTCTAATGCTGGGCCAAAAGCATGAAGAATACTCTCTTGCAGGGATACTGACTTGATCCTTTCTTATTTCATCGGTAGATTTCATGTCAGAAACCAGATTCTGTTTTATTCTTAATTTGGCACACACCAGTTGTCTGGGTTTATTTATTTATTTGATTTCTTTTGCTGTGCAATGGAGGGTTTGCCTTCTTCCTTTTTCTTTTCTGCTGTTGTATAAGAAGCATAAAGCATTATTACTTTGAAAGAAACAAAGAAAGTGAGACCCTTCATTGTCCATCTCAAGTATATGGGTGTCAGGGCAGAAGTGGTGGTCCTGTATACTTAACAGGTCTGGTATGTATATATCTGGTCTGTGTATAGCAGCTTTCTAGTGTCTGAAGGGGGCTACAGGGATGCTGGGGAGGGACTCTTCATCAGGGACTGCAGCCATAGGACAAGTGGTGATGGGTTCAGACTGGAACAGGGCAAGTTCAGGTTAGATCTAAGGCAGAAGCTCTTCCCTGTGAGGGTGCTGAGGCGCTGGCACAGGGTGCCCAGAGAAGCTGTGGCTGCCCCATCCCTGGCAGTGTTCAAGGCCAGGTTGGACACAGGGGCTTGGAGCAAGCTCCTCCAGTGGAAGGTGCCCCTGCCCGTGGCTGGGGGCTGGAACTGGATGATCTTAAGGTCCTTTGCAGCCCAAACCATTCTGTGATTCTATATGGAATGTAGTTTGTACTGGAGCTCTCTTAAAGAACAGCCTGTGCACTGCTGCAGACAAGAGTGGCAAGCAGAAAGCTGGCTGGAACGTGGCTGCCTTTGAAATGCTGCTTCCCTAATCATCCATCCTGCTTCCTATCCACAGGTGGCCGTCCGCAATGTACCGCTCAGCGGCTCCATTAGCCGCGTTGTGGTCCAGCTTCCTCATGTTTTTCGGAGGCTAGAAGCTGAAAGTTTGACTTCTGTCATAGATACAAGGTACACTGTGTTCCAGACTATGTTGCTGTGCCCTAATGACTGCAATTTCAGATTTAGTTGGGCATACTGTTTCCTGCAGGGCACAGTGTGATTGCAGCATAGAAGTATGCCTTCATTAGTGTTCAGATGCAGGCAAGGTCCTGCCCAGGGAAGACTGATCTTCTCCTTGCCAAAAGCACTGGAGAATAGGGCTTAGGAGAGGAATACCAGGCTCTACCATAACTGTGTAGTACTGATAAAGCCTTTGCCTTTTATATTCTACACGTGTAGGAATCCCATGAAGTTAAAGGCAGCAAGCTATAGTCAAAATCTTCTATAGTCTCTTTTCCCATGATACTCCTGTTTGAGGTTATATCAGTATTGGAAATCTAAATGTTAACTGTGCTCATAACATGCTTGTTTTCTTATCTGAGGTTCCAGTTCTTCATCGACAAGGTGTTGCCTGAGTACCGTGACGCCATCATGTCACACACTCTCATCTACGTCCCGTCGTATTTTGACTACGTGCGTCTTCGAAACTACTTCAAGAAAGAGGAGCTGAATTTTACCCACATTTGTGAATACACCAAAAAGGCTGGTGTCTGCAGAGCGAGGCGCTTCTTCCTCAAGGGAGAGAAGCAGTTCTTATTGTTCACTGAGCGCTTCCACTTCTACAAAAGGTGAGTTGTGGGTCAAGCTTTCCTCCGAGTTTTGGATGTAGAGTCTGACCTTAATCGTAGATGGGCTGTATTGCTCTATGAAACTGGTGGATTCGTATATAATAATCTCTAAGGACTTCTTTGACTGAAGTTAAGAGCTTTTCAGTTGAAAATCTGTGCGTGTTGTCAGCAGTCCTTTGCAGAGACTCTCATACTTTGGTATGCACAGGGCTTTGTTCAGGAAGGTGCGTGCTGCCAAGTTCCACTGATGTCAGGCCAGGATCATATAGCCTACAAAATGGAATCGTTGTCCCTTTCGTTGTGTTCATCTGCGCCACAGTAATTACATAAGATTCTGGAAGAGGATATGTCATGGGTTTGATAACGCAGTACAGCAAGCTGAGGCCACCTGGAAAATTTGCTACATCCTGACTGGGGCTGGTTAGAAGTTCCTAATGGAACGTTTCTTTTTCTATCAGCAGAAAACGTTTCATGAAACTTGGTCTGATCAGGCTTCTGTGTCTTAAAATCCAAGCTAAAGAGGCTGAAATCTGCAGAAATTGGTGGTGGTCTGTACTCTGGAGGAAGTCGTTGTGCCTGGCAGTATTACATATCCACCCCTTAAATTCCACCTTTGTGTTAAGTTTAGCCTAAACAGGGTTTGTGGAGTTGAGCTCCAGCTGCTGTGCATTGAAGTTGACGGAAGAACTGATGCAGGACTGATGTTCAGCGCGCACATTTTGTAAAAATTGGTAGTAAACTTACTTTTGGTTTTTGTTTTCCTACTACAGGTATACAATAAAAGGCATCAGGAACCTCATTTTCTACGAGTTGCCAACATACTCCCACTTCTACAGTGAGATTTGCAATATGATGAAGGCCACAGGCAATGGAGGGGATGCCACATGGACCTGTACTGTGCTCTACTCCAAGTATGATGCTCAGAAGCTGGCTGCAGTGGTTGGCATAGAGCGCGCAGCTCAAATGCTACAGTCCAAGAAGAACGTGCACCTCTTTGTTACAGGAGAAAGTGAATAAGTGACATTGAATGGACCTGCATTCTACTCTTCGTGCACTTGCTGATGGTGTTTGTTAAGAAAGTGTTAAACTTCTTACTCCCTTTTATTAAATATTCTGTTGAAATTGTTCATACAGCATTTTGTGTTTCAGTCCTCTGACAACAAACGGAGGATGTCATTCCAGACAGCAGGATTTGGGGGTTATCTTCTGTATAGAAACAAGGTCAGTGTAGATCTGTTCTTCTTGTATATGGAAAAACTCCCTGGTCAACCAAGATTGATGCTGTGCTAAATGTTTTAATTTAAGAATCACTCTATTTTCAGGTGTAGCAAACTCATCTTCTTATATCAAAAACAACTTTTTCCTTTAATCTACGGGAAGAAATGTGCCCAGGTATTCAATGCAGCATATGTAAGGGAGGTGCAGGAGCAGCCTCTTCACCGCAGGCGCATTGTTGAATGAGAATTGAACTTGCTTCACACTTGAGTTGTGAGAATCCATGAGTGTGCTTGGGTTGGAGCTGTGGTTTTGTATTTTTCCGTGAGTGACCTAAATATCTCTGCCTCCTATTTACAGGAGCCCCTGTTTCACCAGAGATAAGTGTTTTCCAAAGGGAAACAAGGTTGAACTTGGCAGGAGAGAAACATGAGCCTGCCTGGCCCCACTAGGATCACCAAAGCAGCATTGTGGGGTACAAAAAACAGTGTGGCAGTTGCAAGTACCTGTGGTCTCCTATCTCACAAAGATGGAAAAGAGTGTGGTGCCCCTTTTCCTTCCAGGAAGCTAAGCCTAATTTAAAAGGAGCTACAAGTAGAGTAGTTTTTGTAGGCATGTGCTAGGACCGTGGGAGAGACTGTTCTGCGGAGGGGCAGGTGAGCCCAAATGCAAGAAGGGAACATCCATCCTGTGATGAGCTTTGAGGGAGTTCTTGCCTGTGAGGCTTAAGTAAATCTACCAAAGTGGAATAAACCACTTGAGTAAAGGAGGTTGGATCAGGCTTGGAGCAACCTGCTCTGGTGGAAGGCGTCCCTGCCCACGGCTGGGGGTGGGAACTGGATGAGCTTTGACCCAAACCATTCTATGAGACACGTAATTTTAGCTGGTATTTATCCTAATTTGGATTCCTGTATTTCTCAGAGGCTGTGCTCTCAGGGAGTTCCTGAGGTCCTGCAATCATGTGAGTCCCTGCAGTTTCCTGCTTTGCATTTCGAGGTAATGCTTTATGTTAATTTTATGTACCTCTGCTGTAGCACATGAGAATGAAGAGCCAGCCATGGCAAAGTTCTCCTCGTGAACATCTCTCTGCTGGACAGCAGAGACAGCAGGAGCAGCAAACAAGGAGTTTTCATGTATGGCCTAGGCTTGACGTGAGAGAACTGTGGATATGGAAACGAGCACACAAAATAGGATTAAGGAATTGTCTTTCTTCGCCGGATGGACTTAGCGCAGAGGTGAATATCTGACCTCTGAGGAAGCTAAAGTGGGATAGCTCCTTAGCGAGGTAATACTATGCAGTGCAGCCACTGTGAAGAAGGAGCAAGAGGTTAGTGCCAGAGCTTTAACTATGCAAGGGTTTTTCTGCCCTTCCCGATAGCCAAGTGCCTCGGGCAGGTTTGGTGCCTTCTCCATATCAGTACGAAGGAGTTTCTATTGCCAGTGCTTCCTCCTACCCCAGTGCTGTGATGTTCCCGCTCCTCCTTTAAAAGATGTGCAAGTTTTGACACAAATGGAATGAGAAAAGATGTTAGAATAGAGATGAGGATGGAATAAGGAGAGACGACCTGGCGCTGTGCACTTGCAGCCCAGAAAGCCAATCATATGCTGGGCTGCATCAGAAGGGACGTGGAGCTGTTGGAGTGAGCTCAGGGGAGGCCACAGAGATGCTGTAAGGGCTGGAGCAGCTCTGCTCTGGAGCCAGGCTGAGAGAGCTGGGCTGGGTCAGCCTGGAGAAGAGAAGGCTCCTGAAGGGGAGACCTGAGAGCAGCTCCAGTGCCTAAAGGGGCTGCAGGAAACCTGGAAAGGGGCTTTGGACAAGGGCCTGTAGGGACAGGCCAAGAGGAGCGGCTCTAACCTGCCAGAGGGGAGACTGAGATGAGCTCTTAGGCAGAAGCTCTTCCCTGTGAGGGTGCTGAGGCGCTGGCACAGGGTGCCCAGAGAAGCTGTGGCTGCCCCATCCCTGGCAGTGTTCAAGGCCAGGTTGGACACAGGGGCTTGGAGCAAGCTGCTCCAGTGGAAGGGGTCCCTGGCCGTGGCAGGGGGTTGAAACTGTATGAGCTTTAAGGTCCTTTCCAACCCAAACACAGCTGTGATTCTGTGATCCTATGTTAGCAAATACAACATTTATCTGTTTCTTTACCTGACAGCATGCTGCCCAGGCAACTTCTTCACAGCAGTGCACCGATGATGAGGAACTGCTCATCTTGAAGAGAGAAATCTCAAATGAAATCCTGTTCATGTTGGCATAGGTACTATACTTTCAAGGGGGGTGATGATGAAGGGGGTCTCTTAAGAATCCTTTCTTGTTGATGTTTCAAGAGACTCTCAGGGTACTGAAAATGAATCCTGTATTTTAGCTGCTGGAATGCCAGTGAGAGTGCTCTGCTGCCATCAGGCCAGCAGCTTTCCAGGCACCAGCTGCTAACGTGCCATAGTGCTGAAGCACTAACAGCTTTGGGGAATTCAAACCCCAGGGTCAAAATAAACTGGGATTAAGATGTTAAACAAGATTTATTTCTGTTCAGCATCTCCTGCCTCTCAGGAAATCCTACTAATTGATGACCAAGAGAAATACACACTTGTCTCTGTAGGAAGATTGTTCTTCCAGCTAATGAGAGCATGTTGTAACAGCTCCTTTTTTTACCAGGAAAACCTAATCAGGATAATAGGGTTGTTATGTTCTGTTGCTCCTGTCAAAGATGACAAAAAGGCAATTTTTTCTCTTTTCTTTCCCCTGGCAATGTGTTCATAAGGCAGGAGCCAGCCTGCTGCTGTATTAGAGTGGAAGAGAGGGAAAGGTGACCTGGGGACAGTCTGGCTCCAGTGCTGGGGAGCTGCTCTGGTAAGGAGGCTGTTAGTTTTGCAGCAGTCATTGGGAGACATGGGATTAATCACGTGAAGGAGAAATTGGAGCATTCCTGTTAATGACAGCAGAGTTAACAATTCCCTTACAGCTGTGCTGTCACAGGCTGTGGGGTTTCTCAGCTCTGCGTTAGTCGTGCTCCCCTGGCCTCAGCCCATGGAGTTACCCCAGGGTTTGGGGCTGGTTTGGACTTGGTGTGTCTGATGAAGCAGTTTGCTTTGCAGGGGTAGGGGCATCAGAAACACATCCACAAAAGCCTGTGTGGATGTACATAGGGTCTGTGCAAAAGGGAGAGGGGTCAGAACAAATGGAGGGCTGAGGACATCCTCCCAGGGATGCTGGGTGACCACTGATCTCATAGAGAAGGTGAAGGTGCTGCTGGTACAGACAGGCACCCACAGTGGCTGAGCTGTGCCATGCAGCAGCCCAGGACAAAGCCAGAAGCCTGACTGCAAAACACTGCACGGAGTTTACAACGTGTATTACTGTAGCCAGCTCTTGTCCTGGTCAACAGGATGCTTCTGCCCACACTAGATCCAAGACGTAGTTCAGTCCCTGTGGCTTTAAATTTCATGTTCCGTGCTCAGCCTGACAGTAAAGGGTAATTAATTAGCACAGGGCTGGTTACATTTTAATTAAGCATTTGCTTCAGCTGTGCTTGGGGGATTGCTTGTTGTACCAGGGGGACTGTGAGTTGGGCTGAGACCACCAGCTCTGGGATGCATAAACAGCTCACAGGCGTGAGCTGGTAATGGGAACCACTTAGCTGAGATGCTGAATGGCCATAGCATTGAGTGGTACTCAAGAGATAAACATTTCATTATGTTTAGAGAGATGCAGTAAAGGACATGAGCAAGATCAAGGTAAGATAACAGAGCAATAACAAGGCACAGGACAAAAATAGGATGGTAACTGTGGAGTGGCTGGAGCATAATGATGCCAGGTTTAGCAAGGTCTCTGATCAGCCCTTCCTTTATGCTCTGACAAGAGGGGAGCCTGGTGGCAGGGGCCATAACTAAAAAAACATTGCCAGTGCTTTGTTACTACTAGCTAAAGAGCAGCAATCTCTGTGGTATATGCTCCTAGGTGTCAGGTTTGAAAAGCCCTCATTGGCATTTAACTAATAGTAAAGAATGAATACTTAGCTTTAATCACGCATAGTTTTAATCCAAGCAGGAAAACGTGAATCGGTTTTGTACTAAGTCATGAGCATAAACTTCAAATGGATAAATGGGAACCAGTTAGTACAATTTATTTAGACTTCTACAGGGTCTTTGAGAAGTTCCTTCATTGGGGGCTTCTAAAGTTAGTGTTTGGTGTGGCTGAAAGGATCATAGCACCTCATCCGAGCAAAAGGCTCTAAGTAACTTCAGTGCCATCTCCTCTGACCATCTCCTGACCGTCTTTATAGCACAAACTGTTAGATTTCCCTCTCCAATCTTAGTGTGTGTTGGCGTGGGCACTTCCCCCTCTTCATCAGCCTAATCACATAATTAGCACTCCTTTGGAAAAGGAGTTGGGAAAGCACTGGGAGCACATCTGGCTGTGCAGCTCTTCTGGGGCTGGGTCAGCACGGTGGGGCAAAAGCAGAGTGAGTAAGACAGTATGAGCGAAGCAAATGTGTGAGAGGCAAACGGTGCGAAGTAGCTTTCACACGAGTAGAGCCCTGAAATGCTGCTTTTTCTGTCAGACACAATCAGGTATCTTCTCCCTGCTGCTGACTTTGGCTTAAGAGAGGAAACCAGTGAGAGGCCCCTCTCTAGAAGCATGTGAGACCTGAGGTGAGTGATCGAGGAAGGCTCAGAGGGGACCTTATCGCCCTCTACAGCTGCCTGATAGGAGGATGGAGTGAGATGGTGTCAGTCTGCTAAGGCAGAGAAGGGAAGAGCAGCAGGAATCTCAACAGCCTGTAGGAGACTGAGGTTAGTGTTTTCCCAGTATTGTATTTTACAAAAGTTCTTGAAACACAGAAAACCCGTTCAGTAGATAGATAACAGGGCAGCATCGGTGGTCACAGTATCTGGAAAGCTGTATCCTTAAACTCCTGGCCTTACGTGGTAATTTGCTGATTTTTGGTCAAAAGACTTGGTGTCTTGGGTGAGTAGAATGCTCCCACCTTCCATTTGCAAGGGGTGAGGAGGTGCCAGGACTTTCCAACAGGGTATGGAGCATCCAGTAGATCCACTAGATCAGGCGAGGTTTAGAGCACTCGGACCCAAAGGAGTAGTCTCCTTGTGCTCCCTCCCCATCCCAGCACGTGGGCACGCTCCCGGCTGACCTGTCAAGTGCGGATCCTGCTCGTGCTGCGAGGCAGTTGTTGCAGTTTGTGCTGCTTGGCTGAGGAAGGGCTCGGGATGAGCCGTGGAGCCATCTGCTCCTCCAGCTGACAGCCGCCTGTCAAGAGCAGCTTTGCCGGGAGAGAAGCATCTCGCTGTCACTAAGGAAAGGTCAAGAAAGGGGGGGCTGCGAGGTTCCTCCCTACTTCCACCATCTTTAAATCAGTCTCTTCCTTGCATGTTCTCCTGTGGCTCAGGCTCTGTGTCCTGGCCTCTGGTCAGCATCTTGGGAGCAGGGAAACGGCTGCACTGAGCGCCTCACCTCTCACATGCTCTTGGTGGGAGAAGGAGGTGCTCAGGGTTTGAGTTCCTCGCTCTTCCCTTGCTCTGTTCATCTCTCGATGCTGCCTTCTCGAGCTGAGGAGTTCCAGAAATGGTTTGCCTTGAAGCGGGCTCTGGTGAGGGTTTGCAAATGGTCTTTAGGAGGGTTTGTTAGCAACTGCTGGACAAAGGCCTCTGCTTTTCACATTTGCAAAGGATAAGAAGCTTCAAGGTCTTTAAAGGGCAGGATTTGAATTAAAGATGTTGTCAACAAGTATGAAAAATGGCCCAGCAGATAAGAAACCTAAAGAAATTTGACTAGGACGAGATCAAGATCTTGGTCCTGAAATAACCAAATGCACAATATAAAGCAGTAAAAAATGCTGCTTAACAAACGAGATCTGCAAAGCCACATCACGGTGGTATTGTGGAGCCCGGATTAAACAGGAGTCCACAGCATGATGATACTGATAAAAGGAGAGATAATTCGGAGTTCTTTACCTTCCTAGGAGTGTAATCCTCAGGACTTTTGATGTAACCCATCCCATCAACTACAAACCGTCAGGCCTTGTCTGGCCTGGAGTATCCATCTAATGTGGGACACTGCATTCAGAGCAGCTGTGGGCCAGTCAGTCCAGAGGAGCCTGGAAAACAAGAGAGGGCACTGAAAGGGGGAAATCTTACTGGAGAGAGCAGGAACATCTGCTCTATGGGGGACAGGGTCCACAACGAGGAAATGAAGGTTCTAAACCAGGAGGAGTATCTTACTGGAGAGGGTATGAAGGCACAGGAACCAATTGCCCAGGGAGGTGAGGTTCAGTCCCAGGGAAGGCCACTCTTAGGTGCTCACCAAGCCACTGCCCTGCTGGGTTGCCTCATCAGTGTTTCCCAAGGGAATACCAGCTCATGTCGTTGGGGAACAGGGATTTTTAGCAGAACACCTTTTTGTTGGCCAAATGAACCAGGATTCTTCCTTTAATGTAGAAAGCGTTTGTGCTAAATGGGCAGTAATTTCACCAATTTTATGCTCCATTATCCCATAGAGCAGAAGAAAGCGAACAAGTACCTTAAGCAGATAGACATGAGATAACAGAATGATTTATTTTGAATGCAGAATTTATGTTCATCAAGGCCTGTGCTGTCATTTCCCTTCATATGCTGAGAATTGCAGCCAAACCAAGTACCATGGCTCAGCTCTGCTTTGTGCTCATTTAATTTGTTCGTAATTAATATGTCCTACATCCTGCAAACCCAAGCAATAGCATCTGAGAGCCTTTTTTCTCTCCCTCAGTAGTCAGTAAACAGGCATCTGGCTGAGATGAGCTTGGCATTGTTTAACCAATAGACAGTTGTGTTTTATGGGATTGTGGCACACTGGGCTAAATTCCAGTCCCACTGGAAATCCCTGGTCCTGCTCCAAGGAATCCAGGATATGGACAACAGAGACGTTGGGGCCCAGTGTTTTTATTCTCCCATATGGAGACAGGCTGAGAACATTGGGGCTCTTCAGCCTGGAGAAGAGAAGCTGCATGGAGACCTCAGAGCAGCTTCCAGTGTCTGAAGGGGGCTACAGGGATGCTGGGGAGGGACTCTTCATCAGGGACTGCAGCGACAGGACAAGGGGTGATGGGTTCATACTGAAAGAGGGCAAGTTCAGGTCAGATCTAAGGCAGAAGCTCTTCCCTGTGAGGAGGGTGCTGAGGCGCTGGCACAGGGCGCCCGGAGAAGCTGTGGCTGCCCCATCCCTGGCAGTGTTCGAGGCCAGGCTGGACACAGGGGCTTGGAGCAAGCTGCTCTAGTGGAAGGTGTCCCTTCCCGGAGCAGGGATCGGAACTGGGTGAGCTTTAAGGTCCAAGCCAAACCACCCTGTGATTCTATGGTTTTGGTGGGTGGATCCATCCATGCCCTGTTGACAGCTCTTCACTGGTACAGGGGATGTTGCTTTAAGCTGTTGGCTGTTCTGGCGGGTGAAGTGTGGACTGAGGTGCTCCATGCCAGGCTGTGAGACAGGAGGATACAAAGGAGCAACTCAACATCTTGTAGCTAGCCTGCTAACTGATATATTAACTACAGATACTGAGTTTCCAAAACCTGTTTCTAAGGTGGCTGCATCTGCACTTGGTATTTCTATTGCACATGCAGTCCTTGTACCTGTTTATTTGGAGAGCTGGTTGGGGTTCCTTAACAGGCAGTGCTTGATTAGGAAATGATGAAGATGCTGTGCTTCCAACTTGAGCAATTTAGGATGAAGTTGCACAAATGTCCATTGGCCTGGCTTTGGCTGGGATAGTTTTCTGCCCAGTGGCTGGTGCACTGCTGTGGTTTTGGCTCTAGTCTGAGAATAACCCTGAGAACACACGGATGGTTTAGTTGTTGCTAAGTACTGCCTGGTCTAAATCAAGGGCTTTTCAGTCTCTCCTGCCAGTGAGGAGGGTTTATACTTCATTTTGTCTGTTTGAGGTGAGCATCCCCTTATAACCTATACTTCCCAAACAACCTTTCCAAATCCTTTTCCCTGGAGCACTTTACCAGGATCTCACTGGCAAAGTTGTTCTTCTGTTGGAGACAGGAGTTATCTCTTCTCCTTATAGAGTGCATCCTTATACTTGCTGTCCAGGCCAGTAATGTGCATTAATAGAGCAAGAGGCTCCTTCTCCCAGCGGCGTGGGGATAAGGAGCCGGAGCTGCCTCAGTCTCCCTGCTGCTGCTTCCCACGCTTCCCCAAGTGACAGAAACCTTTCATTACAAGGAACGCTGGATTCCAAAGCTTCCTGTTTGCATTCAGAGCCATTAATGAACCTATCCTGGTATTGGCAATGGAAATGGAAATCATCCCTTTCTCCAGAGGAAGGCCAAGGGAGAGGCAGGGATGTTTTGGATGTGCCGCAGCTCCTCGTGCTTTCTGGGGTTCATGACTTTGGAATGTGAATGTGGTGCTGGTTCCTTGCCAGCTAACTATTCTGTATGTTACAGGAACATATTTCTGTGAGGGCAGATGGTGTTCGCTTGATAGTCAGAATAATACATGAACAGCAGAGGAGATGTGGGTTGATTAAATAATTAGCATACTGTGACATTCTATTGCTTCACTGTAACTTAAAGCTGGGTCAAAATACGGGGCTGGATTACACCTCCCTCCCTCCCTCCTTCCTTTCTGTCTTCTGGTTGCTTTTATGTTCACTCCAAAGGGAAGTTCGAACGGGAATTCAATCCTCTCGGCCTGGCATGTTCTAGAATAAAAGTCATAATAGAAAGGAAATGAAATTTTGCTAAATGAATTGAAGTTGCCAGGCAACCCCTCGCACCCAGTGTAGCATCTACTCAAGCAGTTATTGCTGACTGCATGGCACGCATCAGGGTTGAGACCAAAACAGATGATCTCAGGAAGCCAGGGCAATGAGGACTAGCAGGACTGCAGGCTGGTTTTCGGTCACTGTGGCCATCTGAATAGCTCTTTGCCTTCGCAGCTTGTTTATGTGTCCACCAGCAACGTAATCAGTTCATCATATCGATTCCACTGCTTCCTGTCCCCCTGCTCTTGTGTTTTTCAATAACAGTAATTCCAGGCAGTTTGCTGTCAACCGAGGGAGAAACAGAGAAAACATGCTTCTCTCAGCAAGGATATCATTGTTCACTAACCAAATACAACCCAGCGGATTACTCATCCTCCTCTCCAAGACCTGTTATCTATTCTGGGGTTTAGGGGACTTTCTGGGAATAAAACCAAGAGAGTTGTCCCACTTAGAAATCATTATCTTGTAAAGCATCGGTGCTGATTAGAAAAAGAGCGTTGGCTGCTAGGTAAACACTGGCCAGGGTGTAGGGGAGAAGTTGCCATGGTACCTCGCAGGCTCAGTGTCTGAGGCTTCAGATGTGTTGTACCTCACTAGGAATGCAAAGGAAAGACATGAGAGAAGTTACCTGCTACTCTGTGTTAGTGCTCTCTCCAGTGCAGTCTTCTGGATGTCCCCAGTGCTGCCGCTCTAGTGTCTTACAGTGTCCAGGAAGAGTCCCACAAAGCTGGTAAATCCCATTTTCTTGTTTCGATATGAAATGAATGCTTCCCTGCTGCTGGCACTGCTGAAGGTGAGGATTGGAAGTTTATGTTTGGGAGCAGTCACGGCAAAATTGACGGGGGGAGGCAGCTCCTGGCCTCTGCTAAGGTAGCTGATGCTGGGAAGGAGGAGCAGTGATGCTTCTGGAGCAGCTCGAGAGGATGCATGTTCTCCCTGCTGCATTTGTCTAAAGCTAAAAGGGTGCTGAGGCGCTGGCACAGGGTGCCCAGAGAAGCTGTGGCTGCCCCATCCCTGGCAGTGTTCAAGGCCAGGTTGGACACAGGGGCTTGGAGCAACCTGCTCTAGTGGAAGGTGTCCCTGGCCTGGGACAGGGTTTGGAGCTGGATGATCTTAAGGCCCATTTCAACCCAAACCGTTCTGTACTTCTGTGATTTCAGAACTGGACCAGCTGAGTTACAGGATTCATTTTCTCCCTAGTGTAATGGAAGGAAGAAGTTAAACTGCATTCAGAATCCTCAGCAAGAACAGATACATCTTTTCATCTAGTTACTAACATCTACAGCTGTCATCAGAGGGGTTGTTTGAAAATACAGCAAGTTCTTCTTCCTTCTTGACCTCTGGAAGGCCCGAAAGTGCCAAGTATAAAGCATTCACTAGCTAGAAAACATTAAGAGAAACGGTCAGGTTCATACCAGGGTGCTTATTTGCAGATAGTGAAGAGGACAAGCTGTGAGTAAAAAGCAGATGATTTGTAAGAGTGCAGTTGGAAAAGTACGTTTATTGCACTAAGCTGTGATTCTGAAGGTCTGGGAGGGCTGTGGGTACTCAAATGCAGTTGAAAGTCAGTGGGAGCAGTGGCATGATCAGCATGCTACTGCAGCTGGGGATGCTCATTGCAGTTTGCATCAAAACCCTAACCAAGCAGACAGAATCACCTGCACAACGTTCTGACCAAGCTCCAGATGTAACTGACTCTGTGCCCTCATTCTCTTCATTTTGCTTCATCACTAACTACGTTCTTATAACCAAAGTGAGGGGTCATCACGTTAGTGGGATGTGAGGGTGGGTTAGGACTGAACGTCAGCACTTGGTTTGAGAGACCCCTGAGACATGCAGTAAAGCAGTTACTATATGTTATTCATACGTGTGGATCGCAGTCCACATAGGTAAAATGGCAGTGGCACAGAGGGGTTTGATCATGCACCACGTGTCATTCAGTAAACTTTGTCAGTTACGCTCCTTTAACCTGAAGGATTTAATCTGAGGAGAGACTCAAAGGGTGAGATTGATTAAAAAGCTCACAAAGAGACCATCACTGATACATCCCTAGTGATTCATGTCTGGTCTCCATTTTCTTCTGACTACTGATCTAGTAAACCTGATCTTGAGATTATTTCCCAGTGGCAAAAGTCCTGATTCAAAGAACCCATAAACCACCCCCTACCCGAGCTCACCCCTTTGCCTTATGACAAAAGCATCTTTTTGAGGCTTTTATGCCTCTTTCTCATGCTTCACACCAATTATAGTGAAAAAGAGTTTATTCTCCTTTATTATATCTGCATATAGTTTGGTTTTCCCCATTAGTGGCTGTTCAGCCACTGCAAGAGTTCCTTGTTTGATAACCTCTTTCTTCTTTCCATTAGCTGTTTGAATTCTGAAGCAGAGGTTGCTACCAGCTCTACCAGCAGTACCAATAAAACCTGCTAAAAACCCCAAGAGAATGTTTAAGGTTGCGTTCTGGATCTTAGCATCCATCTTCTGATGCTTTACTGAGAAGGTAAAAGATGTGCAGGAAGCATATGGCTGATGTACTGCTCTGCAAGATGCTGTGACTAGAAGTGCTGAAACACGAGACGCTGACTCAAAGGTGAATTTATATCTACCCCATTATATTTGCTTGGGTTGGTTCCAAATGATGGTGGAATGAATTTGAAAAGCTGCTTTTTCTATCTGCAGGAAAGCACAAAAGCATCCAAACCCCATCTTCAACTTCTTGCCTTCCTTTGGCGTTGCCAAATACTCATTTTCTCCACTTAGAAATAGGAAATTTCCTGGTGCTTTAATTTGTGCAGCACAGAACTCTTGCTTCCTCTCTGAACTTGCCCATGGCTTTCATGAGAAGAGGAGCAGTCTGATTGCCCCTGTGCTCCCATCCTGCTGGACACCCCACTGGATAGCTATGGGAAGCTTCCAAATATAAACCTAACGCTCCCTAGCTGTTTGCCAGCAGTGGGCAGGTCTAGACTCCCTGAATAATTCAGAGAGGTTCTAAGTTACTCTCGTTGCAAATGGCCTTGAAAAGGAAAACAAGTGGTTGGTTTGGTGGGGCCCCAAAATGTCCCAGCTGCGTCCCTGAACGTGTCTCCCTTCCCTTCCTCTCTGATAGCAGGGGAACACAAGGCTTCCTTTGCACGTTTCTGCTCAATTTTGTGTTCTGTTAGCAAGGAGAGGTTTATTTCAGTCTACCAGAGGAGATCACTGATGCCCAGAGGAAGGGCACTCTCCTTTGAGGCTGTACTGGATTTATTGCATTAACCCTGTTTCCCTCTGGAAAACTTGCTTGAAGAAAGCCAGCAGCAGGTCAGGTCCCTCGTCACAGCTGTACTTGGGGTTTGCATTGCTCTGTCAAGCCTTTAGCCCTCCCATTTTCTGTTTGTGCATTTATTTGCTCATGTGCTACACATGCAGTTTTGGACGTACAAATTGAGTTTAAAATGTCCAAGCCGGGTGTAATGATGAGATTATTACTGATACCATCAGTGCGGTCTTACTCAGTGTTGTACATTTATTGTCTGCAAACAGGAAGCCCTTTTCCTACAGGAGCCTGAGGATTCATTTGGGGTTTTTAGACCCTGCGCGTGTGAGCTTGATACAAACGCTGTGCTGGTGCCAAACTGCTGCTTGTACTTGCAGAATGCGATTGAAGGAGACCCACTGAGGTTTTAGGGATTGGCACCGTCTGAAGTGAAATTGTAGGTCAATCATATACTGCACCTATTTCACGGCAGCAGCTTCAAAATGAAGTAGATAGATAGCAGTAAAAGCTTTCAGTTAATAAATCCCCATCAATCAAACAAGTTGGCCTTGGTTTAGTTCTCGTCATGGTAATGAGTTATAAAAATTACTAATGACCAATCCTCTTGATTTTCGAACAGCTGAGAGAGCAAACACGGCTCCTGCATGAACGCCTCCCCTCCAAAACACCTGCAGCTTCCTGTGTTCTGCATGTTTGAAAACAACCAGGCTTCCCATCTCAGAGCAGGCTGATTCCCAAAGCATGGATTTCAACCACTAGTACCTGAAGGTGATGGAAAAAGCCCTCCATGTATGGGCAGGTTAGTGCGATACGAGTCTTTGGAAACAGGTATATTTGCAGGATGCTTTGGGATATTGAAAACTGATCCAGGTTTTTAAGACAATTGTCCCCCCAAACCAGTACTGGCTTATTATTTATGACTTGTTTATTTTTTGCTCTCTGCAAAGTATTTACTGAGGAGCTTTTCAGCCTGGGAGCGTTCTGTCATTAATGTTATCCTCAATGATAAGCTGTCACGAGGTACTGGAGTGAAAGACAACATAATAAACAGCCTGTGGCATGTGCTGGAGCACAGCCATCCGTTAATGGCTCCACATATGCAAACACCTTCAGTAACACTGGTGGTTTTATTACCTGGGAGGGGAGGGCAGGCACAAATGCTGATACAGATGTAAAGAAACAGGAAGCTAAGTGTCGTTAGTCACCAGTTCTTTCATAGGATAGTTTACTGGAGCCAACATCTCCTCAGGATCTCCCCTCCACTCATTCTTTAATTGATCAGTTCTCTCTATGTTTTTAATATGTAACTTGGATTAAGAACTCTAGGATAAGATGAAAAGGGGGAAAGTTGCGAGGAAAGAGAGGAATTTAGAGTGAAAAATCCTTATCTTGTGCATAAAGGGTATGATGCAGCTCTGGAGGAACGCATTCTCCGGTTTTCTGGTTTGTGCTTTAGGCTTCATGAGCTGCATGGTGTTTGGAGGCAGTGCATAATTGATAAGGTATAACAGTGACTCGATACATTTCTGGCACCCTTTGCATGCGGTTGGTAACTGAGCTAAAGTGTTTAGCCAAGAGGTGACAAGAGAATTAGTACCTGTCACCCTGAGCCCCACAAAGGCTGGCAATTACATTTCCGAATCTTATTTCCGCACGTCTGGGGAAGACTCAATCACTCCGAGCAGCACGCACACGAAAGAGCTTTCCAAAGAGACCTGTATATAAGTCCATCAAGCAATACCGTCTGCTCAAGCAGAAGATCAATTTCTAATTCAATACAAAGGCTTTATCTTAGATAAATACTTCAATTGCAATCATCCCAGCGCCTGGGAATGATCGGTGGCCTCTGGGAATCACACTGACACTTTGGTTCCCTGTATTAAAAAGCGGCTTAAACCTGGGACAGTGCTTGCAACGAGTAACATGAAAGAAAGCTTTTTATACCAAAGTGTAGAGGAGGGTCAGATTCAGGGTTGAACGACTGCATTACCCGGGGGGAACTGTAGGGATCCTTTTGGTTATTTGGTGCAATTTAATTACAAGGCAGGCTGTGTAGAATAACATAGCAGAGCCTATCTTTTTTAACAACAAAATAGAAGTGGGCTTAAGATGTTTTCTGGGGGAGCTGTGTATTGCAGGCTCTTTGCCATAGACCTGTGCTTAGCTCAGGAGGCCATATGCCTCCTGGAAGACAGAGAGCAGTGCTGCTTTTGGGGGGGATCCTCCTTTCATTTGCAAGAGTTGTCTTGTGTCTTGGCAGTGGCATTCTCTGTGGTACCCATCGAATGTGCTTCTCTGGCTTGTGTCTTCCTTTTGGAGTCTAAAGACAACATGAAGAGTGGAAATGAGAGGAGTAAATGGGAGTGGGGCTGGAAGTGGACACCTAGGCGTTAACAGCAGGAAAATGATGCACGTGAAGGACAAGTTAGGTTGAGGGAAGCCTTTGTTCCTGTCTCCAGAACAGTTTTCAGTGGCCATGGGGATAGGGAGAGGGCACCACTTCTGCCTGGGAATTCGAGAGTCTTGAAAAGGTTTGTGGGTGTATCTGGTGAAGCGAAGCTTAAGAGCATCGGTTTAAGTATGGCACAGCTTACTTGTGGTGTATGGATATCTTTCTGACACATTACAGACACCGTCAACTTGTGTAGCAGAGTTAGCAATAAGAAGTTCATTATGGAAGTCCTGTTAGAAATGCTGCATGTTTTATTGTGGCTGTAGCCTTTGAGAGCACCAGCGTTTTACTGGCAGCTTTCCATTAGGAAAATATTTACAATCTTAATTCTAATGCGATTAAGTGCTCTGCTTGGGAATTTTTATGGTCACTAATTAGGTTAATACTGATCATTAGCACACAAATATAATTAATTTCCCATAGTATTAAAATTAATCACATGCTTAAAGCTAGATTAAACCAGCCAACAGTGAGAAGGAACAATGGCCTGGTTTCTGATTTCACTGCCTCAAGGCTTCCCAAATAAAACCTTCACTTACATTACAGGGGTGGGCCACCTGTGTTTCAGTAACTATCCATCAGTAACAAACTAATTAGAGTGTAACGAAGAACCAGGATTTACAGTCCACAAGTTGTGAGGGAATTAGTTAATCTTTTGGGGGGATACAGGGAGAATTTGATTCAGCTTCTATGCTCTTGCTGCTTCTTTGCTGAACAGAGCTAAGCAAGGGAGTCTGAAGAGCAAATCCCCCCCCCACCACCTGTGAAAAGATTATTCCAAAGAGGTCCTCTGGGTCTGTTTGCTTCCCCATGCCATTGGAGGGATAATAGCTATCAGGCCAAAGAGGATCAGCAAAGCTAAATATCTTTGCTTTAGGACAGTTTCTATCCTGATGCTTGCTGATCCTTCAGCTTACTAAGACTGGGAAAAGAGGCAAGAACTCAAAAGCCACAGCTTCCCTGGGTCTTCTCCCCTAGGAACCCACCCGAGAAAAGCTTTAGAGACCCTTCTTTGTATGTAAGCCTCTCCATGTGATTCTTTCCATTGGAGGTGCTGGAATCACTCCCTGGATTTAACAGAAAATGTAATTAGGGTTAACCTGAATTTAAATAATTGCTCAACTATTAAATAGCTATTAGCGTGCCCTATCATTTGCTATAAGACAAATGCAAATGTATGTCACTGCATCAGGCCAGGAGAACACAGACGCGGAGCTGATAATTGTTACTGTAGTTCCTCACCAGTGAGACCCGAGAGGTTTTTGTCCTTATATTACAAGCCCCTGTGTTTGTGGTAATTTACTGCTGCTACTGGAGAGGCCAGGGTGGGTGTTGGCACAAATATAAAGGCATATTCAGTCTGCGTTTGCAGAACAGATTTACTTTCAGTGATGCAAAGTGGAATATGCCCAGAATCAAAGCTCTGAACATTTTCACATCGTTCTATAGTAACGATCCCATCCTGCTCCTATTAAAGATTCAACATTTTAATGAGCACTGAATGAACAAGAGCTTTTATCCTGGGCTCCAGAAGTGCACCACGGCCTGTAAGAATGCATGTCATTAAGAATAACTGCAATTAAATGTAGCATCATGTAAGTCTTTTGTAAATGGGCTGCTTGTGTAAGTACTTGGAAGTTCTAAGTTTGTTAACTTTGACCTCCCAAGGCTGTAAAAGGGCCCCTTAATATGCCAGGCATTGAAATTAACTGTAGAAAACTATAGAGCAGCTGAGTCAAAAGAAAGCAGTACCTAACGACGTAGTGAAATTCAGGAGGTAGGTCTAATCCAGGAGTATTTTTACATGGAGCAGGCCTTGGTTTCTGAGCACTGTCACCATATATCGAGAGTATGGTTTGATCTTTTTAAAATCACGTTGCTTTGAGGGCAGATGAAATTTCTTTTCTTGTCATTTATTCCCTCGGTGTCAAAGCAGGAACTGCAAACACTGGGCTAAAAGAAAAGTTATTTCATTTCCTTGCAGCTTCTGTAAATGCATTTGTGTCCTTTCTTGAACCTCTTTTCTGTAGCTCCTCAGAGCCAGTCCCTTCCATGAACAGCAGCTCACTGCTCTGAACTCTTCTGCCTACTACGGCAACAGGGCCTTAAAACGGAGTGGGAAGACTCTGGTACCTCCAGGCTGCCTGGTAGCAAATAAACGGAGTATTTCTCTCCATTCAGATCAACAGATTCTGTTCTCGCAGCTTAATTCTGTTCACCGCCCCGAGGAGCAAGGAGGGTGTTTAGCAGAGGCATCGTGTGTTGGTGATCAAACCACCCCCGATCCCTCCCCAGGTTGCATAAGTACTGCATGCACACAGCTGCAGCCTGCCGCGCGCAGGAGCTTCAGCAGCAGCAGCAGCAGCTTCCCTTCCCCGAGGGGGGATTTTGCCGGTGGAACAGCACTGGTACGGATTCAGCAGCCGCACGCCTCCTCTCGCTTCCCACGCACCCTTTTGTACGGTCGCCATGGAGCAGCGGGGCAGCGCCGCTTCGCAGGTCGCAGCCCGGTTAGCCTCTGCTGAGCACGCTTCCGAAGCGGCGTTCTCTCCCCGCCCGGAGACAGGCAGAACCTATTTCTTCGAGCGAAATGCAAGCCAGGTGGAGTAACGTGTCTGAAAGCTTCAAACTCAGATCCTTCGATTTTTCTTTTTTGGCTTTAGGATCGTAATTTATGCACATAGGAAAGGGAAATGGGGCTTTTTTTCTTTCTCTCCCGGTCTTTTTCCTCCCCAAAGCATCACAAAAACCCTTCATCTTTTCCAATAATATTTTTAAAAGGGGGATGGGGGTGGGGTGGGTGTGTTAACCCATGAAAAACCGTTCCAGCAATTTTATAACAAATCATGAGCTAATTTTTCCCCTTATCAGCTGTATAAGGACTATCTGCTTAAAAACTGTTGATTTGTCTAACGCAGCATGAGCAACGTGTGGTAGAGCTGGCAACAAAATCACAGCTCTGCAGTGCCTGCCTAGTTCTTCACTGAGAAAACTATTCTTTCTCTCCCTTCAGCTCCTCACCTATTAGAGTACACATCTTGCAGTCCTTCAAATAAAGGACATGAGTTTTACAGAGCAGGCGTGGTCCTGACTTAAGAACCCTGTTTAGGCTGTGCTCTGAATCAGAGAAAACTCCAGTGAAAACAAGCACATACCGGGAAAGCAAAGATCCATTCCCCACGTGTTTTGGTGCTTTTGGTGCTTTTGGTTCCCACAGATCAATATGGGCCTGTTTAGTGAAAGGCACTGACAGTTTCAAAGCAGACTTCCAGGCTGTGCTGCTCCTGTGCAAGGGGTGGTTCACTGCAGCTTCCGCGGGGGACCATAAAGGTCTGTTGGATTTAGATTTTGACTTGTTGCATCTCCCTGTACTGAACCAGGGAAGTAACAGAGCCAGTAGACAGGGGAGAGGTAAGTGGTCATAGATTACCACTGTTGAAAGAGGCTTTTCCTGTAAGCTCACTCTCCCAAACAGTAAAAAAACCTTGTCTGAACTTTGCAAAATGAGACCAAGGATGGAAAACACTGGGCAGATGTTTTACATGTGGCAAACCTATAGGCAATCAGAAACAAAATACGATATGTCAAGTTGGGCAACCAAACCCATGGAGCCTTAAAAGGCTCACCCCAACAGACAGAAAAGCTCTGTGGTCATTCTCAAGCAGCGCTGACAGATGCTCGCTTTTCCCAAAGCAGGAAGTTTCAGAGGGTTGGCATTTCACTTTGATGTTGTGGCTCAGACCAGCTTTCTATCCATTTTTTATCCGTGTCTCCCTGGGGTCACTCTGCCCCCTGCACATCAGCACGTAATTGCGTACCTTCTGTTCAGTCACCTGTTTCGGGCTCATGCAGGACACAGAGCAGGATGTCATCTTTAAAAACAAATGTCTGGTCATTAACTGGGAATGATGCTCACTTTGCTGCTCTGACTGGTCTGATGCAGTTGGGACATGGTGCCATGACCAAGCACAGACTTCTAGAAGACTGATAGGTTTTGTGGCAAAACCTGTGAGTGGGGCTTGCACAGCATGCGTCTTACTTTGCATAAAGCTGGATTATCTCTCCTCCTCTGGCCTTAATCATACCACGTGGGCACGGAACTCTGCTAAAATTCCCCAGCATAAATACCTGCAGACGGGCTGTAGTTCAGTTAAGGACTTTCAATTCTTGAACCTGTAAATCTCTCCCCAAAAGTATGGACACTGAGACAGAGACATCCAATGACTTGGTCACGGTAGTACAGCGGGTTGGTGGCAGCAGTGGGGATACCGAGTTATGATTCCAACCTTGTGCACTAGATCCCAGTTGTCTGGTTTCTATCATTGTATTTTCTGAAAGGTGGTTTTGGTTTTTTACGTTTGTGGGGGTTTTGTAGGGGTTTTAGATCAGATGCTTGTAAATGAAGTTGCTGGCTTAATCAGAAATGTATTTATCACCGCCTCTGGCTCACAACCAAGCATACTGTTATTTTTGCAACAGGACAGCATGTTCTTCTCATCCTGAGGAAAAGTTAATTATAAGTGGCAGGAGAGTTATGTCGTGATTTTGTTGTGACCAGTTGGCCCCTATTATGTCGTTTTTGCAGCAGGCAATTAGTTTTCTGTCATTTGGACTAAAAGCATTTACTCCAGTGAGCTGCAGTTTTAGTATGCTGGTAAGAAGCAGCAGGGTAGATTTATAAAGCTGGTGATCAATGGGAAGAAATAATCCTAATGGGCATGTTTTAAACCTAAGGAAGGATAAAAAGGCAGAAAAACCACCGAACCCCACTGCTTACGCTTCAGTAATAATCAGGTGCCGAAGCTACATGGTATTTACATATATACATATGTATATATGTAAATACACAGTATTTACATGCATATATATACATAGCAAGAACACTCTGTGATCTATAGCCCATCACGTTGTTAGAATGTAAGCTCTAAGCTCTGTTTGCTGCGCTATCATGGTAGCAGAAAGCTCCCACTTGGATACTGGCTTCCTAGACTTAGATTGCCTTGCCTGAGAGAGCTGTGCTCTGTGCCAAGGAAAAGGTCGAGTAGCACTAGTCGTTCGCATGGAGTAAACGCTGGTGCTGGTCTGCTAGGCTGAGTATGCTGGGTTTCCACTTGTCTGAGGGCAGTGTTAACATATAGCTGAGTGGCAGAGTGTTTCCGTGCAGCATCAGGCCCCGTATGTTATCTCCTCTCACAGTTTGTGTATTAATTCATTTACCATAAGTCTGTGAATTTGTGCAAGTTCATTAATTCGGTTTGCATATTAATTCACAGCTCATCAATTGTGAATCTTACCAACTTTAGTAGCTAAATGAGTGAGTACTTGTTTCTGTTTCAAACCATAGAGATGTAACAGGAATCCCAGTGCACTTTCCATAGAAAAAACTACTAACCCAGGGGAACTCAGCCACCAGAGGAACATTGCTGAAGATGAGATCTGTTTGAAAATAACTCCCCTAATGGCTTGTGGAAGCAGCTTTTCCATGGAGAGAATGAACAAAGCTGAACTGTTTTACAGTGGTGTCATCTTCCATGTTATGAATTGCCTGGTATCAGTGTCACTGTATTATCCATACCATGAAATGCATCCTAGAGATGTGCCTTGCGTTTAATTCGCGTAAGAAAAATCTGCTCCATTGGATTTTCGTGGCTGGGCAAAGTGACCTTAGTACATCTAGGCCACCTAGTACATTTATCTTTAGGGATACAGAGCCCTGCTTCAGGGAACACTGCTCCTTAGGCCCATAAGAAGCTTTTAAGCCACCTATCACACCTAAGTTCTAGTGCCCTGGGTGGTACAGAAAACCCAGTACCGGGTCCCTGTACGCTGCATAGTTCCCAGCGCTTTCCCAGCAGACCTTTCACCCTTAGCTATCTCTTTGTACCACTGTAACATGCCCGATGGCATGCAGTGTATCAGTAAATGCTATGAAATGCACTCTGATGGACTGCATGTTGCTCTTATATGAGACATTCTGAATAGGAAAAGGTCATGTACACAACAATAGCGGCTTAGGACCACAGAGGCATTTCACGAGACCAAAACAGAAACCAGGGTCATGCACGGTGTGGAGATACTCGGGCTCTGCCGGCTGACCCCAGAGCCACAGCATGTCCCCGGTCCTGTTCCATTGAGCAAGGTGGTTACAGCTTCTATATCACCATTATTTATGTGAAATGAAGGAAACCTCATTTCCTCATCTTGCAGCAGTATTGTGGGGATCAGTGCAATGGAGGTGTAACCAAAGGAACTTGGACTAAAATATCCTATTATGCAAAAAATGATGAATCTCATTAAATAATTTAAAGGAGGGCCAGACCCTGCCCTAAACTATAGGGGTTTAATTCCAGTAGAGTACTTCTCTCTTTTGGAGAGCCACACAGTCTGCAGTTAGAAGGGTATCAAAGACAAGGCTTGGAAGCAGGTTCACATGAAATGCAGGGCCAAAGACTGACCTACCAAGGGCACTAAGTGTGTGTGGAGGAGCAGGAACGGAGGACACAAATGATAACCAGCAGCAAGGCCCAGTGACTTTGGGAGAACTGGCAAAGAAAATAGTGCTGCAGAAATACAGCTTTCACTTGGACCCCCTCTTGGACTGAAAACGATTTTGGGAGCCAGCAAGACTTGCCAAGGCAAAGTAATTGCAGATTGAGATCAGTAGTGGAGAGGTTCGAGATGCAGGGTAAGATGTAGCTGGAAAGAATGAAAAGTTTCATACTGAAAAGGGACAAAGAAGGCAGAAATTTAGGAAGCACCATTTTAGACAGCTGTGCCTCACAGTTTTAACAGTATTGTAATAAAAACAAGCTTGGAACTGTAACTTGGGTTTTTAGGATATTTGGATTTTTTTTTTAGTTTCACAGATTTGTGGGTATTTCTCATGTTTCCTTTGAGTTTTCCATTGCATTTGTTTCCCAAAGTTACTTGTGTATCTATCCCTCTCAGAAAGTATGTGGGTACTCGATGGGCATGTCATGCATCTGAAGTGAAACACTGTTTTATTTCACTTATGTCCACTGTAAGCTGTTTGAAAAGCAGGCAAATCATGGTATGTCTTTTTGTGGAAGACGTTTAGACGGCCAAAGTGCATTTATGCCAAAGTCAAACTCCCATCGAGCAGAAGGAAAGGTTTTAAAGCAATATGGCTAATGCATTGCTGCCCGTGTTTCCACACATTACAAACACACCTCATCCATTCCCCTACCAAACCAGTCCTGCTCTAGTGTTACTATGCCCTGGCAGCTCTGCCTGGTGCCAGCATCCCTGGGGGCATCATGTTTACTTACCTACTGTTCTAGGGTTGGAGCCATGTCTCTATGGAAATCCTCCTCAGTTTAATGTAAGTTTGCAGTATTTGGATTCCTTATTACCATGGGGGATCAGTAGGAGCAGAGGGTAATTCAGGCTGGAAGGGAATCAAGGAGGTCTGACTAGAATATGTATGGCCTTGGTTCTTCTAATGGAAGAGGCTGGGTCTTGGGAAAGGAAAAAGCAGGCTAGTTTCATGGCTCTTAAGAGGCTTGGTTTACATCCTTCGGTTGCAAACTAACCTCAGACTAGTTGTTACTGCGGGGCTCTTTTCTCATTTGTGCCTGTGTGAAGGCAGAAATGGGTATTTGCATTTCAGAAAACGCTGCTAAGTAACAGCCAGGCTGGAAACGGGGGTAATCTTCAAAATCCCCTGCTTCAGGTAGCAAATCCAAAATGGTTTTAATGAACTCATTCTGTAGCTTTTCATTAATTACCTCAAAAGATGTAGATAAAGCCTGAGTACTGCATGCAAATAATGCTTGAATTCTGTGATTCTACAGCTCTGCTCTTCTGTGGGATTCTTAATCTTGCTGTAATTGTATAAAGGAGTCATCTTTCAAAGAAGCAGGGCTGTGCTTCCCGTTTACATATAATGTGGGTTAGTTGGGTTGTTTTTTCTTTCACAGAAGGAACTCTTTGAATAGGCAATAAAATGTTAATCAAAACCATGTATTTAAACAGGTTCCTGCATTCAACAGTGATTTTAACAATTCTGCCTTTTTTTTCCCTAGGTTCAGTAGTGTCATTAATGCATCAGCAGAATATTTGTGGTGCTATCAGAACAAATTACATGTTCTGGTAGATATTTTAAAAGTAAGAACGGAACATATGGTCAGAAAGAGCATTAAGAACAGCTCTGCTAAGTCCAAAAATCAGAGTAGATCATATGGTGCTGCATACCTTTGGAGTATTTGCGGTAATTACAAGGCATGCTAAACCTTTTCCCAGTAAAAAGAAGCACGAAATTAGATGGATGCAGCCTTTGGAACCCTTGTTACTTTCGAAACAATTTTTACAATACTGTTCCTAGGGACTAAATCCAATGGGAAAGTGCTGAGTGCTCCACAGGCTTGAGCTCTCGGCTGTGCGGGAGCATACACAAAATAAGCCACTGCAATTAGAGCGAAATGAAACACAGATTATATATACTCTGCACAAGCCTCCCAGTAGGAACGGTTAAGGATAGCCATTCATTCCAGAGAGAGACCCTAAGAGGTCTGGCTGTGGCTACAGCCTTATCCAGTTGCTAAGGGGACAGTGTTTGTCAAGCACTCTCTTTTGTGACTAGAGACTGTCTGCCTTCTCTACCGAGACCAGTTTCTCCTCCTTTACATGCAGAGCAGCTATACAAAAGTACTCTGTGCAATCCCGATGTGACAGCTTCAAGCTCACCAGGTTACAGGTGGGAGGGCAGAGAAACAAAAGCAGAGGATCAGAGAGAGCACTAAGGGCAATTAGAGGGAGATGAAGAGTGCGAGCAAAGGAAGCTGTTTCATGGCAACGGGAATGACTTTGTCAAGGTTAGCCAAGAGCAGCGGCTGGGGGTAGATTTGGCCAGGGCTAGTCAATAAAACAGGCCTGGCACACACGCTGTATGTAACTAACACCGTAAACCACTGTGCAGATCAGTTGTCATTTCCCTTTCCTCGGGAGGACTTTTAACTCCCTGTGCTACTGCCACTGCCTATGCGTGTACTGCTTTTATGAGCTACCTGGGCCTCAGAGAGGTGAATCTCTCCTTCCCACTCGCGTATCCTCAGGGCCAGCTGGTGAGAAATCTGCTTTAGCACTCTGACAGGAAAACCTTTGTACTGTTCGAGCAGTTTGAGATTGAAATGTTTTAGTAACCAATGCTGTGTATGCTACATATGCAGCTCGGTCTCCATTCAAGCCATTTGCAGCCTCTCATCTCTGTCAGATCAGGGCGTGAGAGCAAGGTCATTATTTTTGTGCTGGCATGAACCAGACCCGTAGGCTCTGTTAGCATCCTGGATGCTGTTCTTTCTAAAAATAGCCCTCCAGGAGAGCTGGGTCGTATCCTCCCATCGCCTTTTAATATTTTAAGTATGAATAACGGAGATTGGATTTGGTTTTGTTCCATTTTATTACTTTTGATAGCTTTTTGATGGAGATTTGTTCCATTAAAAAAATAGGCATGGCTTTCTGGACGGCCGTTTCTTCATACAACGTATTTGCCTGTTTCCATCTCATTATTACATGCTATGGTTTCTCTAATTAGAAGTCCACGTAACTGTTCTGTAGGAAACTACAGTAATTCCAATCCGCTTGTATGGTGGGAGGCTCCCGTGTGATACCTGTCCTTGGAAAAGCAAGGGGGGTTTTGTTGTTCATTTTTATGTTGTTGTTTTGTAGCCGAGGGGCTCGTTTTGCATCCTCAGCTGGAGCTGTGTGGGCTATTTGTGGAGCTTTGCGGTTTTTAGCCTGATTTCCTAAGCAAATGAGGCTTATGTGAACATGCTCTCTTTGTCAAATGGAGGAAGCTTCAGCTTTGGATCGGTTGGTCAAGTTCATCAGGATCCCAGAAATAATTAGGTTCCTTCTCTGTTCACGGAAAGTCACTTCTGCATAGAGAAAAGAGTGTGAAATTATTGCCCCCATTGAAGAAAAGGCCAGAATTAATCAGTTACGACAGTTCATCATTTATGCTTTTTGTTCTGCAGCTCCTTGGCTGCTCAAACAGCAAGGGCAATGCTCTGGAATAATTGCAACACGTTCTATTATCGCTGGGGATATAACAGAGGATGTGATGGGGGTGAGCTAGGGATGTCCCACTAGGAGGGATGGAGACAATTAGCGCAGAACTACATCTGCAGGAAGCCCGCTTCATTAGTTCAGCTTCTCATGGACAACCTGGCATATCTGCCTGGATTCTGGATGCATCCAGCACAGGGCTTTTTGGCACAGTTTTGGTTTATGATTTCTGTGGTTTGTCTGAGCACACACGCTCATTGACAGGCACATTTCCTTGGAACTGCGCTTACCGGTGCTAGCTGTATCTTCATGATGCTTTTGTTTTGGAACAGTGCGAGGCAACGCAGCGGAATCATGTTTACTGTAGGAGCTCAATCCAGTGAAGCTTTTTATGAGTGTACCAGTAAGACTCAGTATATCTAATTTGTCCATCTCGGCAGTCCGCGTGTGACTCGTGGCTGGAGTAAAATCACGTTGTTATTTAGGCACTAAAAATCATGTTGTTATTTCAGTTTTCAGTTGTTGTTTCTGTTCAGATGCATTGCCCATAGATTAACAGTGAGAAAACATGGGTTGGGCAACAATGAAAACGGATTGAGGATCTGAACAAAAGCCTTTGCTCTTCGCCTTAGCTCACAGGAGCTTTTCCAACCGTATCCTAGTTGGAAATCTGACTCTGTGGAGTCCCAAAGTCAGCAGAAGGAAAGTGCTGCTGGAAATAATGTTTTCCAGTTTCTCAGTCATTTATTCCTCAATGCAGAGTTACACACTGAGTGGTATTTGGCCAAATCGTTTGCTTCAAGAGTCAGGTTTATGATCCTGTTCCAACAGCTGCAGACTTGAGGGTATCTGGTAGATCGCTCTTCCCAGCTGCAGCTCTGCAGTTTCTGTCAGAGGGCCCAGGCTGTCTTTCCTAGCTTTCAAAACCTATGAGGAGCTAAATAACAGTCGCAGATTATTTACACAAGTGCCAACAACTTGCTAATGCAAACCTTGATGTTGAAAGGTCAGGTTTTTAGTGCCCTAACAAAGAGCGCTTTGCGTGAGAGACTAATCGGAATGGACGTTCAGTGGCAAATCTGATTGGCAGTGTTCATAAAACTGCTGCCAAAAGTTCCTGGGGTAAGTTGTAAACTGATATCCCGAATCAGTTAAGGCACAAAACCTCATTACAGTTCTTAGCCATCTTTCCATCTGCTGGAGCAGTAACATCTTTGGGAGATAGGGCTTTGGGAGATGTTTCAGAGGTCATGGGTGATGTTTTGATGTCAACATTATGGGTTAGAGCTTTTGAGTTTGTCTCCTTGCCTCTTTGTTTCAGCATCGCCACACCTGATGCTTTGCTTTCCTATAAATGACCCACAAGGGTAGAATAGGACCGCACATCGCACTGCTTCCTTCTGGGACTTTTGCAAGGCTCCTGGCTAGAACACCAATCAAAATAAGCCAGAACCAAACACACGCAGAACTTCAGGTCTGTGGGAGTGTTGAGCTGTTCTGTTTCCATTCCAGCCTGCAATACACCCAGAGGAAAGCCACACGCACACACAGGTTGGTGTGGGTGCGTGCACAGACACACACCCCCACCCACCTTGGAACATGCCATTAAGTGAAAGGACCAAATATTCAAACTGAAAGGCTTTCTATGGATAAAATCAAGGCGGCTCACTTAAACGTCAATACTAAGATTATGGCTAAGGTGGAAGAGAAAATCCAAACAGGTTTGGCACGGATCGTGCCTTAAATGTGCAAAGAATCCATTTACAGCAAGGCTCAGAGAACTCAGAACTGTGAGGTAACCTCACAGAAAAAATTTGCTGCTTTGGAGAGAAATCAGTGCAGAGTTCTGCGCAGAAAAAGAAGTAATTCTATAGAACAAACATACGCACACAAAAATGCGCATCAACAGTGGCACTGAGGGATATTAAACAGACTTGGTCTTAAAATGGAATGATTTCCCATTTTTTATATGTATATATATATATACCCACATAAAAAAGCGGTACATGTTCCATCCCTGGCAGTGCTCAAGACCATGTTGAACAGAGCCTTGGGCCACGTGGTCTAGCATCAGGTGTCCCTGGCAATGGCAGGGGGTTTGGAAAGAGATGATCTTAAGGTCCTGTGTCTAGTTTGTCTATTAGTGACTTACCAGTTCTACTTAAGCTCTCGTGTTCAGCTGCAGTCACGTTTGTGCGCAGCTGTCTGCAAATGGCAGACTCGTAGCATCACATGTAAGTGCTATCAGCAGAATGAATTGCCCGTTGGATTTAGTAGGAAGCCTATGACACAGCCAAACGGATCAGCTGCACTCCTTTTATGCAGGGGAAGGATGAAGCTATAGCTCACACTGTCACAATTATGCCATGGGAACAAAACAAAAATAGTCAAGATTTGGAAGTTTGCTCAAGATTTATCCCTCCTGGTAACGGTGAAAAGTGAGGCTCTTCTGGTGGTGGTGGGCAGGAGTATCTGATGCTTGAATAAAGCTTAGACATTTTAAACATGTGCTTGTGAAACTAAAGCACAAATAGAACTGATCTGATTCAGCACAGCTCTGCAAAGTCGTGTTTTGGTTCCTCATATGTATTTTTCATGCTGTTTCTTTATCGACATGGAACCGTGTTTGCTCCTGCACCTGGTTTTCCAAACTGAGCAAAGCACTGCTTCGGTAGAAAATCACTGCTTTTGTGTTGAGAAAACGAACAGCCTGGACAAAGAGTGCCCATCGTAATGTCGCTAATTCACCAATGTATCTGCCCCTCACCCTCAAAAAGAGCCTGTCCAATGATCCAGACTTCTGCACCCCACTCTGTGAATTGCATCTGTGAATCACAGAGATGTGGTACATGGGAGACTCTGCAAAGATTCGAGGGGACTCTTTAAACACCTCACAGACTGAGTCCTGGGTTCTGTATGGGGGGACGCCTGTGCCCCAGCAAGTTTTGCTCGCATTAGTGCCTTGTAGTCCCTTCGTATGGGGATGCTGCCAAAAGCAGGGGGAAAAGGGAATAAAAGTAATAATAAAGAGAAGAATAACAACTCTAACTGCATACTTGATCCCCCAGGAGCCTTTATACAGTAATATCATCAGAAAGACGGCTATCAAGACAATCCAAACGGAAAACTCCAGGGCTGAAACACTTTCTAGGAACGGCTGGAAAATCATCGGGGCGTCTGAGGTAAGTGTCAGTGCTGGCACAGAGAAATGTGTTTGCCCTTAAGTTCTGCTGACATTTTCTCTTTGAAGACCCTTTTCACAGTTGCTTCTTGCTTGGACAAACGTCTGTCACGGGGGACCTGTGTTTTCCAAGGTGGCCGTTTCGCTCAAGCGGCCTTGGCTTTTAAACTCCTCCCTTCTTCTGACTGAGGTGAGCAATGAAACCGAGACAAGGCGTTGATTTTTCCATGCGAGACAGCATTCCTGAAGGCTGCGAGACTAACGGAGAGGAATGCTTCTGGGATCTGATGAGTGACTTAACATTGGGCAGAAGGATTATACTGGTACCAGAGGCCTTGTGAGACTGTTCCTGGGTTTGGCAGTCCAAACAAACCTATTTGCAAGTACTAACAGGTTCGGTTTCCCTATAGCTTCAAACGCTGCCTGGACTTTTGTACACAGCAAAAGAATTTCACATCCATCCTCTTTGCTCGGTGTGCTGCTGGTTTTGCATGGAGCTTCTGGGAGGTGAGGAGGAGAGTACTGGAGACTGCGCCCCAGACTGCCAGGGGAAGGGAGGCTGCTCTGAGTGTGAGGCTGCTGTGAATTCGGAGGTGTTAAACCAGTTTTGGAGGTACATGGAGTGCTTGTGTATGTGGCTCCAGGTTATCTCAGTTTTGCAGCCCCAAAACCATAGGGAAACCGGCTGCTACGGTTGCAGAATGTTACGGTGAGGAATGGAGGCCACCAGAGCTGAGATTTATGGTGTCTTTATTCACCACAGCATCCTGATTCACTCTCGAATGCCATCTGTCTTGTGCAAGAGTCAGATGTACGATGGGAGGAAGAAAAAGAGCGTGTGAGCGTGCAGCAGCATCGTGTTGTGACGTGTCCCCCCCGTGCTGAGGAGCAAGTGAAGGCTACACGGGTAATTTTAATGCTGACAATTCCCGTCTTCCTGCTGCTTTACTTAGCAAAAGTGACACCTGTCCTGGGCTGCATCCCCAGGGCGTGACCAGAGGTTGAGGGAGGTGATGCTGCCCCTCTGCTCTGCTCTGGTGAGAGCCCGCTCGCAGCACTGTGTGCAGTGCTGGTGTCCTCAGCATGAGAAGGACACGGAGCTGTTGGAGAGGGGCCAGAGAAGGGCACCGGAGCTGGAGCAGGGCCTGGAGCCCAAGTGTGATGGGGAACGGCTGAGGGACCTGGGGGGTTCAGTGTGGAGAAGAGAAGGCTCAGGGGGGACCTGATGGCTCCCTACAAGTGCCTGCCAGGAGGATGGAGCCAGGAGGGGCTGGGCTCTGCTCCCAAGGAACAAGGGATGGGACAAGAGGAACCGGCCTCAAGCTGCCCCAGGGCAGGTTTAGATGGAGCTGAGGAACAATTCCTGTCCCAGAGGGTGCTCAGGCATTGGAACAGGCTGCCCAGGGCAGGGCTGCAGTCCCCGTCCCTGCAAGCGTTCGCACAGCGTGGAGACGAGGCCTCAGTGCCATGGGGCTGCGGTGGCCTGGGCAGCGCCGGGGCACGGCCGGAGCCGGTGCCGGCGCGGCGGAGGCCGCTCCCCCGCCCGCTCGGCCCCGCGGCTCCCCGAGGGCTGCGGGAGGAGTCACGGGCCCGGCCCCTCCCCGCCGCCTCCGCCCAGCGCTCCCGTCTCGGGGCCGCGCCGCCCGGGGAGCTGCGTGCGCGGCGCCAGGTCCGGCCCACCGCGGATCATGGCGATTGACGGTAAGTAGGCCAATAACGGGCTCCCCTCGCCCCCGGTCGCCCCCTTCCTCTCCCTCTCCTTCTCCCTCTCCTCCCCCGGGCACGGGTGGCGGGGGCGGGCTCCCACCGCGCCGGGAGGGGGGGGGCGCGCCGGAGCCCAGCGGCTCCCCCGGAGCCGGGCTGAGGGGAGCGGCAGCGGCGCCTCCTCCGCTCCCGCCGCACCGCGGAGGGGCCGGGCCGGGCCGGGCCGTGGGCGCCGCGGTGGGGACTGGAGGAGCCCGGAGCCGCTGCGGGTCGCCCTGGGTCGGGGGTCGGCGGGGGCTGATGCGGCTCGGGGGTGTCCGGAGCACCCCTTGGTTCGGGTGCAGAGGGCAGAAGGTGCGCAGCGATTTCCAGCCGTGTAACCCGGAGAGAGACTTTGGAGCCGCTCTGAAACTGAGCGTCCCTGGGAGCGCGGATGCCCCGGGCGAGGCAGGCTCCTGGGAGCTAACGGGCTGTACAGCAGCTCGCGTCCGCCGATCTTCCTAGTCATCACTTCGCAGCAACAAAGCGGCGGTGGGATGTGCCACACACTTGTTGGGTTGGTTCGGAGGTGATCGTCTTCGTAGGCAGGGTTAGAATCCGAGGAGGGTTGGGGTTGGAAAGGACCTTCAGATCATCGGGTTCCAGCCCTTGCACAACGCACGGGCTGGTTTCTGAGCTTTGTTTTGCAGCCTTCCCTCTCGACTCGGGAGGGATTTTACACCTCGTTAGAAATCCTTTTCTTAAAACAAAAATAAAATCCCAGAACTTTATTTCCAGCCAGAGAAGGTCCTAAAGCGTGCTGCTTCCTCGACTTGGGTTCTTCCGAAAGCATCTGCTGTCGTAACCTGAGGAATGAAGGAGAACAGGGGGAAAGGATCCAACTGCGCTTGTTTGTTTTGCATGTGGGATGCTCCCGTGCTGTCAGTAGCCTTGAATTAGTAATTCAGGCCTCTGTAAGGAGAAGGTGCACTGCGCAAGCAAAGCCTTGGAGGCTGTGCACGCCAGCAGCCTTGAGTTGGCCAGCTTTAAGTTGGTTAGGTTCTGTTCTGCCGAAAAGCCCTCTTGCTGTTATCAGGAAGGTGGCAGAAATCTCTCCTGGGTCTTGGCTTCGTACGTAACGCAAGCTCAGAAAACCCCCACGAAACCCAGTGCTTCAAAATCTGCCTCTGTTTTCACTTCAGGTGGCATCATCCCAGGTTGTTCCAGTTGTTCGGAGGATTTCGCAGTCTAGCCTTGGCAACTGATGCAGCCCTTCAGAAACCGCCCAGCTGCCTTTGTAGACACTTATGTGAAATTGCCAAAATGGCACTTAAGCTCTTGAGAAGTGCGTAGTTTACACAGTGAGATGTGGAGTGGGATTGAGAAGCAGGATCCAGTTGTGAAAGTGAGCTGCTAGGTCTTGGTTTAGTGCTCTTCCTGAAGACAGAAAATGCAGTGGGTTTGCTGCTGTGGGCTGTAGCAGGTGTGCAGCATCCTCGTTGCTTTCAGCTAATTGTCGTAGGTTTGTTAGTAGGTGTTACGGGTTTCCTTCCGTATCCCAGTGTTCTCTCCTTCCCGTTTGTGCCTGCCTTGATTGTACTCTTTAGCAGTACTGTTTCCTGGCCAGCAGTGTTTAAAGCTACGAGTTTCATTTGGGTGAATACTGACTCTTGAAGTCAGGATCAAACCAGAGGACTCATAAAGTGTCAAAATACAGCATTTACATGGTGTCCAAGTACACTTGTAAACGTATTTAAGTAAGCAGGAAATACTCTGCTAAGTTTTTAAAGACCCTGCGGTTGTCCACATTATTTTTTAGCTGCTTTTTTGGGGGTAAATTTAATGGGAAATGAGCAAGAGTGAAAACTTCTGATTGCAGAATAGCTATGCAGTCTGAAACCCCCCTCAGTGACATGGTTTAGTGGCGGTCTTCACCGTCCTGGAGTAATGGTTGGACTTGATAATCTTAAAGGTCTTTTCCAATGTCGCTGATTCTGTATTTCTATGATTCCTTCAAAGCAGGACACACTCAGTTATATTTGAAGAGTGCACAAAACTGAAAGAGCTCAAATTACAATAGGATTTGTTAGCTGCAAGGAATCAAGTGCTTTGGGCTGTTCTTACACAGAAAGTCTGTAAGTACCATTTCCAGTGTCATTTTGACAGCATACCAGTTTGCATGGGTTCTATCACTAAGCCCCCAAGGTTTTGCCAAAGTGAGGGGTTTTTAGCAGGGGTTATGGAGAAGCAGGAGCCATTGGCCATGGCCACTGAGGGCTGTCATTCTGGTCCGTGCTTTCTTACTTTTCATACAATCCCGGACTGGTTTGAGTTGGAAAAGACCTTAAAGCCCATCCAGTTCCAACCCCCTGCCACGGGCAGGGACACCTTCCACTAGAGCAGCTTGCTCCAAGCCCCTGTGTCCAACCTGGCCTTGAGCACTGCCAGGGATGGGGCAGCCACAGCTTCTCTGGGCACCCTGTGCCAGCTCCTCAGCCCTCCTTCTTTAGGGAGACATCAAGTCTATAGCATGCGCAGGTCAGGCAATCTGAGATTTGTGAGGGACCAGCAGAGAGCAGCCCAACTGGGAAAGTTCTGGCTCAAAGGACATTAAAGAATTGTGCTTCCAGTTCTTGTTTCTGTATGGTTGTCTTCCAAACCATAATGTTTTAAGTTGCGAGGTTATTTATTGTTTAATACTTCCACTTCTTCGCAGGGAAAGGTTAAATTCATGTAATACAGGCAGCTTGAGCATGGGAAGGATGGGAAATGTGGTGGAGAGTAAGGCCACACTGGAAGCAGTAGTAAGACCATACTGGTGGGCAATCTGAGGTTAAGTGCATGCTTTCTCTGAGGCAGGGTTGCACATTTTGCCTATCCTCATGAATCTGTTTTTACCAGGTTCTTGGGCCGCACTTGAGCTTGGTTTAGTGTGATGTTGGCTATAGAGACGTGTACGTTTCCCAAGGAGGGGAATACATTTAGAGATGAACCTCTGTGAGCTGAGTCAATTCTTTTTGGTCCTGAGCTCTCTAACAAGGTTTTCCTCCTTCTCCTCATTTTCCAGCTGCTTGGCTGGGAGCAGGGAGCTGCGGCTGCATGTGCTGTGCAGGGATTTACGGGCTGGTTGGCTGTGTTTGTGTTGTATTTGACTGCTGTGCTTTTTATGAAACATGGAATCCTGATAGTATTAAGATCTTAAAGCTTCCTGACAATTTGGGCTTAAATTAGCCAGTGAATTGGTAGCGACGGAAGGCTGGGGCAGAAAATGAGCTGTTTAATTATGTAACACTCATTTCCTTGGGAAACAAAGACAGAAATTACTGAATGAACCTGCGTCTTGTTTACGGGCATAAGAAGAGGGAGGATTTAGAATGCTGCTTCATACAGGTTATGTGAAAACTGTGTCTAACTGCAAATTGCCAGAATCCAGAAAAGGAAGCTGAAGAGCACTGAGCTGTGTACAGTGCCTGGGTGTCGTATGTGCGGCTCATCTGTTGAATCCAAGCTGGGGAGCAGTTTTAGCCTGACTCCCAAGTTACCTGGGATGTTCAGGTGTCACTGGCGCAGGTACTAGAAGGGTGTAAGGTAATACAGAGGTCCTCAAGTTAGCACTGACCTGAATTGTCAGTAGTGCTTCTGAATGCAAGTTGGTAAGGGTTGAGCAGCAGCAGCAGCAGTATGAAATAAAGCCTGAACATAAGAAGCTGTCTTTCATACTTATGCCCACTTTTAAACACATTTGTTGAATAGGGGGTGGATCAAATGTCAGGATATCAGATTTGATCAGCCACGCAGAATCTGTTTAATGCTGCCTTATGCTCATTCGCTGTCTGTAGTGAAAACTGTTCAGTACCTGGTATGAATTGTCATCGTGAGGATGATTCCCTGCATCATTTGCTGATGAGAGTAAAACCCTGTGCCATATGCAAACCCACCAGTTTTCTGATGGGATTTGTGTTACACCGCCATCACTCTTGTGCTGTAGATCTACCGAAATAAAGGAAACTAGATGATCTTCAAGGTCCCTTCCAGCCCTAACTGTTCCATGATCCTACGCAGGAAGCTGTCAGGTCTGTGTTTCCTTCTAGAAAACAGAGTAGGCTACCTCTCAAAAGAAAATACAGTAATCTAACCTCTAATGCTTTAGAGACTTCGTTTTGAGGAGCAACCTGTGGGCTGAGATGGAGCTATCATACTTGATTGAAGAACAGTTGACGTGTTCGGAGTGAAATCCTTCCTGAATTCTGCTCATGTTTAATGCTGAGTGCTTTTGCAGATTGGAACTCTTGGGGTTTAGGATGGGCATGAGGAACGCAAACACACAGTCACTAGCTGACTGAAAATACAGATCCCCATCGAAGTGTAGGGGATCTGTAAGAGAGGGAGGACTCTTACTGTCTTGTGGAGAACTTTGAGCTGCTTTAACCATTGGGGCATGTTTTCTCTTCACCTTACTCACAGCCTAATTCAACTACAGTTCTTCCAGCTTTTGTAATGAGTGCTGTGAGGGATCCGCAGCTGGCACACTCACACTTTTCCTTGCGTATTGTCGGGTTTTGAATTGCAGAAGGCAAAGGTCCTGTACTGAGTAGAAAACCAAACGTGCACCTGGGGACTGAAGTGGGTTTCAAGTCCTTGTGCTTCCTAATTTTTGAGTGTTTAACGGCTGGAGGTGGGAGGTGTTCTCTGATTGCTATGTAAATCTGCCTCTAGAGTGACATAGAGAAACTTGGAGATGCTCTTGCAAGTTCATTGTGAGCCAGCAAGTGAGTTTGTGACCTAATAACTCTTGTGTTGGGGGCTCCAGAGTACTGCAGGTGGGATCTCCCGAGGACTGATTAGAGGAGGAGAACCATTTCCCTCGACCTGCTGCTCTGGTTGGGGGGGTGTTGTTCTGGTCATTCTGGCTAGAAAGGAAGCTGAGATGATACTGTTTTTGTGATGCTGTTTTCAACGTCTCTACTTTGTGCCATAGCTTGGAAAATCTGCCCTATCTCCATTGCTTTTTGGCTTCTGTAAAGCCAGGGATGCGCTTGCCTCCGTTTCAGGGAGCGTAGGATCAGATGCAAAACCTGTTTGAGAAACAGCAGTACCTATGCTGTGCTTGATTGCCACTGATTGCTGAGGCACTGATGAGTACTGCTGGTTCTGTTGATGACAAGTATAACTAAAATGAAACATTTTCCAGGTGAAAATGAAAAGTTAATGTTTGTTGCGACTTCTGTGGTCGGAAAACGAACAAAATATTCCCAGCTTAAGTGAGGGCAGGTGGATGACTTTAGGGTAAGACATTACTGGATAGCAGTCATTTCCAATGGTGCTAGCAGGAAGGCAGTCTTCACAGGAGGAGTTTTGCTGAGAGCTGATTGCTGACTTTTACTCTTGAAAACTTCTGGTCTTGAGCACGTCTGCCGCTAATTTAATTTGGTGCCTATTTCTGTTATTAGTGGGTTAGACAAGTAAGTAACTGTTCTTTATTCACCTGCTTACACCCACCATCTGTTGCATCTATGTTTCCAAGGGTCTTGTTCTATTAAAGCACTCGTCATATGGAACCCGTGTGTGTTTTTAACCATTTTTATTGACTTCTGGTTTTGCCTTTCTCTGTGACTTGTGTGGTGGGACAGAACTGCACAAAACAGACAAGATGTGGGCACATAATGAATACGTAAAATGGCAAATTTGATTTTTTTAACTTGTTCTTTCCTAGGGAATTCCAACACGGTTTGCTTTTTAATTTGCTTTTTTGACTACTTCTGAGCGTTCAACTTCAGCCATGTCATTTTGTATGTATGCAGTATTACTTGCAGAATGAACTGTAAAGAGGGTACTAAAGGCATGCAGAGGTGTTTTAACACCCTGGGTGGGGATGGCCTGATGAGTATGTCGGGTATGCTGTTCTGTGGAAGCCTTTCCAGCTGTTGCTTATTTTCCTTTCCAGTTAGCTGTCTGCTCATTGAAACCCGGATTCTTCTTCAAAGTCACCTCATGGTATGAGGCTGTATTTCAAGGACTATATTTGTTGCTATAAGTAAGCCAGAACGCTTTCATTATGGTTGTCTTTTAGAACAGATTTGTGATACGTTGTCTGAAACAGCCTAGCATAAGAATGGGTTTCCTAAGCAGCTTATATTCACAGCGAAAGCGTTAGTGGTTTCACATGCTCCAGACATGTTAACCTTAAGTGTGTTAGGCTTTATCACTTGCATCCCCTGTTATGTTTCTGCACCATAACACCTCTATTTTATGCATTTGCTGCACAGCACTGTTTTCTTCTCGTTTAACAGCCATAGAACCCCAGCCTGGTTTGGGTTGGAAGGGACCTTAAAGCTCATCCAGCTCCAGCCCCTGCCACGGGCAGGGACACCTCACACTGGAGCAGCTTGCTCCAAGCCCCTGCGTCCAACCTGGCCTTGAACACTGCCAGGGATGGGGCAGCCACAGCTTCTCTGGGCACCCTGTGCCAGCCCCTCAGCACCCTCACAGGGAAGAGCTTCTGCCTTAGATCTAACCTGAACTTGCCCTGTTTCAGTCTGAACCCATCACCCCTTGTCCTGTCACTACATGGCCTTCTAATCCTGCATGCTTGAGACAGTGGCCAGCCTGACCCGTGATCTGGAAGCTGACTGCCTGATGGAGGGTCACGGAGCAGGAGTGAAGCAGCTCTGCTGAATCCATGGCCATGTCTGTGTGTGTGTGAGCAGCAGCTACTCCTCTCCTTTGACAGGATGGGCTCTCTGGGGCTGTAATGAGCACCGTGCCCCTCACCTTGTTCATGCTTCTCAGCCTGCACGGTGTTGTCATTCACTGGAATTTCATGGATTTGTCAAGGGAAAACAATAATTGTCTAATGTTGAATAAAATGCGAAGTAAGTGTTCATTGAATTAGTTCAGGCTCCTGCAAATGCTGATTAAAACACAGCTCTCAGTAGGAAAGAGGTTTATCATATAAAAAGTATGTCCCAAAACTTACACCCGGTGACAAAGACTTCTATCACTGCAGTGTAATTTTCCGCTGCAGCTACTAAGATGGGTTTGTTGCTGAAGCGAAGAATAAGGTGGTTTTCACACAGTAGCCTAACTCGCACCCCAGTATCGATACTGGAGCCAAGGCTGTGTGACATGGTTGTTAATGGGATGGAATGGCCCTTGCTGAGCTTGTGGGTGATTAATTAGATGGAAGGCAGGGGTGATCTCTGGTAGGTGCTCAGCAGGCTCAAAGAATGGGCGGAAGGGAACAGCAGGAACTTGAAGGACAACTGAAAACTCCAAGCCTGTGCAGCACTACAGGCTGCAGACACACTGGCCAGGAGCAACCTGTCTTTCTTGTTCTGGGCTCCTCAGTGCAAGACAGATAAGGAGCTACCAGAGAGGGTCCAGCAGAGGCCACAAGGATGCTCAGGGGTCTGGAGCATCTCTGCTGTGAGCAGGGATTGCAGGAGCTGGGCCTGGTTAGTGCAGAGAAGAGCAGCCTGAGAGGGGATCCCATCAATGCAGGTCAGCATCTCAAAGGTGGTGCCAAGAGAATGGGCACAGACTTTTCAGTGGTGCCCAGCGAGGTTGTGGAGTCTCCCTCTCTGGAGCCATCCCAAACCTGCCTGGACACGTTCCTGTGTGCCCTGCTCTGGGTGGCCCTGCTTTGGCAGGGGTTGGGCTGGATGAGCTCCAGAGGGCCCTTCCAGCACTGATGTGCTGGGATGCTGTGAACTCTGCACAAAGGAACTCGAGGGTCCTGGTGATCAGGGAGATGAAATGGACCAGCCCTGTGCCTCTGCCCTGTATCCAGGTGTCTTAACCCAGTATGAGAGAGACTGACAAACTGGAGAGACTCCAGCAGAGCACTGCCTGCGCTGCTTGGGGGGGGGCTGGAATACACGGCACATGAGGACAGGCTTGGAAAATGGCTTTGTGTGGCCTGGGGAGACCTGAAGGGGACTCTGGCTGCAGCCTTTCACTCTGTAAGGGTGTCTAAGAGGCGAAGGTGGGTTCTTCAGGTGCACGTGACGGAATGGGTGTCAGCTACTGTATCTGGTTTGTGTGGTGAGGTTTTGGTAGCTGCAAGAGATTCCCCTGTGTCCCACAGAGCCAATGCAGCCGGCTCCAAGATGGACTGGGCACTGGGCAAGGCTGAGCCAGCTGGCAATGGTGGTAGGGCCTTTGGGATAACGTAGCTGGGAGGTGGAGAAAACACCTTGCACAGCTGCAGCCAGGGAGGAGTGAGAACATGGCAGAGAAACAGCTCTGCAGACACCAGGGTCAGTGCAGAAGGAGGGGAGAAGGTTCTGCAGCAGAGATTTCCCTGCAGCCCATGGTGCAGCCTATGGGGATGCAGCTGTGCCCCACAGCCCGTGGAGGTTAATGGGGGAGCAGATTTCCACCTGCAGCCCATGGAAGTTAATGGGGGAGCAGATTTCCACCTGCAGCCCATGGAGGTTAATGGGGGGGTGGGTTTCCACCTACAGCCCATGAAAGACCCCATGCTGGAGCAGGGGCATGCCCAAAGGAGGGTGTGACTGTTGGAGGATTCATTTGGGAGAAGTTCAAGCAGGACTTGTTTCCTGTGGGAGGTTTCCCACGCTGGAGCAGGGGAGGAGTGTGAGGAGTCTTCCTCTGAAGATGAAGGAGCAGCAGAGACAAGGTGGGATGTACCAGCCCCATCCCCTGTGCTACTGGGGAAGAGGAGGTGGAGAAACAGGGAGTGAAGTTGAGCCTGGGAAGAAGGGAGGGGTGGGGAGAAGGTGTTGTAAGATTTGGTTCATTTCTCATCACCCTGCTGTGGTTTGATTGGTAACAACTCAATGTCCCCCAGTGGGGTCTGTTCTGCCTGTGCTGGTAACTGGTGAGTGTCTCTCCCTGTCCTTGTCTTGACCCACGAGCCTTCTGGTGTATTTGCTCTCCCCTGTGTGGCTGAGGAGGGCAGTGACAGAGCAGCTTTGGTGGGCACCTGGTGTTAACCCAGCACAGGTACACCAAGGGAAGTCCTGAGTGGCAGTAAAGAAGTGCTCTCAGTGAGAAGGGTGACACCTTCCCTGCTTTCCCATAGGAACTGGTGGTGCCCCAAGAGGTGATGGGGTCTTGGTCCTTGCAGAACTTGCTTGGTTGAGGCCTAGAGGAACCTCCTGTAAAGGTGGTCCTGCTCTGAAGTCTCTCAGAGCACCAGAGCTCATTCCCAGTCTAAGTCACTCTATGATAATGCCTGTGTTAGATTTCCTAGCCAGTTATTTTTGGCAGCTAGAGGTGGAGGCTTAGCTAAAGTGAAGACGTAGAACTTTGAATTGTAGTAGTTTTAGAAAGACAGAACTTGACAATGGAATCGATTCAGGTGGTACTTTACCTTGTTTGATGTACAACTTCTACCCTTCTTGGTGTGGCAATCGTCTGGGCAAACACAGACTTGGGATGCGCAATCTCTGTCTCAAATGGAGAAGGTGAAACTCGGGGTGTTTCAGCTGCCTCTGTAAAACAGCTGGCTGTTCTGATTGTGCCAGGCCTTTGAATGAGTTTGATTTTAGAGTGACGAGGTGGTGGTTCTTGCTCAGGAAACCCCCTAAGTTTTGTTGGGTGTGCTGTTCTGAAATGATTCCATCCCGTGTTACTTCTGTTGTCTGAAATGATGAAGAGCTGAATGCCTCAGCTGGGTTTTTGTGTTCTCCGATTACATTTTGGACAAGTATTACGTAGTTTTATATGCAAACTCACCTGGAACTGTAAACTGTTAAAGAGGAGATCATGTTCATAGTCAAGGTGCAGTAGAATTAACTCCAATTCGTATCTAAATCAAACTTAAATTTTAAGTAACTCTAGAGCGAACTACCACTGTAGTCGAATCACTTTCAAGTAACATTTCAAGACTGCAGAAGGTAAGGCGGTTGTGTCACTGAACCATTGCGATTTGTGGGCTAAATGGCACAAAACCAGGCTTTTCAGGCTGAAATGTTAAAGTAGCAGTTGACCTCTGGCTGTCATGCACAATGCTTTCATGTTTTCAGTTCAGCTTCTTCCAGTGATCACGTTATTCAAAGCTGAGAGACTTGTTGGCAATTGGGAAGATGGAAAACCTTGGGCTTGTTTGTTAATCTGTGAGTAAAAGCAGGGTGTCAGTAGTGTGTTTTGAAAAGCACTAGGGAAGAGAAGAATCTGCCCAGGTCACTTGAGGATAATATTTCATGTGTTCCATAAATGGGTTGATTTAAAAGAGAAAAGACATTCAACTTTCTGTTCAAAACGCATAGGTCACTTGATGGATTTTTATTTAACCATTGATTTCCATCCCAAAGTAATTTGGGAAGAGTAGGAGATGAATTGCCTATGAAATAAGAGATCTCATTCAGCATTTTCTAACAAAACATAATGGAAATCCTGAGTGAATGAATGTTAAATTGTATACAGAAATATATTGCATAGCCTTGTGGTCAACAGAAAGTAACGTGACCATGAATTGAAAGCCTTTATTTAGTGGAACACCGCAATATTTTAGCATCTAAACTATTGGAAAAAGATACCTTTCTTTAGAATAGTAGGGAGCAATGTAAAATCTAACCCTAAAATGAGTTCTGTAAGATGAGATTTCAAGGTGGTGGAGTAAAATCTAATGCTGCTGCTGTTCTTGGTCATTTCGAGGTGAATCTTTATTTTTAACTGCCTGTCTCGCATCTGTGTAATGAAAAAATCCTCTATTTCAGTCATTTTCATTCTTTATTCACTGCTGATTTTAAGGCTGTTGGGGGAAGAAAATATAGGGAGAGAAGTTCCAGTCACTTGTAGTTTCTCTTGTGTAGCATGCAGGTCATTGCAGTGACTTTAAAGAAGATTGGAATCCCCTCCCAAAGGTTGGGGTTTATTTAAAACGCTTCATTGTAAAAACAGGGGGGTTTATTATTTTTACTTAGTTTCTGTTATGTTTTCATTCCAAAATGTTTCCTGAATGGAAATGATGTTGTCCAGCTTCTAGAACACACTGAAAAGAGGGGATTATTACATGGGTGTTGTACCGGCGATGACTATACACACCTCACAGGATGCTCAGTCTCACTAAGACTTGGTTTCCCATTCAGGAGTATCTTTGAGGCTCGTATGTTACATGACTGAATATGAAAAAGGGTATGCTGTCATAAAATGAGGAGTATTTCAACTTCATACCTCACAGACATTTAATTTCATTTGGAGTAAGTATGCTTTACTCCCATTTATCTGACACCTTTTGCCCTTTTTTTTTTTTCCCTTTAATACGTTCATTTCCTACACTTACTTCTTTAAAACATAAATCTGGCTGCAAATACACTTCCACAACACTATCTGTTAGTGTTATCGATTATGAGTTTTCAGGACTAGTTTATATTATATCATAATAGCCCTTATTATATGGCACAATTGCCTTATTACAGAACGAAGGAGAGGAATAAGAGGTATATAATGCACTTCCATGGTTTTGAGGTGGAAGGAATTTTGTTATCTAAGGCTTGGTTTAGGGTGTTGTGAAGTGTTTGGAGCCTACTGGTGATTCTTACATACGGAATTTTAACGTACGACCGCGGGATGTATCATTAAAAGAGGATCATGAATACTCTAAATGCATTCAATGTAAAGTCATCTTAATTAAGAAAGCAACTCTTCCAATAATTTCTAGGTGTCATTAAAAGAATCTCCTCAGCAGTTCTTTGAGTGCCTGTTCCTTTCTTCTGCAGTGCTTAGCAATAGCTTGTTTCATGTCCCCTTCTGTATCACACCTTCCTTTTTCCACACGGTTGGCTCTTTCCTGTGTGGACCCATTCGTTGTCCTCACTAGGTGCAGTATGTGTTGGTGTTTGTTTGATAGCTGTAATGCTAGCATTAAAATGGGTTTTATTAAAATGTAAAGCTTCCTTTTTCTAGCGTCGATTTTATTGTTCTCGCATGAATGTCTCAAATTGTGTATAGCTGTTTTCTTAATTACCAAAAAAACCCTTAAGAAGAAATTGCAGGTGGACCCAGCCTTTACCATGTTAACAGTATTTTACCGTGGAAGAGACTCATTATTTTGGCATTCTGTTTGGGTACCAGTATAGGTGCTGTTTTGAGACATCTTCTGTAGATGGCTATAGAACAGGAAATTGCTCTATACTTGGGAAATACTAGTGTGGCTTCCATTAACTTGTTTGTCTTGTGATTTCATCTGTAAAACTCTTCTCCCTGCACCATCATTAGCAATATTAAGCCAAAGGTACATTTATTGTTTTCTCCAAAGGATAGAATGTGTAAATAGAAAATGTGTTGAACCGGTCTTCTTCCTTTCAATGAATGGCATGGGTTTACAGCTTTTGCTTTTCTACTCTTTATAAACCTTATCAAGAAGCCAAATACTGACGTACTGAGAAGCCAATCTGATACTATTTTCTCATGATTTCTTTCCACACAGGTGGAGAACGAACTTGTGGTGTACATGAGCTGATCTGCATCCGGAAAGGTAAGCGGTGATTTGGGAAAGGAAGCTTCTTGGCCTTGTGAGTAGTACTGGTGAGAAACCTGCTGCGTAACGTTTCTTGATCTTAGTTCTGCATCTTGGCGTCGCGAAATCTTTTGATCCCGACACTGTCAAGGAAACAAAGAAAAAGAAGGAAATGAAATGTGAAATTCCAAAATTTGCTTTATCTCAAGCAGGAAAAACGTGCTCGTCAAATATTCATTGAGTTGGATGGAAGTTTCCAATGTTGTTCAGCTGCGATAGGAAACCACAGCGATTTGATCTTTGCCTTGTCCAGATAGCTGTAGGATTCTTAATTTTAGAAGTAGTAGTTGTGTCGATATATGTTTAAATGACTGCTGTGATGGACTGGCACGCTCTGCCTGTGCTTCCAGTTGAGATCCTGATGACTGAAAATTCGTTGAAAACAACTGTAGCAGTAATGAAACCAGGAGCATGAAACAGAGCTGTGCTCAAGAGAGGACTTTCACAGGTTTGAAGCTGAGCTGCAGTGACTGAAACTGGGACTTGGCAGAACAGCTCTGCTGATACAGTGATTAGACACAGTTCTGTTTTCTGTCCCTTTTGCCAGCCCTATCCCCCTTTCTGCATGATTGCTGTTGAATATCTGTGTTCTGAAAGCTAATCTTAACCAAAACTCAGAAAAGGTTCTTTGAGGGCTGGTTCCTTGAACTGACTCACTGTCAGTGACAGTGCTTGCAAAAGGTGTGGTTGGAGAGGAGGAAGACGAGACTCTTGACAATAACTGTTAGACTGGCTCAATAGTGTTGTCAAAGCACATCCTACGTGGTGGGAAGTTGTTTTGTTTGACCTCTGAATAGAGCTCAGTTTCCATTGCATTCACTTCGGTTTTAGTAAAGTAACTTTTTGGAAACATTTGCTTAATGTCTCCTAACCTCAGCATCTGTTAATTTTGCTAATTCCTATTCATTTCGGTGATCTTAAGAAAACCCATTTTTCTGTGTTCTGGGTGGCAGTGCTCTATGGGTTTTAGTGTTGTTGCTGGGAAGCTACAGTGAAAGCTCTACAGGGTTTTTTTTTAAGGTTCTGTATTATGTTTGAACATCAGATTCTAAGCTCCATTTGTCATTGATGCGATATTATGAATGTTTTGTTTGAACAACAGTTGCATGAAGCCCGTGTTTTACGTTGGTGGTTATAAATTAACACAGGGATAAGTGAGTAAAAGAGGAATATCCCCCTAGCCCCATTTGTACCCGCAATACGTTGGTTTCCTTTTTTCCTTCATGCGAGTTTCCATGTGTATTCTAACCTATGTCCAGTCATCTTACTGGCAAATTTCCCCCTGTAGTGTGGGAGCGGGTGCGTTCGTGTATCCCTCTCCTTACTTGACGTGTATGTATAAAGCAGAAGGTGCTTGCCATTGTACTATGAATCTTCCAGTCATGTAGTGTTCTGGTTCTTCTGTCTAAGACCTTACGTCACCTGCTAGGCATTTCAAGATGTTTTTATTGTCTGATCAGTGGCTGGGCTCCCGAGGATTACTTTATTTGCCAGTCGTCTCTGCCTGCTTGTTTGCCAGGATGGAAGTGCAAGATCCATATTGTACTTCTCAGAATAGGGAGCCCTTTCCAAGCTGAGAATTCCTGGCTGCCAGCAGTCTGGAGCTGGTCGGATCAGGTGTTGCAGCTCTGTCCTTAATGCCCCTGGGTACTCACTTCAAACTTACTGCAGGGTGAAGTTGAAAGGTTTTGTGGTGTGGAGATCTGCCTCTTTGCCATCTCTTGGCTGTGCTGTGAAAGCCAAGCCTTTTGGGTTCCTGAGATTACTCAGTTAAAGGTTTGCTTCTCTTTTGGCGATTTTCCTAATACAGAGGTGGTTTAGAGAGAGTCGGGAGAGTTCCATTAAGGTGTTCCTCTGGTTATTTGCTATGGACTTTGAAAGAATTTGGTGAACTTGGGATCAGGCTTCAGGAGGATGCATCCTTTTTGTCTGTGTAGTGCTCTGTATCTAGGTGCCAGTCTGCCATGGAGCTGGCTTTTGGTAGGTGCACCAGTACTTTAATTCAGGCTGTTCTCAGGTTCTGTTTATAGAGAGAAGAGAGACTTGTGACGGGCATTTACAATATTGAGGTATAACTGAAGAAAACCCTTTTGTGGCATATTCTCATCCCTGTAGTATTCAGTGTATGGCATGGAAGTGGCACTGAAGCAGAAAATGCATAGCCATATTATTTTTAGGGTTCTCTCACCTTTCATAGTTGTGTGTTTTGGAAACAATGCAATGTGATGCTTCCAACTCAGCAGTGTGTTTGGTATTTAATTCATGGAGATGCAGCTGAGTAAGGTCTGAGTTGCCCAGATTTTTAGGAATGATTTATTAAGCCCTTTTTTTCTTTCGCAAGATGCTCTTTCTATTCTCGTGACAGCCTCTCATAGGAAATTATTCAGCACACTGCCTGTGTGCCTAATACTGGAACAGAAGTGCTCTTCAATATGCAAAAGAAAGAAGGTGCAAAAAGACAATGTCTTTGGCTGACAGCAGAAGATGTCGCTAGTAATAATAGCTGTGAAAAGATAAGAAGGTGTGAATTTTTGTCTTGGTAGAGGTGTATTTTGAGTAGGACTATGTCCTCTTTAATGTTCTGGTCAGCTGTCCTCATCCATTTGCATGTATTGGAATGTGAAGTTGCCAACTGAATTTAGTTCTAATGGAAAGAAAGTCATCTTTATTCATGAGTTTTTATAAGCAGAAACATTGTTTTATTGAAAGTCAGCTGTCTCACATGCAAGTTCTATTACTGGTTTCATGCTAGTCTACACTAAGGAAATGCTTCTGAAAAAGAAACAAACCAGATTTCCCCCTTTCTCCTGTCATTCAGTGGGCAGAAGTTCATCAGGAGAAAGGTAATACCACAGACGGTAGCAAGGATCTTTTAACTAGGTAACCTCACAGTAATGTAAAACTTGATAAATAGATGTTGTTTCTGCTCATTTATAGGTTCAGAGCTGAACAGTAAGAAGTGAAACCACACTTTTTCAGAGAGAGGAATAAAACCTTCATTTAGAAGCACACACAATTAAAGCTACTTCTGTAATACAGGCAGGAAACAGGAATTTGTTCAGAAGTGTGCACTAGTTAATTCGAAGTAGGCAAATACGTGGTTTGCTTCCCAGGCTAGAAGAAACGGTGTTCTTTATTCCGTGAACACCAAACTGAACAGATTTGGGAGATACAATAGAAGCATGGCTACATGTTAAAATTGAAAGTATACATGCTAAATATATATACTATATATTGATCGATTGATTGTTGGCTTGGCTTCGCAGGTGAAGATTTGGGAAGGGCTTACCCGCACTTCCTACAAGTACGATGAGGACTAAAAGGGCAGTGTGGGACTATATATTTATATATACTAAATATATATATACTAATTATTTCCCTCTGTTGGAAAGCTGATCTGTGTGTATACATTTCAGACTAGAGAAAAACTTAGTATGAAGTAAATGGATTTCTTTGACATTATTGATGCCCATACAGGAAGGAAAGTTACATTTCTGTGTGTCCTGGAGTCTTCTGGAAAGCTCCTGGGCTCAGTAACTCCAACTATTGTAGTCGCTTCCATAGCAAGTCTTACGTGTAAGAATTTTGCTACATCCAGAGGCTGGCATTTCTTCCCTTGGGATGTTCACTAACCACTTTTCACTACTCAGTACTTTGCTGTGCATCCGAGGTGCTCACTGCAATCCGTCCGCTGCTCACCGAAACCTGGTTGCTCAGGATTCTGGATCTTGGATTGCCTCACACTGTGCTGTTGATTGTCGTGGTTGATAGGAAAAATGATTTTTATTACGTGGATCTTTGTTTTCCACGGAGAGCTGCTTTGCAATAGCTGTCAACTTTTAAACCACAAGTCTCTAGACCCCTGCAGGCCTGCAGTACTTTTGCACTGGGAGGATTATTTGAGAGTGCCTTTAAAAATCTAGTATCACTGCTGTTTTCTTACCCGCTGCGTGGAGAACAGCCGTGTAACATGCTGTGTAGTTGCCCCAGATTATTGGGATTTGCAGGTAATCAAGATGATTCCGTGATCTGTGTCTATTGCAAGTAGCAGCGCGATGCTTCATTCGCTGGTTCTTTCCAGAGAGTTTTTTGTTGTGGGATACTGCTTAGTAGGAGATGAATTCTGTGTTGGAGAGAAAAGGCATTGAGGGACTGTAACTCAGCAGGGGTGGCAGGCTGACAACTTCCTCAGCCCAGAAGGATTTGGGAATTAAAAGATTGCTGTCCAAATTTCAGTCTCCATCTCGGACTATTGCGCCTGTTATTCCTAAAGTCTGTCTTAGACCTGTGGGTGTTTTGGAGCTCAGGGCTCCTCTTTCTCTACAATTAAATCCATCTCCAAAAGACAGGTTCAGCATGGTATCTGACCAGAAATGGAAAGGAATCCTGTAAATGGCAATCTGCAGAGGCAGTGCTAGCATTGCAGCAAGGGGGTTTGTGCTGTTATGGGTGTGACGAGTTAACTTGCTGAACCCAGCCCTTTTTAATGCAAACTATAATATATGAAGCATACTGAACTCTATTTGATGTAAATATTTAGCCAAGTAATTGAATTGCTCCTAGTAAAATGAAATAAATCGGATTTTTACAGTTAAAATACATTTAGGCTTTCTTCCTGGGTGAAGGAAGTCCTGGAATCCAGATGTTAAAACACTTTGGTTTTTTATTAGTCCTTGTTATTAGATATGAAGAAAATGAGGGGAAAAAGCAGCTTTCCTTTATCTCTGTAGCACGGCAGATTATCCTTCAGCCAGTGTGAAGGGACATAGGCCAGATGGCTTTTATTCCTGATGACTTTCCACTGGAACAAAGGTGCCATGGTAGCTGGACCAGTGTAGTTGTCATGATACAGTAATTCCAGTCAGGTTTTCCATGGGAAAAACACATTTTTTTATTTTTTTTTTTTTACTTAATGTTAGGTATATGACTTTTTTTAATAAATTCATCTTTAAATGGCATCGTTTATCACTGCAGAGAATGTGAGTTTTCTGTTTTACCCAGTATTCCTTTGAAAGGTTTATAAATAGGATTTTGAAAGGGCATCTTTATTCCAAATAGGAAGTGAAACGAACACTTCCAGCCTGATTTCACTCTGTCAGTCTTTCCCAACTTGTGAAAGGTCCCTGTTGCTAAAAATGGCTCCTAATTTTCTTACGTAGGAAACGCAGTGCTCTTTTCAGTTCTGTTTTGGAATTCAGTGGCTGTTTCACTTTATGTTCACTGAAAATTGTATATCACTCAGAGCAGCGTAGTGGATATCGGAAGTGCTGAAATCCAGGTAGCTCATGGAGCGTGTGCTTGTACCGGAGAGTGCATAATCTTGCTGCGTAGCAGTGCAAGATGCAGGAGGAACCCATAGAAAGGAGCTTCAGAAGACTAGCACTATAATGTATATTTAACACAATACACTGACAAATATAGCCATTAGCAGTGGGCTAAGTTAAGAAGTCAGTGCTGCAGAAGAAAGGCAGAATGCAGTTTGAATTGAAGGGGGTAGCATCTTCAGACAGAAAAGTTTCAGTTTTGATGTTACCTAAATGTAGCTAAAAAATACACAACATTCATAGATGAGATTTAATCACACGTTTTGAGTTGAGCTAAGCCACTTTGCCTGAGGCTTCTTTTGGCACAATAGAGAAGCAGCAGGTACATTTGTGAGAAGGTATTACGCAGCATGCCTGTTGTATATGAGAGAAAGAAGGATGAATGCGAAATAAAACAGTAAGGATAGGAAATACGTTTGTGAATTTGCCTTTTGCCATGCTTAATAAAATGTTTAGAGGGAATTTCTCGGTTCACTGTCGTTGATTTTTTTGCAGAAACATCAGGTAGACAATTTCTCTATGGGAAAGAATCTCAATAGTAATGTCAGCTGCCATGTAGAGTTTATCTTGCTTGTAACACAGTGCAGTCGGTCAAGAATTTAAGTCTTCTGGCACAACACTGGATAAAGTATTTCCCCTTGTAGGTACCTTTGTCCAGGTAAACTAAGTTCTGTTCACGTCAACTACAACAGCAAACAGGCAGATAACTCTGCTAAATTATGGTGAAAGTTGGTGTATTGAGTTTACCTTGTCACAGAAAAGCTGTTTAGAAAGAGCACTGAATCTTAGGTAGCCTTTAAATTGCTCTTAGAGAAGAGACCACCCTCTGTAAGTAGTCCTACACTTGAACTGCTGCATGCAAAATACAGCGCTTATTCCTCATGAGCAATCAGTCAGACCCGAGTGTTTCACTTCTGAGCTGACTCCGAGGTATCGGAGGGGTTGATTTGTTCGTTTCCATTGTGACAGGAGTTGTCTGTGAGGAATAAATATGTACTGTGAGGAGATAAATAGCTGGAGCATGGAGAAAAGGCAGCCCAGGCGTGAAGCTCATTTTTTGGCTCACTAACCTGTTCAGCGTCTTGAAACCACCTTCTTCTCTTGGGCAAGCCGGGAAGCTTGCAAAGTGACAAGCAGCAGTGAAGGGCGTCTGGATGAAACCGTTTCTGAGTCGGACAGCACGGGTTGTGGTCACGTAGTGTGAAGATGTGATGGGGTAAAAACTAAGAACAATCAATAACTCTTCATCAGGGCTAAATCCAAAACAATTTAAAGGATCTTAAAAGTCTAAAATACCTTAAATCAAGTTGTAAGAAAAACCCCCAAAAGGGTTATGAATAAAAACATGGTCACATTTTTCATTTCAAGTGGGTTTGTGCTCAGCTCTTAAAAGTAACAGGTTCTTTTGGTCATAGCCCTGGTCGCTTAATTTGTGCACAGAGGAGATAGTGTTGCATTTGTAAATGAATAATTAAAGTCTCCCTCCCTAAGATAACCGTGTGGCTTTGGACATCGCTGCCTAATTCAGCAGTGTGATGTGGAGGGTGAGAGCTCCCGAAATAACTGACTGGATAGTCAGTATAATTGGGGGGCTAGATCCATATTAAAAACATTAAATGCTTTTTAATTTAATATTAATATTTAATGTTTGAAACATCCAATGCTTTTAATGTGCCTGGGGGTGTTATTTTGGTGATTCGTGTTTAACGATGCCGTTACTTTCTGACGAGTTTGAAACATCTTTTGGAAAAGAGAAACTCTTTAATAACAGGGGAGTTATTATCCAAAAGAAGATGCTAATTTGGTGCTTGAGATGAGGCGATGGTAAGTTTCTGTGTTCTAATAATTCTAATCCTAGCGACGATGCTGATAGAAGGGAATTAGAGTGATGTTAATGTAATACCTCTGTGATGACTGTAACTTTTCCATAGCCAGCAATTCAATTAGCCTTAATAACTTTGCAGGAAGACATTTGGTCTTTTAGTATGCCTAAAACTGGGTTATGTTATTGCGAATTTCAAACGTTCGTTGCCGTTTTTCTTAAGAACTGAGGGTAATGATCAAGTTTATCAGTTGAACAGTTGAATTTGAAATATGACTTCGAGGAACTGTTGCCTTTCTGCTGGTTTATGATTGTAGGAGAAACCACTGGGAACCTCTGAGAGTGAGTTTTCAGAATGCTTTTCATGGTGCAATCAGTGCTCAAACTGATCAGAATTTATGACACTGTGTTTTGCATCAAAATAATTCTGGTGCTCCCTGTGGCACAGTTGTATTTTACATGCAGAAAAGAACTTCCTTTTTCCCTGCCTGCGAAGCAGAACTGCTCGGTGCTTCAACTGTGAGAAACTAATGGAAGGCCTAATGTGATGCGTAAAATCTTTATTCATAGCTGGGAATCCGTACGCATTCACATGTGGAAAATGCAAGTCCAATTTGTTTTATTTTGATTTTTTTTTCTTCCTTCTGGCTTTATAATGGTAACACATTAAAGGATTTTAGCTTAATAATATCCTTAATCTGTGAACAGGCATTCTAGAAGTCTTTACGTGGATGCAAATTGATATGGAAATGTAATTTTCAAGTCCTGTGTTCACGCTGAATGGCGTAAATAATGAAGTAGGCTCGCTGCAGCTAGAGTTTCATTCTTTTTGTAAGGTACCAGCCAATGCTTTTTTTTTTTTTACACTCCAGAAAGATGTCATCAGATACTGTGTTTCCATAAGGAATTATGCAGTTTGCACACAGTGTATTTTTTAACTAATGAGGACCCAGGAAGCACTCCAGAAAAACCCCCAAAACATTGTGTTTTCAAGTTACTTTGAGGTTGTGGTTCAGCTCCTTGAGCCCACATTGGGATGGGTCAAAGCAGCCTTGATTGCTGGACAGTGTAAGCATAAAACCCCCTTAAACCTACAGCTTTGAACGATCAAACGTGAAAACAAGTGATAAATGCTCCATCCCTGGCAGTGTTCACGCTTCAACAGAGCTTTGGGTGACATGGTCTCGTGTGAGGCAGGGGGTTGGAACTGGATGATCTTGCAGTCCTTTCCAACCCAACCCAGCCTGGGATTCTGTGGTGCTCTGAATACCACAAAGTGTGCCTTTCGTTGAAGTTGTTGCCCAGTTAGTGTATCCTGTTAAAAGAAAGCATTCACTGTCCTTTATTGTGCATCAAGGAACAACTGGAATTCAGTTCAGTCTCCTCACAAAGCAGTGAGTTCAGGCCCAGTGCTCCAAGAATAAAGCAGTTGTCCTCATAGATCAGTTTCTGTCATCCCATTTTATCTGCCTGCTCTTCCTCATGTGTCTTCACAGTTCCTTCCTCCTGCCTTTTCTGCTGCTGCCGCTGTCTTTGATAGGCGTTGCAGAAGAATGAAGATTTTTCTGCTCTTAGCCCAGTCTCTAGGCTCATTTGGGTTAGAATCAATAATTCAAAGAACACTGGATGTTGTTCCACTAGCTCCAGACATTCCCTGTTGTCCATATGCAGCCTTGGGAGGGGAAGGAGCCTGCCTACTGGCAGCAGAACCTTGGGAGACTTCATAGCCTCATAGAATCATAGAATCGTTAGGGTTGGAAAGGACCTTAATATCATCTAGTTCCATCCTAGTTCATCTTTTCCATCTAGTTCATCTGTTAAACCTTGGGGTCACAAATGAGTATATGCAAACAGAGGCTTTTGGCCCATCACAGAGTTTTCCTGTATTTAGGAAGGCTCCATGAATGAGCACCTGACACATGCCAGATGTTCCCCTCTTCATCATGGAGCACTAGTGCTTTTGAAGAACTAAAGTACAGAACACCGATAGAGCGGTGAGGTTTCTTCCTTCAGTTCGTGCTTGGTCATGGCTTATTTTGTGTTGAAACAGAGCACCTAACAAAAAGGGTAAGGCAGTTGCCATAAAGTTCAGCTGTAACAAGTGATTTCAATGAAATTGCGGGCAACTCCAAGCAGATTCCTGGAGGGAATATCAGGTAATCTTAGTAGGATGTGCAGCCAACGTCTTCTGTGAACAAAGGGATTTTTCCTACCCCTATTTATTCATAATAGTAAAGAAGTTTTGGCTTCCTTTCCGTTCTGGTGCAGAATAGAATTGCACTTTCCTCCCCGTGTTGCTCTGCTTGGTGCAGCAGGACAGCTCCATCCTAAAGGACTGGTGAGGAGCTCTCTATGGAGTTCTGTGTTTCTTCTCTACTGTCTGAGATTGAAGGTATTGGAGGCGTGCTCCTCCCTGCTGTACTGTTTGTTCTGGCCCTCTTCAGCAGTTATACTGTGTTATGGTTCATGTTCTGTCTTGGACTTTAGTGGGTTGGAAGGTAAAGGTCACATTTGGAAGGTTTCCAGTTATTTCTGGCTTTGCCTCCAGTTCTGCAGAAGACGGTGTTCCCAGCCTAACCCTGTTGAGAATTGCTTATGCTTTTCCCAGTTTCCTGATAGGATCTAACAAAAGAAGGAAGGCTTTTACTCAAGCTTGATTTTGCCTAAGTAGAGGCTCAGTTTTGTCCTTTTGGGACATCTTCGGTTGCTATTCTGGCGTTTCCTCAGTCGGTTTGTCAGGATGGGTAGTTCAGAGATACCGGAAGGCTCCTTTCTGTGTGAAAATGGTCAGGCTTCTAGGCACAATGTTATGCGATCGCTTCTGCTCAGAGGTAAAAAGTGAAGCAAATCCTCAGTTTCAGGTAGGTCTGGGCGTCCAGCTAGAAATAGAAGTGTGGATCTGGCCCATTCCATAGAAGGATTGGGGAAGGTTTCTTTTCCAGTTCTTAAAACCCACCTGTATGCTTATTTATGGGCAGCACCACAAGCGCAAATGTTCCTGGCCTCCCACAGCACAAACTGAGGAGGTTGTGGAGCTGCCTGTGTGTCTCAGCCAGCGCTTCGACACAGATGCACGAGTCCAGGTTTACAGAGGGCATCTGTAGACTGATTTCATTGGGAAGGCTCGTGGGGCAGTAATTCACAGTTCAGCCCTCTGTTGGAAGAAACTTCTTCTCAGTGAGGTGACCCTCATCTCCAACTGGAATTTTCCTTGAACACTGGAACAGGCTGCCCAGGGAAAGATGTTGTGGAGTCTCCTTCCAAGATCTTGGAGACATTCAAAATCCCTTTTGTAAATAGAAAAAGTTCAACTGGACGCATGTGTGAAATCCTGGCTTTCATCCAGTAACATTTCATCTAAGGTGTTCTGTGTGTTGAGGCTGCTCCAAGGCCTCTTCTCCCTCTTTGGAATGCAGGTTTGAGACATGTCTGATGTAGCAGGCTATACTGTTTATGAATTGATCAGCACACTATTAATAAACCAAATAACAGATTGATTACCTAATAAATATACCACTATGAATCACAGTTCCGTAATGCCTTACACTATTGTTAATTGCAACCATATATTGAGTTCTGTCCCTTTCTCTTACAAACTGCACCCAAATGTTGTTGAAGTATAGATCTATAGCACTTCAGTTTAACCTCTCACACAAACTTGCAACTAACACCCTTCCAAGAAGGATGCTCTTGGCGTCTTTCCAGCGTGCTCTATCAAAACCCAGCCTTGGCATCTGGTGATAATACCTCCATCGTCTGCAGAGACCCTGCCTTGTTACGGATCCTCCCTTAGGTTAGGACCAGTTACATTTCTGTTCTTTGGAAAGAGGATTAAACATTAACTCAAATTTAAGGGCTGTGGGGTTTTTAGTTGTGTCTTGCACATATATTTGGAACCTCAGTAGTATTTATTAATGATCAATTCTGATAACGTAACTTTTACAAGACTTCTGAAAATGTGTTTCCTTCTGTTTCTTTTAGTATCTCCTGAGGCAATCGGATTCCTGTCTGCCGTCGGGGTGTTCATTGTTCTCATGTTGCTGCTTTTTCTATATATCAATAAGAAGATGTGTTTTGAAAATGTCAGTGGTTTCCCAGATCTTGATTCGGGATACACTACAAGAAAGAATTCACAAGAGAAACTTTGTAAGTATCTGAAATGCAGTGTACTAACCTTAATTCTGAGAACCCATTATTACAAGGATGTGTAGAAACACACAATCACTTGACTCAAGTGATGAACACACGGAATGTTGACTTTTCCTGTGACTGCAGTATGTGGGAAAGGCAGAAACCACAGAAATTTGACGGCTCTATAACCAAAGAGTTGGCATTTAGGTATGGGAAGCTACTTCTCTTGCACTATGAGAAGGCTCTTGAATGGATTTTAAGCATTCCCTAATGGGGTACAATTAAATCTTCTCGAGTACATTTGTGAATGGGATTATTTGTTTTTCACTCAGCCTGTTCAAAGCCTTCAGCAACCTATTGGAGAAGGCCTTGCATTTACTCCCCTGGAAAACTGGAGAGGTTTTCTTCCCCTTTACCTCTTTAAAAGGAGCAGTTATATATTTTCAGGTTTTTTGGAGGCGAAGTTCCCCTCCCCCCCCCCCCCCCCCCCCCCCCCCCCCCAAAAAATGAAGTCTTCATGTTCCAAAAGATCTTACCTTATGTATCCTTAACCAAAGACAACGGGTATTTGGGGGTGAAGAAGTTTCCATAATGCGTGTTTTAGGGCAGCTATCATGTGAAAAGCTTGTTTTAGTGTGACACTGATGAAAGGACATAATATAAATGTCTCACAACTTCTTCCTTGCAGGTTAGAATTAAACCCCCATATTTCCACCTCACACAGTTGTCTTATTTATGAAAGTAATGAATTCTGTAATGGCTAGTTGGTGCTGCAGTCGATGAGCGATTATGGTTTTGCTGGTTCATTTCAAGACACTTAGCTGCTTTCTTATTATTTTCAATGGATATTGAGTGGAAACAGCAAAGCTGCAGCTTCCTCTGGTAAATGTGTGGAGTTTGAGATGGGAGCAGCACGTAGCTCTGAAGTTGGAGAAACGGAGCTGATCCGTTTGTGAAGCGGAGAACCTTTCGGGATCCGAAGTTGCTGCTGAACAGGTTGGACAGATGGCGTTTTTCAGGCACCTCCACCAAAATCTGAGCCTCCCCTCTGTGTCTTCTCTGGTGGACACGCTCAGCAGTGCTGTGGATGATCTGACCAGCGCTGTGGGAGAGGTCGGCTACAGTGTAGCCGATTCGGTAACAGAGCAAGTGACAAACATGCTGAATGGCCTTCGTGCAGAAGGTGACAGCTCCAGAGCGCAGAACGATAAACCTGTGGAAGGCAGAGAGGAACATACACCATCATTAACTCAGGAAAGTCATGTGAAAGCGAAGAGAGGTACTGCAGAGCACAAAGAGACTCATTATTGTAATTCATTAGGTCCAGTACAAAAAGGTACAGGTCAGGATAGAGTATCTGACCGTGGCACGGACAAAAACCAGCGCGAGTCAAAAGGCACAGATAGCGATAATCGTTTAAGTGATACCGAAGTCACTCAGGATTTGAAGACTGCAGGAGGACCTTTTAAAAGGGAAGCGGTAGGAGGAAAGGAGTGTTTTGTAAATGATAAGTACTTAAAGGATAATAACCTGAAAAGCAATCAGTTTACTACGGAACAACCCATTGAGGAACAAGGTAATTCCCTACGTGCAGCACCAGGTAATTCTCAGAATCACTTGAACAGAAAAGTCAAAGCACGGTCACCTGGAGCAGATGCTGAGGCTTCTGACAAAGTGCACGCTATGAATGTTCCACAGGATTCAGAAACAAAACTTGACGTACAGAAGCCGCAATCAGCAGACTCCAGCTTGACGAAGATGCACGATGAGCACCCCAGTGGCATTAATGAAGTCAAAGGAAAGAAATCTGAAGCCTTTTTGGGTAGAAAAGGAAAATCCCTGTCGAAGGGTGAACATGGTGTGGGAACCCCAATTGCAGAAGTGGGTCAAAAGAAAAACTCAAAGAAATCAGGCAGAGAGCTGTGTAATAAGAAGACAGCAGGAAAAGGTGAGGAGCCCGTCAGCAAACTGCATTCTTCAGCCTTTCCTGAAACTTCTGATACTTGCTACTTTCTTCCCCTGCTTCACACATCTAATAATAGTGCTTCCTGTGGATGAATGCAGGCTCTTTCGTCAGGACTTCTTTCTCTAATTATATTGCTATTTCTTGGAAGTTCACTACTTTTTAAAGTATGATTTAAGGGAGCTGGTTAATAAATGCCTTTCCTATGTTCTAACTCTTCTACATGCAGTTTTTCTCACTTTCTCTGCAGTGCCTCGTGTGGTTTCTTGTGAAAACTAAGGATTAATACTGGAAATGAGCACTTGTTCTGTGAAAGTGGGTTTCATGTTGTGTATTTTAAAAGCATTGCAAAAGAAAGAACTTCTGTTGCATGGACGTTGTGGTAGATGTGCAGAATGTATTTTGGGGATATGCAAGGTAATGATTCCAAGACACAAAACTCCGTGAGAAGAGGCAATTAAGTGATTTTAAGTATAGAAAGAATGGAATGAGGCTTGTCTTAAAGTTGCAGTCTTGCACAGAAAACCCGTGTGTTGTCGATATGGATGCTGTGCGCGCTGGCTTCAGCATCCAGTCTTAAACAGTACGACAATGGAATTGCAGTAGTAGTTTGTAAGTAACAAGTACAACCTTGCATTTTTACACAGTCGTTGTGCAGGCCATGCAGTGAAGGTTTAGAAAGCAGCACAGGCTTTTCCAGCGATGCTGTCTCTGTAGAGGAATAACTGTTTTTGTAATACAAAGGGGGTTTTAATTTGATTTAAGAGGTGGTTTCTGTGTTTGTGTGATAAACTGGGATCTGATCTGTTATTTCTTCATGTAATACATTATTTGTGAAGTATGTTTTTTTCCTTGTGTGGTTCAGAAACCGGGGGTTGGACTAAATGACCTTGAAGGTCCCTTCCAATCCAAGATATTCTATGATTCTATATTCTCTTATAAAAAATGGCGTTTGGCATCCCATAATAAGCAAACGAATAGCTTTCAGTAGGTTAATAATTACCTATGACCTGCGTTAGCCAAGTAAAGGGAAGGTTTTACCAGCACCACGAGTTCTCTTAGGCAAGTTTCCAGCTAAGATGACAAACTCAAAAGGCAAGTGGGGAGGTGTAAAACCCTGAGGGTTTTTTTAGTCTGCAGGGAGCTGTTTTTCCCTAAGAGACAGATTTATATTGTTCGTTTCAAACCTGCTTGCATGGGTAGCTTGTGTTTTAGCTTTAGTGTGGTTGAAGTTAAGGTGTGGCTCAGGACTCGGAATGACAGCGTGCATCCTTCTTCTTGTTTCATGCTAGGAGCTGGAGAAAAAAGACCTGGTGTCACGGAGAACTTCTGGATGCTTACAAATGTCAGTATATTATTAGAGACAGGACTTCCAGCACTTCCTTCAGACATGTTGCTGCCCTGTTCTGCACCATTCCATTCTTTATGCAGGCTGATTCATGAACCTGATTTCCTATTTGTGAATGCATCTTTTTGTCACGATAAATAATGCATCTAATACTGATGGCACTAGATTTTATTCCTGCTACGCCCTGCTTTAATTACACTTGTGGAAATCTGTGGAAGTTTCCTAGGTGGCAGGTTTCAACCTGTTGAGGGCCTTACGAGAGAGAGGATTTTACTCTTGTACCAGCAAAGGAGGCTTCTTTTTCTGGGCAGCTTCTTTCAATGAATCTGATAGCCAGAGGATATATCCTGCTTGGTGTGATATTTTCAGTAAGTGATCAGCGAAACTGAACGTGCTTTGTAGTCATCCATGCAATGGGAAGAACCATATCGGTTATGCTTGAATTCAAGTTGAAAGATGTAGCTGCTCTGTTAAGTCACCAGTTTTCCTATAAAGACTAAATCAGGATTACAAACACATTGCCTGCGGAACTGGTAGCACCATCTGCAGTTGAGGTTTCCTGACGCTTTCCGTTTCAAGACTGTCTTTTCAGTTCCCTGAAACTATTTGCCAAACTCGAAACGCTTGGGATGAAATTTGGCATGCTTTCTGTCTGAGAGCCTTTCGGTGGCGGAGTTTTTTGTTTGTAAATCTGTTTCCAGGAGTAGACTATGGGATAGACATGCTGGTTATCAGTGTAAGAAGTAAGTAGCTTTCACGTCTGCTTCACTAAGATGCTGTGGCACCTTTGTATATTGGAATATGTACTTGAAATGCGGGAGAGCGCTTTTCCCGTGTCAGAGATGCCCATGCTCTCCTGTGGAACAAAATGTTCGACCAAGCTGTAAATCTTTGGAAACGTTGCTGTTTGAAAAGGCAGAGTAAACGCTCGTTATAATTTGCTGATTATGTTCACTAGCTGTTCCATTGGCACTCATATGCATCACTGTAGGAGCGGAAGAACAGAGTCAAGTCTTCTCCTGCTTTATGATACTTAGGTCCTGTTCAGACTTCCAGTGTCCTTTAGTAGGGTTGAGAATAAACATGACTTACGTGAGGACAGAAACTTCCTGAACGAATGTGACCTGATGCAAGTGGTAGACTGGGATTTGACGTAGGCTGAGTGACAGCTAGGAAGAGAGCTGATAACATTATCTGGAGGTGGAGGGACTAAGGGTGAAGGACTAAGGTTACACGAGTAGCTGGTTTAGGTGCAAGTAATAGAATCTGTGAATGAATAGACAAGGAGAATAAAGAGGAAATCCCCATAAGAGACCTAAAGTGGATGCTTGGAGCAGGAGCCTGGACTATGGGGCAAGGAGACACGAATTTAGGATAAGGTTCTACTCAGATAAATGTGATTTTTCAGAACATGTCTTACCTAAGCTTGCAGCATAGGCTTTTCTTTGTGAGTGCAGGGGAGAAATAAAGCTCAATGGGAAGCGGTTTTACTCTTCTCTAGAGGCTTCCCTGAAAGTGGGAAGGATCTCTGTAGTAGGAAGAGGCAAACCCTTAACTAGACGGCTGCCCGAGGTTAAGTTACTTAAATTTTAAATGGCTGAATTATGGACAAGCTGAATTCCTCCTTTACTTCAAATAGCCGAGCAGAGGAGTGAGACTGACTGGGCACGAAGGAGGAGACTAATGGGAGGGGAAATGCAGAACTGGAGCTAAGGACAGGGAGGGGACAGGTGGCATAAAAGCAGGGAGTGGAGAAGGGGTTGAGCATGGCTGGATAACGTATTTGACAATATTCCCTTGCAGAATTAGGAGCTGAAACCCAGCATTATTGGCCTCTCAGAGCTCTGCTGGTAACAGAAATCCATTGACAAATCGTATAGTTGCAGAGGTTGGCTTTCAGGGTAGTGGTAATGCTGACCTTTAGCGCGTTTACAGGAACTTGCTTTCATTCCTCTTAGTGTTCGAGATGTACAAAACCTCTGCGTGGCATGTTAAAATCGGAGAGCATCTGTCTGAGGTGTGGAAAAGGGAGGAGGAAACTTTCCTTTTACAGGAATAAAGCTGCAGCTGAGTCTTTGACTTGTGGGAGGAAGTCATGCTGGAGATGTAGCTGGAGAAAGTTGGCAGCAGGAGCGGGCATTATGGAACGGGTATCAAAGAATTAATGAGATAGATCCCTCTGTGTAATTTTTGCTGTTGCCAGATGTCTGCAATGAGAATCTTCATTAATGTCAGTTATGGAACAAGTGGCTGTTTATTGTAAGTTAAATAATATCGTGCATGAAAACATCCTTCATGAGCATTTTCCCATTTGTTACTGTGAGTTTAAGCACTACTGACACAAATATCCTAAGATGACTTTGTTGTAGGCTTCTCGTTGTCAATCGGTTTCGTTTCTATGTTGCATGCTGGCAGCAAAAATCAGCTGGGAATGGAGGATCGGGAGCTGCCTTTTTGATACGTTAGATATCCAAATGTAATGTTGGGTAGTGTTGGATTTCCTTTACGTAAAGTATTTTAAGCTTTTTCTTACTTAATGAAGGTCTTCAAGAACTTGAGTGTGTGCTGCCTTATGTAAATTGATCCATTTTCTCTTGAATAAGTTTTAGAATGGTTTTTTGGGGGCTTAATGAATTTTCAGTTGTTCTAGGAAAAAATAGCTCTCACCAATTACAGGATCACATAATACTTGTAATTACAACAAGATGATCTTTAAAAAATATTCGAGAAATTTTAATTGAAATAGCGTAAATATCTTCAATTATAACCTTTGATGGTTATTTTCTTGTATTCTGTTTTGAGCTGTAGTCGATTTGCTTTATTTTATTCAAACAGACAACTCTTATATGAGTAAAGACCAGCATGGTTCATCATCTGAGAGTGAAGATGAAGCACTGGGTAAATATCATGAGGCCTTGTCTAGAACCCAGAGTTCCAGGCTGCCAGTGGTGGATGGCAGACAGCAAAAAAACTATGTATGGGAAACCAGACAAAAATATAGTCCCCTGTCCGCAGAATATGATGGATACAGTAGTGAAGCCTCAATAGATGAAGGTAAGAGTGATTTAAAAGCATTCCTTTTATTCCAAATTTCAGAATGATGTTCTGGATAAGTAAGTCACGTACAGCTTGACTTGTAAATGGTCAACGTCTGTAAGAAATATCCAGATACCTTTTATATTTGTGCATGCTCAAGACAAAGAAAAGAATGGCAGAGACTTGTGCACATTCATGCAAGTGATGCGGTACCTTGTTATATGAAGTTTTGTGCATTTTATCATCAGTAATTCTGTTTTGGGGGGAATTTAAAGCCGTTTTGATTTAGGAAGGCAATACGGCAACTCTTGATGAATTCTGTGGTATTATAAATACAAAGGCAACCTGTTACTCATCTCTTGATAAGCTGTCATCTCAGCAGAGTAACTGGAATTGGTTATTGGTTACAGTGCATATGGTCTTTGCAGTGTGCATTACTGAAATGTTCTCTATCTTTTCTTGTTTTGAAATCGCAGGAAGAAATTATCACAAATAGTAGATGAATATCTTTTTTCCATGGCATTAATAACTCTGGCTGTTTCCTTTGTGGTATATATTTCTTGATTTTAAGTTAGGGTGACAATCTGATATAGAGGTGGAGAATTCTGCTGTCGGTATTGTGTCAATATGCTTTCTGTGCTTGAAAATACGTGAGAACTGTGTCTATGGCCATTTTCTAGGTTGAAAAGTGAGCTTTTGTTACATAGAAGATTCTGATATAGATGCTGTGTTATAGTAAGATATTTGTTGGTCTCCTTTTAATATGTTAAAATGCAAAGGTTTTTTACTAATTGATATTTTCATGTAACGTGATACACGTAATCCTTAGATATCTGTCCTCAAATGTTCTACACAGCCCGGAAGTGCTCGCAAATGTCCGAGTTTCTATTATGTGATGTAATTGAATCATATAAAAGTCTGTTTGCCACTGACATTTGAAATCAGTGCATGCTCATTCACGCTTCCAAGTTAAGACTCAAAGGATGTGAAAGCCATGATTGAAGTAAGTTGCAGAGTCAGGGGATTATTTCCTGATCATCAGAAATACTGGTTCTTTCATTTGCTGTGATCTGGTAGGAAGGCATGGGAGTCTGAGTTCCAGCAAATAGGGAAGGAGATGCAGAAGTGGGAGCAGGTGGTAAGATCTGATCCTGGGACGCTGTGATGGACCAGGACGGCAAGGAAGAGGGATAGCGAAAGTATCATGTTTGGGTTTTATATCTACTGAGAATACTAATAGGAAAGATACTAATTTTTCTGTGGCTTATGTTGTGGCTCAGAAAGAATGGTGATGTGTATTAACAGGAGATGGAAGACTCAACTGTATTTATTAGCAAATAATAACCAGATTGAAATGATACAAGAAGAGTACTTTCAGATACCCAGAACTGCGTATTTGTCTCTTTGCAGACTGTTGAGGCTGGCTGTTGAAATAGTCACAGAACAATTCCACGGTGGAAGGAACATGTAATATTCCTCTTTCTATTCCACAATTGCTCAGGTTTATTTTTTTTCCCCTACCTAGTTCATCATTTCAGGGAAAGGTTCCCAGTTCACCTGAGCTTTTTACTACGAGATACAAGCTCCAGAGCTATTGTGGTAGCCTGTATCCAGGTTTTTGGTTTGTTTTCATCATTTTCTTCCTTAGCATCCTCTCAGAAAATCAGAATTCATCGGTGATGACTTTCATCCTCTTCTGGGGAATTGGTGACATGTTTTAGTGGTGGACTTGGCAGTCCTAGGGTAAAGGTTGGACTTGATGATCTTTAAGGTCTTTTCCAACCTGCTTGAGCCTACGATTCTATGAGAACTCCAGTCTGCAAATCTTACAAGACCCTACTTGCAGCACTGTGTGCAGTTCTGGTATCAACTTAAGAAGGGCATGGAGCTCCTGGAGCAAGTCCAGAGGAGGCCACAAGGATGCTCAGGGGCTGCAGCACCTCCCATACAGAGACAGGCTGAGAACACTGGGGCTGTTCAGCCTGGAGAAGAGAAGCTGCGTGGAGACCTCAGAGCAGCTTCCAGGGTCTGAAGGGGGCTACAAGGATGCTGGGGAGGGACTCTTCATCAGGGACTGCAGTGACGGGACAAGGGGTGATGGGCTCGGACTGAAACAAGGCAAGTTCAGGTTAGATCTAAGGCAGAAGCTCTTCCCTGTGAGGGTGCTGAGGCGCTGGCACAGGGTGCCCAGGGAAGCTGTGGCTGCCCCATCCCTGGCAGTGTTCAAGGCCAGGTTGGATGGGGCATTGGGCAACATGCTCTAGTGGAAGGTGTTAAGTCAGTTATGCCTCATTTTAATTGATGATCTTAAGGTCTAGAACTGGATGATCTTAAGGTCCTTTCCAACCCAAACCATTCTATTATTCTATGTCATAGTTAGAATCCAAGACAAAAGGACCCTGATGTCAAGTCCAGGTATTGCATCGGGAAAGTTACAACTGTTTCCCTTCTCCTCCTCTTTCATTTTGTCTTGTATTGCTAAAGATATCTGCTGCCAGCTGCTATCCCTTCTCAACGCTCTTTCCATTCAGGAAGCTGGCTGGATGTTAAACCCATTTTTATGTATGCACACACACATATTCACTCTAAAATTAGTATGCAAATTAAATTTAGTATAATGAGAGAACATTCAGGGTTTGGAGAAAAGAAACCTTGCAAAGCAAAAACCATCAAAACATTCTAACTTAGAAACTTGTAAATTTTTAACCACATGCTTCTGCTTGCAAAACGCTTTACGAAGGTCAGTATTTTGCTTTTCCTGCCGCTTGCGAGAGCTTTTTCTTCCCATGTTTTACAAGGAGTGGAGAATCGGCAATGCTATTTGATAGCCTGCAGTCATTCTGCAGAATGCTTGCAAATCAGAGCACTGATTTAGTCTCATGTTTGTAATCCATTAATCTCAACAAAATTATGTCCAATGCGATTAAGGGGAGTTTGGTTGTCTTGGCTGCGGAAGCAGATGAGCAGCCTAGTATTTGTCACTCCTCAGTGACCTGAAGGTGGCACACTAGAATAATTAGTGCTAGTACTCTTTATGTTCCTAAATGATTTCAAACAGGAAAGAGGGAGTCTTTACACAATGGTAAAAATGTGTTAGAATAGAGGGAAAGGCGGAGTATGCCTTGTTATGTTATAACCGTTACAGAGGGAAAGCTGCCCAAACCAGAACTGTGATGAAAAGGGAAGGTGGAAACCGTGTGAAGGAAACCTGCAGTCAGAACTAAATGAGGGACTGGCTGTCACTACCAAACAGTCCACCTATGTTCAGAAAAAGAGTTCACTCAACAACTGAGGTTAAAAAGCTCTGATTCCAAAGGGAGAGCATCAACGCTATAGGTGTTTCCTAGGTGTAATTTTAAAACTCGAAGCTCCTTGAAGTTGCAGATAAAACCTGTAGAAGACTTGATGCCATAGGAATCCTGAGATCTTTCATGGCATACTTGCCTTTATGACTGCTGAATTCTTTTTATAGGAAGTGTAAAGGCAAATGATAGAACCATTTCTTAGTTCTCTGTAGAGGAGGGGGAGCAAACTGTATTCCTCTGCACTTATTTCAGCTAAGAAACAATTGACAATACTTGTGACTTTGTGTGCTTCTATTTCCTCATATGCTTTAGCATTTCTACTTCCAAGACTTAAACGCTGCAGCTGTACTTCCCACTTAAGGCACTGATCAGTCCCGATGGTGAGCAGGGCTTGACAGCGTTACAGTGAAGCGATGAGAGGGCAGAATTCACTTTTGTCCATCTCTGTTTCCCCCCCGCTCACTGCTAGTCAATCAGCCTCTGATGGTACCACTAAGACTTCCACCAGAGGCAGAGTAATATGACTTCATTTCCAGAAAGAGCTATGTTATTTTGTCCCCAATCTCTATCGCACGCTGTATCTTGCAACAATGTGCTGCGTTTTCAAAGGAGCCAGTGAGCAGTTTTACTAATAACTGTTTACCCTGCGCTTCTGTCTTCACCCTTTAAACCCGCTTGTTCAGTGTCTGCGCTTAACAGTGCGCGCGTACAATTCAAGGAGACAAAAACACCATCTTGCCTTCATTAATACCCCCTGTAAGCTTTACTTGCGTTGCTAAAAACATGTAGATTCATGTTTGCAGTGCTAAGACCATAAAAATGTCTGATCGTATGATTTCAAGGTTCAATTGTTATCAATTACATAATTAGTTTATTACGTCTATTTTCTGGCTGCATGCCTCTCAAAATGTTTCATTCTGAAGCCTGATAATGTGTGTGGTATGTTTTCACATCGTTCTTTTCTCCTCTAGATGGCCATAGTAATCTTCCTTTTCAGCATCTTTATATAGAACTGGCATCGCTTTTTGCAAGATGGTTTTTGTAGTTAAATGAAGAAAGCAGTACCCTTTGTGGGGTTTGTTGGTAGGTTTGGGTGGTGGAATGTACTAGTAGCACTTTACTTCACCCTAAGAAATTTCGAGTGTTAAATTTTGGTTCACAAATAGCTGCTTATAACCCCTGTCTGATCCACTTGATATAACTTCAGCAGTGAGCCCCTCATGGGCAGGTGTAATTCCAGAGTGTCTCTAAAGGAGAAGCTGCATCGTTAGAAAAACGCGATGATGACAAGCGAACCTGTCTCCTGCACCATTTTTACACCTGAAATTTCCAATTCTTGCACAAATGACCCAAAACTGTCAATGACGGCAAAGAGAAAAATGTATAACTATAGTATTTCTTGGTATCTCTGTGTGGAATTAAGTCAGTATCTATGCTCAGACCCAGACTTCTAGGTTCAGCTCAATGTTTGAAATCTTATTTAATGCAATAATATCCTTTGTGTTCTCTCTCGTGTTATCCAGTAACGTATGGATACTTCCTGATGTCTTTATTCCTTTCCCCTGGCACATACCCTGACAAAACTTCCTTTTCATTTTTATAGTGTGCATCCTACTTCTTCTGTTAATTCTGTACCATTTCAAAGGCTATTATTACCTTGTTGAGTACGTCGTGTTGCCTTTATGTGCTCCAGTTATTTATAATAATTTGGAAAAGGGCATTAATATAGGCTCTGATATTACACATCTGTTTCAGAAAATGAAGAACAAAAATCGGGGAAAACCCCCGCAAAAATAAAGCCATGATTCTGCCAACAAAGAGATTGAAACTGATCTAAATAAGGAAGTGTACAGCCTTTAAATTGAAAATCAGCATTTTTCATTGGGCTGTGGTAATTGGAAGTATTATTTCGCATCTGTGTTGTTGTGATCATGCCTTCTTAATAACTTCAGATTCCAAAGAGATGCGCAATGCGATGTTAAACCGGCCTCTCTGTCTCTCTTGAGGTTTAAAAACCTCAGGCATTATACAGGCAAGTCGCTGTGGTTTTGTTACCTCGGAAAGCTTCATAGTAAAGGACAACATAGCTTCTTTAAGGAAGCAGCCCCTTAAATTCCTAAAAATGGAAATGTTTCCGTTTGGGAACGTTGGGGTAAATACATTGAAATTAGGCTTTGCAGGCTGATGTCAAAAGCCGTAGGTGGTTCTCTGCTTTTGAAATCAAGATTCTCTGAATCCCCTGGGAAAAGAAAGGTAGGACTGGGGAATAAAACAGTCTGCACTTCCATGGCTAATACGTGGTTTTCTTAAAGCATGGCTTGGCCTTGTCACTTCTTCGACAAGTGTGCCAAATTCCACACGAGGAAGCAAGCAAGGGGGATTGTTCCCAATTCTGAGGCAAAGTAAGTGACATCATGGTGGATAAAGGTAGTAAGCTTGCTTGCTTGCCATTTTTTAAAGTACTTAGTGTACTTTATTTAGGTTTAGTTTACCAGCTCAATACAATCCCAGCTTCCATCTCTAGCCTATTTTACAGTCTTTCTGTAACTCCTCAATTGATGAAGCCCCATGGCTGAAGATGTGTTTGTTCAGAGGCTCTATTTCTGAGGTTGGCCCAAGCGCCTTACATTTCACAAGGTTTTTTGGAAACATATGGAAGCACTAAAAGACTGCAGTGAGAAAACATAAGTTGTCTTAAATGAGAATCTGCTGCTCGAGCAGGCATATGCTACTGGATTTTATCCATCTTTTCCATATTGTGAAGGTAGAGTATGATGTTATTTTTGTAGTTTATCTTCTCCGCTTTTATTCTTCTCTAGGCTTTCGGCACTTTATGTTGATGTGTCTGTTGGACATATGTTTGCCTTGCTCCTCCGTGTCAGTCTTTGCACGTGAAGGCGACTGTTCTTCTGGAATCTCTTGGAGCTGATTCTTTATGCAGCTTTTTTTGCCTTTCCTTTCTCTCTGGGTAGTTTTCATCTCTTCACTGAACTCCTGGAGACATACCCCAAAATTTTCTTTCAGTATCTTCCCAACATATACACCAAAAGCTCTTCCATGAGCACCTCAAAACTGGCACAAGTGAAGCTCCCCAGTTCGTTAAAGCAACCTGGGGCAGTTTTCCTCAGTCAATATCTTCTGTAAAGCAGGGTAAGTCTGCTTCTTCAGACTTACCAAGGTAAGGTGAAAGCCACTGGACAGGAAGAATGGATTACTCAGCAAATCCCTTGATATCCGTGTGTTGTCCAGTTTACTTTCTCTCATTATTCCCTGCATATAAGCAGACCTGTTTTCAAGCCATATGTGAGTGAAAGCTTACTGTTTCAAAACTGTAGAGTGAGTGCCTCTGTACGGGTGTATCGTGTTCAGCAAAATAGGTCCACAAAGTTCTCTCAGAGTTGGTCTATCTACCTGTTCATTTCAGATGCAAAGGATTGCAGGCATAGAAGATGTGGGATAAGAACTCTGAACCAGGATGCAGACTGGAAGACTCAATACTAGATCATAACTATTTTTTCTCTTTTTCCTCTAATGTGCTTTAAAGAAAGGAGTTAGAAATACAGTGGAAATGAGTGCTTAGGAAGAAGGGAGCCACCCGTTTTTCTCTGATGTGTCTTTTATCACATTACCTGTGAGATTTCTCTGGTATAATACCTATTGGAACAAAAATGCTCTTTTTGGCCTGCAGTTTTGGATGGACCCAGGTCTCACGTGGTACTTTCATCAAGATACTTCGAGAGGGTCTTCGGTAAAGATGCTTTAAAACAAATCTGAAGTTATCTTCAGAGCAGTGCTTCCTAAGCATTTCAGAGTGTGTTTTGAAGGCTGAGTCATGTTACAGGTACAAAATATTCCAGATCTTCGTGGATACATGAATATCCATGATATAGATGATATATGAATATCCATTATCTGATATATGAATATCCATGAGATATATATGAGTATATATAATACTCCATTATCTTCCAGCTGATAATACTTGTGTACTATCGATAGCCTTCTTGATGCACTTATATTTAGAGATTTTGGGGAGAGAAAAAAGGTTGGGTTTTTTTATGACAATATTTCAGTAGTGGAGCCAGCTTCCTTATGCTTGGTTCCTATCATGATGGCATCTACCCTTGACACTTTTTATTCAAAGAGTAATCCAAAACCCTCACGTGGTAGCGGAGAGAGTGCAATGATGCGATACTGATCTCTGATTATGTGTATGCCTGCCTCCTATGTTCTTAACCTGCATGAATGGCAGGCAAGCATAGTGTTTAGAAAGCCTGGATACCTGGAACGGACAGAATTCTCAAATAGGGGTAGAAAGTACGTACATATGCTTGTTTCTTGAGGAATGTTACAGAGGTGGCAAGACCTAAACCTGGGATTCAAATGCAAAGGAGATCTGCATCCGAGTCGAAACACAGTTTGGAAGAGAATGGGTTTACATGGGGAAGTTGAGTCTAAAAGCCAGATAGATGATGTCAAAGTTGTGCACAATCTTGTCAACTGAAGGAGGCCCGAGAAAGTGCTTGGTAGAATGGATAATTTGGAAGTCACAGACTTACTCCATGATTAGCAGCAAAGATGCTGGAAAAAGGTGTTGTTAAAGCATGCATGTCTTGTAATGCTGAGAGAAGGAAACTGGTAACTAAGTCCAAGTCAGTAGTGATGCTAAGATTTTCAACAGGAGAATTCCTTTTCCAGCCGGGCCAACTCCAGAGGGGAGGAAAAACTGTCCTCCAGTGGGAAAGAGATTTTTTCTTCCTGATGTGCGCAAGTGAGCAAAGCAATGTCACAAATCAGGTTCCTCCTGCCAGCATTTTGAAGTCTTTGAAGAGATACCCTTTGCATTGATGTGAAGGCTTTGAAGAAAGTCACCCTTAGCAATGCGATGCCTCTGAAGCGATGTAAATCATACATTAATAATTGCAGGAAAGTTTCCGTTTTATTGTAAACATGCTATTTCAGGAAGTCTCTCCTCTATCTGAATCTGGAGTTTATGAAAGGATCAAGGTCTGTCATTAAGTAGGAAAGGTTCGCATAGGTGTTTGTGGCTGAAATAGTTCCTTGTGGCATTGTATTTGATACAGATGTTATGTAGATGTTACATAGAACATCTACCTAACTGATTTTTTTTATATGAACACAAGATATGGTACTGAATGAACAGAAAAGATCGTTTCCTTGATGAACCTGCTACTTCTGCTGATTCTGAATGCTCACATTGAAAACTGGCCATTTCTTGTACTAGTAGATCTAAAAACTATGAGGTATAGGCATTCTTTTTCTTTATATTATGGTCTAATGTAGTGATGTAAGGGAGCAGTTTCTTTCATCTTTATGCATGTGCACCCTGAGACATGACTTGTTTTGAAACATTCCCACAGAATAGACAAAAGAAGGTAGTTTTTGTTCATCTTAACCCTAATGGCAGAGATCCCATGGCTCTCTCATGGCTGGAGTGACTGAGGAACAGGATTGAACAGTAGACTGGAAACCTCTGGGTAGACATTTACTAGGTGCATTGAAAAAGAAGAATTTTACCCTGCATAGACCCAGTACTCACCTGCTGCTTGGTCAGCAAAATGGAGTGGTACTTGATATGTAAATGAGAATTACAGACATGATTATAACTTTCCATAGCAATATTACAGAAGAACAGTTGATCAGTTCTTCCTCCATAGTACCCGTGGATAACTGGATAGTTCTTGTCACCTTTCAAGGTTCAAGTCAAAAGATCTTTAACTCTAGAGACTAACGTTTGTCTCTCGGTTGTGCTTTTTTCCCCTAGGTTGAAGAGCAGTTACCATTAGCACTGTTTTTTATCATCTGATCACATTCCATTTCAACCATCTCTTTGGTTGGTCGTAGTAATTGTAGATTATTTTCCTTATGCATATGTATCAATGTCATAGGCACACTGTAACTCGTAGCATAAGTATTCTCTTGGAGTTATTTAATGAATATTCTGTCCTTGTAGAAGATGAACAATGTTGTAGCTAATAACGGGTTATTTTATTGTTAGGATGACTATTTTCAGAGCTGCTTTAATTGTGTATAGTATTTATGGGGACTGTATCATAGCCGAGTAAACAACATGAACTTGTGTCTATAGCTTCTGTGGAGGCAAAGATCTGTCTTTATTTTCATTTTCTTATTCAAATCACTCTTACCTGCTACTTACAGCTCTTTTGTGTTATCAAGTTAGGGTAACTTTTAGGAATTACTGGGTATTTTCCTTGGGGGAAAGGGAAAGTGTGATCTCTTATATTGTCCAAGTTGATGTCCTTTTATTGTGTTCTTTTGGTTTGGGGTGTGTTGTGGGGGGGTGCTGGGGTGGGGTTTTGTTTCCAGTTATCTTTCCTCCACTGTATTTACAAGTAAGCTGGAAATAGATCCTCAGTAGCGTAGTTGCCACGCTTCTGGTCATTTCAGGGTGGCTGAAGGTAATCTGTGCTTTGGTGGAATCATGGTCTCTGGAAAGCGCGCAGGAAAAATCATAGGGAAGATGATTCTAGGATGGAAATACTGATTCCGGTCCTTAGAGAGGAGCTGGCAGACGTGCTTAACCGGGGGTGTGATTTTGTGCGGAGTCACCTGGGCCCAATTCAATTACAGCTTGATCTTTGCATTTGTGAAGAGGCCGTCCTGCTACGTTGACCTTCCACAGCGCTTAATATTCTGCCAGCATGCGGGTTGATGTATATATTTGTACATGTAGCCTAAAAGAAAAACCCACCCAGCTTTCTGCTGCGGAAACCTTTGCACTCAGGCTTGTTGAATTGGTCTAAATTTTGTCCCTACGAGTGTTTTTGAGTTATTGTGCTTTTGTATTTGTTTTAATTTTTAAAGAAGATTTATGACAGTCCTTTGCAAATACATCAGTTTGTCAGATAAAGGTTAAAAATTAGATACGTTTTATTCACGTTAAAGTCACACCCAGCTTATTTAAAGGCAGCTTTGACTTAGAGTTGCAAGCCTGAGGATATTGATTTGAATTATGCATGACTGTCTGGTACGCAGTTCCATTAGCCTGCTGGATGGATAATGTAAACATGTTCAGAATGTTAAGTATCCTATATGAGCAGCAGGTTAAAAATAGAGCTGATAAGAGCATGTGTATCTGAAAAACCCAAATCTGGGAGAAGGGAACTACAAAAGGTTCATGTCTTCGAGAGGCTGGCTTCAGGTGTGATATTCTTTTCCTTGCAAATGCTCAGCCTGAACGAACGCAGCTCAGGTACACGACTTGACACGGTTGCTCGTGTTTGCTGCAGAGAGTTGACATCTGTACCACAAAACACACTTGGAACCGAAAGGTCGGAGCCAGCTCTGCCTCTGTTGGCTTAAAGAGAGACGCAGTGCCTATTCCTGTTTAAATTGGTTGAGATTAGAGGCATTAGAGTCGTATCTTCAGGGGATTTTGTTTACTTGATTTTGCTCAAACTTTCTGTGGCTTCCAGTATCTCACAGTTCCTGTGACTGTCATATCTCATCTGTTGTTTGCTTATCGCTGTATTTTAGCAGTCTGTGGGTTAGCAGTAGTACGTGTAGTGACTTCTGAAACCTGGGGTTTAAATCCTCAGCACTGAAACCCCCGTGTTGGTAGGATGTAAAACAGGGAGTGTCTTTGAAGCGTTTTGTCCAAGTTCCTGTGAATCTTTATAGGACAGTGCCAGCTATGCCACCGTTTGTTAAGAGTTATGATACGTCGAAGCTTTTCTGCTGCATATGTTACCTTTGTAGTAATTTAATGAGCTGAGTGAAAATCAGAAGTCTGGTACAGAAGTAGTCCTATGACAACTTGCAAGTAAATGTTCTTGAAAACGATGGCAGTGTTCAAGGCCAGGTTGGACAGAGCCTTGGGTGACATGGTCTACTGGAAGGTGTCCCTGCCCATGGCAGGGGGTTGCAACTGAGTGATCTTATGGTCCTTTCTAACCCAAACCAGCCTGGGATTCTCTGAAGCTGATTGTACTACTCTGATATATATGGGTCCTCTTTTCCTGTCAGAGCTTGGACCATGAATTGTACGTCCACACAGAATTTGGCCGATAGGTAACTCTTGAGTAGGTCTGGTGTAATCTAAAAAGCTGTTTCAAGTCGATGGTCATTTTCCCTTGTAGCTGCAGAGTCTGTTAAGAGCCCAGTGTCTCATGCTGTCCTTCAGAGAAACTCATCACCCTGTTTGACAATAGCTGTTACCTTTGAGTGTTTGCAGAACTAAATTCCTTTCGCTGGCAATGAGAACCGCTGCTCTGAATCACCTGCTTTTCCTGGTGCCTTTTCCTTCCTGTTAACAAGACGGGGCTGTAAAAGCAGAGAATCTCTGGAAATGAAACCAGTAGCTGTCCTCAGCGTTAAAGGCAGTCTTGTGGCCTCAAGAGATGTAGGGAACAACAGTGGCAATTTCCAGACAACTGGAGATTCCGTGAAGGAAGAACTTGAGAACCCTTTTTATGAAGGATGGTATCAATGGTGGTTGCTTAAAAAGTACTGGCTTGCACTTGGGTTGTCCTCAGAGAGGAATGCAGGATCTCTCGAGTGCTTTTGTGCACAGTGCAGATAATGCAGGGAGTATTGGACAGAGGGGAAATTATTGTACATGTAATGGCAAGACTACGGAGGCATTGTGTATATATCTCCAGTCTTCCAGATGCTCAGGGTTCTTTGCGAGTGGTTCCAATCTGGAACTATAGAATTAGTAATATATTGATAATACAGATGACTTGCATTAACAGCACAATGTAGCAGTTAATTCTGAGATCCTTGGCATTGATTTCTAGCTTCCAGTCACCTTTAAAAGAAATTTTCAGGGGGGAAGAGTTTAGTCCCAGTCAAACGTGCACAGTAAAAACATTTTATGGGCAGGTTTTTCATCCGCAGAACATGCATCATAACCCGAGACATTGCAAAGTTAAATTTAAAAGTTGAAAGAATCCCATTGCAGGAAATCCATACAAGCTTAAGACTGACACTGTTCAAAAAATGAAAGTACTTAATATATCTTTCGTTCATATGTGCTTATAGAAAACTGTCCAAAATGATAACGGGTATTTCATGTTAGTACAAGCAAGGGCAAGAGTCTGGGTTTTACGCTTCAGTGTTTCTGGTTCAGATACTATGCTGCATAATCTCTCAGTTTTAAAGCAGGCCTGACTTCAGTGGTCAACAAGTCGGGTAAGTTTTTTTTGTTGAGTGTTTTGCTGTAATTCTAAGAGAAGTTTAGATAAGTGAGGGGAAAAAAGGCCAGAACAGCATTTGCCTGCCTGCTTTTCTCTGGCTTGCTAGCTCTCAGTTGCCGTAATGGCACTTACTTGTGCAGCTGATGTCTTCAGTGATTTACTGCATTGAAAGTTTGGGGATGCTTCTGAATGAGTTTGGATCGAGTTCACGTTACAATAATTTATTGTTCCTTCTGGTTATTCCCCTTTACTTTTCTGACATTAATTCAGATTATATTCATATCATCACTCGGGTTTTGAATCCCGTGTAAATTTTGCTGTCTGAGTGGGAGGGTCCTTTCTTTTTAAGAGGTCAGAAAACAGAAACATAATGGGAAAATCAGTTTAGTAACTGCCCTCTTCTTCACTGATTAGTGCAAATCATTCTCAGCTTTTGGAATGCAATTTGTGCTTGAAAACGTCCATGGTAAATTGCTATAAAGAGGCTAAACAGTTTCTGTTTAAGGGAGCTTTATTTACTCTACTTGTGTGTAATCTTGGAGTTGCATACAGTGTTTCCGCAGCTCCTGCCTGAAGCGTGTGCTGAAACTTGCTGTGTTTTACATCTCCAGTGGATATACCGGTCTAGGAATACTTAAACTCTCTCAACTCAAAGTATTAACAGCAAACTCAGAAGGATTCTGCGTGCTCCCATTTCCATTCGAGCGCTTTCAGGGTTGATCAGAGTAAATGGTTTTAATGTCTGCGTCTTTTCTCATCGTGTTTCCCTTGAGCAAAAGTACGAGGTTTCAGGTGGAAAAGAACCTGCTTGTTTGTTTCATTACTGAGGTTAGTATCTGGCATACCTCATTTTTAACCTTATTTGGGGGGGGGAGAGGAACACTTCAAGGGGTTAGATATTCATCTTGTATTGATGGCTCAGATTCCTACTGTGTCACTTTTCTGGTGTTTGATAAGGCACACAAAGCAGTTGTGGGAGAAAGCATATCACTTGTATCCATGGTAACTTGAAAGATACTTTGGAACTCAAAAGGATAGAATAAGCCAGAGTAATAGGTCTCATTATAAGGGCAAAATACATAAAAGGTTCAGGCATATGCTTTTAATTAGTTGCCAAAAATAGCTAGATTCAGAGATGATGCAATGAAACAATAACTTGTAGTGTTAGAAAGGAGCAGCGTTTGAAACCGAAAGATATGCTCAAGTGAAAAGCTTTTATGTTACCATCTTTGGGGTATTTGGTCCATGAATATGAATAGATTTGCTGTGGTTTCTTAATCATGCTTAGGACACGAGAGCACACACTGATGAAAGCCCAGTGCAAGTCTCATATGACTCCCAAGTTTCAGAAGTTCCATACTGATGTTAATTCTCGCGGCTGTGATGCAGCTTCTTATGAATAGCGTGTGCAAAGCATTCTCTTAATGTTTTATAAGTGCACTGCTGGCAAAAGCCATGTGAGGAGTGCTTCTAGGTGGGGATAACAAAAAAAAAGCAGTGAAAATGCAGATTAGTTTGAGATCAAAGATACTGTATTTTCCAGAGTAAGTCACTTTAATTAATTTTGAAATAGGAAATAAAGCAATGGGCAAAGTGTGAAAATGTAGTATGAAACCTGAATGGATAGACTAGAATTGAATCCTGGAGAAGGAAAATAGAACAGTGTGTGAAGTGCAGGGTTCAGGGTATTTGAATAACCATGTTAATAGAAGCACTTTAATACAGTGAATGATTTTAAAGTTTTCTATTTGAACAGCAGTGTTTGTAAGGAATCCATCTTGTATTGCAGTGCATTTCTCCACATTATTTCCTCTGTTGCTATAGAAACTAATTCGAGTGCAGCTGTGATCGCTTATCAAAATTCTAATGTTTCAATACCCATTTCTTATTTGGAGTTATTTAAATAGCCTTGTCTTACTTCGTATCAAAGGGCACATTTCATCACTGCCGAATTGTTGACTGGTCAAAACGTTACCGCAAAGCGATGGCAAATGCTGTGGGTTGGTTTCTTTCTGCCATCTAAGCAGCCTTGTTGTTCAAGTTTGACTAACAAGCAAATTAAGGCTTTTTCACTTGATAAATTACGAAGATCAATATTTGTTGTCTAACAGCAGCATTCTGTAATGGGTATTGCTTCCTCAGTGTATTCTTAATTGCGCTGAATATCACATATAACTGCCGTTGTTCCTGTTACGCATGGCCATGGGGGTGTGTTTGTATGTATATGTGTGTGTTCACATGTATGTCCCTGTGCGCATTAACTATTGGTGGAGTGTTTTTAACTGAAGTCTGTGCCTTGGCGTGTTCATTTTAGCAAAGTAAAAACGTGAACGGGACTACATTGTCTAAAACTAGTCAGTTAACAAGGTGCGCTGCAGTAGAACGTCTCTAGTTTACCAAACCTCTTTTGCTCCTTGTATTACGTGTTTCTTTGGGGTTGAGGTTTCTTGTGGTGGTGGTTTGGGGGGGGTTGCGTTGCTTTTAACAATGAAAGTACTATGCTGGTAGGTGCATGTGTTTAATGCAGGATGCGCAATGCAGCTAGCTTATGCAGAGGAGTTGTACTCACCAGTGAATTGTTAAACAGCTGTGTTCTAGAAGGAGCTTTATAGATATTTGAGATACCTGTATTTATCCTTCCTTATTACGGTCACGAACTGAAGGTTCTCAGTATGTATTGTAGAACCAGTGAATAGCAGGACCTGTGGAGATCATCTAGGAGTTCAGAGAGCTGCCTCTGAAGCTAGACCAGGTTGCTCAGGTCCCTAAAACCTTCAAGGCTGTTGATTACTCAGCCTTTCTGGGTAACCTCTTCCATTCCATTTGACACATTTAAAGTGTTTTTTCCTGTTGCTTAATCAGAGTTTCCTTTTTTGCAGCATGTACTTGTATCAGTTATGTATCGGTTTCATATATAGCTATATAAAGCTACTATAAAGTAGTTTATTAATAGAATGGTGTAAACTCTTAAAGCTGAGGTTTGAAAGAATTAGTATGCAGGTTATGAACTGTGTTAAACATAAATCTGCTAAACGTGTTTTCGATTGTAATATGAAGATCTAAAAACTTTGCTGGCACCAAATTATGACAAAGGGTGAGGTGGCAATAGGTCTGGAGGCAAATCTTGTGTGCTTTCTGATGTGGTAGCCAAGTTCCTGATGTGTTCCAGTAGCGCTTTTCAGGTTAATCACTGACTCTAATGAGTGTACACTAATTTCATGTAGAGTGAAATAAATCATTTTCAAATTTGAAATTATCATACAAACATTTTGCAGCTGTAGCTGTCAGACTTTGATTGCTAATTAACTGCTGTGCATCACCTTTAAGGCTCTTACTCAACAAGCAGCGTCAAACAGTAACATCAAACTGGGGGTATGAATTCTTGCTAGTGTAAGAAGGGTCTGTGGGAAGCAGATTTTGATGGCTCTGCATGGTTTTCCTCTGTCACAACGGCTAGTGCGTTTCATATTGTAGGTATAGCACCACAATCATGATTTTGCAATTAGTATTTGGGGAAGTTAAATGGGTTGAGGCTCTGTTTCTTGGTCGTTCGGTACTCTCCTTTCTTTGGGTGGAGGACATGGAAGACGAGTTCCTCTCCTGCTGGTGGTTGTGGACTGAAGCATCGTTCTGTAGACTTTCATGAGCCCTCTGTCTGCAGTATGCAGCGTGGCCACTGTTCTGTTATCCACATAATGGCCTCAAACTGAAACAGGGCAAGTTCAGGTTAGATCTAAGGCAGAAGCTCTTCCCTGTGAGGGTGCTGAGGCCCTGGTGCAGGTTGCCCAAAGAAGTGGTAAATGCCCCATCCCTGGCAGTGTTCGAGGCCAGGTTGGACAGTCTTGGGCGAGCTGGTCTAGGGTGAGTCATCCCTGCCCATGGCAGGAGGTTGGAACTGGATGATCTCAAGCTCTTTTCCAACCCTATGGACTATTCTATGATTCTATAAGCTCTTGCATAGCTCTTGCGACTGGTGCTATGACTGACTGAAAACGCCTTCACCAGGCAGACTCCTATTCATCCGGTCCTGTCAACATGCACCAAATGGCCTGTTTTGTGGATTATGTGACAACTCTGGGAACAGAGCAACAACTACATCATCTATTACATATAAGCCTAGTAAAGCAGCTCATCTGTGACAGTGGCTTAATCCATGCCTTCTCTCAGTATTTGCAGCCTTCTCTCTGAGTGTGCGAGGGAAAGATAGCTTGCTTTCGAGGCGTGTCTATTGCCTGTGGTTTCACAGTGCCTATTTGGTCTTAAAAGTGGTATCAGTGCCATTATAGCTAAGCATACACTAATATCTAAAAGCTTTTAGGTGAGTTCTTGAGCATATGTAGACAATTTTCTTCTGTTGGTGCAGTTACTCCTGCAGGCTGAGATTGTCCTTGATTTTTCTGGGTTCCAGCTGCTTTTTATTGGGGCAAGTTATGAGAACTGCCTCAAAAAGAAGAAAACCTGAATTTTCTAGAATCCTTCTTGCAGGAACACTCTAATGTACTGCAGGAAATACAGTCTGGGGTACTAAAGCAAGCCGCTGAGCCAGTGTGGCAAGGAAAGAAGGGGGAGAAGTGCCTGAACAGATAAGAGAAATCAAGGTCCTTTGGAATCTCAGGATCTGGACACACCGTCTCCCCACTCAAAAGGAAAAACAGGAGTAGATCTAAAGTAGAAACACAAAAAGAAGTGCTTGTTCTGAGGAATGTCTTCCCTCTCCTGGGATGTCACTAGCTGTGTTCTCTAGGCTGTGCGGATTTTCGCCTACAAACCCGGCTATTCCCACCCCTCAGATATCACGTAATATGTCTCTTTTCACCTCTTTGCTCTGTTGACATTGTTTTTTCTCAGCTCTGAACCATCCCTTGGCGTGTCAAGTGTTCTTTTATTTTTCCCATTCCTTCACCTTTCTTCTGAGGGTTTTGCTTTGTTATTTTAGCTGTTTGTAATTTCTCCTCCCTGTTTGCAGCTTCTCTGTTCTTTAGTCCTCTCATTTCCTATACAGATCTACCAAGCTCTCTCCCTTTATTTCTTCCCTTTGTTCATTTACCAGCAACCTATCACTGCTTTCTGAATCATTGCATCTGCTTTGTCCTTTTGCCTTTTCAGTTGGGTTTTTTGTGTGCAGTTGGGTTTTGTTTTTCTGCTTCCCTTTACTTTTTTTCCCCCCACCCTAATAGTGTATTTTTTGTTTGCTCTTCTTTCTCTTCCACTACAGACAGAGCTGATGCTAATGGAAAAGTCTGTCGGGGTATATCTTTAGAAGCTAGTGCCTTGGAGGTCTCCTTTTTGGTGGTGGTACACAATTCAGGTGAATTCTAGATTAATAATAATTTAAAAGGCTTGAAGTAAACGTAAGAAATAAGAATAAACCCCAGAAGAAAGGGCTAGGGTACTAATCTAAAGACTTGGGCTTAGTTCCACACTGCACTGGAAGCCTATTGTGATCATGAGCACTTCTGAGCTGGGTTTGCACCAATCTTTGCCTCTTACTTAAACCTGTACTTGAGTTCTCCATCTGTAAAATGCTGAACACCTTAACTTCTGCTATGGTGGTAATGCTGTTCTTCACCGTAATATATATTTCACTTACATGGATTAACTGTTACATGATACCAAACTGGGAACATAGCATTATCTTAAGGAGATGGGCAGCGAATGTAACCCATGCCCTACCAAAAAAGCATTATGCTGCTCTGTGTTAGGGACTCACTCCAGCAGAGTATCCCTTGAAATTGCTGTGAAAATAAGGCAAAGGAATCAAAGCAAGCCTTGTGTCCCTGTTCTGGAAGCAGTTCTTGATGGCAAATGTCTTTTCTGGTTCATTTTCACCAGCTAGGGTAGTAATAAGTAGCTAAAATACTAGGGAACTTTGCATAATGGTTTTGATCAAAATGACAAACTGCAGCTGTTTTTAGGGGATGGTGAAGTTACTGCATTAAAGTTGCAGAAGGAGTTCTTACTAAAAGGAAGTAATTGTATCTTATTTAAAGTAACAATGGGAAAAGGAATAATGGCATTCTAATAGTAAAGCAACGCATTTAAGTGCAGTTTATACTGCTGAATGGAGCTTGTTTATATCATCAAATGAATAATTATTGAGATCTTAGAGGGGGGTCCGGTATTGCTTAGAAAACTTTGTGTTCCGTTTGCTTTTTTGTCAGAAAAAGAAAAAGAAATGGGCCTGAAATGAGCTGCAAAATATGAAACGTTCAAGAAAATTATACGCATAACACATTCCTCTTGCTTTCTAACCGTTCTTGCCTTCCTCATTTGAGACCAAAGAGAATGAGAGCAGGAACATTACAGGAGTATTAGCTGTGCGTTACAATGCTCCACTGGGAATTGATTCTAGACCTCTGTGGGATCTTTTTCACCCTTTCAGCGCTTACCCTGCTGCTCCATTCCTGTGCTTCATGCTGCAGCTGTACTAGGATTAAACTGACCTGGAATTTGCAACTGTCATTGAAAGTGAGAATTGTACTCCAATGAAGCATAGCAGTAACAGGGAGGTGTTTCCTAAGCCCGCATCTACCTGCTGCTGTCCAGAGGTATGAGGGGATGCTGGTGCATGCACGCTGATGAGAAATGGGGATTCTTGAGGCCTGAGCTGGTTTGCAGTGGGCAGCTTTCAAAGCTTCTGTCTGTTCTGCTCTGAGCTTCCGTTAAGCACCTGTAAATGCTGGTGAGATAGTCAAATTTGGGTGCGTTTTCACAGGGATGATAAAAGGCATTTCCTTGTCACCAAGGCACTCTAGGATTTCAAAGCCGGTTGTCAATCAGCTTCAGCAAGCAGGACCTCAAGTGCATTTTAAGGGAGAAGGAGGAAATAAGAAGGAAGATTCTATGAATTCATTTAACTGACTGTCTTTTGGAAGTGGTATTTTTATAACAGTCGTGATAACATGGACAAAGTGAACAGAGATGCAAAGGAATAACTGTTCATTTATGGAGTTAGCCACCATAGTGGGCCCCTCACGGCAAGAGGGACATTGAGGGAAGGGCAACAGAGCTGAGGCAGGGCCTGGAGCCCAAGTGTGATGGGGAAAGGCTGAGGGACCTGGGGGTTCAGTGTGGAGAAGAGAAGGCTCAGGGGGGACCTGATGGCTCCCTACAAGTGCCTGAGAGGAGGATGGAGCCAGGAGGGGCTGGGCTCTGCTCCCAAGGAACAAGGGATGGGACAAGAGGAAACGGCCTCCAGCTGCCCCAGGGCAGGTTTAGATGGAGCTGAGGAACAATTCCTGCCCCAGAGGGTGCTCAGGCATTGGAACAGGCTGCCCAGGAACGAGGCCTCGGTGCCATGGGTCAGTGGTGGCCTTGGCAGTGCTGGGGAATGGTTGGACTGGGTGAGCTTAAAGGGCTTTTCCAACATGGTTGTGCCTATGAGTCTATGATCTGAAAAGTAGCTTAAAGGAAAGTTGGGTGCTCTTAAGCAATAGAGGTGAAACCAGCATCTAATTGGAACAGAAAAGAAGTTTTTCCCCCTAAGAAGTTGAATGAGCACACTTAGTACAAATGTTTTACCTAAGAAATGAAACAATGGAATTGAAAGCAAACAGCTGTACAGTTCCACTTTGTAAAGATCACGGCTTCCAAAAAGCTGTAGAGCCAGAGGTACTCTCAGAAAAGGGGTTTCTGAAGTCTGCTTTTCAGAGGTTCAATAAGTAAATAAATTAATGTGTGTTCTGGAAGGCTTGATTGATTGCTGTTTGCATCAATAGGAGATGAAACATTCCAGCAGTATTTAGGTTTCTTCTGTACAGGGGAAAGTATAAATCCGGACCCAGGTAGCACAATTCCTTCCTATCCAAATTAGTAGGACCGTTGAACAAGGAAGCAGAGAACGATACTTCAGTTGAAAGCAAATGAATTCAAGAGATGCTAATGTGTAATTTTCATTTAAAGACGACCAAAATATTTGGGAAGGAAACAAAAGGCTGCCTTTGACAGTTAGCTGGCTATAATGCTTTAATAACGTATTTGTACTTTAAATGTTCTAATTTGGGCTCATTTTGGAACGCGAAAGCTTGGGGTTTTTCACCAGTGCGGTGCTTTTCTGTATTGCTCTGTAAAACGGGCCATGAATTCTTGCAAATGGGAAGTGCTCTCCTAAGTGCAGGAAAAGGCACATTTCTTTTGGAGCCAGCAAAACCAAGCTGTGCTTCTGCAGGCTCCTGGTGTCAACAGGACACAAAAGAACTGCAAAATCACTGCACGAGCATCACTAGCTTCAATTGATTGTAGACCTTTCCTGAGAAAGAAAACAGAAGCTTTAAGGACTGGACATTGAGATAAAACTCATAAAAGAAATACTGAATTATTAAAAACCAAATACCCAAAATCAGTGCAAAAGAGAACCTTTTTCTTGCATGAATGACCAGTAGAATTAAGCCGAGAAGGTGAGGCAAATGCACTGCTAAGAGCTCCCTGTGAAGTCAGATGGAAATGGCAACAATGCTGGTTTGATTGCCATAGGCTCAGGGTATGTGGAATTTTCTAAATATTAGGAAACCAAAGAGAATTATTTTTTAGTGGAAAAAACAAAAACAAACCCCAAACTACAAATAAAGCTAGGAATAAAACAGAGATATGATTACTTTTCATCTTTACTGGTGAATTGCTTGATGTAGAAGAGAGTTGAGCTGTGACTGAAAGTCTAAAAACATGGCAAATCCAAAAAGAATGTTAATTTAAGGTGTTTTCCTATTGCTCATAACAACCCCATAGCACTCCTATATTCCCTTTCTTTCTTTAAGCAAGACTAGTATCATAACTCTCGGAAAAATAGAATAATGCCCAGATAATTTGTTCTATTTGTGGGATAATATGGGGTGTTTTTTTCCCTCACAAAGATGCATGTAAGCTTTTCGTTTGAATGGAAGGAGAGCCCCGAGGTTTCATTCAGTATTTAATGTTTGGGTTTTATACTCCTCCTAACATGGGCTAATTCAGTCAACGTCGTATTTTTGGATAGTAGAAGAGTTCAAACATGACACTTCCATTTGGGCTGCGCAGACAGGGACTCTCGAAGGGTATTTAATCATTCAGAACCAGAAAGGTTTCTTGAATTTTTAAACGCGTTTCATTTTCTGTTTTACTTAAATTGTCTTTAACATTTGCAGAGAGCCCCTTGAAGGCTCAAACTCCAAGTTTGCATGAGGTTTAAAAAAGAAATAATTAGGGAGCATTAGTGTATGTGGAGACCTATTAGAGGCCAAGAAGGTGCTGTTGGAGTGTGAAGATACTCTGATAATTACAATATAGGACTTGCTAAAATGATTAAGTCATATAGGGATTATTTGTTTTCAAGGACCTGGAAACCAGATTGCCAAAGAAGTTTTGTTGCCTCCCACAATAGTATGAATATTTAAAGAACACATATATATATATATATACACACACATATATATATATATATATAAAAACTCCAAGTTGCAGAAGCGTTGTTAATTACTGCTACTGAGAGAGGGGAATTAAAACTAAAAGGATAGTTTGTTTTCCCATACGTTGAGATGGATGTTCTTGGAATGGCTTGGGAAGTACAGGCTAAAGAGAGCTCGGTTTGTGCTGCTGAGAACCTTTGGGAAAATCCATTAAAATAGCAAAGTCTAAGCATTGTAAATGTGGAAAGGAACATTACCAGCTTCATGATGGAATGTGGTATAGCCTAGCTAGTGTGGTCCTCAGGGGACCTGGACAGAGAGGGGAAATGAGGAGCATCAGAAGCAGAAAGTTCAAATAGAATCATAGAATGATAGAATGCTTTGGGTTGGAAAGGACCTTGAGATCATCCAGTTCCAACCTCCTGCCACAGGCAGGGACACCTCACTCCAGACCATGCCCCTGAAGGCTCTGTCCAGCCTGGCCTTGAACACTGCCAGGGATAGGGAATTTACCAGTTCCTTGGGCACCCTGTGCCAGCACCTCGGCACCCTCACAGGGAAGAGCTTCTGCCTTAGATCTAACCTGAACTTGCCCTGTTTCAGTCTGAACCCTTCACTCCTTGTCCTGTCGCTGCAGTCCCTGATGAAGAGCCCCTCTCCAGCATCCTTGTAGCCCCCTTCAGACCCTGGAAGCTGCTCCGAGGTCTCCACGCAGCTTCTCTTCTTCAGGCTGAACAGCCCCAGTGTTCTCAGCCTGTCTTTATCTTTAAACTGTGATTCCATTCAGAAAAATGCCTGGAAAAGTTTGTGTGTTTTCTTCAGACTTACCACTTGTGTGTTCCAGGAATGCATGTTTTGGCCTAGGTTGCTGTGTCACATCTCACTGACAGGCCCCTGAGGTTGATGGCAAGATGTGTGTCACGTCCCCTGGGCTTTCAGTCAGTGCAGGGACTTGGGAAAACAGATGAACCTTCATTGTTTAACAAACAGCAGTGAAGAGAAGGTATTTATGTACTTCTGATTTAAATGTGCTAATGACAGTTGACATGCTGTAATCTCTGAGCATACCAGCGAGGTGCTAATCTGCTTGTGTTTGTCTGGTATTTCACTTGTAGTTCTGGTTTCTTCAGCAAGGACTTTACTATTACCACTGTATGAGTGTTTTCCCAGCCCACTAAAGAGGGGTGGAAATTCTAACTAAAGCAGTTAACCCTTAAAAGATTGACTATTCAAATCTGCCTCTTGACAGCAATACACTGGATTCTCAATTTAGAGTTTATTAAGTACTTGTTGCTAAACAATTTAATAACAATGCATTATGAGAATACAAAGGCATTTCCCACACTTTGGGTAGAAAACTGAACGTGGGATCTCTCTTTCTAATTTGTCTTTCCTCTCTTCTGGCATTTGCTGGCTGGGAGGAACCTCACGCTACACCCAGTTTGGCTTCTCTGTGATTATTACTTCCAGGCTTGGTTTTGTCTAGTCCAAACGGGGGTGGTAATTGAATATGATTAATTTAATTGGGGGAATGGTCAAAACATATTTTCTGTCTGGTTTGGGAGTGGAAAGTTTCTTGGGGAAACCTGCGTAGGAACGATGCAACGATTCATTTTGGATTCTCACTGTAACCATTTGCTAGGCAGGGGGGTTGGAACTAGATGATCTTAAGGTCCTTTCCAACCCTAACTATTCTATGATTCTATGATAGCAGTTGTTATTAGCACATCCGGTGGTCTTTGGAGTGTATTCTTTGGCTTTGTCTGTGTGAAGTGTAGTTGTGTCTAAGTTTACGCCTTAAATGAATGGTGCAAGGTATGTTAGAGGCAGTGGTTCCACACGTAGACATGCCAACGCTGCAGATCATGCTTTCCTTTCAGCTCCAAGCGTTTTTCTCCAATACAGTCACTTAGGCCAGCATGCATTAGCAGTGGCTGTATATTTTTGTGCATTCAACTTTGCTATCTTCTTATGTAAACGGTGTGCAAAACCATTTTCTACCTGTTTAGGCAGGGGTGTCCTTAGAGTGATAAACCAGGCTGTTTGGTTGAAGAGTTTACCTGCTTTGTTTGGTAGATGATACTTTCCAAATGCAATAGCTAAACCGCTACCCCAGTGTTTCAGTTTGTTCTGAGACTTTGGAATCACAGCTGGTGAATAAGAATTTCCTTCACTTTTCTCCCACCTACATTAAAGGTACCTTCTCTGTGCTGTTTTCCCATAGGGATGTATAATGGAGTTCATCAAAGTGAAAAAAGTGAGTCACACCCTCACTTATTTACTCCTGTAAGACAACAATGTGTTGATAGTTACCCAGCCGCGCTTTCCTTGCGTTAGATCATGCAAAAAGCTGGGAGTTTAAAAGTCTTCACAGGCTTGACTGCAGGTGAAAAGAAAGAAACTACATAGCTACTACCTGGTGGTTACTGTCTCAGTTAATGCTGTTTGATGCCTTTTAGCTCCAACGAGCAGAAATGTTGTTGCTCTATGTTTCCTGGAGTATTTCATTATAGAAATCACGAAAAGGAAGCCCTGTTTTCATGGTATAGGGAGTCAAAGGAGATTATTATGATTAAAGTAGCAGTTTAGATTCTAAAACTTTGTCTACCTAGTTTCATAGGCACAAGTTATCTAATGCAAAAACCTAACACCAAAACCTCAGCAAAAACCCCAAACCCAAGTGCTTTCCCATCTCTCTGCTTTGTAAATAAAGCTTTCTCACTATTGCTGCCTGGTGATTTCAAGATGCTGACTGGCCCATTTCACTCTATTTCTTATATAAGGTTTTGTGTGTATCTGCTAGACTGATGACTATGTTTCAAGTATAGGATCCCCTGCCTGCTCTGCTTTCCTTTCCAGCCCTTGGAACTGGAGTTTCATGTGTTAGTGGCACTGGGCTAGCTAACAGCAGAAGACCTTTTACGGGTGCACTGTAACAGTAATTTGGACTCGCTCTAAATGGCAGGCTGGCTCTGATGGGTCTATCAAAGAAGAGAGGGTTCTTGACAGCAGTGTCATCTGTAGGAGTGTTTTAATTACTGATTTGCCTTAGCTAAAGCTAAGAGGGGTTCCATTAGGAGCCCAGTGAAAGAGATGAAAGCCCTGCATTCCCCAGTTATATATTTATCCAGGTAGTAGGATATGCTCCATAATAAACTATCCTTCAGTTGCCCAGCCCTGGGGATCTGCAGTGCACATCGGCTCCCTTCTAGCCAATGTAGCTGGGTTTCCTTCCCATGGACTGTATGCACTGAAACAACGGTGGTTTGGGTTTCCATCATCCCAGGTGGTGTGAAATGTTCCAGTATATCCACAGTTGGATACAGCCCAGACTTCCGAAGGAAAGGAGAACAAAAGGGAGCCTGAGACAGTTTCTCAAGAGAGCCATACTATTGCCTTTCCAGCCTTGTTCCATAAAGAGTAGCTCTTAAGCATACTCTGTTTGTGTGACAGGTTGAACAATTGGCAGTTGCCTCTGAAGCAGACAAAAGGTTTATTTCCTTGCTGAGAATGCAGGACATAGGCAGGGCAATCCTATATACAAAATATTGATGACGAAGCTAAAACGTACCACCTTTTTCTTGTGGGAAACAAGGTCTTTTCCATTGTTAGATGACGCTGAAATCAAAGCTTATGTTGTTCTGACGTCGATACTTTTGTTAACTTCCTCGTTTGGCAGATTTTCCTGTGGGTGAAAGCGATGTGTCTGACACCAGAAAGCAGTGGTGGTTTAAAACTTCTGTGTATGAGGTAATTGTGTGTGTGAGGGGCATGGAAATCTTCATTAAAATCTCTACAGAAGGTGTACACAAAATGGGATACAGGTTTTTACCTGTTCTTGGTATTCCTTTCATTTCAACTACTGCATGCCTTGCTGTCTCCTCCCAGGTCTAGCAGCTGTGTATTGCTTCATAGCACAATATGAGATTATAATAATGCTGCCTAGCACAATATGAGGTCAAACATGGAAATGTAATTATTTTGAATTAACTTCCTGTATCCATAGCCATGCATCAGGTTTATTTTCTGAGGAGATGTATAACCACGTTTCTGTCTGTCTAGTGTGAGAAGCAGAGATGGTCAGCGTCAAGTATTCATCCCAAGCACAAGGTTGCTCATGATCCCTTTTCCACTGTCTTTAGTGACCGGATCTGGTGTCTAACTTCTAGACACCAGATACACGCATACCCTTTAGCTGTCCTTAACAAGTAATAAAGAATCTGAGACGTTGCTTCACTTGTTAAATTCACCAGTGAGCAGAGTTCACTTGTGTGAAAATGCTTATGTCTGCCTTTGTTGGCACCTTAGCTGTCTTCGGAGCTTAATTTAGTATCTCCCTGGGTGAGCAACTTCATGGGAGGTAATCAGAAGTTTGATATCATGGCCTTAGGGAGTGCATTTTGTGTCCTTAATTGGTCTACATTCCACCTGCACGGAATCTGACTTAAGAGACGCACAGGTTTTTGCAAGGTAAGCATCCCTGCAATTCAAGCCTAGAATGTTTGTCATGTCATATTTGTGCTCTGTTTATTTATATCTGCTTTACAAAATCCACTGTGTCCGTGTACTTAATACTTGGCTTTTATCTGCATCTCTTTCATCTGCGAGATCATTCATTTCCATCTTTTCACAAATGTTTCAGTAGTATTTTTTATCTCATTTGAAATGTAAAGTAAAAAAAAAGAGCATTTCTAGTTTTTTAACCACTCTCTCCAGCTATTTACAGTGACCATTTTCCACAGATGTGATTCACCAGTAAATAAGCAGAAAGTAAGTAAAGAATTCTCACTTCTTCCCAGCAAACTGCATTCAGAGGATGAGAAGAACACCTCCCCTGGATGAACTGCAGCCGCCTCCGTACCAGGATGATAGTGGTTCTCCTCATCTTTCCTGTACGCCTTCGGAAGTCGGAGACAGTAAATGTGAATTCTCCCAGTGTAGCAACAGTCCAAGATGTTCATATAAGTGCCCAAGCGAGGGAAGCACGGGACACGAAATAGAAAGCTTTCATAACAAAGGATACGAAGAGGATGTACCAAGTGATAGCACGGCTGTCCTTAGTCCAGAGGTAAATAAAACCAGCCGAGTGTTCTGAAGCGTCATGCAGTGATGCTGCTCCTCAGCATCCTTTTGTTACCTAAAGATGACTGCACAGTTACACGAACACTGATATTGCACCTCATTCGTTTAGTTTGTTAGAAATTATTAAAAATAGGATTTCTGCTTGTAACACCCCATAATGTAAAACATCTTGGGGGGGGGGGGGGGGAGGGAAGGAAGCGTTACAAAGACTTCTTTTAAATTGTTAATGGTAGTATAGAGGTTTGGTCCACTTAATTTTCCTTTTCTCTGCTATGAACTGTAAAGATACCCATTTATTTTTACTATGAGGAAATCCTATTTTCTGACATGTGCTTCCTTGACAAGTCTTTTAACAGCCAGTTTCTGCACTGCTACCAGTGGTAAGGCTACATTAGTGATGTCATGTGCAGAAGGGGCTCTTTTTGGTACACATTTGTCTTTTGCCTCTTTTACCCAAAGATTTGAAGTGCATATTAGGGCTCAGTCCTGATGTGTCAGCCGTTGTTTCTATTTTAGTAGACCTCTTGGGAAGCTGAAGTTGCATACCTGCGGTGTTGATGCAACACGTGGAAGGTGCAGCTGCAACTTCCTCCAGGTAGCTAGCGCTCTGTATGTACCTGCTGATGAGCTAGGACCAGAATCTGTATGATCTGCATTACTGGGGAAGAAGCGTGTGTACATATGGTCCTCAAACCCTAACAGATTGCAGCAAATCTAATCCTAGTTCTTCCCGTTTTGTGTCACACCAGTCATTAATGTAGGCATACTCAATAAGAGCTGAGAATACTGCCAGCTTTTTTTTATAGCCACTCAACAACTTGAAGAATAAAGCTTTCAGAGGAACAAATCCCAGTGGCAGTGTAGCAATTGGTTTAAAATAAAAACATGACATTTTTAAATCCAGAAGGTTTTATTACGGTATCTATTCATGTACACACAATCATAGAATCATAGAATAGTTAGGCTTGGAAAGGACCTTAAGATCATCCAGTTCCAGCCCCCCTGCCGTGGGCAGGGACACCTCACACTAAACCGTATCGCCCAAGGCCTCGTCCAGCATGAGCCAGTATATCTTTGATAATACACAGGAAATACATTTGGTTTACATCCCTGGAATAGCTTATGAACAGTAGGTTGACCTGCACTTGTGGGTATTTTGTGTTTCAGTATAGCTATCAAACTACCTGTTGTGACAATGTAGGGCCATCTGTATTTTGTTCAGAGTTTGCAGTGACGATAAACGTTCTGAATTGTAAGTTTGAAGTGCAGCTTCAGGGCTGATGCTGTTTGCAGAAGGTTCAGGAAGTGTGTTCAGGACAGATGCATCTTACACAGTTCCAGTAAAAGTACATTAAGAAAACCATGATAACTCTTGGCACGTTCATAGAAGCTTGTGGAGTGCAGCAAGAGCTACACGAGCAAGTAGGTGTTGGCATTCCTGTATTCGCTGCCGGGTCTCGCCGTGCTCTCAAGTCACTAGTCAGCTCTTAAACCACTCTAATAATAATGTTCACTTCAAAATGAGTGCATCCTGGCACTGGAATGAGGCAGTTCTATCTTGTAGCAAATGTATCTGCGTTTTAACATGTTGGGCATAGAGAAGAGATCAGAAGTGGATCCCAGTTTAACGTGAGCTCTGTCTGGTTGGCTCCTGGCTTTTGGTAGTATTGGCCAGGTAAAGGCTTTTGAATTTTTCTTGGCTGCTAGTCGGCTGTCTCCTCTCTTAAGTGCATAGTGTCTGAAAGGAATAAGATGACTGTAGTCCCTTCATATTGCTTAGGGAAAGCCATATATTTCCATGCTAATTTTAATGATAGAATACCATAAATAAATAAATAAATAGCTGGGTTTTTTTTCTTCCTCCTCTTCAGGATATGTCAGCTCGAGGATCGTCTTCACAGCTTCCTAAACCTTTTGATCCTGAGCCAGTAGCTAAATACGGCACACTGGATGTGACTTTTGACTATGACTCACAGGAACAGAAGCTTTTGGTGACAGTGACAGCTGTCACAGACATTCCCACTTACAGCAGGACAGGTGGAAGCTCGTGGCAAGTACACCTAGTTCTTCTCCCTATAAAGAAGCAGAGAGCGAAAACCAGCATCCAGCGGGGACCGTGCCCTGTCTTCACAGAGACATTCAAATTCAATCACGTGGAGTCAGAGATGATTGGGAATTACGCGGTTCGCTTCAGACTCTACAGCGTACGGCGCATGAAAAAGGAGAGGGTTGTGGGAGAGAAGGTTTTTTACTTAACCAAATTGAATCTTCAAGGGAAGATGTCAGTGCCAGTGATACTGGAACCTTCTTACAGTCTGTCTGTGAGTATCAAATGAGGCAGGATGAGAATGCAGTGCTGCACAGTGTCCTGAATTCTGGGAGAAGAGTGTGTATATTTATAGAGTCATCACATCTGCTCTATTTTCTTCAACAGTGATAGCACTGTGTTAGCACAAGGATCATTTCCTTAGAGCTTCTGTAAGTACGTTCACTTTCCACCTGCAAAAGCTTCCCGTATTTTTCCTTCTAATTACTTAGAAATTTCCAGTCAATAAACACGGGCGTAGTGGCAAATGTATGTACGTATGTCAGCATGCAATTACATATGTATTTAACAGTAGAATCTTTACTTTGCTACCCACAGCATTTCAATCGGAAAATAAAAACAGGATAGAGGGGAAAGAAAAAAGCCATGCTAGTGAGCGCGCTCCGTGTGCTGCAATTAAACCTTGGTTGCAATAGGTATTTTCCAGTCCAGAGAGAAAGACAGGAAAGGGATTTTGAAAGCACAGAGCCGTTTTTAATAACTTCAGACTAGAACCTTGTAAATAATTGATTCCTGGTTCTAAAGTGAATGATGGTGGGAGCAGTAGTTCAAACTGAAAAGGATTTTTTATGCTGGAAAAACCCCTGCCTACCTGATGAGCAGCATCTTTTGTCCTTGCAAATAATATAACATTTTTAATAAAGCAAAGCACCAGTAAGGGTAAACTTTGGTTTTACTGTCCAGAACCTTAGAGCTCTATCTGGGCAGCGATCGGCATCTCCTCTTTCTTTGTTGTCGATATTTAAGCATGCTTTTGTCCAGAAAGAGGATGTTTGTGATGTTGTCAGGGTTTCCTGCAGTAGGACTGCTTGGATGCTCATGGCTAAACAGCTGCCTATGTGCTAAATAATGGAGTTTTGAGGGGAAGAGAAGGTGATTTAGCAAGGGCAGCCTTATTTGGGCATTTTGTTTGGGTGGTTTGTGGGGGGGTTTTAAAATATCAGTAAAGGGGAGAAGGGAAAGAAAGGAAATTTGGGGTTTTTTTTCAGGTGAAATAGCGCAAAACAATGCAAAAAGGTTGGATCGATTGTAATGGTGATTCCATTGAAGCTGAGTATTGCAAAAGGCACTCAAAATAAAATGCCGTTTTATTTAATGCCTAAAAATCCATTCATTAGAATTAGTAAAAGCTGAGGCTGAAACTTGAATCTGAAGGAGGCTCAGCTGACAATAGAACAGCTTTTTTATGATAACCTTAAGAAGTACAAATCGCTGTGTTCCAAGGGGGAAGTGGTTCACCTGCCTAGTGTGAATGCCCCCAATGCAGAGGTTGCTGGTTTTACAGCTGGGATAAAAGCCCCCCATGAAGCAAATCATTGGATGTTCCAAATGTACTTGATAAATCTGTGTGTGTTGTCAATAGATGCTTGTGGAACATTCGCCAAAGCCAGCAGAAGAGGCTAGCGAATGGGCCAGGCTGTTGACCGATTACTGTATTCTCTATGTGCATTGCTTATTCTTCTGAATTATTTTCTTGAGCTTCTGTGGCAGGGGGGAGTTAAAACAAATTCCAGAAGGCATCAAAGATAAGAAGGTTGATATTTGTGTTCTGTGGCAGCGAGGGATGGCACGTCTGCACTTCTTTCCCCTCATTTTTGAGGGGTAGGAATAAGAATATTGATAAGTGAAAGGATCTCCCAGAGTTTGTTGTTGTAATGGGGTTTACGCAGGTCTACCTTAGCCCTAGCTATTGCTGGAAAGGAACCTTCATCGTCTTGATAGCTTGAATGAGGATCCGTGGGGATTTTGGGAACCTTTGAAAATTCATTCACATCCAAGTTCATAGGTATTTTTCTATTATTATTTATAGCCTATATCATTTTTTTTTTGATGAGCAGATTTGTACCAGGATTTAACATATAGTTATTTTGCAAGAGTGTTAAAATGCGTTGTGTTTTTAGGGTGTATGACTGGAAGTGCAAGGCATCCTGGGTCACCTGTATTCAAGCCCTTGGTCTTGCAAACAGCCAGGTCATCCTCTTGTGAGTTTTCATCTGAAAACATCAGGTTGTTTCATTTCCAACCTGAATTTCTTCATGGCCAATTTCTCACCATTTGTTCTTATGCCAGCATGGGCCTTGAGCTTCATTAGTTCTTACCCTTCTCAAGTGTTTGCCTCTGGGTCTGTTTATGCACATCGCTCATACTCCTTTTTAACTGTGCTTCTGCTGGAGTAAACCAGCAGTCTTTATGTCCAACTCATCATAAGCGCCAGGCAGGAGTTATTTAACAGGAGCAGGTAAGTGCTGTTTCTGTTTGCAGAGATCCAGTTGTTTTGGGATATTTACAATTACAAAATCCACCATGGGGTACATTGTAAATTCTGAATTAGATTTTAGTATTAAAGTTCAGTATTTTTGCAGTGACACCTTAGAGCCATACACAAGGCAGTGTGGTTAAAGTTAAAACAAGGCAGTGCTGTTAGAGGCAGACCAGTGAGTTCAGTGCCTTTCAAACACAGTGGCGTGCTCACGGGAGGGGGGGCCCGCAACTCTGGTTGTTGTTAAAACGTGGACAAGTGCACATCGTGGGGAGCACATGGCACTTGTATGCTCCTTAAATAGGTTTCAGAGCTACACATGGCTTCAAAGTTACAAGTATATTCAGAAACCTTCCTCACTCGATGTCACCCTGTTCCTCACCTTCCTACATTGTGTATAATGTCTTGCATTAGCAGCTATTATCCCCATCTGCAGTTCTCCCACATCACGGGGAATTCCTCCTCGGCTCCCTTACGTTTATCACACTCTGTCTTCCAAGTTCAGCATATGTTTGAGTGAGGAGGAAACGGGACCAACAAGGGCTAGCCAAAGTGCTTGTCACTGTTACCCGAGACAGTCTCCCTCTTAGATTTGATAGCAACGAGCCGTTGGATCCAGAGTTCATGGAAGGTGTGTGCGTTGTGGTTTCGCATGTGTGTAGTTTGCTTAGGAGGATGCTTCCAGAGACATTTTCCTTTTAGTGCAATGGCAGACAAATTTTTGTTCACTTGCCTTGGAGCTTAGAATCACTTTTGATGCTTATTTTTCTTCAGGAAGTCTCTGTGGGCCTGTGTTCAGTTGTTCTTCATTCTCATCTGAAGAAACTTTCCTGCCAGTGAACAGCAGCCTCCAGTATGAAGTGGTTCTGAAAACACATAAGCAGTTTATTGGGTGCAGTCTGTTTGGAAAAGAGCAGAGAAACAAGCGTAATCCCCTTCGCCATCCCAGAGGTTGCTTTTTTGGAGCAACAATCAATCCTGGGTTTTGGTTTTCGATTGGTTTTGGAAGTACCAGCCCTTGGAATTTGGATGACCGCAGCATACCTCTTCCTGCTCAGCAAACCTAGGAATTGCTCGTGCTGTATTGTCAGTAACAAGACCTTTACAGTGGAGAAGAATTCAATGTCATCCTCTTTCTTTCTGTAGCATTCTCCATTCGTAACATAACGAACTCCCAGATGCGCTCCCCATAACAAAGAACGGGTGGTGCAGGCAATCATAAGTCCATAAAGGATTATTTTCTATGTCTTTACTGTAAATATCCAGAGTGTCTGAGCATTATTTTAGTGACAGTTTTCTGAGTGAAGGCATTTATGAATTGAATGTGTAAAAATACCCTTGGGCGCACATGTGTGTACTCTCCACTTTGAGGGCAGTGGTTATCACCTGGTATATGTTAGTTTATGTGTTGTGTTCCAGACATGATATTACTATATTGAGCATAGGACGATGCTTTTCAGTCTCCAAAATGTCCCCAGTCAACTGAGAGGCTGTGAATAACGGTTCTAGATTAAATCAGAGTAACTCTTGAGCAATACTCTCTTTCCTCAGAAAGCCAATCCATCAGTGACAAACATTGTCTAGAATTACATGTCTGGGTTTGATCACCTTCACAAAAATAAAATGGAAGAAGCTCATATATATATTCTCTCTCTATGTATGTATTCTTTAACTTAGGAATCCAGATGAAATACCTGTTTCCCTTAGAGTTAACTGAATTTCCTGACTGCTCTGTTTGATAGTAATCTGAACTGTTTGCATGCATGTGTACACACAGGCATCTTCTCACTTTTGTTACTGCCTTTCAAGTAACCAAGAAAAAGGCAAAGCACAGAAACATTCTGTTTGCAGGTTTGAGCACCCTTGGGCAAAAGCCGTGTACTGGTTTCCTCCCATTTATATCCAATGGGGGAAATTCCAACCAGAGACATGGCACACACAGATGAAGTTATTACTCTGAAGGTTTGTAACTTGTTTGTGGAACCTCATAGTTTTTGATTTACTCACTGGGTGCTGATTCTTCTCATGGGTTTTGCAGTGTAAAAAAATGGTCTTCATTAGCATTATTCCTTTTAAACTAGACCTTTGTCTTCCTTTGTATATTCACTTCCTTTGTAAATCACTTCCTTTGTATATTCAAGCAGCCTGTATTTGATATCAGATAAGCATTTCTGTTCACAGGTTGTCTTTAGCAAGGGATCCTTTTAGTTTTAGTGAGTTAGCCTCTTGTCAGGCTTGGCTCTCGTATTGTCTGACCTTGTGCAGCATCTTTCACAGCCTCTGTCCTTTGATTTGGGTTACTCAGCTGTCAGCTGGCGCTAGGAGAATCCAACTCTTGCCCTTCTTTGTGATGTGTATGATAGCTCTGAGAACTGAAGCAGATCCCTCTCAACTGCGAGCACCTGTTGAACCTCTTGGACTGGGGGGTCAGACATGACCCGAGCAAATCAAAAGGGGTACCACCAGCGGATGGAAATAGAGCTGGGTGAACTGTTAATCACAAATAGTTGCACTGACAAATGCATTACAAACCTATCTTTAATGTTACGGATTAGTGGAAAATAATTGCATGAAAGTACAAAAATTGGATTGTTTGCCATTGATCTCCCCGCCAAGCATAGAGAATAACTGCATCTGGACAGCACACTATTTAAAGAAGCCTGTGGCCTTGGAAGCTGGCCCCTAGTAACATCTCCGTGGTCTCACAAGGTTGACAGGAGTAAGGAGAGGGGGAGGCAGGGGTGGGTCTGGGTGGGAGCTGTTGACGTGGCTTCCTCAGGAGCGCAGGTTGAAACGTCTGCATTTTGTGTCAGATGCTCTCAACTAAATTGCCAGCACAGACATCTGAGAGCTTTTAGGGCTTGAATGTTTCTTCATGCTACGTGTCTTATCTCAGAAAACAGAACGCAGTAATAGAAGGCCTCTTTTCCTCCTTGCCCATGGCAGTGTAAAAAGCAGGTAGACTTTTGTGGTGTAAACCCAGCACTTTTGCAAATGCTGTGAACTCCCTTGTACGTTCATTTCCAGGTTTGCCCCCACTACTGCTCACGTGTGCTCTGCGACTTTCAAGCCCGTGAAGTCCATTTGTCATGAGGCAGGGAAGCCACAGGAGTCATTTAAGTGCAGTCAAGAAGAAGTTTAATTTAAACCCTTAATTTAACCCTTAAATTAAACCCTTTAAATGTTTCCCTTTCGATAGAGGTTTAACGTTCTGTTGTGCAGAGCTGATCATATTAAAAACTTGTAGACACAAAGTGCTAATAGCAAATTCTCCTGAAATACGAAAAGCAGCGCAGAAACCTTGCTGTGAACGTGGTCAAAATGCTTTAGAGAAGCAGAGTTTGGGTTAAAACTCACTATTTTTTAAATGTTTAATTTTATGATGAAATTATGGTATTCTAAAGTTTGAGAACAAACCTGATTCAATAATACGGTATTGTTCTTAGAAAACACACAAGGGCTTTAGTTCTTAATATTAAATTACTTCGGAATGGGGTCAGTATCATCATGTGTCTAAGGAAGGCTTGTAGGTTTGTACAGGCCAGTATCTACAGTAAATTAAAGCTGCGCATAGAACTGTTAAGGTGTTAGTCCCTTGGCTGCAGTGAATTAAGGAATTAATTACTTTTCATTTCGTCTCCATCTTCCCATGTTTCATCTGTGAGAAAACAACGTGGTTTGTAAAACTCTGCATCCAGAAGGTTTTTTTTTTCCCCTCAAGAGTAAAAACTAAGTGAGAGCAGGAGCTTCTGATGAGAAAAGGGAATTTGTAGCACTTCAGCTACTCTGATTTTCAGCTACATTAATCATAGCTTAATAATCAGAATAAGTCTATACTGGAGGTGAGTGAAATCAGTACAGACCGGGTCTATTTGCTAAGGAGTTTTACATTTGAATTTGTGACTAGGAAATCCTGGTAATGTTTAAAGCACGCCACTCCCCCCAGAATACATCTGTTTGTTTCCTAAACTCAGGGTGCGTAAGGAAAAAATCATTTGAACGTTTCCCTGAATGTCTGTGATTTCACTTGGCCTAGACACCAGTGCTGTAAAGTGTCAAGTACAGGAATAAAAATGTGCATTCTGTTAATTGGAACATCTTTACTAGATGTTATTATTAGCCTTAGTAATACGAACTGTTACTTGATTTGTCTCACTAAATCTTTTTAACCAGTTTGAAAGAGCATAATGAAAGAGGAAAATGGAATTATTTACCACTCATCTCTCTAACGAGCATAGGGAGTAACTCCATCTGGACAGAGCATTGTCATTTAAAGAAGGCTGTGGCCTTGTTATGGAAAACATTGATCCATATTAATTTGAGGATCATGTGACCCTTGAGGTCTGCCTTTAGAAACAAACAGTTCATACATCCTGTAGGTATCAGCATACAGAAGGAGTATCAATTGTTTAATATAAGGAACTAGCTTGAGTATCGGTCCTTGCAGCTCTTCTGTGAGTTAGTGGAAACAGAAGCAGAAGCAATGAGGACCTGAGGCTGACATCTTTGCAAAAGCATCAAAGTGTCCAGTATAGCACCTAAGTGGGATTTAGATGCCAGAATTCAACATTAGAGAGCTCCGTTCTTTGACATTCCCAATGATTTCGCATCCCTGTGTTTCCAGGGCTGACTTCAGGTGGTTTAAGTTCTCTTTCCCAGGAATGATCTTGGGGTTGTTTTTTTTTTCCAGAAGTTATTGTGGCTTTGAAACGTGTTGTTAGAAAGCATTGACTGCTTCAGCCACTAATGAGGGATGTGGAGCCTCTAGGTTTGTTCTTCTCCTCCTCCCTGGCTTGCAGTGCAGGAGCAGAGGATGGGCTCCAGGCTAAGAGCTGGTCTGGAGCCTCTTTGGTTGCCTGGGTGCTCTCATCACCTCAGCAAGCTTTTGCCTCCAAGTGGAACAGTAGCTTCGGGGTTCCGCACTGGTGATTAAGAGAGAGAAATACTTTTATCTAAAATGCTGGAGACCTGGATTCAGTTCTCTCGTTTGCCTGCTGGGATTCAAATTTCCTTCCCTAACCTCTCGGTTGTATTGATAAAGAAGAAGAAGAAGAAAGTAACGTGCAAAAAAAGTCCTTGACGAGATTTAGTGGTATAACATTAACATTTAGAATTTGAGAGAGGCATTTTGACAAGGAACATGCTGTGAATCAGATTTTTGTTGCTGAAGGATTGTCAGCAAGGTTTCATCTTTCCTGTGTCTATTCTGAAAAGCCAAGAGGATCAGATGGTCTCGCTTTGTAAGCCTATGGAGGCATGATTTTAACCTGTGCGTTGAGGGAAGTGAACTTTTAACTGCCCTCGGAGCATGGCCACGTTAATCCCTGTGAGTAACTCCAGTTGGCTTAGGAGCAGAGTTTAGGAGCAGAACTTCAGTCTATAGGAAAATAACAGTAGGACATGAATATGTAAGTAACAAATACCCTGTTTCCATGGAATTTTGGTGAAGGAAGACAAATAAGTACATTTCACATATATTATCATTGTTGGAAATAGAGGATTCTCTATTCTCTAGGCAAAGAGAAAGATTATTGAAAATCCTTAGGGGTTCAGGTCTGACAGGCTGTATTGCGTGTGTTCACTTCCACTGGCACTAGGGAAAAATGAAAGAGCCTTCTTTTGTGATTGCCAACTTTTGTACAATAGGAACATGTGAAACCCAAATACCACTTAATGGGAATGGTTTTAATATGTATTTATTTGAAAGTGATGCTTCCTCCCCACATACTGTGTGCAGAGAAGCCACCAAGGATGACAGTAGCTTGGAGAAGTAATAACTAAGGTTTTGTAGAGTAACACATTTATAACCCAGTGGAAAGCAGTGATTCTGGTAAGTGTTGATCAAATGAAATCCACCTGATTTTGTAATGAAGCGCTGTGCCGTGGTGTATAAGGGCAATGTTTAGGTCCTCTGCCCAAAGCTCTGTGTTGGAAAATGAAAAGCTGAAAAATCGTGGTTTACTGTATTTGAACCAAATATTTGGAACAGACTTTGCTTAATATTTGTTTGCTTGTATTTCCTGTCGATAGCCTTTGTGGTTGTTGCTGTGGCTAAATTGACAAGAATAGGTTGGAGGTTTAACATTAACATCCTGGAGCCAAACTCAAGAGCCAAATCCTTGCACTGGGGCCAGATCATCAATACCTTGACAGTTCATCTAAGTTCTTAAAACTGTGCGTTTAAGACTTTCCTGCAGTTCTTACTGGGCTATTCTGGTGCTTCACTGACCTTGAAAGGCTTTTGCAATTAGGGAACCTCAGTCCCTTTTTTCCCCTGCTTATTAAAATACACACAGTGTTTATAGAGGAAGAGAAGGAAGACTTGTAAAAATAAACTGAGGTAGACAGAATATTTCAAACAAATAGTAATTTTGGTCTAAATATTCTGTTTCCCACAACGAAGCTACAGCATCAGAGTCACCTGCAGATAGAGTTACAGATAGATTGAATGCAGATCTGTGAGGAGATGAAAAGCATCTGGTAGCACTGTGATGTTGTCATGAGATGAAGGCTTCACTGTAGCTAAGTTTATACTCATGTTGTACCAATTAGCAATTCCAGTGTTAATATTGCGCAGTTTGAAGCTTACGTTTTGAGCAGGTAAAAATGTAACTTCTTGTCTGACTTTTTTCTTGTTGTGTTTGGTAGCTCTCCTCTTGAATTTGGGCTAGAAACAGGAAAACAAACCCTCTCAACAGGCTTGAAAACCAGTTGTTACTCACTTCTAATGCACCTTACAGGGTTAACGTCAGGCTGCTTACCAACAGTCGTGATAATCACGAAATGCCTTACGTAAAACAAGGAATGGATTTCCACAATGCGAACAATTAACTCTGTGCTTGGAGAACATACTTTTGAGAAGACATCTGATAATACTCGGTATCCCTGGGTTTAACTTTGTCAACGAAGAGACTTTCTTCAGTTGTTGATCTGAGCCCTGCTGATTTCAGCTCTTTGCCTTCCCTGATTCCTGTTTCTCCTTTTCTTCCTCTTAAGGTCTTCTGTTTTCTTCCGAAAGAAAACTGACAAAATACAACCTTACCTTCCCCTTTTTTTCATGCCTTTTACCTGCTTTCCCCCAAATTCTGTTTCATACCTTATCATAGACACAGAAACTATACGTTGGTTTATGTCATTGAACCCTGGGTTTACCCAGTCACATCAGCCTGTCTTCCAAGCTGCTTCACACCCCACTGCTTCATTTTTCTTCTTAATGTCTCGCTTCCTTTTCTATTAGGATTTTCCAGTTCATAACTGAAAAGCAGAGTATTCTTTAAAGTACGTTCAGACCAGCATGCAGCTGAATGGCTTGGAGTATTTTGCATGTGAAATGGAAAACAAAGGATGGTTTAGATTCTTTCTTCAGTGACTTTGGTTGCTTTATTTTAATGCCATTAAACTTTTGTCACCACAGCATTTGGTAGGAAGGAGGTTCCCAAGTTTATTGCACACGAAGGATTAAACATGCTTTTGCTTGTTTCGAACCTGCCACCTGTCTGAAAACAAAAGGCAAAATGTTTTGGTTTAGAAATGGTTGCAGCAACATTTTGAAGTTCACCCTTCTCTTCAGATTTCCATCAAGACTGCATCTACCAGTTCTTTCTGTGCAGCAGCTCTAAGGTACAGTGGCTGAGTTGCCTTTCCGTCCGCTTACAGGTATGAAGCATCCTCTAGGTCTTTTCATCCCACCATTCAGCTGGTCACATTGTTTTCTCTGGCCTTAACATGTGTACTGTTGTCCTTGTCCGTCCACTCAGGATTCTGCTGGAAAGGAATGCTATTCCTAGCCTATCCTTATGCAACTTTGTAGTATCACACTTGTTTCATTTTTCAGTTGTTTCCCCCCTACTCTGTTAAACCACACAGAAACCACTTCTCTTCCTTTCGAGGTACACTTGAGGATTCATCCCCGCTCAGTCATCACTCATTTACTGTTTACTGTTTCTAGCATTTTAAAAGTCATTCTTATACCCACTGTGACCAGTGTAACTCTGTCACAAACCTATTTAGACCGAGTCCCAATTCGAACATCAGTAAACTGTATAAGTAAGTCACCATCAGGAAAGAGTGCTGTCATCACCTTCTCTTGGTACAGTTATCAAAGCTCTTTGAGGTTTTTGGGTGGGGAGAGCATTACCCAGCTGCTCACTTTGTGTTACATCTTTTTTGTGGACTTGCAGCATGGTCACAGTCAAATTTGAGACCTAAGGGAATTTTGTTGAGCTGGTTCTTGAGTAGTAAGAATACATTGACTACCAACGGTGTTTATTAATGAGGAACTGCCTTGCTGCTGAGCCTTCTGTCCAGCCTCTTGGAAATACTCTATTGAGAAGAACTAGTTAGAAGGTCAGTGTGAAGGATATTATTGTAGGTTCGTAACTTCTTCTTGTAGGTATCGTTCTTCTGTACTTTGAGATTCTGTAACACAGCTGAGATTTATGTGTCAGATGAAGTTACTTGCTTTTAAAGTTAACTTGCCTCTTGACGAGGATTTGTGCCCACGTCAGCTGTTGCTGGAAATGCTGGAGACACTTGGAATCTGGAAGAATCCGCTTCACAAACCCATCGTGACTCCTTGGAAGAGTGCTGCCAGATTCCCAAACGATTCAAGCCGTATTTGAAAACTCTGTGGATCCAAATTACCCCTTTTCCGAGAGGGATGTACACCCTAAAGGGATGTACTGGTCATTCAAAAGTCTTTTCTCAGCCATTAAGCAAACTGCTGTGCCATTGGCGAGGTTCTGTCCAGTTCCTTGTTTTCAGAAGTACAACTCTACGTGCCAGTGCGTGAAAGCAAGTGAAAGTAGGAACAAGGAGGGGATGACTAGCGTGGCAGCATAAAGGTACAGTTTTCTTTTAAGGCAAATAATGAGGGGTTAAAATGAGCATCAGAAGCCCCCGTCACAGACGGGATGTGGTGAGAATGCATGAGAAAAGCTTCTAAGGTGGAAATTAAAGCATCACTTGCCGAGCTTCAGGATGGCATCCTTCCTTTCCCACCCAAGACAAAGGGTCTATTGCAGTTCCGTATCTCTGGATCCGTTCAATTCCTTGTGAGCTAATTTATTCTAGACAGTGCATTTTTCTCCGTGCATGCGTTCTGTTGTTTTGCTACTTGTAAATTCTCAGTCTTGAGAATAACCTTTACAAGAGAGGAATAAGAATTGCCTGAATTTTATTATCTTCAAAGTTCCACTAGTGTTTTCCAGTCTGGGAAAGTAAAAGACTCCAGCGTTTAATGTTCTCCAGGATGCTGACAAATTATGTTACAGGTCCTATCACAGCAATTGAAGTAAACAGGGACCACAAAGGCTGCTCTTCATCTTCTGCTTGTATTTCTCCTGAATTATGAAGCAAAAGGAACACAAATTCTGTTGTGTTTTTTTTTTTAATTCCAAACTGCTTTAGTCTTTGTTAGCTTCCACGTGTGCAAACGGAGTGTATATTTAGGGTGTACATTCCTTATTGGGTGATTGAATGAGACTTCTGTTACTGCTTTCCTAGTTTTCTGTGCATAGTTCTAAAACTCGACTTCCCAGTAACGTCGTTCCGCAAAATACATGCAACTTTGTGTCTGTTTCCTAGGGCTGTGACTCTCAAATGAGCATGTCAGAAGTGTCCTGCAGCGAAAGTACCTCCTCTTGTCAGTCTCTGGTACATGGCTCAGCTCCAGAAATCCTCCTTGGCCTCCTTTATAACGCTACAACTGGAAGATTATCAGCAGAAGTGATAAAAGGCAGCCACTTCAAAAACTTGGCAGCGAACAGACCACCCAGTGAGTGAAAATCTTTATGCATCCTAATGCTTCTGGACTGGTGGGGCTCTCGGTAGCAAGGACTTCAATCCTATCACTTAGTCGTACCCGATCAAAATGAAATAGAGCAATCATCAACTAATCTATTTCATGTTTGATATTTCCAGTCAGTCGGGAAATAGCAAAAATCTCAGCTTCAAAACATTACTTGTAAGTTGACAAGACTGTTTAAATTTTTCATGATGACTGACTAATAAATTACCTTTATCGGAATGATTAATTCCTAAATTACTAATGCCTCGCATCACAGGCCAAGAATAAAAAGTTAGTGTTTAAAGAGAAAGTACATGCCAGCTAATGTTAATATAAACATTGTGAGCAGTTATTGCTTTTCCTAGAGGAGTTGATACTGCAGACTGTAACTGCTTTTATGCCTCTGTGGAAGTGGTGGCTCTCTATGTAGCTTGGGAATGTCAGTGAAGGCAACAGAGAACCAAAGTGAGACCTTTGGCGTGTTGTGCAGGAGGAATATTCACCATCAGAAAGGACTTGAACTGTGTGTTCAAGCATTTGTTCAAAAATACATTTGTCTGAAATATCTGTGAACTCTAAATTGGAGGCAGATGGGATGTCACGCACAGAGTGTTTTTAATGTCTAATTCTTTGATATGGCTTGAGAAAGTTCAGTAATGAACTCGTATCGCATTTATTTTGTACTGGTTTTTACGTGATGAGGCTGATGGACATAAGGTGTAGCCAGACGTACCTGCCTGTTCCTCTTGATTTAGGCTGGGGGAGGGCTCAGGTTTTAGCCCTTCTGTTTCTTAATCCCCAGATTTGTATGGTACTAGCAGATTATCTGGCATTACTAGATTATGTAGCAGGCTGCCAACGCTTTATAAGTGGTTTGCACATCTCACTTTGTCTTGAGAGTTCAGGAAGTAAGCCAAACAACTTGAGACTGGTGCTTTCCTCTTTCTTTCTTGACCCATGTTTTCTTCTATTCGGTAATTACATTTGGCTCAGCCTTACGCTGCTTTGCTTTCTCTATACTTTTCCGGCTGATGGAGCCAGACTTTGTTAACGTGGCCAGAGAAGGAAAGTGAAAGAATCGCTAGTGCTTTATATGGTTAGGTAGCTGTCCCAGAGTCACCTGTTTGGAGACAAAGCATAGAAATAGTTGGGGAGAGCCAAGAAGACACAAGGAGACTGGGGTGAGGGAAGGAAGGAATGAATAGGAAAGAAAACCTGGAGAGAAGGGACAATGTGTTCCCTTAGAGAAGAAATAGTAAGTGGCTTATGCTTGTCTTTGTAGAATCTCTACAGATAGGCAAGTTCTTACTATTTAGAGTAGGCAAGTATTTGGTCGGGACTTGTTCTGAAGAGAGATACGTGTCTTTGTTTCTCGGTGTGGCAGTCAGTATTTTGCCTGAGAAAAAGATGCTTCTTAGTATTCTTCCAGACGTTGTTGAAGCAGGGTGCGAGCTTTTGCACATCAAATGGATGTGTGTGTATGCATGCACACGCAGATTAAATCCATAAATACATGGATTCAAACAAGTGAGATCTTTACATTTTAAATAGAGGCCCAGAGTTGAATTTCAGATGTGAGCATCCCTCAGCTATTTTTAGAGATTAGATCAGAATCGTTCTTGTGCCCAAGTCTGTCACTACTCAAGAACTGAAGTATTGCAATCGAATATATGAAACTATAAAAGTTAAGGCAAAACCAGCTTAGTTTTCAGTTCAATGATTTTTCATTTTATTGCTTTTTATATATGAAGTAAAACTACTGTGTGCAGTTTTTCTTAATATGCTGGAGTTTGCATGAAAAAGCATAAGGTTTGGTAAAAGCTACAGTGAATTTTTTTACCCAGTCTTCTATTGCCTAGTCATTTGCATGATTCTTTCTATGTCGAGTGTGCTGTAGAATCCAGTAGCTATCAGTGCTAAGGTAATCCATTATGGAAGAAGTGTAATTTTTGTTAAAGATTACACCAGAACTGCACAAAAAGTTTCATTTCATTAAATTTTACCCAACAATCCTTTTGTTCGATCCTTTTTCTGCTCTATGCTACTAGGGGTTTGTGTTCTTCCACTCCAGTGAATAGTGTTTCCTCTTAAACTTTAACCTTTGATCCTCTCTCACCCAACTATTGACATCTGGTCATTATTTCTTTTCCTGCTTTCCACCCCCCGTTGTCAGACGGACTGTTCTGTTGTCTAAAACACTTGATAGGTGGACAGGTTTATATAATCCGAGGTGAGTTCTTGTAGAAGCTAATTGAATGTTGTCTTTTTCATGCAAAAGAAAACTTGCCAGCAGTAAAGCTATGCGCAGCTGCCTACCATATCGGTTTATAAAAGTATGTGTTTATTATTTGTGGCACTCTGTAACGCACCAGTTGCATTTATCTCTGATTATGGATGTTGGGATTTCAGTGTACCTGCAAGGTGAAAATATTCCTTGTGTTTCTTTTTACAGAAGTCTTCCATCAAATCTACATAAAATCACTCCAGTCTTCCAATACTGTTATTCATTAACGTGAACATGACAGATACAAAGAATGAAACACCAGGTTGTTTTATACAGCTCTATATTTCTTAAAATGAGTTAACTTCATGGAATACGCATCCTTCTGCTGGAGCATGGCTTGGTGCCATTCTAGTCAAATGAAAGTAGAGCTTTAAAAATAAGGGTTTCCACCCAAATACTAACAACCAGTGTGTGCTAACCCCACCTGCGTCGGCTTCTTAAATGTACCTCCTAAGAGCAGCGTACAAATGACGCAAAACCTTATTTCTCTTTAAAGGTGTATTAAATGTATTCCTTCATGAAGGTACAAATTAGCAGGGTTGTTTGTATTGTGTAAAGTTCCACCTTTAAATGCACTTTGCTACATTTAGGTCTTTAAAATATCTCAAATTGAAAAGCCCAAAGTGAGAGCCACATCCATGCAGAGATTACTCTTAAGCATTTCATTCTGGCTGGTTTACCAACATTATTTCTTTAATCTTCATTTCTTGCCTTCGTTCCATTTTCTTTATTCCTATTCTCTGGAAGTTCAGTGGTATGCTTCACGGTGTTGTGGCTAGTTGGAGCTTGCTAAGTGTTAATGCAATGTAAGTTTGTTTAGTACAAACAAGAGGGGTTGATGGGAAGAGGATTATGAGGTATACCTTTAACTTAACCCATTTACGCAGTTCTGAAGCTAATTAATTTGTTAGTGTGTTTGTAATATTTTGCTTACTCGTTGTCTTTCCATGTGTCTAAACTAAGCTGTGTTCAGTCAACCTGGTATACACCATATCCTTGTGTCTTGTAAACCTCTCGCTCTGAAAAACTTTGGTTCCGAGATATCTGACACTCCAAAATATGATTTCTTTTGTAGACACGTATGTTAAGTTAACGCTGCTGAACTCGATGGGGCAAGAGATGTCCAAATGCAAAACGTCAATCCGCCGAGGGCAGCCAAATCCAGTGTACAAAGAGACCTTCGTTTTCCAAGTGGCGCTGTTTCAGCTTTCCGATGTGACGCTCATACTGTCTGTATATAATAAGCGCAGCATGAAACGAAAAGAGATGATAGGGTGGATTTCCTTAGGTCTCAACAGCTCAGGAGAAGATGAACTCAATCACTGGACTGAAATGAAAGAATCTAAAGGACAGCAAGTATGTAGATGGCATACTCTGCTAGAATCGTAACGGATGGTACAAAGTGCAGTCGTGGTTCGACGAGATTTGGGTCTCCGGCAGACGATCATCCCTGGTAACAATCAACAGACGCGTTGTGGAAGTCAGAAATGAAAACTGAGGTCAACATTCCATCATAAAGAATGCACAACATGCAAACTGGGCGGATTTAATAGATAATCTTCACTTAGAGTCCTACGTACGCTTCCTCGGTGACAGAGAAGCCTGGCTGTACACAGATCCGTTAGTGGTCCCTCTCCCATCTACCTAATGCTGTATTTGTTTGGGTTTGTTTTGTGGTTTTGGATTCAGAAACATTTTATGTAAGGTTCTCCAAATCAGTGTAAGCTCCTCCTTGTGTAATTTTTGTATTGCTCTAACACTGTAGCTTCTGACCTGCCTGTGTTCAGATTAAAGGTCAATAATTTGCACTTTGAGAAAAACTGAATGATCTGTACAGCAAGATTAAAACCCACCGGTGGAGAACACTTGGTAATGCAGCAGATAATTCGATGCTGTTGGTTTACCCCGAGTTTCTTTCCAGGAGCTGAGTACAAATAAGTTCTCACTTTTCGATATGCGGTTGGCTTGAAAAATCTTAGCATTTGGGTGACAGGTGAACTTTGGCATCAAGCTAATGTTTCTTCAATCTGTGACAGGAACAAGCTCTATATATGGCATAAATTGGGTTTTCCCCTTTTGCCTGTACTTCTGCCTAATCCAAAGAGACCAGATCATTAGTTTGGTCCCTTCCAAATATCCTTAGACAGGTTGTACTGTAAAACTATGTAACTTTCTGTTGAAAGCACTTCCTGTATTCGTGTATTCCAATGTAGGAAGCTCATAGAACGCGACTTTACTAAAATATTTTTCCATAGAATGAATTGATACAGGTTTCTTTAAGATGCCAGCCGTCGGAAGGTAGGTTGAAAGACGTGAAGGAAGTAGCAGCGGATGAGCTACTCTGACTGAATGCAAAGTGCTGTGGCTTTGATTGAAATAGGTCTCCGTTTGAATCTCTTCTGAGCTGTTTTAGGGAATGCCATATGCTTTGTGTTGGAAGTAGAGAGCAGACGAGGAGTTTTTACCTTTCTTCTTGGAGAAGAGAACCCTCAGTAAGTTATTTTTCCAGAGATTTGCCAGCAGTTGAATGAATGTTCACACTCAAAGTTAGAAGTTTGCTTTGCTTATGTTCAGGTTGGGAAACACAGCTTTCTAATGACGCGACTGAGAAGCCACAGTATCCCAAGCAAGTTTGCCATCAGATAAACCCTTATGGCTTCCAGTGAAACTGGGGGAATACCAGTGCTTCTGAGATTCCTATTTGTCCCAGATACGTTCGTGGGAATCACGCTAATTTACTGGCTGCTGAATTTAATTCATGTTATATTCACTGTGGATTATTGAGAAAACATTTTCTTAAAGAGCTTCCCAACTCAAAATACTCTTTTTCTGTGTAATTCTAAGTTTCATTTAATTGCTGCTGTATGGAAAGCAAGAGATTTCTTTTCTTATAAATGATGGTGACGTCTTACTAATATGGGATCTCAGTGACTGGTGTAGGACTTGGTGGTTAGAAGGGTGAAATTTTGGACTTTGTTGAGAGAATTAGTGATAACCTAGAGCGTTCTCATTAGGACAAGTATTTTTCTCTTGATTTTCTATATAATACTTGTGAGCAATCCTGGCTTGAGGATATACAGACAGTCAAGTACAGTGAAATCGAGAGTGTGAGTATTCAACAATAAAGACATACCACATGGGTTTCACATTCTCACACTGACTAACAATATCACAAAGTCCTTTTTGATAGACACTCTAATTCCACTTCATGGTTTATTTGGCCCCTTTGGAGGGGTTTCTTTGCAGAGCCAGGCTTTCAGGTTTTATTGATTTAGAGATTGACAACTTCACTACAGGCCTTTCTGGGTTTTTCCGCCCTGGTATTGCGCTGCTGCTTCATTTACAGAAGCTCTGTTTACTAACTACAGGTAATGCAAAAACTGTCTTGAACCAGGAATGGTCTTGCGGTAATACAGTGCAGGTTATCTCTTTCAGTCCTTTTTGTTGCTCAGTTTGTGAAACGTAATGTGGAGTGTAGAGTTTAACAAAAAATCAACGTTGATTTTATACGCGTAAAGAAAATGCTTGGATTTTCCCAATCCTTCCAGCTTTCCGTATGATAGAAACACTGACATCGATGCTGCTCAATAGCGATTTTTTTAATGGGTGTGGAAGTGGTTTTACTCGTTCTGTTTGTGGATATTTGGATACTCTTTCCTGAAGCCCAAAGTTGTCTCCTGATGTTTGCACAGGTTTTGCTTTATGAAATAACGTGCAGCATTTAAGAACTGAACAAATTCACTCCAGTGGAGAATATGCTTACCCCCACCACTGAGTAAGTGAAGAAGTCAGTTTGGAAGGGGCAGCAAATAACCTCTTGCAGAACCAAACTGAACTAAACTGTGTCATGACTTGGCTTTCTGTTTGTTTGTAGGTTGCGCCGCTTCAATTTTACATCCAAGCATTCAGATTTCTAAGACACTAAAATCTTAATTTAGACACAGCAGGGATTTATATGAATACGTTGGGTACATTCGGACAGAGGAATCTCTCTAGATGGTGTGCCTTCTCCCATGGTATGCAGGTCCAGTCTGTGCTTCACGGAAGGAGGTTTGGCTTACTTGGGTTTATAGTGTACAAGGGCTGGGGACTGCCTGTATAAAGAGTGAAAATGAATACTCACTTTTGAGGCAGTGGAATATGGATTTGCCATGCAAACCCAGTCACGCCAATAACTGGATTCGCCCTGGGATTTGTATGAATTAGGTAGAGTATCAATAGCTGTCATGTTGGTTTTCGTCCTGGATGCCTTTCTTATGATTTGATTTATTTCAGACTTGTTTTTCTTGCTGCTTTATGCAAACCTATACTTTTGTATTTGAAATCTGCCTTTTAGATACTGGTTTTCTGAAACCCTGCCTAAGTGCTCATAGCTTTTGTGCCTTCAGTTAGGTCTTAAGCATGGAACAGAATTTCTGGAGAACAAAGCATCAGAAAGGAATTGGAGGCATTTGTGTTTTCCTCAGAGTTGTCTGTGCTCTTTACTCGTAGCTTTTTGTTGTTTACCTTTGTTCAAAAGTACAGCAAGTCCTTGGAAGAAGTTATCACATGAAGTACTTTTCCGTGTGCCAGTATACCATGTGGAGATTACAATCTCTGAATTGAATCTGTTTCCCGACAGTGTAGCCTTAAATAGTGATAGAACAGTGACAATCTCACAGATTCTGTTCTCAAAAATAACAGCATCCTTTCTGTGTGTGACTTATTTGACTTAATGTTTAGCAGATTTCACATAGGCCTTCTTAAAGTGGTGTAAATATGAAGAAGTTGGTTAGGCCCTTTCTGCGCTAAGGGCAAGATTGTGAAGGGCAGCACAGGCAAGCATGAAATCACTGTGCGGAGGGATGACATCCTTCTTGTAACCACCCTTGCGAAGGTGGACGTTAGGCAAAGTGTGAGTTCTGCTACTGGAAAAATATGGCTTGATTTCTACATCCAATTAAAATCCTCTAACCTCGTTAATTAGATTGCAAAATCTGGAAAGCCCTTGGAATGAATGTATGTGCTCTTACTGGAACTGAACCTTGTTTATCATTGTAGAGAGTACTTGAGCTGAAAGCAGATTTGATGGCATTGGCTGTAGGAGATGCTTTTCGCCTGTCGTTTGTCACAGCCGTTCCTGATGGCGGGATGCGGTGCCAGCATCAGACCCTTCCCATTTTTCACACCCTTGGAGCCATTTGTTGTTGTTGTCTAAAGTTTGTGTTTGTGTTACTGATTTATTCTCTTTTCTCCCTAATGACTTGCTCTGGCAAACTCCCCAGCACCCTGAGAAGCTGTCTGTGCAGTCACTGGACCTTAGATGTCAGAGGCTCTCTGCACCTCTTACAGTAAGGCACTGCTGCAAACCATCTTAGATGCAAGCCATCCTGAAGGCAAACCATCAGGTTTAATATACTGAAGCAGAAGAAGAAGACATTTTTTGCTTCAAAGGAGACATTTTACTGTAAGAATCAAAATCAGATCGCTCTGACGCATACAAATCCTAACAAAAAGTCTGCAGTAAAACCAGAGAATGAGGTTTGAGGGGAAGCCTTTTGGCCCGAGCTGTTCCGACTTGAAACTAACAGCAGAATGTCCTTTCATTTAAATGAGACTTGTACTGAGCCCTTTACTTATTCAAAACACTTTTCCTGGAGGAAAATAACCTGGCCTGTTTAAAGCAGTCTTTACAATGACTGCTTGTCACTTGTAAGGCACACTGACTTCCTCCTGAAGCCGAATTCTCAGTAACAGCTAAACATCCATTTAATTCAGCCACTGATGCACATGCCTGCCTGCTGTTAATGTTAATGTGGGAAGCCCGTGGGCATCAAGAGGAGGGTGAACATGGTCGTGAAAGGATAAAGTGCAGTAGGATCAGTCGGTTAGAGCAGTGTTACAGCGTGGCATCTGCAACACCATCAAACGGGATTTCAGTTACAAATGGAGGTGTGAAACCAGGTATCCAGCTCCTGTCATGTGCGTGCTATTTAATCATTATCTCTTCTTGTTGTTTTTCCCTTTCCTCAGTTTCTGAAGTATTTTTAAAACTTAATATGGAAACTGTTCAAGCAGCACCCAAACATCTTGATCGTTCTCACTGGAGCATTCAGCAAACCCATTGTTAGAGCAAGCCATCAAGAGCGTTCTTTGTATTTTTGGTCTGTTTAACTCAACTGCCAGATTTTGTAGTGCATCACAGCTGGATTTCAGAGTACTTTGTTCTGATGGTGGTTTTAGAGGGGAATGGCACAGCAGTGTTTGCTTGTCAGTGAATCAGTGCCTGATGAAGAGAAGTCATCTGAGAGCAAAAGCAGTAAAGTAAGAGACTGCTTCGTACAGTGGCAGCAAAAATGACTTGAATTCCACACTCTTGGAGCCTTGTGGCCCTCGGGGGACCCTACTCAGAGAAACCAGGACATGTGAACTGTGGGAGTTTATGCATTCCAAGGAGCACCAGTCTGTCTGGGCATTGCATGGCTTCTAATTTAGTGTATTTTACAGATGTAAGCAGGGTAGATGATGTTCATTTACTCAGGATGAGTACCAGCTGCCCTACAGTGACATGGATTAGTTGAGCCTTAAGGACTTATCACTGCCCCTCCTTAAGTTCAAGCAGGGTTTCTTCCTTTCTGCACTCTGTGCAGAAATCTTACCTGCATCTGTTTATATTATGCCTACCTGAATATGGCATCATTGTATTAATGCTGGCAAGCCTAGTTCATATAGAACATGGTGTGATTGAATTAATAAATCGGTTTGATACATGACTGACCAGGTTTTCCTGTGCAGGCTGACGCTGCTATAATGCAGAAGGAAGACCCTTATGCAGAGGAACGTGCCAGGAATCAGGAAAGCAAGTACTTTTGCTCCTGTTAGGAATGAAGACTAAGAAATGGGCAAGGCTAGCCTAATAGCAGGAAGAATTCATTCACTTCCTCAGAAGCATCTACTGGTCAGGTTGGCATAAAGCCTTCAAAAGCTGCCTGTCTGAAGAGCCTGCTCAGGAGAGCAGAAGCAGTAGTGCCACACGGCTGAAGGAATACCTCATGGACATTCAGGGATGTACTTACTGTCATCCTTTTCTTCTCCTGTACCAGAGGCCAGGAGCCTTGCCCATTGTATCAGGTCATTTATTTTGCCAGGTTTTGTGAATCCTGTCTGCGTGCCCAGGGTCTGAAGGGGATTGCTTTGTGACACTGGGTTCATTTCCAGACCGGGAGTGTGAATTGACTAACAGCATGATCAGAGCTTTGAGACGGAATCTCGAGGCCGTAGTGTGAGGCTTTGAACAAGCATTGATAGCAAATTCTGCTATTGCTGTGACATTGGAGGAGCATTTCTAAGCTGTTGACTGTATTAGGGAATCTTTACAAAAAAGGAGCTAGAGCAGGGATCTTTTCTAAGTGTGCAGCTAGCTCGCTGTCCTTTCTAGTCAACCACCAGGTTCCTTTGTGCTCAGTACTGTTTAGCTTATGGTAGCTGTTTTTAATGTGATTTTCATGACAAAGTGTAATAAGTGAAACCTTCTATTCAAGTTTTTCCCTTTCTTTGCTTTTTTTAAGGAGAGGTTTCTCCTTAGATAGTCTATATACTTTCTTACAGAGCTTTCTTACCTATTTTTATGTAAGACGATTTAACAAGGTAAAATAAAATGCTCTATGAGCAAGCTGTATCACTGTTACACAATCTAAAGTGCTAATACAATGACTAAGGGCCTGAACCTACTGCCTTTTACTGAGGTCCTGGTTTAACCACGTCTCTCTCGTGCTATGTAGTACCTTTCCCTATAAGCAGTTCCATCTGTTTCTCTGGGATGACTCAGGGAAAGGCACTATGAGCATGAGCAATAGTAGTAGAACTGAGCCTCCTCTCCCTTCTTCGTGGGACATCTGTCATGAGCAAAGGCTGCTGGCTCTGTCCCAGAAGTGTAGTTATAGATTATAGTTCCCTTGATCTTCAGTGATTTTGAACTTGCTTCCTGGAGACTATAAGCTAATTGTTGATCTTCGTGAATACTGAACCGTGCTGCTATCGGCAAGATTCTTCTTTCACGTTTTAAATCATTCTTTCATTGGGATATAAGGAATTGGATTTGTGAATCATCACTGCATTTTGAAAAGGTATTAAATACACAGCATGTAGCATTTTCTTGCACGCTTTTATACTGCTTGTATGCCACCGATGCACTCGGTGCCTTCTTTCTTTTGTACGAAACTAATGCGTAGAGAAACTCCACTTCTGCTGTGTAAGCAGTGGCACTGCAACTGAAGAGATGTCTTAACCTGATTATTCCTAGTACAGGAGGTTTCAGACGGCAGTTCCGTCCAATACAATGCATTTCTTTGATTCTAAGTATTTCCCTTCCCTTCCTCAGCCCCCTTTCCAAGAAACCTCCTTATACAACTGCTGATTCTTGATTGATTCCCGTGTCGGATGTAGTGTCACGTGGTGTGTACCAAAGATCCAACTCTGTTTCTAATTCCTCGGACAAGCAGTGTTTGGACTTGCTGTTACTTAAAGACAGAAATGATATAGTGGCTCTCTTTGAACACGTATAAACCAGGCTTCTGTAAATGCAACTCACGGCTGAGAATTCAAGATACCTCTTTTCTGACTGGCTGTGCGTTGTTGTATCAGTAGCAAAGTGTTTCGGTTGTATTTGTGCGTGCACTTGAAGCAAAAGCCCATCACAAAGCAAAAGCAAAAACGTCAGTGCTGTCCAGTTAGCTTGTTCTACCTGTTTTATAACTCTATCTCAAGTGTGCAATGCCTGAGGACAGATTTGGCTTTTCTGTGTCTGGAGCCCTGATGATATGTAATAACTATCTAATGTATGCGGGTCTTACAGAAACAGGCTCATGATGCCTTGTGTGTACATTTCCTTCCCTTCGTTGCAGGAGCGTTGTGATACAACACGGTTTTCAACCACTCTTTCAATTTGCAATTCCTTACGTTTCAATGCGTGTCTAGCCTTAAGCTTTTAAGACGCCAAGCACAGTTTTAGTGGGAATAGGTTGGATTTGTAAGTCCTGTTTGGCACAGAAGCAAGAGAATTATTTTTCTATCTTGGTTAAAGATTGTAAACCGTGGGTATCTTGCAGCCATGTCGTCAACCATGCTCCTGATCATCTGCGTTTAGGAAGAAGCGGTTTTGCTCCAGTTTTCCAAGGTGTAATACCAGTGCTTGTTGCCTTTCTTGAAATTCCTTAGTTTGTTTCTATACTTTCTTTTCTGTACAGAACCTCGGAGCCCTTAACTAATGCCTGCGATTGAATTCACCCCCATTCTGGACTGGGTTGCCCAAGGAAGCTGTGAATGCTCCATCCCTGGCGGTGTTCAAGGCCGGGTTGGACAGAGCCTTGGGTGCCATGGTCTGGTGTGAGGGGTTGGAACTGGATGATCTTAAGGTCCTTTCCAACCCAAACCATTCCGTGATTCTCAGAATTCCTTGAGCTGCTTTTCTGCTCCAGTTTTAAGCTGAAAAAGCAGTAATTAAGTCTCAGATATTTCTGGGGTTTTCTTCCATTTTGACAGTAATATAATTAGAGCAAATGACTGTTTGCAACTGTTTATGCAGCTTATTAAAGTTTAAGGGCTTTGTTAGAAACCTGTTTTTGTACTCCAGACAAAGACGTGCGTTTTAGGGCATCTTGGTCCGCAGCAGGTGAAAACGGGAGTTCTGGCCGTGAATCTGCTTATTGGGTGTCAGACTGTAAGTCCCCAGGGGGGTTATAATGAAGTGTATCTATAGTATCTCCAGTTATGTGTTGTCAGATGCTTGTTGGTTTGTTTTCTTGATTACTCCCTCGCCAAAGCCTGCCTTTATCATTGTTGTGCTCCTGTATGTTGATCTTAAGGGTTTCCTGCGTGCAAGTTCAGCTTCATGTCGTCGTTTCTCTCGTATGGACTTTCGGCATATGCATCCCGTTACTGTTTTGGGGAAGGGCAGAATGCCACCAGCTGGTTTTAGTCACACTTACCTGTACAGCACAGGTAGCCTCAACCCCATGGGAGTTTGGTGAAGACACGCTCCAGTGTATTTTCAAACCATGGATGTGTCACAACATTAAAACAGTCATTTTGCATATCTGAAGCTGTGCAGCTGTGGGTTTGTATTCTGTTTGCTTCCTCTATTTGTATTGATGCCTGTGAAGTGTGTTTTTTTTGTCGGCTGGAGGACTGGGCTGGGTCTCCTTTGGTTATTTCACAATATTTTCTGTCTGTGGGATCAGCTTTTTGCATGTGAACGTCATCGCTGGGAAGTATCTGGGGGAAAAGAAAAAGGGAAAACCACTTTTCAAACCAGTTGGTGTCACTTTCCTTTGGAATTCCTTAGATCATAACCAAATGGAGCAGGCTTCGCTGGTTGGTAAGGCTTGGTCAACCATTTGAACCTATGTCTGCATTAAGGAGAAGAAAACCTTAATTCTGGCCACCTAATCCTGGCCCTTACATGCCTTTTGGCTCTGTTTCCAAATTCCTTAAGATTCCCCAGTTCCCTTTCTGTTCCTCCAACAAAGCAGTCTTTGTTGATGTCCTGAATCTTCTACTTAGAGAGTTTTAAACTAAGCAGCATGGTAACGTTCAGACAAACATGATGTGCAGACTGGCAGATAAAGACACGCTCAGGTGATGGGTCTGTTTGGCTTTACACAGCTTTCTTCTGGGGTCCTCTGTGGTTCTCTTTGCTTCTTTGTCCCGCGTGTGCATCCCCTAAGAGCTCTCATCGGATGTATTTATGCTTTGCTTCCACTTTCTAAGGAATAAGGAGACTCGAATAGGTGAGGTTTGTTTCAAACATGAAAGAACACTTCCCATAAGTGACAACTGTAATTTTACTGGGGCCCAGCTTCAATCTTCTTTGATATCCTCTTAATGACTGTTGTGGTATGCATTAGAAAACCGCTTTCGGGGCTCTCTCGTGGCAGCTCTGCTTTAGGATGTGCCTGAATACAGGTACGGTTTAGTCCATACTAGCGTACATGCAAAAAACAATTGCTACAAGAGTTAAAGCATCACTTCCTTATCTAAAGATGGGAAGACTCAGTATAAAAAGTTTCCATCATTTCTTCCCATTTCTGCAGATGAAAGGAGTGCAGCCCAGTGCCTTTAACCAGCTGAGAGTGGAGAAAGGGGTGCGTTTCTTTGCTGTGTGATCCTGATCATCTGGAACCATCCTCATCATCTGTGCAGATCCTGGGACTTCCACAAATATGGCAACATGGTACTTGCTGCTCTTAAGGCTGGCATTTTCAAAAGGCTATGTACATAAATATAGCTTGTCCTTCTATATATAGACTGGTACATACTTGGTACTTTGGAAGCTTCAAGAGGAGCACTTGCCTTGTGTCCTTATCCTTTAGGAGATGTCTCAAGGCACCTGGTACCCTTGTCTAGCAGAAAAAGGAGCCCCAACCACAATTACTGTTCTCCAGATTATGAGAGATCTGTTAAGAGGTGATCATTTGAACTATTAGATGCTTGTTTAAACAGTGAGGATTTGTGAAGCCATGAGAACATGGCAGAATAAGTGGAATAGAGATGTTAACTGAGTGGTGATAGCCATTTTCTGCTCAAAGATTGCAGGAAAAAGCTTCAACACACCTGTGAATCAAATTCAGCTTTCAGCTGCACGTGTGGCCCCTTTCAGCCACCCATGTTTCACGCATGTAGCTGAGCAGAATAATGCGCAGTGCTCATAGCTGTTAAGCAGTGACTGCTTCAGACAGGTAGAGCCAAGTTCCATCGCTTGGACACAGACACAACTTCACCCGTCAGAGGTTTCCTCTGAAGAGTTGTCTGCATGTGGCAAATTCCACATTAGGCAGCATTTAAAGTCTCTTTGCAGTCACCCAGTTACTTGCTTCCAAAAGCTCCTGTGGGCATTTCTCCTGTTGAAATCTGTAGCATGCATTTCCTTTCTCTAGTGTTTCTGGGTTTCCAGTCCAGCAGTGCCGTTCTAATTTAGCGTTCGGTTCATATCATACGTTTCATTTTACCCATCAATTACTTCCCCAAAGTTAATGAAGCCACCACGAAGGCATTATGTTACCTGTTTGAGTGACTGCATTGAAGCACAGGGATTCGAAAAACAGAATTTGCTGTTGCATCAGCATTAAGAATAGGAAGGAGAGAAGAAAGGAGAAGGAATGTAAAAGTGAGATAAACTCTGGTCAGTCAGATCGTGCAGCAAATCAGCTGGACCTTGCAGAAGTGCCTTAGTGGTTAATTCAAAACCTGATGGCTTTGTGTCTTCTGAGTGTAGTTGACATTGGTTGGGCTTCTGCTTAATTAGAAGCCTTGCATATCATCTTATTAATAATAAAGCCCCTCTTGTCAGGTTGTGTAAGATGGTGGTGAAGTAATACGTGTATTTCAGAGGCAGAATGGAAGTCTCCCCTCATAGCCTTTCATATTGTTCCATTGCATGAAGCAAAACTGACATTCTGCTAGGGTGAAACGAGAAAACTCCATCGTGTCTTTCATTCCCGGTTGAGGAAGCCCCGGGTTCAAGAACTGGGATGACAATAGCTCAATCTCTGTAGCCCACTGCTTATAATTAAACACAAATCCACACTTCCTGGCCAAATCAGCTCGATAAAAGCAGCGCATGAGAGTATAAAGGGTAATAACGGGTCGGTAATCAAAGCTTTAAGTGGCTCCTGTCAGCTCTTGTCGCAGTGGTTCAACAGTTCAGAAATGGAGCAGGCTTAAACACGCCGAAGGAGGCCAGGTTTGTGCCCCGTTTGTTTATTCGAGTTAAGTATACGTTTTCCGTGATGCCACAGCGTTTTCATCTGCCTGCGCAGACACCTAAAGTACCAATAGACTAAAATGTCACTCAGACACACGCCTTTGCTAATTAATGCCTTCACCAGAAGATGTCTGGCGTTCGTGGGGAATCGGGGAGATACAGAACAGAGCGATCATTCATATTTATATAGACAAAAAAAAGGCAGAAAAAGAAAAGCCGTTTAATCAGCTCCTTTAAAAAGCTCCAAATCAGCCAGCGAGGCTAAAGGGCATGAATATGGAGCTACATCTTGGGAAGCCTCGGTGGCAAATCATCGCACTCTTATCTTGCTGCCGTTCTCTGACACGATATAAACCACTTTGGAGCACGCAAGCCAGGCCAATAGGCTAAGGAACAGCATTAACCAGTCAGCCTTCACCATCTGTTGTGCATACAGCCAAGCCGACAGTTGGGATGAAGTTGTTCTATATGTTTCCTTATTCCCAAGCACATGGGGTTTTAACTGAACTTCTCCACAGAAGGCTTGTCAGCGAATACAAGCTCCTGTCATCGACAGCCCCGGTGTGTCTTGTGAAGCAGTAGCATTGATTGGGAAATGGAAATCGGGCCGTTTCCAGACTCTTGAGCATCCCCGTTAACAACGCGAAGCGAGGGTGTGCTGGTGTCTGTTGGTGTAAGCATGGGACTGGGAGTTGGGAATAGCCTTTAATTCCACGTTTGAGGCAGACTGGCTTTGGAGCCTGCTATCGACAAGTCACTGAAGGGGCAGGATAAAGCCTGAGACGACCGGTGAGAAGTTTTCAGTAGGCTCAGTTCCCCAGTGCGATTGAATCAGAGTCTAAATGAGTGCCAGCACCAGTGCAAGGAGAGTGGACTTGCACTGCTGGAGGTGAGCTGTCCTTTCCCAGGCAATCCACACTTGGCTCATCTAAACAGGATGCTGAAACCACTGCCTGAGACAAGTCGCAGTGAGTATGGACGCATTCTGCATTGCTGACTGTGAGGAATCTATGCAAGCACTCCTGTGCTTAGTCTGAAAACCCTGAAGAAGTGAAATCTATAGGGGTAGGCAGAAATGAACCCAAATACTTTTGAAGCACGTGACAGGGAGTCATTCTGATAGGACAGAATTTGCTGCTTGGTTCTGGGATAGTGCATCCTTTCAAAACTGATCACTTAGGAAATGCATGGCGATGGCATCATTTAAAATTCTGTACTTCTAACACAGCTGATGTTATTTTGGGCGTTCTAAACCTCCAAGAACAATCCACCCCTGGAACACTTCTCCCACAGCGGAGTTGTCTTTGTTCCCTAAGTCACTGTAGGATCGCTACTGTCGATGCTTGGACCCCAGGGAGCTCTCTGGGAGGAACGTGGTGGTTTGTGACTGATGTGGGAGCACCAGCACCACTAAGAAGCTGAGATGGAGCAATTGCTGAAGGTAATTGGAAAGCCTGTGTTTGCAGCCTAGCTGTAACGATCTAAGGTGCGGGTACCCAAGCACATCTCGCACGCAGATTTGCTCCTCCACTGCCTTCTTGCCTTTTCCATGGAATGGGGTGACCTGCCCTTGGGCAACCATTTCACTGCCAGAAATAGTTCTCTTCTTCTCCCAGTCCATATCCCACCCTCTCTAATTATGCATAGTATTTCACTGAAAGCTTTCTCAAAAGGCAGACACGCAGCATTAACTCTGTTATGCTCTATTGCTGTGTGGAGACCTCAGAGCAGCTTCCAGTGTCTGAAGGGGGCTCCAAGGATGCTGGAGAGGGGCTCTTCATCAGGGACTGCAGCAACAGGACAAGGGGTGATGGGTTCAAAGTGTAACAGGGCAAGTTCAGGTTAGATCTAAGGCAGAAGCTCTTCCCTGGGAGGGTGCTGAGGCGCTGGCACAGGGTGCCCAGAGAAGCTGTGGCTGCCCCATCCCTGGCAGTGCTCAAGGCCAAGTTGGACACAGGGGCTTGGAGCAAGCTGCTCTAGTGGAAGGGGTCCCTGCCCGTGGCAGGGGTTGGAGCTGGATGAGCTTTAAGGTCCCTTCAACCCAAACCACTCTGGGATTCTATGTTTCTATTATGTCAACAGCCTGAAATGCAGAATATGCTTAAACTGCTCATCGTCGTTCTGGGCAGCCCAAATTAAGCATCCCCAGTAAATGCTGCGATCAGAAGAACAAGAGGTGTGAAATGATTCAATGAATTCACAGTCTGTGTAACCACTGGATGACAAACACTTCTGCCTGCTACCAAAAGCAGAAGTGCCATTTATGCAAGGGGTGGATCTGAACACAGGTTAGCACACAGGGGTGGTCTGCAAGGAGGTCTTCAGCCTTTGCTTGGATCCACCAGCTCTTGTCAGTTGATTCCTCAACAAGTTACCACGCATCCTCTCTTACCTGCTTCCTTTTCTGGAGACAGTGTGGAGCTATGCTTAGCACACCAATATTTCCTCTTGCAAATGGCTTTTTGCAACATTTAACAGATGTTAATTGCAGTACATAGTCCTGTGTCAAGCGAGCGTACTGGTGTTCTTACCCCAGTAATGAGCCAGCTGGAACCTGAAGCCTAGAAAGCTCTTGGCAGTTCAAGCCGCTGCTGCTCAGCAGTGTAAGGGTGGAGACAAATCCATCAATCCTAATTTAACAGGAGGAATTTCAGGTAGACAGTAATTGAGTTGGAATTTGGCCAAAGCCTCGAGGTTAAAGAACCTACTCTTATGAAACGTATTGGAGGATCTTTAATGAATGCAAACAGTTGAGATCGTGGTTTTATCCCTTCTGCAGGGGATAGCAGGAGATGCTTGTTCCCCTCCAGAGATACGGTGCAACCAGGCCGGGGCGTTGGAAAACCTGGCCCTTTCTGAAACCCCAGAACCATTTCCTCAACAACGATCTCGACGGGTTGACCTGTAGGAGGAGTAGCTGGCTCATGGATCTTAGTAATAACCCTCACATGGATACTGAGAAATAGCCACTGAGCAAGTAAAGAAACCCTCCACTAAACTGAGCTGGCTTGCATTGAATCCAGCTAAGTTGAAGGGGGTTTTTTTCCTTTATTTGTCTGAAAAATCTTGTTGATGTTAAATCTTGTTATTCCAAACAAGTTTATGAAGCCCTTCAGAGAGACTGAGCAAGAGGAAGGTCTCCAGGCTTGCTGCTTTCCATGGATATTCCCATAGCCATCAGTCCTTTTGGACTTCCTACATGTGTCTATTTCTAAATACAGCTAATGGTTGGAAAAGAAACATGACTGGAAGAGTCCTCGGCAGCATGAAAGTGAAGGAAAACTGATGCTTTACAGGTATTGGTGTTCCTTGCCTTCGAACCTTTCCAGGTGAAGGGAATCGTGTCAGCCTGGGGAAGCCCGGAGCATAAGTTTCTGTGGGCACAGAGGGGATCTGCAATGCTGTCTGTTAAAGCTAGATTCTCACAGTGATAGTGGCTGGTTTGTTCCTTCCTCAACTTTTAACCATTTACTTGTGGTTTTAGCCTCGCAGCGGGTGTGTAGTTCCTCGCACACAGACACAGAGTGAGCTGACATACCAAGTATTGGGCTTATTGAAAACCTTCACGTTTACACCTGCGTGTGGAATTGCTGAAGTGGCACCTTGTGAATCAGTCCTAGGCTGAGCAGGACCCTGCTGCAGGGTATACTGTCCCTGAGGATAAACCCCAGCTCTAAAGTCTGCTTTCAAATGTGTGCATCTAACGTTGAGATTTTATTGAAGTGATTGTTTCCTCTGCCCAAATATACTTTGAAACAGAGTCTGTGATGTGTTCCGAGTTACCTGGATCCCATTTTGGGAGGCAAAATCAACTGTTCAAACACATACACAGGGTGCAAACTGAATAAGAAACTTTAGTGTCCTGCCTGAGATTCCCTGCATTCCCCTAGAGCTATCCTCTCCGGCCTCCGTACTTGGACACAGAGCACAAAACCTGGGTGAGTGGTTAATTCCTTCAAGCAGACAAGGACTTGGAATCCGACTGAATAACAGCCTTGCTTTTACATCCGGGCTTTGGTTTGAATTACTCGGGGATATTTCTCCTGCTCTCTTGGAGTAATTTTCCTTTTGGAATCATTTCAGACACCAAGTCTATGGTTTAACTTAGTGTGACCCACTCTGGCTCCTCGAATCGTTTCTCCTCCCAGTTTATTTCTTAATTGTTGGCCATGGTCGCCTGTTCCTGAACTCCTTTTGTGCCCTTCGGATTAGGAATTGCTGCCAGGATATTTTTTCTTGAGGAGCTTTCATTTCGGATTTACTGTGCCTCTCTAAGAAGAGAAATTGATCTCATTGCAGTGAAGTAGAAAGGAGCTGCTCATGAGTTCTGAGAGCAGAACCACACGCAGGAGGCTCGTTTAATTTACTCTGTAATTGAAAGGTACATTTCTCAGCATCCAGCTTTTCAGCTGTTGGGATTTCTTCTCTAGGGTGATGTATCCTTCAGAGGATGTGCTGCACTGCTGCTCAAGGCAACCGGGGTGTATTTCCCTGGCTCATCACCCAGTGAAGCCATGCATGGAGTAAGGTGAGCTTGAGGAATAGTTGGATGGAGCTGAGCTGGCAACATCTGGTCCTTGGAAACAGGGAGAGGAAAGGCTTTTCTTCCTCTTGTGAGCAGCAGAGTGTGTGTGTAACTGAGAAGGATGGATGGCAAACAGGAATGTGTCAAGCAGAAGTAGACACGGGAAGGAAATCAGTCTTTAATCATTATCATAGAGCAGCAGCTAAGCTGGGGCTAAGAAATACTGCAGAGATGCAACACGAGATCTGGATTCTATCTTAGAGTTCATCCTGCAATGACAGAACTGAATCAACTGAATAATTGAGCTGAAGCTGATCGTTGTTCAGGTTTTCCTGGTGGCTTGATGGATGAACTGATGGTGAAGTTTCAACATCTCTCTCCTTTCAGCATAACACCAGTCACTGTTCATGGCCTGAGTGCATGCTTGAGCAAGACTGAATATTCAGTTTCTTCACTACTGCTGCTGCGGATGAAGATGGAAGTGGATATGGGCGCTGGAGTGAGTATCAGTTTACTGTGAAAATATAAGGGAACACTCGAGTGCTTCCCCATAGCTTCCTCTTTCTGTGTTTTGAAGTCTGGGGACTAATGTATTCCATTGAAATCATGAATATTGCTGCACAGGTTGGTTTAAACTAAAGCAATTGCATGTCCCCAGCCATTACTCGTACCAGCTAGGAAACCTCACAGGACCGAGCTCGGGCATCTGCCCAGTCCCTGGAGCTCAGATGTCATGTCATATGGGTAAACAAGAGGGTGGACGCTGCTGTGCAGTGGCTACAAGGTGGCTTTGGAGCAGGCAAGCAGGAATGGCTTTGGGTAATTGCTGCTGCACCAGGTTCTGCTCTTCAAATGCTGTCCCACACATCGACACTCTCCTCCTTTCTGGACATTAGAGTACCCAGGTCTGTGGCAGAGGAAAGCAAATCCTCCTCACTGCTGGGCTCAGCATTAGGTGACCTGGGCTCCTTTTGGCTCTGCCTGGAGGAGGGGGTACTCCCCTGCAGAGAGCTGGGTTGCTGTAGCTGAATACACGTTTTCTCCTTCCCACATCCTTACCTGGTCCTTCTGCCAGGAGCAGGCACAGGAGACTGCCGGGATGCGTGGTCCTTCCTGGTCCCCGGGAGCATCGTCCCCATTGGACTGTGCTGTCCCTGCCGTGCGTGTCGATCAGAGCTGCGGGTCCCAGCCTCGCCGGGGACGTGCCTCAAACCAGTTCCCTAAATGACAAGGAACTGTCACACAAAGTAGTTCCTTGCTCAGGTACAAGGAACAACCCCGTTCTTTAGCACCAGCTCAATAGCTGAATGCAGATCACGGCAGCATGTTATCGGTCCAAGGATCGTCTAAACCTGCACCTCTGCTTTTGCAATGGCAAACTGTGCAAGGAATGCCTGTGATCTGCTTGGATGAACCCTCTCATCACCTCAGCTGCTTTTCTCACCTCAGTTTTGCCTGTACCAGGTTTCTTTCCCCCCTCCCTCTCCTTGGTTGCACGATCATCACTTATAGAAGTGTTCTACATTCATTCCTGCTTCAAAGGACTTACTTTTTCCCTCAGCTCTTAAATCAAGAGGTTGGACTTGAAATGAAACCTGAATTGATAATATTTCCTTCTCAAAAGCTGTGGTCTCTCTGGGTGTGCGCTGGCAGCTGTGAGCAGCACCAAGCTGTGAACTGGGCAGAAATAAAGCCTTTTAAACACTGATAAAATTGATCTTTTTGTTTGCTTGCTTTTACAGATCATAAATGTCAGAGCCCAAAAACAGCAACATAGGCAGAGAGGCTGAGAAATGAATGGGCAAAGTCGTGTCAGTAAGAGACAATCGGAATGCTGAAAGTCCTGAAAGAAACAGTCAGATATTAAGGTCCGCATCAAAATGGGATCCTTTCTCTTAATGCGTGATGGTGGCCCGGGAAGCCTGTCTGGGAGCTGTCGCCAGAGCACAGAGGTAAAGGAATTTTACAAGGGCCTGTAGGGACAGGCCAAGGGGAATGGCTTTAACCTGCCCGAGGGGAGACTGAGATGAGCTCTTAGGCAGAAGCTCTTCCCTGGGAGGGTGCTGAGGCGCTGGCCTGGGGTGCCCAGAGAAGCTGTGGCTGCCCCATCCCTGGCAGTGTTCAAGGCCAGGTTGGACACAGGGGCTTGGAGCAAGCTGCTCCAGTGGAAGGGGTCCCTGCCCATGGCAGGGGTTGGAGCTGGATGAGCTTTAAGGTCCCTTCAACCCAAACCAGTCTGGGATTCGGTGATTCTATGACTAATCCATCCCTGCCCAAAAGTGCCTCTTGCAGATTTCCACTGTTCATACTGCCCAGTAGCCTCGTGAGCATAAGGAATGGACACTGAGCAGCCCTGGTATCATAATTTTATACTTTTTTAATTATTTAGACAGTTCTCTTTTTTTTTTCCTGATGCCTTCTCTGTGCATTGCAAATATTTATTATGGAAAGAAAACATTTTAATATATGTTTGTAAACCACTGCCTATCTCCTGTAGGAAGCTGGGCTGTCCCCCTTCCCTTCCCACCTCCTCTCAGCAGTCGTGCCACGTTGGTGCATCCGGGAGACCTTTACCCTGTAACTAAACTTGTTCTCAGGTATTTGGAGTGGTTGGGAAGAGCGATCCCACCATCAGTCCCCGGGAAGGAGCTTCCCGCAGGCACCTCCACCAGACGTCAGGTCAGTGCTGTTTGCCCTTGCAGAGCAGCGAGGGGAGAAGTCGGGATGGGATGGGATGGGATCCTGGCTGGCTGCTGTGGCTGCTCTGGGAAAAGCTGAGTGGTGCAAGAGGCTGAGGAAGGTACGGCCAAAGCGATCGCAGTGTTTTTTGACTTGTGGATAAACAGAATCATAGAACCCTGGAATCAACCAGGCTGGAAAAGCCCTTTAAGCTCATCCAGTCCAACTGTTCCCCAGCACTGCCAAGGCCACCACTGACCCATGGTGACTGCAGCCCTGCCCTGGGCAGCCTGTTCCGATGCCTGAGCACCCTCTGGGGCAGGAATTGTTCCTCAGCTCCATCTAAACCTGCCCTGGGGCAGCTTGAGGCCGTTTCCTCTTGTCCCATCCCTTGTTCTTGGGATAAGTGTTTCCTATCATGTGCTAGCACAATGGATTTATTCCTGGTGACAGATAATTTCTTTTTCATGAAGTCCATACATTACAGGATGAAAAGCCTTTTGCCTTTCTTCCCTTTTTGCACTCTCATTCCTGTTTCTCCCCTCCTTGGCTTGGTGGTCGTTCCTCTTCGTGTCCTTCCCCGCAGCAGCTGCCATTCCCAGCTGATCCCTTCTTTGCGTCCCTAAAACACCCAGCCGTGCAATTGTGACTCTTCCCCATTAACACTGCGGTGATGTGGGGTAGAGGAGCTCCCAGCTTGCTGTGCCACCCTCCAGCAGGCTTGGGAAGGCAGCACTGCTCTGATTTCCCCTGGTTTCCTTCCCAGCCCTGGCAGCCAGCTGTAGCTGGTTAAGCGATGGCTGGAGTTCAGCACAATTCCGATGTCTCCGGCTATATAAATATCATTCCTCCTTCGAGCTCCCGTTGGAAGAAGTGTCTGTTGGGCACTTAGTGAATTACAGGCTTTAGAAACTACCTGGCAATGCTGGAGACCGTGAAGCAGACACAAAACTGCCACTACCGCAACCTTCAGCGTCCTAAGGAGGCACTTGGCTGCCAGCGGGTTTTAGGGCAGGCTGTAAAGGGACTTGCTATAAAAAATACTTGACTCCGGACCAGAGTCCCTGTTTGTTTCATCTCCATTTGGCACAGTTAAATAGGAATTTGCAAAGGAAATGAGTAAGGGGACCAGCTTCTTTCATTTGAAAGGCTTGTCTGAGTAGACCCAAGCGACAAAGGAATCCAGTGTGAGGTTTGCAAGTTTTGTCTAACCAGATTTGCATCCTCAGAAACAAAACAAACAAACAGCCCCATCCCCAAAGCCAACAGGAGCCTTTTAGAACGTGTGCATCGCAAGCGGTGCAGAACGTGCATCTCTGAGCGGAGATTTTAACCAGCTGAGGAATACATATGCAAAGGAGACTGCTCTGTTTGCAGATGGCAGTCCTGCCACGCTGATTGGGCTCAGCTGCCTGATTTTCCAGCGCCTGCATTGCTGGTTCCTGGGGTTCCTGGCTGAGAGCTCAACCATGAGTCACGGCGCGCGGTTACCTCCTGCACATCTGAAAGGCTGAAAACACAGTGTTAGAGCCTGCTCCTGCCCTCACGGATTCAGTGCAAAGTCAGGGGATTGAAACAAACCCAACTCCCTTCCCCTTTCTGCCCCTCGTTTTTACCGCTGGAGCACAGAGGTTCCTGCCGGCTCTTGTGGATGGGCTTGGAGTGAATGGGGTCTCTGCGTGTGGGGCCGGCAGCTCGGCGAGGTGAGGAGCATCCCTCTGCCCCCTCTCCTGAGGATGACTCAGTGGTTATTAAAGATTTCCAGCTTCCAGCTAAAAACGGCATCAGAAGCCGTGCCCCACAGGGAAGAGGGGGAGACGAGAGAAATGGGTTCTGTTCCTGCCTCTGCTTCCTCTCACACACACACACATGCGTGCACACACGCGCACCGAGCGGGTGTGCAGCTCATCTGGGGCAAGTTTATGTTGCAGTAGGAGGGGTGCGCGTTCTGCTGAAGACTTCTGCAAGGACTGGATCCAATTTTCGGAGCCCGTTGCCAATATTTGTGAGTCATTTCCTTGGAATCCTACCTTTGGTGTTTATTTCCCTTAGAAGGAAACTTGTAAAAGCGTAATAATAGCTCTCATTCTTGGTGGAAAGTCACACACAGCGGAGCGGGAGACAACTCGCTCTTTGTTCCAAAACACTTTTGGTTTGGTTTGTTTACTTTCTTCAGCAGGCTAAGCGTGAAGAAGGCAACATCATTAACCCCATGCTGCACCGCAGTGCACGTTAAGTGGGGAAGTGGCTTTAACTGGTACCTCTGCTACAGAACAAGTGAGAACTGCCTTGTCACTGGGGAAGCTCCTTAGATAACAGAAGGGCTTTGCTTTCCCTCAGCCCTTCCTGACTGCTGGGACCCCTTTTTCCCTCTGGCTTCCATCCCGATAACAACACCTAGCTCCTGTTCAGTGCCAAACCCTGTTGCAAAGGTTAACTAATCAGAAGGAGGTGGTTATAGTTTGCGGCAAAAGGAGCACCTTTTACCTTCAGGATACTGAAGTGCTTTGCGGTGGGTCCTGGAAGGAGCGTTCTGTGTCGAAGCCATGGGACGAAGTGAATGGGACGTTCAGACTGGGAACACTGGGAGATAGACTTACTAAGTACCACAGGGCTTTGCTGTTCTCCCAGGGCAGGCGGGTGAAGCGGCCTCCGGGACACGGCTGCAGCAAACTCGATGTCACTGGGATGTGGACCAGAGCCCTGTGGCAAAAAAGCATAATTGCAAATTGGCTTTTATTGTCATCTATCTGCATCAATTCTGGGGCAGACTCTCTCAGAACCACCAAACACCACTTAAGGGGTCGTATAGGCTACCAAGAGCGCTGATAGGTGATGGGTACCTACAAAGAGCTGGCAGAGGAAGCCTCTTTTCTGTCAGTATGGCAACCTCCTCTAGTTCTGCTTCACAGAAACCCAAAGCAGGAGGAAGCACAACTGTTAAGAATTCAAAGGAATATTTTCTTTTCTATCTTTTCTGTTTCCTCCCTGAGGAACACCAGGAATTCCAGAACCTGGGACACAGAACTCTGGAAAAATCTTTCTGTCAGGAATTTAACCAAAAAGTCTGCAAAGGAGAACAAAGATTCGAAGAAGCATGTGGGAATTGGGAAAGTCAGAGAGGTATTTGCTTGGAATTCTGTCTTCTGGAGAAAGAGGCACACAAGCATCCGGAGTTGTACAATCTGAACCGGGACAGAAGCGGAGCGAAGCTACCTTTGAGCCACTTTCAAGGGAGCCTGGGTCTTGACACAGAAACCGGCCTCTGATTTCAGATTAATTCCTTTTCCAACAAACAGTGAGTCCGGCTCTAAAAAAAGAAAAGCGGGGGGGGGGAGCAAAATGGAAAAGACAGTGGATTCCTTGAAATTCCCTGAAGTGAGGGCCAAGAAACACAGGGACAAACACTGGACTTGGCAGGTCTGCAGTTTATCTATACCTCTGAGGGATGAAAAGCTGAATTGACCCCGCTGGCACACAGAACCCGTTGTTCCACCAGCCTGGTTATTCCAGCCAGCCTTAACCCTTTCACTTCACCCCTGCGTCATATTTAGCTGCTGTTAGAGCTGTTGCTGGGATGAGGTGAACAGGAGCTCGCCGTGGCTCGGGGCCCACACTGTCTCACTGCCACATCATTCCCCTCTTCCCTCTGCCTCTCCCCTGCCATCTCCAGCTTGCTGCTCAGCTTCCCCTTCACCAGACCAGGGACCTCTGTGCCCCGGCACCATGGGGTACTGCAGTTTGTCTCAGCTGTTGTATATCAATGAGAGAAGAAGGGGATCTCTCCACCTGCTCCCAGCCCATGGACTGTCTCTTGGAAGCCCGGTCTTCAGTGTACATCCAGCATGGCCAGTTCTAGATGCTGTTCCCCTTCTTGCAGCCTTGCTGCTCACCTTGCCTGCAGAGCTCTGAGCAAAGGGATTGTCTCTGACTCTTTGCTTTCATTTGCTGTGGCTGGGCTGCAATTCAGCGTCCCAGTGTTCCCAGTGCCTCATTCATAATGCTCCTACAACTCCACGCGCATCTCTCCAGACAAGAAGCATTTTAACCAAGGCCCTCGTTATCTCCCATCTCTGTTAGTAGCTTCCTCCTCCTTGAACTTAGTGACATATCAGCCACTTTGATCTATTCAAACACAAGCTCCCGACATCCTCTTCCCTGTCCACTGCTGCGGTCAGAGCCAATCCACCTCCTGCCTTTTATGTTCACGTGCTGACAGCGGGTAGATTTACGTTAGACACAGGGAAGAAGCTCTTCCCTGTGAGGGTGCTGAGGCGCTGGCACAGGGTGCCCAGAGAAGCTGTGGCTGCCCCATCCCTGGCAGTGCTCAAGGCCAGGTTGGACGCAGGGGCTTGGAGCAAGCTGCTCCAGTGGAAGGGGTCCCTGGGGGCTGGAACTGGGTGAGCTTTAAGGTCCCTTCCAACCCAAACCAGTCTGGGACTGTAGGATTCCATGTCAGGTGGTCACAGCTCTGCCTTGGCTGTCATTGCTTCACCGTTGTCTCTGCCACACAGCTCTGCTCTCTTCACCTGTGATGCCGGTGTCCTCGTTCGTTTACCTGCTGCTCTCAAGGGAGCCTTTATGCCCTCTTCCATGATGCTCTTGCCCCCAGGCTGCCCTGCCTCCCTCAGCTGAGCTGGCAATACCAAACTTTGTTGCAGCAACCATGAAGAGTAGGTGGTTTACAGCCAAGTCAGCCTGGAATTGCTTACGTGTGATGTAGCTGGGGTTTGTTGGGTTTAATATACGCACACCAGCATGGGTAAGTGACTGTGCCTTTCCCCTTCCCCTCCCTGGCTGTCACTGCGCTCTGCGGAGCCTGCGTGCGGTGCTCATGCAGCAGGCTTGCTGATTGCTTCCGCAGTGCACGTTTCCTATAGTGCCAGGAAGGTAACAGCTACCAAAATGATGGCAATTGTGTTTCCTAAGCACTGAAATCCAGATGTGAGCAATGCATAGCGCAGCTAAGAAACGCTATTCTCTCCTCAAGTCGTTATCAGTATACAATGGAAGCACTCCAGAATACGTGATACAGCCTCAAGCTGCAGCAGTACCCAGGTACAAACCCGGCGGTTCAGAAAGGAATAGCCAGCTTACGTCTGTTCCCTTGTCCTTATTGATCTGGGTAAGACCTGCAGCGTTTTTGTCACGGGCATTTTATGTCTGAGTTTGGGTTCTTAGAGGCGTTCTGGAACTGTATAAAGAGCCCTTTTCACTGACATGGCATCAGGCTTGTTGTAACGTGAATGGCATCATTACGGTTCTCTCATTAACATCATAATGGCTCTGGAGGAATAGTGAGTGCAAACCCCAGCAAATGGAGCAGGAGCCATGTACCATGTAGAGTAGTGTGACTGCGGAAAGCTGCACGGGGAAGAAGTTTGGCGTCTGAACCTTGAGGCTGCTGGAGATGCCTCGGGGTGTGCTCACACCGCCTGCATGTGGCTGACAAAACGGAAACCTTGTGGTAGCCTACGGCTGGAGGGCTGGCTTCAGTAACGCCCTGCCTGGCTTCCATGCCACCGGAGCCCACAGGAGGCTCCCAAGTGGATTTTGCAAAATTGAATCCAGCCCTGAGCGTCAACCTTTTGCTGGAGTTTTGTACAGTACATGTATTGTACGCTCAAACGTGCGTCTTTCATCCCTTATTTCCAGTGGCGTTAATGGGAATGTAACAATGCGCGTGCTGTTCTGCAAAGTCTCACTGGAGTGGATGGGATTTGGGATGAAATCCCTCCACTGCCTAGGATGATGTAATATAAATGGGTTGGGCTGGTGGCTGGAGGATGGCGAGATCTGGTTCTGTTTCTGGCTCTGACACTGATTTGCTTGGGTATGCAGGAGGGGATTTGGCCACCCTTAACGGGGAGAAACAGTAGGCTGGCTCTGCAGGAGCAGCACCAGAGGTCCTGGTTAGGGAGCTAGGTCTAGCAGTGCTTCTGTAGTAACCACCATCTCGTACTTCAGGCTGTCAGTTCTGCCCCCTCCAGCTTTGCCTTCGAGGAGACTGACTTCTCCCATGTGCCAAGTGCAGCTCCCTTCCCACTCCTCTGCAGCAGCTGGAAATCAGTGCTCTGGAAAACCAGATGGGAGCAAACAGCGTACCCAGAGTCACAAGCCCTTCTCAGGGCCTGGTTCCCTGTCTGCTGGAGCAATTCCTTCACTATAAAGTGGGGCTTATTTTGTAGCCGAGTGCCACCAGTGCAACACCCACCGAGACCTGCGGGCTTGGTCTGGCCTCTGGTTCTCTGTGCTTTTGGTTTGCTTTGTTTTTCCTAGGGAAGATCTATGACTTATGGCTTGGTTTTGTGCACTTTGGCAACACGAGGAGTGTGCGCGGACAGTAGCTGTTTGTGGCAGTTCGCTGGCTCGCCTCTGTTAATTCTGCGCGTTGTAAATACCAGAAGCAGTTCATTTATTTTACCAGCTGTCCAGAACACTCAGTTTTCAAGATAAACCAGCAGCGCTGTGCAGGAGGCATCCTGACACTTCCCTCCTTTCCTTACTTCCTTCCTTTTTTCCTCCCTTCTTCCCTTTTTTCCTCTCTCTCCCTCCCTCCCTGTTCAAGCACAGAAAGGCCTGTTTGTGATGAAATACGACATAAGAAGCAGCACAGCCAGAATCTCATATTCTCATTAAACAAAATCCCACAAAGAGATGCCGAATTCATTAGGAGCAACGAAATCCCGACTTTCCGAAGCAGCAGTGGGTTTCTTCCAACCCTTATTCTCTAAAGACAACCGCTGAGTGTTGACATCGTGCCAACACGAGAAGATTGATGTCCTCCTGTGAGTGATTCCTCACTGCAGATTAATGAGGAGAGTCCATGGGTGCCTTCTAATGTTGGCGTGATCTTTTCAGCCACAAAATATATGGCTTTTTACCTGGTTCTTGGGCCACTTTTTGGCCCTGCTCTTCAGGCAGCAGCCCGACCCACTTGTTGTTTCGACCAGTCTTCCCGTGTGCGGGTGCTCGGCTGGCCACAAAAGGTGAGGGGAAGAAACAACGTGTCGGCTGTGTTGGGGTAACTTCCAACGGGCCAGCCTAGCGGGTTGCCATTCCCCGCCTCTTTGTTCCTATGCCCAGGACCACCGAGACGGCGTTAACGGGCTGCTGGGAGGGAACAGATGTGGTGCAGGATGAGTGGATCGATGCTGAGGAGGCGGGTCGGCACCCTCCAGGGCGGTGGTTGGAGCTGCGGCCCCTCCGCATCCCGCTCCCAGCCGGCAGGAGCGTGGGGCAGCCCCCACCTGAGGCACAGGAATCCATCCCGCTTCCTCGTAACGCCGGCGGCCTCGCGCGCTCTTCCCGAACGCAGGAAACCAAGCGGCAGATGCGGGTGATTTATTGTCCTTCCCTCCCGTGCTGCGGTTGGGTTTTGCCTCTTGTCAGAGAGCTCGCAGCCGCTAACCCGAGCAAGGCCGGAATTCCACCTGCCCACCTGCGGCCCCTCATCCTCCTCCGGGAGGGCTGCGCACCGGGAAGCGGCAGCCGCTTTCTTAGAGAGAGGAGGAGGAGGAGGAGGAGGAGGAAGGCGAGGGAGGGGCCGGGCCGTGCCTGGGCGCATTGTTCCGCGCTCCTCTGCCAAGAAGTAGGTGACGATGAACTCAGCCCCTCGCAGAAAGTTTGCTCCCTCCCCTGCCTGCCCCCCGCCGTGCCCTCCCCTCCCGTCTCCTCTCCTCCTCTCCTCCCCTCCCGGCGCTGGCCCCGGGCTCCCCGCTCCTGCTTAACATTCCGCCCGCTCCGCCGGGGTTGTGCTTGGCTCCGGCGGGGCTGCACCGCGCGGCGAGAGGCCGCGGCCAATTCTCTGCCTTAGTCTCGCAGTGTTTTGACGGCAGGAGGCAGATCCAGTTCAGCCCGATCGGGGCTGGTGGAAACAGCTACCCGAGTCTCTGCTGTCTCGCTCCGCTCGGGAGGGAAGGAAGAAGAAAGAAACGCGATCCCCAGCTGCTGGGCGCGCTCGCTCGCTCTCACACACACCATACACACACACGCACACGCCATACACACACACACACGCCATACGTACAGACACACCATACACACACACAGGCTCGCACGCCCGTCGGTGCCGAGCGCGCCGTGCCAGCACCGCCGGCGGAGAATGGGAAGCGAGTGATCGGATCCGTGCCGGTGTGTGAGCAGCGGGGCCGGGAGCGGGCAGCGCGCAGCAACTCCCGAGCACCCCGCGCCCTTTGTGGGGAGAGGGCGCCGGTGCTTTCCGTGCCCTACGAAGGGAAGCGAGATGAACGCGTGCCTATGCGGGGTAGCGGAGGGCTCTGAGCGCCGGGGGCTCCGGTGAAGGGGGCTGCGGGGCGCTCACCGCGCTGCTTCCTCCGCTTCCAGGTGCCGGCGCCCGCGATGACCCTGGTGCTGCCCATGCAGCGGCTGGGCCGCCCCATCGCCGCCGAGGGAGCCGCCGACCTCGCCGCTTACCGCGCCCTCTGGGAGCCGCCCTGCTGCGGCCGCCCCGGCCCCGCCGCCGCCGGCTCCCCCGCCGCAGGTAGGCACCGCGCCGGGCCGGGGGCCGCGGAGGGTCCCGGTGCTGGGAGCGCTGCAGCAGCTCCCCCCCCCCCCCCGTTCCCCGCTGGCCGGGCAGGGGCTATCGCTGTGGCCGCAGGTAGATGTGGAAATAGGCGGCGGGGCTCTCCCGTAGCGCGGGGAAGGGAAACGAGAAGCGTTGTGTTTGGAGAACCTCCGTCGAGCCGCGTGTCATTTGTCGTATCTGATTTACCGCCCGCAGGATCGCATTACAGGGGAATTTCAACTCCTGTAACAGCATCCAAGATCACATACTTTAAAAGGAAATATGTGGAAGAAGAGGATTCTCACCCGCCACTCAGCAGCTGCGCGCATAAAGTATGTCTTCTAACAGTCATTGTTTTCACTCCGAGTTTCAGATGCTTGGTAACTAACACCCGATTGACCCATTTCCAGGAGGCTGAAATCGGGAGAGCGATCCAGCTGTTTGGTCAGGAACAAATAGTTGTCACTTGTTCGCGTTCATTGTTCTGTTGTCATCGGGTTGCTTAAGAAGCAAAGGCGTTTCTTCGTTTGTAATGACTGTAAATGGAAACGCTGAGAATAGCTGGTTTGGGTTTGTCAGATTATTTTGTTCTTAGCTTAGAGCATGCCTACGGAAACGGCTCCAGGACAGCGTTTGAACAGCAGAAAGGAAGGGCATAAATAGAGAGAGCCCGCGATTCCCCGCTCAGTCAAAACTTTTTTCAAGGGAGGAAACAGCAGTAGGTTCCATGTACCCCAAATGGATTACGGATCCTCTGGAAAAACAGAGTGACTTGGAAAGTGAGTACAAGCTCCTTTCAGAATTTAATCCTGTTTGTTAAAAAGCTAATAACTTCCAAAAGAACAGATTAGTAAACAGTATTTTTGCCTAATGAAAGCTGCCAGGGGAGGCATTAGAGCACACATTTCCCAGGCCAGCGAATACATAAATTGAAATCTAACTTCTTTATTTTAATGAGAGGTTTGACGCTCTTCTTCCCTGAGGGTTCAGTCCTGTGGGGAAGGGAGTGCCTGGAGTGATGGGCTTAAAGACAACTTGTGCCTTGGGACACCAGCCTCGCCTTGCTGGGTCGTACCTGGCCCGTGGCCACCCATGCAGTACTGGCGGTGGAGAGGACCCAATATAATCTGATTAAAGCACAGTTTCTGGGAGGCAGCAGTATCACAAGAGCCCCAAGAGCATCAGAAAGCTAAGCCAGATCAAGGCACGGAGTGAGTTTATACATTATCTGTGCCTGTGTCACAGAGGCAGCCGCCTGAGACACGAGGAGAACCGAGTGCCTCACCCCTGCCAGGGACACGGGGCAGGGAGCTCTGCCCAGGGGATCCTGTTTCCCTGGAGGGGTTTCCGCAGAGGAGAAGCGAGCAGTAGCGCCGAGCTCGCTTCCCGAGGACCTCAGAGCAGCCGAAGGGATTTTCAGCTACAAATAGTCTTGGCTGGAAATAAAGACCTGCCCGGGAAGGTGAAGAACTGCCCCGCTGTTAATGCCGGAAGGTGTCCGGTCTGCTGCCAGAGCAATGTGTATATATAGCACCAGGTCGGTGCTCTGGTCGGTGACTGTGTCTCCCACGTGTCACATCGCTCTGATTTCAGCCAGGTTTTTTGCTTGCCTAGCTGGTTGGAGTTTTGGATCAGTGATTGATTTCCTCACGAAGAGGAGGAGGAATCGTTCCTTGTCCTTTTCTAGCAGCATAGAACCCAGTCGTAGAGGTACTGGGGTGCTAGGACCGTCCCAGGCGTCTCTCTGCGCTGCTGCGGGGGTGCAGCACGTCAGAAACCCTGGACCACCCGTTCCTCCTTTTGGCACAAGTGCATTTCCTGCTTTGCAGCGCTGAGCTCTGAGCAGGGAGAATGCCACAAGCTTTCTCTGCATTACTATACCCCTGCTGCCCGGTAAAGAAAGAGTTATGTGCTGAGGTGATAGTTCCACGGAGGGTATGACGGTAGGGCCCAGAGCCTCTCTGCAGAGGGCTGTGGGCAAACATTTATAGCAGAAGTGGTTTGACAACTTGTTCTTACCGGTGGCCCTCCAGGATGTATCTCCAGGAGGATCCCAGTTGAAGGCTTGCTGGTTTGCTCCAGGCTTTTACGGCTTCGCTGGCTGTTGCTGCAGCAGGTATAAAGGGTGTAAATTAACCTATAGGCTTAATATGATTAGAAATGAGTCATTTATTATAGAAAATTACTCTCTCTAACAAAGAAGAGCTTCAGCTGGGAACTCACGTGGAAATGGGGCCAATTTTTGGTTTTACCAGGCACTGTGCTGCTTCTAAGCCCTGCGGACAGGACCAGGCTGTGGAAAGAGCTGGAGGGCTGAGGAGAGCTGAATGGATGTGAAAAGCAGCTGTGCTTTAAGCTCTTTCAGTCCTCATAGCTACGACTTCCACTCTGCAAAAATGCTGTAACCATGTGGGAAAGGGAAGAATGATCAAGCCACAGATGGGGGGGGGGAGGATCTCGAGCAGCCTCTCTTTGTGCCGTGCTGCTCTCCTCCTACGCAAACCCAATTCTTACTAAAAATGAGAATCAGTCAAGAGTGCTTCCAGTAGCACGCCTTGCCCCCTCTCGGGTTTGGATTCCCAGGGTAGCGATTACAGCGCAGGAGCCGGGGGCTCCCGGGGGCAGTAACCTGCTCGTGCTCGCCAGCGCTGAGAAACAGGAGTCCTGGAAGGACCACGGAAGGGAGAACAAATCCGCGGGCGCCGAGCCAGGATTTCTGCAAATCCCTATCCTCTGCTCATTTCCTGACCTCGTCCCTGCCTGTCTGCGTTCCCACCGGTCCCGTGGAGCGCAGGGTGTAGTACGCGGGCCGACAGCTGCTCTCCAGATGCTGCGACGCTTTGAGATGGGTTTCTCCCTGCTTCCCTCCCTGCATGCACGTTTGCGCACGAGAGCAGAAGAAGGGAGCTTGGCAAAGGGAGACCTGCTCGCTGGTGGGCCTCTTCCACTGGCAGTGGAGGGAAAGCTCTGACACTTGCTGCAGGGCTGCTGGAGGGGACCTTCGCTCGGATTCAGAGCTTTCCAAGAGGCCCACAGGGGACAATTGAATAGGGCCCATTTATGTAGGAAATCAAAACTGCACAACGGTTTTGTGTTCTAATCCCAAATGCTAATAAAGAGCCAGATGTGCGCATCTGGATTTCGCTCTTCCATCCTGGACTCGTGCCCCGTGATTGCCTCTGCGGGGTAATGCTCAGCTACTTGCCTCCTAACCCTGGGTGAGTGCTGTGGCCAAGAGAAAGCAGGTCCCCAGGTACATGGGTGTGCAAAATGAAAAGCCAATTTTAGGAGCCTCGGAAAGAGAATTAAAAATGTAGTGGTACGGGGGGGGGGGGGGGGGGGGGGGGGAATAACAACCCCCCTGGCCTTCGGTTCCATTATCCTGTGTCTTTTGCGTTTTCAGACCATCTCCGTGTTCGAGGAGCGGGCCCATATTCTTTACATGTCTTTGGAAAAGCTGAAGTTCATCGACGATCCTGAGGTCTACCTGCGGAGATCTGTCCTCATCAACAACCTGATGAAGAGAATCCACGGCGAAATCCTCATGCAGAACAACTGGTGCTTCTCCGCCTGCTCCTTCGGTGGCACCCCACCGCAGGAGTGGTTCGTGCCTCAGGACTGTCCGTACAGGAAACGCCTTCGGATGGCAAAGGAGGAGTACGAGAAGCTCCACGTGTGCTGCTTCTATCAAGAGTGTGGCAGTCACTATTTAAATCTACCCTACCCTGTTAATGCTAGTACAGAAAATACTTCCTCTTCTTCCTCCTCCTCCCTCCCTATTTCTTTGCCAAGCTGCTCCCAGCAGGTGGATTATGACATTGGCAGTGCCTTTTCTTACAGGAGTGATGACCAGATACCTGCAAATGAAATATTCATCACTAATGCCAGGTCTCACAGTCATCAGGAAAAGGCAAAATCGAATGTGGAGAAAGGCGGTAACGAACCTGAGCGGGACAGCGCAGCCCTAAACTGTGAACCTGTAAGAGGCCCCCATGCCCTCGAGTATAAAGGCAAACCCTATGACTGTTTTGAGACCGGATGTAACGACAAGAGCAGCATCAGTGAATCTTGGAAAAAAACCTTAAGGAAAAAGGAGTCTTTACCAAGTAATAAAACGTGCTGCAGCAAAGGAAGTAAAATCTGAGGCGTCCTGCCCTGCGGAAGCGCGCGCAGCCTGTTTGTCTGTCTCTCAACTTCTCATGTTGAATGGATTTTTTATAGTTTTCAACAAATGGTACAAGCACGCCCCAAACGCTACGTGTAGTTTTCAATGACTGGAGAGCAGATTGTGTGAGGCGCCTCGATCGGATGCATCAGAGGGCTATTTATAAGCGCGGAGACTTCATAGAGAGCGCAGTTGCGTTCCTGCCTAGCCCCGTGGTCTGCGCAGCTCTGGTGTGGCTTTCGTTGCTGAAAACGCCAATCAGGCAGATGGGGAAAACATACCGTTTTCTGTCTCCCTGCCCCCAAGAAATCTGCCATTAATTAAGAAGAATCTCCGTTATGTTTGCCGAGGAATTAAAAGTCTGGTAAACAAATTGATGCTACCAGCAAGGGCGACGTGCTCCTTGTAACTCAGTATTTGTTCTGACAAAGGACTTGTCTTCACGGACCGGGAGGAAACCATCCGCACGTTTTGTACTGATACTCTTTGACTCCCTGGATTCTTCGTCTCCTTCAACGGACAAAACAGGACATAGCGTAAAGAAATAATCTGGTTATGGGATTTTGATCAGAAACACAACGTGCAGCTTCAGTACTTGCATGTTTTCACCTCGGCTGTAATAACTAATGAGGCTTGCTGTTACACAGGGCAGGTTTTGTTTCGGTGCCTTACTTTTTGTCTTAATTTTTGCCAGCGTAAAAATTAAGTATATATCAGTGCTACAGCAGGGATTTAACCTTAAACAGAGGAAAAAAAAAAAACCACAACCAACCCACAGGGTGGATCAATATTATTAGAAACCTTTAACCTTTGAAGTACCGAGTTCAACTTCCTATTCAAACATCTCTGTTCCTCCTTTTTGATGCTCAATTGCTTTTTGATTTGCCATCCTTAGGAAGGGATTTAAGAAACAATAGAGAGATGTCTCTTGTAAACAAGCATTCGATGCTTGAGTTGCTATGGCAACTGTCTGTTGCTGGGGCTCTTCTTTTTTTTTCCTTCTTCGTATAATGAAGTTCATGAACCAGTGGCATGTTTTATACTTTATTCTGTTTCGCATAATTTCTCTCTTTTAGATTGCAAAAGCATGCGGGAGTTTTCTATGACTTTTGCTGTTGATTTAAAACGAAAAAAAAAAACAACCTAGGAAAAGAAAGCAAAAAGCACAATGTTAACAGATAATGTGGCGATAAACTTGGTTTTATCCGAATGAATGTAAGGGGTTTCATTTGAGAAAAGAACATTTTGGAGAAATGAGCTGAGATTTCAGTGGCCGAGGACAACATTGAGTCATCCCTAGGTGCACCGTCTGCAAAGCGTGCTGTTTGAAATGCCCAGAAGACGTTAGCTGGGGTTGGACCGAGCGCATTGTGAGCCTTAGATCCACCGAATTAATCAGTTCCCACAGTCCTCATAGCAACTGGCAGGATGAGCTCGGCCAAATAGCCACATCCAAGCCACAGCTGACTCATAACAGCTGCCTGTTCCCACAGCACCATGCGCTCCGGCAGCATCTTCTGCTTGGTACTCGCCCAGAGGATGAGCTCCACCCCAGTGCCGGGGGAGCAGCCGCCCCGGCTTGGTGCTGGAGCCACCGGGTCTCTGGGTCAGAGCCCTCTCGCTCGGGGTTTCACGGCTTCAGCCCATGGCTGTTTTGGGTACTGCGTGCACCCCACAGTTGCAAACTGGGCGGGTGACCAGCAAGAGGGTAGGACCTCAGCCGGTGATAACCTTCATGCAGTGAGGGGAGCTGGAGCCGATAAGTTTGTAAGGGTTGTCATTGGGAAGAACAGCAGATAAAGTGTAAGTCCCACCTGATTTCTCCAAGACAGAAGCTTTTTTTTTTTTTTTGTATTAAAGATAATAATAATATTAAATATAGATCTCATTCATACAGTGTATGAGTAGGATCACCAGTTAGACATTTGTCCACAAGGACCAATTTTTTAAAAACCCTGATTTTTTTCATGTGTTATACCCAGATAAGTCTAGTAAATGTCTGCTCTTTTCCGATATTTGATAAACACTTGATGTTTTAAGCTTAAATATTAGATGCTTGTATACTAATGTGTTGTTGTAGTAAAGTGAAATTTCCTTGATATATATTTATTAAAATGACCAAAATTAATTTTATTTTACATCTCCAACGGCTACTGGGTCCTTTCCCCCCCGTTCCCCTCCCTCACCCAAGGAAATGCCATTAAATCAGACTGCTCCCCGCAGTTGACTCTGCACCTCAAGCTGAGTCCAGGATGGAGCTCAGCCTTCTCGGGGCTGCAGGAGCCCTTAGGGCAGTCTGAAGGAGAAGCACCAGACTTTGCTGTGGGCTTGCATGTACGGCCAAGGAGAACGCTTGCCCAGATGCTCTCCGAACCACCAGCCAGCTAACACCTGGGGGGCTGAAAGCTTTTTGACCTTAAGGGGCTTCTTGGTCTTCAAGATCAAGCCTGCACACATAACCATTGCAGAGTCTTCCGGGCTGGATTTGTACCAGCTGAAGCGATGGATCAGTGTAACTCTTTGTCTACGCTGGCCTCTCTAATAGCTTCTTTAGTTCCGGGGACACCTAGAGTTAACGTGTTACAGTTCTGGACAGTCCTATTGATTGCTCTCAGGGTCAGTAAGGGATGAAGTGTCATCTAATGAAGGTTGGCCTACGAAGGATGAGTGGTCTTTCGTGGCTTTCTCTGGATCCCGCCTCGCAAAATAATAGTGAATACTGAAAGCAGATGTGTTGGACTTGGGAGTCCGCTGAGTTATCCTGTTTGCTTCAGAAGAGACAGAGGGATTTTGTGTTAGAGCTGGAAACACTCTTGTGCAATTGCCAGAAATGCAACAGACCTTGACAGGATGTCCAACGTGGGCTAGGCTGAATGTACTTCATGGTTTTCATTTGATTTATGGCATGTGAACAGCCTAAACCTGTCAGGCCTTTTCCCCGTTGCACACCCCAGTACTTTCTGGTAGTATCACAAGTTTTCAAGAAATAGATTATTGTAATGCCTTTCATCCGTAGGTCCCACGTGTAAATGCTAAATGGATGCTCCTAAACTCGATCCTGGCCTACCTGCCTGGGATAACTGGACAGAAGAGCTTCTCTCTAGGGAGATCGCTTTACTCTTTGTCATAAGATACTTTGCTCCTGTGGCGTAAGACTGAAGAGCTGTGCCGTTCAGCAGACTAATAGTGGTACTTCAATCATACGTGGAAAACAGCAATAGAAAGGAGATGTTTCTGTTGTCAGGTCTGTTTTACTCTCACTAGGAACAGAAGCATTGTTTTACCCTCAGGATCACTTGCCACCGGGTAATACGGAAATGCATAGTTCACTTGACTTAGAATCATAGAATGCTTGGGGTTGGGAAGGACCTTAAGATCACCTAGCTCCTAATCCCAGCGTAAAAAAATCATGTCCCCTTTTCAAAACAAGCCGCAGAGTGTCATTGTGCTTCACGTATAGTCAATACTTTGGGGTAAAAATTGACTTTTTTTACTGGATTAGCTAATCTGTTGAAACAGCTTAACACGGTTACTCAAGCATCCCAGCACTGAAACAGCCTGAGCTGGCGCCGCTTCGCAGTGCCAGCGCTGCAGCTGGCTCCGCAGGCGAAAGAGGCAGGCGGAGCCGCAGCAGTGAGGCGCTGCTTTCAGGCCCGGAGGTGTTACACCCCAAGGCAAAGCTGTGCTGAAGAGGCTGCTTCTTTTTTCACCTTTCATCTTCCTGTGTGCCCTCCCTCCTCCTCTCACACCTCTCACCTACGGCCCGCCCTTTTGCCTCCGGGGCGGTCGGCTGGGTACCACCGCCTCTTGGGTTTGCTCAGGGGAAGCAGGGAGCTGGTTCGGAGGTGCAGCATGAGCTAAAGGAAGGTATAAAGACACTAACCAGGGTGCAGGGTGTCTGGGCTGCTCCGTGGCCACGCTGGCGGCCCGTGCTGGTTGTGATCCATTCGCCTAAATGGCCTTTCCAGCTGGCAGTAGCTCAGACCGCTGCCGGGGTAGTGATGCAGCGATTAAAGAGCTATGGCCAAAGCGGAGATGTGAAGGTGATCTCTAGCCTGTGTTTTGACTTCCCTGAGATAAAGACTGTAGCCAGAGGCGCAGCAAATGCAATTGTTGCTTACTCGTGTGCCAGGAACCTTGATAAAAGAAGTTTCTTAAGTTTTTATCACAGAAAGAGCCAGTCAGTCACCTCAGAAAAAGGTTTAAACAGTTGTGGGATGAAGGATTTCATCTGCTGTTTCACTCAGTGAATGCAGCTCTCACGTGGAAGCGTCCCAAAGGGACCCCGTTCCTTGCCTGTCTCCTGTTTTGCAGCTTCCAATAAAGGGGCTGCCTCTGCTGTCTGGAGGTGACCTCTGGGGCTCCTCAGTACTGCTATGAGTGTTTCTGCAGCTGCACAAAGCACCCCAGAGGCTTTTCCTGGCAGGCTGTGCAGAGCCTGCTGAAAGATGCTAGCCAGGGAAGTGCTGCAGAGGACCTCGCTGGAAACGCCGGGAGATGTGAATCTTCCGCCAGGCATCCCATGTAACAGCCAAGCCGCTCAGTCACGACTGCTTGGAATACACAGTGATTTCCTGTGTTCTTTCAGTCTCACTTTAACTCCTCTGACAGATGGGGAAAGATGACTAAACCCAGGGAGTTTACAAGGGTTCGTCTTGGGCTGTTTGCAAACTGTCTCTGGGAGGTCCATTTTCTCTAATGTAAACACAGCCGTGGCAGGGTGCCCAGCGCCTCTGCAGCAGTTCATCCTGCTCAGCTCAAGGCTGCTAATATGGGGTGTACACTGGGGAACGCAAACCGGCCCCGGGGCTGAGCGGGGTTAGGCTGAGACCTTCGCTCCTATGGGCTCTCCGCAGAGAGCAGGAAACAAGCAGCTGTGGCTGTTAAGAGCAGGCTGAATTCACCATTCGGGGGCAGGGGGCCTGGGGTCAGGTGTGGAAGGTTAGATTAAGCTCTAGGGGAGCGCCCATGTGAAAACAGTTGGCCTGTTAATTGCTCTCCCTAGTCTTTAAATCGTAGCAGGGAATTAAGCCCACCTTGGGGAAGGTGGGGTTTTAGTTCCTCAGCTTTGCAGAAGCCGTGCGGGCTGCGTGGTGTGTGGAGGCTTCTCTCCAGATCCAGCCAAAAGTCCAGGTAGGCAAGTGCTTTAACTTATTTTAATCTCTGTGTTCAATCTCCCCTGCTGAGGAACGCGGGCAGCGAGAGGAGAAGTCAGAGGAAGGAGGTAAACGGTCTGTCTGCTCAGGGGCACTCTGTTTAGTGCTGTCTCCTGCAGTGGTACTTTCCCTGTGGAATACCCCACTGGGCTCCTCTTTCTGTACTGTGTGCTGTATCTTCATCCTGAAGCAGCTAAGGGCTCTGGTTGCTGCAAAGGAGGTCGGTGGAGTGGCAGTGGTTGGTGGCCGTGCCTTCTCCATGAGAAAGTGGTCCGTAGTTATCGTGGCTGCATGTCTCCATCGGTTGGAAGGTGAAGCACAGCATTGCTTGCCCTTTCTCCCACCTGCCTTGTATTTCCAATTCAGCACTTTCACTTGTAACCTGCGTCTGGGCTCCAGTGCTCTCTGGCAGTTTGCTGGCTGATGTTTCAGAAACACTCTGCAGCTGGGTGATGGGCAGTGAGACCCTTGCAGTGAATGAGAGGGTGCTGTGCCCCTGAGTTTAGGACAAGTTGTGCCTGCTTGTACCAGCTGACCACCCACAGCTTTGGTTATTGTTGGTTTTGCCTTTCCCTCTTGTCTTAGTTTTTAATCAGGACAAGTTTCATATGGCAATCCCCCTCCTCCACCCCATACAGCATGGGACCAGCTGCTCCGTATTTACCCCTTTAGGAAGGGAGAGACTCTGTTAGTTGGAGTGGAGCAGCAGATCATTTTCTAATCTAGTTTAATTCCTCAATTCCAAGATGGTGCCTGTCTCTCCGTATATGTGTAAGTTTTGTGCTTTATTCCTTCAGCAACCCTAAAATCCCTTGTATGCTTTTATTGCCTCCATCCATTGCTGCTCTCAGGGTGAAATCCTCTGTACTTATCCTGTGAGTAGGCTCCACCTACTAGCCGCATCCTCTTAGCCATATAGCTGCCATGGGGCCGTTTATTCCTTTGAACAAAGTAGTGTGGTTTTGGCTTAAAATGCAGTTGTCCTTCATATTACAAATCATCAGACAGTGCGCATACATCATGTGTTGCTACCCTGCACGTGTAATGTACTACTAGTAGTATGCTTGCCTCAAATTCAAGGAATTAAATCCTCAAATCTCACCAAGTATGACCAAAGGGACCTGTGTTTCTCAATTTCTATCGATACTGTCATTGTTATTAACCTGAAAATACAGCTTGACTGATTTTTAGATCTTGAGCAGCTCGCATTTTACCTGCTGGCGCTGCGTACCTGTTATTCCTTCTTTGACCCCTTCTTCTGTGTGACAGATTGGATTCTGGTTTATTAATCAGTACAATAAAGGCAAATTTCCTTTTGTGTTTGGTATGGGAAGTTACGAAGCGTTAGCACACTCCTGGCTTGTACCTTCATCGAAGAATTGCTGCGATACTGAAACTTCAGAATAACCTGTATCATCATCACAGTCACGAAGAAAATCTTTAACTATGGACAGGGCAGAAGGCACCGTCAGACCATTTTCCTTAGTCTGCATGTGGGCTGAGACGGGGATTTTTATTGTATGAACTTATCCCTGCACTGAAAGCACCCCTTTGCTAGTTCTGATGCTTAAAGATGAGAGTGTAGTGTCAGCTTTGGAGGTCTTTCGGTAGTGACCATTATAAACAAGGTGTTCAGCTAGCGAGCTTGCCCCGTGTTCCTAGTGGTCCTGTGAGCCTTTCCAGCTGCCAGAGCTCCCTTTTTCCTTTGGTATTTTTTCATATGCTATCCATAACATATTTTTCTAGGCTCTAGAAAGAAACACAGGGGCAAGACAAGCCCTCTTTTAACCTCAGATCAACATAAATAATCGAAAGGCAAGCCGGGCAGTAATTTCAGTCTTTGAATTTTGAATACATGAAACCCTTTTTTTTTTTTATTACTGTTATTTGGGAGCTTAATTTCCCTTTAAATAATGCAGGCGCACCGTTTTCTGGCTGTCAGGAGGATGACACCAGCACGCTAACAACCCTTGGTGCTCACACGGCGCTCCCCCGGCGGGTGCCGCAATCAGAGCCTCGGCAGAGCCTCTGAGGTTCGACTGGATGGATGTTTCCCCACACTGCTTCGGCTTTCCCCCCTTTGCCCACAAGTGCCGAGAAGATGCATGTGGAGGGGGAGGGGACCCGAGAGGAGAATGTAAATCATGGCAACCTGACTGTCAAGAGGGTATCGCTTTTTGATTCCTAGCTTGCGCTCCCCGTGGCGGTGGAGCTGCGGTATGGGGCTGTTTTGTTTTACCTCTGGGCTCGGTTTGCAGGTGCCGGCAGAGCCGCAGCCCCTGGGGCACAGACGTAAGGGACCTCGCAGCAGAAAGGGTTTGTTCCCCCTGGCACTCGCTGCGGGAGCAGCTGGGAGGAAGAAATCATTAGCATCACAAAGAGCTATGTTCTAGTGTTGCATTGTACGTTTTGAGCTTTCAGATACCTTCACACGTTGCGTTGCGTGTTGCATAAAGCTGAATTCCAGCTAGAACCGGGGAAACACGAAGTAAAATGAAAATAAATAGGAAACAGTTTGAATAGTCTGATGGCAAACACAAATGCACAGCGTCGGCAGCGCAGGCATGCTGTAAGCGCAGGCAGCTACACCCAGGGGCCGGGGGCCATCGGCGTGGCCACCTGGCGTGCAGAGGGAGCGTGGTTCTCCTGGCTGGCAGGAAGGTCCGAGTGGGATGCGGGGTGAATCCTTCCCGCTGTACAGGAGCGGATGGATGGAGGGTGCGAGACTTGTGGGCTTGGAACAGCAGCCGGACGGCCCCTCTCGGCCCCAGCCGTGGGCAGTGGGTTACCAAGGAGAGAGCTGTGGGTGCAAGCACTTAATGGTTCGCTCTGCTTTCATCACTAACAAACGGCTAAGCTGCGCTGGGGGAGCATGAATGGTTTGTGCAAGAGGTTACAACACCCCCCCTCCCCCCCCCAGGAAGCTTCTCTCCCTGCCTGGGTCCCTTCCCATGGGAGCGCCCGGGGATGGGGTGCTCCTCTGCCACCTTGCTCGCAGCCACGGGTGCTCCTGCCCTGCGGCAGAGGCCAGACGGAGCCTGCAGTGGCCTGTGGCGTTTGCTAACCCCGCTCCCTGCGCTGGCTTGCGTGAAATAAGCTGCTTTGTGCCTGCCCACTCACTGCAGCATACCTCCCTCCTCCCGCCGCCCCTCTTTTGTCTGGTTTTTGGCTGAGGAAAATTACCCACCCCAGGAGTTAAGGGAAGTGCAGAGAATGAGGTAGAAGGAGAAAAAAATATCCCAGGGAAGGTGTTTCAAAGCTGATCCTCCCCCGAGTCCCTGGTCTGTCAGACGTGCTTGCAGCACACAGCTGCACCACGCTGTCAGAAAGAGGGATTTAAAAATCTAACCTGTGTATGCAGCTCTTTCTCTTGCTCCCTTGGATTGAGAGTCCCTGGCAAGGCAGGAGCATAAATCCCAGTTTAGGAGGTTAGATCTCTGAGCCCTGCAGGCAGTCTGTACCGCAGTGGGGAGCTGTGTGAGCTCTGTCATCCACGGTGGTGGTGGTGGTTTCTGCTAAACCTGAATATTCTTCACCCAGGTATCTGTATTCAGCACAACCTCATCAAGTAGGGAGATGCAAATTGGGGCTGTTCAGCCTGGAGCAGAGAAGCTGCACGGAGACCTCAGAGCAGCTTCCAGTGTCTGAAGGGGGGGCTGCAAGGATGCTGGAGAGGGACTCTTCATCAGGGACTGCAGTGACAGGACAAGGGGTGATGGGTTCAGACTGAAACAGGGCGAGTTCAGGTTAGATCTAAGGCAGAAGCTCTTCCCTGTGAGGGTGCTGAGGCGTTGGCACAGGGTGCCCAGGGAAGCTGTGGCTGCCCCATCCCTGGCAGTGTTCAAGGCCAGGTTGGACACAGGGGCTTGAGTGACATTGTCTGGTGTGAGGTGTCCCTGCCCGTGGCATGGGGTGGAACTGGATGATCTTAAGGTCCTTTCCAACCCTAAACCAGGCTGGGATTCTATGATAAGTTGAGCAAAAAGCATGGAAGATCCTAGTGCTCTGTCCTGGTTGTACACGGGATAGGAAGGCTGCTAAGCCTCAAGCAGAGAGAATTTTGGGGGAAGAGCTGGGGGTTGGCTTTGAGGAAGGACAAAACCAGGGCGTTACAGTAACATGTTATGGTTCTTAAATGGCAGTTTTAGGAAGCCGTGACACGTAAAGAGTTCCGAAAATCACAACAGTGTGTAGGCTTTATGCCTCTCACAGTTATAATAAGATTTATCAGAGCAACATTTGTCAAAACTGATGACTTTTTATACTTGAAGCACACTGCCATTGTGTTGTGCTTTCCTTCACAAGTTAACGTCGGAAACGGGAGTTGTTGTTGAAAGAGATCAGTGAGGAAAAATTACCCAGATCCAGCCTTTTGTTTACTTGGTGCACTTGACAGCCCCCGAACACAGGCAGGTTCTCTCCTTGCCGTGCAGTCTGTCAGTCACTGTTCTGACGTTTGTCTGAGCCCTTCCTGTAGCACTGGAGAAAACAGGACTGGTTTTCATAAGGAAAACATGGCCACGGAAACACAAAGAGTGCCGACCCATTCAGCGGTAGGGAGTGTTATTGGGTGATGCTTGACAGTAATTCGTTTCAGAGGGCAGGAAAAAAAAAGAGGCTTAAACAGGCTGTTTCTTTTAAGAGCAGAGCAGGCTTATGTGCTGCCTCAGAGCACAGCCCAGCACATGAGCACAGATGAAGTTCAAACAAGTGAGAATCTGGGGTAAGCTCCCTGCAGGTTTGGGAGCGTGAGGCAGTGCCAGCCCACAGGGCTTCAGTCCTGCCCTCCCAGGGCACAGCGCAGACCCTGAGGCAGTCTCCTCTGTCCATAGTAAATACACGGTGGTGAGATCCTGTAAGTGTGGTGAATCAGGGCTACGAGGACGCTCAGGGGCTGCAGCACCTCCCGTATGGAGACAGGCTGAGAACATTGGGGCTGTTCAGCCTGGAGGAGAGAAGCTGCGTGGAGACCTCAGAGCAGCTTCCAGTGTCTGAAGGGGGCTACAAGGATGCTGGGGAGGGACGAGGGACTCTTCATCAGGGACTGCAGTGATAGGACAAGGGGTGATGGGTTCAGACTGAAACAGGGCAAGTTCAGGTTAGATCTAAGGCAGAAGCTCTTCCCTGTGAGGGTGCTGAGGTGCTGGCACAGGGTGCCCAAGGAAGTGGTAAATGCCCCATCCCTGGCAGTGTTCAAGGCCAGGTTGGACACAGGGGCTTGGAGCAAGCTGCTCTAGTGGAAGGGGTCCCTGCCCGTGGCAGGGCTTGGAACTGGGTGATCTTATGGTCCTTTCCACCCCATTCTGCATTCTGTGGTATGCCCCACCTGTGAGAAATCTTTCCTAGGCTCTCCAATGGCACTTACCTGGGGCTTGGAGAGGCACCATCAGGGCTGTTCCCTCTGAGCCTGTTTCTGTCACTTCAGCAAATGGGTTGTTCCTTTCTGTAATAACCATACGGCTTCACCAACTCTGTTGCCAGTGTCCGTGTTCTAAAGCTTGCACTACTTCCATGGGGAAACAGGCTCTACAACTTCTCTTGTCCTCATTTCACTCTTTGATCAAAAATGTGATGAATTTAAGCAAAACATGCCCGGCTAGGCAGGTAATCCACCCTGGTGCACCTCCAGGGAGATCAGTAACCCAGCACGGGGGCAGCCCCCTGAGCAAGGGTGGGTCAGCGATCTGCTGGGCCACGTACCATACCAGGACACCCATGGAGTTGTTATTTCCTTCTCCTCCCAGAGATGAACAGAAGAAACAGGGATTGAGCAGGATTGGAAAGGTCTGGGGGTCAGCGAGAGCAGCTGGCTGCAGGGCTTTTAAACCCTTGATGCTTGCCAGACCCACTGTGCTTCCTTCAGGCCGGTATTACAGAGGTCTGTAAGACATAACCTGAGAACTGGGTGAAGATTAGGGAGATGGGAGAGTTCTCTGTGCGGGCTTTGTGAAGGTGTGTCTGTGTGCAGCTTCTGACACCTATGGGGGGTGGCAGATGTGCGGAGCTGTTTGGTGACAGCCGGATCTGCAGTGTGAAGGACCTCCATGCATCTGGCTGTCCTTGCGTTTGTCCTGCGACCCGACTTACCTGGGACATGCAGATTCTGCTCGAGAGCTGTGCTCCTGTTGGAGTGGGCCTTAACTGGGGAAGAAACAGCTGCCTTATGGCTCTCATATGGTACAAGAAGAGCCGCAGTCATGCTGAGGCTCCCAGAAGCACAGCATCCAAAGTAGCTGCTCCTGCAGGAAGATGCATCTTGGGTGCAGCCCTCTGCTGCAGGTGACCCCATGGGTCAGCCCTCTGCTCCTGTGCCTTTGTACCTGGGGAACTGGAGGTGATTTGGTGGTGTCTGCCCTAGAGCCTCAACTCTTTTTCTTAGGTTTTTGTTTCTTTGCATCAACGCTGCTTTGTCTCCAGCTCTTTCAAACCCTGCATCGTTGGACAAGAAACGCTGCCAGATCCTCTGCTTTGAAGCACAGGAGAAACACCTCCATCATTTCCCTAGCCAGTGCCAGAGTATGCTACGGTGCGTGCCCCGATCCTGCTTTGGGGAATCACTTAGAGCTGTTCCTGTTTTGACAGAGCTCATTTACCTCTCCCCAACTGCTGTAATCTCTTCAGAGTGCAATTCAAGTTGTTAATAGGAGTACCTTCCTAAAGAATTTACATATGCAAATTCCCAGTCTGAACTTTGCTACAGCAAAGTCTGTGTGGCTGGGATATATTTCTTTTCTTTTGAGGCCACCTCTGTGCTCCATACCCTCCGCTACCTGCTCTGAGCTGCTTTCCCGCGAGCTGGAAGTTGTGAGCGGTGAGTCTAATTTCACCCTTCAGTGAGCAGGGAATTCAGAAGTGCTGGGATCACCACCAGCCGCTCCCACGTGTGATAGCTCTTGGAGCTAAAGCTCCGTGTGTACGCTGTCGTTTGGGGGAACGTGAAACCTCTCTGAAGCAGGGCGCCTGCAGGCAGCGGTAGGCTCTGTTTGGTGTGCCGGAGGGAGGCTGGGTGTAGCTTGTTGGAGGACACACGTGTGTGCACGCATTCACTGGGCTGTTTCCTGGAGCTCTGGTCTTGTTCTGTCTTGTCTCTGGGGCTCTTTAAAGCAAGGGTCATTAGGACTGTTCGCGCTGGCATTTGTTCATCCCACATCCTTCTCTGTATTAGACAATGTCTACCTTATAATGTTTGATCCTGATCCAGCAGAAAATATTCCATTAACGTGACTTGAAGAGAGGGATATATTTTTCCCAGCCTCAGCCTGTGGAGTTAGTTGCAGTGTGCTGCTCCTCTATGCTAAGACTGAATCAAACTTCCCTTCATCAGCACCAGCTTGTGGCACTTTACTCCTACACCCAGGACCTAGGTTATAGGAACTGACTTGGGGCCATCCGTGTGGTCTCGGGTCGAGCCCACATCTGTCTCCTGTCGTACTTAGCTGCCAGAAACAGTTCTCTCCAGAAACCCTTTCTTCTATCTTTACATATTATTAATTGGTGGGTCCTGCTCTCTGTCGTGCTGGCACCTCATGAAGAGTCAAAAGCAGGAGCAGGAGATGATATGATGAGTCAAACCACAGAAATTCAATGTCATCTGTCCAAAGAAAGACTGGATCGCTTTAGTGGAGGTTGGAAAGGGCTTAGCGTACATGGAAGTATGCTGTTTGCTCCCTGCTGATCTTGATCATGGGAGATGATGGCAAACAGAGAAATAGATGTGGATTTACCAAGTGACATAAGGGCGGAAAACTTGAGGGCACCAGTGGGGGAAAAGGATCATTTAAGATGGCTCTTAGGCATAGAACGGTGCAAGGTGAAATTAAATACCAAGTGAATATCAGCAAGATCTGCTGGAGTGTGGAACAGCCTCCAGAAAGAAACTGGGAGAGCCTTTGCTTAAGCCACTCAAAACTAGCCTGAACAAGGTGCTGGGATGGATATGCTGCAGAGAGCAGCTCTGCAACTGCCATAGGGCTGCAATGATCTAATAGCTCTTTCCCACCTTTAATCTCTGTGATCCCGCAGTTAATCATCACATGTTCATTGTGAAATCTCTGCTCAGACCATTTGTTAAGCCTCTATGTAACTAGTGAAACTTTATATTCTCTAGAGGAGGATAAACCTAGGGGGTTTAATCCAAAATTATGCCGCCAGTGGGCTTGGAGCCATGATTTTACAGGCAGAAGTTTGGATCTGGGACCGAACTTTGTATCTCTGAAAGGGGCAGACCTGAAACGCAGCTCTTCTTTGTTTCTGCCTTGTGCTGCTGTAGGGAACTGCTGCCAAGAGACAGAGATAGTGAATCAGAGACGGGTCCTTTTCCAGAGCAGTGACAGTGACTAGCAATTGCAAATAGCTTTGGACCTCTTGAATGCAAGGGTGTGAATGGGGCCTGGGTTTTCCTTGCACTATTTTGCCGCGCAGCCTCCCCTACCATTTCTTTACAATTACAGAGGTTGGAACTTGGATGCTATGAAGACAGAGGTGGCCAAAAGAGAATCCAGGCGGTTTGCATGATAAAGCCGTCTTCCTGGAGCTACAGGAAGCACTTCCTCTGGTTTGTGAGCTGCAAAGCATTGAGGTGCATGGGGCAGCTGCAGTCCAGACATTTGTTGTTGTCACTCTGGAAGATGATCGTAGATCTGTTAGCAACCCCCTGGCACTATGTAGGCTTGCACAGCACAGCAATGACTTCTACATCACCCTGCTAGCTGTAAACTTAAGAGTATTCCAGAAATAACAGTGAATTTTGGGCTGTGCTGTGTTGCTCTTCCTCAGGTGTGGAGCATGTGCAAAGGAAAGCAAATAGCTCGGGTGTCCTCCCCCCGATCAAAGGCTCGTTGCTGGATGGTGTCTGTAAATTGGAGAATGGGGTGATGGCAAAAGGGCCACCGACAATGGCCTGGAAGGACACAGATGTGGGAGAGAAATGTGCTGTAACTGGGTCATGGGCCGAAACTCTTATTTCTCTGAAATCTGCTGCCTCCCTCCTCTGAATATAGTCATGGACAAGCAGCTTCTCATCACCCTTCCCGCTTCCCTCCTTCATTTCACCACCAGTATCACATCACTCCTCCTTTGCTTTTCTTTAAGCTGGTCTTCTCCCTGGCAGTGCTTTTCCATACCTATGGGACAGTCCTTGTGCAGCCACAGGGGCAGAGAGGCCTGCCCTGTTCCTACCTTAACCACAACTTCCTGAAGATTTTTATTAGGTATTCGCTTTTCCTTGCCAGATTACCAGAGGGACCTGACAGACAAACAAGGTAACTCTGACTCGCCTTGTGAACTCAGTATTCCGTGTTCACTACCTGCAGCTCAGCTAACAGAAGTCAGGTTTTTGCACCAGTTAATGCTCCTACTTCTTTTTCTGAGCTTTCTGCGGTGAAGATGACAGGATATGGTTCAAAAATGCACTAATGTCTCTGTGATATTTTGGATGCGGATTAGTACACATTAGGAACTTGAGCAATTCCTGGGTATGAATAGATGGGCTTCTCGTGGGATTTTTTGCTGTGTCAAGCATGGGAAGCAGGCGGAGCTGGAGGAACAGGAAGGAAGCAGTTTTGCTTACAAAGACTGTCATTCCGAGTTTGGCTGTTTGGTTTTTGGTCTTACCCAGAGCCTTCTTCATGCTCTGAAGTTTGCGTGTGGATTCTGTATGCGTGCTCCTTTTCTTCCCAGAGTTGCTTTTGGGGTGCAAAGGGGGAGGTTTGGAGGAGCTAAGGCAGTTGGGTCTTGGGAGACAGCGCAATGATGGTAATACTGTCCACCCTCCCCAGCCCCTGGCTCATTGCTGGTGGCTCCAGGGGAAGAAGCAGCATTTGCTTATCCATGGCTTGCTTTAGGAGTGGGACCGCATATCATTCTGCAGATCAGCTGATAAAAGTCTAGACAGAAGCCCTGCAAAAAGAGAAGAAGAAAAGAGCTTTGCCTTACGCAGCCTTAATGATAGCCCAGAACACTTACAGGGGAGGTCAGACAACCCATAAAAAAACCCACAGCTCAGTTATGCCTCCGAATAAAGTAAACTGAGATCAGCAATAAAGCAGCTTTTATGCAAGTTGGGAGGATGCTGTAACATGCCAGGGTGTTTTGGTAGTAGTGCCTTTCAGGGCTGTGTTATGGCAAGTTACGTTTTGCATGGGCTATGTCCGGAGGTGATCTTCCTTTTGCACTTCTTCTTTTGCCATTAATAATTTGTCTGCTGCATGCAGCCATGGGGCAGAGGCGGTTTCTGTGCTTGCCTGGCATTCCTAAGCAGTGGAGTTGGAAGTCAGGCTAAAGGAGTCCTAAGGAGGAAGAGCAGAGGAGTGTGTTAGGGTAGTAGTGCTGCGTCTGCCAACAGATTCACTGGTTAGCAAAAGTTATGAGCTGAACCCCACCCCGGTACTTTATCTGAGCTTTCTCAGTGGCCCCAGAAGGGGATGTCTTTTCACCATCTTTCCTGTTACGCTGAGGATTGCTGATGGGTGAGGGTGCTGAGGCGCTGGCGCACGGTGCCCAGAGAAGTGGTGAACGCTCCATCCCTGGCAGTGTTCAAGGCCAGGTTGGACCTGGTCTAGTGTGAGGTGTCCCTGCCCCTGGCAGGGGGTTGGAACTGGGTGATCTTAAGGTCCTTTCCAGCCCTAACGATCCCATAATCCTATGATCTGTGCCTTTTCTCATTGCTTTCATGATCCTTCCCTTCAGTGGACTTTTCCTGGACTGCTTCAATAAAGACACAGTCCCGGTTAAGAACCGTTCCTGGTTAGGAGGCAGGGATTGCCTTTCCCTCGCACATAACCAGCGTCCAAACCCACAGATTCAACCTCCTGAAGAGCACGCTTTGAAGCAGGGCTCTGTGTCCACGGCAGCGCTCAGGTAACGGCCCGATTCATCAGGAGGCATCATGAGTACCTGGCGTCAGGGAAAATCTGCTCTCTTCTTATCCTTCTCTCTCTTCTTTCTTTGCTGGGATTGCAGTGGGTACCCAGGAGTGATCTTAGTTCAGCTCCTCAACAGGTCTGGGGGAGAAAATGGGGTGAAGAAAAATAACCTCATGGGTCAGGATAAAGACAGGACATCACTTACTAGTGACTCTTACAGGCAAAGCGAGCTCAGCTTGGGGAAAACTAACCTATAACCAATTAAAATAGATTGGCTAGTGAGAAAACAGCACCTTCCTTCCCTCCTCCTTTTCAGGCACAGCTTCCCTCCCAACCCCTTTACCTCTTCCCCTCCCAAGCAGAGCAGGGGCTGGGGAATGGGGGTTGCGGTCAGTCCATGACGGTTCCTGTTTGGTGCTCCTTTCTCCTCACGCTGTTCCCTGCTCCAGCATGGGGTCCTCTTTGGGAGCTGCAGTCCTTCAGGGACTTCTCCGCCATGCTCTCCCCACAGGCTGCAGGGGTGCACCCTGCTCTGCCATGGTCCTCCCAGAGGAACCTGCTTCAGCGCCCGCAGCACCTCCTTCTCTGACCTCTGTGTCCTCAGGGCTCCGTCTCATGTTCTTCATCACATTGGTGCTACCATCTTGGCTGCGGGGCTCGGCCGTGCCCTGCCATGGGTGTGCTGGAGCCAGCATGGTGCATGCCGCTCTCTCCTCACAGAGGCTGCGCAATGACTTTCACTCGGGAAACCCTTTCTGAGGGGCAGAAGTCGTGCTGTTGCTCTCTGTAACGCAGCAGTGACGTGCTGTGGGTGTCTGCCGCTGCCTTGAGCAGGTGCTGCTGCAGGTGCTGTGGCTGGGGACACCGAACGTGGCGTGCGGGCATGCAGCAGGGCAGACCCTGCCTTGGCGCAGAGGTGCGGTAATGGGGTCCCTCTGGAGGAGGGGGACGGATGCTTGGAGGGGTGGCAGTGGCTGTGGGCAATGCAAACCCTGGGCTGCAGCTCGCTGGTGGTGCAGGCACTGCGCTGCCGCACTGGATGCGGTCGTGTGGGCGCGCAGCGTGTGCTGTGCCATGGCAAGATCATCACCTTGGCCTCAGAGCGCTTCAGCCCCAAGTCCCCTTTTTGCATTACAGACTGGGGATGTTTGTCACTTGTGGGCATGGCCAGGGCCAGAAGACTTCTTCCTTTTGAAGTCGCATCTTGCCACCAAGTAAGTCCTTCTCTGGCACTTGCTGTCCGTCAAGTGTTGCCCGTGCTGCTGCAGCCTTGGGTGCCGCTTGGCTGGGAGCTCTCGGTGCCAAGAGGAAGGACGTGAGGGTGGCTTTTTCCTCTGGATTGAAAAGATGTCAGCAAGAGAGAGGCTCTGGAACACAGAAGCAGGGCAGGGTGGCGAGGAAGGCTGGGCTGAGGCTGGTTGGATTTCCTGAAGCTGTGGGATGTGGGAAGCACTGTGGGCGTCGGGCTTGGATGGAGGGGAGGAAACGGCGCGTGGTGGACACGGGCCCAGGAGCACTGGCCGCCCTCCTGCGGGACAGTCTCCTGGTGGTGTCTGCAGCCCAGCGTGGCCCGGGGGGCTGCTCCTTTCCCAGCTGCAGAAGCCGCAATCGCCGTTTGTCCGCGTGTCTTCTGACGGTGTTTAAGAAACACAGAGCTTGAGCTCGTCTTCTTTCTAACGAAGTATCCGTGAGGACAACTGCGGCTGAGGGTGGTTTAAAGCAACATGCTAATACGGGCTCCTGTTGAAGCTTTAGCTTTGCAGATGGTTGTGTTTTGCAACAGCAACCGGCATGAACCGAGCTCCTAGATCCAAATACCTTGCAGCTTTTTAGATCTGAATCCCGTGTGGTCAGAACACTTCTACTTATTCATTAGTAACCCAGAATATTAAATGGCATCAAAGCGTGGCCATGAGCTAGAGATTTTGGCGGTGAGGTTTGACCTTTGCAGATTCAGAGCCAAAGCTTTGCGTGAAGGAGAAATTCTAGGGTAAATGTAAATAACACACACGTCTGGAGGATTAGCTGTCTCTTGTCCAGAAATGCCACACCTTGTAATTAAAGAAGAGGCTGTTAGTATGCGACATAGGAATGCAGAGGGTGTGGACCAGCTGGGATTTACAGGCTATCAAGTTTATGAAAGACTAAATGCCGTTTAGTGTTACAAAGGTGGTAAGACCTTTGTTCAGCATTGCCCCAAAAGTCTGGCAAGGCTCTGATGGGAAAACACTCTGCAAGTAGGATCTTGCTAGAAAAAGCATCTGCAGGAGAAATTCAGTAGGGAAACTCCAATAGCTTCTGAAACGACTGCTTTTCTTCACACACTGCAGCAGGATAGTGGTGTATAGGCTGAATATCTGTACATGTGTGTGTGCGAGTTTCCTACCCTGAACTGGAAAGTCTGACTGAAGATTTAAATATAACTTTATAGATTCTATTAAAATAAAAGTACACGAGTGAACTTTAGTGCCAAAAGAAGTGCAGCAAAAGCATTTCAGTATGGGAAAAACGGTATCTGTGATGAAGATCTCGCTGTAAGCACAGGGCTGAGGAAATCATTTTGGTCGTGTCCTTTCCAGTGAGTTGCCTTACCTCAGGATATTTATAGCTTTGTAGAATAATGAATATTAACACTTGTCATCTCACATCCAAAGTGTCATGTTAAAAAAGGGATTTGGACTCTAGAGATTAATGCAGTGAAAATTATGACAACATTTGGCTCAGTGAAAGAGAAGCTTTGAGTTAACCATAAAAGGCTCAAAATAGAACACCCTCTTGTCTTCCTTTGTCCAGACCGCCATGGTCGGCACTTTGTGCCCCACACCTCTGTGTCCCCGTCTCAGACCTGCCTCCAGGACTCTTCTACAGGTCAGTCCTAACGCCTGAACTAAATCTAGTGAGTTTTATACGGTGGGCTTGGTACTCATGAATGGACAAGAGAGGAGAATCAAACGCACTAACAGGGCTGTAGGCGATAATCGGAGACCTACACTTGCACAGCCGCGTTCTCTGGAAGTTTGCCCCAGGTCTCTTGCAATGAAGGCAAATGAGAGACTTCACTGCCTGGCTCTCCTGCCCGGTGAATGGGCTGTCTTTTTTTATTGTTTTGCTTGAGCAAAAGTTTCGCTTTTCCGAAAGAATCGGAGAAATCCCCTCCTCTCAGAGCAGTTGGCCTTTTAATGGGATAAAGGAACATTAGCTACAGGGCTCTGAGTGAAGGGGGAAGCAGCTGATGCAGATATCTGGAGTCTGGAGGGGCACCATTATAATTCAAAGCTTGGCCTCCAGTTGGATGGTGTTTCCCTTCCGTGCTAGGACTGGATTTGGTTGTGTCGTTACAGACACACCATTGTGAGGCCAGATTTTGCCCAGCTGCTACATGGGTACACAAAGAGCTGAGAAAGCTGCAGGAAGCCTCTTCCTTGTGTGTTCCTGGACAGCGGCCAACCTGCCATCAAAGGTTGCTCACTCCTTGGAAAAGCACAGGGCCCGCTCCATCCCCCAGCAATGCCACAGCTGAAAGGTGTCCAAAGCGAGATGGGAAGGGTATTTCCTGTGGCCCTGTTTGTGGGACAGGCTGTACAGGACGGGCTGGAGAGGGAAATCTGCATTGACAGAGAAGATAAGAAATGCCTGAATGGGAGGGTGCAGAAAGCGGTCTCTCAGGGACAAGATGTAAGGCGTGATAGAGCTTTTAATGGGTGAGCTGTCATCACGTTTCTAGTAAACTTTAGCAGTGTGTTTCAGTATGCCTCTGACCGAGTTTTGCGTGCATTTACAAAACCTCCTGAAACTCATCTCTAAGCTGGCCTGCCTCTGACCAGCACAATTCTCTGTGCGAGTGTTAGTTTGCATCAAATACAGCCTAATTCTTATGTAAAAATTCCATGGGAAAATCCAGGAATGACTGCATAACTGATTTGGTATGGCACTGGGCTTTAATTGTTTTCAGATTTCGCTTTTCAAGGCCAAGAAACCAAACCTCTAAATAATGTTTCATCTCTCTCCCTTTGCAAACGGAGTCTCTGTGGAATGCGCAACTGTAGCACTCAGCGCTGCATATAGAAAAGCACTTTCAGTGTCCTGCAGATGTCTGCTCAGTAGCTTCCATATGGCAAATTACTTGTTGTTGGACCAGACTCTGCTCATGCTTGTGCAATTCTGTTGCAGTTGGCGCGGAGGTAAGGCAATCACAGCTCAATCTGGCCCGTTGGGTCAAATAAACTCTCTGCACACTCGAGCAGGGGTTTCAAGCTGAATAATATAGCTGGAACCGTTTCCAGCCCTCGCTCACGCTGGTGCAGCCCTGCCTTGCAGAGCACTTGGAAAGCTTAGGAATTTTGGGAATAGGTTGAGTTCTCTGCCACCTGAGCGCTGGGCTAGGCTGGAAACTCTTGGATGTTCCTGGCACCTGGGAAGTCTTTATTGGCCCAGTGCAATAAACTGGTGGTCTGAGTGAGGCAAAGGACCAGATAATTATAGCAACAGAATCTTCTTCCAGAAACTGTTCTCCCTGTCAAGGCTGAAATATTTTGGCAGGGCCAGCTTCCTCAGCGTCTCTCAAGCTCTGTGTTTTTTGTGTCTTGAGAGAACACTGCCTTCGCTCTGGGTTTTGAGCCACCTAACTCCATTCTGTTTTCTATTTATAATATTTTCCATGTTGTATTTTTTTTTAGTGGGACTTCTGCTTATATGTCTGAAACAAAGACTGAAATTTGAATGTGGACTCTGCAGCCCAGTCTTGCCAGTACTGGTGTCTGTGCGGCCTGGCTCCATGCCCACTTGGTTTCATGTCGGTGGGACTGCGATACGAGTCGGGTATGTTTTGCGATGGTGGTGTGTGACGGCTGGAAGTTGTTTCCTTACATTCAGAACTTGGGTTTGAGATCTGTTTAATGCAAACGTGCTGGTTTCGGGTGAGTTCCTCCTGGCTCGTTCGGGTCAGGTCCAACCTAACAAATGCAAGCTCGTGAGGGCCCACCTGAGGATACTCCAAAGCTTAAAGATCCTTCTTATTTAATCAAAACCTTTGCAGTAAATCAAAGTTATGTCCGATTAGAAAAGCTGAATTTGACCTCAAGTTATTAGATGGATACTGCACTTAAAGGAGAGTTCAAGGCAGGTATTAGTGAGCTGGGTGGGTAAGGCTGAAATTCAGTGACACTAACTTGCTTGCTTTTGCAATACGGACAGCGGGGACACAAAACAATAAGGTTTGTTCTTTTGGCTACCTTGTTTTGGTTGGCAATTTGCAAACCGTGTTTGTAGCTCAGCTAATTTGGAAATGGCAGGGAAATCCAGTCTAGTTCTGAAGAGACACTCGCCATCTGCAGTCTAGCAGCACTTGCCAACTGTATGTTTGGGGGACAGCAGTCTAGGCAAAAGTGGTATCGTCTGACCCCAATCTATCTATTTCTCAGTTTATGGTGTTGTAAGCGTGTTAAGAGGGCAGCTCTCAACCACGGCACGTTTTGAAGCAAGTGAGTTATAGCACTAATCTAGTGGCTGATTTTGTTTTCCTGACCTACTTAATTAAAAAAAAGTGGCTAAAAATGGAAATGGTGTTTAGCTTAGCGCGAAGACAGAACGGGCTTTTTTTTTGTTCCAACATCTGTGTTCAGAAAGGAAGAAAACTCCTGTTTTGACTGGCCTTCCTCCACCAGCCTTTTTTCTTTAATTCTTTTTCATTTCTTGTCTACGGCAAAGTAAGTTACATAAACATTCCACCTCTTTCCATAAATTGGCTGCAGTTTCTGAACAATAGAGTTACTGTGAAGAGAAGCAAACCACAGACACACCCCACAACTGTTGGTCACACAGCCAAGGAGAACTAAAGACGCATTCTTTGAAAGTACCAAAAAGGAAATCCATGGTCTTAAGGCAAGACCTTTTATGTTATGTTTGGAAATGCTTCTCATTTCTCTCCTTCTTCCCCCACCCCTGCTGCTTCTTTATCTTTCTTATTCAGCATGTTTGAAGGAGTGAAATGGCTCTAGTCGGCATTTTATGCTTTGTCGGGATGTGTTGATAGTATTTGTCAGTACTCACTAACCTGAGAGTGCGCAGTGAAAGAAAACTGAAAAGTGGGATTTTAGAAGGAGGGAGAAAAAAAAACCCAACATGTGACTAATAATGCCTTTGAGGCTTCCTCAGCGTAAAAAAATACTTGGCTTGCGGGAAGAGAGAGGCTAAGACAGAAATCTCTGCTTAAAGCTGGTAGTTCTCGGTTGTAGAAGTAATAATTCTTTTCAGAGAACAGTAACTGTAGAAACAGTTGTTTTCCTCTCTGAAGCATCTCAACATGCTTTTTCCAATGGGATTTCACACCCCCCAAAGCCTGTGTTCCCCAGCTGGGCAAGCCGGCGCACTGGGAGGTTAGATGGTCCTGTCAGAATCACGCTACAGCAATAAATATGCCCTGAATGACTCTCCTCTGCTCTACCCACCAGTCTGCAGAGCCTTCTAAACACAGCATACCAAGTGGTTTGGCACCGTCTGTCGGTATTCCCTCTTGGAGGCTCTAGGATTATGATCTCGGTGAAGGCAAAGTTGCCACTGATCTTCCTGGGAGTTAAGCAAGCGTAAAGTCAGCAGAATCCTGCAGGCACCAGGAATGCACAGCGAAGCGGTGCCTATAAATCAGCGACAAGGTGCCTGCAAGCCCCCCGCTCACCGGGACGGGCTGCAGATGCAACAGCAGCCCCGCACGCAGCTGTAAAGCCCAGCCGCTCTCTAGGCAGTGCGAGGGCATGAAGGAGCCTGGCTACAGCAGCTCCGGAGGGCTGCCAGGGCTCCCCGACGGGGGCACTTCCCCTTGTGCCCCAGCGCTCACTCCGGAGCGAGGCAAAGCAGCGTGCAAACGATCCACAAGGAGCGTGCCTGCATTTCCGAGTGCATCTCTGTGTATGTTATCAAGTGTGCTTTGTTCAGGAAAGCAGCAGAAGTGAGCAAATGCTACACCATGTGAGGAAGAAGACAGTTAAAATAGCTGTTCTTCTGTTAAGGTACCAGCGGGAAAGCATGTTCACTTTTCTTCCAAGAGCACCCCCTCTCCCCAGAAGCATTCAGATGAGCTTGAAATGCAAGGAAATAAAGGCTTCTAAAAGCTGAAGCTCAGTTTGCAGAACCTCAGCTGGCTCTCTGCCCCCTTTTATTCTGCAGTTGCGACTTGCAGTTGTTTGTGTCATGGCACTACCGAGCTATTTAGACAGGATTGGGCCCCTCTAAGATAGACGGTGTACATAAGCTGCTTGCAGGCCCCCAGTTTAAGACGGGACACAGACAAAGGAGGAGAAAGATGAATAGTTATCATCATTTGCATGCTCTTAAACCCAGATATATACAGCAGCTGATCTGGTTTTAGCCCCTGCAGTGGCTAGTAGGTGCAGTACGCAGCATGTGGGCTGAAAAAGGTTAAATATTCCTTTTGCCTGCCAAATCGTTTCTCCGCTCCACCCTTGGTGTCCAACTTTCCAATCCCCGAGTCAGTGTCTGAAGTCAAAACAACCAGCTGGGCCTCGCTGAACCTTTCACTGTGGGAAAGCTCGGCTCAAAATGGCTGCATTGTTCCTCTGTAATCTTATCTGCGGTGTTTAATATCCTCAGCAATTCACAGGATTTTCAGGGTTGTGCTTTGGCCCTATAGGAAACGCTGACCGAAGCTTTGCTGCCCTTATGTCGGAAGGGAAAACATGATGGAAAAGCGAACACTTGCTATCCATTGATCCATTTTGCCTGCCGCTTGGAGCAGCAAGCTGCAGGGTTGAACTCCGTGCACCTTTATTTTCAGGGTAATTCCTTACACAGAATCTGATAACCTGCTAAGATGAAAGGCATGATACTGGGGATGTCCCTGCCATACAGAATGTGTCATAGGAACATCTACTAATGGAGAATAGTTTGCCCAAAGATCCTCAAACCGCCTTACGAGATTACTCATGGACAAAGCATGAGGTGTCTATTGATGTCTAAAGATCCTTATATGGGGGCAAGGGGGCGGTGGGAGAAAAACTGTGATTGAAGAGTAGCATGACAGGGCAGGGGGAGAATCTGAGACCAAGAGGACAAGTATTAATTTGGGGGATATTGTTGTGTTGTAGCAACACTTCCCAAATATTTAATGTTGAGGGAAAACAAGCAAAAGCCACGTTTGACAAAAACCACAGGAGGTTCTCCAAACATGAAGAAATAGCAAGTGTGGCACTTGAGTCTGAGCGGTGTCTGGTACGTTTTGAAGGCTGGGAGGAGTGCTCTGTCCATCTTTGCTTTCTGTCAGGGAAACAAGCATGCCTCCCTCCCACCGCTGAGCCCGTTTTAGTGATGCTGGTTAGTCTCACGGGTGTGCTTGCTGGAGCAGGTGTCAAGGCAGGTCTTGTGGGCTGACCTCAGCTTTGGCAAGGAAAGCTTGAGGAGAATCCTCTTAGTACAGTCTTATTCTCAGCTGTGAGCTGGTGCTCAGCAATCCTACCTTTGGTGGTGAGGTTTTTGTCTCTGGCCGATGCTGGGACGAGGTGTTTGAAGTCAGTTGCGTGGTGAGGACCCGTTTGTGTATCTCATGGACCAATTGCTGATGCGTACCTGGGATGGCAGTGGTCAGGCAGCCCGGGAAGCAAAAGCAAACCTGTCACAGCCAAGGGGGAGGGTTGTGGCGTGGGCAAAGTCACTAGAGCTTGATTGGTTTAAACCATCCGATTCCCTCGTTAATAACTTGATGTTATTAATGATGATCGGCTTATGGCAGTGATGTAGGAAAATCGCATAGTGGAGCAACTCGGAAAAGCTCTGGAGCATCCCAGTCATTACAGATGGGTCAGTACTGCCGGAGACTCTTACAGCAGACAGCTGCAGCCTTCTGCTGGACCTTGATCCCCTCTCTATGCCCATTTCCATCCCGTTCTGTTCCTATATGTGGTCTCTTTCAGGGGTAAACATTTTTTTTCTACTATGGGACACGCAAACGTCTTTTATTTAACAGAGCACATTTCTAATCTCATTTTGGGGATGGAGCCCACACCTTGAGATATCTGGTGACTGAGTATAGCTTTGTGTGCTCAGCGATAAGCCTCTCCGATGCCCAGTGCGTATAGTCATGCATATAAATTAGGTTCCTGCTGCTAAACATGCAACTGTGACAGATTTGGTCCACCCACTTGGGGTTTTTACTGCCTTAGGGAAAGGAACCCATTGTAGAAAGCATAGGTATCAGACATCCAGGTCAAGTCTTCACTATTACATGAAGAATCACAACTGACTCTTTCTTCTGCAGTTCAGTGTCCCCATTGATTGTAAGGGGAACTCTCCTCACTCTGCCCCCCCCCCCCCCCAATTCAAACGATCACTTGTGTTACGGTTGCGTAAAAATGGGATGTTGCAATTGTGACCACAGCAAATTATACCAAAAGATCTCTTGCTGATCTATACAAAGAATGTCAAAGCCCTTCCACAGCTATTAGCTTTGGCGTTGTCCATGGCGCTCTCCTTGGGCACCGTGTGAGGAACAGGCAGGCGCCATACAGGCGAAACTTGGGCTTTTGGCTTTCTTGGGAGCAGCCTGCCAGGCAGATCACAGGGATTGTGCAACTGAGAAGTCAAACTGATTAGCCATGTGTTTTTAAGTGAAATTGGAAATGAAGAGATCAGTGAAGACAGATGCTGCATTATGGATAAAAATCTGCAGCGTGCTGAGGCGGAGTTTCGCATGACAGTAGGTCCTTGTTGTCAAGGAGAACTTTCCCTGCTGTTGACTTTTCCGACTTCTCCTCTTCTTTGTACTGCAGTTAGCCCTGCGCCTTCTTACTGTCCAGATTCAAGCAGGTCTCATAACAAGGCTAATCAGCTAATGTCATCCTTAAAGCTAAGCAGCCCACCACAAAAATGACAGCAACAGGTAGCCCCTGGAAACTTGTCTACTGGCACAGCTGACACAAAGTCACAGCCCAAGGGCATGACCCACTCTGGAGGTAGGTGAGGAAATCGGGCATGCTGCAGGGACTAACAAGGACACTGTGGGATGGTCTTAGGGCTATTATGCTACTGAAGGGCATAGTTGAGATCGTTGCTTACAGACAAAGCCGTTTGTACTGCTTTACAGCTTCTAAGTTCTTTCCTGGTGCAAAGTTGCAGCCTGGTAGAGAAATCCTTAGTTAGTCCTGGGCAAGCATCCCTGCCTTTTCAAAAAGCGGCTGAATGTGTGATAGGCTGTGAATGAGTCTTGTATAACTACCTGACATCCTGGTACCAAAGCTGCAAAAGAGGTACTTCTGAGACGATCAGAAAGATTGCATTTTTAGCTAAGTTACGCACAAATATCTTCATGTAATTCATTAAAAAAAGAGATTCCATTGAATCTTCATTCCATTTCCTTGTTCGTTGGTCCAGGCAAATTTGTGGTGCCCTCAAACTGTACTGTGTTCTGCTTGTATTCCTCTCTGTGTTACTTTTTCTCCCAAGTATGTTATCTTCATTAGAGAGAGTTTATTCTCTTGCTTGTTTAGCCTTAGCTAGAAATGCCAGCTCTTTCTACTTGAAGTCCCCAGCCCTGCACTTCTACTGTTTTTCCTCAGACCAAAACATAAGCTTTGTAAACTTTACTACCTTCTACAGCAACGAAAACATGTTGTATTTTCCAGCAAAACGTCTCAGGTGCCAAGCACAACCCAACTGGCAGCCTGAAGGAACTGTCTCCCAAAGAGGTTGGTGAATATGTGCAAACATGAGCTGTTTTTCTAAAGGCACTTGCCAGAGCCCTTCTGACACACCAAGCTTAGAAAAATATTTGGCGTCGAGCCCTCCTTCCAGAATTTCTCCATTTGTAGACAGTGGAAAATGCCTTCTTTTCATGTGTTCAGATCTTCTGGGTCAATGCATAAGCAAAGCCTTCTATCTTTAGTTCAGCAGCGGCTGGCAAACACCCACCCACTCTTTCAGCTTTTACTCACGATACAGTTCTTTGTTTAGTCAGACCTCTTCAGCCTCCTTGCTTCCCCTCTGAGAGGGTATTTTCTAGGGCAGGAGCTGTAGGATGGATGAGATCGTTTTGGCTTTTTCCTCTATCCTGGGGGGAGTATGGTGCCTTGCACCTCCACCGTGCCACTCCTCCTGTGACGAGGAGCTTGGGGTATTTAGTAACAGAGATCATATACCTCTGCATAAAAACCGTATGCCACATACTGTGAACAGGTTCGAAGGCTGGGAACGAGGATTTCTCAAAGCCTAGCAAACGTGAAGACACATGGATACTAGGGAAGAAATGAACTGAGGTTACTCTTTCGAGCCACTGAGCTGTCTCAGCAACCTGGCTGTATTCTTGTATGTCTCTCTTCCTTCCCATCTGGCTTGCAGGTCTTCCTGTAGACTTCCTGTTGAATTTCATCAGTTACCTATTATACCCTGTATCACGCTGTGTGGGCTTTTCCTGTATTGCAAAGTGTGAATGTATTGAGTAAGGATGGCACAAATCCTGAAGCAGGTTACAGTATGTCCACAGTAAGCTGGTCAACAGAGCAAGCCAAGTCCATATGAGGGCTTCTTCAGCTGTGCTCTCCAGGTATATCTGCCACCCAGTTCTGACCTACAACAGAGTGTCACTTGTTTTTGCAGCTCCTTCACGGAAAACTTGGTCTCGGAGAGAAGCCATTGACCCAGCACGTGTACTCTCAGGCTAGGCTGAGGGTAGAAAAACCCCAGATAGTACCTGTGACTTCTTGCTAGTTTCATCTCTTGCTACTCATACTGAAGTTATTACAAAAGTTATGATGAAAACCCCACTGGTTTATTTCTGCAGGATCCAGGGTGCAACATCAATAACCTTTTATTGCTGAAATCCTCATGCAAAGCAGCACCTTTCTGGCAGCTCATCACTTCTATTTGCATAATTTCCTTCTCCTGCAGAAACAGGTGAGCGAGAAATTCAAAGACAATTTGGGGTTAAGTTGCAGAGAACAACTCCTTACACAAGCTATTTATAATTCAAGCTACTTTGTAGTTACTCTAAATCATATATGGCCATACATCCCGCATGCACTAGGGGAAATGAATTCCATTGCTTGAACATCAATTAGTTTCTAATTACGGCACTTGAATATTAACAACATCTGTAGGATCCTGCAACTATTTCATCAAAGTCCTTCATGTTCTAACTGTCCAGCTACTATATGAAGCCAAAGACCAAAAGTCTTGCTGCATCATTACCCAATTAACAGAACCAAGGAGCCGTTTCTGTACAGAAGGTAAACCTTCATAGCTATTCGTAGCAGGTGATAAAGCTCCCTTATCAATTAGGCTTTCAAGGATTCAAGTTTTAATGTTTTTTCCCCTATTTGATTTGCTGTAATTGCTCAGCCCTAGACTAGATGGAGGCCAGGTTTGCTGACATACCTTATGTTCCTTCATCAGAGTGAGTTACTACACAGGCGGGCAGCAGCGTACTTTCGTGGAGCCAAATCCTGGATGTAAGCTTGTCCCATGAACATGATTTCTGGGTAACAGCAGAAATAATTGCTCAAAGTCAGAGTTCTTGCTGTGTGCTCTGATGGTAAATTAATAGAAAACGTTGTCGTGCCTGGGTTTTTTTTTTTTCCTTGTGGCTGATAATGAAACGCAGAGTGTCTTCCTGAAGGGTCTCTTCGTAGCTATGTGGAACCACAAGGGATTGTGAGGTATGGGCCTTCCCTCATCCTGATTTACACCCGCCCATCATTCCTGGCAGCTCTTTGTCTGATTCTCTCCTAAAAATCTACGAGGCTGGGAATTGCACAGACTCCTCTGCTAACCTGTGCCAGTACTAAGCTATCTCTTTAGCAGCTGCCTGCTCCCCACTGCTCTGAAGCAGGTTTGGCTCTCCAATTTGCTCGCTCTCCAGACATAGCAGGACACGGTGACTCATCCTAAAGCATGCAGATAATACGTGCTCTTCAGGGAAAAAGGGATTTGGATGAACAGCCTGTAAAACTGACGTTTCTTCCTTTTTCAATTAAACTGTTTGGCAAAAATAGGCATTAACTTTGCTTTCCTGTTGAACAACTGTTCAGGAGCTCTGTGGGAACGGGTCCCACCCAGCCTGCGGTGACCAGCTGGTTGTCGGTGACTTGGGTTCTCCGTGGGCCAACTTCTTTTTCATCTCACTGCAACTGTCCTCCCTGGTGTGCTTGTGCTGTCTCGCACACAGGTTGTAGCCAAGCTGCATGCTTCATCCCTCCCATGTGCCTGGGCTGGGTGCAGAGCCGAGCACCCCTTAACTGCCTGGCTGTGGGGCCAGCAGTGCCGCTCCTAGGTGCGTGTGCACCGTGTGTAGGTAAGGGCAGCATGGCCCTTCCAGACAAAGGAATTCCTTGCAATTCGTGACAGAAACATAAACTAGAGCCTAGCAGGAGAGGCAGCAAAGCTAAAGAGAAGCAATCTGTGCCTGCCATTTTGTCTAGTAACAAATAGGGACTGGCTGTTTCAAGCAGCTCAGTCGAAGTTGGTGTTTCTCATCTGTTTCCTGTAGTAGCTCCCCGTCAAGTACCAGATCCTTAAAAAGAAAGTCACTTTTGTCCCTTTGTTTCAATTTCATGGGCCTTTGTTATATCCGGAGTGTGGAAATGTAGGTTTTTGGCTTGTAACTGGAAACTCAAACCCCATGCCTCCCCCAGCTTTTCCAGAAATGAAACCATCACAACTAAAGGATGTCTGGATTTTTTTCTTTTCAGTATGGTCTTTACACACTGGTTGTTACGTGACCATGCTTTCAAAGTACTTTCTTTTACTAAGCTTCTGCATGCAGCCGTTGTGGAGGGGCAGACCGGGGTGAGGATGCCCAGGGCTGCAGAGATGGGGCTTTGAGGTGACACTTCAGTCACAGCAGTTACAGCTCAACGCCATCCAAGGGATGGCCCACAGAAACATGTGTGTAGAGCCTCAATGCAGCCTTCCAGTGTCTGAAGGGGGCTACAAGGGTGCAGGAGAGGGACTCTTCATCAGGGACTGCAGCGACAGGACAAGGGGTGATGGGTTCAGACTGGAACAGGGCAAGTTCAGGTTAGATCTAAGGCAGAAGCTCTTCCCTGTGAGGGTGCTGAGGCGCTGGCACAGGGTGCCCAGAGAAGCTGTGGCTGCCCCATCCCTGGCAGTGTTTGAGGCCAGGTTGGACAGAGCCTTGAGTGATGTGTTCTGGTGTGAGGTGTCCCTGTCTGTGGCAGGGGATTGGAACTGGGTGAGCTTTAAGGTCCCTTCCAACCCAAACTGGTCTGGGATTCTATGATGGCATCTCCCACAGCAGCAGGCCTGCCCACCGCCAGCACTTGCTGCAGGCTGCAGCAGAGGCAGTGGGGTCACATTGGGCTGCTAGATGTTACTCCTGGCCTGCCCAGCCCCAGGATGGTTGCAGGAAGGGGGAGAGGGGGAACCTGGCATCCTTTTGGGCACTGTTTCCTCTGGTGTTGCTGCCGGTGGCTGTGGCAGGAATGAAACCAGCAGGGCTGCCTTTGGCAGCGCCCGGAGGGGATGGAGGGACAAGGGGCCCCCATGGCAGCACTGCAGAGCCCGGCTGCCTGAGGGGGCTGTGCCATGCTGTGGTGGGGGGGAGATCCACTTTGAAAGACTGGAATGGAGAAATGAGAGGGGAAGGAAGAGAGATGTTTGGTACAAAATAAAGAATCTAGGCTAAGAGAGTGTCCCCTGTGCAAAGGGGTAGCGTAATGAGAGAGAAGGGCGTTGCTTTTACTGAACAAGCAGCTGGGACAAGGATGTGATGGAAGAGAGCAAATCCAAACCAGAGGTCTGGCTGGCAAACTTCGGTCCTCCTCCGAGATCTGGTCTTTTTTTCTCTGCAGACCCAAGCACTGAAGAGTTGTGTGTAAGGAAAGAGCCATTTCTGTATTTCTGGGGATCGGGAGCCGGAGACTGCCCAATATTTGCAGGGACAGAGACCTCAAAAAACATTTACGGTGGCGTGGGTTTGCTCATTTGTTTTTCCCAGTGGGGCTGCGGTTTCCGTTGTGCTGCTTTTTGGGTTTGTGATCTATGGCAGCTGTACAGTTTCCCTCCAGCAGAGTTGCAATCAAATATCACTTGACGCTGTAACTTACTGGTCACCTTTGAAATCCTGGAAGTATTTTTTTCCCCTGGGTCTTACACCGACATTGCCATACATGTGTGCATCCTGTGTAGGCTGCCATGCATATGCTTTCCTGTTTCTTCATGCGTATCCTGATGATGTGCTATGATAGCACGTTTTTGTAGTAGACTGGAATAATAAACCCCCCCTTTTTTTATAGCAAAGATGATGAGAGCTTTTTCTTTGCTAGAGTGGGTAGTTTCAGGCGTTTATTTAACAATATCATCAGTTCTTGGATGACATTCCCTTCAGTCAAGCTACGTGCTTGCCTTTCTAAATGGAAAGCTTGCTCAGTCTCTGGTAGGAGCCCATCAATCAGCAAGTTGGTTAAAGGTGTAATGTTATCTGCAGTTTAGTCCCATGATTTTCCATGTGTTGCAATACTGCACAAGGAAAGCAAAGCAGCAGGGAAAGCGTGCGTGTTAGGGAGGATAATAGCATGGCAGACAGCTTCCTGATTCTCAAACAAGTGGGAATTCCTTCCGATAACATGGGATTACAGTGGATTTGCAACCGGGACACTGGGTTTTACTAAGTCGGTGTATCAAAGCTTTTTCTTCCCCTTGTCAGCTGGTTGAGTGATATTTGCTTGCTCCATGTCAAGATGAGAGGGTGGAAGTTTGTGTAGGCCATTGCTTGCCAAATCTTGCACAGTGACAGTGACTGCAAGGCACAGGGCTAAATGAAGGGGGCTTTATGTGCACTGCTTTTGTCCTGTGGAGTGGAAAGGGGCTCTGTGGGGAGAGCAGAGGCCTGGGAGGCACAGCATGTGTATGCAGGATCCTGCTCCTTGCTTCCTACTGCTTGTGTTTGGGCATGTACCTGTACAACGAGGCCTCATATTAAAGCACAGACTATTTATACTGGTGTGGCATAGTGCTCTGAAGTACTCATCCACCGTCAGCCAGAAGGAAGATGTGGCTAGAAAACACCAGCTCTGCCTGGGATTTACGTTGAGATCTTCACCATCAACTTTGTATAAGGAGCAATCTGTGCCTTTTGGTTCTCTATTTCCCAGGACAGAACCGTCCTTTATACCCCATTGGTTAACCCTGGCAAGTTAAACTAAATGAACAGCACAAAACTAAACCACAAACTGTTATTATTGCTAGCTTATGCCTCTAATTTCAGAGCCGCATGCTGTGGCAGACTGTGAGTGCTCTTTTGTGCAAACCCTTACGTACAGGAGGCTAAATAGCGAGTACGTGTCCGGGGGGGGGAAGGAGCTAGAGGTCGGGGACATTGATGTCACATTCACTTTACCTCTATGAGAGAATGATGAAGCTTCACACAGGCAGAAAGGTGAAGGACTGAAATGGTGAATGAAACCAGAATGAAAGGCAATTGCTTTTTCTTGTGTTGCAAATCTGTTTGAGCAGAAGCAGGGCCACGTTCTCTCCCCTTTGAACCGAAGAGCAGCTGTTTTTTTTGCCTGTTCCAGTGCATGGCATGGGCCATGGGTAAAAAGTTTAAATACTAGACTAGCATACAGTCCTGTTTCTCTCAGTGTACCCTTCCAGTTTCTGGCAGTGTGCAGCCAGGGGTTCCTTCAGCCACCCGTTGTAGCCGCATCTCCGCGCTGAATAGGTTTTCATGGAGTTTTGCAGGGCTCAGAGTCACTTCATTCACGGAGCTGTCTTTGCTCTTGAGGGTGGAACATGGAAAGGCTGTACATACAAATGGCTAGTCCACCACGAGCTGGTACTTACCAACTCCATGTGTGGAGATGAGAGTCACTTCTTTGGTGTCACTTGTGACTCCCACAGATGCAAGAAGAGAACTGGGCTTTTTTAGTCTGCTGTATATTGTGCAGCAGGTGATACCTGTGCACACAGCAAACCCTTTACCTTTAGCATACGTTGGTTTTTCATCAGGAGCTATTAGCCTCCACCTGGTACCCATATTTTTTTCTTTCGCAATCTAAATGACAAGTAAAAGCTCCTGAAGACTGCATATGAAGCCTGTAATTGGTATGAAATGAAGATGAAATGCACTTTGCATCACTTCCTAAATGACAGTGTCTGGTACTCCTCCTGACCAAGGATTCTATGGAAGCAAAGGTCTGCAAAGGAAACGCCACTTCATAGGAGTATCCCGAGTCCTGGGCATGCACGTACCATGCTTCTTGCCAGAAGTTCATCTGTTCAGTAAATTTACCCTTTCTAAAGGGAGGGACTCCAATCAGTTCCAGCGGAAAAGTCAAATAATCCCAGCAAGCCAAGGAGAAGCACCATTTTATATTCCTTAATTAAGCAAACTTTCCTTTTGGCCACGTCTTATCCATAATTCTGCATGTGCCTAGAGGAGCCAAATCAGGTAGTCCTGCATATGCCCCAAAGCTCTCCCCCTCCCTGGGTCTCTCCAGTTCATGAACTCTTGGAAGACTGCTTGTACACTGTCATTCTCACAGTACAGGAGCTCACTGTGCTTGTACCCTTGCCAAATTCCCAGAGATTTCCTTTCAGATCAGACCGGGTGATCAGATTCCATTGAAAATCCTCAGCCTCTGTTCAGACTTCTATAGTTCCCAGTTACCGAAAAGCAGAATTTTCAGCAGAAATGCAGTGCTGTGATACAATGATTTAGACTCCCTAGTTTGGTAAAACATAAGAATCTGGCAGCCTTCTCTCTTTGGTAATCCTTTCTCGGAAAAACTAAGCTTCTTAATAAATCTCAGTAGTCATGGGTGGAAATCCACCAACTGCAACAGTGTTTGTTGACCTTTCCAAAGTGTTAGATTTAATGAGACTTTGTTGAGTACAACTGTCCATAAATTAGTCAAGTCAGCTCTTTTCCATGTTTGCACTGATGAGGTTCTCAGCTTCTTTTAGCCTTGACTTGTTCTTTACTTTAAAGGACATGTTCACACTTCAGGCTGCAGCGTGTTGGGGAAGTACCTGAGCTGACTCAGATACTGGGGCCAGTTTAAAGGCAGTAGCCTGAAGATGAGCAGAGGGCTTATCAAACTTCTCGTCGGGCTAGTCTGCCATTTCACAATGAGCAGTGTTTGAGCAAGCTCACCTAAAGCCAGCTTGGCCATCTCTGCACTGTGGTTGTAGGTGCAGGTGTGCACCTCAGAGGTTTAGTGGTGCTTGGTCCTTTGCTCAGACGCTTAGTTAAGTAAGCCTGCTGAGGGAGCATCTTGTGCTAAAGGCACTATGAGTGGGGCCTTATCATAGCATCACAGACTAGTTTGGGTTAGAAAGGACCATCTCGCCGAGTTCCAACCCCCTGCCATGGGCAAGGACACCTCACACCAGACCATGGCACCCAAGGCTCTGTACAGCCTGGCTTTGAACACTGCCAGGGATGGGGCAGCCGCAGCTTCATCTGGGCACCCTGTGCCAGCGCCTCAGCACCCTCACAGGGAAGAGCTTCTGCCTTAGATCTAACCTGAACTCGCCCTGTTTCAGTCTGAACCCATCACCCCTTGTCCTGTCGCTGCAGTCCCCGGTGAAGAGTCCCTTTTCTGCTTCCTTCCATTCTTTCCGTTTCATACCAAAGTGGCTATAGTCAGTGTCTGGTTTTCTCCAGCTCTATTAGTAGAGCAGTGCAACTGAGAAACACGGCTACAACATTTAGGAAGTCTTTGGTTATCCAGTTTCAGTCTTACTGTAGGCATGTATCTTTCTACGTAGAGGGGAGTATGGAGTGGTTATCAGAGAAAAATGGCTGATGTCACACCAAGCAGAAGCATTCAAACCTCTAGTTGCATCACCATGTGTCTTATGAACACTTATCTATCAGATTGCTTATGGTGCCTTTTCAGGATATGTTTCCCCTTAGTAACACTATCTGAAGTTGTAAGAATAACTTTCCATATTTAAAAGTACTGGCTGTAGCACTCAAATACATGCACATTAGTGTTTCCACGGTGGTTTACTTGATTCGAGTTGCGCAAACGTATGGTGTACGGAAGGCTACCAAAATCTATGGACTACTCAAACGAAGATGTTCCTGTTAAATTATGTCTAGTCTCAAGACAGACCCGTAGTGCCATTCTGCCTCCCAGGATGCTCTTCACGCGCTGTGAAGCACTCATTTAGCTTTTCCTAGCCTCTTTGTTGGAGGCTTTGATTAGTGAATCAATTAAGTCTGTTGGTATTGGGAATGTCATTTTTCAGACAGGATGTTGGGAAAAGTTCCATTACGAGGGTGTTTTACCTCTGGAATAGGTTATGCAGAGCGGTGCTGAAATCTGCTTCCTTGAAACTTTCCTTGCTTGAAACTGCTCAGCTGAAATACTGCCTTCCTTTCCACTAAGGTTTTCTGTTTTCTCATGCAAAATACATGGCTCTTCCCTTGACGTTTCTGTACCATCATTCTGGGGATCTCGCATAGTTTAAGGCCAAACTTGACCAGGGCAACAATGTCATCACCTGTGTTATGCACACTACAGAACTTTACCCTGACAAAACTGACTCGTAGTGGACTGTGTACACTGTAAGGAAGTGATTTAGTCTCGCTGTAACGATTCTGGGTGGCAGTGTGTGCCCCAGCAACGGGGAGGGTTGACCCAAGAGAAAACAATCCTCACAGCTGCTAACTTGCAGTTTGTTACCTGAACTTTACCAGCTTCAACTTTGTGCACGTGTTTCTCTGGTATCGGATATAATCTTCCTCTGCAATGCCTACTGTCAGAATTAGGACATTGTTTGGTACACTTAAGTGAATTCATGGCTTGTCTTCATTTTTCATTTTTCTACCATATGTGGTCTACCATGGCCACATGTGAAAGCCGGTCAGCTGCACAGCAGGTTCAGGCCCAGCTTTGTAAAGCCTTAAGTTTGCTGAGGCTATCATCTCACACACGTGCTCACCCAACAGCTAAGGTGCAGGTCAAGCCCAAGGCTGCACTACTCGGAACCTTTTAAGCTCCCACAAGCCACAACAAACACTGACTGAGAGGGATCAGCTGTGTTGTGACAAATACTGCTGAGGGGGTAAGGACAAACCCACCAGTGGGTGTGATGCCCTGGTGGGGGGCAGGAATTACACACCAGTTTTCCGAAGATCCCAGTGTTGTGTCGCTGTGCCACAATGAACTACTGAAAGCTCGCTGTGATGCTTCTGATGATGTTCTTTGTGGGTTAAGTGCGCTGTCACTTGATAGCCTGGTGGAGAGGTTTTGGGAGGGGAGGGTTGAGCCCTGTGGAACCTCAGAGCACTTTCTTTCCACTGTGGGCAGCTCAGTTGCGCTGTGATTAAACTCAGCTTTTTCTAATGTAATTCAGCTCCAGACATTTGCTTTTGCTCCAAACACAATATTAGATGTAGATGTTTGTGTTTGTGGTGTGGCTTGGTTCGTTACTGCTTGTCTGGCTTAGCCTTTGCTGCTGTCAGGTATCAATTAAATATTTGGTCCTTCTTGAGCTGTAAAATAGCTTGCTTCATCATGAGACCAATGCTCCCGAATTCAGGACTTCATTGAGGCTTACTGGTGAGAAATATGTGTACTTAAATACATAGGAAGTAACACAGTTTTATTCTAACTGTGGTTTACACGCAGTGATCCATAAGCTGTAGAAGTTTGCTGGCGTTGAAGACAAACTCAGTTGAAGTGACTTCGTTTCAGTATTATTTCTTACTGCATCAGAATGTGCTTTCCTTTTCCTGGAAAAAAAACCCAACCCTTTTCAAGTCAGTTGCTCCAAATGTATCAAGTGACGAAGTGCAGATAGCAAACGGAGCATTTGTTGGAGTTCATGCTTATTACAGCAGTGTTCTGGAAAGCGTTTGTGCTTAGGCTTTTAATAAGCTCCCTCTAGAGATCAATTACCATGATTTGCCTAGTTACTGTGGGTAAGAGGTTTTGGGGGGGTTGTTGTTGTTGTTGTTGTTGAAAAGCTTTGTTAAACTGGAAGAGGTTTGAATGCTTTTATTCAGGCAGAATAAAACCAGAACGGGGAGCAGAGCGTGGCATCTGTAAGGGGAAATCATAACTGAAATAGCAAAAGGGCTCTGCAGCATCGCCAGGTCTTGTAGGACGATTCTGTCTGTGTGTCTTAGGCTTGTTCACAGGTAGCCCAGAATGTAGGTCAGCAGGAGGAGACGTGTAAGAAGGAGGATAAGCACCGATAAGTTAATACTCTAGACAAAGTTTTCTCACTATAAGGTTTCAGTATAATCAAAACCAGTTTAGCATTTGAGGAAAAGCACCATGAAGTGGAGTAATGGAATTAGCTTTTATGTTTTTCCAGGAGCCTAAACCACGTTTCCTGTCACAACTGTAAATTATTAATACAAGGCATCTGCTAAATAGGAGCTGCCCCGAAATGGGCACAGATATCATGCGTCTGGTTTAAAGCATTTGTTTTCTGACGTTCGCGGTGAAAAGCTAAAGCAAGATGCTGCCTCAGCCCATCGTAAAGCAGGAGTCGGACTGGCAATCCAGCGAGTTTTCAGCATGGTCTCACAGACAGATAATATAATTCTGTTAATTTAGCAGCCACGACTGTAACTGCCTGCCTTTTTATGTCTTGCTTCCCTTTCCTTTTGCATTCTGTGGCTGCAGCAATTAGTTTGCAGTCTCAGAGGGGAATGAGCAGCTATCCTGAAAGCTGCTCACTTTCCCAGCCCCCCGTCCTTTACAGCTGGGAGCAGAAAGTTGGTTGCTTTCTGCTCTTTGGAGTGGGGACGAGACATGTCATCCTTTCTCACGTCGTAACCAGCCTTCACACTTAGAAGGCAAAGGGCCCAAAGCCTGCTAACAAAAGGGGATCATCTTGGGAATAGAACGTCAGGAATATAATTTCCCAGGGGACTCATGTCCTTCCCAGATATTTTTCCACATTAATACCCACTCTGGAAAAAAAAAATAAATCTATTACTGCATTTCCTTATAGATGACTTCAACATATACTGCGGATGACAGAGGCTTCTCTGGGAGCCAGGCAAGCCTGGAAGTTTGGCACTGGGTCCTGGGCTGTGAATCAGGACAGCGAGACTCAGAAATTCCTATGTAGTTTCCCCAGGGCCTGCGTCGAAGGGCTCTGGATAGTGTCACGGCTATCTGTGTGCTGCTTGTGTCACGTTAGCCTCCTCCGTGCGCTGAGCAGTGGGAGAGCACTGAAATCCCACTTGATTACGCTGGAGCACTTAGGAGAGGCTTTGAAGGCCAGCAAAAGCTTTCACCGAATGTAGCTGTGAGCTGAGGTAACGTGAGAGCCCTGACACAGAGATCAGCTCCCTTGCAGAGCTGCTCAGCTCTGGTTTTCCAGCCCTCCCCAGTTCGTTTTCTGCTGATGCCAGTGGCATCCCCTTCCTCTCATGCAGAAATAGTGCGGCAGCGGGACCAGGGCAGGCATTGTCCCCCTGCACTGGGCACTGATGAGGCTGCACCCTGAATCCTGTATTCAGCTCTGGGACCCTCACTACAAGAGAGACATTGAGGTGCTGGAGAGGGGCCAGAGAAGGGCAACGGAGCTGGTGCAGGGCCTGGAGCACAAGGGTGATGGGGAACGGCTGAGGGACCTGGGGGGTTCAGTGTGGAGAAGAGAAGGCTCAGGGGGGACCTGATGGCTCCCTACAAGTGCCTGCCAGGAGGATGGAGCCAGGAGGGGCTGGGCTCTGCTCCCAAGGAACAAGGGATGGGACAAGAGGAAACGGCCTCAAGCTGCCCCAGGGCAGGTTTAGATGGAGCTGAGGAACAATTCCTGCCCCAGAGGGTGCTCAGACCTTGGAACAGGCTGCCCAGGGCAGGGCTGCAGTCACCGGCCCTGCGAGTGTTCACACACTGTGGAGACGAGGCCTCAGTGCCATGGGGCAGTGGTGGCCTTGGCAGGGCTGGGGAACGGTTGGACTGGGTGAGCTTAAAGGGCTTTTCCAGCCTGGTTGATTCCATGATTCTATGCTATCCTCGGTCTTTGCTCTGTCCCTTCTCATGAACAGCTCTACCCATTCCCACAGATTGTGCCCCGAAAAAAATCCCTCAGCACTTTAAGGGATTTGCTCTTAATGAAACTGAAAACTTACTGAAACAAGCAGAGTGAAGAGGTTCTGCTTTGTTCATTAGTGTAGCTACTTCTTGCTTTATCCTCAGTCTGTTGTGATCCCTTGGCTGTGTTATGTCTAATTTAAGGATTCTGGGATTAAAGGACAAAAGCGCCAGCTCGTTCATGTCTGCAGTGCTGCGCAGGTTTATACCAGTTGAGCAGCTGAACTCGTGTAAGCTAAAAACCCTTTTGCAGCCTAATCAAGTGCCATTTCACATACAGAGGGAGCAACTTGCCTTTCCAGCTGTACAGCTGGTTTGAGCCCTGAATGTGAAATCACAGTGATACTCAGAAGCCAGGAGTGAAAGGATATCTGTTCCTTAGAGGCAGCCTGGCGGATCTGAAAGCCACGCTGGGTTTTAAGGTTTGCAGATCTAACAGGATAAAGGTTTTGCAATTAGAGTTTCCTAATAATTTCCTTGGTTGGTGAACCAAAAGCATATCCTGCTCGCCCAGTTTGGATTGTGAAAGGAAAGCGTATCGTTTGGAGTTTGCTCTCTAATGGGGCTAATTATTCCCTGTACTTCCCCCATCGCAATCATAATCCTCTTCAGAGGAAAAAAAGAATTAATGTTCTCATTAATGTCTGAAACGGGCTTTTCTCTTCCTGACAACTCACTCTTCCTTTGAGGAGGGTAATACCTGGTGATGGGAATCGTAAAGAATAGCCAGAAAAGCTTTGTAGAGAATGATTTCCTTCAAATTACCCCACCAAAGAGCTGTTCATAATGACAGAAATAATTCCCAGTGTTTGCGATGAAAACACTATCGGAACTGCAGTCTGCTCCCTCGCCTGGTGGCATCCTCCTGCTCGTACTGAGGGAACACGCTCTGTGTTCTGTCATTGTAAGGCTGCCTGGGAGAGCTGCCTTGGTAGCACGGACTCTTTGGGCGTGCTCTCAAGTTCCATTAATTCAAAGGGTTTTCTGACCCAGAGGCTGAAAGGTCTCTCGTAGCCACACAGGGCTTTAGGCTCTTTGCGGTAGGACCAAATGGTTTGAGTACAGTGTATGTGTGTGTGTGTGTCAGGGTGAAGCGGGATGGGAATGCTCTCCTCTGTAGCTGTGTACATACAGCTACCAGGTTTCCCTGTGAGAGCAGCTTGTTGGTATCCGCAGAGAACGGCTGCTGGGTGAAGGAGAGTTAACAGAGAGCAGTGTAACACCTCCCAAATCAAACTGGTCCGCTGCTAGGCCGGTTTGAAAGTGAACTCCCTTCAAAACATAGACATGGTCAAACGAGGCTCCTGTGGGCCATTATGAACCTGGAGTTTTTCTCTCAAAGAGCAATTTCATCATTCCTGGAAGCCTGTCATGTAAGTGTGCCTGATGAAACACACCTCTCGGCTGCCAGGTGAAGAAATACCTTTTCCTTCATTAAGGAGTGTCTGTCCAAATGAAGCAAAGCAGCTCTACACTTAGCAGATTTATTTATACGCATGGAACAGTGTAATTTGGACCTGTATGTTGTTCCTACCTGAACACGTGAAAAAACCCACCCCCTTGTAGCTAGGAAAAAATTGTCTTAGCTGGGAAGTAATTAATCTGGAGAAGTTTAGTCTGAAGCAGGGAAGGGTTATGTACTTTTCCAGGCCTGTTTGCCTGCCAAAGTGTTACCGAGGGGCAGAAGATCATATCCCATTTTGGTGGTACTGCGCTTGTAGGATTCTGCCAGTTACATGAAGGCAGCTGTGAGACTAAATGGTGCTTGTACCAGTTTGGCTGAATTCCCCTGAACAACGTGTCAGTGTTTTAAACGTGCTTTCCTGCCCCACTGCCTCCTGCTGTGTGCTCTCCCTCAGCTGCAGGACTTCTCGTAGCTCATTCTACTCCCAGCCTCAGCGTTTGTCTCTGCGGTACCAGGTCTGGCTCCATGGACTGCGGCTGTGTCCTCTGTGATAGCCCTGTGTTACAGGTGGTGTTAGCCATCACGACTGAAACCATTCCTTTTGATCTACATCCTCCTTACTCTCAATCTAAACTTTGAATACAGCTACTTTCTAGTGTAAGTAAGGTAGTAGAGACTCTGGCACACGGAGCTTTTCTGAACCAGACACTTGCATCGCTACGTGGCCGATACATGCTATCAGCGTGCTCCTGAAACAGTATTAGGAGAGAGCTGCATTGCCCTGGCAAAGTGGCTTTATCCTGTCCCAGTTTCTAAAACTACACTGCACCCATTCTGTGTGCTGTGAACAGAAAATGTGCTGCGGGCCATACCCAAGAAATATGTACCCCCCCCTTCCAGCTAAGTCCGCGTGATTTGTTTGTAATGCACAAGCTCAGACATGGTTTTGAAGCGTGGTGAATAGAGAACAATGTCCTGTTTGTGAGGGTGTGTGCACCGTCAGGCAGGCGAGGGTGAAGGGACTGCACTTGTTTAAATGGGAATCAGAAAAGGTCATTTGGCAATGGGCAACCTTTGCTCCTGCACGGTCTGTGACTGAACAGCTGGCATTCACAGAGGATGCTACGCAAAGGTATTTGTAGTCAACACGACTTGCTTCAGCAGAAAGAGCAATACCAAGAAGAAAACTGGTGACAGAGTAGATGATCGAGATTTGTGCTGTGTGCACTTAAGCTGCTTTGAACAATTATGCTCTTCTTCCTTTTACGGTTGCTTTCTTTTTCCCACTCAGAGCCTCCAAACTTGACTCGTTCTAACGGGAAAGGAAAGGCGCTGATTTTACACAGCAGTGGCAAACAAACCAATTTGCTGAAGATGACTGTTGAAAAGTATTCTTCACTAATAGGTCGCATTTATTCTCTTGAAACAGTGCAAATTTTTAAGCTCTTCGGAGGCTGTAGTGGATGTTTTTCATCTTTACAGTCATGTTTTGAGGAGTCGCAGCTAGCAGGCGTCTCAGAAGGGGAATGTAAGTACCCTCCCGAAGCGCTTTTTGCCATCATATTATACTTCTCTACCTATTTTCTCCCCTGTTCAGAAAACACAAAAGAAATTACTCGCTTTCAAGCGATAACAGCTTAACAATTTCTTCATTTATGCCCTTCAAGAAGGTGTGTATCAGAGTTGTTTCATCTGCCTCTTTTCTGTTGATCGCCCCCGCTTCAGAAAATGGACATAAATGAGAGTAGCTATTGATGGGAAGAATGCCAGTGTGTTACTTTAACATATTTATTCCCTGTAAACACTCGTTAGTTAAACGCTTTTCTCAAAGCACTTCCCAACACATTCTTAAAACACAGTTATCCAAATAGGCTCCTCCAAGAGCAGGCATCGCCCCGGCATTAATAACCCATGGCTGAAGGAAGGCTGGCTGGCTTTCTTACCAGAGCCATTCTCCCAGCTTCTCTTGGTTTGGGAAAGCAAATGTGCCTTGTGGCATGCCCTGAAGGATGATAACGCCCCAGAGTATTACTGGCAATGGTCTTTAGAGAGGAAGCATGAGGTATTGTTCTGAGCACAAGCCAAAACCTGAAACACCCAGTCCCCTCTGACCGTGATTCTTTCCAAGCCTTTGTGTAAATCACTGAATCTCCTCACCTCAGTTTCTTTATCTGTCAAAGGGTGATAATATCCCTGTGTTTTGCTGAGTAATTTTACATGTTGAAAAATTAATGCTTGGAAATTGCTTTGATGATAAAAAGTGCATTTTCAGTGTGAGGTTGAATACAAAGAGCTCATAAGAATGGTGTTCTGCACTCAGTTATAAAGTAATCGTGACAGATTAAATGCTTAAGTCATACGGCAGGACCTACAACTGTGTTTTTAGAGCAATCCACAATAGCATTTCCTTAGAAAAAGCCATGGAAAGCAGAAACCAAAAATGCTCCCCACTGTTTCCTTGTGGTAAGAATGCTGCAATAGAAATGGCAAAGAGAATATTTGCCTCAAAATGTCCAGAGTGTTTCAGCTGAAAACACACTGACAGCTCAGCGGAGAGTTGTCAGTACTGGGCACGCAATTGCCTCCGAGTGTAGGTCGGCAGCAGTCCTGTGGCTTGAGTGACTTCCTTTGATGTTGCAAAGTAGCCATGGATTAAGGTGGCAGCAAGGCTGGAGCAGAACAAAGCAGACCATGGGAGTAGCAAAACATAGCAGGAGAAGGCAGGGTTTTCTCAGAGACCACACTTGAAACCAAAAAAGCAATTTCAACCGCAAATGGAATGGAAGACCTTTATTTTTTAGCCCTGTTCTCTGTGTATGGGCTGCAGCTCTGCATGGTGAGGCTTGTCGAGTCAGATCTATTGTCTGGCCCTTCATCTAGAAGGGTCCTTCAGGAGGGTCTTTTTGGCCTTCTGGAGAAAAGGCTGGGAACAGCCAGGTGAATGATGGGCTCATTCCACAGAAGGACCAGCATCTAAGCCACAGACTGGGTAAACTGGAGGTACATGAACACTGCCTCTTGAAACCACATAATGACAGTGGTGCTGAAATGCTCTGACATTTCCCTGTTGGACCCAAAATATCTTCAGGCTTTTGGAGCCCTGCTTTATTTCTTTTGCAGGTGCCTCTGGGTCCTAGGAGCGCTGTGAAAACTTGTAGGGTGACTCTGGGATCTGTGATGGTCCCTCTGTGCACCCCGAGTGATGCTTGCCCCCCCCCCCCCCAGCCAGAGCAGGTCCCGCTCTCCACTCCCTGAAAGGAAATTGCCTCTTTTTGTTTAAAATACGAATAGTTAGGCCCCTTTGGCACAATGTAAAGCTCAGAGCAAACCTCAGGATGTGAGAGGGACAGATCTTGCATTCTTTTCGTCTTCAGCTTTCCTACCTGTCTCTGTAAGAGAAGTGAGCTTGGGAAAAACAGCGTGCTGGGGAAAGAGAGCTCTCCGCTTTTCCATGGAAGGGCTCTCATCTGACAAAAAGCACTAACAAGGAAAAAGATGTTTCTGGTTTTCAGGCTTCCACACAATTGTCTTTGTGTTTGGCACTAAATCTCCACTGACTCAACTGTGTAAACCGCTCTCCAGAGATGATGGCTCTAAGTTGTCCCCTCCGGGCAGCCTAGAGTATGATCTGTATAGTAGGGCTCGCATTGTTTGGATGGGCTGGTCCTTTTCCATGTCAAGGTGCCGTTTTAAAGAGGCGAATCTTCTTCTCATTTTCCAGTAAAAACCTATCAGCTCAGCCTAAATAAAGCAGGAGGTTTATGGCACCTCATGGTGGATTTGAGCTTTGAACCCTATTCCAACTCTCAAGTTGTCGATGAAGACATTGTGCATTGAAAGCAGCACCTTGTCCTGAGGCAGCAGTTGGATGTATTTGCAAATCATGTTGCAGTTATAAGCCCCAGCTGGCAATGACCCACTTTTTTTATTGTACACAGTGTTACTCAGTTGATTTGTGCTAGTCACAGAGCAAAATTCTGGCATTTCAAATAGCTGTAAATATTTATGAGTTAAATGCAATTTTTGCTAGTATTTTTAGCACCACTGTACAAAGAGATTATCTGCAAAGGGTGGGATGTTGCTGGCATTTCACACAGGCACCAGGAGACCTTCGGAGTTCTTTTTCCTATAGAAAGTCGTAATCCCAAGAGCAATCCAAGAAAGGCTTCCAGTATGACAGAGCACTTCTTATATGCATCTATGACCTGTTACATAAACACAGAAGCAAAACAGAAAACATCTGCATCCCAAAGTCAGCTTTATTATGACTTGGCACAGGGTGCCCAGGGAAGCTGTGGCTTGCCCCTTCCCTGGCAGTGTTCAAGGCCAGGTTGGACACAGGGGCTTGGAGCAAGCTGCTCCAGTGGAAGGGGTCCCTGCCCATGGCAGGGGGTTGGAACTGGATGATTTTAGGGTCCTTCCCAACCCAAACCAGTCTGGGATTCTGTGATTCTAAGGTGGTTGTGGTAGCTGAACTGATCCTGTATTGGCTGCTCATGTAGGGAAGCGATGTGAAGAGATGGGAAGTTTGGAAACTTGCTCGGTAGGCACTAAGAGAGGCCATTCTCTCTGGACAGGTTTTGTCACTTATCATATAGTAATCTGAGATGTATTTTTCTACCTTTATTCCCTTCACTGAGCTGATTCAAAAGTCAACGCTTTCAGCAAGATAGCTATGGATTAAATACAGGTGTGCACACATAGGAGTGATTCCTTATGCCACCGAAAAAGATGTGTGTAATGTGGTGTAATAGAATGAGATTTGCATCTGATTTACAGCCTCAGTACAACTGAATTTGGAACACCTTTTGGATCGCTTAGATTTTGCCCTGTTGGAGGTCAGGTGAGAGTCTTGCCGTCGTTTGTAATAATGTAAATGATAATAGACTGGCTGTTATACATAAATTATTATAATATTAATATAAGTAAACTGGCTGTGACCTGGCCATTTTTTTTTTCTGAATTTTATTCCACTAACATAACCATTAAAAATGGTAAGCAATGTAATACCTGAAGTAGGGATGTTTCTTAAGAATCCTTTCCTCTGTGTTTGGACTAGACCATCTGTTCTGCCCAAGGATGGCTAAGATACTGAAACAGAATCACGGAATCATTTAGATTGGAAAAGACCTTTAAGGTCATCGAGTCCAACATTAACCCAGCACTGCCAAGGCCGCCACTAAAACCGAAATACCGAGGGGTTTAAATACTCCAATAGTGGATTATCAGCTTCCTTGCTAATAATCATGGCAGGTTTCAATAGGATCACTGAGGTACATGGGAGCTGACTCGCCATCCTCTTAATTCCCATCATTCCACACTTAAAGCTAGACAGCTTCTAAGGAGTATTGTGGGAAGGAGAAAAACCAAACCCACCTTTGTGTTTAATAGCTGACTAGTTAGAAACTAAGGCTCAAGCGTGGTTAACTTAGACTCGGACACGATCAAGGCAGCAGGGTTGAACCTCACGCCAGCTATAGTAACTGTACACAAGTGGACTCCACATCCACGGTGAGAGCAGGGCTGTGTGACTTTGCTTCCAATACTGCTTTCATTGGAGGGAAGAGTGGGTAAGGAAATCCATGGAAAGGCTCTTTAGTTCAGCAAAGCAGGCAGCATATGGACAAGAAAGCCTCTGAGATGTTCAGCATGGATCCTGCAGTGAGCTGCTTAGTTACAATACAAATTTACTGTATTTTTTTCCCAAAAGTAACTTTGTGAATCCCCAGTCAGAAGCTGGGAATTTTCCAGCCCCCGAGCTTGAAACAAGTTCTCAAGGATGCAAGTGATTCACTAAAAGGAAGCCAGGAAAATGATGATATATGTGTGTACAGAAATACTGACTTTGTGACTGCAAGGGTCTCTTTATAGGCAATACTTACATAGATACAACTGAAGGTGATGGGGGGGGGGTAGGCTTGCACTTCATAAAGAGCCAGTTTGAGGGCTGGGGGTCAGAGGAGAGAGGAACCTGGAAAGATGGAGCCACCTGCAGTGCTGACCAATTTAGTGTAACGTTTGCCAAGCCCAACAAGACAAAAAGGCCAAACTTGATGTTCTCTTCCTAGAGTCCATAACTTCCTGTCTGAGATCCCCAAAGGGAGGGCTGGTGTTAACCTCGGCTGTGTCATATTTAACTTGGCTATCGGAAGGCTCACTTGGCTCTCTTTGTAAATGCCACACCTTTAATGTTTCTGACTCTCCCTGTTTTAATACTGCTGTTTTGCTACGTGGAGATTTCTTGTCATAGCTGTGTGAATGTACATGGCTCATCCTCCTGTCTGTTGCTGGACTTCTAATCTGCAGACTCTCAGTGGGTGCTGATCTTGTCTCGACATTCAGATGTTGCACACGGGGGGCGTTACTGTGTGGTTTCGAGGCTGAATGAAAACAAGAGGCTTGGCTCAATACTGTGAGCTCTCAGCTTGTGAGGGAGAGCTCTAGGGGCACTGCTTGTAATTCCCACAGGGACTTTGTATTCAGCAAAGCAGTGAGAAGCCCGATGCTTTAGTCTGCCTGAGGACTGTACTGCTGGATTCGTAAATACTCATTTTGACAGCTTAACTGCATGTGAAACAACTGACAAGTTGAAAATAAGGCTTCCCTCAAAACCACAAGCTTTGTTTTGCCTTCCCAGCTGCAAAATGCCCACTTGGCCGCCTCCCTGCCTTTTACACATCCACCCTGCCTCGTCCCCTTGGCCATGCCCATGCCCATACCCTAGAAACGTACAGTTCTGCAGCGAGCAGACCGCAGAAGAACTTGCACGAAAGGCAAGAGTAAGGGCCCTTTCCAAAAGCCTCCTGCTGCCTCTCTCCTCCTTGATTCCGGAATTGTTTGCTTCACTTTCATCTGATCATGCCTACAGCTGATCACATAAGAAAGGAGACTCTCACTACTTGACAGTGAAAGCCCAACGCTTTCAACTCGCGTGCGGTTGCTTCAAAAGAGCATAGGAATAATAAAAGGGCCATGAACATCTGCTAGAGACCGTTTTCTAGTGATGCTTGAACTGGTCTGCAAGAGGCTGGCAGTGCACCCTCCAATGTTCACCAAGGCTGTGGTGGGGGCTGGACGCCTTCCTGCTGGCTCCCAGCAGTGAAGACAGACGTAGACCTTTTTGGCAGTTGGTGCTTTTGCACTCTGTAGCTGTTCTGGCAGCAAGAGTGGTGCTCCGAATGTGTCCCAGAGAAACCTACCATCACAAATCATCCCTCTGCCCCACATGGATTCTCTTCTTGGCCTCAGAGAAACCTGCTGCATGGGTAGACAGCATCACCCTGCTTTCTTCCTAAAGGGCAGATGCTTTGAGAGGATACCAGGCCTCTGCAGCTGTTGGGACACTGGGCAAGAGACATTTAAACACTCTGCTTCTTGCAGATCAAATGAGAAGTGGGGCTTTCTGCTGCTGCTTTTCTAGGGTTGTTACACTCGGGTTCCTCCACTGCCTGCCAGTGACTGTAGCAGCAGCAGCAGCAGAACTCGCTTTTATTTGTGCATCTAAAATGGTGAGGACCGTGTTAATGTGTAGGTATTTGTGCCAGGCTGTTCAGCATCTTGGTTTACAACTAATCTTGAGGTTCTGGTCACATTTTGCTATATAATATCCTCAATATAAGAGGCAGGAAAAAAAATAATCATCTAGTAGAAAAGTCCTGGCAGTGAGGCTTCCACTGGGACCACTGCTGGAGTTTGTCAGTGTTTCTGCTCCATGGGCTTGGCAGTGACCTTTGTGGAAGGGTAGCTGCTCACGTGGCCACAGAGCATATGTGGGCTCTTGGATGTCATAAATTATAGAATGGTTTGGGTTGGAAGGGACCTTAAAGCTCACCCAGGTCCAACCCCTGCCACGGGCAGGGACACCTTCCACTGGAGCAGCTTGCTCCAAGCCCCTGTGTCCAACCTGGCCTTGAGCACTGCCAGGGATGGGGCAGCCACAGCTTCTCTGGGCACCCTGTGCCAGGGCCTCAGCACCTTCACAGGGAAGAGCTTATGCCTTAGACCTAACCTGAACTCGCCCTGTTTCACTTTGAACCCATCACCCCTTGTCCTGTCGCTGCAGTCCCTGATGAAGAGTCCCTCCCCAGCATCCTTGCAGCCCCCTTCAGACACTGGAAGCTGCTCTGAGGTCTCCACGCAGCTTCTCTTCTCCAGGCTGAACAGCCCCAATGTTCTCAGCCTGTCTCCATAGGGGAGGTGCTGCAGCCCCTGAGCATCCTCGTGGCCTCCTCTGGACTTGCTCCAACAGCTCCATGTCACCCCATAACTAATGACAACGCTGCCCTTTTCAGTGTGATTGGTGTGAAAGCTGTAACTCGTTAGACCTCAGGCTGCAGTAGGGCTCCTGCACGCACACCGTTTGTGTTAGGCAGCCATCTAGAGGGCCTGCTGCCTGCGCCGACTTCACGCCGGTGACCAGAAACCGCAGAGCTGCAGGAAAACGCAGGCTCTGCTGACCCTTAGCGGCTGCGGTGCCGAGTGGGAATGGTTTTACACAGCCAGGACTGCTGCTCCTGGGCTGTTCTGAGGTGGTGTCACATATTTGTCTTTTCTAGGGGGTAAGGGACTGACTAACTTGTCGAGGGCAGAAACTGGGGGAGCGGTGTCAGCAGGGACGAGGGTCTGGGTATTACAGAGGCGAACGCACCTGACCTTGAGATTTTACAGCAGCTCCACCGAGCAAATGCAGTGTCCACCTAGGGGCCGTCACAGCTGGCACTGTAAACTGGAGGGGAGTCATTCCCTGGCAAAGAGAGGTGGGAAGGAAAACTGGAGGCAAAAGACAAAATGCTTAAGGACCACCACGTGGCTCTGATGGACAGATGTGATTCTCAGAGGCGCCAGAGGTGCGTGTCTGGGTTCAGATAGGGAAGACTTGACCCTTGTACTGATGGGACTTCACCTGGAGCATCAGACATGAGCCTGGCTTTCCAAGATCAGGAATTGGAATAAGCAAAGCAGGCCTCAGGGAGATCAGGGGTGCTCTTTTATAGGAGGATCTTGAAGGTCTGGCACAACAGCATCCAAAAGGATATGAACTGTTTCCCTCATTAAAAATTACTGGATGCTCCATCCCTGGAGACATTCCAGGCCAGGCTGGATGTGCTTCTGGGCAACCCGATCTAGATGAAGGTGTCCCTACTCATTGCAGGGGGTTGGAACCGGATGAAGTTTGAAGGTCCCTTCCAACCCAAACTGTTCTGTGAGTCAACCTGTTTGCAACACTAGGAGCAGTGAGGTTTGTTAGCTGCCTGTGAAGTGCCAGGAGGAGGGAACCCTTGCTAAAACGCAGGCTGATCCATGAAGGGGCTGTCAGTCCCAGCACTTCCAGCTTTGGCGATGCTCTTCAGCCTCGCCAGGAGCTCAGCTTGTGTAGTGGTGACTGTAAACCCAGCATCCCTGCGCTAGGGTACCTTGCTCTCCGGCCGGCGGGCGACCGAGCGCAGTCTGCGAGCGGCTGCCGCACACACCCGGTTGGTCTGGTCCCAGTCCTTCGTGCTAGCTCCGGTGTTAACGGGCACGGTGCCGGTGTTAACGACACAGCTCCGGTGTTAACGGGCACGGCTCCGGCGCCGCCCGGCCGCGCTCTCCCCGCAGAGGCCGCTACGAGGAGCGGCGGGGCCGGCGCAAGCGGCCGGGAGAGGGCGCGCAAGGGCCGCAGCTGAGCTCCGCCCCGCTCCCGCCCTCCGGCGCCGTCCGGGCGCTCGCGGGGGGCCGGCGGGGTCGTGCCGCTGCCTGCGCGGCTGAGTCTCGGCTCCAGCGGGCCCGCGGCTGCTGCTGCTCCTCCTTCGGTTCCCGGCGGCGGAGCCCTGCTCAGGTGAGCGGGGAGCGGGGTCCCCTCTCCGTTCCCCTCGGTCTCGGGTCGGCGGGAGCAGCCGGGGTACGGCCCTGGCCCGCTTCCTCCCCACCGGGCCTGGGCCGTGCTGAGCCCTCGGCCCAGGGGCCTCCCGGCGGGGCCCAGCAGCGCGGCGGCCTGAGGGGCGCTGGTTGGCGGCCGCCGGGGTCCCGGTGTCGTGGCCGTGCTCCGTCTCCCCGCAGGGAGGCGGCCGGCGGGTTCGCCGGGAGCAGCAACCAGCTCGATGCTGCTGCCGGCCTGGGAAATGCGCCTCTACGGGCTCCTCGCCGTGGGCTCGCACCTCTACGCGTTCTACGAGGCGCACCGAGCGTCCCGAGGTAAGCCCGTGACGGGGGTGCGCGCTCCGGAGCTCGCTGGAGTTGTTCTCCGAGTTGGGGTCTGCTTTGGTGCCCTGCACGGAGCGCCCGTGCTCCTCCTGCCTGCCAGCCAGCCCTGTGCGAGGAAGCAGCGGCAGCAGCCATGTGCCAGCGGGGCGGAGAGCTTGGTCCCAGGGCTCTTGGCAAGGGTGTCGGGGGAGAGGGGGGCTCAGAGCCTCGTCTGTGCAGCTTTGGGGTCGGTTTGTTTCCAGACACCTGCGTGTGCCTCGAGTAATTTCTTGGTAGCTGCTCTAGTGGTTTTGGTTCGGTGGGGCTGTGTTGTGCGGGGTGGGGGTAAACAAGTTATGTAGAGGTTCCGTGTGAAAAGCAGCTGTGTTCTAGCCCGTTGGTGTTTTAAGGTGGTATTACCTGGTAGGAGTATAGCTAGTTAGAGAGCCTCGTTAGGGGTATTGCCTGCTGTTCGGGTTTAATCAGCCAGGTGTTCTACGTTAATGACCCTAGCTGGCTCTCAGAAAAGCTGAAGGGAAGAACAGGAGTGCCGGAAAGGCAGGGCCCTGAAGGAGGTGCTGGGTACAGGGCTCTGCACCCACCCATGGCAACAGGCTGCATGCGGGTGGGTTCCGGAGGTGGCTTCTCAGAGCAGCTTAGCCCAGCTCTGCTGTACTGGTCAGTGTCAGGTTTGTGTGTCCCTTTTGCTCTGCTGGGAGAAACCAGGTAGCCCTTAAAGAGGGGAAATGAGGATTAGCACAGGTCCCGTGTGGCCAGGGGCAAGCATAGCTGTGAGCAGTTCAGTGCCCTTGCCTTTGCTGCAGGGCAGAGCTATGGCTTGGTTGGGCAGCTCACCTGGTGAGCGGTGACACGGTGAAGTGCTTCAGTGCCTCCATCAGTGGAGGCCTTGCGGGAGCGTGCAGCAGAGGCCACAGCCCTGACCGTCACATTAGGTGAGCCTTGGGTGACATGGTGTGGTGTGCCGGGTCCCTGCCCATGGCAGGGGGTGGAACTGGACGATCTTAAGGTCCTTTCCAACCCAAACCGTTCTGTGATTCTCCCTGCTCTGGCTGCTGTGTCCTTAGCAAAGGTTTACTCTTCTTTGCAGAGTATGAAGCTGCGATGGACACGGAGTTTGGGCTGGAACCAGGGACTCTCTTTCGGGGCCTCAAAAAGGTAGGATGGGTGACAGGTAATAGCATCTTTTATTTTGTGGCAGCAAACACGTCTCCATGTTTTCTGCTCACCTGAGCTTCTGATCTAGCTTCAGAGCTTGTAGTAACTGTGCAGATATGGGTGTTCATAGTCAGTTTCAGTCTGTGTCTCCTGAGGAACTTACCAGGTGTGTCTAGGTCTGAAAACCACAACGCAAGTTTGACTCCTTGACCCCTGCACTAAGCATTTCTCCTTTGTTAATTACTGAATAACCTTCTGGTTTGCTGTTTGGCCTTAAAACCTATCGTCCCCTTTGGGGTTTCCTGCAGCCTTTCCCTCTTTTTCCTCTCGCTGGGTGTTCTGGGTAACATCGGCTTAAGATCAGTGAACACACGTTTTCCTCTTGCTCAGTCTGTAGTACAGCATAGAGGAGAACAGATTTGTGAGGCATACAGGCTTAAAGAAACATGGCTGGTATAAAAAAAACACCCCAAACTAATAAGAAAGCCGAAAAGCAACCTCACCATGTGCTTTTGACCTCACGTCCTTCTGAAGTAGTGCTGATACATGTTACTAATACTGAGTGATTTGCACAAGACCAGGCACGCACAGCTGTGGAAGTATTTTGGTGTTCAGGCCCTGGTGAGGGACCCTTCACATGTGCTCTCAAGGAAGCCATAAAGCCCTTGTGGAGATGCACTTTTGGTGGGGCTTTGTATAGGACACAAGGCCACCAGCTGCTCCCTCTTAAACAATGTAGATAAAACCCCCATGTCGCAGGAACCTGCAGCTGACCTCACTTCATGTGATCCCACCTGGGCTTTGTTGAAATGGGGAGCGAAACTCCACTTCCATCAAGGTGCCTTTTCAGCCAAGTTGAAATAAATACAAGTTCCTGGCTAAACTTTGCACGGCTTCAGTGTAGCTCAGAATGTGTTTGTTTTTTTTTTTCCTGTGTACATGGAAAAGAGAGTCCTAACATTAAAAGGATGGGAGCAAGCAAAGACCTGACTTTGTTGGCTTTGAAGAGATGACGCAGATCAGTGGTAGCACACTGTAATTTGTTGTTGCCTGAGAAGCTTTCTAATGAGGAACCCAAGTGAGGCCCTGCTGGACAGGAAGCCTTGAGGACCCTTGCTGCAGTCTGCATCTCTGTGCAGTCACCAGCCTGTTCCCCATGTCCTGGGGAGGAGGTGTGTGTGGGGGGTGCCTGTCTTTGTAGTTAGGAAACTCCCTGGCATCTGGGAGGGGCAAGGCAGTGATTACTGGTCAGGTTCATCACCAGCTGAGGGGCTTAGGAGTTGTGACACCACCTAAAGCTCTTTCTCTGCATTTCACACCATTGGAAGTCAGAATGATGCTGTCAGAGCTCGATGCTGTCAGAGCTCACTGCTGTAAGTGATCCAGTTGGATTGCTGAAGTGACATTCTGCCGATGCGGAGGTCTGTGGTGTTGGGTAATGGACCTAGTGTGTAGGTGTTTCCTGTAAGAACATGCTTTTAGGGCCAGATACACACAGTGACCGGTTCCCTTGGTGCCCCAGGACCCCCTGGACTTCGAGTGGAGCTACTGGATCGAATGGGGAAGGGAACGTATACTGTGGCTTCTGGCTGGTCACCTGCTGGTATCACAAGTGTCCAGGCTCTTGGTGGAGAAGGTATGTAAGGCGTGTCTACGCAGCAGGGGGTTTCTGTGGGTTTCGGTTTACTTGGGCATGGGAAATGTGGCACTGAGCCCACTGAGTGTGAAAATCCCATTCTGGGGGGTGAATTGTGTGAGTGGGTCTATGATGATGTTCAGGTGAGAGCGTTGCCTCAGTGTCCAGAGACGTGAGCCTCCAGCCCATGAAAACCTGTGCTTTGTTGTGAGCCGTTAACCAGTGTCATTTGACCTCTGCACCAAAGAAGGTGGTAGGTATTCCTTTCCAAGACTGTGAGGTGATGACTGCTTGGGTTTTGGCATGGTTGCTCAATGAATGTATGATTGTGAGAAGTGACTGGCATGTGGTATCCCACTTGCTGGTCTGGGGAAGGAAAGGAGGAACTCGTGTTCTCCTCCAGATCAGGGAGACTCTGGATTTCATACATGCTGCTACAGAAACCCCTTCTGGAAACCCCATCCTTTATGGGTTCCCTATATGGCTTCCCAGGCAAGCGTTGGAATCGCCGTCCCTGGAGGTGTTCATACGAGGCCCTCAGTGCCATAGGTTAGGGGTGATCTTGGCAGTGCTGGGGAGTGGTTGGACTTGATGAGCTTAAAGGGCTTTTCCAACCCAACTGACTATGATTCTATGTTTGTTCTTAACCTTGTTGACTGCATTTGTTTCCACTGTCGACTCTGTGTAGGACAGCCCAGATACTGAGGGGTTGGTTGGTTGTTTTTCATTAGAAATAATCAAACTAAAGCCTGTTCATTTTTCTTTGACAGTATAAACCATGGTGCTTGATGGTTTATGGAATGGCTGCCTGCTGGTTGCTACTGGGAATCAAGGGCTTTGCTGTCATCCTGTTGCATACAACCATTTCGTTTGCTGTGGCTCAGTTTCAGCTGTCGGTCCTGACGTGGTTGTGCTCCCTTACCCTGCTATCCACCTTACGTATACCAGCTGTGGAAGAAGCCAAGGTAATGAGAGAGGGACTGATTAAGCATTGAATTAATTATGGTGGTGGGTGCCCATTATGGCAGCTCTGGTTTGACAAAGTACTGGTTTTATTTCTCAGTCATGCTGGTCAGTGCATTGAGATGAAGTATGTGTAAGTCGTGTTCAGCAGAGCTGATGTATGACAGTGCTTTACTAGTGCTCTAGTAAATGCATCTCCAGTTCTTTGAAGCTGTAATTGTACCAGTTTAAGGTGCTAGCTTTTGGGTTTGTATCCTTAGTCAAGCACAAGGTTCAGTAACATCTTTCCAGCTTTGAGCTTTCTCAGGAGTGACTGATTCTTTTCGGATCTGAACTGCAGCCTTTGGCTTCAGCCCTAGCGGTCCCTTTGCTGACAGCAGTGCTGCCAGCTGGTTTGGGTATTGTAGTACTGGGCCAAATCTGAGGGAGATAATGCCGTTCCTGTAAGAATAGGTCTCCTGCTATCACAATTATGCACAACCTGAAACTGTTGGCTCTTTATGCTGGTAGCAGTAGCTCTGGAGGCCCCCTTTCTCCATCAGTTCCATCCTTCCGGTGCTGCTTGTTCATGTGTTAATGCTCACTTCAGATGCTTGTGCCAACTGCTGTTAAATGTGGTTGCTTCCTGCTGCTGGTGACCCTGAAAGGGAGGATGTGGGTGGCCATCCCTGTCCAGCCATACAGAAATCCCAGACTTGCCCCATCAGGTTCTGGCTTTATTTTGTGTTGCAGAGGAAGTGGTACGACACTGAGAATGAGTATTACCTGCTGCTCTTCACCCTGTCTGTCCGCTGCCTCTTCTGCACTAGCTTCAGCCTGGAGTACTGCTGGCATGGACCTGCCCAGAAGTCATCCCACTCATTCCTCTGGATGCTGGCATATGTCTTTTATTACCCCACCTTCCACAACGGGCCCCTTATGAATTTTGATGAATTCAGTAAGCAGGTAAGAGAGCTTTTTTAGATCACAGTTACTGATTTTTAGTGTGTCTGTGCCTCGAGTGAACTGGGTGAAGAGCTATTGGAAGTGGATGGTGATCTCTTTCCAGCTGCCAAATCTAGACGCAGACCCCATGCTTTGAAGAATAGATTAAAGCATGATAGGGTGATCTTGAGAGATTCTAATACCGATCACGAGAATGTTAGGTAGGCAGGTTCATCCAGTTTTCCATGAGATGCTCTTTTATGGGTGTGTTTTGTAATGCAGTTTACTGGTAAGCCTGAGTTTCTGTTTATTTTCTGGTTTCCTACTTGACAGAAATTGATGCAGATGAGACTTTCAGACAGAAGGTGTTCCTAGTGTTACTCTTTATCTGTTGTCCTTTTAAGTGTTGAAGTACGCTGCATGCGAAAGGGAAGGCCATAGTTGGAAACCAGTCTTGGGTATTCACGCTTGTATGGCAGCCATGGCCCAATGAACTCGCTTTGGGCTGGTAACTAACATATTTAGTCAGCATATGTTGTCCAAAGTGTTTATATCTAGTGCTTGGTTGGAGAGGGGTATGTTAGACTCCAGTGTTAGAGAAGGTGGAAAGAAAGCCAAGCAGCTTTTCCTGGCTGGCTGATAAGTTTCCCCTATCAGATTGTGATAGCTGTTTCTGTCTGAAATAGTTTTCCCCTCAATGAGGTACTTTGGAAACAGAAAAAACCTCCAGAAAAGCAGTTTTCAGTCCTGCCCGTTTTGACTTCAGTACAGACATCTCTAATTGCTGCTGTAATAGCTTTCCTCCTTACTGATGGTTTGAAAGATCTCAGTTTTTACTTGGACTCCTTGGAGGTTAAGAATTGTTTGGGTGTCTAAAGCTGTCTTCAGCATGGTTTTGAAAATACAAAATCACGTTCTAGGAACGACTTTGAGTGTAGCACTGGGAATTCAACCGTCTCCTGGGTATCAACTTGAGGACGAACCTTCCTCCCCAAGTTCTGCTTTACAGGATGTTTTTTTGTCCAACATCAGATTTATCCCTTCAAGCAGGAACCCAGTGACACACGTTGTTAGAGTCTTCAAATGCTCATAATTCTAGCTTGCAGCTGCTGGGCTGGATTTTTGTTTGCCTCTCCTCAGTTAGGCAGAAGAAGGTAACATCGTCAGCAGCATCTGGCTGTTAACTCTGAAACAGGTTCCAGAGCCTCAGAAAGCTGCTGGTTTATGTTGGGAGTTCCTGAGTTTCCCATCTTGGTGGTGTGAAAACAGCTGATGATTACTTGGAACGCTTTTCTTCAGGCTAAATGAGGTGGTTAGCATGTTAAAATGTGAAAGACTGACCTAACTTACTGAACGTCTTCTCCTAGGGCCTTGCAGGCTGCTTTTCAAGCCTGATTTTACATGACGAGGGAAAACCCCACGTTTCCGTGTTGTTTAATGTTTTCCTGGTTTTCTTGCACACTTGAGTAAGAAGTGGAATCACCACCTGTGATGTGTGACTTCCCATTCGAAGACAGGCTGAGAACAGTGGGGCTGTTCAGCCTGGAGAAGAGAAGCTGCTTGGAGACCTCAGAGCATCTTCCAGGGTCTGAAGGGGGCTGCAGGGATGCTGGAGAGGGACTCTTCATCAGGGACTGCAGCCACAGGACAAGGGGTGATGGGTTCAGACTGAAACAGGGCGAGTTCAGGTTAGATCTAAGGCAGAAGCTCTTCCCTGGCACAGGGTGCCCAGAGAAGCTGTGGCTGCCCCATCCCTGGCAGTGTTCAAGGCCAGGTTGGACTGAGCCTTGGGTGATACCATCTAGTGTGAGGTGTCCTTGCTCACCGGACATTGGTTGATCTTAAGGTCCTTTCCAACTCAAAGCATTCTGTGATGTCTGTAGCTAACATCACTGGGATAAAGTGGATGAGCAGACATGCACAGTAATAGATGTACAAAATGTGAATAAGTTTTTAGGCAATCCTATGTTTCTGTTGTTTGAGCATATTCTGTTTTATTGTGGAAAGAGGGTAAAAGCATGTCAGTGTGTTTACTATAGTTTGGGACATCGTAAGAAACCTGCCAGCAGCAAACCTTTTCTTACCTGGTGTTTAACTTGTGGTTAACTGCCATTTGCTCAGCACATCATATAGGTCTGGCAGATCTTGGCAATGCTACAGGAGAAGAATGGAGAGCTGTCCTGAAGTCAATCCCATGTAGTGAGTAGAAGTTGGAGGTACTTTAACAGCCAGCAGTTAATTGTTTGTGTTCTGGTAGGGCTGCTGCTTGGAAAACCTTCTCCTTCATAGCTGTGTTTTCTTTAAGCTTCTTTTGATCATCTCTAAAGATTGATCAAGTCACAGGAGCTAAAAAGCGTCTCGTGTCTGGATCCTATTCAGGTTAACAGCACTTGGCCTTTCCTGTAACAGTTAGGTGCAGTTTATGGCCATGTGTGATCTCTTGATTTCTGCAGCTTACTGAGATTGAGAATGGAGAGGCCAGGTCAGGAATTAGCAAATGGCACTGTCAGGTGGTCCCCTTGGGAATGAACAGCAAATGAAATTTAATCAAGTTCTCGGGGGTTGGTATGTGAGTACCACAGTTACGTGCCATATCACCTCTCTGGGTTTCTTTTTCAGATGAGGAGCCAAGAAGCCTTCAGTTTGAAGACCAATCTTAGGATCTTAATGGTGGGCGTGATGCGTATTTTCTTTTGGTGGTGCCTGGCTGAGCTGATGATTCACCTCATGTATATCCATGCTCTCTGCAGCAGTGCTCCTCCTTTGGAAGCTGTATCATACTGGGCCTTGGGTGAGTACAGAAACAGCAGCAGAAATCTTCTTCCCCCCCCTGCTTCAAGACCCCCAGTCTACTTCTCTCATGTCCGTCTGTTGGAACTTAGGAATAGTACATTATGGCCAGTCACTGTCAGAAAGGCAGTCTTCTGGACTTCATGTAGCATGTAGAACCTCTGAGAAGCTTATGGTTAAACTGACTGAGCTGCTTCCTAAATTAAAAACCATTCTGTATATTTTCCAGCCTAAAGTGTGCGTCGAAACTTTGGTCTAAAGTGGTTTCCCATAGAACTGGACACTTAAAAGAGTTTTGGTATAGGGATGGAGGAGGGCAGATGTTAGGAACTAAAGTGTTTATTGGCCTCCTTCTGTTTGATGCTTCAGCTCTGTATTCATATTGAAAGATAAAATGACAGCACTCGTGAAAAGAGCAGGGAGAAGGAATTGCTCTTCCCCTGCTTCACTTCGCCCACTTCTGTCCCCTCCCACCTCTCTGGTGTTTCATTAAAATGCCCAACTGTGATGGGAACTAAAATGAGCACTGATAAATGTAACTGGAAAGGGCTTAGAGTGCTCCATAGGTGTAGGTTAACCCGTAAGCAACTGTTGCATGTGGTTAGTTTGATTCTTCCCCCCCCATCACAGAATAGTTTGGGTTGGAAAGGACCTTAAAGCTCATCCAGTTCCAACCCCCTACCACAGGCAGGGACCCCTTCCACTAGAGCAGCTTGCTCCAAGCCCCTGTGTCCAACCTGGCCTTGAGCACTGCCAGGGATGGGGCAGCCACAGCTTCTCTGGGCACCCTGTGCCAGCACCTCAGCAGCCTCCTCACAGGGAAAGGCTTTTCTTTGGATCACCAGGTAGGAGAAACCAAAGTGGAGAAACCCCAGGCCTTAAAAAATTGTGTTCTGAAAAAGCCTTGGTGATTGCTGAATAGAGCGAGGCGCCTCTTCCTGTACCAGCAAGTACCAGGAGCTGATACCAACACTGTATGGTCCTGGCAAACATTCATTGCACATCATGTATGATGATCAGTGTGTGTTGGAGGGCACTTGTGGATTGGACTTTGGTCAGCAGAGGGCAATGTGTGCACTCTGTGTATGCATACACAATCTATATTTGTGTATTTATATATATATATATATATATGTAAAAAAAAAAAGAGCAAGAGCAGATGGAGAGCAGAAAGTGAGAGGTTTGCCTCTATGGTTTGTTCTACCCCTCCTAACTCAGTCACTGTATAGAAAGTGGATTCTGAGTTTTCATCTCCTATTCTAAATGTCAGGGAATTGATGAGTTAAATCTGTTAGCTCCTGGTGTTGTCTGTATGTCCGACAGAAAGCTGGCCACTGGATAAGGCAGGCAAGGCTGCAGAATTAGGGACAGAGCATTCTGGCTTTGGTGTTACTGGCAGATCTCTCCTTCCCTTCAAGGCTACCAGAGTTGATGTTAAGGGGGGGGGAGTAACTTTCCAGGCAGTAGCTAAGTAGGCTGTGTGTTTATTTATTTGAAAGCAATTAAAATGTGTTTTGAACAAATGATTAGGAAAGGCTGAGATGCCTCAAAGCAACAGGTGATGAAAGACGGTGTTCGAGTAAGTCTGGACTCTGAAACCGCCTGATTAAAATATGATCATTTGAATTAGTCCTCTGGGGGATCCCTGCTCTTCAAAGTGTGACCCTGCTCTAGGTGAGCTTTGTCTTTTTAGCAGTGAAAGCCCGTGGTTAAAATACATTGCAAGTGAGAGTGAGGCAGAATTTGTCACTTCTGACAGTGTGTTCTCTGCAGGTTTTGGCACAATGATTATACCGGTCTCAGACTCAAACCAGTGACAGGCCACTTGCTTTAGGGAGCCACTGATATGAGAGTAAGGATACTGGTTTGGGTTTCTTTTCTGTTGATCCTTACCTGATCCTTACGGATCTTCCCGTGCTTCTACGGCAGTTCTTGTGCACAGCCAAACACACCCCTCTGTTACCTTGCATTCTCTGTTATTAAAACCTATTGCATCAGATAGCTGAGTCTTGAGACCAAGGAAGCAGCTTGTTGTTGGCTCGGGAGGATTAACCACATGGTACATCAGCCTTTCTGTGCTGCTGGGCTTACTGTTCATTTTGGGTTTCTTATTTAACTACAGCAGCTGCAAAGCAGTACGGAGCATCCACTTACCCTGTGATCCCTGGCTGCCCCCACAGCCTGGGAAGCTTAGGTGTGAGGCTGTTGTGCAGTCAGCCCTAACTGGGGAGACTAGAACTGCTCCTGCATTTTTCTTCTGGAGTGTCTTTGACAATAAATGCCAGCGGTGTGGGTAAGGACAGCAGTGCTGCGAGATCCTGCTCTCAGCAGCTCGAGGGTAATGATGGTCAGTCTACACCTCAGAAGTGGGAAGCTGTCCTGTGTTCCGCAGCACTTTGTCTGGTGTACCTGTGAGGTGAGACAGCAAAGAAGTAAAACCCCAAACCCTGACTTGAGTTGCAGTGCATGTTTAAAAATGTCATTGCACAATGTTATTTATGGCTGTGTAGAGCAGAAATGCTGAATTTACCTAAACAAACATTACTGAGCGCACACAGGGATAAAAGGAAGAAGAAACAGTACCTGGGAGAATGCGTTACCCAGCAGTAAGAGAAGTATTTTGTGTAAAAGGAATTGGGAAGAGAGGTTCTAGAAGCAGCAATATACAAAACAGTGCATGGGTGGCTTTGAAGCCTGTGTATTTAGCTGCAACAGAGGTGCAAGCTGCCCTCAATATCACTGTTTAGCGTTAGCTACTGTTGATACAGTCTGTGAATTATATGGTCGGTTTTTAAACTTTCCTTTTCAAACTTGGGTCCTTTTGCAACCAAACCAAGTACCTTCTTAGGTCAGATGTTCAGATTCTTCTGTTCTCCGTGCCCTTTAGAAGCCGGTACCCGAGTTGCTATAAGCGTACTCTTACCCTATAGGTTATGTTACCTCATTCCTTCCAGTTCACTTGCAGAGGCCCGGTTCTATATGTTCTCCTGCTCTTCTGAATTTGAGCATGTCAAAGGCAGTGCAGAGTTTCTCCTGTTTGAGAGGAAGGCACCTTCTGTCCAGGTAACCCCGCTGGGCTGTGTGCTTTTGGGTTACCATGGTGTCTGAAAGGCTCTAGGGGCTCTGTAGCTTTGCTTCCCCCTTTGCTTGTTGAATATCCCCCTTGTCTCTTTATCGGCTATGTAGTGTGGGTAGGTGAAGCCTGTCCCTTGAATAAACCGATGGAAGAACTGCTGTGATTGAAGTATCTGTGCAATGTCTTTAATTGCTGTTATGTATAGGTTATATTGGGAAGTGGCGAGTTTCAAGGTCATTAATTGGGTGATAAGCATGTTGGGAATTGTGAACAGAAGGGTAGCTGTAGTTCATGTCAAGGTAGAACCTTCAGTTCTCTCCTGGTCATATCTTTTCCTGGATTACTCCTCTCCCTGTGTTTCCTAACCTGGCAGCGGTCAGTAAGGACAGTTTATGTGGATCAAGGAGCTAGGAAAGTACATGGTTAGTGGCCTCCTCTGAGAGAGACCAGGTTGCATCCTCTGCGTATTGATCCTTTAATGAGTAGGGAAGCGTCATATTGCACCGTGGCCCCTGGAGTTTGAGGGGTTTCAGTCAAAACTGTTTTTTGTCCATAATATGGGAAAAAAAACCCAAACTGGCTGCATCCACATCTTCCATGGGCTAAATACTGTAGAAAAACATGGTCATGGAATACTAGCAGCAATCTGTTGGTTTGTTTGTTTGTTTTTCATCCTGCAAGATAATGATGGGGAGACTGATAAAATATTTGGCATCTTGATGTCAGTTGAAAACTGGAAACACAAACGTGACTCAGAAAGCTTAGTAAGATTTTTATTCCCTAAGCCACTGGGTAGTTCACTGCTTTATACAAAGAAGTGTGTGTGTGTGTGTGAATGGTTTATAAGCATTCCTGCAGGCTAAACTTCCAGTATTGGCTCCTTTTCTTTTACTCATGTGCTGTAGCTTAACCCCAGATGGCAACAGAGCACCACGTAGTTGCTCAGTCAGTCTTTTGATAGGACTGGGGAGAGAATCAGAAGGGTAAAAGAGAGAAAACTCGTGGTTGAGTTAAAGACAGTGTAACAGGTAAAGCAAAAGCCATAGTGCATGGAATTAATTCCCCCCCGTTCCCCAGGGCAGGCAGGTGTTCAGCCATCCCCGGGACAGCAGGGCTCCATCACATGCAAGTGTAACCTGGGAAGACAAATGCCATCGCTCTGAGCATCCCCTCTTCCTGCTTCCCCAGCTCTATATGCTGAGCATGGCCACAAATTCTGGGCTGTTTTAAATGTCTTTGTCTCCCAGACTTGTGCCATGTGCCAGGAACCCTTCTGAAATGTCTGTTTGTCTCCGAGATGAGTGTTCTGCGATCATTAATGCCATAGGGTCAGTGTAGCTGCGGAAGGGGTAGGTTTGTGCTGCTGTGCTCATCATAAAGTTGCCTGCTAAGGCACAAGTCTCGCCCATGAGTTTTGGTGATGGTAATGGACAGAAAAATGGCAAGTGTGGTTTCTGATACCTGGATCCAAATCGTCTGTCAGTTATTTAGGAGAATGTTCTGCTTGAGAGCCCCTGTCCAAGGCAGAGTTTTGAGAATGTGGAAGCTAAAGCTAATAATAATAATGCTGCTATGCTGTGGATATGCTGACTTTTAATTACTCTTGAAGCAAAGCCCTGTGAAAGTTGCAAAATGCAGCTTTGCAGTAAACGTATGGAAGGTAAAACTGTGAAGGCCAATAGAAAAAGGCCAATTTATACAGCATAGGAAAATGTAGAACGTTCTAAGGGTTTGCAAGATGACAGACTGAAAATACCCGTTTCTGTACAAATTGGTTAATTTAGTCTGGGATGTCAGCTTCGCTGCTGAAGTGCACGGGTTTAAGATTGTACCAGTGTTTTAACTTGGTTTTGGTTTTATCCCTTAAAACATTTCAGCTACAAATTAACCCTGAGTGCTTTGAATTAATTTACTCTGGGGAAAAGAGAGCATACATGTAGAATTTCTTCCCTCACAGGTATTTTTAATATACACTTGCCATAGTGTGTTTCTAATTAAAGGTGCTGCTTCTGTGCAAGTTCTTGTAAAGCTTGAAATTCAGAGGATCCCAGAGTGGTTTGGGTTGGAAGGGACCTTAAAGCTCATCCAGTTCCAATTCCCTGATGTGGACAGGGACCCCTTCCACTAGAGCAGCTTGCTCCAAGCTGCTGTGTCCAACCTGGCCTCGAGCACTGCCAGGGATGGGGCAGCCACAGCTCCTCTGGGCACCCTGTGCCAGCGCCTCAGCACCCTCACAGGGAAGAGCTTCTGCCTTAGATCTAACCTGAAAACTCGCCCTGTTTCACTTTGAACCCATCACCCCTTGTCCTGTCGCTGCAGTCCCTGATGAAGAGTCCCTCTCCAGCATTTACGTACAGTGATGAAAGACTCCAGGTTCTCAAATACAAAGTTATAATAGGTAAGTTTAAGAAAAAAAAGAAAACAACTGAAAACCAACCATCTCTATTAACATACACCCAAGTTGTCATGACCATTCCCTAGCAGACAGCTTAATACCACTGGTATCTTAAATACATGTAGGCATCACATCACAGGTCATTACCTGGCAGGCAGTAGCTACTCCGTGTGTGGCAATTCTAAGACTCACAACAGTGAGGGTGCCTATCAAAATATGTAGGCTAAGTCCTTATTGGTCTTCAACTCATGCCAGCTGTGTGAGAGTTCTGGCCACACATGGAAAATTAAGGGCAAAATTCCAGCATCATAACAGCCGGGCCGCCTTGGCAACAGGCAGACTTTAACCCTTCCTGCGTACCTGAGACGTTCCAGCTGCTTTGCATTTGCTCCCTTGCAGCCCAGAAGTGTGCACTGCTTCACCTGAGCTTGAAACATGGAGCACAAAGGGAAATTTACCATCAGGGCTCAAGTTCTCAAACACCCAATATCACAGAATTTGGTCTTTAGTGCTCAAGTCGCTCCATTAATGCCCCATCCCTGGCAGTGTTCAAGGCCAGGTTGGATGCAGGGGCTTGGAGCAAGCTGCTCCAGTGGAAGGTGTCTTTGCCCGTGGCAGGGAATTGGAACTGGATGAGCTTTAAGGTCCCTTCCAACGCAAACCAGTCTGGGGTGCTGTGATTTTTCTCAGGTCTCAAGAGAGTGGTAGTCTCTTCCTGTAAATCTCATTCCATCATGCACAGCCAAAGGGGTTTTGGATTTTACCGGTGCACAGACAGCTGTGATCTTCATAATTGGTTTGTGTGGGTGTCAGCATTCAGCTCTCCAATGAAATTTGTCAGAAGAGAAGTGAGAAACTGAATTGAGATGGGAATTAAAGCAGAAAGTTGGCTGTGTAGATGATTTAGCAGTAATCTAATGTGTGGCTAATTGGCTGGTATCCAAATTGTGCTTCTGATTGATTGTTTTCCTCTGGGAAGAATGCTACTGAATACTAGATGACTGCTTCCCTGCAGGAAACCACCATGAGCTTCATGTCTAGGTGTTTTGTTCTAACATCAGTTTTCATCTTGCATGGCACAGCTGTTTCTGATTGTGCGCATGGATCATGATATTAAACGTAAAAACGTTGTATTGTAGTAGCAAAATGCTGGCCCTGCCTAGGATGGTGGGAGTTTTGCAATTTGCAGTATTGGTGCCAAGGTTTCACCCTAGGTTGTTATATATACGGCATGAATTTTTAATGCTTAGCTTTTGGGTGGCATCCATAGTGTACCCATGAGTCAGCAGAATGCAAGAGGGATGCTTTGCCAGCGAAAATCAAAGCAGATTATTTAAGTGATCACGGCCTTGGACTGCTGGAGTCAGATTGAAAGCTGTGTCCCCAAGGAGGGGCTGCTGGGCGGTTCTAAAATCACATTAAACATCCGAGGAACTGCACTCAAATCACTGGTTGGTAGTGTCAGGGAGGGAAAGCAAAATACTGGAAAGGAGGTTTAACGATTGTATTTTACAAGTTTGGGTTTTTTTTTACTCTTCCAAGCTGTAACAATTTTACTTCCCCTCCTTTGGGATTAGATTTAAGTGATGTCAGCTGTCAGCTGGAAAAGCTCCCCAAAATCAGTGGCACTTTAGGAGTGGGCTCTCCCCGGTTTCAATAAAGGTGTTGGCCACTGCTTTATATGGATTTTTTTTCATATGATTTATTGGTGAAATACCATTTTATTCAGCAGAAAACATTTAGAGTGTTAATATGAGTCACTGTTATTTATGTGTTCTATGGTTGTTACTCTTCTGAGAGGAATACCTCTGAGAGTAGCCAGTATGGTTTTCATCTCACACCTGTGCAAGATGCTGCGTTTTGGGCCATGCCCCGGGGTTAAGCTGTGGGCAAACACACTGCCAAAACTTCCTTTGGCAATCGGGCAGCTAAAGCACCCCAAGGAGTCCTTTGTCTTGGGGTTTAAAACCTGGTACGTGCCTCAAGCATTCTGCCAAGTGGAGTAACAGTCTTCTGTGCTTCAGCTGGAGCAGGAGGGGTCTTGTAGGGGGTGTTTTGGGGGACACAGATAATCCTGATGGTGCATGAGATGGGTGTGGAGCAGGTCAGGATAAGCTGCAAAGATACCTGTGCGGGAAGAGCAAGTGGAGCATGGTTGGTTGGAGTTACTTGCAGAGGTAACATTTATCCCCATGCCTGCTTTGGTATGTTCTGATTTTTAGCTCAGCATAAGTCACTGTTTGTTTTTCACAGCAATAAATAACCACACAGGCCAAAGAATTTTGAAGGTGGAGCTACAGGTGCTTACTTACTCCTTCATATTGGGATGATGGTACTGTTCTCTGTGTGCTTGTGTCCTGTAGCTGTTGCAAAAGTAGGTATTGTATATCCCATCGCCTCATGATGCTTGCTTTAGGGCTTGGAAGTAAGTCAGTATTAAGAGGTTTTAAAACAGTTTCAGAGCTTGGTTAAGGCATGATGTTGACATTATTATGTTGTTTTAGGTGGCCTGGCTTTAGCTCAAGTGCTGTTTTTTTATGTGAAGTACCTGGTTCTGTATGGTGTTCCTGCCCTCCTCCTTCAAATGGATGGACTCAAACCCCCAGCTCTGCCTTGCTGTGTGAGCCTGATGCACAGCTTCACTAAAATGTGGAGGTAAGTCGTTACTGCTTTTCAGACAGCTTATTGCTGGTCTGTGGCAGGGAGGAAGTAAGAACATGCCTGTGTGTTGTCATGGTCGCATACATGCTGGCTTTCATGTCCTTGTGCTTTTTCCCCCTCACCCCCGTGATTCATCTATAGCGCTTTCTAAATGAACTTCAGTTTGAGGGTTACTCTCTTGCCACCGTGGAGGGTAGGGGCAAGCATTCCTTTCAGCATTTTCATCCTCTTAGTTATTAGAACTACTTAGCTTCACTAACATAGCAATTATTTTTTCCAGGTGCCTCTTAAATGGTTCATTTTCTGAGTCTTGGTCTAAACCCCACTTTCCAGCTAGGTACCCTTCCAGAGAAGGAAAAGAAATGCTTGATTAATCACCCTATGAGGAAAGCTGTAGTTGTAACCCTTCAATATGTAGAGTCATGAAGCAGACAAAGTCTTCAACACATGAAAAATACTATGAACAGTAGTAATTGTTTCTAACGTAGGGTGAACTTCAGGATCCCCTTTGGTTTGAAAGGGTTTCAGCACAGTATTTCTCAAAAAGAAGTGCCAGTTTTGGACCTTATGCTTGCTTTAAATCAGTGTTCACTGCAGTTGTTTCCCTGAAAACTGTCTCCCAGGTGGATCCTGCTTGGCGTTTAGCCTGTGTGTAACAGTGGCTTCAGTTGACGTCTCCCCTCCGCTGTTTTCCTCTGCACTGTCTCTGATGCTTTCAGTCCGTGGGATGCAGTGCCTCAGACTTCTAGAAACATTGCCTAAAATGATTTAGACTCGTCAGCTTTTTAGTGCAGAGACCTCTCTTGTGCTGTGTTGGATGCAGAGCCTCGCACAGTGGTGCTTACCCTGCTTGGTTCCCGACTGCTTTGCAGTATGAATAAAGCTTTTTCATGTTAGTCATGAAACCAGCAGGCCTGCTATTACCAGAGCTTTATTGGATGAAATTTTAATTTTGCTTTCAGCTTGAAGCTGGTTGTAACAAGAAGGTTTTATAGTTTCTGCAGTTGGCAACTGTGGATATGCGGTATTCAAATGCAGCAGGAGCAGAGTGCAGAAACCAGATGAACTGTTGACAATTATTTGAGCTACTAACAAATAGAATCACAGAATCGTTAGGGTTGGAAAGGACCTTAAGATCACCAAGTTCCAACCCCCCTGCCATGGGCAGGGACGCCTCCCACAAAACCATGCCACCCAAGGCCTTGTCCAACCTTGTCTCGAACACTGCCAGGGATGGAGCATTCACAACCTCCCTGGGCAGCCCGTTCCAGTGCCTCACCACCCTCACAGGAAAGAATTTCCTCCTTAGATCCAGTCTAAACTTCCCGTTTCAGTTTGAACCCGTTACCCCTTGTCCTGTCACTACAGTCCCTAATGAAGAGTCCCTCCCCAGCATCCCTATAGGCCCCCTTCAGATACTGGAAGCTGCTCGGAGGTCTCCACGCAGCCTTCTCCAGGCTGAACAGCCCCAACTTCCTCAGCCTGGCTCCATACAGGAGGTGCTCCAGTCCCCTGATCATCCTTGTGGCTCTTCTCTGGACTTGTTCCAACAGTTCCATGTCCTTTTTACATTGAGGGCACCAGACCTGCACAGGTGTTGGTCTAAATTCTCTTTCAGAGTTTGAACTGAACTTGCGACCTACAGAGTTAATACAGAAATCTTTGGTTTTTACCAGCTTCTCTCTTGAGAGCAGCATCTCTTGACCTGCTGGCCCTTGCAAGCAGAGCTGTAAACAGTGGTTTTTTCCTCCTCTCCGAGCAATCTGGGTCTTGCTCTGGAGGTGCCAAATGAAACTGCACTTCAGCACAAATCCTAATGACGCTGTTGTGTCAGGTAGTTGTAACACCATCAAAAAGTGCCCTGTGCCTGCAAAGGTGGGTGGTGAATCACAGTAAAAACATTGGGTTTTCTTTAAAAAACGATTCATAACGCTAAAGAAAATTGAAACTAGGATCTAAGGAGAGAGTTCAGTTAGATTTTTTTCCAGAAGGAAAAAATTCAGCTGCAGATATTCACCATTTACCCAAGTACTCCATTCATATATGTATCTGGAATCCTTGTAGCCCCCTTCAGACACTGGAAGCTGCTCCGAGGTCTCCACGTAGCTTCTCTTCTCCAGGCTGAACAGCCCCAGTGTTCTCAGCCTGTCTCATATGGGAGGTGCTGCAGCCCCTGAGCATCCTCGTGGCCTCCTCTGGACCTGCTCCAACAGCTCCATGTCCTCCTTATGCTGAGGACACCAGCACTGGATTTGTTTATTTTGAAGGTTTAACAAATCGGTTCATGTTCAGCTGACTTGGTTTCTTGCTCTCAAGGCTGTGTGGATACTGGAATTTCCTATGGCTGATAGTGAATTCGGGGTCATTGTCCATTATCTGAGTAATCTCACGTAGCTTGCCCTCTGAATCCCTGAATTACAATGCCCTTATGCCTTTACAGTTAAACTCTTTGATCGCTGCTACCCAGGGGTTTTGCAGTCTTTTTATGTGTTTTGATACGTGATATAGGAATGTCAGTGTTGAAAGTGGGAATAGCCTTTGCTTCTATCCCATATGGATGTCTGAACAGGACAGGAAGTGTGAAAATGATGGGTTTAGTATAAAAGCAAGCAAAAAGTGGTGCAAGTCAGTCGTTTGTGTTGTGACGCCTTACAAACTCTGTTTCCTTCCTTAAAGTGCTAAATAATTATTTTTGTACTTTGTGAATATGTGGACTTTTAAGTGAATGATCCCAACTTTACCAGAGGCCGTCAGATTTAAATGTCGGTAACCCAGTGCCTAGTTTTCAGCTGGCAGGCTGAGGAGATTTGCATCAGGCTTTGTTTCCAGGTAGCCTGGTAAAGCTTATTAAAGGCTCCTTGGGTCAGGTTGGGAGTTCCACCCCAGGGGAGTGATGCAATGAGCCGTGACATGGAGTGCACCACCGGTACCTCCTGGCTGGTCCTGGGGAGGCTGCTCGCAGAAGAGTGCTTGGGCGTGCTTGGCTTGCTGCTACCCTTCCTGCTCGTGTCTGCTTTAGGGTCCTATTAGGTTACTATCAGAGACGGGGTATTGTGCTAGCAGCTAGGCTTTTGGAAGGTCCAGTGTTGCGCTTTTTGTGTGGCAAAGTTATTAGTAATGCAGATTTTGAAGGGGAGAAGGTAGCCTGGAGAGACAGACAACATCAATGTCATAATGTAAGGAAGGCAAATGCACTGCTAAGGAGTCTTCCACCACCACCTGGTGCCCTTTGAGCATAACAACAAAGCTTTTGATCTCATGCATCCACACCACTGTGTATACTATAGACACTGTCTATAACCAGTACATGCTGACATCTTTCGCTATGTGATATTGCAGATAGAAGACCTTTCATTCTGCAAGGTAAGAAAAGGACCATAGTGTGTCTAAAGTATCTCTAGAGCTGAAAAGCAAAGCAGGTAATGGGAATAACAAAGCAGGTACTCTGCCTCTCTGGTGGTGGTACTAAACAGCAAAGCAGATTGTGTCCATTCAAACTTAAAAATAACAGGCTTTAATTAAAAAGGAGTTATCAGCTTTATAGTGGATTCTGCCTAATTTGCATTTTATTTAATCAAGACAGTCTCTTGAGTTGCAAAATCATCAATCTTACTTACTGTCTGAAGACAAATAGAGGAATTGAATGTATTACTGTGATTCCTTTTACCAGGATATCATTATCTTGCTAAATCTGCAGCTGCGTATCTAGTAAATGCCTGATAAATGTATTACTGTTCAAAAGCTTGATTATGGCTGTGAAAAGGAGTTTCTGAGCTCCTGGTTTCCAGAGAGGGCAGCAGTTCCGTGACACACCACCTCAGAGGTTTTAATGTCTGCTTCATCTTAATTCATGAGGAATTAAAACTTGGGTGGTGTTACCGAGGCTAAAAGCAAGGGAATGAATCATGAGAGAGCAACCAGTGGTGTTGGGGGCTTGTAAGTGCTTCTGAAGAGTTAGCCAAGGCTGATGTCTGGCATACAGTTTATCGGGTGTGTGTGCAGGGAGCTAGAGCTGTGTAGTGCAGCTGGAAATAGTCCTGCTCCTGCTGACACCCTGGTGTAAGAATCAAGGTGTGGGAAGTACAGAAACAGTTGCTAGCACCTAACTAAATCCTGTGTCAGTGAGGACATCTCACCAAGTGACTTTGGCAGTGCATTCCACAAAGAAACTTGTCACTTCATGCATTAGGACAACGTTTAGCACAGTTGCTGTTTATGGCGGGGGGGGGGGGGGGGGGGTGGGGGAAATCATGCTTCCATTTGTAGGTGTCTGTACTATGTTAGGGAGTGTAGTGAGCGCTCTCCTGCAGGGGTGTTGGACGCATTGATCGGATGGGTTTTGACGTGGTATGGGAGCAGCGTGGTGTAAGAAACTGGTTATCTCTGGTCATAGATTGATAGGGAGTGTGCAGGAGCACAGCTCCTTCTTGCCCTCCCACCTTAACATTTGTGCATTCCCAAGTATCTTATAGAACCCCAGCCTGATTTGAGTTGGAAGGGACCTTAAAGCTCACCCAGTTCCAACCCCCTGCCATGGGCAGGGACCCGTTCCACTAGAGCAGCTTGCTCCAAGCCCCTGTGTCCAACCTGGCCTTGAGCACTGCCAGGGATGGGGCAGCCACAGCTTCTCTGGGCACCCTGTGCCAGTGCCTCAGCACCCTCACAGGGAAGAGCTTCTGCCTTAGATCTAACCTGAACTTGCCCTGTTTCAGTCTGAACCCATCACCCCTTGTGCTATGGCTGCAGTCCCTGATGAAGAGTCCCTCCCCAGCATCCCTGTAGCCCCCTTCAGACACTGGAAGCTGCTCTGAGGTCTCCACACAGCTTCTCTCCTCCAGGCTGAACAGCCCCAATGTTCTCAGCCTGTCTCCATAGGGGAGGTGCTGCAGCCCCTGAGCATCCTGGTGGGCATTCCTCATGGATTATCCCAGAATGATTTGGAGGCAAGTGTGCTGGGGACAAATGAGGGTAAACCTGCATGTGTTTCATATAGGTTAGCCTCAGCAGGGGCGGAGGTTCTTCAGGGAGGCAGTAAGAAGCACTATTTGAAAAGTGGATTTCATAGGGAACAGAATTTCATGCAGAATAAAGCAAATGGAGTTGAAGAAATGCTGCCGGATAAAAAGGAAATAGTGCAGTGATGGAGAAGATCTGGCCGTTTCCAGCTTCCCTGTTGTAAGTTCCAGATTCCACCTCCTATTTAGCACCCCTATTCTTGACCAGACAGGAACCTGACATAAGTCAACGCTCCCATTTTCTCACACGTTACTGGGTGGGCTGGCAGGGCTGTACGTTGCCCCTACAGACATGACTTAGATGAATGCAGTGCGAGTTTATTCATGTGATTGAGTTTGCCAAGTTCTGGTGATGTCGAAAACTGGTGTGGGTTTGGTCTGACAGAAACTGCAGCTTGAGATGGGGGAGAGAGGGGTGGCCATGAGGGGTAAGGGCAGCAGCTGTAGAGTGTGGGCCGCTATGGGGGGAAGATGAGGGGTGGCTGCGAGGGGAGATCATGAGGGGAGGGAGATCTTGAGGGGGGATCAGTTTGCCCTCAGTGCTGTGGGTCAGTGATGAGCTTGGCAGTGCTGGGGTAATGGATGGGCTTGGTGATCTGAAAGGTCCTTTCCAACCCAGCTGGTTCTATGATTCTGTGATTTCTGGTTTACCTGCCTCGTTACTGCAGGAGTACTGCTTCCGTTCTCTGAGAAAAGCCGTCTCTGTGCAGGGTCTTGGTGAATTGCTTCAAGTTATGGATTAGAATTTTGCCTTGGGCTAATCGCATTCCCGGCCATAACAGTGCCATAAAAATACCGTCTCCTCTGCCCCTGTTCCTTCCTCCTCCTCCTCCTCCTCCTTTTTGTCTACCTTCTCCGTTGTTCTTGGAATCCCCCCTCCCTCTGGAAACAGTTCCTTGTGTCTGTCTGTCAGAAAGGACCATACGAGGCATTCTCCTTTCCTTTCAGGTTCTTTCCTAGGAAAAGGCAAGCCTGATACTGATGTTATGTGTGAGTGTGAGCACAAGAGATCAGTGTGGCCACACGGAGTAAAGGTAGAACGAGGAATAGCAGCAAAACCTCGCCGTCAATTATTTCTGGCTTAAACACTCGGTACCGTTTGCATCTAATTGCCTAGGCTTAGGCTGTGGTCAGGACTGGAGCAGGTTTTTAAACAAGGAAAATGGATTTTCTGATCTGTAGGGGAAAAAAGTAATTATTTAAGTTCATTGACACCTGTGCTCCGTGCGGTCTCAGCCTGGTTTGTCACGTATGTTGCTGCTTTGGGATCCTGATGTTTTGCATTGGAATAAGTAATTTAGGGAGTTATTAAATACATCAAGATGGGTAAGCTGCCGAAAGGCTTTCTGTTGTAAGATATCATGAAGGAAATTCAGGATCAGAAATAGTGCTTGTGTCAGTGCTTGGTTTGGGAATCTCCTCTCCTGAAGTTCCCAGATAGCCCAAGTTAACACGGGCTCTATTGTCAAACCATAACCACGCAACCCCCATGTCCGGGCAGGATGGCACCCCTGCCTCTGGGCTCAGGAGAAAGTGCCTTTCCAAGTTCAGGGGGTTCTACTCTTAAACTGCTGTAGAAAGCTCTTGCTTTCTGTTTGAGTATCGTGGTGCTCTTTTGCTGTGGTGTTTCTGCTTTAGTTGATGGATGGTCTGAAATTCGAGAGAGCAGATTTTCTCTCTGATTTTTCTCCTTCCTATGAATTTAGTTCCCCGATTACATGCTAGTAATAACAGCAAATTGCTGTCATGCAACCTGCCATTTGGAGGCGATTACAGGGGAAGAGTGAAGGATGCTAAATGATGGGTCATAAACTTGTTCCCGTGGCAGGTATCCTCAGGAGTCAGTTTAGTTACAAGTCCTCGAGAAATTAGCGCATAGAAAGGGGCAGTGAAGGCAGTGAGAAGGAAATCGACATCTCCATGGCAGCGTGAAGAAGGGATTGGGCGCAACGGCACATCTGAATTCGTGGCTCAGATCTGCTGCTCACGTGGCTGTGGAAGGGGTTGTGACGGTACCAACAGTTATAGGAGGACCTTTACTGGGGTCCTGTGCCTGGAGAGATGATGCTGTCTGGGATCAGAGCGGGGATGCTGGGCCGAGCCTACCTGTGCAGTGAACAGAGAGTCTCATTTTCAAGTGCTATAAACGATCTAGCAGTCAGCTTCAACAGGATCGGGTATTTTGAGGTGATTTGTCTTGTATCTGTCCTATAGTTCTAGATACTGTGTTTTTGAAAGCTTTCTACTCCGTGCCTCCGGTGGGACTTGCCCAACAGCTGGAACTGAGACACAAGGAAAGGAAGGAAGGACAGGCTTATGCATGTTTTCCTTTCCTCTGGAGACCAAGTGTCACTTCTGGTGTATTTTCAGCCTTCATTTTCAAAGAAACAATTGTCCAGTGTGTTTCAGACAGTTTATCAGGTAAAACAAAAATGTCTCTTAATGCTCTAGCATCTCACTGGTTTTAATCATAGAAAATGTTAGTGCTGCAACATTTCTATTTAAAAATCAAAAGATCCGGAGGCACTTTCCCCCCACCCTGTGTTTGTAGGCGATGTCTTAAGTCTAAAAAACCAAACCCCAATTCCAAGATGATAGCTGAATTAAACAGAATTACATCCACAGTGTTGAAACGGCCTGGTGCTCATGAGTAAGGGGAAGTAGTACTGAAATCTTAATAATAGAAGAAATCGAAATTGCTAAAGCATGCAGAAGTCCAAATACATCAATGCCCATGAGCCATGTTAAGCCTTCTCTTGCAGATTTTAGCTCCCTGAAACTGTAAGATCTGAGCTGTGTCCTGTCTGGGCAAGGGCACTGAATCGGGTCCCTAATCCGTAGTAAAAATAACATGCTTAAGAACAGTTTTGTCAAGTAAAACTTGTGGTTTTACATGTATTTGTGGATTATGTACTTTGAAAAACTGAAAGAATACTAGTTTTCATTCTTGAGAAGCTTGTTACATGGTCTTTGAAGACGCTGGGTGAGAGTCTCAGAAAGGAAAGGGATCTTTGTTTCCATCTTGGTACGTAAGGACAAGGGTTGGATTAAGACGGGTCTTGCTATATGTCCTTGCCATCTACAACCCCTGTTTAAATGTTACACCTGCTTGCCAGTGTGAGAATACTTAAGCTCCTTGCCCAAAAGCTGGGCATTTAATTGCGGAATTAGTGCATGGCTTTTTTCAGTTGTGGAGTACATGTTTCCAAGTTGAAAAATAACGCTTTTCCTGATTTCCTTGTTATCTTTTTTCCTAACTATTGTGATGCTTAAAACTGAGCATTGATGTGTGACACATTATTTGTAGCTAACAGGTCACCCGAATGTATGACAGGCCCTGTAGTTCTGGACCGGTTAGTCGTTTTCTCATTGCTAGAGACAAAAGGTTTAACTGCTTTTGACATCAGCCGAATCAGTGTATGCTACAGTTCTTATCTACTGTACAGCTCAATTTGCTGGTTAGATTAAAGCTTTAAAAGGCTCCTTAAATCTCTTCAGTACGCTCTTTGGAGTATAAAAAGAGGCAATAATGAGGCACCCTAATCCTTCTTGGGTCTAAATTGCATAATCATTGGGAATTTATTTGTGTAGCGACTGCTTTGTTACCGTAATGTGCAATTGCTGGGCTTTTTTAACACACCAGCTAAGCCCACCTGCTGCTGATCACCCATGAAGCCCGTTCTTCACAGCGTTCGACGTGAGCTCTGCATAGACAGAAACTATAACTGCTGCTCCCGTTTGGCAAACAGCACTCTGCCTGCTTGCAGCCACTGTAGAAAAAGAGTAATGGCTGTTAATAAACTCCCTTGTTCTGTTTGAGGTAAGGATAGGGATCTTACAGTAATTGGGCAGTCATACTGCGTTGCGAGAATCTTACTCGAGGAAGAGTGAAGGAGAACTTGCGCTATGGGAGTTTGCCACTAATGGGCATTAGGTTTCATCAGCTCTCCATGAGCTACCACCGGCGTCTGAAGAATCAGGGAAGGTGTAAAATTAAAGTAATACTTCTTCTGAAGGGTTCTAGGAGACATTAACAGACTACAAACGAGATTTGCTCTGTCCTAAAATGTGTCTGCTGAACTGAATCTCCAAGATCCAGTGTGGTGGGCAGGTGAGAAGCAGAGTTAGTTTTGTTGTCTTAAACCCTCCTAAGCAGGCAGACCCGGGTCTGCTGTTAACACTGGCAATGACTGATGCCTGCTTAAAGTTCTGCTTGTCTCTCTGGCTGAGAGATCGTGGGGTGGGGGGGGGGAAGTGACTGCCTAGAACCATTAAAACTCCCCTCAGGCTTTCTGATATAATAGGAATTGTGTGTTTAAATTGAGATGAAGCCACAAAAGATACTAGAGCATGGATCCAGTTTGTAGGCTGGAGGCCACTCGCCGTTCGTGAAGTCTTTTTATGCTGTCCACAGAAGAGCTTTCTCCTTGCGGCTATCTTACTGCAGGCTATTTTTGCCACGCAGGTCTCCAGCCTGAGCTCCCAGCTAATAACTGAAACTGCACAAATGAAGCTTTGGGACTTACTGATCTTTTCTGCTTGGAGTTGAAGGTCTCTCTGACAAGCTGTATACCAGAGTTGGACTGTATCCTTCATTCTGCATGCTGTCTGCAGTCAGTGCAGGTATTTCTGCTTCCACTGAAATCAGGGTTTTTGCCTGGTCAGGGTTTCATGGTGGCTTTCCACCATTCTCATGAGTAAGGGAAGCCCTAGCTTCTCCCTGTGATGCTATGCAGCAGTTATTTTGCAAGTAAAAGGTTTAGGGTTTGCCCTGATCAACCTGGAAGTAATCCCATACTTTGCAAAAAGAGTGCTTTGTAAGTAAGGTGAATGTTTATGCATCAGCTGTATGGGTGCTGAGGAGCTCTCCAGCACAGGCTGCATGCAGTAGCAGCTTTGGTTGTCCTGCTAATGGAGGAAACCAGAAGGCACTTGGTACTTTCGAATCATTCCAGGGAAGACCGGAACAGAAATTCCACATGTTTTTTATCTAAGCAAGAAGTGTTAAAATTTTAGTAAGTCCTTAAGCAAGTGTCAAAGAATATGATAGATCTCTTCATGTATATACAAGTTCTGCTTATTATTGCTGTAACAAGAAGTTACTTGTCAAAGATGCGGTATAAAAGTATTTGACAGTCTTCATATTTTTCTTTCAAATAACATAGATGTATCTTTTTTACTCTTAGCTGTCTTTTTACCTTGAGATAAGAGCAAGCTGCTACTACAAGTTTGCTGCTTGGCAGATGGTTCAAACTTAAAACCAAATCTTGTAAAGAAAAGACAGTCCATTAAAGCTTGAGAACTAGGCTCAAGCAGGTTCTTAAGATCTTGATGTTGAAAAGCCCATTGAATTCATTTAAACAGTATTTTTCTCGTTGGGATGAGCCAGAGTTTGTGTCACTGTATGTGGCATGGTAAGAATGGAGATGTTTTTGGTTTTGCATAGAAAATGATGGGATTTGTTGCTGTTTATCTTGAAAGAATGCCAAAAGAGCTCCCTATATATATATATATATATATATATATATATATATATATATATATATATATTTGTTCCTGATTTCAACACCGTGTTAGTGGGCAGACTGTAAAATCTGGATGTGGGTGGAATTCACCAAGGTTCTTACATGAATTTGGAAGGCTCAAGTGAAAAATGAGAGCTCCAAGAACAGGCTTGTATGTGGCAGGAGTGCCCAGAAAATGTTGCAATGTGACTTTCAAGGCTTGGGGTCCAAAAGTATATTCCATAGCATGGGTAACGGATGCATCCAAACAAGTTGCTGTGTTGGATTGGATCTCCCTTTTCTTCATGCATCCTCCCATCTTTGTTTTAATATCTAACAGCACTAAACAGTCTGGGCTCTTTACATGAATGTTTTCAGTTTGCTTGCTGTATTTATTTCTACTGTAACATGTCCTCTGTGACATTTTAATTGTTGCTTTTCTATTTTAAGTTGTGCATCTGCTTTCTAAGTAGTGTATCCTAGCGTGGTGGCAGCGATCCTGTTGAAGAAGGGTGCTGATAGTTGCTGAAGAGACGGTGAAGGTGTAGGTTTCAAGCAGACTTGCAGAAAGCAGGTTGTCTGAGTCAATGGAAGCTATAAAGTGTCAACACTGCCTTCTAAAAAGATGGATGGCTCTCCCAGTTCTTTAATAATGAAGATGATAATGAATCAATTGGTAGCAGTCACTGCTTGAGAAATACTTACTGTGCTTGGTAGGCAAGGCCCTCTATGGGATTTGCTTTAGCAAGTTTTATGGTTCATTGAGACATTAAATAATAGCACTTAGAAAACCAGCATATAGACTTTGCTATCTGCTTTCCCTGTAGTAACCTTACTCTTCAGGCAAGACGCTGAACCGCGTTTTTAGATTTATGTTGCACGCTTGTGATTACTTGTGATTTGGAAGCTCTCATCTTTGAGGCATTGCCAGCCAGGGAGGCTGCCGCAGGCAGGATGCGAGGAAAGATGAGCGGATATAGGAGGATCCAGAAAAGCAGTATAGAACCGTGAGATGCTGGGGTGTCTGCCAGGGGAATTCTCTTGTTTACGCAGGCTTGGGGCACCCCGCCGTGAGACATTGCGTGAGAGAGAGGGACAAGGAAGCGAGTGAAGAGCGCTGTGTCAGTGAAAGCAGCTGGCCTTCAATAACCTCTCGGTTTCCAGCGCAGAATGTTCTGGTGCGGGAGAGACTCCGAGTCCAGCCGCTCCCCAGCAAAATGCCAGATTGATTTGCAGAGACTGCTAATGGAAGTGCTGGTCTTGCAGGCAGTGTTCTAGGGTTAAACAGGACGGGCTGCTCTGAGGATGTGTGAATGAGTTAGGATTTCCAGTGTCAAGTTTAGCCACATTTGTAAAGACGAGGCCCGAGAGCCGTTGTTGGAACATTGCAGCAACTGCAATGCTTCTTTTAAGAGACGGTGGATCGCCACAGGGGAGAGAGTAGTGAAGCTGCAGTAAACAACCCACTAGTTGGATTCCATCACCACGATAAATGGCAGGTAGTCTAAGTGATTTGAAGAGATTTAAGCGCTATCAGTATATTGTTCGCTCCAGCGAAGTGTGAGGTAGTGCTGTTGCTTGAACTGGTTTTCCTGTAATGTGTAAATTACACCGTTCCTCTCTGCATTCAGAAGTGGTTATGTTCTAGCAGCAACATGACTGTTCTGAAGCTGGCTGGAATATGTCTGTCTACACTGCAGTGTGTTCTCTGGGCATGCAATATCACATCCGCATGTCTCCATCCAGGTTACTGATTTTGAGCTCTTTACAAATGGCAATCTATCTGCCTAGATCTGTGCCCCTGAAGGTAGTGCCCAAAGTTAGAACCATGCCGTGATCCGCTTTTCAGAACGGTCATGAACAGCCCCAATGTTCTCAGCCTGTCTTCGTACAGGAGCTGCTGCAGTCCCTGATCATCCTCATGGCTTCCTTTGGACCACGGCTCCAACAGCTCTGTGTCCTCCTTAATGCCAAGGACACCAGAACTGTACACAGTGCTCTTTTAGGGAAAGCACAGCTTTGTGGAAAGCAATCCATCGGGTAATGCATGCTTATAAGGAGTGTGGACCAGCGTGGGCATTTGGTTGGTGACGCTCGGGAAACAAGAGTCTGTCGCTGCATGTAAGCGTGTAGCTCCAGTGGGAGGCACCGTGTCTGCTGAGCTCAGGGCATGTGGCCAGGAAAGCGTGAAGCAGCTCCTAGGAGAAGGTCCTGACTAGTTTTTGGTCCTGATTTATATGTTTATTTGCCAGCCTGCGCTAGGCAGCTGCAGTTGGAGAGCCATGTGCTACAGCGCTCTTTAGCTAGCATGTGGTGGGGCACAGGATTTCACAGTAAGGTCCAACTGTAAGGAAATGGGATAGATGGAAATCTCAGAGCAAGTCCAAAGTATCCATTACACAAGGGGGAAACGGGTGACTGGCTACTCTGATACCCCGATTGCACGAACAGGAGCTTGCACCAGTCTTGCTCATTGGGCTTTCAGATGTATATAAATGCCTTTTTGCATCCTGGGGACAAAAGGAGGGGCTTTGTACTCTGTTTTTCCTGGGAATCATCAGGATTACACTTTCAGTGCATGTGCAATTGCTGCTGACTGTGGTTCATACCAGCGTGTTTCAGCCCTTTCATATCTTTTCTATAAAAGAGGACTTACCCCCCCCCACACACACCTCCCAGCTTTGGGCTGAATGCAGACTTGGAGGCAGGTTGTTGCATTATGCATTTAGCTTTCAAAGCAGAAACTGCGTGTCTGAAGTAATTTTGAATATGTACCTTGAGGAGAGGATTTCAGAGGTTGTGTTTTGGAGAAGGTCCTTGTTGGTTTAGTCTGTGTGTATTTTTGGACAGCAGTTCCTAGTTGATGTACTGGGAAAAGATAAATTTGATTAGGAAGGATTACATGTGTAATCTTTTGCTGAAATGTGTCAAACTGAAACCTCCATGCTTACCAAGGGCGTTAAAGCTGCGTGCAGAACTGTGGGTCAAAACTGCCCTTCAGAGGAACAGAATTAAAGACTTTTGGATAAAAGCGACCAAATTGCCTGCAATGAGTAACATGATTATGAACTGGAGGTTAAGTATATCTCCCCTTGATTGTTCCACTGACTAGTCAAGATTACGCCCTGTTTAAAGACTACCATTACTACTTTGATAAACCGGATCTCCTTTCCCGTGTTATTTTAGATTGGAATTAAACCCTTCATATCAGAAAATTGTGCTCATTATAGGATTTCAAAAAGCATTTGTGGAACTTCAAGGCGCTTTAGGATGCCTTAGGAAAGGAACCCTGAACTGCAAGGGCTATCAGCTGGCTCCTGGATTTTGCAGAGGGGCTCAGGGTTGACCAAGCGAAGTTCATACCAAATAGCAAGTAAATGTGGGTGTGCTTTATAGCAGTAGATAATCATGTGCATTTAGCAGGTCTAATTCTGAGTGATTGTGACGAGGTCTTGTCATTGCATGTGATGTTGAAGGATTCACTGAAGTTTTTAATATAGAACTGCAGAATAATAGAATAGTTAGGGTTGCTTCTTCTACCCCCAAGCTGCAGTGTGAAGAGTGCTACGCAGACCCTCTTTACCCCTTGTTAACTTTTCCATCTGAGAACAGAGGGACTGGTTACATCTAGCACATCTGTTTCCATTGCTGCTTCACTGTATTTTCACTTCCCTTGCAGCCTTACATGCCGCCTGTATTTAAACATGAGTAAGCAGAATGGTTGCAAGTGGCAGTGGTGGCTTTTTGTCAAAACCAGCCTCCCATAATCCTGGCTTTTCACTGTTTGTTGCCTTGTGCAGTGTCTCTGTTCATTATCCTACGTGCTTAGGAGTGTACGTACCCAGTATCAGTAGCCTTAAGTAATGCAGCTGTGTCTCCTATTTACAGTTTGAAATTGTTCTTGCTTTTGGACCTGATAAACGATACTGTCCTGAGGTGTCTTCAAGATCTAAGTGCACGCTGATGCTGCTCAATGTTCTCCTAATTTTGTGGGTCACAGTGTAGTTACATCTTTAACTGACAGCTTACACTGTGGGGAATTTAGGATCAGTTGAAATGTATCGATGCAAACTGGGGAATGATGGAGCCTATCTGTCTATGCTAAGTTATACCTAGGGAGGCTCTGAATTTTTTCGTCCTGTATATTTATTCTACTAAGTTGGTTCTGTGCGTGATCATTTTTAATACCGATAGAATATTTTATGGAAATATTTTAATACTTAAAGCCTATATGCAATAGACTTGTAAATCTGTCTTTAATAGAAAATACATTATGTTTTGGAAAGAGTGAAAAATGAGAGATGGCATCTCTGTCCACAGCAAACTGTCTCATTTTCCCTCCCTGTCTGAACCCACTCTGGCTCAGCTTTGTCTGCCCCAACCTTCTTCATCTCTGATCACCTCAAGTTAGCAGGACCAGTTTCTGTGCTTGATGTAAGCCAAGGCCTTTGGCTTTTGGTTCAGTGTCAAAAGTGATGATATTTTAATACTCTGCATCCTTGTCCACAAGAAGTTCAGCTGTTGTGTCCCCTCAGAGACAATAGCAGATGGGGTCATTGCTATAAAGGATAGATGGGATAACTTGGAAAGATGAGCTTGGCTGAAGATGTGTAAGGTGTCTGTTCAGCGTGCAGCTGTTCCCTGAAACTGAAGTTTCTTCTTCTCCCCCATCCTAGAACAAACATCCTGAAGTGCCTAATCCTAGGGAGCAAAGATGTTCAGAGCTGTAAGCGCAGACTGTGGGCAGCTCTGCTACAGAAGAGTGTATGTACAACACAGAATCATGGAATCCCAGACTGGTTTGGGTTGGAAGGGACCTTAAAGCTCATCCAGGTCCAACCTCCTGCCATGGGCAGGGACAGCTCACACTAGAGCAGGTTGCTCCAAGCCTCTGTGGCCAACCTGGCCTTGAACACTGCCAGGGATGGGGCAGGCACAGCTTCTCTGGGCACCCTGTGCCAGCGCCTCAGCACCCTCCCAGGGAAGAGCTTCTGCCTTAGATCTAACCTGAACTTGCCCTGTTTCAGTTTGAATATTTTAGTGAAGAGGGGGGAGCAAATTAAGGTGTGTCCCCAGGCAGGGGGAAATGTAGAAAGATAACTGAATGCTCTTCATGCACTGTAATTGCGCAGTAATATAGCAATAATGTAAAATGGGAAATGATTTTAGGAAAGGAATATGAATATACAGGTTTAATTAATATTTTTTGCTGTTGCAAGGCAGCTTTTAAGCAAGCCGGTTGCTCCTCTCCTCTCCACCCTGGTGAACCAGATGTCTTTCCCTCCCTGTTAACTCCTATTTCTATAGTCCATTGCCTATCGGCCATTACCAGGATGCCATTAACTGTCTGCTGACTTCTCTCGCTGCTTCAGGTAGAAGGCATCACACTGCAAGCAATACTGTTAAAATAAAACCTTGTTGTACTCAAATGACCAGTTAGGCTCTTTTTTTTTTTGCATCAGGATACTCAAGAGCTTAGTATGTGCCAGAATGTTTTCTATGTGCAGAATGTAAGGCCATTTCAGAGCAGGTCCAGCACTGGGAATGAGCCATTTGCATTCACCGGCTATGCCATTATGCGCACAGTTAATCTGGGATGATATTGATAGTGCCATAAAACTAGCACGTACTTCAGCTCGTAGGTAAATGTCTCAAATCAGCACCTACCTTCCTCTGGTGTCATGGATTTGCTGGTCCTTTGTTCATGACCTTGATTCTCCTGAGCTGTCTGAGCGATGGAGGCAGTAGGAAAGGGAAAGAAACAGTGATGCTATCTGCCCACGTACGTTGTTAGGGCTGAGGTTTTCAGGCATGCTGCTTGTAATTTAATGTGATCTACCTTGTCCGTGCTGTCAAAAAGTCCCAAAGTGATTTTCCTCACCAGATCTGAGCGGAACACATTTGCAAGGCCCAGCTATATTCTGTGTATCTGAAAGAGAAATAACGGGGCTCCTTGATTATTCTGTATTATGGAGAGAATTCACAGCAATCCCTTCCATCTTAGTGCAGTTCAGAGCAGAAATGGGCAAAGAAAAAGGATTCCACAGTAATTTTGCAGAGAGGATCTACCTGCATGTGGCAGAAATAATAGAGTATTTGGAAAGGACCTTAAAGCTCCTCCAGTTCCAACCCCTGCCACGGGCAGGGACACCTTCCCCTAGAGCAGCTTGCTCCAAGCCCCTGTGTCCAGCCTGGCCTTGAACACTGCCAGGGATGGGGCAGCCACAGCTCCTCTGGGCACCCAGTTTGAACCCATCACCCCTTGTCCTATGGCTGCAGTCCCTGATGAAGAGTCCAACATCCTTGCCATTACAGAAAGGAAATAGTATATTTCACTTCTGCTTCTGTTTTATCAATGCTAGTAATTTTATAGTTATCTTTAGCATTGTTGATTGGTTTGAAATGCTCTGCATGTACAGTAGTAATAATTTTTAGTAATTAAAATATGGTGACTCTTTCCTTACAGAAGCTTTGACGTTGGGCTCCATCGCTTTCTGGTCAGGTAAGCCAATACTTTTTTGGATTTGGAATTCCATGTCAAGAAGCATTTCTGTTGTTGGGAGTACAGGTGGCCATGTGAACCTAATGCTGCTTGGTGTTTTCTAGAGCAAGATCCTCTTTTGTCTTCCATTTACATATTAGTTTCTTCCGTTTACGTATTAGTTTGAGAAACTTTAACTCTTTGGCTTGGCTGTCTATCGGAAGTCACTAAGGAACGTCTTCAGGCGTCCTCCAGGAGAACCTTGACTTAGGAATTTTCAGTGCCAGTGTCCTACTCGCTCCTGAGGAAATCTGTTATTTTCTTGTACTGAAGAAAACCATTCAAGTGTTTTCCACTGCTAACTCGAGCACCTTCTTACTTTCTAACCAGGACTTGAATTGTATAGAAGAATGTCACTACGGAGCGTAGCATTTTCCTCCATAGAAAACCTAATTGATTGGATACACTGTGTTCTGAAAATGAATAAGGAAGGTGGAATAATTGTTGCATGCTTTGTTTGCTGACATTTAGCGGAATGCGGTGATTAAAGCAGGACACTTCAACAAGAAGAGGGAGGTTAATGCATTTGAATGCTACACCGAGGAACTGGGTTTGCAGTTTGGAGTTCTTTTGTGTGAGCAAAGCCATGGCTGTTCACTAAGAATGGGTTTGCGTTCGTTTTTAATAACATGTCTATCACTGTCTACTGGTCTTTACAAAGAAGTGTGAAAGGTGAAGTTTGTCTTCAGGCCCTTAGAGAATCCACTCTATCCGTTGTTTCATCCCACGAAAATGTTGCAGTATCCATCTGTGAAGAGCTTTCTTTGCCTTGGAAGAATGAACTCGGTGTGTGAGCCAGAGCATGCTGTTTGGGGCCCGCTGTAAGCATCAGGTGATGGTAGGTTTTCCTTAATTTGCCCTTGCTACTGAACTCATTATTTCAGGCTACTTACAAAGACTCTGTAAGCCTTCACCCTCATTGAGTCCTTGTGGCTGCAATGCAGAAGGTCTGGTACTGATTCACAGACTCCAGAGCTCTAACAGGTTGGTTGCTCCTCTGAAGCATTTTCTAATGTTTCAGAGCCCTTCTGCCAGAAAACATGCTTTCACTTGCTTCATACAAAGAATGGAATAAGATACTGTTTTTTGTTGCTGTATTGTTTTTCATTCTGTGGAGATGCGGTAGTGGAGTTGTATGCTCGTGCAGTCCTTGGACCACAAATAGCCACTGAGTCCGCACGAGTTGATTCTTGACAAGCCAGCTGTGGGTTCTCTGCGGTGTGGTGTTCTAGCCCTAGCTTTAAATACTTCATTCTCAGTCTGTCACCCCTGTTAGCAGCTTGGGGAGCCAACAGATACCTTCTCTGTAAGTGTGCTGCGAAGGAGGAAATACTGTTCCCTTCTGTTAGAGCAGTATGAGTTTTGCTTGGGTTTCCTTAACTAAAAAAAGCATTGTTTTCCTCGTTTAGTGGATGACTTTTGGACTAGGAAAGAGGGGAGTTAGTGGTATCTCTGCTGTTGGTCTGCCGTGTGACCTTTCAAAAGTTACTGCCTTTGGTTTTGCCAGTTGAGGCAATCTCTGCTCCTGAGAACCTGCAGATCTTCTCCTGCGTTCATATGGTGTCTGTCATAAATTGACTTCTTTACAGCTTGGTTTTCTATGTGTGAAATGCAAACAGTGTGTGTGGGGGTAAGAAAACCCCAAACCCTAACAAAGCAGAGTTGCAGGAAGTGTTGAAAAATCTACAAATCGAGGTCTGAGCTGTTGGAGAGATCCTATGTTGTTTTAAATACACGGACAGCACCCTGCAGTGGAAGGGGAGCCCGGTCTGCTGCTTTCACATACACAGTGTGGGGCCAATGAAACTGAAAGCATAGTTAGAACTCTGCTAAAAGGACAGTCTGTGCCTAATTACTTACGGAAGTGCTGCTGGAAGGGCCTAGGGCTGTCCGTAGCCTGGTGCCACACAGTCAATGGCTTGCCCGAGTGAAGCGTAACACAAATACGACAGGGAATGACAGCTCCACGGCTTCTGTGTTCTTAGCAAAAACCAAATATGAAATCATTCCTGTCTATCCATCTGGCTGTGGCTTGAACTGTGCTGCTGATACGGTTTTTAAGATGGCTCAGGTATGAAAATCCCCTCTTTTTAAATGTATTATTGGAAGCTGTAGATACACCGAAGTGGTGGTTACTGGCTTGGGCTGAACTGGGCTGTGGGGCTAGACTCCTCATCACTTTGCTTACATGCTGAAATCGTGCTGGCGTCATGGAACTACTGTTTGTGAAATTAAAGTGCAGGAGAGTATGGCAGGGTCTGGGCCTTTGTTAGCTGCACCGTACTGTTTGAAGCAGGGAGTCTGGAAATCCATGGGGGAAAGAAAGATCAGTAATTTTGTGGTGAAGACTGGAGTTTGATATTACCCATTAAAAAGGTGCTGCCATACTCGGAAGGTCATTTGCCCATTGTTTTCACACAATGATAGAAAAGAAAGTACTTTGTGCTACTTTTAGGATCAGCAAATGTATTAATCAGTGTTATTTAAATCACACGTGTACTGTACAAGCAGTGATATTTTCTTCCTCGTTGTGACTACAGGGAGAACAGCCGTTTCTCCTAAATCTGAGTGATCTCAGAGTGGAGCAGTGGGTGGATTTTCACATTTCAGAATGCATGAAAATAGCCTTTGGGGTAGTGCTCTTAAAGGGGAAAGAGCAAGAGAGAGACTGCCTGGTGCTGTTTGCTCGCTGGAGCTATTTCACCCAGGCATTTCATCCAGTGCTCAGAACGAAATTGCAGGCATGTGAGAGTATTTACTGTCCTAATGGCAAAGACTGCTTCCTTTAGGGCAATGCTGGTGAGGGCAGTGGAGAAGAGTGACAGTTCCTGGAGGCATGATCCTTTGAAAACTCTCCACGCTGTCAGCACTGCTGTGCCTTTGAAGGGCAGTGAATTGTGCTCCTCTCAGTACAGATCTGGCTTTGAAAAGAGCTGCAGGACCATGCACCCCCAGAGTCTCCCAGAAGCATCCATCTGCTAACAGTGCTCGCAGCTCACCACATGCTTTGCAATTGCTTTGGCTTGTTTAGAGCTGCAGGTTATTTGAGTTGAGCTTATTACCTGGTGCAAGGGTTCTCCGAATACAAAACTGGAAAATCATCCCCTTCTCCAGCTTTTTCAGGTGAAGCAAGGCACAATTGAGCTCTGGGATCCACACTGAGGGTATGTGGCCACCTCTAGTTATGTTTACCTAGAAACATCCCCGGGTAAGGGCAGTACGGTCCCATGGCATAAGAGGGGTTATTGTTCTAAATAAGGTACACCCATGGAAGAAAGTAAGGAAAATTCTGTTCATCAGCTGGCTGTTTTCATTCTCTGTGGAGCCCCTCACAATTCCGTGGTACCCAAAGGAGCGCCAGAATAATGTTAATGAACTGATAGCTGGGGTTTTTAAAGGCAGGTTTTTTCCCTTGTTATTCTCCCCTGTTCAGAAGGGAGCTGAGATGATCAGTTGCTGTGAGGTCAGACCTTTTCTAAAAGAGCAGAGATTTGCTCCCAAAAGGCATTGCAACTTGTTACTGAGATGGTGAGGAGTGGCAATATAAGTGTAACCCCTATGAGAAATGTAGACTCACTGAAAAGCTCAACAGTATTTAAGCCACCCCGAGCTGAAGACATCTGTGCCCCTGCTTAAAACCCCAAGCAGTTACCACAGTTTTGTTTCTAAAAGCAAAGCCACTCAGTCCCCCAAAACCTCACAAGAAGAAGAAAAAACCCCCAAACCAAGCAACCAGAAAAGCCCCCCTGAAACTCAGTTCTGAGATTGCACATTCTCTGTAGTGCACCCAGGTCTTTGAAAGTCAATACCTGAGGCAGCAGTGCCTTTCGCTCTCTGTTTCATCCCTCCTCCACTCCACTGCTAGGTGTAATCACCAGAGGTAATGCTGGGCTCCAGCAGTTAGACACAGATTCCCTGCTGGGGTGCCGCATGGGATGTAGCATAGAGCATTGCCCTCTCTTGGGGGCCAAATACCAGTGCTAATCCTATACAGTCTCTCTGCTGCTGTGTTGAATGTGGCTGCCCATAAAATACTCTTCATGTTGTAATATACTGGAGTTGGGCTAGAGAGCACAGTATTAGAGATCCCACTTTTCTTGGAACAGGGTTGATAGAAGTGTGTGGATAATCACTTTTGCCTTTGAGATCACTGGGTGTGAAGTCTCACAGGGATGCATCCTTCCTTCTCTGCTCTGTCAAGAAGTTTGTCTTTCTGGTTCACTCAGTGTCCTGGTCACCAGTCATCCTTACTGCACACGCAACAATGGGAGAATGGTTTGGATTTAAAGTGACCTGTAAAAGCTCCTCTAGTTCAAAGCCTTGCCATGAGCAGGGACACCTCGCACTAGAGCAGCTTGCTCCGAGCCCCTGTGTCCAACCTGGCCTTGAGCACTGCCAGGGATGGGGCAGCCACAGCTTCTCTGGGCACCCTGTGCCAGCGCCTGAGCACCCTCATTGTGAAAACTCTTCTTCCTTATCTAGTCTGAATCTCCCCTCTTTTAGTTTAAAACCATTACCCCATGTAACATTTCTCTTTTGCCATAAAATGGCCACAGTGGTGCCTGCCCATGCCTGCCTTCAGACACCTTATGAAAACTGTGGTGTATTCAGATTGAGATCAATCCTACCCCCTTTTGCCAAATCTTTGTACTGCTTTGCCTGCGAGTCCCAGATGACTGGGTGGAAAGGATGTGTTTGACTTTTAGGTGCAGGCTAGGGGCACCCGCTGAATAAGGAATACTCTTTAATGTAACCTGCAGTATGTCTCTAACAATTTCTGTCTCGTTTCTCTGACTTGGATCAGTGGTGGCACAAAGGTGCTGTATTAATTAAGCAGCAGCATATATGGGTGAAGGCAAGCAGGTTATTTCTATCTGTGATTATCAAAGTAACATACAGGGTAAAAGACTGCTGGAGATGTGACACGCTGCATCACAAGTGATGCACTAACAAGTGATAGGACAAGAGGAAACGGCCTCAGGCTGCCCCAGGGCAGGTTTAGATGGAACTGAGGAACAATTCCTGTCCCAGAGGCTGCTCAGGCATTGGAACAGGCTGCCCAGGGCAGGGCTGCAGTCACCGGCCCTGCAAGTGTTCACACAGCGTGGAGACGAGGCCTCAGTGCCATGGGGCAGTGGTGGCCTGGGCAGTGCTGGGGAACGGTTGGACTGGGTGAGCTTAAAGGGCTTTTCCAGCCCAGTTGATTCTGCGATCCTTCCTGAGGAAGGATTGGGTGGTGCTGGTACTTAGGTTGCCACGTGCGGATGTGTGTGGGATATGTGCAGCTGCTGTACTTGGATTTGCCTCTGGGTCTTTTCTGCCTGCAATCCTATGCCTTTAAACCAAGGGAGGTGTAGCAGGACATGAGACTCTAGCAAGTGTTGACCAGTCTTGGCTCCCGTGGACCGGCGTTCTCTTCTGGCACAGTGCAGATAAAGCCAGTGGCAGTAACAGAAACAGAGTTTTCAGTCAAGGGTGTCCGGCTGTGACACAAACTTCAAAAGCAGACTAAAACCGAGGCAGGCTGTTTCCAAGGTACATTATATAAACCTCCTTTCTGGGCAAAAAAGCCCCACTGTAACAATACTTCCTTAGCCAAGAAGCTAAGAAGAATAAAAGGTGATTCTTACTGTCTTTTGTACGTCTGGCGATGTGGATGTGCTGTGCTGGAGACAGCCCTTGGAGAGACTTCTCTGAAAGTTTGTGATGAAGTTAGCACATTGAGAGCTCAAGTACGTATTCTTGTTGCTAATAAAAGCAGTTGTAGTTGTCACCAGCTGTGATTCAGTGGCGTTGTGTCCAGTTCTTGTGTAGTGTTAAGGTTCAAGTGTTGATTCCTTTGAAGAGACGGTGGTTTTAGCTTAGGAATTATTTCTTCTTCAAATTTACTGTCAATATGGGGCCTTAGGGCTTCTGCAGACATCGTTTTAAAGTTCCAGAATACAGAAGAGAGCAGCCGTGTGTCAAGACCTCTCCATGGAGAGGCTGGAAGGTAGAGCTGCTCTTACGCAGTACAGCAGTTAGGTCCTGGGAGCCGTGTGTCGGACCCGCTGGGGGTTTTGAGGTGTTTGCTGGTGGGGGTGAGGTTTGAAGGGGGGTGACTTGCTTAGAGCAGGACTTGGTCTGACAGTAATGAAGAATGATGCTGAACTGCCTCAGAGCAACTGCAGCCTCCCAAGCACCTTCTCAGAATGGAACCTTGTTTTTGTAAGTAGAGCAAACAATCTGGTGTTACAAAACAAGGCACATAATGTTGTTACATGAGCATCAAGTGTGCTGCAAAGCCGAGGCTGGCTTTTGTATAAACAAACCTGAATCTTTATGTAAATGGTATGTAAATGTGACATTTAACTTCAGCTGTTGGAGTGGGGAAGTTGGGCTTAACTATGTACAGAGCTCCTCGTGTTTAGGTGTTGCAACTGTGAATTAAAGCAGTTTGTTGTTTTTGTTGCAGGGTGTTTGAGTCCCTGTCTATGAGCAAGAAGTAAGTTTGTGGAACATGAAGTGTTCTGAAATCCACTTCAGGCTGCTCTGAAATAAGTGAGTAGTTTAATGGAGCTGGATCAAAGGTTGTATTTCAGTATGATAGAAGCGGTACGTGCCCCGCAGTCGTGAACCACCTGCGCTTGTAAGGATCCTGAATTTATTCCTTTTGAAGTCCAGGGAATTATGTCACTGGAACATCTTTGTCCCTGACTGACTCTAAGGGCCAGAATTTGGCTGGAGTTTAAGTGTGGTTTCAGTCTGAGGGACTTTACACCTTTTGTAACTGAAGCAACCTGTATTTCACAGTCACACCACTGGGTATGTAAGATACGTCACTTAGATTAAAAATACTCTTTATGTAATACTTCCTCTTTAGTGTTAACTACACCAGGTGTAAAGGTTTCACATGACCTAGAGTATAAATTCACAGGTTTCTCCTCTCCTTAGTTTTTTTTCTCTTTAATTAATTCTCTTGTCTTCCTCACTTTGAGTGTTGTCTTATTTTCTTCCACATGTTGTGATTTGTATTTGTACCCTGGCATGCTGAGAGCCATGCTTACAGCTTCCAGATGGCAGGAGGTGGTTGGTATAAGCTTCAGTCTCAAAGTTAGTGCATGTTTTATGTTTGAGCCATGTTTCAGAAAGGCACGTGCTGTTTCTGTGTGATGGTATATGGGAAATAAGGTGGAGAGCAGTCCCGGAGAAAAATGTGGGGGGAAAAATAGGATGGGAGGAGCATTCTTTTCTACTCTAGCTTCTGGCAAATCAGCTGTAGGTGGCACGTCTTAGCCAGCACATGCCTCGGACTCAACCACTGTCATCTGAATCGCTTGCTGCTCTGAGGTTACCTTTCATCCTCCCCTTCAGAAGAAACATGCGAGGAGCCTGCCGCCTGCTTTTCCTGCCTGCTCTGGTGCGTTCTATCTAAGCACATGCATAAGAGCTGCCTGGCAGCATCCACAGTGCTGCGGTTTGTCTTTGTCTTGCACTTGACTTATGCCTGGCTAAGCTTGGAAATGGGTGAAGCTTTGCATGTTTCAGCTATGTTTTTCCCTACAACATCTTTCTCTGTGTCGCAAATGTGTTGGGGAGTGGCATGGGAGTCCATAAGGCTACCACTGTGTTCCTTGGAAGCCAGTATCATACTAGGAAATGCGTGTCCTAGAGGATGCAATCTGTTATGTGACTGCCTCTGCTTTTGTGCGTTCTCTTCCTGACAGTACTGGTTCAGAAAGCTGGTGGTTCATCTGCTATATGGGATTCTAGGAGCAGCTGTTCAGAATAACCTATCTGGGTCAACAGTGGAATACAGAATGACTTCCATTCTCCTTGTGGGCAGGAAAGCTCGCCTGCGTTTCTATGCTTTGGCTACTTGATTGTGCGGTGTGTTCTGAATCGTCTCCTGAAGAATCCCAGCTCTTCGGCTCATCCCTGTGCTCAGGGTCAGCTTGCTTGACTTTCCCTGGGTCCAAAGCATTCTTGAGGTACTTGCTATGTAGTATGTCAAAACAGTAACACCTTAACCTTAATCTGAAGTCGTAAGTTAAGGTTTTTCTCAAATCATCGTGTTTGGATGGTACATTATCTGATGTGCTACTGAAGGAGGTAGCTTTACTGCTTATTTTATGGCTGTATGGTAGCACACAGCATTCCCAGTCAGATCGATGCCCCAGTAACCTGTGTGGCCATCAGTACACAACCTGCTTTCAGTCCTTGTCCTTCCAAGCGCCAGTATTGGCTCTAGGTTCTCTGGCTAGGCCAGGAGAGTTTATAGAGTTTAGGAAGTCTGTGGGTTGAAACAGCTGCCTTAAAGCAAGGTACAAAGAGTGGGTATGAGAAACAAATCTAGAAGAGGGGAGGAAAAGCTGACGGCAGGAGGCCTGACAACTCCTGTCTGGTGACACACAGACCAGGGGATTTGAGGGCTCCAGTGTGGATGTAAAAATACTCTGAGACACCTCAGTGGTGACATGAGACCTTGATCTCTGTGTATCCGTCTGCAGCTGGATTGATGGCAGTATTAAAGCCCAAGTAGAGGACTTGGCTGCAGTTACTTACAGCAACTGATGGCAATGTTTGTGTATCTGGAGCAGTAAAGAAGGATACCTGGGAGAAGGCAGAGAAGGCTTAAAAAGTGCTGCCCATGTGGGATGGGAGGCGTTTTGGTGACTGTCAGGCTGAGTAAGATACCACATTGAGAGCCACATTATCTCTGCAACGTTGCCTAAGTGGTGCGTGGAGTCGGTGAGTGGAAATCACAGGCCACTGGTGTTCCGGACGGCTCTGGGGTCTGTCCTTGGGTGCTCTTCTGGCTGACTGGTGGTGTCGTGAACTGAAGTGCAGTCCTGGCTTCACTGTGGTCTGTGGGAATTTGGTGACATCCGAATTTCACCCTGAAGATCTCTCTGTTTTGTTTTTCCTTCCGTGGATGAAGCAGGATAATGATCATCCTTTGTAAAATGCGTGGGGATCTATGGATTAAGAATGCTGTATAAGAGCTCAACGTTGATATTTACTATAAGCTCTTTACGTAACATCAAGAACAGATGATAAAACAGGACAGGAAGTAAGGATTGGCTCGTTCTATCACAGAGGTAAATTTGGGTTATGAAAAGGAAATAGTGTGATTTGTTGCAGGCTGTATGCGCTCTTCACTGCATTTACTTGGGCGGATTACAAGTATAGAAAGGGAACTGGTAGTAAAAAGTGTTCTATTGAGCAGCTGCAGTAAACTAGATATTGTTTATGAGGTGCAGTTTAAGGGGAAGCACTCCTCCCCTAGCTCCGAAAGAAATTAGGCCATGTGAATGAAAATCTCATGCAGGCTTCCATACTAAAGGTCACAAATAATTGGGTAGAACTTGTTTTTGAAGGAATGAGGGGTCAAAACCTTAAGCCTTCTGTTTATCTTGCTGTCTCAAATAAGGGAGTGAAGGAACATGCTGTAGGCTTCCCGGTATAGCCTACAAATGTAATTGCAGTAACACTGTGGAGCGCTGCAGAATGAGCTAAGGTCGTGGCACCCACAGGATAATCCATTTGATCAGCTGTCATACAGTTCTCCTGGAGAAGATTCAGCATTTTCTTGCAAGCAGCATAGCTGGACACTTGCAAGGTACCTCCACTTGGCAGGCAGGCTCTGCTGCTGTGGCCTCCGTGAACAGCAAAAGGCACTTTGCTTGCCTGAGTTAGGCGCTTAGCCCACCCTGAAAAAGCAGTAAAGCAAGCAGAATTCCCCCTTGAATGATGTGGAGAGAATCAGGATGTATAAGGAACAAGTAGTGCTCTCCTTTTTTTTTTTTTTTTGTGAATATTGATATTATATAATGAACATTAGCTGTAAGGATAACGGCATCCCATGTGCTAGTGCTTTTCAGGGCCAGTTCTGGTAGATTTAGAGATTATTGCAAAATGTATCTAGCATTTTGGTTCAATGAATTGCTTTTCAAATCTGGATTAGGCTATTGCTCTGAAAATATTAAACAGTAGACCTTTACAGCTTGCTAGTAAGGTGAGGTAGTTTTGAATACTGACCTTAACTGTTTGACCCGTGAGAGGGGGAGCCAACATTGCAGTATAAACTTCAGTAGTGTTTTTCTTCGAGTTCTGCCAAACTCGAGTATCTCTAGACAAGTATGGATATGGATAAAAATAGATCAAATACCCTTTCCTGGCTGGCTAGAAAAGGGGAGCCAGAACAGGCCATTTGATGCCCTTACTGTGTAGTAACATCTCAGGAGCAAATCTTGTTGAAAAGTAACCTAAGTGAAGTCGATCCTGCCGTAGAGGAGAGATGAGCTGACCTCTGCAGGACTCTCAGTTGCCTAAAAGGGTAACAACTGTGCTTACTGATGGGAACTTGAGCAAACAGGCAGCAGCAGCAATGACATGCAGAAATTTGCCTGTAGGATGATAGACAGGCTGGTAGTGTTGAAGCTGCAGTAGCAGTTTCCAGGACACTTCTTGGCTAGGACGCAGCAGGAAAAACATTGCTGCTTGGAAAAATGTGTCTGTCTGAGTCTCCGTATGCTATTTAAATAGACGGTACTGTACTGCTTGAGTCACCATCCCTGGTGGTGTTCAGACCATGTGGAGATGTGGTGCTTAGGGACACGTTTTAGTGGTGGACTTGGCAGTGCGGGGTTAACAGTTGGACGCAGTGAGCTGAAGGGTCTTTTCCACCCCAAATGATTCAGCGGTTCTACGTACCACCGAATTCAGTACTGCGGGGCTGCTTTCGCTGTTGGAGTTGGTTTCATTGCTGTGTGATAACTATGCATACAGGACTTAGGGTGAAGTGTTGCCTTTAGCTGAAGGAAGCTGACAGCCAAATACTTCAAACTTTCCTGCACTGGGGACTCCGTGTAGAACTTTGGGGCTTTTGACTGTGAGTCTGGAGCCTTCCCAGTACTAGTGGTAGCAAAGTTTCTTGTCATTCCTCCCCCTGACAATAGGAAGCCTGTTTCTATAGGAGGTCAAAATAAAAATGGCCTGATTTAGATGACATTTTTTTTTGCTGCAAAGTGCTGTTATGCAGCTTTAACCTTTCATTTAGGGTGATGACTCAAGAGGAACTCCTTTTGCATTGGAAGTGATTAAAGCTGCAGCTGTTGGAATGGACGGAGCTTGAGAGCAGCCTGTGATGGTCAGTTAGTCAGTTGGTCCGCTGACAGCCAAGCAAGAGCTTTTCCTTCTGAGACACTTGCAATTTCCGTATTGGTCTCCAGGCAAAGGGGTCATCTTCTACTGAAAATAAATTATAGATTAAATATTAGTAAATAACCCCCCGTGTACGTTCAGGAAGGGTTTGTTCTGTGTAATGCCCGTGAGAGCACCAGGAGCTAGTCGATGTCGGCGTGTCTTTTAGAGCTTCACTGGACAGTCAGCTGATGAAACAGAAGTGACATCTGGTAGGAGCTTTCTGGAATGTAGATCTTAATAAATATTTCATTTCTTCTTGTTTGTACTGTCTTGTAGTTGTTAAACTATATAAACAGCAAACTGGAGATGGTTAACCCAGTAACCATGGAAACCTGCTTCATCTTCTTTCTCTCCCTCTCTCTGTGGAAGTGTTTTTCAGTGGTATTTATGGTCTCTTTTCCTCACTGTGATTTGAACTGAACCAACAAAATTAACCCATAAAAATGTAGTTTAAGTTGTTGGTTATCTAGTCACAACCAACAAGCCAGTGTTTGTATGATCAGTATAAAGAGTTTGTACTCATACTGTTTATTTGGGGTAGCACCACAAGAATAAACTGATACCAAACAATTGGCACTTGCTATCAGCAAGCCGTGATTGGATAAAACACATTTCTGCAGCTCTGAAGAGTGGCATCTTCAAATTGCAGTGCCTTTTTCCCTTCTGAAATGCTGGATGAGCAAAACAGATAAGCAATCATTTGGGGGGTTTATTGCTGTTTCAAGCATAGGAGAGCTAACTTGGCTACAATTAGAGCATCATCAGGCAAGACTATTGTACCTTTTGAGGGGGAGGGATTCTTAAATGAAGTAATGAACTCCACTTGAAGTAATGAAGGTCGCCTGAAGTCTTGTTTAGTTCCTTAGATTTTGGGAGACCTTCTCACGTGTGATGGTCTGTAGCATATGCTGGCTCTGTGGGGTTAGACTGGAATTTCCCCCGTGCAGATGAAATGCCCCCTGAGGAGAGGGCTGCCTGCAGCACTTGGTTCTTTTTTGAGCAATCCCAGTAGGAGCAGCAGGCTCTTGGCACTTGTAGTCACTGAGCAGTTTGTAAACGGGAGATGGTTGCTTGCTTTCGGCATCATACAGCCTAGTGTCAAAATAGAGGCAGGTTCTGCAGAGTTGGGCATCCCTGAATGTAGAGAACTGAAAGAACATGGGACAGGAAATAACATTTTCTGGTTAGAAGTCATTAGGCTTTATACTGGAAGAAAGCAGACTGGTACTAGGTATAATTTCCCTTCTCATTAATTCCTTACAAAGCAACAATTGCAAATATAAAATATATATGTTAAATAATGGGAGGCAATTTAAGGGAAGTTTAAGTATGTAAAACTTTGACAACGCTTCAGATTCATGTTTTAATTCTGGGCTCTTATTTCAAGCTGAGTCTCTGGATGGTGGCATGGCAGTAATTAGCTTCAGCTGAGCAGAAGGGCTCGGTGCTCTTCAAGTTTTGTCACACGGAACGACTGACTTCAGTAATATAAAACCAAATCTTTTCTTGGATTAAGCTTCAGTGATTAGATAAAATGAGACATCAGTTACCTGAAGGCTTTTATTGTCCCTTGACTTCTCCGACTTGGAGTTGGAGAAGAGTGGTCTTCCAGTGGTTGGAGCATTACTCTGTTTAATACAGTACTGGTTGTGCTGCGTTCAGTCCGGTTTGGGGAATTTCTGTTGCCAGGATTTCCATCACTTTTTGTCTCTGCTTTTAGAATCGTAAAATCCCAGACTGGTTTGGGTTCAAGAAACCTTAAAGCTCACCCAGTTCCAAGCCCTGCCACGGGCAGGGACACCTTCCACTAGAGCAGCTTGCTCCAAGCCCCTGTGTCCAACCTGGCCTTGAGCACTGCCAGGGATGGGGCAGCCACAGCTTCTCTGGGCACCCTGTGCCAGCACCTCAGCACCCTCACAGGGAAGAGTTTCTTCTTTATATCTAACCTGAACTTGCCCTGTTTTAGCCTGAACCCATCACCCCTTGTGCTATGGCTTCAGTCCCTGATGAAGAGTCCCTCTCCAACATCCCTTATAGGCTCTCTTCAGACCCTGGAAGCTGCTCTGAGGTCTCCACGCAGCTTCCGTCTCTTCTCCAGGCTGAACAGCCCCAATGTTCTCAGCCTGTCTCCATAGGGGAGGTGCTGCAGCCCCTGAGCATCCTCGTGGCCTCCTCTGGACTTCCTCCAACAGCTTCATGTCCTTCCAATCCTGAGGACACCAGCACTGCACACAGCGCTGCAAGTGGGGTCTCACCAGAGCAGAGGGGCAGGATCACCTCCTTTACCTGCTGGTCTCGCTGCTGGTGATGCAGCCCAGCACATGGGTGGTTTCTGGGCTCAAGCCCACACTGAAGCTGGATTGTGTTCAGTTTGTCATTGACCCACCCCCCCAGCTGTTACAGGTAACAGTTCTAGTTTATTCAGATACCCTTCTTTGCAAGGTTTTCCCTGTCTTCTCCGATTCCTGATTCCAGAACTGAGTATTTGTTAATGCTTTGAAGTGTCTGCTCAGAGATTTGCCTGACTGAAGAGCAGTTAAGGAGCAGAAGTTATAATGAGTAATTCTGCTATTTCTTATTCATGGCTTTGCCTTTGGTTTTGGTTTGCGGTACTGCAGGGCATTGTCTTACACAGGTTTCTAGTTGCCTTTATGAGTTGTTAGACAGGAATTAAGCCTGATTTCAAGTGAAAAATTGCGTAGAAGCAATCAGTGCTTCCCTTCTGTATGAGAAATAGCCTTAATAGGGACAAAATGTTGACGACACCATGCAGAAATTGCTCCTGCAGGCTAATCTCATATCTGTATTCTCCTATAGATGTAATATCAAGAGTATCTGTGGGGGTTATTTCTGTTCTCAGAAAAGAACAGCGTCAAGCTAGCACAGCTATAACCACGGGAGAAGCTGTGATTGAATGGTCTGTGGCTGAATTCCTGGGCACGATTTGTGAAGAAGAGTTATGGCATGTGCCAAAACCCCTGCCCGTGTGGTGCAGTGATCCATGGATTGCTCAAAGTAGACATGATCTTACTTGCTTAATGTTAACCCAGTTAAAAGCTATTTTGTGCTAGGAGGCAAGTATCTATATTACAGAACATTAACCTTTGCTGCTTCTTGGACAATGCTTAGGGCAGGGTGTGCAAAGCAGAGGCACAGCGCTCAAAAGCGGGTTTCCAAAGGTGAGTGTCTGCTACCACACGTGCCCTTAGTTCCTCCTAAATGACTTTTGTGCCTCGCATTACAGTTTTAAATGGGTTTTTGCTCCTCTTCTCTCAGAGCAAAGATGAAAACTGGGTGCACCTCAGACAGGGAGCAGTGACACAAGCGTTGATGAAGTGCTGTCAGGGAAAGCCTGGGATTATTGTTCTCAAACTCCTTTCCCCTTAAGCGTGGTTTATAACAAAGGGCTCAGGAAGCAATATCCAGGCAGGATGTGTCTCGCTTCAGCTCATGGTGTCTCTGAAGAGCTCACAGGTAAATTACAGGTACAACGAGTGCTTTCAGTAAGGTGTTTCAGCTGCAGAAGCAAATGCAGTGGAGTTCCATGCTCTGCTCTGCAAGTCAGTCCTAGGATCAGGCAGACAAACCATTTAATCACAGAAGCATCGAATGATTTGGGTTGGAAAGGACCTTAAGGTGATCCTCCTGCCATGGGCAGGGACACCTCACGCTAGACCATGTTATCCAAGGCTGGCCCTGAACACTCTCAGGGACGGTACATAATTTCTCTTGCATCCACAAGTGCCTCACAAAACATGATCCAAGAGCAGCGGGCTTTAATTCCTCTTCACTTTACAGAAACTATAGCCACTAAATGTGCAAATAGGCTGAGAATGGCCGTTGTTTCCTTTTGGTGGTGTTTTTTACCCATGCCAGAGGGTAAACTGTAACACTGGGCACTGGAAAAGCAATTCCTCTGCATGCAGGGGAAGAGTGAAATGGTGGAGAGTAGGAAGCTGGTGCGTGGATTGAGTTCTGACAGCGTGGCAGGCTGGGCTTCTTTGCAGCAGATGGCATTAAAATGTCAGAGCATTAAAATATGCATGTCAGGAATAGGATTGGGCATGTACGAGGTAATTATTCCACAGAAAAGTGGTATCTCTATGAAAGAGCTTCTGAGAGGATTTAGGATGGTTGCGGCTGTAATTAGCTATGTGAGGCTTATCACCCTGTCTTTCAGGCCTGGCAGGAGACTGCCACAATTACTGTAGTTAATAGGCTCTCAATTATTTAAATAAAGGCAGAGATGAATAAATCTTCCAAGCCTGCCTTTCTGATCTGGGAACAGAAGACCTTTGCTTGGAAAAGGTCTACAGAAAGTCTCCTTCCAGGTTACTCAAGACCTGCTCTGAAGCAGGTTTCTGTTGATCATTTCAGGCACGAGTATTCTTCCCAGCTGCTGTCCTGCATCTCTGCACCGTGTGCTGTTAGAGCAGCACCCTCTATTTCCCTGGTCCTTAAAGCTCACCTCCGTTTTGCTGTCAGTATTGTGCTAACGTCTGGGTTCTGCAGTCCTGGGAAATCACGCAGGCTGGCCAAGAAGCGCTGTATGAATAGAGAAACGTGATGGGTTTATCTTGCAGGCTCAGCAGGTGAGTACTGCGGGCTGAGTCCTGGCTGGCTGTGCTCCTGGGTGCCCAAACTGATGGGCCTGCTGACTCTCACAGGAATAGGTGTCTGTGTAGGACTCTCCAGTGTGTTGCCTATAGATGCAGTATCTGCTTTACTTACTTGCCTATAGATAATCCTTTTTTCTAACGCAACACACCAAAGGCTGTGACTTTGCATCTGACTGAACCAGGTTTTTGGCTGTGAATCCTCATCTCAGATCGGTGCCGTGGGACAGTTTTGTGTCAGGAACATTTGGCTCCGGTGACCGGTTTTCAGCAGTCTGGCTGTTAAACTCTGTTCATCCATCCTCTCCTGGTGCTTAACTCATTCTTTTGTGTTATGATGGGTCTCTAGGCCTTCTTGGGTGCCTCCTCCCTAAGCCCTTGTTTTGATCCAGAATTCCTGTCTAATGAGGCCAGTGTGCTGACCTGTGTTACTATCTTCTGGACTAAGAAACATGAAAAGCCAATGGATCCTCCTTGTCCCTACCTTTCCTGCTATTGTGGATGCTCCAAAAGAGCTGTATAGGATTTGTAAGTTGATTTAGGAGATTTTCTACAGCGAGGTCTTGTATTCTTTGGTTATTTTTAGTATTAGGATCTCAACTCATTAATTACTTGTACTGTTAGTCATTGAAAACCTCTCATTGTATCCTAAGGAAGGTAGATGCTAAGCATTTAACTGCAATAGCCCGCCTTACTTTTAACTCAGTGTTCATACCAGTCTTTTCAGCTACAGACTGTATAACTGAGAGTGAAGCTTTCAGTGTTTTCCAGTCACCTTATGACTGTTTGCCTTGCACTAGCTGAGAAGTCCTCCAGGGACCAGTTTTCATTTGGTTTCTTGCCTCCTTGTTTGGCCAGCGAGTTGCACAGAAGGGGCAGTTCAATCACTGCAATGTGGAAGCCATGGGAGGAAAGGGGAAGGAGTTGTTGGCATGAGCATTGTCTGCTCCCTGGGTAATTACACTGAGTTCAAGCTCGGGTTGCTCTGCTTGGTTCTCGAGGGTTTCACGCTATGTATCAGAGACTGAGATGAAAGAGGTGAAGGATGTTTTAAATGTGACCGTGTTGTGAAGCATAGACTCGTAGAATCAGCCAGCTTGGACAAGACCTCTAAGCTCATCCAGTCCATCCATTCCCCAGCACTGCCAAGGCCACCACTGCCCCATGGCACTGAGGCCTCGTCTCCACGCTGTGTGAACACTCGCAGGGCCGGTGACTGCAGCCCTGACCTGGGCAGCCTGTTCCAATGCCCGAGCACCCTCTGGGGAAGGAATTGTTCCTCAGCTCCATCTAAACCTGCCCTGGGGCAGCTTGAGGCCGTTTCCTCTTGTCCCATCCCTTGTTCCTTGGGAGCAGAGCCCAGCCCCTCCTGGCTCCATCCTCCTGTCAGGCACTTGTAGGGAGCCATCAGGTCCCCCCTGAGCCTTCTCTTCTCCACACTGAACCCCCCAGGTCCCTCAGCCCTTCCCCATCACACTTGGGCTCCAGGCCCTGCACCAGCTCCACTGCCCTTCTCTGGCCCCTCTCCAGCTCCTCAATGTCTCTCTTGTAGTGAGGGGCCCAGAGCTGAACACAGGATTCAGGGTGCAGCCTCACCAGTGCACAGCACAGGGGACAATCACTGCCCTGGCATGAATGTAAATTAGTTATATGGAGGGTTTTCTTTTATAATCATACTTCCCTTTCTTAGACTTTTCCAAGCCCTCTGCCTATTTATACTATTAAATAGTAGAGATGCCTATAAAGTGCCTTACCCTGGGTTTAAGAACTGTAGCTTCAATATCCTACTTTTGATGTGTTTACAGAATTAGCTGAAATTCTCCATGTTGAAATAGGCTGTTTTCACTGAGGCACTTAGTATTACAGAAAACTTGGGACCAATCATCATTTTCTGCTACACGATGAAAATTTGCTAACGTCTTCTTTGCATCGTGTACATCTACTGACTAGAATTGCAGAAAATGGGATGCAGAAGCCTTTGCTTGTGGACAAGAAATAGGATTACAGCATGTTTACATGATAGAGAATTCTACACAGCCAGGCATTATCATCTTGTGCCTCCTTGCTGTCAGTCCCAAATTTTGCCTGAGACAAAACAGGTTTTGAGGCTTTTGGCTTGAAAAAGGAAAACTGCCAAGGAAAATGACTGAAAACTGTAGTTTTGTATCATAGCACTGAGGTGACTTTTCCGTTGCAGCGCGAGTTACTTTAAGCTGCTTCTGTAGCTTGTGTTCCTCTGATAGCTGCTCTATCTCTGCCTCTTAAACCAACTTGAATTCTTTAGCAGAACCTGTTCCAGTGCATGTAACAGCTTGGGATTTTGAGGGTAGTGGGTAAATTCATTCGCTGTCTCTTTAAAACACCTGATCACTTAATCTCTGTCTTTCTCTTTTCCTCATTCTCAGTCAGCTGGGTTTTTTTTCTAGCCTTTATCATTTCTGCCCCTCAGCTTTTGGTTTTGCCCCTTAGCTGGTCTGCTTAGTGCTGTGGTGCCCTTATCTAGCCACTGTCTCAAAATAGTTCTTGATGATGGCAGCGTTCAAGGCCAGGTTGGACGCAGGGGCTTGGAGCAAGCTGCTCCAGTGGAAGGGGTCCCTGCCCGTGGCAGCGGGTTGGAGCTGGGTGAGCTTTGAGGTCCTTTCCAACGCAGACTGTTCTGTGATTAAAACAACAACAGCAGTAAAGGTGGGCAGCAATTCCAGCTCATCCCAGTGTCTGCTCCGTGACAGTGGGTCATTCTTCCCAGTCTGGTTTCTGACTTTCCACAATTCCACCTCATTATCTTCCATGTAGGGAGCTGCAGCGGGTGTAGCATTGAGGGACAGCGGATGTGGCATTGTGGTGGCTGTTCTGGAAGCATTTGTTAAGTCCCCGTGTTTTCTGTGATACCCTAGGGGAAGTGTTCCTATATCCTGGTGAACAGTTCAGAGTTTCTCTACAAATCCCTGTGTTGAGCGATGTATAAGCATCCAATGCATATGAAACACTGAAGATGTAAGCGAGGCTCCATAGGGTTCATGCAGGTTGTTTGCTGTTAGTGCAGTGGCTGGTTTGGGGGGATCATAGGGGCAAGCTCTGCTCATTCTGTCAGTAGAAGGTGTTTCATGTTTTCCTACCTCCAGGATAAGTGTTTTAGATCCAGTTACAAACGATGAATGATTGGTTTTACCCCTGGAAGGGTGACTTTGAGGATGGTTCTTAGTATCCCTGCAGCAGATTGATTTAGGTTGTTTACAGCCTCCTTGTCATCTTTGTTTTTTTCTCCAGTGAAATAGTATGTTTATAGGCTGTCATTATGCTACGTTTCATATCCATAGATGGCATCCCTATTTTCATACATAGTTACAGAAGTATAATGGGTAATATAATAAGCAATTTCCTCCTTTGGTGCAGCCAATTACTAGCTCATACAACTCAAGAGTCAGGGGAGGACAGGGTAGGGTTTGGAACTGGATTCTAGGGCAGCACTGCTTGATTTTGTGCAGGGATTTTTCACTGATTGCTTTTTATATCATGCAGATAGTCCTTAGCTAAGCTATCTTCAGCAGCACAATGTCTCGTGCCATTGGAATGATATTGTTACACTGTGGAGTGTTCTGCCTCATAACTTTGGTTCCTAGCTTGGGTACCACAGTGGGATGATGTACATGCTGTGGCCCGTTTGGCACTGAATACTCTAGCGTGGTTTTCACTGCCATGGGCTTCTACTGGCACGCGAGAGCTTGTCTGCATTCTCTATACTTCTGCCCTCCTAAGCGCTAGTCAAGATCAAGGGTTTGAGCCCATTATAAAGCTCTAGAAGGCAGACCAGGGTTAGTAACCCTCATCCTCCAAGGTAATGAATCCTTCGGGGTGCAGGTTAAAGATGATCTTTCCAGGAGATTATTCTCTGTGGCAATATAGCCGTGGTTTTGTAGTGAGCACCTCCCCAAACGAAGGGCCGTGGAATCACCTTTTAGTCTGTAGGCAGAGCAGGGTTCTCAGACCTTACTTCGTTCCTATCCAAATGCACTTTGCAACTGTGTTTATAGTCTCCCTCCATGCCACGCTGCTATGCTGTATTGCACACATTCCCTCTGTGGTGAGTGAATGAACTGGGGTATAGTGGTTCTGGGGTTTTGGTGGTGTGTTTTTGTTGTTAATACAGTACCAGAATGAATTCAGATGCTGGTGTGATGGGGATAGGCTAAGTGGTTTTATAGAACAAGCAAGCGTGTGGTTCGACAAGCACAGACTGTTTCACATAAAACACAGAACACGTACCAGTGCCTGAAAACAACTTTGGAACAAGCAGAAATCATTGGAGTGTTGTTTTTAATAGCTATACTATCCTGGCTCCCACACGACATGTAGAGAATAAACAGCATGTTAAGATGATGTTCAGTGTAACTTTCTGAGTGTCTGAGTGATGTAAATGGAAACAATAGAATCTGCAATGGTAATCGTTACAGTTCTGGCAAATATTCTTTTGCTTACCTTTTAATCTGATTGGAATCTGATTTCATATGGGTTTGCACGACTGTTTCATGCAGGCAGTGTAAGGGAAGCTTTACCAAACTTTCCCATGCTGAATGTACAGAAAGCTTTACTGAAGAGCTCAGTAAAGAGAGAATGTGGATGAGCTGAGTCCTACCAGATCAGGTTGCATACTTTAAAGGTATTTTCCTATGCCTTTGGAGAGTGGTTACAATGTGGAAGTTTATCTTCCTTGCAAGCAGCTCTCCCTTCCCAAGTGTGCAGAAGGAAAGGGACTGCACAGATTTTAACCGGTGCCTCACGTTGCTTCCAGTCAGCTCATTCTCGCTGGGCCAGAGCACATTATTTCTCGGTATGCAATTTTTCAGCATAATCAACTTTCAGCTTGCAGGCAGTCTAAAATCTGCTCTTTCGAGTGTACAAGCAGTTCTTAAGACCTACACACGGCAAGGTCACTTGCGTTGGAATAATTATGGTATCATTTGAAAATATAATTACCATCTGGGCAGTAAAACCATTTCCATCATTATGGGTCAAGTGGCAGATTTCGGAGATACACTTAATTTCTGTGTCCCATTCCGTCTTCATCTCTGCCTTAATTTTCATAAATTAAGGCTTGCATTTAATTGCATAGGAAGAAAAAGATGCTGAAAAGGACCAGAAAACACGGTGGGTGCAGTTCGTTTCCACGTAGAACCCTTTTCATATTGTTTTCTCCATTTCTGCAGAACTGCTGATGAAAACAAGAAGGTGCTTGCAAATGGTGCCAGCACACTTGGCTATGTCCTTATCTGTGTTTGCTTTCAGGGATGCGTTCAATCAGTTACTATTAGATGAAGCTGATCCCAGTGCAGTGCGGTAGGGGTTAAGACTTCGGGACTGTATGTCTATATAAAGTAGGTTTGGATATTTGTTTAGTCATGTTTTATCTGTCGTTAATGTTGGAATCATCAACCCTCAAAGCCGAGCATTTGACGGTGAACGTGTCAGGCAATTACTGTCTCGTTACGATAGAGCTCTTGGTCACGTTTGATAACTGGAATATTTTGTGTGTTTGGTCATCTCTTGCCAGCAGCAAACGTAAGTGAGAGGCACAGAAGTGAGAGGCGCTGCTTGATGCCTGCCTCTGGACTGGTCAGGCGCTGTCAGTAAAACGTTCTCCACTTTCCTCTCGGCCCTTTTTCCCCTCTCACATGCGCACGCAAAAACGTGCATGGACTCAACTGAATGGTAGGTGGGGTGCACAGGCCTTGCTGTGCTCCATGGTGCTTTGGTAAGCCCAGTGCAGCGTTACCTGGCAGTAAGCCGGGAAGTCTTCCTCTTTGTCAGAGGTGAAACCGAGATCGCACTGTAAAATCCTGCCCAGTGCTTTCCTGCCGAAGCATGAGAGATGGTGAGCGTTGAGCCAGGGATGCAGGGTATGTGTCGGGGCTGATGTTGCTGTGTTGTCTAAGTCATGCTGTTGTCCTAGTCTGTGGCCTTTTCCGAGGCAGAGGTGGGACAGTTGAATACACCAAGTGCTGGATCTGGCTGTGTGCTTGAGATTTAATGCCTGGTAATCCTAAGGTTTGGGTTTTGAGGGAATCCTCTAGGCATGGTAACTAAAAGGCAGGTTTGCAGCGTGCAAAAAATACTGTGTCTGCAGTCTAGGAGCCTGTAAGAAACAGGAAAAGTGGTGAGTGTTGGTTACTACTCCTTTGAAGTGGAAAGCTTCTTTACCAGATTCGGGTACTACATGCTGGTTTAGTACATGCCTGATGTTAAGTGTGTACACACTGTCCCAGTAAAGCGAGGTGAGCCTGTGCTTGACGTGGGATCAATGGAGCTTAAATATGCCATTGCTATGGAATCACTTGTTTGTTCACAGAAGGGCTCTTGGAGCCAGTGACAGCAGAACAGCATTTGTACTAGAATGGCTTTATCTGAACTGGCAAAATGCTAAATCTAAGTAGAACATCACATCAGGTGTAAAATCTGCAGCATGGCCAGGACAGGCTTGCCTTGCATGTCAAGCTCTCTGTCCAGGCTGCTGCTGGAAGGTGGATATGCTGTACAGTCAGTCTTCCTGAGCCTCACGAGGCTGTGTGGTGTCATTGATCCATGCAGGATTACGTACAGAAAAGATGAGGTGCTTGGATTCAGGAAAGAACTGTTTGCTGCTTTATTTCTCGCTATAAGGAATGTGGGAAGAGGACGCTGTTGTAACTACTGAATCTCAATGACCTGACTAGAAGTGGTACTGACATAAGGCTGGGATGGTTTTTGTGTTCCACTTCAATTTTAACTAAAGCAGCACTGATGTGGATTGATTGCTGGTAATAGATAACACAGTAAAGAGGTGATGCAGCCCGTCCCTTTGTCTTGTTTGCACCCAGTGCAAAAACCCCAAGAGGCAGGTATCAAGCCTGCACGCTCTCAGGCTCTTCTGCCTCTCTCCTAGCAGTCTGACCTGTTACAGCTTATTTGCAGTATGTTTGTGTCACACTGCCAACCAGCTCTTTCCTGCAAGGGGCTGACTATTGTTAGAGTGTATCAAACACCATTATCAAGGAAATAAATGGCTTTTCTTTCCCTTCTCTCTCTTTCTTGAATGGAGGACTCGGCCCGTACTTCCTTTGTCTTTGGAGCGTACACAAAGTATTGGCTGCGTGTTTTGTTCACAAAAGATTGGTCATAAATACATTTTCTCGATAATCTCACCTTTCGGCGTTAGAATGGAGCAGCGTGGCGGTGTTTTGTATTGCTGTTTTCCTTCAGAACGTTCACAAGCAGAGCAAAGGTGCATGAGGGACGAGGAAGAATGCACTTACCGTTGGTTTAAACACTACCTACTCAGCAAAACAAAGAGTCGCGGCTAGGCTTCCTTCCCACAATGTACTCCTATGTAACATTAGACTCCATTAACAAGGTTGAAAAATGCTGTATGGTAACTAAACGGGTTTTCTTGCTCACGTAACAGCTAGCAAAGAAGAACACTGACCCTGTGCAAAGATCCTTTTGCTCGCACGGGTTATGGTAGTTAAGAAATGTGTATTACGGAACTGAGGGCTCAATTTACAATTTAAATGTTGCCTGCATTTGCTTGTGTCCGCTCTTTGTTCTTGTTACATTAGGAGCTAAAAATCACCTCCTGCTCCCAGAGGCAGCAGCCTCACCTAAAATCCTCATCCTTCTGCCAGCAGTGGATGCTCTCAGGGTTTTAACGCCAGCTCTTAACAGCTGGCTTTATGCTGTTCCCTGTAGCTTTAAAGGGAGACTGGAGATGCTTAAATGAGTCTGGGATCAGATCCTTTGATTCCAGCCTTACTGCTGGGTTCTCCTTACTGCTAGGCAGGAGCAGGAAAGCCATGACCTGCTGGGGTCTCAGGAGTAGCCCCAGCAGCTTGTGCTTTCTGGCTCAAAGGAGAGGTGAGGGAAGAACAACTATCCAAGAGGGATTACCTCAGGAGGCTCTGTCATATGCTCACTTGTCCCATAAAGGCACAGAAAAGAGTGTGAGATACAGAGAACAGTGTCAGTATATTTGTTGTTTAAATAGAACCTAAGCTTACCAGTGACACCTCGGTGCTTAGCAGCAAAGTTAGTACTGTGCATGTGCTCAGGAGAGGGTGTAACTGGCAGGCTTGATGGATGTTGGGTTTAGTTTGCACTGTTTTTCTTGATGCTTTCTCCACCTTATGGATACGATTACTTCTCAGTCAGTATGGAACTAGAAATATAAATTGATTAGGGGAGCATAGGAGGAGTTCTTATACAGGAATGCTTAGAAGAGTAAAACTGGCCAGGCAGGTCCGAATTCTGGCCAGCTATTCCGACCAGGATGGGATACAAGAAAGCCATTGTATCTTGCACGGGGTAGCAGACTTTTAGAATGAAGAGGTCGTAATGTAGGAGACGTTCTTTTTAACATTAAAATGGCAGTCCTTTAATGAGCATCTTCTGGAAGTTGAACAAAATAAAATCGCATTGAGACAGGAAGAAATGAGTCCAGTTCACTCTGTCAGTCCAACCTCCAGACAAGGTTAGTGGTGAAAGAATTGATTTTTGTCTTGCTGCTCTACTAAGCATCCGTGCATCCACAAACTCCACAAACCAGGGCAGCATCCAGCCAAAGCCTGTATGTAAACCCACACAGAAAAAGAAATACAAAGACGCCATTATTCACTGCTTTCTTCTCTTGAAATAGCAGTGAGCAGCCATGGAAGGATCGAAACATCTTTGATTCTTCAGGCCTCAAATAGTGAAGAGGTTGGGTTTGGCTGGTTTTAGGGTTGGAGCAGAGGGGGCTTGGTGCAAAAGGTACCCTATGAAGATGAGCACAGAGCACAGATCCCTATCCATCGACTGATAAAGAAAATCTTGTTGGCAGTAAAAGAAAATCTGGTCTGGCCTTTTGACATGCGTGTGCACAAAGTGATGTGCAAATGCAAAAGACTCATCAAGCTGTCCACGAAGGAATCTGTGAGGGTTAGAGAGTCTTCTCTGTTACCTAGCAAACTGCAAGGGCTGTTCAGCTTCATCCCCTTGTCTCTAAGGAGAAACATTTTAGTAAGGAAAATACTAGAGATTCTCTTGTAGTGACTACATTTCGTGCACTCCTTGGGCACAGGTGGGCTGGAAAAGGTAGCTGTTAAGCGCACAGTGATGAGTATTTTAAGTATCTGAAGGTAAGATGCAGATGGATCTGCGTTTTGGCTGATGCACCTGGCATGCGAACGTCAGCAGGATGGCCAAATAGCTTATGCGTTACACTTATGGAATTAGTAGTGGCTTTCTAAGAGGGGGAAGAAAATGTAGTGCTTCATTCTTGACATGGACAAAGCAACAAATGACATGTACCTGACAGTTTTTCACTACCTCAGCCACAAATAGTTCAATATGTGCAGTCACGAGCACAGGAAGAGGTGGTCTCTTGCTTTAGCTGTAGTTGAAACCTGCTGTAAAATGTGCTGTGGTGAATGCATGCATGCAGATGGCAAGGGAAAAGATTTGCTGCAAAGGCTTTATTTGTGTGGGCAAATGATGCCGATGCGGCCTCTGGTGCAGGTATATGCAGAGCTCTGAATTTTGAGCTGGGCCCTTAAGTGTCGGAGTCAGGAGAAGTAAAGAAAATGAGGGGGGAAAGATAATCCTTTAATGCATGGTGTTGCTTCTCCGTTTTGTGTAATGGTTCTTTGGGCAGAGTGAGTGACTCGTGGTGCAGAAAGCAGGGCTGGGGTCTCTGTGCCTCTGGGTTATGCCCTAGCTGCAGAGCTGGAGCTTTCCTGCATACTCACTTTCTGAATCTCGTTTTCTTTTCTGCCCGGTGGCAGCCTGGTAACAGGGAGCTGGAGCACTCCTCTGGGAGACAAGATACGTTGGTCTCCCTGGCAAAGAGCCTGACCTCTACCGTGTTATAAGCCAAGGGTGACAGTGCTATTAATAGGTGCCTCCTCCAGCCAGGTTTTCAAAGGCACGCAGCTCCATTCCTGCGCTGCTGCCCTTAGGTCTTACCAGCACAGTAAGTGCACGGTAAGTGCATTGAGAGTAGCTGGAATGGATTGGGCCCCTCAGGGGAGTGATGTTCAGAACAGCTCCAGGGAGCCCTGCAGGCTCCTCGTGGAAGGAGGCAGGAGGTGCCTGCTTCCTGCTCCATCACCTGGGGACACAGCCCCTTCCCACCCAGGAACTGAGCTGTAGGCACTTAAGGCTCTTTTGGGAATCTGTTAGCTAACATTTAGGCTCCTACCCTCAGCACTACGCCTGGGGCCCTGGTTTGGACTTAATGATTTAACCAGTCTTGGGGCGCTTTGATCATCGGGAGCCTCTCCCATTTCCACTGGGATCAAAGGCAGCTGACTGATAGCTCTGTGTTTGAGTGCACGCGCGTGCCGGTAGCCTTGCTTTCCTAGATGTGGCTGGGAGAAAACTGAATGCAGCGCTCCATCAGGAATGAAACTCTTCCTATTAAAAGGAAGCGTTACGATTTCCATTAGAATTCCATTTGAATTTAATGAATCTCTGCAAACATGAGCTCCCCTGGAAGAGTGAATTCAAAATGATGTGTTCAGTGTTCGCCAGTTACCTGTCCCTTGACGTAGGGACTTGGATCGTTTTTTGTGTTGAATGCAAGGAAAGAAACATCCAATGAAGACATCTCAGATTTCAGTAGGGAGCAGCACGCTCGGTCTTTGCTGGGAAGCATGCTAGCAACTGGGAGGGGAACCCCAGTTCAGGTCGTATTTGTAAAGCCCAGTGTTCTTGCATGTGAATATTCTCATTAATGCTTTGTAACCCAAATGGCCTTAATTTCTCATTAAACCTTTTTGAGCTACTTTAGCAAGGCTTGCCTAGAGCCAGCATTAGCTTCGGGATTTTAAAGGGTCTGTGTTTCTCAAAGTGCCTCTAAACACTGCATTAAGCTGGGGAGGTGAGAGGACCTGACAGAGCTTAAACCGCTGTGCCAACAGCCCAGCAAAGTTATTGCACCTTGGAAAAAGCTTGACTTTCACAGTAAGAATCTCTTCTATTAGAAGTTTTTCCCATGGTATTCCAAATACCTCTGGTTATTTCTTTTACGTCAGGTGCAAATTCGTGAGGCTCAGCCTTTAAAGTCACGTTTACGGGAGATGTTTCTGTGATCGAAACTGGATTTATTCGTGGAATCAGAATCAACCAGGCTGGAAAAGCCCTTTAAGCTCACCCAGTCCAACCGTTCCCCAGCGCTGCCAAGGCCACCACTAACCCATGGCACTGAGGCCTCATCTCCACGCTGTGTGAGCACTTGCAGGGACGGGGACTGCAGCCCTTCCCTGGGCAGCCTGTTCCAATGCCTGAGCACCCTCTGGGACAGGAATTGTTCCTCAGCTCCACCTAAACCTGCCCTGGGGCAGCTGGAGGCCGTTTCCTCTTGTCCCATCCCTTGTTCCTTGGGAGCAGAGCCCAGCCCCTCCTGGCTCCATCCTCCTGGCAGGCACTTGTAGGGAGCCATCAGGTCCCCCCTGAGCCTTCTCTTCCCCAGCCTGAACCCCCCAGGTCCCTCAGCCCTTCCCCATCACACTTGTGCTCCAGGCCCTGCACCAGCTCCGTTGCCCTTCTCTGGCCCCTCTCCAGCACCTCAATGTCTCTCCTGCAGCGAGGGGCTCACAGCTGAACACAGGATTTGAGGTGCAGCCTCCAGTGCCCAGTGCAGGGGCACAGTCACTGCCCTGGCCCTGCTGCCACACTGCTGCTGTTGCCCTTCTTGGCTGCCTGGGCACAAGGTGGCTCATATTGAGCTCCATCAATGGGCACCCCCAGCTCCTTTTCCATGGGCAGCCTTCCAGCCACTCTTCCCCAAGCCTGTCATGTAGGACGCAGTCTTGCAAAGGCTTAGAGGTGTGCTTTATTTCTGCCCTCTGTAGCTCCATCCAAGTCAGTGAGAGCTCAAACTGACAAAACGGGAGTCTTAAGAGCTCACCCAGAAGCGTAAATTTGTAGAACCGGGCCTGAGATCTTTTTATGGTGCAGCAGAGAAGAAGTTTGAAGTCAGGGGCCACAAGAAGAAAACACAGGATTAAAAAGGACTAAATGGAAGTAGCCCAGCTCCAGCTGTAGAGGGAATTCCCCTCTGGTTCTCACCCTGTGTCCTGCCACGCTTTCCGTTTCAATCAGATCTCTTTTGTGGTGACAGTCCTTGGGATAATTTGGGTAACAACATGAGTGGAAACTTGGCTGTTTATCCTCAAAGCTGTTCAGGCTCATGCTGAGCATTGCTTTCACAGCTGATGATGAAGAACTTTTTATCCACTGAAGGGTCACTTTCATTGTATACACGTCCACAAATGGGCACCCTCAGTTGAGGTCGAGAACCTCAGGCGACGGCTGTTGTTGGGATGTGAGATGGAAGACTTTAGTGGTGCTCTTTTAACGTTTCCTCTGTTGGCTCTTCTGCTGTCCAGCTCTACACAGTATGGTTAACCCTTGAATGCTCAGAAATGTAGAGAGGCGTTGGCATTTCAGGCATCAAATTTGTGCCCTGAAACAAAACACACACAGCTCAGGAGCTGATTTGATTTACAGGAAGCTTGCCGTTACAAACAAATCCACATTTCACCTGGTTCTGGACAAGACGTTGCAAGAGCAATAGCTAAGGAGAGAGGAACAAAAATCATGGCTTCCTCCAAGGAAGAAATGGAAGCAAGTGTTGAAGGCAGCCCCTGCACAGAACTCCATTCAAACAGGTGCTTTACTTGCACTTCAAGATTTAAATATGGTTAAAATTGCGTGCATGGGGAAGTAGGAGCAGTGTATTGAGGCCTGGAGGAATAAAAGCCCTTTAGAGCGATTCTTCCCTGGTTATAAATGCTCCTCTTAGTGTTTTTCTGAAGTTCTTAGAGTAAAATCTTGGTAATGTAAATGTCATTAAAAGAAAAGCTGTGTTTTCCCAGGGCATGATTGCCAGCTCTCCTGTGATTGTTCTCTAGATTCCCACTTCAAGAAAACTAACAAAATGGTTATTGGATTGAAAAGTTATGCTTTGTAAGTAAATGTCACTTTTAAATACCTCAGCTATTATGTTTGTGTTTGCATTACTGTAGGGATTTAAATGGTACCATTTACGTATTTAATCCAATTCTCAAATGTTCACTTAGCGAGCTAAAATTAAGATCAGTTGTGTAAGTGGAACAGCTTGCTGGCTGTGGAGAAGCTGATTGAAGCTGCTGGACGGGGGACTAAAAGGCAGACACACCAGGTTATGCTTGGCTTGTGAAAGCAGCCTGTTTAATAGCATGTAAGTTTTGGGTTGAAATCAGAATGGAGTCTGTGGAAATATGGGACAGGCTGGCAGCATCGTTGCCAGGGAAAGGCTAAGGACAGGTACTCGGGTCAGGTGTGTCTGTGTGTGTCTTCAGGTAATTCTTACTATGCATAGCATTCTCTCAGTATTTGTCTGTATTTATATCTCCCAGATGTTGTGAGATATTTAATGTGCACAGAGTTCTCTTCCCCATTCTCTTCTCTCCATCTAATATGCGCAACTTTTTCTTCTGACGACGTGAGGTCTAGCCAGCCTAGGAGTGGTTGGCAAAGCCTGGCCTAAGGTGTTCCCGAGTTCCTCTCCACAGCCTGCCTAGAAATGTCTGTTCTTTCACCTCTGGAGTTCTGGTAGGAATTGACTGTAGATCCCGTAAGTCGATGCTTTATCTTTAGATACTCTCAGCCTGCATTTTCTGATGCTAAGCATCTTCCGTAGGTCTGATCTTCCTGTCTGTAATTTCTGCGGCTTGTAAGGGGCACCAGTGTTACCCATCCCTCCCAAATAACCTGGAGGGATGTGACCAATGATCATCCTCAAGTCTACTTGCCTTAATACCCTTTTCTCTTTAAAAACCACTTTATTGCTTTCCTTCATTTATCCATCTTTGGGCCATTGCCTGCCTTTCCTGCACATCGATGGTACATGTGTAATCTGCTTGTGAGCTGTTAAATTCTGCTAGGAGGGTGTCCCTTTGAGTTGTGGTAGTCTGCCATGAGGAGCCGTGATGACTTTTATGTCCTCGTAGTCCCTGAAATGGGCGTTTTGAGCTTCTCTGTGGATTTTCTGTGATTAGAGATGGGAATAGTCTTAACTGCTGCGTGGAAGCTTAACATGAGATATTTATGTAATGCTGTGCTGCATGTGGTGCAGCAGATCCGTGTGTTCTCCAGCAACCTCTCTGTTTGTGTAAACCCTGAGTTTGCAGTCAGGGTACAGAGGGACTGGGGCATAGCTTGCAGGTAGATGGTAGTGTCAAGAAGAAGGAAAAACGTTGGGAAGATTCTGATGGTCAGATGGAGAAAGCAAAACGCATTTCTGTAACAACAAGGGCTCTTGTGGTGGTTCTTTTGCAGGCCAGCTTGGATTCTGTCAGAGCACAAAGTGCCAGGCGTGGAGGCAGGTTGTGTCCCTGGCTGCACGCTGAGCTGCCTGTTACTTATCCACAGGACTGCCCATGCAAGCGTGTGTGCACGCGTGGATATGGGGGAGGTAGGAAGTGGATCACAAGGTGGATAGTGAGGCAAGAAGTAGGTTTGCTCCTGATGTGTTCTGTGATGTGGTAATGGGGTTTTCCCACTTTTTTCCTGCACAAACCCCACAGGCGCATGCAGAACTGCTCTTCACCCTGGCTGAGAGAAGTCATTCAACATCCATCAGGCCTTGATAGCTACTGAAATGGTGGGAATGCACTAACCAGGGAGGGCAGAGCATGCTGCCTGAGGGCAGTTAGTGCCCTTGTGTCAAGAAGGCACGATTGTGTCAGTTTGTCTTTATATCTATGTGCTGAGAAAAGAGTAGACCTGAGGAGAACATAGGGAGGAGAGGGGGAAGAAAGGCACAACAGAAATGAAAACTATTGATCTTAATTTCTGTTTATTTTCATATGCCTAGTAAAAAGCACACTGGTACCGAAAATGGCTATAAACGTAATCGCATGCTCCCTGTAGCAGGCTGAAGTGCTGTGTTGATGTTAGGCTTATAGAGAAATGGGACAATTTGAGAGTTGGTTTTTTTTTAATGACTCTTCTGTTTAGGTTTTAGTCACTCTCATCAGTTTGTTTTCCCGTCATTGAATTTTCTTACTTCCTAACATGAGGAATAAAGCACTCAGATTAATTTCCCCTTTAAATTTTTAAGCTGGTATTTATCTCTGAATGTAAAACCTGATAACCAGAAATAGAAATCTCATTGCAAAAAGATTTCCTTTCATTATCTTAGCAAGCAGAAATAGTCTCAAATACGAGTACAGTGCGTGATGCCAGAGGAATGACAGCTCAGGAGGACCATCGCCACCAGTTCACCTAGACTTCATCTCCTTGCTGGTACCCAGCAGCTGGGTGGTGACTCTGTTGCCTGATGATTTCCAGGTGTTAACAGAAATATGTGACTGGCTGGCGAGTGGCCATGCCTTACTTGGAAAATACCAGGAGTGGCTGTAGCTCTCCAGGCAGGAAGAAGTGACCCCAAAACCAATGTCAGCTTTCAGAATGACATTGCTTCTGGTAATCTTACTGAACGAGCACTGGTGTCTGGACACTTACAAGCATCAGTTAGAGACTAAGGTTCTGAATCCTGGATTTAGTTTAAATACAGAATATAATTGCGTGCAGGGTGCTTCATATAGGATTGCAGGGGGTGGGCTGGTACATGAGCTCTGAAGGTCCTTAGGCAGGCATAGAACCCCAGACTGGTTTGGGTTAGAAGGGACCTTAAAGCTCATCCAGTTCCAGCCCCCTGCCACGGGCAGGGACCCCTTCCACTAGAGCAGCTTGCTCCAAGCCCCTGTGTCCGACCTGGCCTTGAGCACTGCCAGGGATGGGGCAGCCACAGCTTCTCTGGGCACCCTGTGCCAGCGCCTCAGCACCCTCACATTAAGACTACATGTAATTTCTGTGTGTATAGGAGTTAACTTACAACTACTGCAGTTGAAAGACCTGAACATTTGTCTTTCGCACTTGAGAATGGTTTATGATAGGTATTTGCCTAATACGGAGTTCCTGTGACTACAAAATTGTCTCTTCACCAAATGGTACGTGCACATACTTTGTAAAGCAGTCTACAGCTTTGGAGAAACTAGGGCAGGTAAACGGAGAATGTCAGGTAATTGTTCAGATTCTCTCTTTATGCCACAAAATAGCAGATCTGTTCTGTAGCTGTCGTTCTTCCCAGATTTATGTGAAATCCCCAAATAATGCCACTGATCTGTTGTTTCCCCTACAGGTACATCTATGTTCCAATGGGAGGATCTCAGTCCAGTCTGCTGGGAACACTCTTCTCCACAGCCCTCACTTTTGCCTTTGTCAGCTACTGGCACGGAGGGCAGAGCTACCTGTGGTACTGGGGAGCACTGAACTGGCTTGGAGTAATTGTGGAAAGTGGCATCAGGAAGATACTTTCTATTTCACCTATTCAAGATTTAATTGTAAGTTGAATCTTTCTTCATTTCATAGAATCGTAGAATGGTTAGGGTTGGAAAGGACCTTAGGATCATCTCGTTCCAACCCCCTGCCGTGTTCTTGTTTCCGTGCTCCTCTGAAGTTTCTGGCTGCTAGTTTGATTCCGTCTAGATTAGAAGTTGCAGATAACAGCTAAGAGTTAGCATTCCCTTGCCCACCCTCAGTGTTTAAGGAAAGCCATGTAACTAGAATTCTGCAAAGTACCAGCAAATAAAATGCTGGAATACGGTCTTAAAAGCTTCCTCTGCAGTCCTGCTGTAAGAAGCTGCTTGTCACATTGCCTGAACAGAAGCCAGTTTTAACATTTGTATTTGGATTTCACTCAGGATGCCCTTAAAATAGTCATCTTCACTAAAATTAGGAGTATGTATTTCTAACCATGTGTTTCCTGGACAAATACATATGGAGCAGCTGCTTGCATCTGGGAACAAGCTTACACTGGGAAATCTTACGCCACTCAAGAGCCAAGTAATGAAAATATTATTTTGCTTTAAAGGCCTCTGATATTTATAATTTTGACCTTCATGATGTCACTTCCAAAGGACAAAACTGTCCTTGAAGCCCAGGCATGTGCAAAACACAGTGTTTTTAATCTTGAGGGTCCTTTTAGTCTGCAGGTTTGCTCACCCTTAAATCCCAGATCTTCTAATGACTTTGTAAGGATAAGTAATTCCTGTGTCTTGCTTCCTTAGTAGTGATAAGTGCACATAATTTGTTTTCCTATATAATGTGATGGTGGTGGTGGTGACTCACTCTGCAGCCTGATAAAGTCCTGATGCTCAAGTAATTCTGCTTGTTGTCCCTCCTGCCCATCTCAGTTTTCACTGTTGTGGCATCCCATGTGTGGCAACTGATAGAGCAAAGTCATTTAGTTGCTAATAACAGCCAGTGCTAGCTTGTGTCATCCAACTGGCCATCACTATGAATTCAGCGACAGTCTGGAAGCAGCTTTTTTCCTTCCTAGAGAATGAGTTTATCAGACCCATTAATCCTCCCTCTAGGGTGAAAGGGAGCTTCAGCTGCATACATTTGCCTCTGGTCTGGAAGACAGCATAGTTTTTCAGGCCTGCAGCTGTGAGGAAATCCGAGTGTTGAGGCTCTTTGTATTTGATGTCACTGTATCAGAAATTTTAAAAGAACTCTTGATTAAGTGCTTAAATTCCATAGAAATGGGAAGGATGTTGCATTATGAGGGGGAGGTTAGATGTGTTGGATTAATTTCTAAAGCATAGTTGTAATTATATGCTGGCAGTAGGGCTCTTTCTTGTGTAAATGAATTCCCTAACAATGAACCAAATGCCTTTTACCCTTCCCCTTTGTTTTCATCCAGTGTTAAGGGCCTATCCCACGTCTTCCATGTCTCCTTCTTTCCTGTTTCTCTTTGGAAACATGGCTGCAGGCCTTCCTTAGAAGACACGTTCCCATCTTTCCCTGAACTCTTTCTGACACCAGTATTTGTAATATGAATGGTTTGGCATCTGCATTACGCATTAGGCAGATCTTCCTGCATTCAGTTGCGGTTGAATCATGCTTGCTTTGCCTTGTGCCTTGAAGGTTTCTCTCCAGCAACATGAGCTCCAGTCTTTGCATACTTTCTCCTCACACTTAGAACAAATACCCATTGACTTCTTGAGCGCTGAGACTGGGGAGCAGACGAGCGGTTGGACTTTGACCCTTCCCTGTCAAGAGGTGATGTGGCATTCGCATTTTATCTCTTGGCCAGGTGAAATCCTTTGCATTCTTGTGCTTCGCTCCCTTGCTCTGTTTGCTCTTGCAGGCTGTTTTTAAAAAGGAAAGTTCACTTTTGTCCTCAGAATAGCAGATGAGTTTCTGAAGAACACACAAAGCCCAGGTTTCTGCTTCTTTTAACCCCTTCTGTTCCCCAGACCTCCTCATCTATGGGTGTTCATGTTGAGTTCCATAATTGAGTTGAGCAGCAGATGTTTAATCAGTAAAATCTAGTTAAGAAAAGCTCAAAGAGTAAGTTGTATTTTAATCTTGCTGGGTTTAAAATGGAGTTGATCCCAAAGGATGACAATAATTGTATCAAAACTGCTTCCCCTTTTTCCCCCACTATATTGGGTTAATTCTCTAGCCACAGGAAGATACAGAAATCTAAAGGAAGCACATTTGAGTCTAGTCCTTCACTGAATCCTTGTGCTGACTAAGAATATATATAAAAAGAATTGGACCCTATATTGCTGCAGATTTTCTGGTAGTTTAAATCTCGGCACTCGAAACCCAGCGCAACACAGGTAGCTAACACTCGTGTAGCAGTCCGGCAGGTTTTAAATGTCATCTCAGGCATGTTGAGCCAGAGTGAACAACGTGGCATGAGTAATATTTACTGAAAACGCTAAATATCCTGACCCAGAAGGTTGGAGCTGAAACTTCACTTGCGCTGGCTGCAAACCAGGGCTGGCTTCCTGATTTCAGCTCGTGTTCCTTCTTGTGTACTTTTCAGCTTAGGCTGCTGTGAGCTTCTGTGTTTCAGTGAGTTGTGTATCTTCTTTCCCCTAAAGATTACTTGTTAGCTATCAGTAAATTAGATCTGAATTACCATCTTTTCATTAAAACATTGTCTATAAAGCAGCAATAAATGCTGAGCATCATAAGCCAAGGCATATCTGGGAGCTTTATAGCAAACTGGAGAAGTTTAGTTTGGTTTTATCAGTTCTTTTGTTTTACTTTTTCAGAAGCTATTTAGACCTGTATTGAGCAGAGAAGTGCTTTGTTTCACTGCTTCTGTGTTTCTTAGAGATGCACAGTAGTAACTGGTTCAAAATCAGTGTCAGAATTTTATTGAGTTTTAATAGATAATATGTCAGAATTCAAAAAGGAAATGCTAATGGCCATCATCCAGTGATTTAAATTCCTTCTCCTTTTTCCTTAAGGAAAGCAAGCTACAGATCTATACAAGAAACTAGGTGTCAGTATAAAAATAGATCTAGAATGATTTAAACCTTAGAAGAGGTGACAACAACATTGAATCAATGGATTTGTAAACCAGAAGTCTTTGGGAATCGTTCTAAAGAAGGTGGAGCAAAGGAGTTGAAGTTGGCAGGTTGTTATGATCAGTGTTTGAGTTGAAACACCAACATGGATCTTCTTAGTTCTTTTGGAAAGTGAAAACACACCATTCAATCCAGCCAGAATTTTTAAGTTAAGACATAAAGATCTCCCTTCTAAGAATAATGCTATGAGGAATTTCTAGTCTCCAAGTCTTATTTCTAGCTTTATTTAGTAGGAAACTAAATACACCAGAAACGATTCAATTTTTGAAGCCAACTAATTTTAAGCATGGCTTATTTTCCAGTCATTTGAGCTATCCTTGTGAGTGCTTTGGGTTTTTAAAGTATAAAATGCTTTGATTTCTCCATTTCCACGCCTGGCTGTAGCGAGGTGCTCTAATGAAGTCCATTTCAGTGCACTCCAGTTGCATTCCCACCCCATGTTTTGTATGATGCCCGTGCTTTTGGTTACTGTTAGATTGCTTTTTTCCCCTCCAGAAGCATGAATCCGTGTATTTGTCTCTGTAGTTAAATACCACCGTTGCTTTGGGTACCAGAGATGTGTTCAGTGACCACAGGCATCCTCAGCTTTGCAGAGAACAGAATTGTAGATGGCTTTTAAAAAGTTGGGTGTGGTGAGGGGGTTTTGTCTGGTTTTTCCTTGATTTGATTTGATTTGCCCTGTTTCCTCTGCTAGGTGCATTAAAATGCCTACAGTTAATTCCGAATAAGTTATGCATTATGCAGTGATCCTGCAGCCAGCTGGTGCGGAGCATGGCAAAGCACTGACTGGAGAGCCTGACCTCTGGGTTGTGGTCCCACAGGGAATTAAGCTGGCCTAACAGCTCCCTGCTCCTGCAGGGGAAGAGGTTCCATCTCTTTCCTCCCTCCTTTGCAGTCTCACCGCTTTCTCCTCTGCAGATTTCCCTGCTGGAATCTTCATGGAGCTGACCTAGCTCTTTACCCCAGCAGAAAGCTTTATGTCCTCTGGTTATTTTATTGGAAGGTGATGTGCCTCATGGAGAGGAATCTGAGCAGCACCCCAGGCAATACAGTCTATGAGACAAAAGCTGAGGGAAGAAGATGGAAAAGGAGGAGCTCAGCTACCTGTAACCTCCCCCTTGCTGATGTGCATAAGCAGTCCAGGGTAGTAGCTTGAGCCTCCGTATTTGAAGTCGGTGGGACAGAGAAACCAAGTAGGTTCTGCTGCAGTACCTATGTTGGGGCCCAAATTCAGCCTAGCCAAGGTAAAGGCTGTTTGAATTTCACATTGACCAAATGTGGAACCATCTCCTTTAATGACAGAATTTCTCTTAGCAAGTAGAACTCGCTCTGAACTGTAAAGCTTCCTCCTGCAGCTGACTGAGGCAAGAAGGGGCCACATATTAGGAACCTGTTCAAGGGAATTATGTTTGTTGACCACCTTGATCTTTAATAAGATCTCTGTAATAACAACAGACCCTTCTCAGCTGTTCTTCAGTACAGACTAGGCTTTGGTCTCTGTTTTGCTTCATTTGGTGAGAAGAGTATTTGTATTACTGGTTTACTGCTGTTAAGCCTGTCTGGCCTTGCCTTTTTTACCAATAGTTTTATGTAATTCATGCATGGTTTTAGGTGCAACACGGTGATTATATTTAGTGGCAAGCATTGCCAGTGATATTCATAACATTTTATGTGCTTGCTGTAGACTTCTGCTGGGTTTGTCATTTCCCTCTCCGAGAGTCTGTAAGAATGGAAAGGGAGGTGGTTGAGCAAAGTCCCCTCATCAGACTCATTTTCTAGTGCAGAATTGGCTTTTGAGATATAAGTGTCGCCCGTAATGTCAAACCCAGACCAGGGGATGAGGCTTGTCCCCCACCCCAGCCTTGAGTTCAGCCATATCATTGCTCTAACCAGAAATCCCTCCTATCCAAAGGAGATACCCTCTGTCTCAAAACCAATGGAAACTGCTTTCCCTGGATGTGAGCATTAGCCAGAGCAGGCTTGTGCCAGCTGTCTTTGTGTGTGGTACCTGGAAGCAGCAAGCTGAGTGATCAAGGTGCTGTTTTGTACCGAGCTGTTGAATGACCATAAAGGTGAATATGGGCTGGCTGATGCATCCAGGGATTTTTCCCCTAGATGCTAAAAGTCGTTTTAGCTTTGCCAGCAATAATTCTGACTCAGGCAATAGATGTCAGCATTTAATGGAAATACAAGTTAAAAGTGCTGAGGAGTGGTTGCACTCTGGTCTTCCTGCTGTGCCGTATGCTACAGAAACTTACCACGGGGAAAGCAAGTCTGTGTTTGCTGAGAGTCTCCATAGGGATTGTTCCTGTGTAGTATTTATTTGTTCACAGTTTCCCCGTGGCAGTGTGGGAGGAGCACGGGGGCAGAATCACCATGCAGCACCAGCGATTGGTGAACTTACATCCTTTCCCAATTGGATTGCAGTTTAAAAGGTAAACCCGTTAAAAATGTGGATGAAGGAACCGAGAGAGCCAGAGTGGGAACAAAACCAAGGACGTCAAGGACGAGTGTGTGGCACTCTCAACCTGTCCTCCTTGGTGAGAGCTGTGTATAGGAGCATGTACATTGCCATCACTTGGTTAAATTCCCTGCTTTAAACAGAAACCACGAAGGAGGATGGTGCCTTTCCATGCTGTTCATTTTGTACTGTTCACAAGCTGTCACTTCTTAAAACAAAAATATGTTTGGGCAGGTTCTTTGAGGGTGAGGAGCGAGGTGGAGGAGCAAGTACAGAAATTTCCTTCAGTGTATGTCAAACTGTCACACATGCATCTCCAAGTGTAGTGCATACATACGAGCTGGTAGGAGGCTGTCTTCAAACAGAAGGGGGGGTTGGCTCTTGCTGAGAGATGCTATAAATGCAGATCTTCTGGAAGATCTAAAAATGAACTGGTGCTAGTGCAAGACAGCATTTTGTCGAGTGAATGTTTAGTAAGGCATCAATACAGAAGATGAGTAGCTTCTCAAAGACTATATATGGCATTTATTCCTAAATTCAGAAACAAGTTCTATTTGTGAGACTAGGTCTTAACTGACAGCTGCTTGATTTTAAATACATGGTCCTCTTCTTCTGGGAGCGATGCAGGCAATTACAGGTCATTTGCATCGTCCTGTCCCTTGGAAAATGTTGCCGGTTCCCACCTTCGTGTGTAAACCTTCCAGGAGCTCATTTTTGCCTTTGCTTTGGAAAGGGAAGTCTGTGCCTTGGAAAGAAACAGGAGGTGACCTCCGGTCAGTTTGGAGAGAAGGGAGGGAACGACTGCAAGCAAAATGAAAAGCCAGAACAATAAAGCAAAGTAAAGGGGACTGGCTCTGGCTTAGAGCTAGAGGAAGGAGGAGCAAACAGGAATGATTGCCGTGAATACTGAAGGGTACAGGATCTGTTGGTGGGAAATGGTATTTATTCTTCCATTCGGTGTGGCAGTTGTTGATGGCTAAGATCTGGTAGCACATCTTGTTCACTTTCTGCTTGCAGCCTGTTCCTTATCTTGTTACCGGTATAGCGCTGGGGATTCCACAGTTTCTTTTGGATTCTCTCATAAATGGCTGTTTTGTCTGTGTGTTCAACCAGAAATCTTTATTTTTGTTGCTTTTCTGTGGTGTGGTACAGTCGCTACTCATATCCTACTCACCGTCTGTCCCTCAGCTTCAGAGTGCGGGAGGAGGCTTTATATTGCCATGCCAGCCCCTCATCAGCTGGGTTCCCCTTGCTCCTGCTGCTTTTTGAGCCCAGCTTGCCCAGCGTTACTGAGCACGTGCACTCCCTCCCTTTGTTTCTGCGGTCTCCCAAACACGCTTTTGTGGCTATTACCCGCTGACAATGTGTATTAACAACGGTTTGTGGAAGTTTCCCCTCTGCTTGGATCCAACCCATCTTCCCTTTACTGCTCACTTTGGAATTTGAAGACACTGACGTTCTGTTTGGCAGAGCTCTGTCACAATTTCCAGCCTTTCCTCCCTCCATCCCATCTGCTCCCCCAGCTGCTCAGTCACACCCTGCCCTCCACTTTGAGTGCTCCTAACTGCAGCTAGAGAAAATAGCCAGGAACTGTTAGTCAGGATGTGTTGCTTCCCTTCCCACCACCCCATCTGCTCCTCGCTCGCTTTCAGCTTCTCACCCGTGCTCCTGCCTTTGTGCTGCATTGCGGCTGACCCACATTCCAGGGATGCTTGAGGTGTTCGCTCTCGTGTGATGGGGTGATCGCCAGGGTTGGGGATAGACACCGAAGAGTTGGCCTGTCATTTATCTAGCAGCAGTTTCTAAAAGAAAGCAGCCCTTAGAAGTGCTTTCTTAACTTCTGATGCTTAGAAGTTAACATTGGCTGGTTGGTTTCTATTGCTTCTGCAGAGAGAGAAACAAATTTGGGCTGTACTCTTCAGCTGTGATGCAGTGGAGGTGAAGAACAGAGTTCACATCCTTAAAGAGCACTGGGAAAACCAACACCAGCAAGGGATTTAAGCTTTTTTCCAAGCACTTACCTGATAGGCATAATGGCACCAACAGTGCCTGTACTTGCAGTAACTTTACCCACAAGCATTTTACCCACTGTCCCCCCCCTCCACCAAACCCTATAGAACAGAGCATTGCAAAGAACATTGAATTTAGGTTTTGTGACGTGAAGGTGAGTCGGCATTACATCAGCTTTTAAGCATTGCTGCTCTAGTAAAAACCTTCAGGAAACTGAAAGGCTGGAGCTTTAATAACTGTTGGAAGTACACTTACTCCCCTCGTACACTAGGCAGTGAAAGATAATGCAGGACTAGGGGTTATAGTCGTAGTAGTGAATTTGCTTGCTTTCTTCAACCCAAAAAAGAGCGCGGTTTATGTATCTTATTTTAAAGTTACCGTGGCTAAGTTTGCTGGTAGGTTTAGGAGGAAGAGGATGAACTCTGTAGGGCAGTGTATTTAAAAAAGACAACTCTTCTAAAAACTGAGCTAGTTTATTCTGACCCTTTAAAAACCAAAGGCAGATGAGCCTCGGGATAATGTAATTTGTAGTGTTGCAGTTTGCAGCGTCAAGCACATTTCATGTCACTCTGGCCATAGTATCTGACACTCTTATTCCACAGTTCATGCACTCCCATAAGAAATACTCAACTGCTTCTCCAGTTTTACCACACCCCCTTATTTTTGCTGCGTGCTTGGATTATCCCGTCTCTGGAAGCGTAGTTCAAGAAAAACTCAACGTGTTGAGTCCCTGTTTTACTCCATGAAGACGGCTGCTTTTTGACTTGCAGCCAATTTAATTCTCTTATATGGGACTTGATAAAGTGCTTTTAGTAAGCAAGTTTGAGAATGGCGCTGATTTTATGTAGAAGTTTTCTCTCACCTGTCCCAGGTTGATCTTGAAGGTCTTTTCCACCTGGTTGAATCTATGGTTCTCTGCCAAGTCACCATGGTGTCACTGCTGTCGATAGACAACTTGGCAGAATGGCCACTGTGGGAAGATGTAGGAGTGGGTCCTCGGGAAAACACTGGGGAATATAGTTCTGTAGGACTGCCTGGTTTTGACTACTGTGCAGTTTGGTCTTGGGTATCTCCTCAACTTCCACATGGGAGGGTGGATGACTTACTGAGGTCAGGATTCCCCAAAGTCTTTTCTGTGGTGCTGGCTAGCTAGGAGATGTAAATGCAATTAGGAAAACATTTCTGGTCCCTTGACTTCATCTCTCATGCCATTCAGTAATGTCATTTAGACTGCCCTGTAAATCAGTGGAAATGGGATATATTGCTGATTAGCTCTAACTCCCCTTAGGAAGAAGCTCTTTTAAGAGACGCCCTGCTGTCTGAAGCCCCTTCTCCTGCCATGCTTTCTTGTTTCACGCTCATAGTGGTTTAATGGTCTTGCAAAGCTAATGAAATGAGTCTTTCCTCTCACATCCTCTCCGACTTCAAAATTCCACCCCGTCCTCTAGCTTGACTCTTAATTCTAACCTAAATGATCTGTTCTGGCACATGCTCTCCTTCATAAGCTATCTTTTCTACAAAAACAGCCACTACACAAGCTTCCTGTGTCTGGCTTGGCTTGAGCTCGGAAGCTGAATGTGACATGCAAGTGTCGCTGGAAACGGATTTAGGGATGGGTATGTTTGGACCATGCAAATCCTTTTCAAGCTTAGTTTCGTCCACCCCTCTCAACCACGTACACAGGTTTACTTTCCAAGGTACCCCACTACATGATAGTATCATTTATTTTTGTAGGATGACTGAGGAGGCCCAGTTCAGAGAGCTCTGATGGCAGCCAATTGTGCTAGACCCAGCTGTGTGCAGAGAGAGGGTTTTCCCAACATCCCACTATAATGTCTTTGTCCTTTTAGAGCAGGAATTGGATTGGAATAATATCCCCAACTCCATTCAGTCCCAGGAAAGGTAGCCTGAGCCAGCCTGTGTAAATCACCTCCCACGTCATGCTGCATACCTTTGGACAGAGGGTCTTGACAGTGGCTTTTGTGTAGTTTAAGTGTTACAGGCCGTTTGTTTCGGTGTGTGTGGAGGTGGGGGTGTCCCTGAAAGTAAAGCATGACGAAGAGTTGATGTGGGATTGCAAGTTAAGGTGGAGCACGGAGGAAGGATGCAAATACAAGGGCTTCAGCCAGCAGCCGTGGCTTCGTTGTCATTTTAACACAAGGTGCTCTTTTGCCACCCAGTCTTCTGGCTGTGTTTCCAACAGGAAAAGAAGCAGCAGTAAAATCCAGAGAATCCTCACAAATCTGTGGCAACTGCTTCTACCGTTGGAATGGAGCATTGTTAAATCATTGTTAAGTCATTAAATAGCATAATGAACAGTTGGGGGGGGGGGGTGTGCGTTGAATTTTGTCTGCTTTGATGAAGCCAGCTTGCTGTATACTCTGAAAAATCCATATGTGGGGAGCTGTTTAAATCACAAATGTTGTTCTGGGTTATCTAGAGTAGCCTTATTCATTTTCCGTGGGTAAATTAATGCTTTCAGAGTATTAATGTGAGCACAAGAGCTGCTCAGGTGCATTCAGAGTTAGCTTGTTGTAGATGACATGAGATGTTTCAAGCATGTTGTCTTCTTTTACCTTCTTTGCAGCTGGGTAAAAACTGCATTGACATCAGGGACTCCCAGGAAAATGTGTACTGCTTTTTGGATCAATGCCTAGCAAAGTTAATGGAAATTAACTGCACAAAGCCCAGAAAGGATCCAGTGTTTGTCTAAACTCTTTCTGTCTTAGTCTACTCTCTTAGACTTTATAAATGACTGAAGGCTTTTATGGTCTGTGCCGCAGTTAGCTTGCCTTGTTTGACACAGCATTTTTGTAGAGAGTGATGTATTGGATGTGACAGTTTCATTTGTTCCTTTTAGTGACTGTATTAATTCATTTTTTTTTCAATGGCAGAGCTTTTGTATCTGTTCGTGTTGGTTCAGTCGCACTGGTTCGGGTTGTAAAGCAGGCAGACCTCACAAACTTCCTGGGTCTAATCCGTGCCTTGGTGGGGAATGCAGCCCAGCACCAGCTCTACCTCTTTCTGCAGCATTACCACAAGATTGTTCCCTTCCTCTTACTTAAGTAAAGCCTTAAGTTTCTTAAACTTAAGTTTCTCTGTAGGGTTAGTGGCTTAGTTTGAAAGACAAAGGGAGAGGTATAAGTCCATCCACTGGTAGGCTGTGTGCTACAGATAAGCTACAGCTCAGGCGCAGCTCATCAGCATGCTGTAAGAGGGTAAGTTTGGTGATTGTTAAACAAAAGCTCAAGTTAGCGTGATCGTAACTTCTCTTTGTTTAAACTTGGTTGATCGCATGGGTTTAATAGCAAGATTTCAAACATTCTGTCTGTGTGCATATGCTTGCACGTTCCTAAAAGGCACGTATTTTTCACATATGGGACCACGTATTTATGATTTCAGGAGGAGACAAACTGAAGAGATCCCCTCCCTGTTGTGAACTTAAGGAGAATGCTTTGGAAGTCCTTGGGCAGCTTTGGAGGTGCAAAGGACTAGAAAGGGGAAAACTTGTGTCACTGAGGAACTACTGGTGTCTGTGAATGTTTATAGACTTGGGGTACAGCGTGCAATTCTGGCATCTCCAACATAAGAACATGGAGCTGTTGGAGCAAGTCCAGAGGAGGCCATGAGGATGCTCAGGGGCTGCAGCACCTCCCCTATGGAGACAGGCTGAGAACACTGGGGCTGTTCAGCCTGGAGAAGAGAAGCTGCGTGGAGACCTCAGAGCAGCTTCCAGGGTCTGAAGGGGGCTACAAGGGTGCTGGAGAGGGACTCTTCATCAGGGACTGCAGCCATAGCACAAGGGGTGATGGGTTCAGACTGGAACAGGGCAAGTTCAGGTTAGATCTAAGGCAGAAGCTCTTCCCTGTGAGGGTGCTGAGGCGCCGGCACAGGGTGCCCAGAGAAGCTGTGGCTGCCCCATCCCTGGCAGTGTTCAAGGCCAGGTTGGACACAGGGGCTTGGAGCAAGCTGCTCCAGTGGAAGGGGTCCCTGCCCATGGCAGGGGGTTGGAACTGGATGAGCTTTAAGGTCCCTTCCAACCCAAACCAGGCTGGGGTTCTATGATTCTATAATTATATATATTCTCTTCCCTTATCCTGTCATGCCCTAGTTTTCATCTAGAATTTTCAGAGAGAAATCTCAGTCCCTGTTTTCATATTTTAGTGTTTTCCATAGCATTGTCTGGGGGATTGACTGTTGCTGCATTGCTCACACAGATTGACACAGAACGCTTTTCCTTGGAGCTTGTATCTCCCCATTTTTGTGCTGGCTCACGCTGACTCATACACTAGATGTGGTTCTGATTGGGGCTAACATTCAGTTTAACAGAGATTTGCTTTGCAGTAATTTGTTAGAATGGTGGTTTTATGCTTGTAAGTGTCATTTGTTTGAAGAATTGTCACTTTATGTAATCTAGTAGTTGAAACATTTATTTTGATGCTTACGAAACTAGCAGCTTAATTGTCTGGGGATGTATTTGTAGGTCTGGTTTGAGCCTGTTTGTTGTTTCAGGTGTCTGAGCATGAATCCTAGTCTGGCTGCAGCTATTAAAGATTAATTACTGGTTTGATGCTGCAGTCACACGACTCTTCCCTGCAACATCCCCGTTCATGACATGAAGGCTGAGCAGCTCCTGATGTTTTCCTTAGTTCCCATTCCTTGCCAAACGCTCATTACTTCACTCGAAGCATGCAGTCTTTAGGAGATTCAGGCGCTATGTAATGAGGCTTTCAGCCCGGGACCGTGATGAACAAGGCATTTTACTTCATGCAGTAATGAGGCAATATTTCCTTATGAGGTGCTGTAATGCTTTGGAAATTTGTTCTAACAAGTGAATATTGGAGGAAGCTAAAACCTCCTCATCCTTCTTCCACCATCTTCTTGTAGTCTCTGTGCTGCCCTCACACCTCAGGTGATAATGTGAAATACAACAAAAGCAAACTAGTATATGGTGGAGAGAGACCTCCTTTATTTGCGTCATTAGAACAGCAGCAACCCAAACTTTACAACATGAGCAATAATGTTTGCACTGAAAAGAAGTATTGAATATGAATATATCATATGAAGATAGGCTGAGAAAGTTGGGGCTGTTCAGCCTGGAGAAGAGAAGGCTGTGTGGAGACCTCAGAGCAGCTTCCAGTATCTGAAGGGGGCCTTATAATGGTGCTGGTAGAAGGGACTCTTCATTAGGAAATGTAGTGGTAGGACAAAGGGTAACAGGTTCAAACTGAAACAGGAGAAGTTTAGATTGGATCTAAGGAGGAAATTCTTTCCTGTGAGGGTGCTGAGGCACTGGAATGGGTTGCCCAGGGAGGTTGTGAATGCTCCATCCCTGGCAGTGTTCAAGGCCAGGTTGGACAGAGCCTTGGGTGAGATGGTTTAGTGTGAGGTGTCCCTGCCCATGGCAGGGGGGTTGGAACTGGATGATCTTAAGGTCCTTTCCAACCCTAACCGTTCTGTGATTCTCTGATTGGATTTTGTGTGTATTTGCATCTTCTTGTCTTCTATGTGGAAGCATCTGTTTCCTAAGGCTTACTGTGGTAACCAGTTCTGATCTGTCTCTAGAATCTTTCAGTGACGTCTTACTAATCAACCAAAGCACGAACGACTTCTCAAGTTGTTTTGTACTGGGGTTTTGTGCTGGTTTTGTACTGAAGTGCTTTACTCCATATTGGAACCTAGTGTACAGTATTATCCTCCCCAGAAGCGTGTTGTTATTCTGTACATCCCTCGGCAAAAACTCATCAAGGAGTATGTTTAATAAGAAAAGAATTAAGACATAGAATATGTAGAACTGTGTCCAGTCCTGGGCTCCCTACTACAAGACAGACATGAACGTGGCTGGAGTGAGTCCAGCAAAGGACTGCAAGGGTGGTGAAGGGACTGGAGCATCTGCTGAGGCTGTTGAGCCTGGAGAGGAGAAGGCTCAGGGGGATCTTGTCTGTGTGTATCCATACCCAATTGTAGGGGGGGAGGAAAACAAAGCCAGATTCTTCTCAGTGGTATTTAGTGACGGGACAAAAGGCAACAAACACAAACTGAAGTACAGGAGATTTCATTTAAATGTAAGAAAATCTTTTTTTACTGTGAGGACCATCAAACACAGGTTGCCCAGTGAGATGGTGCAGTCTCCATCGCTGGAGGTGCTCAAAACCCCACCAGACCCAATCCTGAGCCCCCACCTCTAGCTGACCCTGATTAAATGACCTTTCTAGGTAGCCTCCTAGAAGCATCCTTCCAACCTTATTCAGCACCCCATTTATCATGAATCATAGAATCACAGACTGGTTTGGGTTGGAAGGGGCCTTAGAGGTCATCTAGTCAAACCCCCCTGCAACCTTCAACTAGATCAGGTTGCCCAGAACCACATCCAGCCAGGCCTTGAATGAAGTCTTAGCCAAACCTCCATGGCATTGGTGAGAGTTCTGCTAGATATATTAAAAGCTTTGGGATCTGGACCATAAGGATTTGAACTTCTGTATAAAAGCTGTTTGTTATTAACTGCGCTGTCTTCTTCTAACGTTGCTTGGAAAACTGCAGGGGCTGTTCACTTCATCTGTGCCTTTTGTTTCCCCTCAGGAGCGTTCCTTCTCGCCAAGTATTCGCCGTCGACTTCACGCTGGCCTCGCATCTGTTAGCACTTCAATGCTGATTTTATCAAATCTAATATTTCTTGGAGGAAATCACGTTGGAAAAATCTACTGGAACAGGATCTTTATGGAAGGCAAGTTCGGTTTTATGTGCTTTCTAGAGAACAGAACTTTGCTGCTGTTGCCTTGGGTGGGCTGAGCCGGGTTCTTCTGCAGGCTGTGTGACTACAAAGAAACATTGTCTTTCTCCCATCAAGTCTCTAACGAGAGTTACCAGGCTCCTCTGTCAGTGGAATCACTGAAGATTGAATAATAAATGTGTGACAGGTTAGCCAGGTTGGATTTTTTCTCTCTGCTTTGCATTGCATGTACATCAGTGAGAACAGGCAGACTAAAGCAAACCTCATAGCTTCTGTGGAAGCGTAGTGAATGAGCTCTGCAGAACACAGCATAATTGAGCAGTTGAGGTGGGTTTTGTAGCGGGCCTGTCAGGGTAGGGACCTTCTGAGTGTTGAGAACAAGGCCTGAGGACAGGGGACCTTGGATGACAGCGTCAGCCTGTGGTGTTGCTGACTGAGCAGTACGCAGCAGTGTGGGAGCTGACTCAGGAGACAAAGCCAGAGCTCAGTGTAAGCAGGACGAGCTTTCTTACTGCTGCCAGAGGCCCACGTTGTCAAAGAAGCGTCTTGTAGAGGAGTATTTCTTCCTGCTGAGGGAAGTTGTAGTAGGGTTCTGTGCCTGGGAAGAGCCACCACTGTTGATTGCTCCTTCACGCAGCATTTCCTCCTCTTGTTGCTTGCAGTGGTTTAGAGATCAGCGCTGGGGTTTCAGGGTTCTATGTAACGTCTCAAATACTGGAACTCTTTTAAGTTGTGCACAGAAAAGGAGCAATTTATCTTCTGAGCTCAAGCAGAAAAACCCAAAGCATTCAAACAACTCTAAGAAATGTACCTTTTTAGCATAAAATACAGTGAAGCTTTTTGTTGGTATTGGGCAGGCAAGATGGGGTGAAATACTTGCTCGTGTTTGGGTTTTGCTCCTAAGACTCAAAATGTTTGGGTTTTATTTTCTTTAAAAGGCTTGATGTTCCCTTAAATTGTTTCTTCCCAGTTGGAAGAAACTGTTGGCAAATAGTTTCTTGGAACTATTGGAAGCTATTAGTATCTTATTATTATCGGAACTATTTTACTATTACTATATCATTGTTATTGTTACTCTTGCTATTGTATATTATTATTGTATATTATTATTATTAATTATAATATTATTATTGTTGGAACGATTATTATATCGTTATTATTGGAACTAAATGGGAAACTCTTGGCAAATAGTTTCAGTAGAAGAAGCAAAATAGCTGAGAAATAAGTTTGTCTCTTCTTTCCATCGACAACCAAAAAAAGCACTAGTGAGACTGTCCATTTCAGGTTTGTATCTCGATTTTCATCATGCAATTTGTGTATTAGTAATGGAGAAAGTACGCCTTCCTCTTCAGAAGGGTTAGCAGTTGGCAGCATGCTGGGGTTTGCATCTGGTGGACGGTGTTGGAGCAAGCAGAACAGTATTTCATTAAACTAGATCAAGTACTGATTGTTTTTTATTCCTAATGCTTCTTTAGTCTATTGCTCTGCATATAGCTTAAGTACGTGTGGCTGCTTCAGTATGAGGTACCAGGCGTCTAGGATAGGAGTAGCAAATTAGTTCAGTCATTTGCAGCTTTATCTCCATGATGTGTTAACCAAACTTACTACTTTTAGAACATAAAAGCTTTTGCTTAGTGCAGCTCACATTCTGCTGTAGAAATCTCAGTGTTAAGCTTTATATGCATGTATCCTTAGATCACGCAGATGACCGTGAGGGTATTCTATTGCTGCGTGATTCTTATGTACTCATATGTACAACCTGAAATCTGCTAGGATTTTATTGCATCAACACTCCTGCTCCATTGGGATTTTCCTACTCTGGGACAAGTGCTGAGCATTGAAGGCCAGACAAGGACAATACAAGCACTGACAATACAAGGACTATTCAGAACGATGGTGTTCAGTTTAAGGTGAATGTACCTTATCTGCATCTCTGTAGGAGATGTAAGAAAAGTCTACGCATGTATTTGTAGAGTGCAGTGCTAAAAGATAAATCTGTGCCTAGTCTGCACTGTTTTGGTGAAGCCAATTCTTCAGTATATTCAGACCAAAGTAAATACTAGAGTATGCACTCTTGGGTCATTCCTTTGGCAGCCCACCCAATGACAGATGAGATCTAGCTGCTTGTCCTCAGTTTTTGTCCTTAAGCTCATAAAGAATTAAGTGGGAATGTGTTTGACTTCCCTCGAAGAAGGAAGGGTGGTGGCAGTGGGTGACTGCTCTTTGGGGCACAGGGTGTTTGGGAGGGGGTATTTTTGTGCTTCTTCTCTGGTGTGATGCAAGCAATATGAAGTTCCCAGGCACGAAGGTCTTCTGTTTGTGCAATATGATGTTGAAGGGCTTTAATTAGAGCAGATGCTGACCTCCTATCATCAGTGTTATAATGTTAAGTGCATTACTAAGATGTGCTAGATACCCATCTAGTTACTTTGAGTCAATGATTGTTAGCTTTGGGTTGAGAAGAGAGAAGTTACTTGGTGAATTTCAGGTTAAAATGTTAATATCCTTGTTGTATTTATAACCTTTTGGATCTGTTTGAAATTCAGTTTAGTTTAGGAAACCTGAGCAGGGTTTTGCACCACCCTGAACCAAATCTAGAGAGTAGACATTTGCATGTGGAGAGCACGTCTGCATTCTCAGCAGCCTGGGCAGCAGGACTTGAGCTGCGTGGACCGAGGAGGCACAGGGCTCTGGAGCAATAGTGTGACATAAACATCCCTGTAAGGTAAAGAACAGAACACTGAGGAAACAAAGCTGTCCACCTGCACATCAGCTGCAAAGAGTAGTCGGTTCCTTTGTTAAATCCCACAGATTTCTGTCACAAAGATAGAGGTTATACTTGGAGGAAGAAAGTGGGAGAAGGGGTGTGCATTACCCAGTTTGTAAATAGAATTGGCATTTGTAGAGCACTACAAAATTAGTCAAGAACATACATGCTAAACTCGAGGAGTAAAATGCACCTTGGAGCAGAAGTCAGATCTCCAGGGTTAGGTATAACTTCAGGTGTTGTGCATGGCTTTTTCCAAGTCTGGCAAGTAAGTAAATCACAGATTATTAGTATTTTAAAGCCATAAATGCCTAATGTGTAGCACTTTATAGTCAGAAATGGAGTTCTGTTTTATAATACCTAAAACAGTGCTTGGAGAGCAGCTTCCCATTAGCACGGGTGTGACAGTGGTGCAAATCTAACATGGCTAACTCTTCAAAGGAAGCTTTATTGAAGCTGGAGATGTACAAAACGCACTCTTAGTTTTGCTTTTTGGCTGCTGAAGAGGATCTACTGTGTTCTTCTGCAAAGACTGAGTATTAGGAAAGACCTGGACAGTTGTCTAAGCATGGGGAGGAGAGGACATGGGGATGAAAGCAGTTAAACACTAGGGGTTAGACTGAGGAGGGGTTCTCTTTGGAAAGGTGCTCTCCTGGGACCGGTGTTGTGCACTGCTTTTGGTTAAGAGACTGAATTATCTTAGCGAGCATGGCCAAAGGCATCAAGCTGGAAGGGCACTCAAGTATAGTGGGTGATAAAAGTATAAAATGCTTCCTGCTCTTCTCTGGTTTGTGAGGAGCAGAGCCCAGAGCAATGAGGAAAGCACACAGTACGTGTCAGGTGTATTTTACTTTCAATAGCTCTCTGAAAATGGGACAGGCATCGTTTAACTTCACACTAAATGGTACTTCAGCTATCCAGCTTACCTTGCTACATCATGAGGAGTGCCTTTCTTGAGGGCAGTTCATCCCATATACATCTACAGTAGCATGGGATGGGATGCGTTGTCACTCTTTGCTCAATTCAGGAGCCTTTCGTACAGGTTAGCTTAGATGTCCTGCATTTGGGAAGATGTCCTTTAGGAAGCTATCCAGCTCAGAGTGAATTTCACCTTCAGTTAGACCTGATTCACCGTAGGAGTACAGAATGCCTGGCTAACAGAAATCCTGCAGTGAAGGGTATCTGCCTGTTCTACCACACTGCAGACTTGATGCATCAACAGCATCATTCCACTTAGGACAGAAATAAACCTTACCCCAGGATGCATTGACAGCACTGTAAGGTGCATAAAATAACCTCTTCTAGTGATGATCTGAAGGCTAAAGTTTTAATTTGTGCAGGTTTTGTTACTGCAATTGAAAAGAAATTATAATCATCATCTGACAGCAACGTGGTCAGATGGGAAGCGGAGGAGCCAAGATGATGAAATAAATGGCATTGTTTTGCTCTGAGAGGGAAGTATGGAGTGGGAAATAGGTACTTAGAAGTTTCTACAAAGGAAATAGTAACAACTATAGGTCCAGAGAAGACAAAAAACCTCCTGTAAAGTGTAACAAGGAAGCTTTAATTGAGGCAAGAGAACCTTTCAAGCTGTAAGACATGGAAAGCATTGAAGCACTAGGTGAGCTGTGTTGGGTTGCCATCTTGGGAGAACAGTCTCCAAGCAGACAAAAATCTGTCAAGCAATGTAGAAAGTGCTGATTTCCTCGGGGTGTAGGAGGAGCTTTGGCATGGCCTCCAGACCCATCCCGAGCCCTGTTCTCCCTGGGCATTCAGCAGCAGATCCAGCTGCTTACGTGGAAGGGAAATCTGCGCAGCACAGCCGGCTTCTTGTTTGGCTTTTGATAGCTCTCCAGCAGGTTGGGGGCGATGGGGATGCTCAGAAATGCAGCTTCAGTAACATGTTCTAACAGTGCCGTTCTGAGTTTGATGGTCTGGGTGTGGGGGAAAGCCCAGAGTGCTGTGGTTGAGGTGCACCTCCGTGGGAGTCAAGGTGCACTTTCAAACTGCTGGTGGTTACAGCCATGGACAGCTTTGAAATGATTTGCTGCTTCATACTTCTAGCATCGAGGGCGGAGTGCCTAGTGTTGTATGTGAGTATTTCATTAGGGGAATTTCTAGGAGCATTTAAACCCAATCGTACTATGCAAAACTAAAGCTTGTTTCTCAATGTCTGTAGTGTTTGAGCGCTCATTGAGATGGCGAAGCGCTTATTTGGCCTCTGGTTTTCTCTTTCAGATTGCTTTGAAGCAAAATCAGGTTTTGTGCTAGAACTCCTTTATTCGGTTCATTTATAGGGAAAAGGTTTTCTCATCACTACTAGGCAATTACCTGACCTACTTTATGGAGGCAGAAAAGCCTTTGGACTTCTTCAGGGCTGTGCAGCCCTAGCTCAGAGTGTGCTTCATGGGACATCTTAGGCATTGATTCGCAAGCGGGAATTTCCATGGTAATGGCATACAAGGTTCAGAGGTTTGAGTGCACCAAGGGGTTTAGTGTGGCAGGTTTCATGTAGCATGCATAAACTTTGGCTTGCCTTGGCAGAGACCGCCAAAGAAGGTCTTTTGGCATCATGTTAATTTAAGGATGCTGTTTGCTAATTACAGTATATGACAGTATTGGAGATTATTCTTGGAATTCTTATTTGTTTCATTTTATATAAACATGCCTCATGTGCTCCAATAATAAGAGCAGGAAAAACCTTTCAGGTGGTTCAGAGGTTCATACAACAGCATATCTCCCTTCAGAAACTATCTGAATATTGCTAGTTAGTTTGAGTAAGAGATCTTACACGTTTTAAGGAAGGAAGCTAACAAAAAGAGTTGGAGCAAAGTAGTTAGAACTTCTTATTAAGTTCTATTATTGTTATTATTGGTATTATTATTATGAGAATTCGAATTACCTGGTGTTGCCAGGTCATGGACAATGATATTAAAATCATGGAATGGTTTGGGTTGGAAGGGACCTTCAAAGCTCCTCTCGTCCAAACCCCTGCAATGAGCAGGGACACCTTCAACTAGACCAGGAGCACTGATTAGGAGCCATGTTGCACTTCAGCAGCTTCTGAGATGGGTAGCAGCAATACCTGTGAATTCCTAGCTCTGAAGGGGCTTTAGAAGTGCAGGAGGAACGAAATGATGCAGTGAAAGGTGTCAAAGGAGGCCACAAGACCTGTCAGCTGAGGTGTGCGATACTTTGCTGTCCTTTCTGTGCCTCTCTTGCAAAGCCTTTATTCAGATTTCTTTGCAGCTGAAAGAAAGAGGAGGGTTGCTTCAGTGGCTGACGGTTCAGAGTTAGTGTTTGTGTTTGCAGATGGCCCTTGTTGTGGTTCAGATGCTCCTGCTGGAGGGCAGCTGGGATGCGCTCTCCCAGTGTCCCTGTTCCTCCAGGTTTGCCCTCTCACTGAGAAATCCCACTTGCTGCTGTGATGCAGAAACTCACTTAAGGTCATTTTTTCCCAGTGATGCATTTCAAATGCTATCTTGATGGGTTGCATAATTGAGGGAAATACTGCAGAGTGGCAGGAACAGCACTGAAGATGTCACGTTCCCTCCCATGATTCATTCCTCTTTGTGCACAAAGGAAGCTTGTGTTTACAATCATTCATGTGACCTTGCTTGGTGGGTGCAGGTCATTGGGAAGTGAACTGGCAAAATACCAACAGAAATGGATTTTGGTCTGTAGTCATACGGAGGCAGGGATTTGTTTTTTTCGCCTTTCACCTCCCAAAGGATGAGAGCTGTATAAAAGAAATGTTCGCATGTTTAGGGGATTTCTTTAGCGCTGAAACAATCAGGCATATTCTGCCCTTTTCTCTTGAACCGCTTTGGGTTGAGGTTCCATTCTGTGTGAAAACTGTTGGAGCATTGCTGTTTAAATGCAGCCGTTGCTATTGAATCTCAGTAGTTTACTGTTTGGCCTTACGGTCTTAGGACCTGATCCTGCAGTCGTGTCAGTGCAGAAGGATTCTTCTGTCTAGAAGGTCCCAGGACACATCTGCCAGGATCAATATGATTGCAGTCACCTCTCATATACCGTGTTAAAGACTTCATTTTACATACGGCATGTGCAAGTACAGAAACGCAGGGGAGTCTGTGCTGTGAGTGCACGTACGGAGTTCGCTCTTGTGTGTTATATCGCACATGACTTACAGAACTAAGTCAACTTGCACTGCACCCAGGAAATGGGGAGTTGTTCCTACGTCCTGCTACCTTCTTGGCAATCCTTTCTAAAAGACAAGCTTGCTACTTAATGGGTGTGCTGATCACAGGCAAAATGCCCCCAGATTTCAATGACTTGGGCAAGGTTCATGGTTTTCTCGTCACGGAGACATTCAGATCCCATCTGGACACGTTCCTGCGTGCCCTGCTCTGGGTGGTCCTGCCCTGGCAGGGTTTGGAATGGATGATCTCCAGAGGGCACTGATGGTTCTGGGGTTCTAATGATGCCAGTAAAGTGATGGATGTTGAGCAGTTGGTGCAGTGGGTTGGCCAAGACCATCTTGCAGCTGTAACGTTGCTGGTACCGAGGTGGTGGTGTGGCAGCTGGAATGAATGGTACAGCTAACTGTGCATGTTCTGCCAGTGCAGCAGGTTAAGAAGGTGCTGAGTTAGCACAGTCTGTCAGAGCCTGAAGCAGTTTGGATCAGCGGAGTCTTGATGTATTAAGCGTAGTGTGAACATAAAAAAGAAAACTGGGTGGTTTTTTTTCCTCAAAAAGCTTCAAATTGCTGTGACCTCCTGACAACTCGTCAGCTGTAATTCAGGTTGTAATTCCCATAGCAGAGCTCAGCAGAGAAGTGGGAGGGTGGGAAGGGTTTCAGAATTCACAGGAGAACTCTTCCAAAGAATTAATCTTGTAACACCTCTAAAACGTCTGTCGTGTTTGGGTTCTTTATGCACGTAATGTACAATGACAGGCACATGAAAAGGCCATGTAGGAATACCCTTGGAAGCATGGTTTCTTTAAAGGGCTCTCTGGGAATTGCTAACAAGAGAGCAGCAGCGTTCCTCGTTTCCTCCATGAGTTGTAGATTACCTGCAGGGCCTGGGGCTGAGAGCTGCCAGAAGGAGCCACGTCGTTGCTTCCAGAAGCAACCCTGGAAGATGGGAGTGTGGCTGCAGTTATGCCACATCCTTCTTTTTTGTGGAGCTGAGGAACAATTCCTGCCCCAGAGGGTGCTCAGGCATTGGAACAGGCTGCCCAGGGCAGGGCTGCAGTCCCCATCCCCGCAAGTGTTCACACCCCATGCAGACGAGGCCTCAGTGCCATGGGGCAGCGGTGGCCTTGGCAGGGCTGGGGCGTGGTTGGACTGGGTGACTTTAAAGGGCTTTTGCAACCTGGTTGATGCTGTGGTTCTGTATTACCAGCAGGAGTAATTGTTGAGGACCATTAGCTTTCTTTTCCAGCCAAGAACCTCAGGAGGGCAGAGGACACTGCAGGTTTCACCTTCCCGTTCCCCTGCGGATTTGCCATACGCAGCAAAAGTCTCACAACAACTCACAGTCACTTAACCTGGTAGAAATGACTTGAATTGCTGTTTTATGCTTACTGTGTCCCTGTGCTTATTGGGAAACTTACACATCTGTGAACTCGTGGATGCGGTGGCGTGTATTTAATGATCGGTAAGAGCCACAACTTCAGCTGAGACTTGCAACCATCGAAAAAAGCCTGAAAAATGATGCAATCTTCTGCTTTTCCCTAATTCAGAATCTCCCAGGAGTCTTGTGGCTGTTTTCTCATCACTGAATCCTGTTTCTTCCTTCTGTCAGCTCCTTTCATCTGTCTTCAGCTTTGGACCCATCCTGACTCTTGTTTCAAATGCTCACTGAGTTCCCAAGTGAACTTGGCCGTGTAAGAGCAGGGCTGGAACAGCAGCTGTATTTAGCTTTGCAATCATCCAGACTTGCAGCCCAACTTCCCGAGTTGTTTATGGCCTGCGAGGTGATGTGAAAGCAGCATTGTGGGGTTCCACAATCGCTGCCACTCGGAGCCTGCAGGAGCAAATTTGCTCAGCTGAGAGGGGAAAAAAAGCCCCCTTTTCTCCAAATGCCAGCCCTGCCTGCCAGCTGGGGATGGCAGATTGAAGCTGTGCTCCTTCTGGCTCCTGCATCTCCAGCATCAGAGTCAGAGCTGGCCTTAACGGTTCTGCTGTGGAGGTGCACGGGCTGCAGAGGAGGCTGATCCCCTCCTAGAAGTTGTGTTGCCTGTGCAGCAGGGGTGAAAAGCAGTTGAGAGCTCATTTTTCTCCCTGAGAAGGCTTGACAGGAAGTTTTCGTCTGCTACAGCACGGTTCTGCTGTGTAAGTAGGCAACGTTTTTACACTCAGGCTGTTTTGTCTGTGATTCTGTTGCAGGTTTACAAGAAAGGACAGATGTCTCAGACTATTACAGGAGCTTTCTTTTTATATTCAAATGACTTGACTTCAACCATCCTTAAATAGCCACTGCTTTAAAGAATAGGAAAACTAAAAGTACAAGAATCCTGCAAAAACCTCATTGCTTATTGTCTCATTTCCTTGACTGTGGGCTCTTTGGATAGGGCTTGCAGCTTGGGCTTTTAATGAGAGGGAAAGCAAATTGTACCATATTCCATAAAACTGATAGACTTGCACCTCATAAATGCTGACTGTCCTGTGAAACGTCTCCTAGCTCCTGTCATTACATCTCCTGCGAACTTGCTGTGGCATGTTTTCTTGGTGCTCTTGGTTGCAGCCCGCAGCTCTGAAACTGGGCAGAGCTGGGCTTTCGGTTCATGCCTGACTTGGAATGCGTCAGCCTTTTACGTGGACTCGATCAAATTGTGTGAGAAATGGCACCATGTGGTGCAGCAAGCTTAGCCCTCGTGTCCTTGAGGAAGCCCCATGAGCATAGGTGTGTGTCTCCTTCCTAAACAGCTGGGGTATTTTGCCCAGCATTAGGCAACTCCTTTGGTAACCTTGCTGGTTAGTGCGGTACCTGTACGGGATGGATGAGCAGCGAGGCACGTGGCTCTACTGCTTCTTCCTTATCTCTTTGGGCACTGTCTTTCCCTGGAAATGGAGAGGGACCTCTCAGTACCTCAGAACCCTTCAGCTATGCCTGCCGCAGAGGTTGCACCCCGTACCCATGTGGTGTTCTCTAGTGCTGTTGTGTGGGTGCCTCCTGAGGACCGCTGAATACGTGGCTTTGAAGTGCACGGTCCGGGTCTGCCTAAGCTCTGTGCGACCATTCGGGGAACTCAGTGGCACAGTTCCAGCCTTAACTTCAGTAATCGTGGAGCGGGGACGTTTTTCTGTTAGCGTGTGTGTGCGTGTGTGTAAGTAACAGACTGTGGCTGGGGTACTAAATGCAGGAAATACAGACTCATAGAATCACAGACAGGTTTGGGTTGGAAGGGACCTTAAGATCATCCACTTTGAACCCCCTGCCGTGAGCAAGGACACCTCACGCTAGACCATTCATGTCTTAAATGTAGTTGTAAAGTCAGAGATCACAGTGAACGTTCCCAGTGCTTGTCACAAACTACATCTGATGCTTACGGTTCAGTCTGCAGTGAAAGAGTTTTAAACTTCAGGGCAGGGAAATTCCTTGAGAACGTTTCTTCCCAGAAAGCAAGGGGCTCCTAACGTTAGGGGAGTTTGTATTCCTTAAATTGTCTTCTGTTTTGGCTTCCTCTTTTCTCACTTACGTTAGGGAATGTAGAAATAAGAAGGCACTGAAACCCGGCGGAGACTTGCTAGTTGGGGCTGTCTCCCTAGGTGTTGAATTTTCCCTCTTGGTAGCTTAGCTCAAAAGCTTGCTACAAATGCCTCAGCCCTCCGTGTTTTCACAAGATCTGTTTTATTTCTCACAGTTGTTCAGATGCTTTCCCCAACCCCCTGTCAAGCTGCCAGAGCTGTGTATTCCTGCCCATGCTACTCGTTAGCCGTAAATGGTGTGAATGGTTTGGAGCTGCAGAGCAGCACGCCAGTCTTTAAGTGTCTTGAGCAGAAAAAAGGCTTTGTTGATAATAATTTATGTTGTTCTTTTGATTTGTTGTTGTTGTGTAAGGCTGCTTCCTTATTTTTGCAGCTCACCTGTGAAAACTGATGAGTAACATGATGGGGTTTTCTGTCTTGTTAACATCCGCGCTCCTAACCGTATAATGACGTTGGACTTGTGACTTGTATTACTCCTGCCCTTTTCCATGTGGTTTTTATTAGAGCCCGAGGTAAGCCTTCTATCAAATAGAATAATCCTCCTGCAAATTCTACCTCAGGCTTTGAAGCAATCGTGGGAGAAGAGTGACTTGTATTATAATACAAGCTCTCCATAAAAACTGTCCCGTTTTATGTCTGAATAAAGATTTATATCGCTTCTGGATTAGACAAAACCTCTCACATCCTGGTGTTTGCTGGGCGTACTGTTGTGGGAGAGGGTTGTTTGTCTCCTTAGAAACAGTAGTAAGGTGTTAGTTGAAGTAGTTGTGTTGTGCAGAAGGAAAAGCATCATCTTTAGTAGTTCTTGACATGGAAAGAGAAGTATATCGCTCCATTAGCTGCAGGTTAATTTGCAGCCCTGAAGTGAGGAATAGTTTGCACCTCACTGAAAATGTTTTCAACTTGAATCTCGTGACCATAATGCTTTGGCAGCCCCTGTCTGTTTCTGATACTTACAGTGAAGGCATCTTGTATTTAACAAGCAGTTTGTGTGTAAATAGTTAAAAACCAGCTTGTCAGAGAATTGAAGGTTACCCCGCTTCCTGTTACCATTGATTTTAGATGCTTAAAACAGTGTCCTTGTTCTGGCATGTTCTGGCACATGCAGCTCAGAATGTTTGATACGTTCCTTCATTGCCCTATGAACAAACTGCCTCAGCTACATGCTCAGTGTAGCAAATCAGAAATGAGTATATCTGCATGGAATGGGATAGTCTTTGAGATATGGGCATCGTTCATTTCAGATGAAATCCGACTTGTGGGTATCTCATTTTTCGTTCCAGTATCAAGACAGGAGACCACTTGCTCATTCCTGCCCAGATAGCGTGTTTAAGTGTTCAAGAACAGTCAGTCTGGCCAAAGGTGGAAAATGAAACGGTTGAAAAGCTCGAGAGAATTGCTAATGGCGTGTCCAGTTTTTCACCTTAGCTTTAGTCCCCGTGGTTTCCAGGTCGGGAGCAAGTGGGAGTTTGTACTGTCTGATAGTTTTTTCCATGCCTCCGGTGTACAACCTGAGAGGCAGAGTTTGGATGAAGGTGCCGTTGTTTAGCAGAAGCTCAGCAGTATCAAGGTGGATCTGCAGACTGTTCCAGCTTGGAAGCTGAACTTCTTCCCCAGTCAATAGGGGAGAGACCTATTTGAGACCGCAGCTATGGCATACAAACTATGAAAAAAGAGATTCCTCTTTGTCGCACCCCAGGTGTGCCAGAAGCAGTATTTGTGTGGCAGATCAGATGCTGCTTCCAGAGGCAAAAGCAATCTCACTCTAGCTGATCTTATTCCTAGCCTTGCTAAAGATGTCCTGGCACAACGAGATTCCTTTTTCCAGCATTATTCTGACACAGATGGGTTAAAGCTTCATCAGATATAATAGATCTGCGTATCTGCACAAAGGAAAGTGCCCCTGTGAGTTTATATGGAGCCAAAAGAAGGAAAAACCCTCAGGGGAAGCCCATCGGTATCCCCAGAGAGCCTTTTAACATTATCTGACTCCTAATTCTGAGCACAGGTTACTCTTTCAGCACCCCTTCTTTCTTTGTCCACCTGCCAAAAGCCCTCCTGGTTCTCACCCAGGTGTGTGAGCAGTGTTGTGCCCAGCTAACACAGCCCTCAAAGCGGGAGCTGGCCAGTGTTGCGATTGAAATCAAGGGCACGAGTAGGTGATGGATTCGGGAATAATGAGTCCTGTTCCCCGAATCCTCCTTCCATGGGAACGTGATGGTTACAGCTTGAAGTCTGTAATTAACATCTCGCTGCAGACCAGCCGTGCGATAGATACACTGGGAATGGCTGACTTGGCCAGTGGAGATGTTTCATGCTAAATAGTGAGGGTCTGTCTTCATTTTTCTGGGCTGAGCCGGCAGGGGAAGCAGAGAAAGCCGTATTTGGGAGTTAGATAGGGCTGATTCGGGTGTCTGTGGTTAAAGACCCTCAGAAGGCTTTCCAAAAGTGCAGGTATTCTTTCAGCATTGTGGCAGACTTTGAACAGACGTGAACAGAGTTTTAGTACGTTGGCAAGTCTTAGCATAGTCAAAGGTCTGTCTCTTGTGGTGTAGTGCGTCATGCTAGCACCTACTACCAGATGCTCGGGGGAGAAATGAGTAAGGAACAGCCCTGGTCTGGAGAGCGCAGGGCAGCAAAAGCTTTAGTTACAGGGAGAGCCAGTGCACACCTCGGTCTGAGCAGTGCAAGCTGGGGGGAGGCAGGGTTGTCTAAACATGCTTCTCTTTTGGTGGGCCTGGGGCAGCTCTGGGCAGGGATGGAAGCTACTTGAGCATCATTGAAAATCTGATTAGTGCATGTGTTGCTGACTGACTACAGCAAGTACCCTCCTCCGTAGGGCTGGGCAGTACCGTGGGATTGCATAGAATCATAGGATCCCAGCCTGGTTTGGGTTGGAAGGGGCCTTAAAGCTCCTCCAGTCCCAACCCCCTGCCACGGGCAGGGACATCTTCCACTGGAGCAGCTTGCTCCAAGCCCCTGTGCCCAACCTGGCCTTGGGCACTGCCAGGGATGGGGCAGCCACAGCTTCCCTGGGCACCCTGTGCCAGCGCCTCAGCACCCTCACAGGGAAGAGCTTCTGCCTTAGATCCAACCTGAACTCCCCCTGTTTCAGTTTGAACCCATCACCCCTTGTCCTATCACTGCAGTCCCTGATGAAGAGTCCCTCTCCAGCATCCTTGCAGCCCCCTTCAGACACTGGAAGCTGCTCTGAGGTCTCCACACAGCTCCTCTTCTCCAGGGACAGGGCAGTACATAATGTTACACCTTCCTGAAGGAGCAGGATTTATTTACTCTCATGGAACTACAGTCATTGTTTCTTTATCTTGCAAATACGTGTTTGGTCTCTGCAGTCTTCTGCTGTTGAAAGAGGAGTTAGGTATTTTGGCTTAAGTACAACTAAAGCCTGAGAACAAGAAAAGACAAAAGCTAATTAGTGTTCTTTAGACTGCTGCTCTGAAGGAATGGAGCTCTATTCTCTGCTCCTTCTTAAGCTCCAGTGGAGATCAAAAGACAATGACTGCATCCAGCCAAAGAAAAAGGTCTTTCTTCACTGCAAATTCATGCAAAATAAACCTTGTCTTCAAGGCCTGCCCTGGTGCCTACTCTGTCTTTGCAGATTTCTCCCTGGCTTTCACAGGCTTCCTCTCTTTGCTTGGAGAAAAGCTGTTGTCCAGTTCTTTTAACCGGTCTGGTTTTTGGAGCAGATAGTCCCACTACGAAGCAGCACAAGGTACATGGGTGATGTCCTGTGCAGTGCTAGGTACCAGTGGGATCAGCGCCTCACTGCAAGAGCACGTTCTGTTGAATCAATTAGTTGCACCTACTTAAAAATGGAATGTGGACCAGCACAATACATAACCATGAATTCTAGTTAATGAATGCAGTAGGTACCCAAGAACACTTCGTTTGAAAGACCACTTTCTGTGTAAAAGCTTTAGTTTGGATTAATACTGGGCTTGATGTTTGTGTTGTAGGTCCTGAGAGGCCAAAGCACAGGGTGCATTAGTGTGGTTTATGAACTGCATGGATGCTGACTTTTATTTGAAGTGGAAACGGAGTATTCCAGATCACTCTTAATGTCACCTAGAGAAAGGAAGCCAGCCTGTGAAAGTTGCTTCAGCAACCACAGCTCTCGTGTCCATTACAGCTGGAAACGGGTTTTTTTCTTGTCCAGGTTGATTCTCAAAGGAAGTTGGATGGCTGGGAGAGAAACAAACAGCTCTTCGGTCTCTCTGGTAATGAAGACAAGGTTTTCATTGCTGGTAGAGGTTAGAGCCCCTATAAAGCTTTTCAGTTCCTGCTGAAGTCCATAACGTACAGCAGCTATCAGCAGGCTGGAGACTGCAGAATGCAGTAGATTCTACCACAGTTGAATGGAGTCCAGCTATGGTGTAGCAAAGGTGCAGAGCCATCAATTCTGCTTGAGCTACCCATGACCATTGGTTCTTTTGCTTTATTTCTAAACAACAAGAAAATGTGTTTATCACGTGTAGGGTGACTTGTTTCTCTGCTGTGTCCAACATTTTGAAGTGGAATGTAAGGTGTAACACCTTTCACCTGTATTTCTCTTTCATTTACCTTAGAGGGAATACAAAGGATCAAAAAGTACGTTCTTTCCTATAAAACAGTGACATCTAGAATACAGCTCAATCATCTGGAATGTTTCCAAATTTACACTGTCCCTGGCAATATCTCTTTCTGTATGTGCTTTCCCTAATTCCCTCAACAAACGGACAGCTACTGGGGTGAGCCTTCATTGTCATCATTATTAGCACAGCTGGCTCCAGGAAAACACCCACAACTTTGACTTCATCACCACTTAGGTTTTACTGCAGTACCACAGGGCATGAGCGAGGCTTTGTGCTTAGCAGGCAGCGTGCTTGCAAGGCATGAAAGCAGGCACGGTGCCCTTATTTTGTTCGTTTGTTCATATTTTAATCCTTTAAAGTCCTTTCTCTTAGTCTTTTCCAGGGAAGAAAGAAATGCTTGACTGGCTTTGTGGCTACTTTTATTTCTGCTAATTCTGTGTCAGCTTGCTCCTTTTGGCCGTTTGGGATTTTCCTGGTGGTCACTGAAAGATGTCGGAGTTCACTCTGGGCTAGAGCATGTGTGATGGGTGGTCTGTCACTGTAATAGTGCTCTTCAGTCATTGTCGCAGCTCAGTGACCATAGAGGATATCATGGGGTTTGTGGGTCATCCCCTCCCGATCCCGGTATCACCCTGGTATCACCCTGAACATGGCTTGGTATAGGAGAATAGGAGGTCTGAGGACATTGAAGAGCAGACAAGTGCCTGAGCAGACTGAGTAGCATACAAATGATCAATGAAATGCTGCATTTGGCACCACTAGCATTATTGTTTTGGCTAATGTATTCGGGAGGAAGTAAATCAGTAATGGGATTTCAGAAGAACAAAAGGAGATTTCAGTATAATGAATTACATTCACAAAGGTGTCACCAAATAGCTATAGATATTACAGGAGCAGGGAGGATTTTTGTGTGAGCTGCAAACAGCATCCTCAGATCTTTTTAACTCTGTGGAGCACTGGATAGGTTTCACCATTCACTCTATTCCTGCAGGGCCCTCAGTAGGTTTCCCCATGGTGCGAGAAAGACCAGATCTTCTTTAGTCCTTCAGTGGCTCCATGAAGAAGCTGATAAAGCAGACGGCACCAATGTGAAATCTTCAAGGCCTGCGGCTCGGTAGTTCTCACAGGCAGGAATTGCTCTTCCCTCTTTGCATTCAGGCTCTGGACAGTTCTTTCTGGTTTCAAACTATGTTGGTTTTCTGCTGGACTCCTTAGGGTTCTTCAGTACCTGCTTGCAAATCCCCTTATTGAAAGTCTTCTGGAAGCCTATACCTGTGAAGTATGGCGATCGGGTTTCCTTTATTCACTGTCTTGGTGTTGTAATACCGATGACAATACTGTTATATGAAACCATGCTGCATTAATAAGTGGAAATACCTGGAAAACAGTGAACCAAGAGGTTCAGTTCACTGGGTACGTATTTACCAGTGTGTGACTCTGCAGATTAAACGTGTTCTTCTCCTCCTTGTTGTACACGAGCGTGTCAGGTGAGGAGAGGGAGAACTGAACTGAGTGCAGACACTCCATCACAAACCAGAAAGTGTAATTGAGAGTATGCATTGAGTAGATAGTTGTAACTGTGTGTGCTCTCTCTGTGTGGAGCTGGCTAAACAGGCCTTGGCAGGACCTTCAAACAAATGTACTTGCTATCTGCTGCCCCAAGCAGCATGCGCATCCCTTTCCTAGCTAACTTGGAGCTGGTACTTGTACAAGGTACTCCCACAGCCCTCCAGCACTGTGCTTCCAGGCTGCTCTTCAGGCTGCTGGAGCCTGCACGTCCTAGCATCCTTTCTGACGCAAGGAGCTCTTCTTCCCTGGCCCCTACAAGCCAATAGGGCAGATTATTTCCTTCTGGTTGTAGGTGGCCTTTTACAGATTTGACTGCATCCCTCCATTATTTTTTCCATGTGTCTTTCCATCAGTCTTTCTTTTATGTTTCCTCCAGGTCCTTAATAATTCTTACTGGCTGCTTTCCAGCCTGCCCGCATGCTCAGGTGGGGTAACGTAGTGATGCTGCAAAAAGACAGTATTTGTATTTCATGAACATCTCAGCGGTATGGTCTGGCCCAGTTACAGTGGGGTCATTTCAAGATTGATATCTCTGCCCACACAGAACTGGTTTGAATACAGCTGCCCTCCCACGAACTGAAGAAGGGTAAAATGCTTGCCTGGCATCATTGTACCACAGGCTAATTTCAGGTAATGAAGGTAAACCAGGTTTACTTTATGAGTGTAGTCAGGTACTTCGTTTGGAAGAAGCTTTAATCACAGTCCCAGAGCTGTTGTAAAGAGAGGCTGACCGAGTACTTCATATTAGCCTGAACAGATTAGGAGCAGGTTTGCATATGCCATTGCTGGCATCGGTTTTACTGGGCTAGGGTAGGAGCGCTCACATGGTCATTACTGCATTTGCTTAACCAAAATGAGCTGAAAACATCATTAGGCTGATATCGAGCTAGAGTTTTGGTTAGGTAAAATTAGGCATTGAATATCAGCACTGGTGTAACTATGATCCAGATAGATATATTTGGATCTATTTGTGTTTAGAAATACACAAGATCTTAAACTAAAATGGCTCTCCCATATTTCCTTGTACTTATCATAAACTTGGAGTCCTTGTGGACAACACGCTCAATGTGAGTTAACAGTGAGCAGCTGAAGCAAAGAAAGCCAGCAAGGGTGCTGGGTTACATCAGCAAGGGCATCCCCAGCAGAGGTAGGGGTGTCATTGTCCCATGCTGTGCAGTGCTTGTCAGGCCACACCTGGAACACTGTGTTCAGTTTTGGTCCCCGCTATACAAGAGAGAGGTGGACAGGCTGGAAGAAGTCCAGAGAAGGGTCACAAAGATGATCCAAGGACTGGGAAGCTGTATGAGGAAAGGCTGAGAGAGCTGGGACTGTTCAGCCTGGAGAAGAGAGGGCTCAGGGGAGACCTTGTCGCCATGTTCCTGTATTTAAAGGGTGGCTACAAAAAGGATAGAGACTCCCTTTTTACAAGGAGTCCCACGGAAAAGGCAAGGGGTGATGGGCACAAGTTACTCCTGGGGCGATTCCCACTGGACATAAGAGGAAAATTGTTCACAACGAGAACAATGAGCCACTGGGATAATGTCCCCAGGGAAGTGGTGGGTTCCCCGATGACGGACACTTGTAACATTGGGCTGGACAGAGCGCTGGGGCATCTAGTCTAGGTCACGCTTTGCCAAGAAAGGTTTGACTGAATGCTCCTTGAGGTCCCTTCCAACCTGGAATTCTATGATTGAAACTGAGGGAAAACTCACGAGGCCACGCACTAATGCATTCCCAGCCGCTTTGAAGGGTTGATCACGTGTCTGAGATTACCCCTGTGCTCAAGTAGGGTACAAGTCTGCCTTCAGTGTTGGCTGAAAATCTTTGTCATGCTCAACTTGTCAGAGAAAAGGGGTGTTTAAATGCTCCATGTGTTTGCCGAGATGCCCTGAAGAAACCTTCTTGCATGGAACTTTGCTTGGCTCGGATGTGCTGGCCTTGCTTTTTACATTGTGTGGTCTCTGTGTTTGCTTGCTTTCTGATAGCCTGACCTCCTGCCTTATCGGTCCTTCCCAGATCTCGCACGGAGCAGTGGCCAGTGGGGAAGTCACTGTGCTGCTTGCTACTTCCACATCACTCAAGTGAAACGTTATGGGCATACTTGAGGAGTCCATCTTCCTTTATGAGGGAAATTAGTTTTCTGGCTTCATCTCTTAATCTCTCACGCTGCCAGTTTCTGCTTCTTAAAATAAGCATTCTGTTGCAATGGTTTGAATTTCAGTGGCTCTTTACATCCCGTCTGTGTAGAAATGTAATGACACAATTCCAAACTGAGGACTCAGTCTGGATTTACTAGAGAATAGACCGCTCCTGGTCAGTGCTCCTGAGCAGACAGCTCTCCGTTCTTTGTTACATTTGAGGTGAAGCCCAGACAGTGTTTGGCCTCCAGATCGTAAATGTAAACTGCTTTTCTGGCAATGGAGCTCTAATAATGTGGCTTTTTCCCCTTGACAAAGAGAAAACAGCTTGCTGTAGACGTGACGTGGAGCTTTATATCTGAACAAAGAGTTTGATATCCCGGAACACTGAAGGACTCGCAAAACCGGTACGTCGTGGTCAACCTGGTTGTGGCAAGTGAGAAAAGTCACTTGACAATGTAGATGTGGGTGAGGGACGGTTTGTGGGGATTCTTGAGTGTGTTCTTCCTGCTAAAAAGCATGCTTTAAAATGTATTTCATTAGAGATTTGGTTGTCTCTGTCACTCCACACAGAGGGCAAGTGTGTTTTTCTTGTAAAGCAGAGTTCTATTCTGACTGTTGGAGCAATACTGAAGGAGCCCTATAGCTACACCACAAATAGATGCCCATGGTAATGCAGCCAGTTTGGGGGTTTTGTGGGGTTTTTCCCCCTAGGCTTGCCAGCATACAATCGTTCAGAATGTGAGTTTAACATAAAAACAGTTGCCAAGGATTTGGGGCTTTCACCTGCGGCGCATCTACATGTCAGGCATGTAGACAGTGGACAGTAGAACCTTAAGGCGTTGAGCCTGCTCCCCCCCAGTTGTGGTTTCAACTTTGGGTACTGTTTTCCCTTGTAGTGCAGAAAGAACTTGCTAGGGGATGGGAAAATGAGGTTGGTCCTTATGCTAAATGGATGTTAAGCGAAGACTGTACACAAGAGCACATACGTTGAAGTCATTCATTGAGGCCGTGCTTTCACTCTGTCTTCATATTGCAATCCAGTCTGTATTGCTGTCAAAACCATAGGCTGGAAGTTCATAGCAAAAATAATATCCTGTGGTGGTTTTGTTGAGATTTTTGTTGGGTTTTGTTTTTTTTTTCCCTTGACTTTTACTTCTAAAGCAGGCAACAGTTACTGTGAGACCATTTAAAACCAATTAGGTACATATACCTGCATTTTTGTCTGGCTAGTCACATTAAAATGCACAGATGAAATTGAATTGAAGCTGAAGTGAAATTGTGTTGAAGAACGAGATCTCATTCCATATCTGAAACGAAGTAAAAACCAGTTGTTCAGCTTTGCATGCCAGTATGGTCATTGCCATGTTGGGGTTGCTCCAGAATCATAGAATCCCAGACTGGTTTGGGGTGGGAAGGACCTTAAGATCATGGAGTTCCAAACCCCTGCCACGGGCAGGGACACCTCACACTAGAATATTGTATTACTATCTGAATTTTGGGGTGCCTGCCATTTATTTGCTTTGCTTACTGGCAAAATTGAAGAGACAGAATCCACTTTCCTTGTGCTCTCATCACCATCCCACTATTTGGTGCAGTTTTGGCCTGCAATAACTAATTATAGTTCTTTAAGGACACTTAGGAATTCTTCCTCTGAGTTTCTGTTGTTTGGAGTCGAGGATAACCTTGTGAGGATAGTTTGACATTTCTGCAGCTGCACTCCATCCCACTGTGTTTTCCTCATGAGCAGATTTAGTGAATATCCTATGTTCTTTATCCAGAAAGAGAATAGATTTATCTGACATGATTAGTTTGGCTTAAATCATAGCTGCTTATCACTCGTACCTTTGTCATCACAGAGGTTTTGTTATCTAAATATTTGCTGCGCTCTTCTGCTGACTATACTTGCCAGAACTTACAGCTGCTCTCCATTAAAATGAGCCTAACCTCTCTGCAGCCACCTTTTCATCCTTTAGGAAAGACTGGTTTGTGATTTGGAAGGGGGATCAACTCACTTGGCGCCCTAGCGAGTGTATCAACTAGCTCTTTGGAAACTCAGGGCTCAGGTCGATGGAGCAGCATTTGGGTATGTTAGCAAGGATGTGTCTGTTGGATGGGTCAAGCGCAGAAAGCACAGCTTCTTTTGACTGTTTCTTGTCTTACTAGTCACGAGTGCAGCTGAATAATGCAGTATCTGATGAGTGGCAGGGACCGATGCTGTCTGCATGCCTAAAGGAGAAAGCTGAGCCGATTGAGACTCTGATTCACAGGGAGTTTTCCCCCTATATCTCTCTGCTCCTGTTCTCTATCAGTACAAAGAGCGCCCTGCATCTGCAGCCAGCTCTGTGAGTATCTTAGCTTTATTGCAAAGGTAAATGAATCCAGAAACAGGCATTGCAAAGGATTAGCGATGGAGTGGATTGCAGTTATAAATAGTCACTAGGGCTCATGATTGTGAGCTGCGTTTACACACCTTGCCTCCCACAAAGAGTGACAGAGAGGAACTGAAAGATGACAGGAAGGTGATGGATGGAGAGTTGATGGATGCACCTGCCTCGGTTTCTTTGAGAGCAGGGGAGGAATTGGTTTATGTTACCATCTTGCACAAAGCCCGCAGCTTTCCCAAGGAGCGGAGAAAAGGGAGCACAGCTTCATATGTGCAGCTCTGGCGCTGGGGGGCCAGGCAGTGCTTCGTTAGTTCACGTTGAGGAATGACAGTTCAGGGCAGAAAGCAAATTAGCTTCTATTAATTACTGCAAATCCCTTACAGCATCTTCTGTAGTGGAATTAATAAACAATTAGTTGCTGCTGGAAGGTACTGAGATTTTCAGCCTCGAAAAAGTAGCGATGACTCAGAACTGCATCACGGGAGGTTTGGATTAGTGCTGAGGTCAGGGGTGGCCACGAAATTGTGGCAAAATCCCACTGGCCATTTAGACGAGTGCCATATTTTTAATTCTCCTTAATTCCTATCCAGAACCAATACCGAAGGGGTGAGTTTGCATTCAAGGGTGTGTTTGTCGGCTGGCTCCTGGAAAGGTTGTGCGGAATGGCTTATTTGGGCTAATGTACTTCAGCTTCTTATGGCTTACAGCTGAACTCCAAGTGAATAGTTGTTTAAGTGTGCTGCAGTGCTGCTGGGCATGCTGTCCTTGGGCTTCCTGCACACAGCCTGGTGGGGAATGCCTGTGTCTCCATCAGCCGGTAGCTGGGTTCAGAAGTTAGGGTATTTAAACGCTGGAACAGATTGGCCAGAGGGGATGTGGAGAGGCAACGTAAGCTGGTGCAGCTGGCATCTGGAGCAGGTGACCTCTAGAGGTCCCTTCTGACCTAAGTTTTTCCATAGCCCTAGAGCACAGCCACACATCCCTGAGTGGTGTGCTTCGTGAAGAGAAGAGGTTACTCCAGACTGGGTTTGTTGATAGCAGTTTTCAGCAGAGAAGAATGCAGTTCAGGCAGATCCTGTCGCTGTGTGACGCAAACCCAAGTGCTGTACGCGGAAGCAAGGAGAGGGTTCACTTCCAAAGTGTGTATTTCCTTTTGTAAGGATCATTTTGTCATTAGTCTTTTCTAAACTCGCCCTAACGGCCTGTGCCAGGAATATCCAGCACCAACTGGATAAGTACCACTGACTCAGGAGCAGATCTATTGCACATGAATCACAGGTGAAGAGCTGTTGTTGCAGAACCACTCTGGAACAGTCTGGAAGAGTCAGCAGTCTGCAGCAGGCTGGAAAAGCTCCAGCTTGCTTCTCATACTCATATGTCTTCATGCTGTCTGGCACTGTGATAGATATTTGGTTCCTGAGATTCCAGTTTAGCTTTTAGATTTACTTGAGCTGCTGTAACAATGAAATGTGGCTGTTCTCTGGGGAGGCTTGCAGCTGAGTGTGGCAGATAAAAGGCTTCTTTCTCTTCTGCTCTTTTGTTCAACAGGTTCAAAAGTTGCTTCTCATTTCAAAAGGGAGCAATACAGAGGATTAGCTTTGTCTTAACAAGTGCAACAAAACAGTGCAAACAGGATGCAGAGGCATCCGGGCTGAAACTCTTAATATCGGAGGTACCTCAAAGATGGGTGCAGTGCAAGGATGCCAGCACACACTTCAGTGTTCCTCTTTATTCTGACCCAAATACCTGCTCTCTTGGTTATTTAATTTTCGGGGGGTTTCTTTGTTTCCTTTTCTATTTCCATTCTCACTTCTCCTTTTCCCTTTGCACATCCATTTTCTCACACCCTGCCCCTACAATTTCTGATGTGCTATGTGGTTACCTGCTCATCCTGCAGCTCTTTCCTCCTCTCCTTTCTTTCCTCCGTTTTTCACTACCTTTGTTCTGTTATCCTTCTCTGCCAGTTTTTATAGCCATCGTCAGCATTGACATGCACCAGCCCAGGTTCATCTGCACCCGTCGTTACTGGGGTACAATAGCGTGTCAAACGTGAGCTGTTCCAGGAGCCGTTTCCAAAGCAGGTTTCTCTTCTTTGTCACCTCCGATGAGCCCGATATGAAAACGTGTTTCTTCACTCTTCTGACTGCACCGATGGATTCTGATCAGGGGCAGCTTCTTCAAAGTTTAATTGCTCAGCTTCAGTCTTGCATCCTAACTTAGTTCTGTAAATGGCTGCTTGCCCCCCTTCCCCCCCGGTTTTTCATTCTCTGCTCCTCTTTGCTTGGAGCATGCATCTAAATGACAGTCAGCCGTAGACCTTCAAAGAGTTACGGCTTTGGCTCCTGAACCTGGTACTTAGGAAGACGGGAGCAGGGAAGCAGAGTGTGTTCAGCTCCTGGTTTTATGGCTGTAGCTTCAGCCATGGTGTGGGATGAGTCAGTGTCAGGCCTGAAGCCAGTACAATGATACTGGAAGTTTCCAGAGGCCCATCATCACCAGTGCGTGTCATGTTCATTGTGAGTAACAAGGCTTTGCAGGCTAGAAAACCTTTTTGGTTTTGACTTGAATTTCACCTGTTAAAAAGGAGAACTTGAGGAAGTGTTTAATTTCCCAAGTTGCCTTATTTTCTTAATGGTAAAGTCAGTGACAGAACGAACACGATTTACCTGCCTTTGTCGTCCTCTGTCTGCCAATGATGCATCAAGTGATGGGATGAAATTTAGAGCAGCCCTTGGTGGCATCCACCTTGCTCACAGTGGGAGAGGCTCCCTCCGCTGCTAATGAAATGAGCATTTCACTGGTGGGTATTGATCAGCATTGGTGTGTACTCCTGGGGCTTGTTGCACAGACAGGCTTCTAGGGAAGCAAAGAAGCCATACACTGTGGTGGATTGGCCCAGGCTGGACGCCAGGTGCCCACCAAAGCTGCTCTGTCACTGCCCTCCTCAGCCAGACAGGGGAGAGCAAAGACACCAAAAGGCTCGTGGGTCGAGACAAGGACAGGGAGAGATACTCACCAGTTACCAGCACAGGCAGAACAGACCCCACTGGGGGACATTGAATTGTTACCAATCAAACCACAGCAGGGTGATGAGAAATGAACCAAATCTTACAACACCTTCTCCCCACCCCTCCCTTCTTCCCAGGCTCAACTTCACTCCCAAATCCTCCACTTCCTCCCCCCCCCCCCCCGAGTGCCACAGGGGATGGGAATGGGGGTTGTGGTCCGTTCATCACACGTTGTCTCTGCTGCTCCTTCCTCCCCAGGGGAGAGGACTCCTCACACTCCTCCCCTGCTCCAGAGTGGGGTCCCTTCACAGGAGCCAATTCCTGCATGAACTTCAGCACGAGTCCTTCCCATGGGCTGCAGTTCTCAAACTGCCCCAGCTTGGGTCCCTTCCATGGGGTGCATCCTTCAGGAAGAGGCTGCTCCAGCCTGGGTGCCTTCCATGGGGTGCATCCTTCAGGATCAGGCTGCTCCAGCCTGGGTCCCTTCCATGGGTTGCATCCTTCAGGATCAGGCTGTTCCAGCCTGGGTCCCCCGCAGAGTCATGGCTCCTGCAGCAAACCTGCTCCAGTGCAGGCTTCCCATGGGATTACAGCCTCCTTCAGGCATCACCCTGCTCTGGTGAGGGGTCCTCCCTAGGCTGCAGGTGGAAATCTGCTCCCCCATTAACCTCCATGGGCTGTGGGGCACAGCTGCATCCCCATAGGCTGCACCATGGGCTGCAGGGAAATCTCTGCTGCAGAACCTTCTCCCTTCCTTCTGCACTGACCCTGGTGTCTGCAGAGCTGTTTCTCTGCCATGTTCTCACTCCTCCCTGGCTGCAGCTGTGCAAGGTGTTTTCTCCACCTCCCAGCTACGTTATCCCAAAGGCCCTACCACCATTGCCAGCTGGCTCAGGCTTGCACAGTGCTGGGTCCATCTTGGAGCCGGCTGCATTGGCTCTGTTGGACATAGGGAAAGCTTCTCGCAGAATCCACCCCTCTAGCCCCCCTCCTACCTTGGGTTTGCATCCTGGCCTTGTGCAGACTTGCTGTAAGGGCTGAAGTTAAGTGTAAGGAGCTGAGAGGCATGGGATGAGCTAAATGCAGGTCTGTTACGCTGTTGTGGTAGGCAGTGCCAGCTCCTGGTGCTCACAGTAAGTCTGGTGCTGAGGGTAAGGAGAGAAATGGGGGCATGGTGGAAGGTGCAGAGCAGGTAAGTGTCCCTGGTGTCCTATAAAGGAAGGAGCTGAGGAAGAGCAGTGACCGTGTGTACTCTTGGAAGTAGTTGCTGGGAATGCTGTGTTTCTGTGCTTGGAGTCAGAGGAGCGGAGGATCACTGTAGTGCAGGGCTGGAGCGTGCGGTATCACCCTGGAAACCTTTCTTTGAGGAGCCCTTTGTCCCTGCCTCAATTGCATCTTGCCCGTGAGATACAACTGTAAGGTCGTCAGGGCTGTTCCACAGTTCTGACAGAGGAAATGAGCCTTGTAGGGATTGTTCTCCCTTCAGGAAGATGCAGTGACAGTGCGCATGCAGCACATGGAGTGTCCTCCTGCTCTGTCCTAGCTAGACGGGGCACCGTCATCCTCAAATGGCTCTCAAGCTGCAGAAGCCACAGAGGAGGAGACACTGGGTGAGTGTTTGAGTGGCTGGCACCCAAGTGGAAGAGTTACATCCATAAAACTCAGGGCAAAGGTTACTCGTTTATTACAGAATTCACCATGGATAAAATGGAGCAAGGCCACACAATATTCAGGATATTGAACCCAAATTACACAGCTGATAAAAAAGGAATAGGGGACTTCACTGCAGCACCTAACTAGTACATCTGTTCTGAAGGAAAGAGCATGAGCCACAGGAGGTTTGGTGCTGGGTTTACTGCTTGGAAATCAGTGGGATTCTGCTCACGCTGCTATTGAGTGACAAGCGTCTTTCATTAGGTAAAGTAAGGCCGTGCTTTGGAGTATTCCTCTGCAGTGATGGGTCCCTGCTTCTCTCTGCTCATTCCTGTTTGCAGTAGTTACAATCAGTAGTGGCACACATTTGGCAGCAGCGCTACGCCGGTGGCCATGGCACTTCACACAACTCAGGCTTAGGGAGCAGGGACTGCTGTCCTCGTGCTGCTCTGCCAGCTCAGCTCCAGCTGCTGCCCCTGTGAAACCCTCGCTTCCCCAGCATTTGATTTCTGGATGCAAACTGCATTAGGGAGCCAGACTTCGTATCTTACAATGTTTGACAATGGCTTTCCAATGAAGTTCAGCACATCTCCAAGTTCTTCTCTAATTGAGCAAAATGAGGCACTGGGGGAAAAGTAGCTATATCATGATGTACAGATGAGGGTGTCAGCTTGTCTAGTGCTATTTTCATGCTGTCCTTCATTAACTCTGTTACTTCTTCTTGCCATGTGGTTTTGTTAAAGGGCAGAAGGGAACATCATAGTTTATTAAATGCAGTGAAGGCCAAGTTTGAATAAATTGTAGCTAATGAGAAATTCAGCTGGAAACTTGATGCGATGTGAACCAGAATTGTACAGTTCCCCTTCCCGTGTTGGTTGTTGAGCGCTTTGCCTGGTAAATGTGCTGCCTGCTTTTCCTGAAGAACAGCCTCTCCTTTTTCCTGTTGTACTAGTGCTGTGAAGCAGCTACCACGCATTTTCAGAGCGGTGGTTCAAAACAAAGGCTGGAATTGCAGGGGTTATTTCAGATGACTGAGGCACTCCCCATCTGCCTTCCCCTCCTTACCTGAATAAACACTGTTCAGTGTTATGGGGAAGATGTCCCAAAAGAACTGATCTGGCCACAGATTAAGGGAGACCCATTTTACACTGGACTGTGACCTGGTGTCACTTGGACCTTCTCAGCATTGCCAAACGTGAGTATTCAAATAGCGGAGGTCTGATGGCAAAAACCATGTTCATGCCTCGAGAACCATTTTAGAGCTTTGTTCTGTTTCCTTTTTCTATCATAATTCTGGTTTCTTGGGCTTTGGCTGCAGCCCAGTTGTGTTTCAGGTAGCCTTCGACAAGTCTGATGGCTGAAAGCAGTCTCTGACAGTTTTAGGCAACTCCAGCATTGGGGACTTTTAAAAGAAATCTGGTTTTTCCAAGCCACAGGTTCGGATTCTGATAGCTCCAGGCAGAAGCAGAGCATTACTGTTCCTTTCTATCTCCATCTTGGAGTTCACTTCTAGCTCGAGAAGGGAAATACAAAGTCGAAAGTAGGAGTAATCAAATCAGGAACACCCAAGTGGACTTGCAGAGGCCGTAGGAGAAATGCATTCTTCGCTACGTGCCAGTGTTGAGTTCTCTCTTTCCCAAATACGTTGGTTTTTAGCCGATTCCTGGTGCTCTTTGAAGAGCAGGTGGGTTTCTGTGGTTGGGCGGTTCTATTGTGACAAATACAGCCTGCAAGCCTTGCTTTGCCAAAAATACTGTGTGAGTTTTAGATCGGTCGTTTCAGGAGACTGCAAAAACTGCTTAATGGGGGTGGGCTCTGGCCATCAATCCCCTTTATTGCCCTGAAAGGCTGAGAGTTTCCAAGCCGTTACCTTCCTGCAGCTTTCAGAGGTTGCTTCCATGGACTTCCTGGTTTTCTCTGCTCCTGCAGAGAAGTTCTGCTTTCAGTAGGCTCCACAGGGAGGTGAAGGATTTGTCTTGCGTTTGCTGTCGAGGCTGGAGTGGAGCCACACATGGAAATCAGATTCTCATTCTGGTCTAACGCATCCTGTTACCCAGCTTTGAATTTTGCCAGTTAAGCAGTGCGTACACAGTACAGTGCAAATGCTTTTGCTGATCATCTATGCTGTTGGTTTAGATGAGACCTTGTTACAGAATCAGACTGGTTTGGGTTGGAAGGGACTTTCAAAGCTCCTCTAGTCCAACCCCCTGCAATGAGCAGGGACATCTTCAGCTAGATCAGGCTGCCCAGAACCACATCCAGCCTGGCCTGCAATGCCTCCAGGGATGGGGCATCCAGCGCCTCTCTGGGCAGCCTGTGCCAGTGTTTCACCACCCTCATGAGACTGGCAGAGAGTGCAAGAGCTCGGTGCTAAAGGACTCAATAAGGGCCGGACTTTCTGAAGGTCCCAGATATCCAAAGGTGCTGGTGGGTCCTTTGGTGCTAGATGATCTCCAAGGCCCCTTTTGAATTGAATAGCAGTCGTATGTGGTTTCTGTGTAGAGATGCGCTGAAGCTGAAACAGCACTGAAGGACTACACAGAGATTGAGGTATTTCCTGCTTGAAACCAAAAAACTCTTAAAGTATTCTCAAAGGTTTTTTACTAATTCTGCTCCTGTCTGATTGTGTTTAGACATGATGCTCTCGTGAGGTGTTCAGTGTCTCCTTCACGTGTGCAAGATGGATACTATAGGCAGTAGTAAAAGGCGTGCTTGTATTTAGCAGGGAATAGTGGCTGACATGCAGTGCATATCCTGTGGGCTGGGTCCTAGCACAGACAGCGGGCTGCTGAGCATGGTGCTGCTGATGTACCCTGCAGGAAGGTGATGGGAGCAGGTGCTGCTGACTCACGAGCTGATGAGAGTGCTGATGCTCATCATAGCAGCTGGCTGTGAGTAAGGCTGCTGCACAGGAAGCTTTGGTGTGCGTGTGGCTCTTTCATAGCAGTTTCTGTTCCAGTTTTCTCTTAAGGTCAGCTCTTCTATTTAAGGTGCTCAAAGTGCGTCTTCAAGACAGGAACGAGAAAAGCTTCAGGTGATGAGCACATTGATCCTGCACACACCTGCATGCTTCTGGATTGCAACGCTGCGCCTGTACTTCTACAGTGGACTGTATCGGCAGGTCTCTAAGGTGTTGGCATCCTCCTGTTCATCAGAGCTCGGCTCAGTGTGCACTTAGGTGATTGCTGGTACAGTCAGTAATCACACCATGCAGGGAGGCAGCCTCACTTTCCGTGAGCTGCACTGCAGCTGCTGGGAGCAAATCCTCCCAAGTCTTGTTCCCGCTGAAAACAGAGTGCTTGCCTAAAGGTCTCTGAATGTGAAAGACCTGTGAAAGCTGCAACACTCTGTGTCAGTCGTAAAGCTTCTGTGTCTAGTTATTCGTTTTCTTTCTGCTGCTAGAGCCATGTAAAAGAACTTGAAGGATTCTCAGTCCTTTGCGAGGAATTCTCGCTCCCAGTCTTCTGCTGGGGACACAGTGTTGTCAACATCACTAAGCAGGAATTAAGTTCCCCCGTTTGAGCACTTTAGTTCTTTGAAGAGGCACTTCTTTGTTCATCTTTAATGGCCGGAGAGCATTTCTCCATGATAGCCTGCTAATGCAAGGACAGTGCTAACAGGTTGCTTCTGAAAGCTTGTCACGTTTGTTTGTACCCTTGATGGAAGCGTGCACTGCGAAAGCTTCTCTGTCAGGGCTTGATGTAAGAGAAGTGAGTGAGGAAGAGCTTTGAAAGAGCTGCATGATCAGTCAGGTAGGGCAGTTGCACCACTTCATTCTCTGTGCTTTGGCGAGTACTGGCTGCTTGGCTTCTTGGAGCCGCCTTTGCTGCAACAGCAAACGCTTTGGCCTGGATGCTGACAGCCAGATTTGTAGCGGTTACCTGGACTTTTCAGGGTAGCATAAGGCTGGAGGTAACAGCCCTGACTTTGCCTCCTCCCGATAGGCAGCGGGCACTCTTTCCATTCAAGTGGGCAATCTTTGGCCAGCATTCTGTGTTGCACTTGTCCTAATCCGGCAAAGTCTTGGAAACCAGAGCAGGACAGAAAATGGGCTCCAAAATGTTTCCAGTCGTCATGTGGCATAAACCCAGCCACAACCCAGGTAGTTTTCCTTAGCTGTCAGGTAGGGTGCGGGGAGATGCATTTACCATAGGTTTAAATTTCATTTAGACTTGAATTGTTTTAATTGAAAACTAAAATGTTAGCTTGCATTTCAAAGCAAGATTCTGGGGGGAAAGGTTTATGTTTCTTTTCTTTTCTCCTCCTGTAGGGAATGGTAAAAGGTTCTGTGGGTTTTAATGAGAGACCACACACAAAAGGTTTGTATGAATTTGGTTTCACCTATATAAAGTTGCAGGGTCACTGTGGCACTCTATTTGGGTCAGAAAAGTTCTCAGCCAGCTACTATGCTAGAAGTACCTTGTTTTGAATCCAGGACGTTTCAGTGGGCTTCTACTGCAACGTACTTGTGCTTGTTCAGTTTGAACATTCCTTCCTGCAAGTTCAGCATCAGGTTCTTCAGAGGGAGAGAAGTTGGTCAGGATTATAAAGCATTAGAAGTCTGGATGGAGACAGCAGGCTGCAGAACCAGCAGGTCACCTATGGTCCCTCTTCCAAGTGCAACCCTTCATCAGTCTTTGCGTCTAACCACTGGCAACCAATTCAGTGTTTTTCAGCTGGTTGTAGTCTATCTGTAACAAGAGGTACCACCTTCTAATAGCTCTGTAGAAGACACAAGATTAGATACGGGTGCAGTTACAGGCATGTAGTGCAATATAAATATATGTGCCTCTAACTGTTTCTTATTTCCTCATACTTTGCACTGGCTGGTGTTTCCGCTGTGTGCCTTCCGCTCTGCCTTGAGTAGCTGGATGATTTTTTACCTGTATTAAATGATCATTGGATGAGGAAGGATTCCAGCAGGTTCGAAGCTCAGCGCACTCTTCCTGTTCTTGTATCGTGTTCTCCTCCCTTTGCTAATTTTCTGGCAGACAGATGTGTTCTTTTGTTGCTGTCTGCATACGAATCTGTAATCAAAATAGGAAGCGGTGACGCTTCTCAGGGGCAGCAGTGTCCCGAGCTCCAAATGCAAAGAGTCAGCTTAGCAGTGGCATCAAAATGCCCCAGAACAGGCTGTGACCTGGTCAGTGAGTCACGCTGTGCCTGTGCCGCAGGTGAAGGGAAGACCCCGAGCAGCGGGTGTCCATCAGTGCATGCTGCAGCCTGTCTCGGGGTGACGCAGCGGCAGCCAGAGCTGTGCCTGCTGGAGAGCAATGTGGCCCTGAAGGCATCAGGCTTTTGAAGAAACAAAGAACCTGGAAATGCTGCCAGGCTGGCCAGGCATGAGTCTCGCAGCAGAGGAGCTGTGGGCACCCACTAGTGAGCGTTTCAGGGGTCTGCTGGCTCTGCTGCAGCCCTCAGCTGCCCTCCAGGCCTCTCTGATGAACCAGTGCGCTCATCAGCACCATGGTGCCAACTGGCATCGAAGTGCAGTTTTTCTTTACCAGAAAGCAGCACACTGCAAACTGCAGCTCAAACCTCTTTTTGGTGCAGCAAAGGCAGTTTTGGTGGGTTAAGGCAACGGCCTTGCATTGACTGCTGCCTTCCTCATTAGAATAGCTCAGCAAAGGATGCTGAACAGCTTCCTTGACCTCCTCCTCCCACAAGCATCCAGGCAGGATATTCAGAAGTAGGACATTTAAAAGGGAAAACCCACACGGTGTATTTTTATTTGACAATGAGATCCATTTTCTCAAAACGTGGTGTATTTATACACGCAAAACTTGTAATTATCACGGAAAAGATTGGAAATACACAGCTGTGGAGAGAAGAGTCTTCAGCATTGTCTTCCTGGTTTGATCCTGGGGTTTTGATCATAAGAAGTGTCCCAGTTAAAAGCAGGTGTTCCCCAGTAAATGTCCATGTACTAATTCATGCCAGCAGGTGGACACGAGCCCTACTTGAAGACTCTGAGTTGCCAGTTCACTAATGAATGTGTTGGCTTTACCAGAATAGCATATCCCTGACGGTGATGTGCAAGAAGGATGGTTCTTTTGGGGACAGTCTGTTCCCTGCTACAGATTTCATAGAAATACAATAGAAGTGAAAGGAAACGGGGAGAGGGAAAGAGAAACCCACACTCATTGAGGACTAAGAGGCAAGTGTATGGCAATCAGTTTTATCATTCCTGTTTGTCATTTTTATGTGTGGTTTTGAAGGAAAACTAATTAGAGTAATTGAAGTTATTTCTCTCGGTCTGGCATTCATTAAAATCCCACTGAATAGGTAATGAATGTGGTTAATACAACAAAAGATCCAAACTGAGAAGGAGGGGGCTCTTTTATTCTCTACTTTACCCTGCTCTTGTGTGGTTGAGCATATTTTTTTCCTTAATGTAGTAAATATACAAGTGGTTTTGGTACCGTTCTCCCTTTCGAATACAGTGTCTACTCAGGGAAGGAAAACAAAGACTATTTCACTCTTCAGGCTTGCTGGGCATGTTTAAAACCAGTAAACATGGTTAAATGCTCTTGTGTAACGGAGTATATGTAGGTATTCAGGTTTAAAAGAGAATCTCCGCTCGCAGGTGTACACACACTTGGATGAGTTTGCTGCGAGGCAAATAAGGTGCAGTATCTGATTTGGAGATGGAAAAGCTGTTTGTCTACCCAAGAGGTGCAGCAGTGCACGCACGTGCTCTCCTGTTTCAAACTCAGCTGACAGAGGCTTTCTGCACTGATGAGAAAGCAGCTCGCTTCTGTTCTTTCAGCTCTTATCTGTGATGAGGTTTCATTCCAGGTAATGCTGGTTAATACCAGGTAGATTTTTCCTTTAAGACCTGGAGAGCATCCCTAGCTTATTCCGTACAAAAATAGTTGGTAGATTGTGATGAGCTTTTGCAAAAGCTCATAGGGGAAAAAAAGAAAGAAAGAAAAGGTCTTGATCCAGCTGCTGCTTTGGGGGGGCTGTTAAAAAATCTGATAGAAATTGAGAACACCGTTCTTTTATCTAAAGAACGGTGTAAGGGAGGAAATGCAGGTCTGTGTGGCATCACATGGCATTGCCCTTTTTCCTGCTGCTGTGTGCTAGTGCTGAAGAGCAGAGCATCTGTCACCTCTCTGTTCCTGCCCTGCTCACTAGTTCATTTCTAATGGTGTCAATGAAAGTCTCAGCTGAAAGAGAAGAGCTAAAGTAATAAAAAGCTTAACATTACAAGCGCATAACTTGCAATCAGTCCAGTCCATTGCTCCCCAAACAGGGCAGAAAGGGGTTGCAATTATTTACCAATAAGACATTAAAAGAAAAACCCTTTTAAGGTCAGCAGCCCCCTTGATTTGGTTCTAGAAAAGAAAAGAGAAGAAAACGGTAGTACTGATTGTGTGTATTTGCTGCCACATATTAGCAGCATCCACTCAGTAAGAGCTCTGCTGCTCTACGTGGCTGTCAAGTGTCTGTGAAAATGAAGCATGAGGACAACACTGCCTCCAGCAAATACTTTAATAAAAGTGCCTTAAGAGAATGTGAACAGCTGGGATAATTTATTCTTTTATAATCCTCTCCAATCCACATAATTTCTGTTCAGTGAGGCAGTTGAACTACCGGTATCCTATGAGGTTTGATAGTAGTCACACAACTGACTGGCTGCAGTAATATTTATTGGTTGCCTCTGTGTATGATAAACAGCATCCTCCAGAACTGCCTCAGACCTTCCGTCTGACAGGACCTCAGGCCTTTGGAAACGAAATGCTGAGCTTCAGCTTTCCAGCTGAACTTCCTTCACATGCATTTCAGGCAGGCACTGCTTGGAATTGTACTAGTTGGGTCAAACAAAGAGGCAGTAAGCATTGATTGCGGAGATCTGCTCGTTACTGAAGAAAATAGCCTTTGCTCAGTGTGATTGAAACCGTCTTGAAGCAATGTTCTTAAAAGCGATGGGTGTCTGAGTCCCGCATCTCAGTTCTTGGGCTGTTAAATGAGAATCTAACCGTGAGTTTTAAATAACACTAACCGGTGCCCTTCTCTTCCGTAACTGAATTAAGGAGTATCCCCTATCACCTCCGAGAAGAGGGATAAGCAGGGTTGCTCTTTATCATATGGAAACAGCACTTCTCCTTGAAATGGTTTTCTGAAAAAGCTGCAGCTGTTTGGTAAAACTTGAGCAGCCACACAAAAAAAAGGCAGAAGTTTTGTGTCATCCAACATTGTTATTAGGAGCACGTAGGTAAATGTGTCTGAGCACTACTCGTATTTTAACCACCTTCTAATCCCTTCATTACATTATTACTTGTAGAATTTCATGTTATTTCTCCTCGTGCCAGAGATCGTGCAGTGAAAGGAGGGCTTGTTTATCTTCCAGGTCTTGAGGTCATCTTTTTTTTTTACCTGCTAAAACCATCTCACCATTCTAAGGCAGTGATGGGTAGACAGGAGATGGTAAAACTGGTGTGATTTTTATGGTTTAGCACCTTGTGATCCCACAGGGGTGGGACTGATGCTTTTTACCACTGGGAAGAGGACACGAGCTTTTTGATTTTGCATAGCTTCAAGGTTAAACCAATGTTTGGACATTGCTCCTGATCTGAATATAGAAATGTAGAAAGATTACTGTAGCCATGCAAGTCATGAGATAGACTGTGTGACGCAAATAAAGCTTGCACTTCCTATCGACACTCAGAGCTTTGTTACTCTTTCTTCAAATTAGGAATGGAAAAGATGCATTAAAAATTAAGGCAAATCTTGATTTAAGTGCTTTTCAGAGTATGGGAAGGAGGATGAGGCAATTCATTTCTTTTATGCTTCTTATCCTTGGCAAAGGAAGTTTCAGGAGTGTGGGTTAACTCTCTGAAAAGCTTCTAGTGTTTTAAAACTGTAAATGTGAACACTGTTACATTGGGAAATACACTTGTTGTTTTCAAATAGGGAATATCGGAATCTGCTGGGCAGTGCTGACAAGCTGCACAGGTTTAAATTGTGCACCTCTCGCAGGATGCTGGAGTTCATTCCTGTTCCCTTAACGCAACCTTCTGATACAGTGATTCAACTGAGTCATTGTTCCCCGGTATAATTAGGGCCACGTGGCCTTTCTCAATGCATAGATTCTGACTTTGGTTTTCAGTGGGTTTGTTGCATTGCTTTTTTAAGGAAATTTAGCAGAAAATGCAGGGTGTCCTGTTAAATGAATGGATTTAATTGAAGAGCGGGGGGACAGTAACAGTAGGCTGTGAATTTATATCTTGTTTATTCTGTGGCAGAAGCAGTTCGATAGAGAAGTTTCTTAGTACAGAATAGGGTAAGGACTGCGTTGAGGTCTCGTTTCTTTTTTAAAGGAGAGCTGGGTGGACCCGTGACGCCCATCCATGAGTTTTTCAATGGATTTAGTGTTGCTCTGCATCGCCGCAGTAGCGATTTGGCGCCTTGGCTGTATTGTGTAGGCAGGGTGCAGAAAAGTCAGGTCTAGGGCAGCCCCTTGAAACTCATAGGAAATGCTACATCTTGGCAGCACAGGCTGCTGGAACCTTGGTTTATTTGACTGGCAGTCGCCTGGGTGAAGATGGGACACAGCAGCCCTGGCAGGAGGGGAGAACGCATCAGCAGGAAGGAGAACAGAGGACAGAGGTAGGCAGAAGTGTCTCGAAGGCATGTACTAGCAATGTGAGTGGTAAGGGGGCTCTGCTTGCGATGGAGAGTGTGAAATTCAAAGAGAGATCTCTGTGAAACGTGAACATGTCTGTGGAGCTGTTAGATCTAGTGGGCATTAAGTCACCAAGTTGTCATTGGTTTTGAAAAGAAAATGGTTTACTTCAGTCCAAAGTGAGTTAATCACAATCAAGAGTTTCTGCATCCTTGCTTGACTTGATGCTTGCAGTAGGTGAGAATGAAACTTTAATTAATTTCAACTTTATTTTTTTGTTGCATTTTCCTTTAAAGAACAGGCAAAAACCAAAAGAGAGACTCCTGATGCTGAGTACAAAACTTCATGTTTTTCTACCCAAGCAGATAATAACGTAATGACAGTAGGAGACTTGGTGCTTAGTGAGATTTTCAATAGCACCAAAGAACCCGTCAGCATCTTTGGATGTCTGAGACCTTCAGAAAGCCTGGCCCTCACTGAGTCCTTAGCACCGAGCTCTTACACTCTCTGCCAGTTTCCATTTGTGAGTAGGAAGAGAGAGATAAAGAATCTGAAGTGGGTTTAGGGTCACATTGTGTTTCTAGCTTGTAGCTGCTTTAAAGAAAATCTCCCTGCTTATCTCCTAAGAAAAGGGGAACTGAAAATCAGTTTGGACAAAACTTTCTCATTTTCATGCTCCGAGTAGAGACTTCCTGCATCTGTGGGAGGAAAGTACTTAAAACGGGGCAGGAGTTTGCGCCGATGCTTCTGTCACAGGATTATTTGCTGCATTATTTATAGAACTTGAATTGACATCTACAGCTCCAGCTCTTATTTATGCCATTCCTAGAGTCGCATAAAATCATCACCTTTTAACTTATTAAACTCCACAGCATGATTCAGTAATACAATATTTCTCATTTAAATTAACTTGAGCAGATGACAAAAAGTCAGCTCTTCAGGCAAGTCTTCGTTGGTTCTCATGAAAATTTAACCAAGCTTGCTTAAAAAGCAATGTGCATTAAAGCATAATTTACATGCTAAAACTTCATTTGAAATTAATTCCATAATCTCCATCCAATCCCACCGTGCCTGCAACTGTTAAAAATGACTTTCTTTGACTTTATTTTGACGCTAACCAGCAGTGCCCCAAGCTTCCTGCCCTGTGCCATTGACACCAGCAGAAGCTGATGTCCACTGCTGTTATAGGATCATAGAATGGTTTGGGTTGGAAAGCACTTTGATGGTGGAGCTGTACTTAAGTGCCAGGCATTCTTGTTTAGGCTCTTTCAGGTTAAGAGTTCTCAGGGACATGGGAGGCTGGGTTTTGTTAAGCTTTCTGGTTTCTCTTCTTCACACACGGTGTCCTGCTGCCCAGACCTGGCTTAAAATGGTAAAATGCAGAGTTAAGTATTAAAGGAGGTGTTGGGAAGGTGACTGTCAGCTGTGGGTGGCTGGTGAACTGCCTGGACTTACCCTGGGAAATCACATGGAGGAGAAGTCCTCCTACCACAGAACTGGAAGAGCTCTTCTTCCTGCCAGCCTGCAGGTGCCATCCAAGGAGGGGGCTGAACTGACGCATCCCTGAATTCACAGATCCAACAGAAGGGACCTCTGTTTCTCTTTTTGACTGTTACAATTGTTAGTGCAGCATTAAGTTGGGAAACGACCTTGGGTCGCAGTTGTTTTGTGCGCATCAGTGGTAGTTCTGGACAAACCCTCTTTTTCTTCATCAAGAGCTATCTCTAAGCTCTGCCTGGAGCTGCTCATTTGGGAGAGCCTGACAGTTGTTGCTCCTGCCACCTCCAGGGGTCTTCTAAAGTGGAAGGAAGATTGGGAAGATGGGGGTGGGAAGTCTTCATGGAAATTCCAAGAGCATATTGGAGAAGTACATCTGTGTGGCTCTGTGGTTTTTAGCTGAGATGTGTGCTTAGCATCCCAAGTGAAGGGAAAGCTGGGTTCTTGATAGTGTACGTGGTTGGTATTTCAAGGCTGGCCAATCTTCCCCACTGCTGTTTCCTAATCAGTGCCTGATGCAAGCTCTAGAGAGCCTGCAGGCTTCATCATATGGGCATTGACCGTCACTCTTTTCTTACTCAGAAATTCCTGTTCAAGTCCACTAGGGCAGTTCTGCTTTTTTTTGATACGTTAAGGTTATTTAACTTATTTTTGGATTCTGATCTAAAACTGTCTCAGAACTGCAGGACAGAGCCTTAACACTGGTACATGCTGTGGCTTCTTTGCATCCTTCTGTCCTGCTTGTCAGTGCTTGCTGGTTGTGCACACCGGTCCGGGCAGAGATGAAGCCAGGGCAGGCACCACTGGGCTTCCCCAGAAGCTGGGCTGTAAAGGAAACACGATTGTGACTTTGTCCTGATCTCTCTCCACTTCCGGGGAAGGAGAAATCACTGCTAGGTGCTCGGGAGGTACATGTTACTTGGCTGCTCACATCCTGTGCTAGGTGGTCAGCTTTGCTGATGGTACTGAGTATTAGTTGTAAAAAAGACATGGGGCAAGCACGAATAGGTGCAGAAAGGTCTTGCAGGGCTTCAGCAGGGGAGCAGTAAAACAGCAGGTGAAATTTAGTTCACTTATATGTTAACTACAGTTCACTTACACGCCAGCTGTATGTTGACAGAGGAGAGGGAGGGAACAAAATCAAGTCTTCACATCTCTGAGCTGACTGTTACCATCCAGGAGAGAGCCTGGCACGGTCTTAATGACAGCCCAGTGAAAACATCAGCTCAGCAACAGAAAAACCCAAACATGAGCAGTTTCTGTTCCTGAGAATGCCATTTTCCTATGGTACAAGTCTATGCTGTGCCCACTGCTTGACAGATGCAAACTTGTCTATGACTTTATTTGGAAGAACATGCAAAAAAGCTCGAAACGTAGCTAGCATCTGTCTCGGAGGCTCATCTAGTTCCAGGTTGGGTTTCTGCAGTGCTCGAGCCTACCATGTGTCAGTTCAGAAATGCATTGCATGTAAGCACTTGTCAGTCATCAGTGTAAGGCTCCAGCATATCTGGATTTATTGCATAGCTCTGAGTCAGCAGAGCAGACTTCTCTCTGCACGCTGTGGAAAGCAGCGTTTGCCCTTCTGCTTTCCCACTCTGATGCTGTGTTGCTTTGCACCAGTCTTTCTCATTGATTTCAACGTGACAGCTTTGCTCCGTGGGCCTGCTTTGCAGACAGTTGTTCCTCTTGGGCTGTCTGCTCCATAGACAGTTCCACCTGCCTTTGTTCCTATCCCTGCCCCAATTTGTCCCCTTTACAGTCTGTTGCTTTACTTGGACTTCCTTCTGTTTCACCCTGTTGTGTTTGCTGTCCTGGATGGGGCTTGTTTTACACATCTCTGTATTCACGTGTTAAACCCTCTAGTATTTACATTCAGGCTGCTGTTGAGCTCTGCAGTCCCTGCAGCCTTCCCCCTGTACAAGAGAGCAAACAGCAGAGCCTGCCAGGTTTTGGAGCCGAACAGTGGGAATGACGATGAAAAGGTGGAAGAGTTTCCGTGCATAGAATGATTATGCAGGTAAATAAGTTGGTAGCTGTACGGTGACCGAATGCTGCCCTGGAAAAGCTGATAGATGGAGGAGTTACAGCAAAATCTGTTCAAGTGACATTTACACATTCAGAGCAGACACAAGCGTCACCTTCTGTTTCCTAGATGCTTTTCATGCAAGTTAGAAGAAGTCTGGTAATCGTTTGTTGAACAACTTCATTTTACACAAGTGTTTTAACGAGTCTGTGCAAAATTGTGCCTTTTTTCACTGAAGTAGGTCAGAAGTTTGGAATATTTTCCTGTCTTCAACTGTTTTACTAGAGGAATGCATCATTTAGTACCCAAGTGTTGCTACTTATCGAGATACTAAATTCACTCATTTTCTCAGATGGGAAGGTCAGGAAGAGTTTGGGGGGATGACATTGTTAGAGGAGGTCCTGCCATGTCTTCACAGATGTGAAGCCCTTCAACAACCTACGAGGTGTATGTCACATACCTTTGTCACAAGCAAATGCTGTGTTTCCAAGGGTTCAAGATTTCAGGTACTTTCAAGCCAAGTCCCCCAGGTTATTGAGGGCTTTCAGATTGCGCTGAGCTGCTGGGACTGGCTGTCACCATACACCAAAGCACAGCAGCTCCCAGCAGCTCGGTCCTGTTTCCTTTCTGGTTGGTGACAAAACCCACACCGCTTTGTCAGTACCGGATTTAATTGTCTGGATCTTCTTTCCTGAGGGAAGCCCATTTTCTACAAAGACCACAGGATTTGAAGCTGCACCTTACAGTGTAACAGGGAAATTCCAGTGGGAGCTTAGCCCAGATAGGTTAAACCTTTGTATTTACTGCAGCCAGCCTTGTTTCTTTCACAGACACTTTCATGGCCGTAGCAAACACCATCCACGTGTTGTTCCTAAGAAATCCTCCCCAAGCAGTGAGGCCATCTCAGGGAAAGCAGGCGTGGGGGAAGCTGCATGCTGCATTCGCCACAGCCCGTGCTCAGTGCACTCGCTGCTCCGTGCAGGGCTGAAGATCTATAGCCCGCCTCCCAAACGAGGCCCAGTTTTGTCACATCAGTTCCCTGCAGGAAGCTGCTGGTTTCAGCTATGGAGCCGCTTCAGCCTGTGCGGTGGCAGTCGTGCCTTTCATCACATCGTGCCTTTTATTCTGTGTGACTCTGCAAAACAAAAACAGTCTCAAAGAGACAAGAGGTATTTTATAGTTGACAGCAGCATCTAATGAACTGTGCTGCTTGGGGGAAAATACCAATGGCTCCCTCCCGGTGGAAGGGGCAGAGGCTAGCTCTAGTTAGAGTGGAAGCCATAGTAATTGAGCTCTGGTGCACTGCATTTAGGAGAGGTTAGCCCTGAGGCATGTAGAGTAACTTCAAGATGCCAGGTTTCTCAAGGACTAATGACTTCCTAGAGAAATGCCTGGAGCTAGTGTGGGATTTCTTTGGAGGCTCATCCCTCAAAGAGGGAATAACCATGAAGGGGTTGTACCAGGTGACATCTCACACAAAGCCATGCTTTGTTCAGTGCAGTTCTGCCCCATCACCGAGGGCCTCGTCTCCACACTGCGTGAACACTTGCAGGGACGGTGACTGCAGCCCTGCCCTGGGCAGCCTGTTCCAATGCCTGAGCAGCCTCTGGGGAAGGAATTGTTCCTCAGCTCCATCTCAACCTGCCCTGGGGCAGCTTGAGGCCGTTTCCTCTTGTCCCATCCCTTGTTCCCTGGGAGCAGAGCCCAGCTCCTCCTGGCTCCATCCTCCTGACAGGCACTTGTAGGGAGCCATCAGGTCCCCCCCGAGCCTTCTCTTCTCCAGCCTGAACCCCCCAGGTCCCTCAGCCAGGGTTAAAGTCTGGTAGTAGCCTTTAGTAAGAGCAGTTAACCTCCTAGCCACAGCAGTATCATTCTGTTGTTCCTAAGGCATCCTTTCTAGTGAGCCTGATGGTGACTCTGTCTTGGAGCTCTGTGCACATCACTGTATGAGCTAATGTATTTGTTAGGATGCAGATTTTATATCATGATGCCATTGATTTAAATAAATAAATAGCACTTATCTTGATTGCAGTAACACTTGCGTTGCATTGGCAACACGCTGGACAAATGTGCTCAGAAATGTCCCAAAACATCCATCTTCAGAAAGCCACATTGCCTCTCCTGCAGAGAAAGATCATGGTTTCTTCTCCTGACATTTGAATCTGCTTTGGCCAACTTCAAGGTTTCAGTAGGTTGCCAGGCTTCTGAGCAGGAAAATATGGCAGTAGGCAGGTGTGTCTCCTTTCGTGGTCCTCTACTGTATTTTTTTGTTGGTTTATTCCGGTTGCTTTACAAATAACAGAGGGAAACAGAGGCACAGAGAGGCACAGCAAGTCCGTAGCAGGACTCATGGCTGCTGTCGGTCCATAGTAGTTCAGCAGCCGTTCCTCCCTGTGATGTGCTTTTTCACAGCCCTGCTTAGGTACCGGTTTCTTTGGGGTTTGTGAACAGTAGCGCCGAAGGAAGAGCCAGAAGTGACCATGAAGCAGAAACACAGTAGTACTGGAAGACCCTTTCAGTGCCTTGGTTTCTGTGCTTCTTGAGCTGAAGATGAAGTCTTCAGTGCTAGCAATGCATGAAAAATCCACTGGGTTGCCTATAGAAGGGCTTGCCCTGGATTAAGCATGTCTCCATTCGTTTGGTCTATGCCAAGTTTAGAAAGGTCAAGTCCTTGTTTAAAACGTCATGATTGCTCGCTAACACAGAGGTGTGTTCTTTGCACTGCAGTAATCATTGCTGAGCTGTCTCTCAGGGAAGCTGGCTCCTGCGTTACAGTCAAATACACACGCTCCAGCTCATGCTTCTTTTATAAGTAGTATTATTGCTGATAAAAGGAGGAGATGAAGGCAGGAGAAGCAAGGAGAGAGAGTCAGCATTTACCTGCTTTGACAGGCTAGAGGAAATGGCAAAACGTTCCTTGTGAGACAAGATAGCTTGTGCTGTTCCATCCCCTTTTTACCTCTAGGATTACTTGTCTTGGTGCATGTGTCTGCCATGCGTTAAGGGTCCTTTGTGATGCTCTTGTCTTTATTTGTGGCATTGTTTTCTTCCTCTGAAGATCTGCCCTCATCGGGAATGCTAAACACAAGCTGGAAGCATCTGTAGGATGTGTTTGGTTTAGTTTCTGCCACCTGGAAAGTCTGATTTACTTTAAACAGTTACTGGATAGCAGCAAAACATAGTCTGTGGAGCAGCAAGGGGATCTCTCTCTTCCATTCTGCTACAAGGGATTGTGCAAGCCATGAGGGTACAGAAAATCCTCTCTTTCTCATGCAGAAGTGAGCCATGGAGTAGCTTTCAGAGGAGGCAGAAAGCTGGGCCCAGCATCAGGGGCAGCTCCAGTGCAAGCCTCCAGCAGAAGCTTCCTGGGGTGAAGCGTCTTTCCCTTTGGGAATCTAGTCCAATACAATTATTAACACAGCAAATGCGATAGCTGTCGTTGCTGTAACGTGGTGCACAGGCTCTACTGTGCGTTCGGCTACTGACAAAGTGAAAAACCAAACAGGAGAACCCACTGCACCGCCAGTGTCACGTCCGAAATGCTGAGCCTTCAGTGTGGCTGTGGAAAAGTAAGGGGGGATTTTCTGTCCTGCTTATTACACTTTGCACTTCCCGTCCCTCCCCACTGCCTGTGGTGTTCCATGAAATAGCTACCATTTCATTTCTGGTGTAGGAACCAGGCACCTTCCTGTTCTTCTCTTACAACAGCAAATGCTGACCCATCAGTTCTCTTGAAACCGAGCCCACGGCAGTGCTGTGCTTAGCCAAGGACACACACTTGAAGAGCGGTTTAGTCACTGGCGTTAATTACATCCGGACTCCGTGTTACACACGGTGCTTTGCCAAATTTGTGTTGGTGTTGAAAGATGGCACAAATTAATTGCGTCCATGAGAATTTATAGCTGATTGAAAGCGAATGTGTAGTGGGACTGGATCTCGGCCACTCAAAAGTAGTGGTCATTTGGTTTGAAAGTGGTCATATTTACTCAGCGCTTTCGACTGAATGTTGCTACCATCATGTGAGTTCTGTAGGAGTAATTTAATTAATACTTCAGTTCAGCTTTATGTACTGCTGCCTTCATTAAAGAAGTTGGCTACTGACAGCAGGGTACTTAAGGTGCTCTTAAGCTTGATTGAGAAGCGAGGTTAAGTCCACTCAAATCTTCAGGAGGAAGGACAATGCCATTTTGGGGCAGTAGTAAGATTGCAGCCATAATTAAGCTGCTGGTCAGCCTGTACCAAGCTTACAGCTCTTCACTGTAGACTAACTGGAGTCTTGAGTCTGAAACAGAATTAGGCTTGAAAGCCTGCACCCATTGTTGTCAGGTAAAGGCCACTGTAGTTAGTAGTAATCACAGTTTACAAATTGGTCGCTTTGGGGGGTGTCTTTTGCCAAATGACCTTTGGCATCCCTGCTGCACGTACGGGATGCACCAAAGGCGCAAGGTTGAGCTAGCTAGTGGCCCTGTGAGGCACGCACGTGAGCAGTGAGGAGGTTCCTGTTGACATCCAAGCTTTGTTTGCTTATACTTGGAAGAGTAAGGATAAGCACCTGATTTGAAAAAGTAAACCCCCAAACATTGTTATTTAGTATTTTCTCCTGTCTCCTAAAAATCCAGCATGGTTTAAAAAGAGAACTCGAATGGTTTACTCTCTCTTGATTGAGACCATTTGTTGTCTAATATCATGTATAGCCCATTCTTTGCCCATTTTCTACCTGGACTGTTAGATCAGGACTCATGAGACTCTTGCTTCCCATCTTTTCTCTGTCACTGTTTCCCTGGTTTGGTTCGCAGTGACTCTCTGTCATTTCTTCCTTCTTACTGGAGATCCATTTGATCTCTTTGATCCTTATTTTGTCAGCCTTTGTCTAGAGTGATGCCAACTCATTTGAGTTACCCTTCTGCTTCTGTCCTTCTCTGTACTTTGGTTTATTGTGTTTTGAGGCCTTCAGTAGCAAATCAAAATGGAGGTGTGCCACAGCCTCTCAAGTATTGCACCCAACAGTTGTAACATCTATTGCACTTTGGGTTAGGATTTAAAACAAATTATGCTTCATCACTCTAAAGAATGGAACCCAATTTATAATTCTAAAGCCATAGAAGATACAGGGGCTTCAGCAAAAGGAAAGGTAGAGATGTTGGTAATGACCTTGGTCCATCTGTCAGGGTAATTTTCCTGCCTTAGTAATTGAAATGTATTCACGTGCCATTTAAAGGTCATCAGGAATGCAAGCCAAAGACCTAGGCAGAGTTCCTGATCGAGACGTTAAGTATGGTGTTTGACTTTTATGAACCTGCTGAAGGATTCTGCCAAGTGGTAGATTACTCTTATTTAATCAGGCTTCTTTGTTACGTCAAACTTTGACTGCAGCTGGGCTCCTCACTTGAGTCCGGTACTCAACGAAACACTAAAGGACAGAGGAAGGTCTTTTACCCGTAGTCATCTTGCAGTTCTGCACTAAAGGGAACACTGAGACAAATCCCAGTGCAAAATAATGCTTCAAAGGGGAAATAGAGGGTCATCTGAGCAGCCTGGGCCCATATGGTGAGTGCTGAAACTTGTGTCAGAAAATTTGATCCGAAGAGCAGAACTTTCACAGTCTCTACTGGGTGTGCCGGTATCCATCAAAGAGATCGTTTGAAAGCACTGAGTAAGGTGATACGTGGTGGAGCAAGGAACCAATAAAACAAATGGATACTTTTCTCTTTAAATGCCCATTTCCCTGTGCAAAAATGAGCTGCAGGCAGTAACCGTGCATACATTTTTGAGGAGCTCTTCCATTTCATCCACAATATGTGTTCAGCAGGAGGCACCGAGTTTTAGAAATAATTCATGTAGAACCAGGAGAAGATCCAACTGAAAATAAAGAGGGAGAGAAGAAGGGCCCTCTATTGTCTTTGTTATGCGTCCTCATTTCTTTGTCAAAGAAATTGGCATTAATCTCCTTGCCAAGATCAAGAGAAATACTGCCTGCAGGAGAAAAATAGCCTATTTCAGCAGGGTCGGACGTATTCCCTTTTGGAGATTCTCCAGATAATCAGTGTAAATGGCAGACACCTTGACATCTTCGTTTGGCGATACGCTTTCACCAGCAAGGGTAGCCACCCTCTAGCTTTGGCAAGCTTAACTGAAATGAAACCCCTCCCAGTCCAGTTAACCCCATTCATTCCCATTCAACATAAGAGGGACGTGGAGCTGTTGGAGAGAGTCCAGAGGAGGCCGTGGTGATGCTGCGAGGGCTGGAGCAGCTCTGCTCTGGAGCCCGGCTGAGAGAGCTGGGCTGGGGCAGCCTGGAGAAGAGAAGGCTCCTGAAGGGGAGACCTGAGAGCAGCTCCAGTGCCTGAAGGGGCTGCAGGAAACCTGGAGAGGGGCTTGGGACAAGGGCCTGTAGGGACAGGCCAAGGGGAGCGGCTTTAACCTGCCAGAGGGGAGACTGAGATGAGCTCTTAAGCAGAAGCTCTTCCCCGTGAGGGTGCTGAGGCGCTGGCACAGGGTGCCCAGGGAAGCTGTGGCTGCCCCATCCCTGGCAGTGTTCAAGGCCAGGTTGGACACAGGGCCTTGGAGCAAGCTGCTCTAGTGGAAGGTGTCCCTGGCCGTGGCAGGGGTTGGAGCTGGAGGAGCTTTAAGGTCCCTTCCAACCCAAACCAGGCTGGGATTTATGGTTTATGTTTTTACTGCATCCCTGCAAAATGACAGCTGCTGCTCTCAGTGGCTTGTTTTCCATGGCTGGCTTTCCTTCTGCCATCTTATCACACCCATCTAAGTGCATCTGATCTGATATTTTATCACCTCAGTTTTTAAAATAGACCCTTTTCACATTTCTTATGCCATGCTAAAAATACTAGCTGCATAGCCCAATCACATCATTTATTGACAGAAGCCTATAGGGATGCTGGGGAAGAACTCTTCATTAGGGACTGTAGTGATTGGACAAGGGGTAAGGGGTTCAAACTGAAAGAGGGGAAGTTTAGACTGGATATAAGGAGGAAATTCTTTCCTGTTAGGGTGGTGAGGCACTGGAATGGGTTGCCCAGGGAGGCTGTGAATGCTCCATCCCTGGCAGCGTTCAAGACCAGGTTGGACGAGGCCTTGGGGGATATGGTTTAGTGTGAGGTGTCCCTGCCCATGGCAGGGGGGTTGGAACTGGATGATCTTAAGGTCTTTTCCAACCCTAACGATTCTATGATTCTATGACATGAGGAATGATGCTAACAGAGGCACAGCCCCTTTGCTTTATGACCTGTAGAGCTGTTCCTCATGTCTTGCTCTTCCCAGCACATGCTCCATCCAGTGCCCACATGGCTGGGCTTTGGGCTGCTCGGCCAGCCCGCTATAGGCAGGTTACTGCTCCACCTTGGTGGTTTAGTTTAAAACGGGGATGTAAGAAAGTGCTTTGACATGTAGTGATCATAAACAGAGACGTGTGATCGTGGTCTGGGCCTGTTTGAGGTGCAGCCTCAATAGGGCTAACCACTGCGTGTGAACCATGAGCTTTGCAAGGAAACCAGTCAGCTCCAGGTCTCTTCCGTCGGATGCTCTGAGCTGGTGGGATAGTGGCCACATTAATTCATCATTCTGGCCGAGCAGTGGAAAGAAGGCACATGCCCCACGCACGCCGTGGGGAGCTTTGCAGGGATGATTGTTTAGCAGGGACTGTACATATGGAAATTTGTTCTCATTTCTTCCTTTGTGCAATCCCATTTACAAATGGAAATGACTGCTTCATAGCCAGGTCTCATTATCGTTCTCTCCCATGAGAGAATTAGCATGAGGAGGAAGCCCACAGTGGCTGGGGGATGGAGCCTGCTCTCTGCCACCACCAGCACCCTGTACAGAGGGGCAAGGGGCAGAGGCATCGACTAGAGTGAGCCAAGGGGCCAGCCAGGGCTGGGTGGAGCTGGGAAGTCAGATCACGATCGAGCACAGCGTGCATACAGTGTAAGTGTAAAGAATATCCTTTTATACAGTTAAATGCAATGTGGAGGCCACTGCTACGTCTGCTCGGGGCAATGAGAGCCTGCTGGTGATGTCCCCAGCAGCCACGTAGGGCCCAGATATGTGGAGAGGGCATCAAGCAAGCCAGCCCTCGCTGCCCTCGGGGCTTCCACCCTGTTGCTTAGCCTGGGGTTGTACAGCTGGCTTCAGCCAGTCTTCCTGCTTTGCATCAATAGCAAACACCATCAAGGCTGTGGATCACTGAAGTGTCGCTTCATTGCATGCCTGGGCAAGGGGACATGAAAGAGGTTGAACACTGCAGAGCTGATGTATACAAACAGGTCCCCAGTTCCCTCTGGAGAGGTGCATGCATGTGTTGGTTTTGAGCAAGGTGTGTATATTAGTGCTGTCGATAGTCTTGTTAAAGCAGTTTGCGGCACTGCTTTTGTTACGTTGGGTAGCAGGGCACAGGGGGGACAGAGAGCGCAACAGCCATGCATCAGATCCTCTGCTTGCTAATTTTAGTGGGCCAGGGAAGCACATAGGAAGATTATATCTCTGAGCTGCATTTAGTTAAATAAGTGAATGTAAATGTAGGCACTGAGTTTCTGGCAAGGCATAATAATGCTGGTTTGCTCGGTTATAGTTTCTTGTAAGCAGAGGATAGTTTGGGTTGGAAGGGACCTTCAAAGCTTCTCTAGTCCAACCCCCTGCAACAAGCAGGGACGTCTTCATCTAGATCAGGTTGTCCAGAACCACATCCGGCCTGGCCTGCAATGTCTCCAGGGATGGGGCATTTGGGACCTCTCTGGGCAGCCTGTGCCAGTGTTTCAACACATTCGTGATGAAGAATTTTTTCCTCACATCCAGCCTGAATCTCCCTCTTTAAGTTTAAACCCATCACCCCTCGTCCTGTCACAACAGGCCCTGCTCAAAAGGCTCTGCCCATCTTTCTTACAGGCCCCTTTTAGGAACTAAAAAGTTCAGTAAGGTCTCCCCAGAGTCTTCTCTTCTCCAGGATGAACCCCAGCTCTATCAGAGAGGTGCTGCATCCCTCTGGTCCCTCTCCAATGTGAAGGAGTTGGTGGTTGTGAAGGTATTTTTCCTTCTAGAAAAGGGAGTGTGCTGCTAAAGGTATAATAAAAAGAGGAAGGGGTTTTATATAGAAAATCTTTTTGCAGTCATAGACAGTGCAGCCATCTCAGCTGAAAGGACCGTGGTGAGCAATCCCAGTCAGCTGCTGCTGGGGAAGCTTGCTTAAACAGGACAGCAAGGAGAGCATCCAGGCTTACATCTTTGCGTGTACACTCCTCTGAGCAGCTGCAGAGCAAACGGCTATTGCTGCCCTCAGTGTACAGAGGACGGAGCTTGGCCTGACACGTCCGTTTGATCTCGGTGGGTAGCTCACCCAGATCTGTGATCTGTGCTGATCAGGCTCCTTCCCCTCGGCTGGCTGCTTGCTGGCCTGAGATTGCATCCCGGGACAGCCGAGCAGGGCTCAGAAAGCAGCTCCCTGCGCTTGGCAGCGCTGGCGCGTTGTGCGTGTTGGCGTAGCTGCCTGCCTGTTTCTGATCTCTGTTTTCCAGCATAGGTGATACAGGTTTGCTAGCTTTTGCTTCAGAGGAGCTCCACGCTCGCACAGCTCACGTAGACCCCTGGTTTCAGATACTCACTGTGTCACAGCGAGCACACTTCTCATTTACACAGAAAGCAGGGAATAAAGTTTCTCCTCCCCAGACTCAGTAGATGTACTCTTGAAAGCCAGGATATGCTTTCTAGGGCTATATAAGCAAATTGTCTAATCTTTACCTGGAATAAATCAATTAAATATTGATATCTTTCAGGTAAGTTTATGTTTTGGGGGCGTTTTTTCCTTTGTTTCAAACGGTCTTGATGGCAGACAGGCTCTTTCTTTTCCCCCAAACCAAAATGAATTTAATCTTACCCACAAACTGTCTGTAATGGAACTATTCTGCTGATAATTTGTCTATGTAGTTGTTATGACTGCACGTGCTGCAGCAGATTGTGCAGGTGAGAGGTGAAACAATTCTTTTATCAAAACCTGGTCAGCCACGGTCAACCCTGTGTAGCCCTTTTCCTTTTGATACCCTGCAGGTAACAATTGCATTTCATGTGCTGCGTCACCAGCGCGATGGAGGCTGTTCATTGCCAATGTTTTCTGTTGGCTGATCGCTGCCTTGAGACCCCACTGCCCTTCTAGGAGTTCCTGCCTTGACCATTTTCTTGGCTTTTTGGGGGTGCTGTGAGAACAAGACGCCAGTGGAAGGGGGGTAACTTCACAGAATCATAGAACCAATTGGGTTGGAAAAGCCTTTTAAGGTCATCAGGTCCAGCCATTACCGCAGCACTGCCAAGGCCACCACTGCCCCATGGCACTGAGGCCTCGTCTCCACGCTGTGTGAACGCTTGCAGGGACGGGGACTGCAGCCCTGCCCTGGGCAGCCTCTTCCAATGCCTGAGCACCCTCTGGGGCAGGAATTGTTCCTCAGCTCCATCTAAACCTGCCCTGGGGCAGCTTGAGGCCGTTTCCTCGTGTCCCATCCCTTGTTCCTTGGGAGCAGAGCCCAGCCCCTCCTGGCTCCATCCTCCTGGCAGGCACTTGTAGGGAGCCATCAGGTCCCCCCTGAGCCTTCTCTTCTCCACACTGAACCCCCCAGGTCCCTCAGCCGTTCCCCATCACACTTGGGCTCCAGGCCCTGCACCAGCTCCGTTCATGCAGCCTGAGAGCAGCAGCATTAACAATGCCTTCGTCTTGGATCAGTTGCTATGGCTCAGTAAGCAAGCGCAGGGTGGCCTGGTTATGGTTACCTTATCTATCTGTGCACTTCTATCCCTGAAGATGTTTGGATTTCTGTTAAATAAGAGCTTGGTTCGGTGGCCTCACTTGTAGTGCTAGCTTTACACTGGCACAGCAGTTATCCCAAATGCAGTGTTCCTGGAAATTGCTGATGCATTCTCAGCCCTCCTCTTACTGCATGAAGCTCTAACAGGTAATACAGTTTCCATTACAGCCGGCATTTCGGGTACGAGAGCGCCGTGATAAGAAGCTGCAGTTTGTTTATTGCCAGTGTAGCTGGTTGTAAACAGTTGTTAAGTTTGTCACGCTCTCTGCTTTTTTACTTATCCTTAATGGTGTGAAGGGACAAGGCAGCACCATCAAATTACTGCAGTGCTCTAGGAACACAGGCGGCTTTGGGGATGACAAGGAAAAATTGCAGAGTCAAAAGCGCGTTGCAGGTAGGAAGGGGACTCTGAATAATTCATCCTTAAATAATCCTTCATATTCAAAGAATTGAATTATGCTCCTTTAAGCATCTTACATTCACGACCACTCCAGGGTACTTTAAGCCAGAAATCGGGTTGAGGAAATAAGGTGTAATACTTCACCTTTTTACCCAAATGTTTGCCTGCTGGTGATTGATGGTGCCTGCCTGAATCCCTGGTTTAAATCCTCTGCTTTTCAGAGTATAAAGCCTTGATTTCTCAAGCGCTCCCAAGCACTAAAAGGCTAGAGAAAGAGGGGTTGTTTGTCTGCAAAAAGGCTGACGAAGGAATCGAAATCCAAGAACCCCAATTAGACTGATACCGAAATCTTCCTGGATTTCAAGCTCTAGCACTCAGCAAACGATTCCGAGTGGAAAATGTGCTAAAATATTTGCAAGTGTTATCCCTTGTTCACTCCCTGTTGAAGGCGGTTGTGCTGGGAATACCCGAGTAGACATTTAGTGGGAAGGATAGTGCTGTTGTTACGCATGGCAAGCCGGATGTATGACTCCAAAACGTTTTCTTTGCATAGCACATTGAAGTGGTAGCTCTTTAGCCTTGTTTCTGGGCAAAGGCACATCTTTATTTACGATAGTGATTTGGAAAGCATCGAGATTGAGACTTTGTATTTTATGGGCTTTGATTTCGCATTACCTGTGCGTAGCTCGCAACCAGAAAGATGCTGCCAGGCAGCTTTAAGCAGTCTTGCTTACTGGTAATTCAGATTCAGCAGTAGCCCCAGTATGGTTCTTTTGATTTGAGTGGAATTACTCCAGAGTCAACTTGATACACAGGAGACCAGGATTACTGCCTAAAATCTCAGGCTTTTTTTTCCCCACTGCCTGGCTCTGCCTTGAGAACTGGTAGAGAGTGAAGGTTCCTATTAAAACATGAAGCAGAGGCATAACTCGTATGATTCTTTTGTGCTCTATACAGTGTTTACGAGTAAAAATAGTTAAGGTACAATTATGGTCGGATAATGCCACAGGAAAAACCCAAGAAGGACAGAGTGAAGTTGGCAGCATCATCCTGTGGATACATACAGGGGAAATAATGCTCCTGATCTACATTGTACAGCACCTGGAGAGCTGCTGCTCTCGTAGTGAGGTAGCACTATCAGGCTCCAAAGAGAACAGAGAATCCGTGCAGGCAGGCGCATCCTGCATGGGTACCTGCATCCGTGGAGCATTTACCAGCATGTGTAAATAGCAGCTTTTTTTTGTTCTTTCATTTACATACTCCATCCAATGCAAATAGTTTGGCATCATCTTTGGAACTGTGCTTTATAAAAGCTATAGGATAAGCCTGTCTTTTGAGCTCTACCTATGAAATTGTTTATCTGATCAGTAGGGAAAAGTATGTCCAGCATCCTTAGCCCTGCCATAGGTTGATCTCTTGTTGTTCAAGGAAGTCCTTGTGAGCATGCAACGTCCCTCAATGCTGTCAAGTGTCAAAGTAAAAGGGTTTGAGCTCTGGTAGAACGTGGTTCCACGCACAGTAAGAACACTGAAAAGCCACAACTTTTCTGACCTCTGTCTTCTAAGCAAAACCTATTTGCATTGAGGAAACACTAAGGGACTATATGGCTGTGTGCTCTCAGTAATGCTGATGTGGGTGAGTTGCAGTCATCCTGTGTTGCACGTGATGGTCTTGGATTGTTACTTATGCATTTTCCGTTTTCCAGCAGTCAGAAGTACTCCCCAGCCAGCACAGATGTAAGCATCCTCTGGGATGCTGTCCTTTAAAATCCACATGAGCAGACGCTGGGTTACACATTCGTTAATGGCTTTGGTTGGAAACTACTGCACATCTGCTGAGGGGGAAGCCTCTGTGGTCACTGCCTGTTCCCCCGGCTGGGGTTCAGGTCTGAACATGAAGGATTTTGTCCTTCTCAGTCTTGTCTCTAGGGACAGCCTTTGGATTATCCTCAGTAAGGAGTGAGGGGCAGCTATGGGGTGTGAGCAGTGGCCATGAGGGGAGGTCTTGAGGGGAGATGGAGAGTGGCCATGAGGGGTAGGGGAGGCAGCTATGCAGCGTGGGTCGCTATGAGGGGGCAGATCAGGGATGGCTGTGACTGGAGATTATGAGGGGCAGCCACGAGGGGAGATCGGTCTGTCCTCAGTGACATGGGTTAGTGGTGGGCTTGGCAGTGAACAGTTGGGTTCAGTGATCTTCAAGGTCTTTTCCAACCCAGCTGATGCTATGATTCTGTGATTCATTCCCCTGGTTTTCCTTTGAAATACCTCCTGTTGTCCAGCACTACTTGTTCTGAGTATTTGGACCGTGCCTACACTTGAAGCTTCAGTATCTTCAGCACCTGGAAATCTATAGGATTAAGCAGTGTCAATGGGGAGTTTCCCAGGCTGAGCTGCTCCGTGCCCAGGCTCCACAGTGCATGGAGGAGGGGAAAGATGCGGGAGCTGCTCGCTGAGGGGCAAATAATGGGCCGAGGTGGCACATTGAATACAGAGACGCTGTGAGCCTGGGTGCTGCTTCGGTGGGGTGGGAGGATGGAGGTGCCCAGCTGGGACCTTGCTGCCTGTGCATTTGCTGGCAGAACGTATTGCTATCCTCTGCAACATGGGCGATGTGGAGGCTGAAAGCAGCAGCACAAAACCCCTCTGTCGTGCCTCAGGTTAGGGCTTTGCTTGCCCTATGTGTTCTTCTGCACCCAGATTCATTATCCTCTTTGTACCCACGTCTTACCTCACCCTCCTCACAGTTATCCCTGAGCGAGCAGCTGGAGGTGATTTGATACCCCCGCTTTGACAGCAGCCGGGAAGCCAGTTAAATGCGAGTGAAATTCTCTGCGTCGGCTCCTTCTTCCAGACTTGTTTGCTAGCAGCAGCAGCAGCAGCAGTTGGTGTCTCAGGAGCTGAACGGGGAGCGTGCAAAAATAAGATGCTTATTAATAAAAGCTCCCACACAAGGACACAGGCTGTGCGCAGACAGGAATGCCTCAGTCAGCCATGACTTCGCACGGCTGAGTTAGGCACTTGAATAACACGTATTAGTAGCCTCTTCATTTTACATTTTAAACCCAGAAACTAGGAGCCTTAATTAGCCTTTAGGCTAAGGTTTCAAGTATTACGAGTCGCGCTGGCTTTGAAGAGGAGCAGCTCCACACGCTTGTATTTTTAAGGGCCTATCCTCAAATATGGGTTATTTTAAAAAGAAATAGGGGGAAAAAAAAAAAAGAAGAAGAAATTGATCACCAAATGCCAGGAAGAATTGAAATAATTAGGAGATGGCTTCCCTGAGCAGAGCTGTTCCTGCAGCACTTCATGCATGCGGGAGCAGTCTTTTAATAGCACTGCTCTAGAAAACAGAGACTGGTGAGAAACTGCGTTTCTCATCGAATTCCCTACGTGGTACAGAGCCTGGGGAGCAGTGGGAGGGAGGATCAGCTGTGGAAAAAGGCTTTAGACCAGCTTTAGCTCCCTGCCTGCTCGCGTCAGCTCAAGCAGAGGGTACGGAGATGAGTGGAGACGGGGCAGGTGTGGTTGGGATGGGTAATTTAGGTACATTAGTATTCTGTCAGTCTAATTCTGTTGCTGTAGCTATGGTACAGCAGCCCGTGCAGATACGCTGCAGCCACACGGCGTCTTCATTTAGCATTTCACATGGTTATTCTTCCCTGCTTTTGGCCCTGTGACATGACGTTATGGTAAGCTTCCTTTATCATAGAGAGGGGACAATTCAACCTACGCAAGAGCTTTTCCTGGCTTTCTACCAGCCCTGCTGGCATCGTTGTTCGCTGAATGTTGTTCTTGGGGTGAGCTGTAGCACAGAAGTGCTTAGGGCAATGCCATCAGCTGTTTGTAAACCACTCCAGAGCTGGCTAAGGGTGGGTCCTGCAATGGGAGGCACTGACAGGATCTTATAGAAACTGAAGAAGTGGGTGATAGAGATATCTATTGATAGGGAGACATATAAAAGCATGAGGAGTAACTACTGAATTCCAAGCAGGTGTCATACTTCCGTAATTGCTTCTGGTTTGTTTTCTTTACACCTGGGAACAGTGTTGTTTACTGTTAAGAGGTTCCAGTTTCATAGAGCTTTCTTAAATGTTAGCCTTTACCTAATGGTAAAATTACTTAAGCTGGAAAACAGAGGCTGTGCTTGGCTCTTTCCCCTCACATGCTAATTGAAAATACCCAGTTTCCTGTCTGGGTTAGTTGTGAGTAAAGGGAGGCAGATATGAAGGTATTAGTATGTAGAGGCACTTCAGAGGAGCCTGTAGGAAACTGCTGTCTGTAAAGGGTGATTTTGCTGGTTAGCATCCCAGTGCTGTGTTTTGAAGGGTGTATATAAGGACAAGAACATCCTTCAGAACTAGCTTTGAACACCAAGATTTGGAAATGATAATTGCTTTCACATTCTCCTTTAGTACCTTCAGAAGAGGAATGAACTCCAGGAGAAACGTTCTGTTCCATTTCTCCTTGTTGTAACACGGAGCTTGGGCTGTTTGAAGGAGAACAGTATCTGTGACAGGATAGCACAGTGGATATTTCTGTTCGAAATACTGCTGTTGTGCTGCTTTTTCATTACTGTAGGGGATTAGGAAGTTTGAAAGAGCTTCCTTGTGGATGCACGGTTAAATGTTGTTTCAAGTTCTGTGAACTGAGGTAAGGAGGACATAACTGGTCTTTTGAGAGCAGTGATGCAGAGTGTGCCCAAAGCATCCAGGAGTGTTCTTGAAGACGAGATCGGAAGCCGCAAGGAAGGAGTAACTCCAAAAGCTGTTCCTGTTGCAGTTAGTTTGTATTCATTCTGGCTTGAGCATGTAATGAGAACAAGTCTCCTGTTCATTCTGCTGAAAGAGCTGAGTCTGTAACTTGTCACAATGGGGTTGTAAAGCAGCAGGGCTACAGGGCCGTAAATGAGCTCTGTGTGACTGAGCATGGGCTCATGCCTAGCCATGGCTGGAGACTTACTTCTCTGGGAGGAGGCTGTGTGATAGATGGACAAAGCACTGCTGTTACCTTGCTCAGAATTCACAGGCCTCTTCACAGAGGAGTTTGTGTTTGATGGCCTGTGGAGCAGCGTACCTGTAGAAGCTAGAGGATTAGTTCGTGATTCCATTGACGCGCCTCGCCCAGCGTTCCGTTGTTAATAGGGAAATCCAGCTGGGTTAAGAGATTTGTGGAGGTAAAGCTGAGAAACATGGCTGGATTTGCAAAAAAAAAAGCACATGAAGTGGGCTTGGATTTACAAATGGCACATGCTAAGGAATGGTAATTCATTTTCCACCAAAAAAAAAAGATTGTGGAACTCCACATTGTCTCGTGAAACTGGGCCTTCACTACTTAAGACAGGCAATAAATTGGAAGTTTTAAGGTGGTAGGTGACATGGTTTTCAATAGACAAAGTTAACTCAGTCGCTTCCTCCCAGCTTAGCGCTTGATTTGACTCCAGTGATGTTTCTAAGGGTACTCTTTGCGTATGGGACTTTGTAGAGAGGCACTGATCTAGAACACAGGCACGTTCCCTGCCAAGCAGAGTCTGGGACAGCACGGGTGAGTGGGTTTGGGTGCTCAGGTAAAGCTGGGGAGCCACCAGAGAAAAGAGCCCCTTGAGTGGTGTTTGAGAGAAGCAGAATGGGAATCGGCAAAAACCAGAGGGGAGAACGTACCTGATGCTGCTGGGCCAGGGCAGGAAGAGGAACTTCCTTGGAACTGCAGGTCCAAGAGCAAGAGTCCTGTTTGCTTGTTTGGGTTTACAAGGAGACACTGTTTAAGCAAGGAAAAGGCTCCTGAGAGCCTACCTTGCAGGAGAACATCTCATGCCGCTGTTTGATTAGAGACGTCACACACAGGGACACCACACAGGTCATTTACATGCTGGGTGCAGTGTGAAACTGCATCCTTGCTGGGTTAGCAGTGCTCAGTGTGTCCCTCCCACAGGCACCATCTGGAGACCAAGTTCTGTAGGCTTTTCAGCTCTTTTATACCTAATAATATAGAGGAGTGAAGACGGTTCTACGATCCCCTCCTTGCTTCAGGCTGTCCTTGGGCCACTTCTCAGGTGTGGATGCTCTCGTGCAAATCTCTCGTGTGGACTGGAGCTAATCTAGAGTTGCCCAGCATCAGACTGCGATGCCTTTGGTTCACTCACTGAGCAGGGGGAGCAGCACAGGCATGTCCCCACGCCCAGCAGCAGCACCTCTGGTTCCTGTACAGCAAGAAAGGTCCAGCAAGGCAGAGGTGTCCCCCCTTTCAGTGGCCCTCACTATCTCTTACCTGTGCAGCAAGAAATGCTTTGGGATGTGTGCGGCTCCTCCTAGAATAGCTGTAGCAATGATTGAATTGGAAAAATTCCCCTTTTCCATCACCTGCAGCGGGTCACGCTGTCTTCCCCTTCCCTTTCATCCTGATTAGGTCGGGAGGAGGCAATCTACTGACTACAACCCCTGGCACCTGTGACTGTACAGGAGAGGCTCCCTGTGCTCCAGGAGGATTGCCACAAGCCTGATTAGAGCACGTGGGAGCCCCACAAACCCAGGTTGTGGGCACTATGGAAGAATCTTACCATAAACCTAAGGCATCTAGGAAAGATTTCCATTGCGCCCCTACATATTCCGACCAGGTTCTGCCTGGGGATAGTCAGCAGGTTGGAAGGGGAGAAAATAGCATTTTCTGAGCCTGTTCAGGGTGAAGTGTCACACTGCTTGGGATGCTCAGAGCAAAGAGGAAGGGTCCCAGCACGGCTGGTCCCCTGCCGAGGGCAGTGTCATAAGCTGAGGCTCAGCTGGACATCGGCACAATTAAACAGCTTCCAGCTTGGAATCAGCTTGAAGCCTGGACAAAGCCAGCCTACAAAAAAGTAGAACAGGGGCTGGTAGGGCGAGGATGGCGTACAGAAACCAGTCACACACATAACCAAAACTCTTATGTCAGCAGCAGCAACAAAAAGCCCCTCAAACACCTTTGTTCCCCTTCTCCCCGCCAAAATGCACTGAAAATCCCTAGGGCCTAATGCTCAGCAGAAGTTCTATATATTGGAGGATTCAGTCTTTCTAGTTAAAACATAAGAACCACAACGGGCAAATAGGGCTGTCAGCTCTGCAGCGGCACAGTGGTGCTCTGACCCCCTTAGCTGTTACGGGGCTGTAGAATGCATACATCAGTTTTTACGTCCAGCTGCAGGGTACCTAAACCTGCCTTGATCAGAGGTTTCCGCAGGACAGGTAACTGGATTTGGTCTGGTTTCTAATGAGCTGCATTGTGGCTTTGCATCCCTTTGTGCCTGGGAAGTGCTGTAGCCAGCTGAAAGCGTCGGGGTTCATTCAGGGAGCTGCTTCAGAGACAAACTCACCCCGAAGGAGGTGACTGAAACAGACCTCTTTAATTCAGCAGTGAGGGTTTGGAGGTGCGGAGCAGGAATAAACCTGGCCCAGTTCCCTAAAACTGGAACAGACTGAGGCTGCAGGGGGTCAGGCATCCCTGGAGCCTCAAACAAGGCAGATTTCCCCTCTCAAATTTGGTGGGCTGGCTTTCCATCCATCCGAGACTGCATTGCTGACAGCATTAATGAGAAGCATCGTAAGTCATCCCCAGAGTACGTCTACTCGAAACAGCCGTTAATGATTCTGACTGGCATTGTCTGTCTTTCTGTTTGTAGGCTGGCCATGGGCGACGCTGACCGTCCTCGCGTTCCTGTACTGCTACGCTCACGTTGGGATTGAATGGGAGCAGACGCACGCTGTGAGTTAGGAATGACACAAAGCAGGGATTCGGGAGGCAGGTGGCTGGCTTTTCTGCACTGCAGAAGGATGTGCCAGGCCAAGCCTTTGGTCAAGGCGTTAAACACAAAGGCTCACTTAATGGATTGTGGATTGTGAATGCAGGAGTTGAACCAGAAACACTGATGGGCCGTGGCCGGGCTGGGGAGGGATTCTGGAGCGTTTGGAATGATTTTGATAAGGCAGCCTCTTTGTGACTCTGTCCGTTGGCGGCAGCAGCAGCTCCCAGTGGGGATTTTATAGATGGGTTTTATTTTTGCCAGTGTTTTGCTGCTTATTGTGAGATGGAGAGGGAAAGCTGTTCCCCACCTTGCAGCACTCAGAAAGCCCCATCTCCCACAGCCTCTTTTCAGGGGCACACAGGGCTGTGCCCTGCACTTACGCTGCTCCCCAAAGGCCATGATGCTCATCAGTTCTTCTTGATTGCTTTCTGATACGAGCTAGAGCATTTGTCGTTATCACCGACTGCAGCACTTGAGCCTTAAGCTACTCTTGTAGCTACTGTAGCAAAGTCTGCTTTCTGTCTTTAATGTCTTCATGTAAAGCGTCACCTTAAAACAAGCCCCTTTTCTCGGTAGTCTTAGGAATGGTTTCCTTCAAAAGAGGGGCTCTGAAGACCTTTAGATCTCCTGAAGTTTGGCATTTCCCCTAGGCCCGGCAGAAGGCCACCAGGCCTGGAGAGGGCTTCTTCCAAGAGCGACTTCTTGCCCCCAAAGCAGAAGGACTCCTGTCAAAACCTGTGCCATGCTCCCCAGCAGCCATTTCAGCCTGTTGGGGGGCACAGGGAGAGTCCTCCTGTCCGTCACTGCTGCAGCTTCAGCCAAGTCTGAGATGGCTTATTCCTTCAACAAGGAATTCAGTCCATGAGACGATAGGCTTCAGCTTGGTGCTTAGATGTCTCTGCTGCTTAGAACTATGCAGCCTTCTTTCCCCCCACCCCGCATCATTTATTCTGGAAGGAACAAGGGCAGAGGCTTCAGCTCTCTGCTTGTGTGGAGATGCAGCCCATCTCTTGCTGTTTCAAAGCAGAAGCTCCAGCCCTTTAAGTTTAGGAAAAGATTTTTCACCCAGGAGGATGCCATCATCTCCCCTGGCAGTCATTCCTAGGAGGTACCATGGACTGATGAAAATAAGACTTCCCTTGAATGCTTCCTGGCCAGGGACTTGGCCCCCCTGATTGATTGATAATGATTGCAGGGATCCTCTCAGCCACAAAGAAGTATGTTGCTCTCAGCCTCTGAATGTACTAAAAGGATCGAAGTCTGGCCTTGATGTTGGAGTAGAACTGAGCACAGGGCAAGAAGTTTCTCAAACTTAAACATTGTAATTCAGTTGAATTAACATTGGAAAGGTGTGAGTCTGCTCTTCAGTCTTCTCCATTACTGTTAGGACCTGAAACAAGGGCCTGCTGTGAGCAGTTGGATTCCAATTTGTGTGCAGGCCAAACTTCCAACTCCAGTATGGCAATGACCTTGTAGGGCATCCACAGTATGCTTATTTCTGACCTAAAATCAGTTTTGGGTTTTTTTTTTTTTCAGTGCTTTATACAGCTCTAATAATTTTGTATCTTTTCCTGTTTCTATAAATAAAGCTGAAACTGAGTTTTGGCTTGATAACTGTGTCTGAGAAAGCTACAGTTTGGTGTAAGAAAAAGAGCGGAGTGAAGAAACACTGCTATGCACCGGAAGCCTGCCGGATGGGTGCAATGCAAACTGGTCTCTTCTGTCCCTCTTGAGCACTGCCTGACACATGCGTTCCGTAATGCTGTGAGTTTAAAGAGCAAATACAGCTTTTGTAGATGAGTTAAGAGGAGACAAGAGCGTGTGAAGCTTCTTAGAACAGTCAGCAACGGTAATACGCAAGAAAAATGATGCTTCCCTTTAGACTGTCCGGTCCAGTCAGAAGTATGAAGTGTGCTTGCGCAAGTTAAGATCTAGATACTATTTCTTATAGTTTAAATATTTATCAAATGAGAAATAAGTAGCCTGGCAAGCACAGTGGGGTATAGAGTCACGGAATGGTTTGCGTAGGAGAGGACCTTAAGATAATCTAGTTCCAACCCCCTGCTATAATGTAATACATGGCTTTAATGCCTACCACTAAGCCGCTGTAGTCATCAAGTTTCTTGCATACCCACATCCTAACTCCTACCGTGGCTAAGCGAGCCCTCCAGCCATCACCGTTCCTGGGGACAGTAAGGTAATGCTAAGTGCCTCTTTATTTCAACATTGATTAGAGGGAGCCAGGCTTTGCTCCCGGATCTCGGTCACATCGGAGAGCTATAAGCAGCTTAGTTGGAATAAACAGCTTAGCACAGGTCAGAAGAAAACCAGCTTAACTATGACAACCTGCAGCAATTTGGTTATTTGCCGTAGCGATAACGCAGGGCCTGGCCTTTCTCTTGCGCATCCGCTTTGTTTCCCCCGTCACCAGTAACCCGTGAGCCGGTTGCTGCTCCAGGAGAGGCTTTGCCTTCCTCAAGCGTGCTGGCACCGTGTCCCTCAAGGAGCTGTGAAGAGTGAGGAGATTGCTCTGCATGGTCTGTCAGCTTCTCCCACCTGCACGTTCGAGTCCCCCCTCCTTCGCCGAGCAGCTCCGCAGAATAAGTCTCTCAGCACACAGCCACTTGTTAGTCAAGGCATACGTTCTGAGCCAGCAGGGATGGCTGAAATACTGCTCTCCACAAAGGCTGGGAGGAACTCTGGGGCTGGAACACCTTTGAGGAATGAGGGGAAATTTGCATTACAATAGCTTGTTTCCTGTAGTACAGGACCTCTGAGAGCGACCCTCTCTCGTGGGCTTCTCTGCTGAACCCCAGCAGATGCACGTGCCCTGAATTCAACTGAATTCAGCAGTTCCTCCTTTGGTTGCATGTGAAAGGAAGGAAAGATGAAGAGAAAGCTGTTGTGTGGAGATTTCCACTGCCGCAAAATGCAGTCACATCGATTCACGTCCTGCCAGAGCATCGGAGGGTGAGACGAATCCCAACTGCCCCTGGCACCTTATGCCTGAGATCACTGCAGATGGAGCAACTCGGGCCACACATCCGCACCCTGCAGGCGAGCCCTGGCAGCTCCGAGTCCAAGAGGCTTTCAGGTATGCCACCAGTACCCGGGAAGAGGGAATGTCTCATGGGTCTGAGCCATGTACTTTAGACACTGCACACGAGAGCAAGCTGAAGAGGGTCAAAGCCTGGCTTTGGGGCAGCCTCAGTGCAGCTCCCTCAGGCTTTAGCAGCGTCAATCCTCCAGCCACGTGGCACCATTTTCCTCAAGGAGCTGTGAAGAGTGAGGAGGTTGCTGTGCACGGTCTATCTGGCCCTGGAAACTGCTGCTCCAGGAGGAGAGGCCCTCAGTGCCCAGCACAGGTAATGATGAAAACTACACAGTGGCGTTAGCCAGGGGCATCAAGCCCAGTTACAGATAGACGCTCAAAAATCCCCTCCTTCTTTATGCTGGCAGTCACAAAGGTCTGGGGGAGAGCAAGTTCCTAATGTCAGGATTTAACAGGTAAATTTTGACCACCAGTTAGGCTGATCCACCTTTCATCACACCCAGGACCAATTCAGGGTAAGTGTAAGTAACCCACAGTACATGCGTCCCAGCTCCATGAAACGGGCTCCGTGTGGCACACACCTTCCCCAGCAGCAGTCAGCCTACGGGTAATGAAAGTGCCTTGCTACCCGCAGGGATTTAAACCCTTTCCATACGGTTGGGTGGCTGAAGTGAATCAATGCCGGCAAGCACGTTAGCCAACCAGTGCGAAATTCAACCTTGCTGAAGAAGTAACACAGGAACATAGCTTGGGGTGTGACCTGTGCAGGCTGAACTGCATCGGCACCCCCTCTAAAGCAGGCCTCGTGTGACAATGCTAATTAATTTTTATGGCCCACAGGACTTCCATTCCTGCATCTGCGTTTCCAAAAGGAGGTGGCAAAAAGCAGAGCAACTGGACGTGACGACAGAAGACGAGGAGCATCTACGCTGCTGGGAAATGCATTTAAAAGGCAAGTGACAGGGAAAAGAAGATGCAGCTGGTGGTTTTCCAGCTGGAAGGGTTGCGGTTGCTTTAAGAGCTCAGGGATGTGGGAAGCTTTACCTTAGAGTGAGCCAAATTGCGGAGATAAAAATAAGCATTTATGAGACAGTTCTTTAAATGATGTTACTTCTGATTTATACTTACAGGTTTCTTTACTCTTGTGGCAGCAGTTCTGTGCTGACGTGGTGGTTTATGCTGAAGTTACTGCCTCGGAACATTCGCCTCGTCTCAGCTCTGCTCCATGCTACTTCAACCGTCTCTCAGCTGCCTTCCCCCACGTCTTGGCACCCCTGGATCAGATCCAGCCCTTGTGACAGTGCCGCAGACACGGTAAGGGCCCCGTGCTAAACCACCACCCAGCAGCAGCAGGAGCCTGTCCTAGCTCGGTTTGAGCAGCCAGTTGCCAAGAACAGGATAGGTTATTCCCCCCACAAGAGCAGGATACGTTATTCCCCCCCACAAAGCAACACTGAGGGGGTATTCGATGGCATCTTTAGGATGCATTTAAATGTGAGACAGCAGAGGTAGGAGTGAAAGAGTACAGGTAGGAGTGAAAGAATAGTGGTGAAGATGTGTTCGGGTTTCGGCAGAAATCCTGTTGTCAGGTTCTGGACAGGGACGAGCACCTTCCTTCCTTCCTTCCTTCCTTCCTTCCTTCCTTCCTTCCTTCCTTCCTTCCTTCCTTCCTTCCTTCCTTCCTTCCTTCCTTCCTTCCTTCCTTCCTTCCTTCCTTCCTTCCTTCCTTCCTTCCTTCCTTCCTTCCTTCCTTCCTTCCTTCCTTCCTTCCTTCCTTCCTTCCTTCCTTCCTTCCTTCCTTCCTTCCTTCCTTCCTTCCTTCCTTCCTTCCTTCCTTCCTTCCTTCCTTCCTTCCTTCCTTCCTTCCTTCCTTCCTTCCTTCCTTCCTTCCTTCCTTCCTTCCTTCCTTCCTTCCTTCCTTCCTTCCTTCCTTCCTTCCTTCCTTCCTTCCTTCCTTCCTTCCTTCCTTCCTTCCTTCCTTCCTTCCTTCCTTCCTTCCTTCCTTCCTTCCTTCCTTCCTTCCTTCCTTCCTTCCTTCCTTCCTTCCTTCCTTCCTTCCTTCCTTCCTTCCTTCCTTCCTTCCTTCCTTCCTTCTTCCTTCCTTCCTTCCTTCCTTCCTTCCTTCCTTCCTTCCTTCCTTCCTTCCTTCCTTCCTTCCTTCCTTCCTTCCTTCCTTCCTTCCTTCCTTCCTTCCTTCCTTCCTTCCTTCCTTCCTTCCTTCCTTCCTTCCTTCCTTCCTTCCTTCCTTCCTTCCTTCCTTCCTTCCTTCCTTCCTTCCTTCCTTCCTTCCTTCCTTCCTTCCTTCCTTCCTTCCTTCCTTCCTTCCTTCCTTCCTTCCTTCCTTCCTTCCTTCCTTCCTTCCTTCCTTCCTTCCTTCCTTCCTTCCTTCCTTCCTTCCTTCCTTCCTTCCTTCCTTCCTTCCTTCCTTCCTTCCTTCCTTCCTTCCTTCCTTCCTTCCTTCCTTCCTTCCTTCCTTCCTTCCTTCCTTCCTTCCTTCCATTCCTTCATTCTTCCTTCCTTCCTTCCATTCCTTCCTTCCTTCCTTCCATTCCTTCCTTCCTTCCTTCCTTCCTTCCTTCCTTCCTTCCTTCCTTCCATTCCATTCCTTCCATTCCTTCCATTCCTTCCATTCCTTCCATTCAATTCCTTTTCCATTCCATTCCTTCCTTCCTTCCATTCCATTCCTTCCTTCCATTCCTTCCTTCCTTCCATTCCTTCCATTCCATTCCTTCCTTCCATTCCTTCCATTCCATTCATTCCATTCCTTCCATTCCATTCCATTCACTTCCATTCCATTCCATTCCTTCCATTCACCTTCCATTCCATTCCATTCATTCCATTCCTTCCTTCCTTCCTTCCTTCCTTCCTTCCTTCCATTCCATTCATTCCATTCCATTCCATTCCATTCCATTCAATTCCATTCCATTCATTCCATTCCATTCCTTTCCATTCCTTCCATTCCTTCCTTTTCCATTCCATTCCATTCCATTCCTTCCATTCCATTCCTTCCATTCCATTCCATTCCATTCCATTCCTTCCATTCCATTCCTTCCTTCCATTCCTTGAGTCCATTCCTTCCTTCCATTCCATTCCATTCCATTCCATTCCATTCCATTCCATTCCATTCCAGTCCATTCCATTCCACTCCATTCCATTCCATTCCATTCCATTCCATTCCATTCCTTCCATTCCTTCCATTCCATTCCATTCCATTCCATTCCTTCCATTCCATTCCATTCCTTTTTCCATTCCATTCCATTCCATCCATTCCAGTCCATTCCATTCCATTCCATTCCATTCCATTCCATTCCATTCCTTCCATTCCATTCCATTCCATTCCATTCCATTCCTTCGATTCCTTCCATTCCATTCCATTCCATTCTATCCATTCCATTCCATTCCATTCCTTCCTTCCTTCCATTCCATTCCATTCCATTCCATTCCATTCCATTCCATTCCATTCCATTCCATTCCATTCCATCCATTCCTTCCATTCCATTCCATTCCATTCCATTCCATTCCATTCCATTCCATTCCATTCCATTCATTCCATTCCATTCCATTCCATTCCATTCCATTCCATTCATTCCATTCCATTCCATTCCATTCCATTCCATTCCATTCCATTCCATTCCATTCCATTCCGTTCCATTCCTTTCGGGTTGATTCCTTTCCATTCCATTCCATTCCATTCCATTCCATTCCATTCCATTCCATTCCATTCCATTCCATTCCATTCATTCCATTCCATTCCATTCCATTCCATTCCATTCCATTCCATTCCATTCCATTCCATTCCATTCCATTCCATTCATTCCATTCCATTCCATTCCATTCCATTCCATTCCATTCCATTCCATTCCATTCCATTCCATTCCATTGCATTCCATTCCATTCCATTCCCCAGCACTCGGGTTGATTCCATTCCATTCCATTCCATTCCATTCCATTCCATTCCATTCCATTCCATTCCATTCCATTCCATTCCATTCCATTCCATTCCATTCCCCTTCCATTCCATTCATTCCATTCCATTCCATTCCATTCCATTCCATTCCATTCCATTCCATTCCATTCCATTCAATTCCATTCCATTCCCATTCCATTCCATTCCATTCCATTCCATTCCCATTCCATTCCATTCCATTCCCATTCCATTCCATTCATTTCCATTCCATTCCATTCCATTCCATTCCATTCCATTCCATTCCATTCCATTCCATTCCATTCCATTCCATTCCATTCCATTCCATTCCATTCCATTCCATTCCATTCCATTCCATTCCATTCCATTCCATTCCATTCCATTCCATTCCACTCCATTCCATTCCATTCCATTCCATTCCACTCCATTCCATTCCATTCCATTCCATTCCATTCCATTCCATTCCATTCATTCCATTCCATTCCATTCCATTCCATTCCATTCCATTCCATTCCATTCCATTCCATTCCATTCCATTCCATTCCATTCCATTCCATTCCATTCCATTCCATTCCATTCCATTCCATTCATTCCATTCCATTCATTCCATTCCATTCCATTCCATTCCATTCCATTCATTCCATTCCATTCCATTCCATTCCCATTCCATTCCATTCCATTCCATTCCATTCCATTCCATTCCATTCCATTCCATTCCATTCCATTCCATTCCATTCCATTCCATTCCATTCCATTCCATTCCATTCCATTCCATTCCCATTCCATTCCCATTCCATTCCATTCCATTCCCATTCCATTCCCATTCCATTCCATTCCATTCCATTCCATTCCATTCCATTCCATTCCATTCCATTCCATTCCATTCCATTCCATTCCATTCCATTCCATTCCATTCCATTCCATTCCATTCCATTCCATTCCATTCCATTCCATTCCATTCCATTCCTTCCATTCCATTCCCATTCCATTCCATTCCATTCCATTTCCCATTCCATTCCATTCCATTCTATTCCCATTCCATTCCATTCCATTCCATTCCATTCCATTCCATTCCATTCCATTCCATTCCATTCCGTTCCATTCCGTTCCATTCCATTCCATTCCATTCTATTCCATTCCATTCCATTCCATTCCATTCCATTCTTCCATTCCATTCCCATTCCATTCCATTCCCATTCCATTCCTTCCATTCCATTCCATTCATTCATTCCATTCCATTCCATCCATTCATTCGCATTCCCCCATTCCATTCGTTTGATTCCATTCCATTCCATTCCATTCTAAGATTCCATTCCATTCCATTCCATTCCATTCGCCATTCCATTCCATTCCATTCCATTCCATTCCATTCCCATTCCATTCCCATTCCATTCCATTCCATTCCCATTCCCATTCCAGAGCCATTCCATTCGATTCCATTCCATTCATTCCATTCCATTCCCATTCCATTCCATTCCATTCATTCATTCCATTCCATTCCATTCCATCCATTCCATTCCATTCCATTCCATTCCATTCCATTCCTTCCATTCCTTCCATTCCTTCCATTCCTTCCTTCCCATTCCTTCCATTCCCCTTCCTTCCATTCACTCATTCCTTCCATTCCTTCCATTCCTTCCATTCCATTCCATTCCATTCCATTCCTTCCATTCCATTCCTTCCATTCCATTCCATTCCTTCCTTCCTTCCTTCCTTCCTTCCTTCCTTCCATTCCACCCCATTCCTTCCTTCCATTCCTTCCCCATTCCATTCCTTCCTTCCTTCCCATTCCTTCCTTCCTTCCTTCCCCTATACACCCCATGTTGATCTCAGAAAGCACACAAAACCAACACTCATGTATAAAATACTTTATTACTTTAATAAATAAAATTAAACTTTCCTTTACAAATATTATTTGTGCTTCTTTAAAAATGTTGAATAGGGCTCTCACTAATGGAGGTGGCTGCATCAGTAACTGAAACAATTTTTCATAGACAGTGTGGATACCTCCAGCCAGACACACACTGTCTTGCTACCGGCAGCTGCTTTGCTGACCACAAAAATAGTATCTGCTCATTCTGGTTTTCTTGTCATGCTTCATTGAACAAAGTGACAAATGCAAAGGAAAAGAACCAGGAGTATTTGGTGAATTTCTGAAAGGATAAACGCAGGTGAAGTACATCAAAAAGCGCCAAAGCTACTGCATTAACTGCATACCGATACTGTCCATGCAGTGGTGGCTAAATACTGCGACGCAGACAGGTCTCCAACAGATGTACAAATATCGATTGCATGTAGGTACAGTAATATAACACATTCATTACAAAACTTGGTAGTTTTTTACATAGCAGTTCATCCTGATAAAAGATTATTGAATTTCTTTCATCTAACAGCTGAAATGATTCTTTTCCTGTGGTAGTGGTCACAGATTCCGTGGGAAAGAGAAAACAAAGCCATGAGCCTTTCACAACAGAGAGTGACTACCCCAAGCTGCTTGGTTAACATGAGGCATTTAGATCCGGTTACAGAGATGGGCTGAGATTACACATCAGTACGCTTACACTACACTCAACAGGCGGCGGGAACCAAAGGACAGTCACAGGGAAATGCGCATTAGCTTGGTCGAACTGTAAAACAAGATCTTTGAACCTAACCCTTCTGCTCTGTGACGGGTTGGCTCCCTCATAGGCAGAAGTGCTCAGACAACAGTTAATGTCTCCTTGGTTTTGTGAGGGGTTGAGGGCTACTGGGCTAAGTCATTATCCTAATAAGAAGGCAGTAAGTGGAGAAAGAAACGTGGTTACCAGCACGTGATTTCCATAATATTTAGAAAGCTCAGCAAAGAGATCTTTAGGCAACACTGTAAGTAATACAGAACATTAATAAGGAAGGAGAATGGAATCACAGTTTGAATTATGTCACTTATGAAAGGATCTTAAGGCTAAATGTTGGATATACCTTATTGCAAAAAGCTTTATTTGTATTTAATTGAATCAATGCTTGCCCCAGCAGTGTGGTTTAAACGACGTCAGCTTGGAGAATACAGCATCCTCCAGGGCCTCACCTCAGATTTCTGGAGCTCCCCCTGCACAGGCCTCTCTCTAAAAGGTTGGTCATCAGGAATCGGAAGTGCAGCTGAAACACAGACTTTGTTATAGCCAGCACACCCACAGGAGACCACGTGGACATGAAGACATCAGCAGGAGACGCTTTTCATCACCTAACACCAGGACAAGAAAGCAGAGGTGCAGCAACCATGTGTTCTGCTGCCCGTAGGAAGGAGGACAAGCTCAGCACTGCGGAGACACACCCTGGTACCAGAAAAATGAAATCCATTTATTCCACCCCCTCTCTTGTAGGAGAAGCCACGAGAAGCACTACCAGGGCGGCTTAGCTTCAGAGATACCGTGAGCAACAAAGAGTGCTTTCTGAGCCTTATTCCCACCGGCTATGATACGGTGCTCTTCCAACTTCACACGTATTCCTGTTCCCTGACTATCGCAACGCTTGCCACCTGTTCTCTCAGTCACACTGTTCAACTGGAGAAACCCTAAGTCATGGCCTGAAAAGTCCAACAGTTAACAGACAAGATACTAGCTAGGACATGTGCTGGATTGCTTTTGGAAGAAAGAAGCTCCCTTCTTGTACTGGAATCATTAAATGAGGGATGTGCTTTTACTTAACGGAAACGCAGTCCATAGACTTATCTATACATAGATACTATATATATGTGTGTATGTACACGCATCTGCACAAGTGTCATCATACACGTTGTTGTTTATATAGTAAAGACAAATTAGGTATTAAATTCTTTCACAGACTGTTTAAGAGTGATTGAAAGTGTGTCACCTAATATTCACAGTAAATCGCTTGTTCGGTTCATTAAAGTGAAGTACTGTAGAAACAGAACATCACCTTCGAAGCTGTTAAACAGGGTGTTCGCTGGGATTCAGGGCAGCACTGTGAAAGAGATTTAAAGCAAGAATGATGTTTAAACAAGTAATACGCACACAGCAACACACAGAAGTCAACGTAGCTCAGCATGGTGGGGGAAAGGGCGGGGTTTGCTGTTTTAATCCTGTGCTGAAAATTTACCCGTTTGCTTTCTAACGGTTTCAACATGAACTTTTACAAGTTCCCATTTTACCAAATCATAACCCAGGCTCTTCCTCTCGGCTGAAACCTAATTCCACTGCCTAGCAAAACCGGAGTGCACCATCTCTTTTTGATCAATGCAGCTTGTTACATGGCAGAAGCACTGTGCCAGAACGCAGGTAAAGCTGAAGCTGTGTGTTTTCTCCTTTTTCTTATAGGACATACGTTTGTTAAGGGGCAGAAGCCTTATGTTCAGAGGAGATCATTCACTTCTAAACTGCAAAATAATGTAAGTAACTGAAAGGGCCTGGCCAACACATTGAGAGAAACAAGAGAAAAGGGAAAAGCTGACGAGTAAGAACAAGTAGCAATGAGAGTGGGTATTCACACTATCCAGCCAAGGCTCAATGGAGAAAGACAGATCTGTAACACAGGTGCTTTTAGCCACTCTCTGAAGGAGAGCCTGGGCACCACAGCACAGGGGCAGATGAGTTCAAAGGAGTCACTAGTCCCTGACTACTCCCATAGCAGGCAAGGATTTGCCCATTTAACCACTGAATAGCCCAGGGAATCCTGAGACCAAAGCTCATCCTAGATAGATAGTGTCTTTTGGTCACGTTCTCTTACAGCTCAGACACCTTACTGAGGGTAGATGAAGGCTCCTACAACGAGTTTTATTGCCTGCCGGTTCATAAAATCATCATAAAATGGGTCTAATCCCAGCTGCAGCTGTGCAAATCTACATGACATGGCCCGCTGTCAGCACTGGCCTGCAGCAGCCACCCTAAAGGTGTCACTGCGAGGAGCAGAGTTTCTCTGCAGTTTCATGACCGTAACAAAATCACAGTTGGCCATAATCTTTAAAGACATCAGGTTTTAAGTGTAGTTCCAGAGTGTGTTATTACGATCTTGGAAGGCTTTATAAATTGATGATAAATGGCTTTTATTACATAAGCGCCATAAAAGCCTTAAAAAGGGACTCTGTGCTGCACCCACCCGCTGTCATAAGGGTGTGCAAGGTATCGTGTTGTACTGAACGTCAGGCTGCAGGACAAGTACTTCCATCAAATGTGGACTTCTCCACCCCTATTCACACCTGTGGCTAGTTGTGGGGCCTCCAGGGCTGGCCCTGCCTTGACTCCAGACCTGGGCAACCAGCAACTCCAGCATCACCTTTAACAGATCCCTGAGGGCACATAAAAATACCACTGAGAACCATCAGCTCGGTATGAGCAACAAAGGGTCGGGTAACCACGTGTAGTTCCATGTCTGCACCGCGATGCTGGAGATACTAGGTGCATACTTTGGAGCTTATAAACATTTTCTCCTTCATCCACCTGGGATAAGCTCATGCCCATGTTTAACCAACTGCAGGTAACTGGGTGGCACCTTCACAAAGCGCCTGCAAAGTTCAGCAAGGCTTTCAGCCTGGCAAAGATTTTATGAGGAAAACCTAATGTCAGGAACATGATGCTGATGAGGCATTTGTCTGGATTAGGAAACTGGCTCCAAGCCAGTCTCTAAAATCTTGCTGCAACTTTGGACATCAGTTATCCTCGTATATCAATACACAAGTGAAACAGGGCACAATTTCATTACCCAGTCCATTTCCAGCCTGAGGAGACTAGAAAGAAAAACAATCCCTCAGCAGTTTCTAACTGAAACCATTACATATAGACTTCCTGGGGCAATCCCCCCCATAGCTGTTACACGACACTGTGGCCACTCGCAGCGACTGAAGCACCAAACACTGGGCATGCTTTTGGTCAGAGAGCCTTCCTCTGTCCTGCATGTCTGCAGTGTGTAACTGCAGAAGACACTACTTACCACTGGAAAAACCTAAACATAGAACAAGAAGTAAATTAAGGAAATGGCACCTTGGTTCTAGAGCAAGGAACCTCCCTGCTGCCTTCTCTTGTGGGAGGGAAAAGGTAGCCTCCAGCTCTCATCCTGATAGCTCTTTGTTGGGAATATTTCAGTCCTTAGAATCATAGAACGGTTTGGGTTGGAAAGGACCTTAAGATCATCAAATTCCAACCCCCCTGCCATGGGCAGGGACACCTCACACTAAACCATATCACCCAAGGCCTCGTCCAACCTGGTCTTGAACGCTGCCAGGGATGGAGCATTCACAGCCTCCCTGGGCAACCCATTCCAGTGCCTCACCACCCTCACAGGAAAGAATTTCCTCCTTAGATCCAATCTAAACTTCCCCTGTTTAAGTTTTAACCCGTTACCCCTTGTCCTGTCGCTACAGTCCCTAATGAAGAGCATCCCTATAGGCCCCCTTCAGATACTGGAAGCTGCTCTGAGGTCTCCACGCAGCCTTCTCTTCTCCAGGCAGAAGAGCCCCAACTTTCTCACCCTATCTTCATACTGGAGGTGCTCCAGTCCCCTGATCGTCCTCGTGGCCTTGTTCCAACAGTTCCACAACCTGTGGATGCTTCTCTATGGAAACAAGGTTAAGATGCTTCAAAGCCTAAACTAGCTGCCTCTAGACCCAGAAATGGTGATGCTGTGCTTGGGATCATCGGCATCTGCAAGCAAGCACTGTTACCTCAGAAACAGAGACCAGGACCTGAGCTGGTGGCTCTGCACAGCACGTCCTCCCTGCTGGTGTAGGACATGAGAGGACCTCACGCTTCCCCAGGGATGTCTGGCACAGTTCTGCACTGCACTGTGCAAGCATCAACACAGCAGAAATCCTTCCCTTGCCTCCTCCTTACTTCTTAACGTGAACAAAAACCTTGCCCCCAGAATCATGTGGGTTTTGTGACTGACTTATTAGTACGATGCAGAAAAACTTCAGTACTCCCACACCAGGGTAAGGCCTATTGCCTTTAGAAATGAAACCCCCAGAAAGCATTGCTTCTGAGCTCTACCCTACTGCTAAGTAAGTAGTGAGCATACTGGGTCAGTGGAGAGAATAAACTGGGAGGGTACACCTGTATCCCAAGGTGCTAACCCAAGCCATGATACCAGCTATGCTACCCTAGCTATCTCATGAATAACGAAGAGAAGTTTTGGTAAAGTGCTTCAATCTTCCCCCCAAAAAAGTTACGAAAATACAAGTTTTGGAAACATCATCTCCTTCTTTAAGAAGCAGCTCTTTTTGTTTCCTTGCTACAATAGCACTTGCATACAGTAAGCACTGTATTTCTACCTCTACTATCCATTTGCGTACTAGCTGGAATAGAGCAGGAACATTCCAGCTGGATGTAGAGGAAAATGCCACAATCTAAAATCTTTAAAAGTTCTGTGAGAGCCTTTGGCTACAATGAACATTACTAAAACAGGAACTTCTGAAGAAGAATAATGTAACAAGAATTAAAAGAGCAGATCATAGCAACACCGGGACAGAAACGGCACAGTGTATTTTCATGGCGAGGCCAATGTTAGTGATGTTCCCAACCCGTGGTGCAGTGGGCTGCGCTCACTGCACACCCAGTGGCAGGAGTTCAAAGCAAAGGTAACAAATACTCAAAGACATCTGAGACAGAAGGCGGGTTTGGGAGACTCAGTATCCTTGACTCATTACATGAGCATGTGGAAGGTCCCATTTAGCGACAGACCTGAAGCAGCGTGGCTATTGTCGAGATTGTTGTTAAATGTAGTCGCTTTATAGCACTGCACAGTTTGCAGTGGAGTAGCACTTTTTTTTTTTCCCTCTTTTTGGCGCTTCCTTGGCTACCCAAAATAATTTGGGTGCCGAGTAGCGCTCATTCCACTGGAAAGAAATAACACACATCCACTGCTCTTTGTGTTATCAGAGATACATGAAAATACACTGTGACACTGACCATGCTGTACAGGTGACCGAGACAGCGACAGCAGCAGCAGGAACAACCCCACCAGATGCTGACAACACAAGCACCCTGGCAAGTGCTTATTCACACAGGCAAAACCCGAGCAGGCGATGTAAGGCATGCTTCAAAACCCTCAGAGGTCACCTGGGGCCCATGGGGACTGCTGCTGCTGTCAGAATTCTTGTTCCAACATCCCGAGGGAAAGAGAGGAACTGGGGAGGGAAATGGGCACCAAGGGAGAAAAGAAACTTTAGAAACTGTACCCTTGCTGTCAAAAAGGCTTCAGAGTCAGCTGCCATCTTGACATGAGGTTGCAATTCCTGGTACCGTACCTTTTTGGACACGGGGAACATGCTTTAGCGAACTGGTCCCTCACTCGTTTTCAAGAAGGGTTACATTTAAAATGTTAGGGGGCTGTTTCTTTGCTTGTCGGGGTTTTGTTTGTGTTTAAAACAAACACCTCAGCTAGCTCCAAACATGTCTTTTTCTGATTCTGGAGACTGGGGCCTTGATGTTTCAAACAACTCCTGTGGCGACTGGGAGCTTCTTCTTGAGGTTAATATCCTAAGGATCTCAGCGAGCTGTTTTTCTATATTGGTCATTTTTGTGTTTAAAGCCTTGATGTCCTCTTTCAACTCGTGTTTCACTTCTAGCATGGTGGCCTGAAGAGTCTGTTCTGGGATGGGGTAGAAGGAATGCTTGACCTCGGTGAGGACCGGGCTGCGGTCCTGCGGGCTTCTCGTCTCCCCGACGTTATCCAAGCGCAAGTCGCTTTTTGTAATGCCGCTATCACAAGAGTCTGTCTTCTTCAGGGTAGCTTCTCCCGAAGCTTTAGTTCTCTCCGGTAAAGTCTCCATGGACTCTGCTTTAGACACCTTGTTCCAGTCTTCACCTTTCCCACAGGCGTCTTTGAACTTGGCCCAGCCTTTCCGTCGGGGGAAGTCCCCGGACACTTTACATCCCACGTAGTCCGACGTCGGGGCCTGCAGCTTCGCCTGGTCAGAGGCCCCAGACGTGGAAGCGGACTGGTAGGCCACGGGGGTCGCCGGGCTCTCCCGGACAGTCACGACGCTGGCTTTGACCACCGAGCGCGCCGAGGAGTGCTCCCCGAGAACGTTCCCCTTCTCCACGTCCAGCTCATCCGGCTCCCGGCCCCTCTCTGCTGCGAGCCGCGCTTCCTTCTGCTGCCTGAACCTCTGGAAGAGGCGGCGGACAGGGTGGTCCGGGGGTAAGATCAGGGGCGCCTCGTTCTTCCTCTTCATTCTCTCCTCCTCTTCACGTTTGACGTCGCTGATCTTCCGGAACACAATCTACAGGGGAAAGGAGATTTCAACTCTGTGGTTAACTGCACATTTGTTGAGGGGTAGAAGCAGAGAAAGAGTTATTGGAAAGAATTCATTTTAGCTGACAAATGCACAATCTCTGCATGTTTACAGCAACGTTTTCAAGTGTCTTATCGTGTGTCTTTCCTTATTTAAGAGCATACACCATCTGTCTCATATCACCAGGGAGAAAAGAAAGCAGAACGAGGTTTCTGCAGTTGTGAGCGGTCAGCAAGGCAGCACCATTGGAAATAAAATGAAACCAGGAAGTTGTTCTATTTTGTGTTAAAAGTGACTTCTTACGTTTGTTTTCATGACTCGATAATTTAGCACCAAGTTTCTCTTACTACGAAGAGCCATTCTCCTGTCTTACATCAGTCTCATCCCAGAGCGATGCCATTTACCATGCTATGCCATGCAAAAGGTTCTGATACTATTTTAGTACAGCTTGACCCATAATGAGGCCAGTACAGCAGAGATTCTAACAGCAGTTTGCAAAGTGCTTCTTGCCCTGCTTCCTTCCCACGCCCCCTTCTAGAAGCAAGTTGGGGTGTAGGGAGGAGGCAAAGCTCAAGTCAATCCCACAGCAGAGGAATGGGTTCTGTGAGACCTGTTCAAGGCTTGACTACTGCAGAAGCTTGAAGAGCTTCGTGTCTTATTTCTTTATTTCTATGGAAAAGGGGGCATTTTTGCACAAAGAAACATCAGTCAGTTTTCTGTCCACCTCCTAATTACATCTTCCTGAGCCTGTAGGAGAAGCGATCTCTCTGGGAGCAGCCCAAGGGTCTCATGGTACTGACATAAGTGCCCCATACACCCCCAAAGTGCAGCCAGGCAACGTTTCTTCCCTGGAGCAGATGAAAACACATTGCCTTCACCCTGTGTTTGACAGTGGTGTCGGCATCTTCCAAGCCAAAGAGCTCCACTGTGGTATTAAAGGAGAACCAGTAAGTAGCCTGGTTTGAAAACAGGAGGTCCCCTAACCTGAAGTTCTCAATAGAGTATAACAGATGTAACCCCCTGCTTCTACTGAGCAGTGATATTTAATCTCTTCAGCTGCTTTTGGGAAAATCCACTCCATGTCCTTACACTGCAGTGCAGAAATAACTTTCAGCTTCAAACAGTTATTAGGAGATGTGTAAATAAAGCCATCCCTCTATCGCAGACCCATTTAAATTAAACTGAACATAATAAGCACTGCTTCACTGGCACACACAAAACACATGTTTCTCCAGACTCCAATGCTTCTTGACAGATTTGTCATTGTGAAGCAGGGAATAAACATCTTAACGCTGTGTCTTTGGAAGGAAGAAGTTGTCAGACTTGGCAGCATTTCCCAAATACAAAAGAACAGAATTAGCAGGAAGGATATTTTATTCCCAGGCTGCAATTAGGAAACTAAATGTGAAATAAGAATAAGAAAACAGGGTAGTTGAGAGGCTTTTTTTCTTATTCCACCAGGAAACTCAGCCTGCAGTGAGCTCAGTAGAAAGCAGCGTAATCCTTAGAAATGAAAGAATAGCACTTACTCACGGGGAAGGGAGAACCACAGAATGGGTTGGGTTGGAACGGACCTTAAAGGTCATCTAGTTCCAAACCTCTGCCACAAGCAGGGACACCTCCCACTGACCTATGGATCTAGACTGTGTCTTCTTTAAATGCTCAGAAGTCACCCTCACAGGGCTCATCAGGGAAGGCACTACCAGTCCGGTCCCACTGCAGTACCTCTCCCTATGTCATGACTGGCTTTCGTAACACAAACGGGCAAGTTATTGCACAGAAGCTGCCCCTGCTATAGCACCACGCAGGTGAGGGGGCAACGGAACAAGTCTCAAGCACTAACTCATGGCTAGCTCAACCCATACTCGTACTAGCCACTGCATTTCATCCCGCAGGTAGCACGGTCTCCGTGGAGCACACAAAAAGCACATTTACTACTTGTCCGCGTACAAAGGCGGGCACTGAGAGGTAAGTTGTAAGTGGTGCTTATCGCCCTATTGCCCTGCTGCTTTCCACTGCACTGCCTAGATGAGCCCTGCTGATGCTAAGCTGTGGAGAGCAGCCATCAGCTCTCTCACTGTGTGGCGGTCAGCCTCACGGCCCTGAGCATACCTCCACTTCTCCCCCTTCAGGAGATCAGATCGGAATAGAACCAGGAAGGTGCCTTTGCGATGGGTAACTGCTACCATGCTAATGAGACCCCTCATTGCCTTTTTCCACATGAACGCCAGCTACAAGGCGAATACACCACTGAAGCAACCGCCCGTGTGAACGCACACGCGCGATCCTCAGACCTCCCACCCTGCTTGACGTCTTTGACGGGTATACATTCAGGTGCATTGCAGCTCAAACCCTTGCACATTTGCCAGGGGACACAGCCTCCAACTCTTGGGTTGGCTTCTTTTAAGCAGCTCCTAAGACACTGGACAAACACCGGTCAGCGAGCAGCTTACCTTTGGGAAGACCAGGCAAGGCTGCCACTGGTCTCCTCTTTTGCAAGCTCCCCAGTGCCATATACTCTCAAGACAGCTCCATATTTATGTAGCAAGCAGAAGTGCTAGACCTATGCAAAGCTCAGCAGTAACTGGAAATACTTCACAGAACTGCATTTTGGATTTTTGTCTGGTTTTTTTTTTAAGGTTAAATGTGAGTCCTTCTAAATAAATACACAAGTAACTGTTTTAAATGGACTGTTTTCTTACAATTGCTGAGGAAAAAGCAGTTGTTAAGTGGTTAAGCAGCTTCCGCAGCACCTAAGGTACCAGAAAATGTGGCAGTTGTGCTGATGTACATACAACTGCTCCCACAAGAGTGAGAGTACAAAGGAAAATAGGTTTCATTTCTTATACGGAAGAGAAGTCATGAAGGCAGTTCAGAGAACCTGTGCTAAGTTGGCCATTAAAGCTGAGGAGTGCCTTGCAACAAGATAAAAGGCTGACATGTTCTGTAATAGCACTATCTCATCATACCAGATGCAAGTATAGAGATAGTAACTTAAGTGCCTGCTTCCTTTACACAGAGATGGGAGTGGGAGCACGAAGAGTATGTCAGGGGTGTATGAAATCAGACATGGCATGAACAGGGGCAGGCAGGGATTGATTATACAGTGTCTTACCCAATATCAAAAGCACAGCATCAGATGATAGCAGGAAGAGTCTCATAAAAACCAAAGACAAGTTCTGAGCATATTAGACATTTGAAAGATACTAACATTAATAAAGGGTGGTCTGAATGCAAAAAGTGCATGCAGATTCAACAGACCGAGCAAAAACTTGGTCAAGAAAGCCACGGAGGGCTACCAAACAGACAAAACTGATATTCTATATCCTGCTGAGGAGTTAAAAATAGTGGGAGGCTGCAAACACATTCGTAATAACCTCACACAGGGAAGTTTTGTTCTTATGGCCTCCTCAGGCATCCCTAGGCAACCCTAAATAATTCCATAGGCTAAATCTGGAACTGCCGCCTCACTCACTACTAAGGAAACGTTCCCAATGCAAGTGACACAAGTGCCAGAGGGAAAAACCATCACAAGACAAGACAATACAGGCTTGAAGATCTAAGCCTTAAATAGCTGAGCAGGCTGCTGACCTATTTCAGACAAAGGCTTACACTCGCTACACCCTTCACTTGTCCATAGGGAGAGGCAGGACCAATGTGCCATTACTGTGTAGTACCCGTAGATTTGATGTAGTCACTTTGGAACTTGCCCAGGTTTGAATGAAACAACTAAAAACGGCGTGTTGGTTTGGTACAACAGGGTAGACCACTGCACACGGGGAATGGAGAAGTCCACTCTCTCTAGTTACTCTTGGAATGAACAGGCAGCTGATGGGTTTCACTGCCTCTCAACTGGCGGTCGCCCACAAATGACACTAGAAGGACGCTGCCCATTGAATCATAGCGAGTCATGTTCTTCAACCCTCTGCATGCTCCCAGGAAGGTGCAACCAAGAGAAGGGAGAGGAAGTAATGTATTAGCAACTGTACTGTGGTCTTATTAACTGATTGTAAATGCAACCATTGTGCCACAACTGCATGAGACAGACCTAAAGATCAGGGGGTGCTTAACTCAAAACAAAAAAGATACTGAAAACCTTACCCTGTCAGATGCTAAAAAAGGCCTGTCTGCATCTGAACCGGAAAGGATCTTTTGGTCTTAGGCAAAAACATCCAGATTTCTTTGCAACTTTGATTTGTAAGAACTGATTCAAACCCCACAGGAACAGACAGAAATACGGATTTCATCATGTTTTGAAGCTGTCATCATGGAGTTACAATGATGAGGCTCCTTGTCACAAGGCTGTTTCTGTTATTAGCTCTGCAAGCTTCTTGCCTTTCCACCTCTATAGCACGCACAAATCTGCAAGATCTGGCAGGTCTTTCTGAGCATTAACAGCAAGTAGCATGGCAGCATTTGTTTCTGGTGCTTAATAATAATTGTCTTTCACGGATACAGAAACATTTGCAGGCGCTGGAAGTGCCAGATATCATAAACAATTAAAAAGCTTAAATTACTCCAGACGGTGCTCACAGAAAATGGACTTCAGTGGGAGGAAAACAAGCACAAAAAGGCATTTCTTATTATGCAGTCCACCTAGGATCTGCCAAGAAGCGATGAAAATACCTTCAGGCTGATGTCTTTTGCAAAAAAAAAAAGAGGGAGTTACTGATCCTACCTTCTCACAAAACACAGGATCGACAGTGCGGGCTCATGAAGCTTTCCACCCAACTTTGCAATGGGTTTCACTTCCATTATCTATTACCATAGACAATTCCTGCGTTAAATGCTAGTCTCAGGTGCACCTCTGGATTATAGAGGTGTGAGAAGGTCTGTAAGTACATGGGTCACATTCACAACAGGTGGGGTGCAGATTCCATGATGCAGTTCATGTTCCAAGGCACAATGCTCAGAGTGCACATACCTGTTAAAAGGCTGATGCACATTACCCAGTTTGTAGTCCCATGTTGTTTGCCTCTGACCCTGGCTTTCAGAAAATCATAGAACCCCAGCCTGGTTTGTGTTGGGAGGGACCTTAAAGCACACCCAGTTCCAACCCCCTGCCATGGGCAGGGACACCTTCCACTAGAGCAGCTTGCGCCAAGCCCCTGTGTCCAACCTGGCCTTGACCACTGCTACAGGCCACACCAGCAGAGTTTGGTTTCTGCTTCTGAAGAGGAACACGTTTCTCTCCAGTTAACATCACACTCCTCCCAAACATTTCTAGTTCTGAGTAATCATCTGAGAACTGAAGGCAAACTCTGATTCAGAGGGCCCTGGCGGCGGGGCCGTAAGGGAGTGCTGGTGTCCGGAGTGCTGTCAGTCAACCTCAGGCATACCTGAGACACAGAGAGCCCAAAAGCCAATGCGTGCATGGGCACAGCCCTTTTGCATCCCCAAGAAGTCCTTGTCCTGCAGAGAGTCACCCTGCCCTTCAGACAGAGCAGCACCTGCTTCCTGTCCGAAAATCAGACTGCTGGATCAGTCATAGACACGTGCTTGGAAGAAAGAAACAGAACTCTGTAAGTGAAAGGGCCACCACACTATGCAGATGAATAGAGGTAACACGTTTTCAGTCTATGCAGAGCATCTGGGCCAACTGCTACTGTCACGAGCACCATTGGCTTCAACAGCACTGAAGCTCTCCTCTGTGACAGCATAGCAGTAGCCTAATTACAACTTCCAGAAATGCTGACTTGAATATTAATGTTGCATCGTGTCACTAGTATTAGCGGTTAGAAGTTCTGCACAACTCAAGGCTCTACTCCTTTACGTCAACCTCCTCATTCTAACTCACGCTTACATGGCTGTGTGAGTACTGAGAGAAAAGGAAACAGATTTTGCCAAAACGCTACTGAAAACAAGACAGAATTATATATCCAGACTGGAAGTAACGTGCCCATTACTGTAAGTAACAGACAAGAACTGCCTGATCTACAACAGGCTCCCTAGCAAGTTTTGAGGCATCCAGAGATGCGCCTTCTCCAAAAGAGGCTGGAAAACCTCGCCATTAGTAAACTTAGGCAGCCACATAACTAAAACCAAATACACACCCCATTGACAGTAATTTGGATGGACATTCACAACTACAGTACATTATGGCTCATTAGCAACCTCCTTCATTCACTTGGAACAAGAACAAGAGAGAAACAGGAAAAAATCTCTGAAACGTACATTGCTAAAGAGAGCTAGTAGAACTTCATTATTTCTGAGAGGAAGGGTAGCTGTTACAAGCAAATACCTCACATGTAGCCGAGGGCTTTGGGGAAATTATACCAGATCTAAAGGGGGAATGCTGTCCCACCTGAGAACTACTGTCTGTCAGAATGTGAAATGCTCCGTAGGAGCTTCTTGTTTGTAGTAAATGAGGAAAAGAGAGTGTTTGTGCTCCCTGCCTGCCAAGTGTCAGCAGTTCCCAGCAGCAACACCTATAAAATACTATTTTTATGTTGGTTTGGTGGGGGGGTTGTGCTTTTTCATGCAGTTTTAGCACGGGGGGTGCTTTTGGATCCGTGTACGCACAGCAGACAAATAAACAGCTCATACAGACTCATCTTTTCCCCCAGATCAACACAGACCTTCGTTCTCGGGCAGACAATGCTGCCTCAAAAACTGCTTTACGGAGAGCCCGAGGCACAGCAGGAACTCGCCTCTCTGTCACCTGAATTACAGCTACACAAAATGTCATATAATGTGTACACCGTGCCTTGTCAAGAGGCAGAGCCTGCTTCCCCAAGCTCCCTGTGGCTCCCTGCCATTTACCAAGCATTTCTGGACAGAAATCAGGCAATTTGTGTGAGTCAAGGGTCTGGGATTTCTCCCCCACCCCAACCCAGAGACCATTTCACTTGAGATCTGAAACGGACGCAGAGGTTGTAGAGCTGAGGAAAGCAATCATGTGTTGACACAACAGTTAAACTGTATAGTTTGTTTGCAGCGATTCCATTCTAGACACTAGCTGGCTGCTAAGATAATGTCCTCTTAGCCCTTGTCTTTCCTTCATGCACTTTTTCGCCTGCTTTCGTTTATCTGCTTTCTGTCATTGGGCTCATAGTGACTGACAGGTATTTTACTTTCCAAGAGGGTATCAATTGCATTTTCAACTGTACCCAGGTCCATCAGGCACCATCAGTCCCAAGAGCTTAAGAGCCATCCAGGTACCTTTGAATGCCCACTCAAACCCATCCGCGCAAACACAATGCTCTGTGTCCCTGATGGACGAGGCTCGTGCAGCTGAGAGCTCCTTGCATAAACTGCCTAAGATAGCGTGAACTGATCTTTATGTGTCTCTCTTCAAGTTAACAGGCTTAAAAGTTCAGCTCGAATACTGAAGGAAACCAAACTAACCTGGAGCTCTGCACAGAAAGGGAATACATCTTCCACCAGAGCAGGTAACCCCGTATGGCTGCACCATGCGCACCCAGCGACACTCAGCTGGTCTGTCCTTCCCCTCTTGGATGACACCACGTGAGAAGGAAACCAACTTTTAATAACTGAAGGAGAACCAGCAATAACAAGGACCTGGTTTGCTATTTCCCAAAGCAGCTGTCAAACCTCTTCAGCCCTAACAGCCAGGAGCTTAAAACCTTGAAGGGAAGAAAACAGTTGACTGCAGTGAGTTGTCTCTGCTATTCTCATTACAAGGAGCATCTCTAAGGCAGCAGTTCCTGCCAGCCTGCTGCAGCCCAGTTGCAGCTGGTGATAAGTGATGGTGCTGCCTTCCCTGTCAAGTGTCACAACTGATGGCTGTCTCCTGTGTAGGAAATGCATGGGAGAGCTAGTTAAAACAGCCAAGAACTGACAGATCCCTCCAAATAATCTCAGAGAGGATCCTTTAGAGCTGTACTCCCTGACTCTGTTTCGGGTATTTTTGTTCTGTGAAAGCACGGTGCCATGGCAAATACAGATTCAAACGCTGACAGGTGGATGCGTTCTGTTTTCTCAGTGTATTTCATTCACCAAGTGGTTTACAGCAGTTCCTCAATCCTCCAAATATGACCAATGTCATTATTTTTATTTACTCTTTCCACAGCAGCCATGCTTAGGGCTGCATTAGTCTTCCACCTTATACACACACAGAACAAAATGCCATTATACAATGAGGCAAAATGCCCTGTTGCACACGAAGGCATCGCACGCCCAGCATATACTGCAATGTCTGCCCTCAGCCACACAAGACTCTCTGAGCAGTTTGAAAAGGCACTTGTGCAAGATGCCCCTTTCCGCGGTGACTCGTAAAGGTTCACCCTCGCGAGTTCCACAGGAGAGATCCTCAATACCATTTGTCAAGGCAGTTGTGGTTTCGACACACTTTAACATTCCCAAATGTCCCCTGAAGAAAAACACTGCTTTAGAAGAGGACGACCGGGATAATTCGGCACAGGCACATTGTTTCCTCACAACTAGACTGAAATAATCATTACAAAAATCTTTACCATCGTGTGTATTAAAAATATTACAAAATTAAATCTGAATATTGAAAAGCTCTCATGCCAACCTCTATTACCAGGAGCAGCGGGAACTGCAGGCTCTAGACTCCCTGGCAACATCTAATGTGAGCCTAAAACTGCCTTTGGCCCAGCTTTTATTTCATAGATTCATGGAATGGTTTGGTTGGAAGCAACCTTAAAGCTCATCCAAGGACACCTTCCACTGGAGCAGCTTGCTCCAAGCCCCTGTGTCCAACCTGGCCTTGAACACTGCCAGGGATGGGGCAGCCACAGCTTCTCTGGGCACCCTGTGCCAGCGCTTCAGCACCCTGATTTGCATCACACCTCTGACATACAGATACGGACGGAGATGTATTCACAACGGTATCTGCATCTCCAAACACCATTTCAGTCATCATAAATTCCAACTGCATTTCCAACTACTTTGTTAAAAGGTTTTGTTTAGAAAAATTGCGCTGGCATCTGACTTTTGCATTACAGGGTCACAGCGCTGTCTCCTTTTCCCCGAGTAGCTGAGAACACTCACAGACAGCAGAAAGCAAATTCCCTTTTTCCCTCTGCCAAAAGAATTCGAATACCCCTTTTTGAACTCGAGCATGCTCCAGTCACCACGTTATGGGGCAGGGCTGCCCAGCCAGCACACAGACTCAATTCAAACTCTGAGATGCACAGAAACCCAGGGAGGGGAAGCTCTTTCTCCACTTTCCTCCTTTCCCAGAGCTTTGTTTGCACCGGGACAAGGCAACGGTGCCAAGAGACCCCACTCGCTGCAAGCAAGACCCAGGCCAGAATGGCTCAGGTCACTCTGGGGAGAGCTGCTCTTGCACTTCAGACACAGACACCATAGGGCCTTCCACCTTCAAGGCTACAGACCCAGCCTGCCACGTTTCCAAGCAAGTGACACAAGCCCAACTAAGGGAGGGCTGAAGGAATTCCGCCTGCTTTTAAAAGCAGGGATTGGAACCCAGGTCCCCAGCTCCCCTCAGGCAGGTGACAGGAATGGTGCTGCTGCTACCTGGAGACAGAGGCTCTCATCAGGAGACAGGATCCCTAAGTTCTGGCTCCTGCTTTAGCGAACACCCTCACTAGTAGTTCTCTGCTGGAGAGACTATGACACCTAATCCAGTACCTGCCCTGGACAGCAGTTTTACCATTCTCTACATCTCCTCAAATCAATGGCAAACAGGAATTTCCTGAGCCTGAAAACTACCCCGGTTTTACCTAATAGCCACCTCCTGCTTTGTAACCCTAACCCCTCATTTCCCCAGACTAAAAAGTTTCCTTCCATCCTACAGGCAGCTGTTTATTTAAGCTTTCTCCTCTTCTGTTTTTCCACCTCACTGAGGCAATGCAAAACATTTCATTTTCACTTTGAGAGGCAGGTTCAGCTGTAGCTTGAATGAGGCAGATCACAGGCTGTACATCAACATGCTTTTAAGTGATCAATACAATATTGATCGCTTAACTATTCTGCTTTGCCATCTCCACCTCTTCCATGTTCTAATGTCACATTGGGCTAAACTTAAATACCTGGGGTGACATCTCCTTGCTTCCTTCTAAGGGGCACTGAAAAACAGTTTTCTCCTCGATCCATTCTTCTGAAATGAGGAAACAGAGAGACAAGACAAAGAGCTCGCCTTTGAGCAAGGTGCCTCCCTTCCACCCGTAACACGGGCATGGGTAACTCCTAGCCTCCGATCCTCTCTGAAACGATGTACTTTGAATTTCAGACGTGTACCAGTATCCAGGAGCGGCCCTGCCTCAGGTTAAGAGCTCAGCAAAGCCTTATAATCTCAGCTTAACCCCCCACACTCTCTTTAGTTCCCCATGTGCGTTTATGGTTTATATTTACAGAGCATACTCTCCTTATTTTAAACCAATACAAAGGCAGAAGGTCCCCCCGAGCCTTCTCTTCTCCAGACTGAACTGGGCAGGCTGGGGGGTCCTCACTGCAGGGCAGCACGGAGGGGAGGAAGCACTCTCGATTGCTTTCACTGTCTCCAAAACGTGGTTGAGGACAGCAAATCCCCTGCCTGCCTCCACCTCCCAAAGCCAGCTCTTGCAGCGAGAGAGGTGAAGAACGCAAAGCCTTGCAAACTGCCTTCTCCTCTCCCCGCTCCCCAAACTCCCTCAGCAATAGAAGAGGCAGGGGACTAAAATCTTTCTGCACTGCACAAAGGTGGGCGCGTGAGGCCCCTCTCTCATGGACAGACCGTGGGCAGTGCTGGGTATCACCAGTTTCACCTCAAGTCCATCTATCTCTATCACACTGACGGACTCTGAACTTTCTAGAACAGCTTTAACGGGGGGGGGGGGGGATCACCTCTATTTGGCCTCTCAGCTTTCAGAAGGCCCTTGGGAAGGTTTGTCAGAAACGTGCTTGCAGGCTGCGGATGGGCAACGGGAGGAGTGGGCGATGGGCCACTCCTGCACGGCGTGATGTCTGCAGGCAGGACTGCACACCACGGCGGGACGTGAGCTCAGTGCTAACAGGCAGCTGTTTCCGTGGAGACAGACACAATAACTTCCACAGCAGCTCCAGGCTATCAAGTAGGTTGCACTTGTGATGTTGGACCGAATGAAAACACCCTTTGAAGATGTAATGCTCAGGAATCTTTTCAATTGTGGTTCCAAATTCACTTTTCCCCCCTCAGATGGTATTTCTCCTCCAGTTAGGAAAAGCCCAGTCTGCTCTCTATTAGATGCTTCTCTACCAGCAAAGTTTGCCCGATCCGTCATTTTAAACAGATTTTGTCTTTTGTATTCCTCTTACTTAGCATTTGCCATTTCATACACGACTTCTTAGGAAACAAAGGGGCTAGTTTATTAAGACAGGATTATTTCTAGAACATTAGTTTGGGTTAAACCAGCTAAATTCAAACTGCTGCTCCTCAAAACCATCATCCTTGGAATACTGTGACTTGGGAAGCTGTTACTTTAGTAAGCCATACAATATTTCAGCAGTTATCTTACATATGGCTGTGTAGCAGCATCTGTTCTGCAAGCCAGCTGCCCTCAGCACGTGCTGCCTGGAACTGAGCTTGTGGAAACTATGAGTTACAACAGCACCGTCTGATTTTCATTCCTTTGCCTTTTTCTATATTGATACCACCCGCATCTATATTGCTACAACCTTGTTCAGGTGCAGTGGGGCGTAAAAGAAGATCCTTTTCATTTTGTTATTAGAACTTCTCCCTTGGAAGAGCCCCAGGTTTGCCATTAAAGGCTGTAGAGCTGGCCATGAACTGTTGTTGCTGCTGCTGTACCATGCAGACCCAGAGAACTCAGCAGAGGAGCAGGATGCTGCAATGACTCCCTGTGAGCTGAGGCAAGTTACTTCGCAGGGGATATTGTAACTCATCAGCACACAAACCTCGTCTTTACCTGACTCAAGAGAACAGGGTACCTAAGAGGGAAGGCAGAAGTACTCTGTCTTACTAGATACTTGGCATTCCATGTTGCATTTGATTATCTTCTTGAATGCATCACTCGCTGGCTACATCTACCACATTAAAGCTTTGAAGTGGTCATCAGGCAGACGAGGTAACTGAGCTGCATGTGAGAAGACTTCTAGCCCACACCTGCGGGGTCAGGGAGAAGCTGGGCTCATCCCTGCACCCCATCCAGCTACACTGAGCTAGACGAAGCCTCCGCTCTCTGCAAACACCTGGCCCTTGTGCCCGTACGGGTTATTGAAACTGCATCTTGCCAAACCAGCCCCACTCTGGTGCTAAAGCACTGAGTCACTCTCAACTGCCTGCGAACTGCCAAGGCGTTTACATGCTGCGATACAAGATGCTGTTCTTGTTTTCAGAGACTTCTTCCCATTCAAAACCTCTTCAAGGACAAAGCTACAACAAGCAATTACTGAAAGCAAAGCGAATGACAAGGAAACGCACCATTCCTTGCTGGGGCACTCCAGAACTGGTGTTGCTTTTGGGTTTGTGGTTGCTCCTGGTTTTCACACTACCAGCCCGATACTGCTGCATCCAGAACTTGAGCTGTGCTTACAACCCCTCCTGGGCAGCAGGGTGAGGAAGCAGCACAGCTATTCTCCTGCCAGCTTCATGCAGCAACTCGGTGACCAATCACACAGCACAGATGCGACCCGGCTGCTCTGCAGCCTCCTGCTCAACCCCATTGCGACAGGAGGCCGACGGCAAGGCTGCTCAGTTCCCCTCCTGGGTACCTCAGGAGACACAGATTAGCCTCCTGAACTGCACGGAAACATGCTGACTGCGGTGGCACCTGCCAAACAGATGAAATCAGAGCTCTGAACGCACCACATCGTTCCTTCTATACACACAGACCATTAAGTCTCCTAGCCGCAGCTCAGCATGATGATGCCCTATCTGTTCTACACACAGGGAACTTGTTAAAGGCCACCAGAGAAATCTTCTTGCAGAGCAGAGGAGCAGGCTAGTATCCCCCGAGTCTCCTGTTAATGCACTACGCAGAAGTCCCTCTTCCTCTTGTAGGCTTGGGACTGATCAGAAGCTTTCTATGCAGCTTAGTAACACCAGACACTGCAGAGGTCCTGCAGGACCTAAATGCTGCACAGTGCTGCATAACATCAAAAGGCTAATGCAGTAATGTGATGATCCAGCTATGCCTTGCGGGGTTTGTAGGCAGCCACACACACAGAAGTTAAACTCAGACGCTTTCTGGCTAACCAAAGTGGCTCCAAACACCACAACAGCTCACAGAGCAAACACCCAAAGGGAATACTGACTGGCCTACGTCCTCACTTTAACTGAAAGAACAATCCGGACAACTAATTTGCAAACGCATCATAGAGAGGGTTGAGAAGTGCTTTGCACATAAGGGGAGCAGGACTGGGATGGTTCAGACCCCCTGTGGCTGATGGCAGCAGCTCCGTTTGTTTTATGGCTTGCTCATCTGGCCTGAACAAAGGCACTAGGGTCAGGAGTCAGGGCTGAGCTGCGCTTGCTGCTGGGAAGGTCAAGCGTTCCTGGCAGTGGAAGATGCGATGGGAAAAGTCATCATCTCTGATGAGGCTGTTGCTCCATCGTTTAAAGTCAGACGTTCATAAAGGGAAACCTAAATGCCTGAGCAGCTGAGAGTGGCAGTTCTACTTTCTCCCTTACTCTGTCAAAGCTGAGATAGGGTCTGCACTCAGATGTACGCCCTCCCTCTTCCCACACTTTGTTCCCCCACTTCACTGCCACATTGAGGCTTACGTCTGTGCCTAACTATAGCTGATGGCACCCTCTTAGCACTGGCAGTTTCAAGCAACAAGCAGATGTCACTGCGGCCTCTAACACATTGCCGGACACAGCTTAAAAGCATCATGATTTTCTCAAAAACATTTCCAGTTTGCATTAGCATTAGAGAACCAAACAAGTGTTTAACAGATAACAACTTGTGCTTCATAACACACAGGCAGTCTGTGTCACAAGCAAAAGGCTCAGAAAATCAGCTCCTGGTCTCAGCTGAAGAAGCAGGCATCAGCCACAGCATTTCATTTCCTGACCACTTTCTATCTACTCTGTAAATATCTGGCAATTAAAACGTCTCCTGCACTTTGTCACGTACAGGAAATGGACCCAGAATCAACACCAACACAGCAGTCAGAAAAAATAAACCCAAACAAAGCACTACTAATTTAAGTGAAGTATGCACTGGATTTTTACAGGTAGTTTGGTATCAACAAGAATCACCATTCTTAACCCCCTCCACGAGACAGTTACGGCACACCTTATTCAACTTCTTAGGTGTTTTCCCCCTGTCTAAAGAGGTCTTTTCAAGATAGAACAGAAAGCTCCAGCTATAGTTTTCAGGTCACTAAAGACGCTTTCAGATACTCCAGGAGCTGCTCTCCTCCTCACAAGAGGCTCCAAGACAGAAGCATTCAAAAGCTCCTGCCGGTGTAGGGACGCTGAGGAGGAAGACAAAAGGTCTCTGTGAAGTCCTTCATTTCAACTGGAATACCAGTAATCACTGCCAAAACATCGGTCTGGCTGCACACATAAGAATCAGTAAAACGTTCCAGTAGAAATAAGTACTTCAGGATTGATCCAAAGTGTATAAACAACAGTCAAACTACCTATCTAGGCTTTGGCAGAAGCTTTAGTCTCTTAAATAGTATCTGTCCTCTTCAATATCACCCTTTACCTGGGAATCTTAAGTAGATTCAACTTTATAACAGCTTCTGGGGCAAGGAAAATATTATTGCTTTTGCTGCCTGGATGGAGAGTGAAGAGAGTGAATAATAATCAGCCTACTCCTTATACCAGATGCCTGCAGTAGGGAGAAAAGCAATCCTTATCTCCCCAGCAATATAGGATGCTCACTGTAAGAATAAATACCCCAAAGAGTCATACATCCTTGCAGAACAGTTCTATACAGTGCATTTAATTACCAGTACTCTAAATAAATTACTGTGACTTGTGTGATGCAACAGGAATAAGCGGTCCCCACTTCTGGGATGAGTTGTTTTCAGGCAAAAAGGAAGACATAGGAGTAAAGCAGTGATTCTAACTGCTACCACTATAATGGAAGGGGGAGAAGTTAGTTTATCCAAGGGTATTAATTTGACCATGCTCTACTAGACTTGCGTGCAGATAAAAAACTTGACTTCAGGCAAATACAAACTGACCTCATCCCACCAGGGTTGCAGGTCCCAGGAATGTGCACTACTGTGAAGTGCTCATCGTTATTGCCAGGTTAAGTGTCTCAGGTAGAAAATACTGCATAAATAAAGACTGTCAGAGCCTGGAGCGTTCAGAAAGCCCAAGCTCTGGTTGCCTCTGACAACCCACATGTAACACCACGGTCATTATTCAGGAAAGCTCTGCCCTCTAACCCAGGGCTCCTGTGCCATGAGCAGGGCTGAGTTCATGAGGTGCTATTTGTCACAGCATGACCTGGTCTATCAACCACCAGGATCCACAGCATCCAAACCCTGCGCAGCCAACAGAGTCATTTCCTCATGGGCTTTCCTTGTTGCAGTTCCAAAGATTAATGAGCTCCTTTTTGCAATGCCCTGACATTACTGCCCATTTACCTGCAGAAGAAAGATTGCATGAGTGCTTCTAGTACAACTCGTGCTTTATAATCAAGCCAGACTGTTTCTTTAATATCAATGCGTGTAGTTCATCCTTCAAGTTCAATCAATGAGGATCAAAATAAGTTATGACTTGTATGCATACAAAAAGGCTTGAGCCAGCCCGTAAACAGCTATATGGATTTTGTGGAGCCTGAAGGATGACTCTGTTGGAAGCGTGGGAAGCCGCACACTTTCAGACAGTCAGAAAAGGAGGGAATGTCATTGACTAGTGTCAGGGCAAGTGCATCTCTCAGGAACGCCAGAGACTAAGGAGCACTGTGGAAACGATTAAAGCATATTGCACTGCAGCACTTACGCATACACCTCAACCCATACTCCTAGGAGAGCCCATCAAGCTATAGCGTAATCTATCTTCCTGTACTACAGCTTTCTGTCATTTTTAACTAGGCAGCTCTTCAAGGAGAGACAGCAGTGAGAAACAAAGGGTTTCCTGAGAATAGAAGGTCTATTTTCAAGAACTTAAAAATAAATATGGACATTGTTTTGTAACGAGAACACATGCTATGGAAATAGAATAATAAAACCCCTCTCTCCAGCGACCTCTGTAAGCCAGGGCAGTAGAAATGCTTCTTAAGTCTAAGGAAAACTAAGGCACAGAATAGCTGTGACTCATAGAAATGTATCTTCTGAAATGTCTGCTTTAGCAATTTGATGCATTTACATTGAAGAATGTTAAGTATTCTATGCAATGGAGTTGAAACATAAGAGGCATGAGTCAGCAATAGGACAGGATCCATCTTCTGTTTGACTTAAAAGAGCCTGGAGATCCTCTGAAACACAGACACATTCAGAAGCAAGCAACTTGAGGAATATTATACTTCTTTCAACCTATACACCAGGAGTGGCTGGACAGAATTAATGCACAAGCCCTGCAGTTACAGTGAGATGATGGGTGCTGCATTGTTCATATACAGCATACGTGGATGGAAATCTGTGTGTGGCATTTATATGGTGCAATGTATTCACAGTGTGTGCAAAGGTTCTGTGCCACCAGAACAAGGAAGTGCTTCCTACACTGAAAAACATCACTTGTGTTCTATTTTAATACAGCTTACGCCAAGCAAAGGATGGCCTGCAATGCCCACACTGTGCAAAGCCACCCTCACACAGAAAAGAAGGGATTGTGGGCTTTCCAACAGTACCCACTGTAACTCTGCACAATGGAGATGGGGTGCCTCGGCTAGCAGGGCACTAACCACAGGCAGCGAGACTCCACTGAGCTCCAGCTGCTTCTGCTGCTGACCACAGGGTAATGGAAGCATACCATGGACAGACAGTTCTTGAGAAAAACAAAACAGTTAAAAGCCGGTTCCATTATGTATATCCATGCAGAATAACTGTAGGTACTCATTTCAGGCAGTCGGCAAGGGCCAGACTACTGAGGCTGGCCACACAGAATCCAAAATGTTACACGTATTTTCTATTTCCAGACTTGTTTCACCACCAGCTGCATTCACAGAATAATGCAATCAGAGAACAGTTCGGGTTGTAAAGGACCTTACAGCTCATCCAGCTCCAACCCCTGCCACGGACAGGGACACCTCACACCGGAGCAGCTTGCTCCAAGCCCCTGTGTCCAGCCTGCCCTTGAGCACTGCCAGGGATGGGGCAGCCACAGCCTCTCTCGGCACCATCTGCCAATGCCTCAGCATCCTCACAGGGAAGAGCCTGTACCTTAGATCTAACCCAAATCTCCCCTCTTTCAATTTAATACCATTCCCCCTTCTCCTAGCACTACAGGCCCTACTAAAAAGTCTGTCCCTCTCTTTCTTATAAACCCCTATTCATTTTCTCCTACTCTTATTTTTAGGAAAACATAGTTGGAACATCTCCGTAGAGTACCACAACATGACTGTGATACTGCTAAAAGAAAACTGTAAGGTAGGTATGGAGCTGAAGCCAAGCTTCTTAACTCAGGCTGAAATTACATGTCTAACAAATGGCTGAAGCAAGATACCTAATCCTCAGCATACTGAGAAGGCAACTTCATTGCCTGTCTAGTGCACTACAATTCCATTTTCAGAAGTCTATTTAATCCCTCGGAGATGTCACTGCTTTGTTTTGGCTTTCCAGTTACACTGGAATCAATCCCGTACCTTTTTAATTATTCTAGCCGTAACGTAACTTACTCTCCATTGGCTCAATCACCCTCTGCAGTGGAAATCTCAGAGGAGATCATTTTGCCTTGGCTTCACTTTTCTTATTACACAGAAACGGATGAGGAGGATGAAAATGTGCCTGCAGAACAAGGTCTCCCCTGGTGACAGCGGTGTGGACAGAAGCTACAGGCTGCCTTCCCACGGCCACTTGCAGATACTTGTGTTATGAAAACCATTCTGGGGACAACTCTCTGTGAAGGACTCAATGCTGCTACAGGTGGTACAAGGCCTGGGAGGTAGCCGTAACACAGATAGAGCAATAGGTCTGTTACATATCACTATGGCCCATTCCTGCCCTTAAAACAGTAGGTGCACACATAACTCCTGATCGCACGCTTCAGAGGTGCAAGTTCAGCACAGCTTCCCATCACCCAACTGCTGAAACTGTGGTTTCCAAAGTAAAACTATGCAAAAAATGCAACAAATGACAAAAACAGCTGCGTAACTTTGGAAGTCGCTCCAAAATGACCCTCATCTCAGAGCTTGGCATCATCACGCTTTTCTTATCAATTTCTCTAAAAGGAGATTCACAGTATTTTTTTAGTCACAAACGTAAGCGTTACAGAACATCTTTGAAGCTTTAGTTGAGGTAACTCCCACAGCAACATGAAACTGGGAGGTCAAGTGTCGCAAGCAGCTACAGGCAGTGAGTGCCATGCTGGAGCTTGTAGGACACCTGAGTGACAGCACTCACAACTGTAAGTTCCCTCCGAGTCACCAATACTTCCATTGAAGTGCTAGGTCATTTTATAGCTCAACCTTTCAAAGGAAAAAAGGCTTTGTGACAAACTAAAAGGTTCAATATCTCAACTGTCTCTCAGCATCTTACAGCAATGTTCAGAAGTTGCCTACATGCAGTCATTAATGTGCTTTCATTCACAGACCCGCATCACTTCCTTACTGCGCTGAGATGTCAAAGCCAATGAGTACAGCCTTCTCACCTCCACGGTTTGCTTCAGCCTGAATCTTCAATGCCCCTATTTCACCATCCTAGAGAAGTAAAAAGGTCCTGTTGAACAGCAGCGCACAAGCGCAGACGTTGAGTAATACTACTGTCTATTAGATTTACCTTTGCTTCCCTCACCTAAGATACGCTTGAAAGCATCAATCTGTTGTCAGATCTGCACTACAAATCCACTCCAAATGTAATACACTGCAGTTAAGGCAAGTGTGCAGACCAAGCCCTGCATTTTTGAGAGAGGGAATTCTAGGGAGCGAGAAGTAGTCAGGAACTCACCTAACAGATCACCATTTTGTGTCGCCTTGAGAATCCTAACCAAGGTCAAAAGGAAGGCAAGTACATGCACGCACTCGCTGTGCAGGGTCTCCAGTGCCACTACCCATTCCAGACAGGAGCTCTTTGGGGTTGGGCTGCTCCAAAGTGTGGATGCAGATGTTCAACATCTGGCTTTTAGAGGGCTACCAGCAATCTCTGTGTATTGCTCTGCGTGCCTCCTGCAAGGAAGACTAGGCACATTTCCAGACCATGTGTTTTTAGGTAGGAAGATGCAATGAAGAGATTGGTTGACGTGAAGCGGGACTAAGCAGCAGTTATATGGCAGACAGGAGATACAAAAACTAAAAGCAATTACTGACCAGAGGAGAAAGATTTGAATGCATTACTGCCAATGATAAATAGCAGACCTTGTACTTGCATGAGCTCTCCCATATGGGAGTTTTTCAAAGCACAGATGCTGAGGTTTTGGTTTGGTTTTGGTTTGTTGGGGTTTTTTTTTTTACAAACTAATATCTGTGCAATCCAGCTCTGACCCCAAATACAGCCCTCAAGAGAGGCATGTGGACTTACCATGTGCTTGCGGGTTCAGAATCCTAAAGCCCATATTAAACCACTTTTTAGAGATACGCACTGGATTCCCTATGCTGTAGATAAAACTTTATTCCACTACTGTTCTGGTGACTCGTGGGAGTACAATGCCAATTTTCTTCAATTCAATGCTTTTGCATTACAGCAGGTAAAAGACACTGCTCAGTCTGAATAAACTGGTAAATACACGCCTTACAGCTCATCCTTACGGGATGAGCAGAATGGGTACAACTTCTGCACTGGTTTTATAACACTATATTTGATCAACCACAGCTGAAACAGAAAGCTCTCCCCAAAATGTAAGAGAGGGGTTTTGCACGATTTGCCCTCAATTCCCACGTAAGACCCAAGAAATGCCGTTGCAAACACATAGCTAGGAGAGAGCGAAGCCATGGGACGTCACAACTGAAACAAGATTTTGCCTTGCATGCGTGACCCTTGTGCTAAAATACTTCATTCCCTTCTGCACAATGCTATAAAGAGGTCAGATATACCGTCTTACCATCCTATAAATAATGCAGGGTTATAAAGCTTCTTATGTGATGTTGAAAATGCAGAGGGCACACAAGAGTGCTCTTTGGATAAAGTCTTTGTAAACCTTACAGATCAGAGCGTATTAAATGTGCTGCCTTTCCCACAGCCCTGATGGAGGATGCATTATTCCCTCAGCCTGCATCACGCGTCAGTGGCCGGTCCCTGGGACTGACTGTGCAAGCTGCACTGAAGATGTATTGCAGCTCCCGAGTCGAAGGCTGAGTGCACAGGCTTTGCACATGGGGTCTTTCACACCAGATTTTGTACGAGCACGACATAACAGCTGATGTGTTCCGTGGTGAGCTCTGGTCTAAACGCTCAGGAGGGAAAGATGCAGTTTCTATCACCCCAGCGCGAACACAGATACTTATCAGAACTAAGGGTAACACTGACTCCGTCTATCCATACTCTAAGCCCATACACTGCTGCACTTGAAACTTAAATGTGCCTAAAACGTAAAGGGCTGGAGCGTTCCCTCAGCAAGTCTGCTGCTGATATGAAGCTGTGCTGCCATTCAGCAGGACCTCAACAGGCTGGAGAGATGGGCAGAGAAACCTAATGAAGTTCAACAAGGGCAAGGGTAGGGTCCTGCCCCTGGGGAGGAAGAACCCCAAGCGGTGCCCAAAGGATGCTGCCAGACTCTTTCCAGCGGTGCCCAGCGACAGGACGAGGAGCAATGGCCATAAACTGAACCACAACAAGAGTCACCTCAACACGAGGAAGAGCTTCTTTATGTGAGCGTGGCAGAGCCCTGGCACAGGCTGCCATGGGGTGGGTTGTGGAGTCTCCCTCTCCAGAGCCATCCCAACCCCGCCTGGACACGTTCCTGGGTGCCCTGCTCTGGGTGGCCCTGCCTTGGCAAGGCCTGGACTGGATGAGCTCCAGAGGGCCCTTCCAGCACTGATGGTGCTGGCATTCTGTGACAGCTCTGATGCTCCTATCCACATGCTGCCCATATCCATTTTCATGTAACTTGCCTTCTCCGACTTCTCTCAGCAGAGAGATTTGAAAGAGTAGCATCAGAATTTTCATTTTCACAACCATTCCAAGTATTTTGGCATCTGGCTTTCACGCTGTTGAAGCAGACCTGACACTAAATACCAAAGCACCAGCCGTTTTAGAATCTCATCTTCTGAGAATTACTAACAAGAATTCAATCATCTTTTTGCTTTTCCTTACCTCTAACTTAGAAAGTTCCTTGTGCTTCTGTAGAAAACAGAGAAGCAAAGAGGTGGCTTTAAGAACAACATGGCTTTATTAGATGAAGCAAAGCTAAATGTTTTTCTTTCTAGGTGGCGTTTGAAAATGTTTGCAATAAAGCAAAACTATACCCTTAATCTGTTTCAATTTTTCTTCTTTCTGTATTTTCTCACTGTTTTTATGGATTAAAAAAAAAGCCTCAAGAAGAAACATCTGTTTGACCTTGAAGTACACCGTCTATCCACTGTCTCCCATGGAAACCAGAAATTATATTGATTTTCCAGCTTTTTTACCTCCTTTGCAATGGAAAAATTAGAATTACTTGAGCATGCTTAGAAGACCTTAGCCTAGGTCTGCATGGTCCAGCTGGCAGTTCTGGAGACCAAACAGACCCTTTGGGCTTTTTTTTACCTGTACAACTGTCTTTTGCTCAGAAGAGGTTGAGAACAGCAGCAGAGAATGACTGCTCAGCACTGCGAGACGACTGCCTGTGTCTGTTCCTACACTTCAGACTACCACCACATCTGCACCTCGGTGGCAGGCGTGGGATTATGATGGTTGGACTTGATTATCTTAAAGGTCTTTTCCAACCTAGTTGATTCTATGATGCACCTCAGATGCAGCCCAGCACTTCAGAATACTTATCAGTAGGAACAGGGGAGATAGGAAGAACCATGATCCACGCCTGACAGCTGGTGGGGATGGAACTACAATGTTATTTTATTATCTAAATACGCTGCTGTCATTGCTGTTTGGTTCAGCATCAGCCCAAAGCATGCTATGTGCTATAAAGGCATGTAAAAAGAAAACACCTTGGCTGTCCTATATCATATGGCTGCTCTGCAGAGACAACCTCAAATTGCTTTTCCCCCCTTTTAGCACATGTGTGGGTAAAAGCAAGCAACCTGCCTGTCTGATGAGGAGCAACCACAAGGGAGCCATCCCACACTTGCACCCTGACGAACCAGCCACCCAGCACAGGGGGAAAACCGCACAGGTCGGGACAGGGAACCAATGCAACACTTCCGGAGGCTGCAAATGACGATTTTCTCAGACCAAAGAGGGGCAGTGATCATTTTTTTGGATGGCAAACCCTTCCTGAGGTGCTGTGAGGAGCAGCACAGCTATATACTGCCATTTCCAGGAAGATTATGATCTGTGAGCCGAGCCCATACCACCCAAGTTAAATCACTTCTTCTGCAGGACTGAATTCTACCAGAGACCTACTGCAGTCAGTCACATTCTCAGAGAATAAGAACTGCAGAACATGCAGCAGCAGAGCGGCATGGGAAGAGGAAAAGGAAGCAAGAACGCAAGGAGAAACTCTCATTACTTTCATCTTCTGAGTATTGTTTTCCTTTTCACTTGTTTATTTTGTGCTGAAATTCTTATTTCTGATCCAAACCATGACAGCAGGTCCCAAACGCATCATGTAAGTGCCTTAATCATATAGGCTTAACATATTAAAATGAGTGTTGACAATGGGGTTTTTCATTTTATTCTGGTGAGAGAAATAATTATTGTTAACGCAGGGAGCACATTACCAATGCACATTCATTTTGCTTGCTGTGACATTGCTGGAAATTCCCCCCTCAGTCTTCTTCCTCATGGCTATTGCCCTGCTCAAATGGTAGCTGCAGGAGTGAACTCTTGGCTGCTGTCTGTCCACTGCACGTAGCTGGCTCTCAGTCAGCTTTAGAGCATTAACGGTCCTGCTCTGATAAATCTGCCACGGTAGGAGCAGGATTATGTCTTACGTTACTTTAGTAGGATCAAAACTAAGCCTTGAATCCTCGCATATGTTACACACACACACACACACATCCCAACAAGCAAAATACCTTGAGTGATTCGAGAGCCCTGCAGTGCCTCATTTGTTATCAAGGCAATCAGGCAATTCAATCAACAGGGGCCTCATGTCATATGAGTCACGGCGTGGGGATGGACACATGGTTCAAACGAGTGACACCAAAGGAGCCCATCCAAGGTACCGGGGCAGAGCCAGAGGGACTAGGGAAGGCCCAGCAAGGGATGCTGAGCACAAAGCATCATACCAGCAGCCCGCCCTGTCTCCCTGGCTGCTGCCACACACCCCAGACTGGCCAAAGCAAAGGTGATTGCTGTGCCCAGTAAAAAGTGCTGACCACCGAGAAGAGTTCAGCTGTGCCACCAGCACAGACCGGTTCACGGGCTGTGTGCAAGCCTGAGGCTTCCTCCTCACAGTTCCCTGTGCTGAGTGCCTATTCTGACTCTACCCTGGCCAAGCCTCCTTCCAGGGGCACAGGAGAGCAGCACAAAGGGACACACCTTGTACATCCATCCTGTATCAAAAGCTCTGTGTGTATTTACCCTTAACACGTGATTTGGGGAAGAGGAAAGCTTTAGTTCACAAGAGCCCACATAGTAATTTGTTTTGCCTTAGAGCACCAGACATCTCATATACCCAGTGACCCAGCTGCAAAGACACTGCCCCCTCCACACGCTACACAGATGGGAAGCAAACAGTACGTTCTCCGAGATCCCACAGCATGGGACAAAATCCACCCTGAGGACTTCCACTGCAGCTTCTTGCCACCATTCTCCAAAGGCAACTGTGGGTCCGAACTGCAGTTACAACATTCAGTAACAGGGAGCTGGCCACAGCTACAGGTATCTCTTACTCCACAAAAACAGAGATTAATCACCACAGCAAGCTATAAAATAGAAAAGCCTACTTTGTGCAATGGAGGAATGCAATGGGCACATCCTGTGCCCCAATTTCAAAGGAAATCTAGTTTTCTGTCATTTTAAACGACTTCAGAAGACAAAGGTAAACCCTCTGTCACTTCTGATCAGCTGCAGCAGCAGCCAGGGAACAAGCAGTGACACCAAGGACTGTAAAACCTAGAGCAGCTGACTGCTTAGCTGAGTGGACAGTCCATTGGAATGCTTTGGAATCACGTTCTTTCCTCAAACCTAGCACAAAGGCACATGGCAAGATGCTGGGCAGAGACATCCCTTGACCTAAAATACGTGGCTAGGCTACCCAGCTAGTCTTTCTGTAGTGACCTGTGAAACTGAAGACGCCACATCAGTTGAACATTGCTGACACACTGCAGGGAATCCGCTGCTTCTTTATGGTAAGGAGCAGCATCATTAATGCATTTTCTGAATCAACATGGAAGAACTAGATGGAAGTAGTCACTGTCATCACTATTTAACATTTTGCTTAAATGTATCTTACTCCTAAACCCCTCATTTACAAGAAAACAGGGAATGCTCTTCCACGGCACACCCTGGGCACACAGCTGGCTTGAAGGCTCTCCCAGAGGTGGTGCCAAGCATAAGGCTATGACATCTCTCCTTCCTTTAAGACTAAAAGTGCCATGCAGCTAAACCACGTGTAAGCAACAGATGATGATGATCCTCTTGATGATGACCCACTTGCACTTACGCTTTCCATATTAAAGGAATTATTAAAGAAAAATAACCAATCAGAAAGGGGCAGTTTTAGAGGAGGGCAAATGCAACTTTTCAGGCTCCCCTTCCCTCTCCAGAAGCTATTCCTGGCTTTGCTTTATAAGCGGCTGAAAGATGTCAGACATGCAAATCCCTTCCTCTGGCACCAGCTCCAAGAGGAGTGGAGCTGCAGCAGAAGAAGGAGCAGAGACCAAAGATGAGCATCTGCTGCATTAAGAGGGAGCTCCGTGGCCCCTGGAGCACACCCTGTTCCTTCCACCCTCAGCTGCCCTGTACCACTGCCTCCCCTTATGCGCCGCTGCTCGAAGAGATGGGTCCTCATCCTTTACTTCTCCTTCCAATCCCATAGCAGCCTTCTTGGAGCTGTCAGCTCTTCTGCTGGAAGATGTGCTGCTTTCCTGCATTGGAGAACACCCACCTTCTACACCATTGTCAGACAAAGCCCTAAACAGCCCAGGACCCTTCTCAGTGAGGCACCACCGAGCAGCTGATACCTCTACTACAACTGCTGCTGGACTGGCAAACCACTCAGGAAAATCTCAAAGGGACAGCAGGAAAAGGGCAAGCAGAAGCAAGCAGGAGCTCAATCCGAGATGTAAAGACCTGAGCTGAGTACTGCTCTATTTGTTGTGTCCTTTTGGCAGCGCACGTGTGCAGCGTGCAAGCTATGCTCTCTGACTTATGTGCACCTCTCTCCATTAAGCACCTTTTCAGGAAAGATGCTTAGTGAACTTCGCGCTCAGAAACTGTGGCTTCAGTCACTGCCACTGTCCTGACACCCGTGCGGTTTGTCACAGCAGCTACCGGCTGCACGCCTCCTCCTCCTCCTTGTGCAGAAAGCAGGAAAGCCTCACTCTGTTGCTGATGAAGGCAACGGCAACGTTTAAATTAGACACTGACAGATAACATCCGTGTCTATAGGAAACCAGAGGCAAGCCTCACTCAGAAATGAACAAGCCACCTGTGTGAGCATCTAATCATCAGGCAACACACTTCCTTCAGCATCCCCCCCAAAAACCCTAGGACATGTCCCTGCTCTCTAGCAAGGTATTCTGCAGACACTGCTGAGACACAGAATACGAAAGAGGCATTTTACCCAGCTCACTGGCAGGGGTTAGAGTATGAAAAGGCTTCAGACGCTGCCTTCATACCATGGCAAGGACCATCAGCATCCTTCTCCACGTGCTGGCTTCCCAAACATATGCTAGAGAGATGGCCGTAACAACTGAGGATCAATTTATTTCCCTCTAAAAAACGAATGGAAAGCTCTCATGAAATCCAGTTTCTGCTCCTCATAAGCGGCATTTTCATCAGAACCACTGCACCAGGATGGCAAAGCTGCTCACAGCAAGCTTGGATCAGAAAGGAAACAGCAGGAAACAGGCTGTTAGTGCAAAAAAGCCACAGGAGTTGTTAACCTTCCACAATAGGCAATATCCATCGAATGGAAAACTGTGGCTCTCCCCTTGGCCACCTTTAGTGCAACCCTCAAGGAAGGCAAGAAGTAGTCTGGTTAGAGGTATTGGGGTACCTCTGTCTGACAGGTCTAGAGGAAACCTCCACTGACTGACAGGGTCATTACCTGCCACTGAGATTTCATTCAAATAATTGCATAAATAACTGTATATATGTAACTTCTATTGTCTTGGTCAAGCTGAGAGCTCTTGCTTATCAAGTATAAATAGAAGAGATAACAACAGAGTTAGTTCCATTTCATCTAACTCAGCGCTGTTAATATTTTGCCATTAAAATGCTCTCAGGAGCCTGCATTGCAATCACCCAGGCACAACTTCATTATCGTCAACTAATGATTACAGGCAGCGTGCAACAGCTCCACACTGTCTCCAGTAAACAGATTAAATCACTACAGAATGTCTACAGCAATCACCATACAAGACTGTTACAGTGAAACTCCATTTGCTGGGTCCTTTTCCTTAATGCTCTGTGTATCACAACCAACTGATTCAGTGCTGAGGCTGCCTGTAAGACTATCAGTGAATACCTGGGATGAACACAGTGCCATAGGGAAAAACGCTGCTATGTTTTTGTGGAAAACCAGGAAAAATATGGCATGGCTTTCCTAAATTTTTCCTCGCAGTGAGAAACTGTATGTCAGTGCTACAAGACACAGCAAGGTAAAGAAAGTTGGTCCTCTCCCCTTAGACAGGAGGTCAGGAAGAACAAGCATTATCTGACATACAGGGCAAGAGAGAGCGGAGAGCCTCCAGTAGTGCGGGACGCTGCTCATAAGCAACAGCATCGCCAGTGATCTGCCTACCAATGTGCAGTGATGTAAATGAAACCCCATCTCACTGATGGCTGGTTTTCTACCTGGGCCTCATCGTTCCCCTGTAAATTCTTTCCTGGAATTTACTGGAGCTGACAGCAGCCGCAGAGGCAAAAGCAGGCACACCACCAATAGGAGAAACCTGTTCCAAAGTAATTCTTTGCTTCTGGTGCTTTGGCAGCTCCAACTGAGTGACAATAAATCATAGCTGTTGGCTGAGACAAGGATAGTTTGAAATGCCATTGTCTGTAAAATCTCATAGCAATTTACTGGTGCTATGCTCTGATGAATGGAAGACAACAGGGTCAAAATCCACTGGGGAGTGACACCTTTACTGGCAGGATTTTGCAAACGATGTTGAGGTCGATCTGGGTATCAGAAAGGAACATGCATTTCTTCACAGCATTATATATACATGTATACATACATGCATATATGTATTATATACAGGGATTTTGGAAAGAAAGAAATGCATCTAAATGTCTATACACAGAAATTGCAGCCAAAGATCTTGGTTGATTTTGTTCAGTCCTTTTGTGCTTTGAAGTAAAAGTCAGGCTTGCAAGAACCTCACAGCATTCAACTGGCAACAGCTATTTTCCCCATTTGCTTTGGTGATCTCCCAGTGAGGTTCTGCTCTGCTCCTGGTGACAAGATGAACTTGGTGCAAAGTTCCAGAAATGGGGGATACACATCTGCAGAGCCGGAATTACCAATTTGCCAATACGCACACAGAAAAAGGCAGAAGCAGGTTATACACACAATAAACCTGCAGCTCCTATCCTGAGCGCTGAAACCAGGCTGGCTGCCTCACCCAAGACAGACAAGAGTTTCCTAGAGCCACTTTTATGAAGAGGACAAAAACTAAATGCAATCAAGCATAATGGAACTTGTTTCTATCACTCAATTGCCTACAAATTACCAGGTACATTTGCACTCCTGGTGGAACCCTATTATCATGAACAACCGTATCGATTTCCCTTTATAAAGACGCCTTTGAAAGGGGTTAATGCCCAGTTTGACCAGACAATTCCCTTATAGCAGCACACAGAAAGGCATTACCTTCTAGAGTTATTACACAGGGGCATTAGGACCCTCTACTCAACAGCTTGTCCTCTACCTGTGCTATGAGTGAAATACGTAGTAAAGAAACACTTGGCCCTTTTGCATTTGATGATTCACGGTAGAATTCACGTGATGGCAGTGCTCCTTCCCTTACTGCCCTCACAGTGGGACTTTAAAGCTGACTGGAAGACTGGAATGTAAACTTTCTGTCTGCTCAAGCTGTGTGTGAACAAACTACACCCATTAAACCCACCAAGTGTCTCTGTTTGCCGAGGTGACAACCATCTAACAGTCCTGGTTTTGTGATATACACTTCACGTGAAGAAGGGGCTGTTAGTATAACCACAGTGCTGGAGGAGGCTGTGAGCTCGGGGGTGTGATGCTGAAGGGGGAAACTCTGTGTAACTTAAAAGTCCTGTTCCCGGTTCATCAAAAGGGTGGAACAAATGGCATCATTCTGCTGCGGGTCCAGCTGCACAATGGAGCAGACGTCCAAAGAGGAGCCGGGCTGGTCAGGGGTGCTCATCACACCCACCAAAATAGCAAAAGGTGCTTCTCATCTTCCTGATTTTGGTGCTGATGTTGTGCCTGCTGCTGAGCCCCCAGACCAGGCTGTTCTGAACTACTCGAGGGGGGAAGGGCAGCTATCAGGAGAAGGCTTGATCCCACCTATGCTAAGTCAGCAGACAGAATACTTCCTTCTAGCAGCAAGTCTTAAAGAAATTATGGATCTCCCTGTGACTACTTCTCTCATAGAAAGAGAACTTCTGATACATAAACGTGAAAGCTCAGCGTCACAATCTGTGACAAGGACAATTTGCCAGCCACTCCTAGACTCTAGTTTGAGAGGCAAGCAAGTATATTTAAATTACATTGCAGATTCACCAGCTCGTAACAGATTTCTCTCAATTACTAGGAGAAAAAGCTGTTCTCTTAGCTCTTTTATAATGCTTATTTGCCTTTTAACTAGTTTTCCTGAAGGCATATACTATAAAGGCATAAAGGAGAATTTTTACACTGCACCATCTTAAAAGCTGCATGCCTGCAGCTACCTTAATGTTATTCTTTATTGAACGCAGCATCATCAGATTTATCCTTTTATCATTCGTTATCTTCAAATAGCTGATACAACTGCACGAAGATCCAAACACATCTATTCCCTCCCAATGCATCCACGGTCAAGCCACTTATTTTGCTTGACTGCTGACACTTCCACACAGCAATAGGAACCATTTTTGACGAGCTGAACTAAAGCACCCTTCTAGCGAATGAACTCTTGATGAGGGTGTGAGTCTGTCCGTCACTGCATTTGTTCAAGTTCTCGAGATTTAAAGTTGCTCAGACTGTTAATTCACTGGGCTGGAATTTTATTCCTTACACCTACCTGTACCACAGTTTGTAAATGATGACTTAGATATCCTGAATGGAACACCTGAAATGGGGTGACAGAAGTATTTCAGTTGCTATAGATTTAAGGATTTACCTTATCTGCTTCTCTGTCCCATGCGGAGCCAGAAAAATCTGTCTCTTTAGAGTTTCTGGGATTACATTTTTCACTATTGTAAGCCAAGACCCTGACTTCTTTTCTGCTGTGTTCAACCCCCTGCTCATCCTCCTGTCCACGAGAGCCAGTCAAGACTTATGCTTACTTAATGCCCACACCATCGTCTGTGCTGATCCTCTCTGGTTATACGACACAAACCAAGCATTCTCCCCTGCTTTTTGCCCTCCTCCTGGAATTACACCAGACTGTCAGAGGACAAAGCTGGACCTTTCCTTATGACTACAGAGAGAATCAGTAAAAACCTAAAAACAGATTTCTCAAGTAATTTTATAAAGGTACCTTTTCTGATCTACAAGCCCATTTAGGCTAAACGCACCCTACCAATATGGGGCCTCACTTTCCCCTAACAGCTCCGCGCTGAGACCTGCATTATCAGCAGTCTGTGCTGCAGCCTTCGGGCTTCTTCAGGAAGGTTTATACAGGGTAACAAGGGGAGGCCAGTGGGTCATGGGGCAACGGAAGGCAAAAGTAACCCTACGTGACTTCAACATAAAGGCAAACTCAGCCGCAAGTGAAAGAGCACTGCAGTTCGCTACCCTATGCAAAACGTGCATGGAATTGGGAAGGAGATTCTTCCTATGGTTAGCTAAGCACTGGCACTACCTCCACCCTTATACGCTTTATGGAGAGCTCAGAAAGCTTTCCTCCTCTCCCCATCCCTTCTCATCCTGTCAGCCACGTGCCTTTCTGTCCTGACGACCCCTTGAAACCACCGCTCACTCCCAGTGCGCAGCTGGAACAGGAACACGCTTTCCCCCTTTCCTCAGAGGAAAAGGAACGTTTCAAACACAACCCAGCACAGATCTCCCAAAATCCCTCTGAGAAGCTCACAGCCTCTCCCCTGAGCTGGGACCGCACACTTGGGGGCTGCTGGTGCATGGTCCTCAAATGAGGTTCCTCAACAGCGGCCCACCATGGCGAAGAACGGGAGAAGAGATGACATTTGGAATGAAGGAACATTTAAGTTACCCTCTGACATTAAACCGTCCCCAGTTGCATGTCCCTGGTCGTGACGCTATCCTAAACATCAGCTCTTTGCTGCCTACCTGTTCAGCACTAGCAAGCTCCTGCAGTGGTTTACTTTCATTCAAGGCAGAGCACAGGTTCTGTAAAAAGAATGGAATCAAAAGAGCAGACCTGGGGAGCAGGGATACAGGAAGGAATGGGGAGAGATGTTGCCTAACAGTTCCTATAGGTACCTTTCTGTGCTTTCTGTCTATAACACGATAGCATTGCTGAGGGGAGCACTAGTAAGATCACTTTTAAAAATGGATTAGGCACAACATCACTTTTCTGTGCTGGGTCATGCTTTAAATACACTAAGTAAAAGTCAATTCATTTTGTCATCAGTGGAGAGTTAAATCACAGAACATCTTTCTACCATCTGTCAGGAATACTTCTGCGTCACCAAAACACGGCAGCACCCATTCAAAGTCACTTCAAAGTCAGCAAACAAAACCTGCCCTTCTTAACGAACGTTGTGCTCAGATTGCTTTTTAGCAGGGCAAAATCACTGACATACAGACGCTGTTAATGCTGTGGCGTAAATCAGATTCCTTTCACACTGACTCTTCCAGTCACGGGTAAGGGACGGAGAAGCAGTTAGCCTTTTAAGTGCCAGCCTTCTTAAAATCTGAGCTGGGTACTTGCTTCCTCTGAGACACGTTTGAACCCCACTGCAATAAAACCATGTTTAGAATTGGCTAGGAGTACAACTCTGTCACGAGGCTCTTTTCTCTCAAGAGGAGTTAGTTATTGCAGGACTGCAGCTTTATCAACCAAGGTAATTCTTACTAAGCTGCTCTTTTTACTGTCTGAAATCCACAAACACCACCATTTAAATACTACATACCTTTTTCTTTTTGCATTTTAAAATGCTGCTTTAGAGAACTTATTAAGTTATAATCTAATGAGAATCTAGCCCAGAACCTGACAGCAAACTGGCACAGACTAAAACCATATCCATTTCTCTTTCTACTCTGCAAGAGAAAGAGTTTGCCTTTTTAATTGTCTTGACTTAACAAACCAAACAAAAATCCCTTAGCTTAATCTTCTTGTGGTAAGGAATCACATTAGAGGCAGATACAGATCAGTGTCACCTGCTCAATGTACTTTCATTGCCAAGGACAGACAGCCCATTGGCAAGGGGCAGGTTTAGCACAGATCAGAGTGGCTTGCAGACACCCCACTACTGTAGAATCCTGCATCCTCTGATACAGTGGCTTCAGCACAAACTGCCTGTTTGTGGAAGGAATTTTAACTAAGAGCAGAATAAAGCCACTGACAGAAGCATTTATGTAATAATTCAGGGATGATGGATGCAAAAACACGGGAAGGACATTTGCTGCCTAAGTTACTTGACCTGATGTCTCCAGACTGACAAAGCCAAGTCATTAGACGGACACAGAAAGAAGCCATGCTGGAATAAACACCTAAAGTGGAGGGCTTATAGATGCCAAAGCCTCTTCCGCAAGTGTGTGTGAACATCTGCATGCACAGACCTGTCTGTGTAACAACAGCAAGGCTTCAGAGGGCAAAGGAAGGGGCTGTGATGAAGGGAAATGCCAAACATACTTTTTGGTCCGTCTTGGCTCTGCCAGTGCCTCTGGCTCGGAAATACTGTGGAACATGGAACTGACTCAGCAGGTTGCAGACTTTGTACCTCAAGAATAAACACCCTTACTCAGCCATGGCCCTAAGGGCCCATGCGATTTCTCCAGTAATGTAGAATAAACTGAGCAATAGAACAATTCTTGCCAGGAGGAGAGGGGAACATAGGCCTGGAGGGCAATGATAGCTCCTTCGAGTCCAGTCCTACGCTCTCACAGACAACTGCATCCTCTCTATCAGCTTAACAAGTTCTGTCTTAGAAGTAATTTGACTTTTTTTTTCCTGTTTAAAAGCCAGTTTCAACATCTCATCCTTTCAATAATCAGAAACCTTGCTTTGAATTCCATCTAAATTTAGCAATGATCAATGCGGATCTATTTGGCATAAACCTTACTCTTTCTATAGTAAGTAATGGTCCTGAAGTCCTATTTCATTTCCCCAAGGAATTCACCACAATATCATTTTATATCAAAAGCACTGCTATGCCATTCTCAGCTTTCAAATTAAAGAAAACCTACTGACAGAGAACTATCTGACCACCAAGCCTAAAAGGGTTGGAAGAAGAGAGCAGCACATGAAAAACAAGGATTCCTGATGGATGCCGTACTGACCTTCAATCAGCCTATGAAACACTCGTTGTGGCCAGGAAAATGTTTTCAAAAGGCAATTTTGGCAGCAAAGGCAGGCTCCCAGCTGCAGAGAGGTTGCTCCAAACCTGTCAGGAAGCAGTACCCTGGTACCTATTGCTTGGAAGCTGTCGGGAATTCTTTACGGTATCTCCAGGTATCTTTGTCAGTCAAGTCAATAGAGTAGTGGAATTCAAACAAAGCTTTATGGCATTGTATTAAATTTTAATATATCACCAAGTCTAGTAGAACTTCTAGTTAGTGCTTTACGCAGATGCCTGCAAGTTAACTGCACGTGCATAGATGCGTATGTTATACTTCTGTGTGAAGTAAAACGGAGTTTTGCTACATAGTACACGTCTGCATCTTTACAACATAGCCAAAATCTTTAATAAAAACCCTACGGCTTGTGGCTAGATTGTTTTCGCTTTCCCTTATTTCACCTCAAGGCAGCTATTTTATCATTATTTTATTAATGCTAAATATTAGTGTTATCAATTTGTAGCATTATTATAAATGTTAAAGCAAACAAATAGAAAAGTTTTAATATTGTTTTAGTGCTTTTAAAATTATAGCCTGATTGAAATACAAGTAAAACTGTTGATTTAAAAAACGCTGGTTATATATAGAACATGATAGGATCAATAAAAGACCTTGAAAAGTCATGCTAGGAAGGGTACAAAATAACCTCACTGCTTCTTTCCTCTTCGTAACAGGCAGAAGACCAAGTTATTAACAGTATTATTGCTCATCATCATTAAAAGGCCATGCGAACAGCTCTGAATTCACAAGATTACAACCCAAAAATACCCTGCCTTTTAGGTTTTGTATCCTACACGCTTCCAAAGATTTAGAATTGCGAGATTCCCAACACTATGAGTTGGGTTTCTTGCAGAAGATGCTTGTCTCCAGGAATTGTGCCCTCAGGGGAAAAAGCACCAAATGAAGTCTCCTCGTGGAATTACAGGAGCTGGCAAGCGCTGTGACTCTCTATTTTGTTGTCAATCTTAAGCTATAAAGTGTTCTTTTTAATGGCCTGGTTCCCAGAACCAAAAGGTGCCTGCAAATGGAAATACTTTCAAGACACAAAAGGCAGACCTAGCTGCCGGTCTACAAGAGCACGGTGGCCAGCACTCCGGAGTGGTAGGTTGAACGTGAGGTTAAACGATTCTTCACTACCATGTGACATGAGATTTCTGGCCCATTCTGAACCCTTCATCTTACACCATCTGCCCTGCCTCTCCTCTCTGGTGAAGGCAGCTCTGCCCCCACCTTCAGTGACTGGTGAGACAGAAGAGATGCTCGGTGCTGACCGTTGGACAAGTGCGCTTTTTTCTTCTCCAACTTAATATCTCTCTTTTTCCTACCAGTGTAGTAAAGGTAAAAAACCTTTACTACAATCAAACATAAAGTCAAATCCAAGGCATTCAGCCTCGGAGTCTGTGCACAGAAACAGTGCTGGAAATTCATGAAGGAAAAAAAGCATAAAAGCATACATGGGTTTTTAACAGGCAAACAGTGGAAATCCACGAGAAAATGGAAAAAAAAAAAATTCAGAGTTATCACAGCTTCAGAACCTGAAAAATCCAAAGCAACCAAATGGGAAAAAAGGAAATACCCTGGGGAGTGTGTCTGCAGATTCATTACATCTCATTCAAGCAACTAAGCCAGCCTCAGGTGGGTTTAGAAAAGGGAACTACGCCCTGAATGTAAAGACCATTAGGAGCAAAGTGCAGTTCTGCATTAGGATTAGATTTCATGCAGCATTCACATCTCAGTGCAACTCAGGGGTTAAATGCAGCAGGTCACAGAAGCACACGGGGAAAGGAAGAGCAGTAAAGGAGGAAGAGCATCAACCCTTGGGGTACTGCTATCAGTCTCTGTTTATCTGGCAAATCTCAGCTAGGATCAGACTCCTCTATCATTCCAAGTACGTTTTACCTTTTCTACAGATGAAAATTTCAAAGCTAATCCCAAAAAGCAAACTATTTATATTGCACTATTTTCACTGCACTTTACTTTGGGAGAGTCTCAGCACTGAGGCTTTTAAAAGAATGTCAGAAAGAATTATGACAACGTAAGCAAAATCATGGGTTTCACTGAAAAAAAATGAAGTCAAATAAGCACCTGAAAACTGAACCAAATGCTGGGATCCTAAAGCGCACAACGGGTGGAACAGAGGAAAAACAGGTTGCTGCACCATCTGAAATACCATGGTGAGGTACATTTGAAAAAGAATCAAATCAAAGCCACTTCTATTAACATCAGTGACTTCACTTCCACAGGAATTACTTAGCTAAGTGGCTCATCCACGTTCCCCAAGGCTAATTAGTGTGTCTGTAACGTATCTAGAGGACATCAAACCCAATGTCATTTATAAGGCAGACGTGCAAGAAGGGAAAAGGGGTTGGGAACAGAGGAGGAGGGAGCCAGTGCTGGTGTTGCTGTCACTTGGAGGGAAGGAGCAAGGTCAGGTCACAACAGGTAACAGAGAGGGGTCACCATTCCCAGGATCTGAAGCCCGGGGCATCTGAATGAAGAATGTATTCCAGTGATGCTGCGGGGGAAATGCTAAAGCATTCACCAGCCAAAGCCTTACCACAGCCTCCTTATGACTTCTGGTTGTACAGCGAGGTCCACACAGCCCTGCAGGGTCTGGGACCTGACCACTTGCCATTGCAAAACCTATTTTACTCGGCGTATTCTCCACTTACTAACTTCAGCTCACTCCCTTCTTGTGCTCAGCAGCTCCCCAAAGCTCTAATTAAACAACGGCAAAAGATGGCCCAGGTCACTGCTCATTTCGTACTTTCTTTTGAGTACTATTGACAAAATAACTCTGATTCTAATACTACTGATTGCAAGCAAGTGTAATGAATTCATTACAGATTTCAGTTCATAAATAACCATTTTGCTCTGGCATTATTAGATGCTTTTAGAAGTAATAAATCAATTACTAAACACAGCAAGTGGCTTTTCTTTTTTCAGTGCTGATGAGGTACAAATTTTGCTCATTTTTCATGTCAAAGTCTATCATTAAACTAGTAGGCACACTCTGCATAATAAATATCCAACCATCACCCTTCATTTCAGTTTAATGTTTGTACTATGACACCGCGTTTACATTTTAAACAGACCCAAAAAAGGCTGAAAATTATCCCTGCTTTTTTCCTTCACTGGAACGTTCTCATGAGAAATCACGGAACATCTCAATGAGTCAAAACCTCCAAACAAGCTGTTAGAAAAACTGCTAAGAACAGCAACAAACAGGTGATGTAATGAAAATGTATGCATAGCTGTGAAACAAGCGTGCTTTATTCTGCCTGGAAATGCTGATGTGCAAACCCTGGGGTCAGACACACGGTTCTAGAAGGGTACTTTGGATAAACAGGCTGGACAGAGCCTTGGGCAACACTGTCTAGTGTGCGGCATCTCTGCCCGTGGCAGGGAGCTGGAACTGGGTATCATAAGGTCCATTCCAACCCAAACCAGTCTGGGATTCTACGATTATATGATATTCACATTCTAGAAACATAAAGGATTTGTGGATCAGAAGTAGAAAAACTGTAACCCAAACGCTCAAAAGCTGGAGGAAAAATGGGCAGATGTTGCCTTTTTATAGGTAAGCCCAGAACACTTGAAACGGCCCATGCTGAAAGCACTGCAAAATGGCATCATCAGCTTATACTTGTATTTGAGCTCCTTGCTCTCTGCACCAGTCTCTACATTTATTTCAGCCAAGTACTTTCACATTTCAAGTATGTGACCCTCAAAGGGCTGAGGCTGAACACGGCTCTTCAGTTTAATCATCTATACCAAAGAATAAAGAATATGTTTCTGTATCAAACTTGAACGCATCACCTCAAAGAAGCTGACAGCATGCGCAGCGTGCTGAGCTCCCCAGCGCAAAGCAATACAAGCAGAAACCTAATCTCAGGCTTTTGTTTCTGAACCTCTCAATGGCGTAACTCAGATGCAATCCAGAGAAACAAGGGAAACAAATTTGCCCACCATGAAGGCTTTATGACCATGTGAATTTTGTGTCGCGTTACAGGACACGTCCTTTTCAGGATTGGACAGCAGCGTGTCAGATACGTTCAAAATGTTGTTAAAAACTTTAAGTAGCCCAGAATTAATCTGGGGAAGTAGGGATTTTATTTTTTTCATTTAGAAGACATAATCCCAGCCTGGTTTGGGTGGGAAGGGATCTTAAAGCTCATCCAGTTCCAACCCCTGCCACGGGCAGGGACACCTTCCACTGGAGCAGCTTGCTCCAAGCCCCTGTGTCCAACCTGCCCTTGAACACTGCCAGGGATGGGGCAGCCACAGCTTCTCTGGGCACCCTGTGCCAGTGCCTCAGCACCCTCACAGGGAAGAACTTCTGCCTTAGATTTAACCTGAACTTGCCCTATTTCAGTTTGAACCCATCACCCCCTGTCCTATCGCTGCAGTCCCTGATGAAGAGTCCCTCCCCAGCATCCTTGTAGCCCCCTTCAGACCCTGGAAGCTGCTCTGAGGTCTCCACGTAGCTTCTCTTCTCCAGGCTGAACAATCTCAACAATGTAAGCGTTGAGATGCTCTACTCCTTCAATGCAAAGCTTTCATTTACTACCTACTTTATAAAAACGGAAACGTATTTTACTATAAGGTAACTCTTCATTCAACTGAAAGCTTAATCAGCACTTTGAGAACGTCTGAGACGATGAGCGCTGTAATGTTAAGCAATGGTCTCTTCTGGGAAGTTAGTGCTTTATCAGCAGATAGCAGAAATGAGATGCGGGCTGAGCTGTGAGAGTAGCTGCAGCTATGATCTAGCTTTTTCTTCACAGATTTACTATAGAAAATGACCAAAAAGCTTGCTTATCTCTTCAGAAGTTCTCAAAGGAAAAAACTATTTCTAGCTGAAAAATGTCCTAATAGGAAACAACCATTCAGAAATGCTGAAAAAGGGGAAAAAGTCTGGAAGGGCCCTTTGGAAGCTCTTGTGGGGTTTCGGTCAGTAAAATCAGGGAACTAGCCAGTATGGAAAAGTGACTCTAAAAAATAAATCTCAATACTAAAGTTAGCACTTAAAAAGTGCAATATGGTGCTACACGTATCAGTTCTTCTTCCTTTTGTTCTAAACTCCAGCAGCTCAGACTCCTTCCCTAAATCTTATGAGGAGAAGGGCAGAAATTTTAATGCAAATCACCAACAGGGAACATCACCTGTAGCATGGCCTGGGGGAAGCAAAAGGTTTTCCATTGCTACCACTATGGATGAACTACCAAAAGTGCACGTAGCTCCTACACAGGCGATAAGCAGAGTCCAGTGGGTGCTGAACATGATCACTGTCAACCACACTTTTGGCTCAAAAGCCAATGAGAGTGCTACACTTTACACACAGCTACAGGGATTTGCAACGGATGAGAAAATACCTGACAGCAGCAAGGAAACAAATCTTTTACCCGCACTCACCACCTCACATGTTCATCACCATGCCATGGACACTAAAGTCCGCATCTTTGGTTCGATTTTAGTTCTCTGCAAATGCAATTCTGAATGGCACAGGGCTGTGATGTTCAGTTGTCGTAGATACAAAGTGAGTTACGCTGGCTGCCATCATACTGTTAAAAATAGGAAAGGGAAAAAACTGCCCAGCTATCTATTCAATTTCTAAGCCAAGGAATGGGTTTTGTTTGATGGGGTTTTGGTTTGGGTTTTTTTCAGTATATTCTTCGATGATCTGCCCAGAATAGATGGGCACTGTGATTTACATTTCTTTTGTGGCCCTTCGTAATGAACTAATTAATTCTACCAATAATGACCTAAATAGTGCTTGAAATTCTTCTTGCTATAGGAAATAATCTGCACCAGAGAAGTTTTTTCTGGTTGAACCTGAACTGAAACATGGCATGCAAAAACTCTTTACCATCTAGCATATTGCAGAGGAAATCTAGCCATCTAGGAAACCAGTCAGACCCCACAAAGTAACAAGCAGAAATGCCCTTGCTGCTATTGCTGCTTGCGAAAAAGCAAACTGGGAGAAACTCAATAGTCGAAATGTGCTAGCTCTAAACCACCCACTCATTGCTATTCACACGATTACCAGCCAATATGTGCGTTTCTATTTCTCATTTCATCCTGGAACTCATCCCTGGGCTGAATCACAACCACATGAAAGATGACTTTTCCAAAGCAACAGCATTTCAAAATCTAGCGTGTGCATCAAATGCTGCTTGCTTAGCTTGGTATTGAGACACTGAGGGGCTGGAGCGGGGCCAGAGGAGGGCAACGGAGCTGGTGCAGGGCCTGGAGCCCAAGTGTGATGGGGAACGGCTGAGGGACCTGGGGGGTTCAGTGTGGAGAAGAGAAGGCTCAGGGGGGACCTGATGGCTCCCTACAACTGCCTGAGAGGAGGATGGAGACAAGGCCCTCAGTGCCATGGGTTAGTGGTGGCCTTGGCACTGCTGGGGAACTGTTGGACTTAATGATCCTAAAGCTCTTTTCCAACATGGTTGATTCCATGATTTTATGATCACGTTGCTTTTCCAGAGTACTCCGCATTTCTGGAAGCAGCAGCCCACCCTCCCTGCTGTCCCTATAGCCAGTGGATTCTCTGCAAACCACCTCGTGATGAAGAAAAGTTAAAAAAAAAAGGTTAAAAGCTGCTCTTCAGAAAGCTTCTCAGCCTTCCTCAGCTACAGCAAACAGATCATAGAATCACAGAACAGTTAGGGTTGGAAAGGACCTTAAGATCATCAAGTTCCAGCCCCCTGCCATGGGCAGGGACACCTCACACTAAACCATGTCACCCAAGGCTCTGTCCAGCCTGGCTCTGAACGCTGCCAGGGATGAAGCATTCACAACCTCCCTGGGCAACCCATTCCAGTGCCTCACCACCCTAACAGGAAAAAACTTCCTCCTTAGATCCAATCTAAACTTCCCCTCTTTCAGTTTGAACCCGTTACCCCTTGTCCTATCGCTACAGTCCCTAATGAAGAGTCCCCTCCCAGCATTGCTTTCCAAAACCAGCCACACACTCTCAACCTCGCCATGAAAAAGATCCAGGTTTTGAGAGTTCCAAGGCAACAGTGAAAATGATTTTAACTGGAAAAGCAATTCCAGTATTTTAAAAGAAATGCAAATGTTCCAGAAGGGAAGAAGGACTGCAAGAAATCCTCATGAAATATAAAGCAAGGTCTCTGCTTTGACATACCTACTCACACATCCATCCCAGACACTTCAACCTTCTACTGAGTGTGAGGAAAACAATGACTGGAGGTCAGGCAGGCAGCACAATCCAAAACCACATTACAATACCCCTCCTTTCACTCTTGCCAAGATCCTGAGCACTACTGCGAAGTCGCATTAGGCCTACAGTTGCGCTAGCTATGTTTGGGGTTTCAAATCAAGACGGAAATGAGTAAAACCACAAATGGGAAAACAACAGCAGGCTCCAAAATCCTTCCGCGCTCTCCCGCTGACACACAGATGATTTGGGTTTCATTCCCAGCCGGTGAGCTGAGAGCAGCGTGCTCTTCCCGAATTCCTGATACGCACGGCCAGCGCTCGCGCTGCTCGCTCCTCTGCATCACCAGCTCTTGTTTCCCAAAATGCCTCTGCTGTGTGAAAAATAAACAGCTTCCCTCCTCTACCGCGCTGCCCACCCCACACCGTGCTCTTGAATAAATATTAATAGAAGGCTAGACTCGGGCTTTTCCATTGCTCCTAAGTGGTACCTTACTCTGCAAATATTTCCATCCTCTTGAACAGAGGAAGGTGTTACTCTGCAGAAGTGAAGGAGGCAGAGCCTGGCTCAGCCCGGCAGCACCATTTACTCCTCATCCCCCTGGCTCAGCTCGGCCCACCCGGGACCTGCTGCCTCCAGGGAGGAGAGAGTAAGACAGCCCTGCAAGACAGCACGCTCAGCTCTAGAACGCACTGGCACCCAAACGCATCAGCCCCTTCCATCGCTTTTCCTCACGGAGAAGCGCATGTGAGCGAACCCAGGGCACGGCATGAACTGGTACTGGCACCTTACTTCCCTCCTGAGTTTCAAGAACAGAAATCTAATTCCTTGCTTTTTGAAAACGGGACAAAATATACTGGGGAGTTTTTCACCCATCTAACCAATGTACCGGGCTGCATGTTGTCTGTCTGTAGAACATTCCCCGTGCTTCAAAGGCTCATCTGATCTCCCCACTTTTACTTCGTGGTACTCAGAATAAACCACCAAATGCTACCCTGGCATAATGCTTGGAGACTTGGTGATCTTGAAGGTCTTTTCCAACCTGGCCGATTCTATGATTCTACGCTGTTCTTTGTCCCTTCTCCACAGTAAAATATTAAAAGCTGCAGCTTCTTTTGCTCTTCCTTTTTTCCTTTCTTGCCTCCCGCTTACTATTTGGATTTTAATGTACACCGGATTGAAAAACTGTATTTTTAAAAGGAAATGTATTTAATCATATGCCACATACCATCCAGTTCATACCCTGAACTTCTAGTGAGCTTCCTTCAGTTTGTCTTCCTACATCCTCCTAATAACAAGATGCCAGCAAGTAAAAGAAATACTAACATGCAGCCCATACACAAGTTGCATATAAAAAAACCACATAATTTTCATCTCTGTCTTCCCACCTAGCATCCTTTCATGGGGGTTTTTATTACATTGACTGCTGTAGAGTTTGCTGACCGCATTTACTTATTTATTTTTAAATAGGGGAGCTCTGGCTTGCCACTTTAAGCTTTTTGATACGCCTGTGTTGGTTTTGGCTGGGATGGAGTTCATTTTCTTCATGGGAGTTGGTACGGGGCTGGTTTGGATTTGTGCTGGAAACGGTGTTGGTACCACAGGGATGCTTTAGTTCTTGCTGAGCAGCTTACACAGAGTGAAGGCCTTTTCTGCCTCTCACACCAGCCAACCAGCAAGGAGGATGGGGGAGCACAGGGAGCTGGGAAAGGACATGGCAGGGACAGCTAAGCCCAACCGACCCACGGGACATTCCACACCAAATGGGGTCATGCTCAGCATATAAAGCTGAGGGAGTAGGAAGAGGGGATGTTCAGAGCGATGGTGTTTGTCTTCCCAGCTTACACTTACATGGGATGGAGCCCTACTCAGCCATGAGTTTCCTCCCTTTTACCCTTCTGATTCTCTCCCCATCCCAATGGGGCAGCGGTTGAGCAGCTGAGCTGCTGGCCGGGGTTAAACCACAACAGTGCCACATCACTGAAGAGACTGGAAAAGGATAACATGGTCTGCCTTCATTCTGCTTCTTCCACTGATGTACCTATAGAGCACAACCATTTCCTTACACATACCTGAAGCATTTCTCCTCTCAATCAGGTTTCTCACACTGTTCTACAACACAAAGGAAACCGAGCAGTAACAGCATGACAAAGTACTCGTCATCAGTCCCTCCATCATCTCCTCAAACGTTCTACCTCCATGATGCTCTGAATGGATGAAGTCTGTTGAGAGTCACCATCTGACACCACCCCCCCCCCATTCTCCCTCCCCTCATTATGTTTGTCATTGCTATTTAGAACATAATTCAGCATCAGAACAGGTAGTCCACTGTGGAACAGATGGCATCATTTTCCCATTCCCCCTGTTTGGAAACTGAGAAAGGTCAGCCAACATCTCCAAAGTGATCCCCGTTTTGATCAAGTCCATTTGAGACCTCTGACTGGAGACAAGCATGCTGGGAGCTGCAGGAACATCCCAGATTCTCTGATAACCAGGTCAAAAATACCTCCAACCAGACAGTCAAAGGTTTGATCACCCCGAAATCAGAAGGACCTGGCTGTAAGTGTTCAGGTAATCTCTACAGACACCACTGCCACAGTAGGTAGGAGTAAAATAACGTATTCAGCTGCAGAGAACTTCAGATTTACCAATACACTCATCTATCAGAGTTAGTTAATACCACAGAGCCACAGAGCACTTCTGATGATTCTGCAGGTTAGCTATAAAAAGAGATTAAAGTGAAGAGAAAGGCCTGATGACGCACTTGTGGTTTCTGAAGCTGACAGCTTGTACGTAAGGACACTAAAATTGCCTCGTGTCCATATCTGTCTGTAGTTTGGGATAGTATAGTAGCATTAAAAAAAGCTCCAACTTAAAATGGGGGCTCTCTGTGCTTTATTTTTAACCTTCTGAGAAGCAGTCAGACTGACACTCAAGAAGTTTAACTTCGGATCAGCCTAAGCCCTCAGTTAGCTGTTAAATCAGTCAGAGAAGGTATGAACCCAAACCAGAAGCACCAAAACCAAAACCTCTCCTATAGACACCTGCATAAAGACTGCAGGGAGACCAACTTCTTCATAGTGAAAGCTGTTCCCGTACAGTCCCCACGCATCCTGGACGCTGGCAAGAAGATGGTGTCCCACAGCTGGGATGAAGCCAGCTGGTGCCACTGGTCTGACCTGGCTCCCGCCCTGGAACAGGCACAGGTCCAATGGCCAGGAGTGCTGGTAGGCAGAGCAAGGACTGGGAGAGATGATTCAATCCTCCACAAGGGATAAAAAAAACCCTGTTTTGGGCCTTGCACAGTACAATCCCCAAAAATGCTGTTTTATCGTGGAAGTAAGCTCTTGAAAACATCCTCAAAAGATGAACTTTTCTTCATTTCCTTCTCAAGGGTTTTTTCTACTGGTGCCATGCTTTAATGTGCTTTGTGGTTTAATTTAACCACTAGGAAACAAAACACCTGACTTTGAAAATGTGAAAACAATGTTACATCCTGAGCTTTTCTCATTACGCTTTATTAGGCAAATTCAAGCTGAAGCTGTGAATGACAAATAGTGTCGCATCTTACCTTGATGGAGGGGAAGAGAAAAGAGAAAAGAAGCAGGATAAGGAAAGAACAGAACAGAGAACTATAACAATGGAGAGCTAAATACAACAGAGAGCTATAAAATCCTTAGTGTCACTGGAGGACAGGGAAGAATTGCTTACCCTCTCTTCAGATAAGAGAATTAAGTGGTATAAAATGATAGTAGCAGGTTGCAAACAAAGGCAGCTTTTCACGCAGCTGTGCACTAACCTCTGATCTCCCTGTCATGGGCCTTACGAACTTCTTGTTTTCAGCTTCTAAGGAGATTCAGAAAGCACCACGACAAAGTCAGGGAAGAACGATAGAGAAGGGGTTATTAAATACCAACAACCTCCTTTTTGGTCCTTCCTCCGAAGAGGTGGGTGTCAGGTAATCTACCCAAAAAGGACTGGGACGTTTTCACCCTGCACTTGTCCCCCTGGGCAGTACCACCGGACACTCTCTAGCGCCTGGTCAGATGGACCTCTGAGAGGAGCAGTCTCTTTATGAGGCCATCGTTTGTGCTCTTAAGGAGGCTGAGCAACTACTGGTTGTAAGATACCAACCCAGCTAGAGCCACGTAACTGCTCTCCACAGTTGCCACTCCAGACCATGCTCATTTTCTTTCCTGTTTTCCATAAAACTGACGGAAAAGCAGAGATCCCACTTTTATCGTCCCCAAATCATTTCACTGACTCTGCAAAACTGCATTTCCCTCCCCCAGATGAAGGTGATTTAGAAACCACAGCATTCAAGTATATTCTCAAAAGCTGTGCTGGTAAAAACGCAAGCTCAAGCACTCTCATTTAGCAGGAGAAACTGAATGATTGCATGCACAGCTCTGGAGCACAACTGCACCAAAGCCATGCATGCTAATGCTTGCAGGCAGGAATGAAGAGAGCAACCCTGGAGCTGCCTCTGCCACCAAGAGTGAATTACAACATTGTAAGTCAGGTTTCCATCAGGCCCAGGTTTGTACCTTTAAATGTTCTAGGGCAAATAATTACTTGCACTTCCCGTGCTCAGGCACAATCTACTTTGCTTAACTCTTACATCAAAAATCCAGCAGCTTCACAACAGCGTCAATGATAAAGTCTGAAGAGTGCCAGTAAGGAAAGAAAGAGAAAGGAGCCCAAAGCCAGGGGTTTGGACTGAACAGACTTATCTTGGCATACAAAATGGCTCCTATCATGTTGTTCTGTAACCCTGCAATTCTAATACGACGATACAAACCCTAGACGAAAGCTGAAAGTAGGCAGCACATGTCCCTACAAGCTCTTTGGACTTTACTCCAAACCCGCTCCCGTGTAGAAGCTGAAGCCAGAAAAAAAAGGGATTTACTTTTTTTAACAGCTGACAGATCTACTCATTCTTGCTAAGCAAACATACGACCTGAAAAGCTATGTGCAATCTTGTAGACTTTATCAAAACCCTTCCTTCCTTCCTCGCTTACAGGCAACACGCTGCCATCACCCAGAGCTACGAGAGGAAAACAGAAAGATGCTGCAACAGGCACAAAATTCATACAAGTGATCATTATTTGTACTGCAAATAAAGAGGCTCCACGTAACAATAAGATTGCCGGAGCATCCCATTGTGATTTTTGATAGAATAAACAATACTTAGTATTCAATCAGCTATCTTTATAGTAATGCGAAAGAAGAATGCAACACAAAGGCACAGAGTCTCCTCCTGTTCAGGCTGAAGCACAAGGTTAGAAAGAAAATCACACTTCTATTTTTGGGCTCTGTGACGTTGAGCACATGGGGCACGTGTAAAGCTAACAACTACCATTTACTGACTGCAAGCATTCGGCAGGCATGCTGACAGACTCCTCCACGGGGCTCTGCAGGGACAATCCCATGAAGGAGACTTGCTGGGAGAAGGGCAAGGTCCTCGCCTCCTCACACTGTGAGGAAGAGGCATGTCTGCTCAGACATCCTTCACCCCCACCCAATCTGATTCAGCAAGCCAGCGAGCTAAGAGTCACCAGGGTGCAAGGGATGCTAACACATTCCTCTTGTGCTCTGTCTGAGCTTGTTATCACAGATGAGGCTGTAGGGACTTCTGCATCCCAGACAAAGATGGTGAGTGGAAGCTCCCTATGGGAAAACCCAGCCAGCCCTTGCTCTGCTCCACAAGAGTACCACAGCAGGGTGCAGAGCACCAACCAAACTGGCCTTGGAGGTTCACAGGTTGGACTCCCCCACCTCCAGGTTACTAATTTTTAATCTCACAGCAAGAACTCCAAAGCACTAAGAAGTATTTTAATACAGTGGCTGCACTGGAGGCAGCAGAAATGTGATGCTTGGAGCTCCTCCAGGATGACAGAGCTCTGCCTCACCGTCTGAGCTGCTCCCAGACCTGGCAGGAGGCTCTTGCTCCAGCCAGCCCATAGGCAAACCTCTAAACAACACAGTGCCCCCCTACATCTCAAGGCCAAAGCCAAACTGCCACAACAGCACAAGGCAACAGTGAAATTAAACTGCAGTCCCTCACCCTCTGAAACTTTACCATCAGATAAATGACATCACCACAAACTAGGCGCTGTGGAGGTACAGAATTACACCAAGGTCAGTCATCTCTACATCGGGTTCTCCAGCTAAGCAAAGATTGTGATTAAAATAAGATTCTGATTTCTGTAATGCAAGATTTCAAATGACAGCTTTTAGTGATGTGCCACTAGAAGACACAGTAATGCTGTGCAAAAATGACTACAAAATACAGGTTTGCTTTGTTGGCTTCTAGTCTAAAAGGTATTACAGCCTGCTGGAAGTGCCACTTGACTCACAGGCTCTTTTTCAGCATCTAGCTTAAAGAGAAACAATCACAGAAAGTGTCTAAGGATCTGGACTGGGAATCTGGCCATCTGGGTCGAGCTCCCGAGTCCGTCACTGTTTCCTGTGTGAACCTGAGCAAGTCATTTAATGTCAAAGGATCCAAACTAAGAAAGATGTAAAGTGGAATTATTAGTAAGGTTAAGCAACTTTTATGGGTGATTGGACTCTAACAGGCTTAGGAAATCCCACAAGGCACTGAACTCCTCTGTAACTTCCAACCCTTCAGACAGAGAGAGATTAATTCCCCATCACCACATCAGGAATCATGCAGCCTCTGGCTTAACCTGCTTTGCCCCGCTATCTTTGACATGCTGACTGCTCCTTGCAGGCAGCAACAGGCAGATCTGGAGGTCTCAGTTTGCTAGAGGCATTTTACTGCTGAAATACCACCACCACCACAGCCACTGCCCTCAGCCCTCAGCCCTCAGCCCCCAGCAGGGGCACAGCTGAGCGGGCACTTTCAGCAAGATGCAGTACCACTCATTGCTGCCCAAACCCAAGCTCTTACAATGAAGTCTGGAGCTGGAATAGCGTCAGCAAGTAAATAGCCATCACTGGTGTATTTTGTGCTCTGAGCCAGCTCTTGTCAAGTGGAAAAACAAAAACAAGCTTACTGGTTGGCACAGCAGAGTCAATTCATCAACACTTTGATCATCTCAGCTGTCTGATAGCCTGTTCCTTCCTCTCCAATGCTGAGCTTATTTACTCATCTCAGTTTATTCTCAACTAGATTATAATGCATGGCTTCTAATTACTATAGGCCACCAATGTGAATCCTCAGTACCACAGTCTCTTGTGATAATGGCATACAGAACCTCAGCTTTTTAATGAATTCTTAAGGAATGCTCAGCATCCAATTTTCTCCTCAGCTCCGTAACTTCCACGGGTATGTTAAAACCATTTCAATTCTACGGGAAAATCCTTGTAAAATCTTCTGTCCACTGCTACAGATTCACTCCATACCGTAAAGGCAAAGCCTGCCTGTGCAGGACCACAAAGGTCTTGGAAGGATCAGAAATACCAAGAGAAAAAGTATCCTCCCACAACGTTCCAACCTTCAGTCTAAAGTTGGTAGCTCTTCCCCTGGCCTTCACCTGACAAAAATAAAGCCCCACCTGCAAGTATTTCGTGACAAGTGAGTATACCCAAGTGTCCCCCAGGGAAGACAAGAGGCGGCCCGTCGGTCACACTGTCAGGGGGCAGACCCTACACTAAAAATGGAATGCAAGAACCTGCCCGGCATGAGAGAAAACAAAAGGGACAGAGGAACGGCAGCGTGACCCACAGCCCACTGCACGACTCCGCAGAGCTGGCACGGCAGGCAGGGGAAAAAGGCAGCAAGAGATGACAAACCTTTTCTTTTTGTAGGGAAGAATACACGCAACAGCATTACGTATCAGCTGCCAAAAACGGGGAGACCTCACTAACCTGCTTTCCACTCCAGCTCCTTTCTCACCCCTGCTTCCCCACTGCATCTTGTCCCTTGCCGATAGCCAGCTGTGCTCATCAGACTGGAATTCCCATGGGCCACGTTCTCTCTTTTTGCCAGGTCAGTGAACTGAATGGGCCTGCAGATGGGGTGTGCGCAGTGTCCTCATGGCTGGACACAAAGCAAGCGATGGGAGCGGGCAGCCATACTGGGACGAGGAGACAGCAGGAATTCCTCCTTCTCAGCCACTGAGGAGTACAGATCGGGTCAAGGCACCTCATGCAATTTGAAGTTACTCAAAGCTTCTGGAATACAAACTGTCTCTCAAAGAAAGAGCAACCTGAGAAGCCCTCTGAGTAACTTTTTGGACTAACGGTACGTTCCAGAATCGCATGCAGGAGAATGCATTCTTGGAAGATTGCAGCACTACCCAAGTGCAGCAGAACTACCCCTCACACAAAGCATACAGCACATTTTCCTTCAGTTATGAACTGTCCTCCATTCTTCATCGTCCAATGGAGATGCAAAGCTGGTTTTTTATTGCGAACTACTAACATCCTTATTTCTCTACCTCCAGAAAAGCTCATTTTTCTCAATACTCACAAAACCTCCTTAGGTATGAGATCTCGTGGAAGGAGGTGCACGAATGGCTCCTTACCTTTCCCAGAAAAGTGGAACAACTAACAGGGCAATATGAATGATAGCAAGTCTCCAGCACTGAAGAAATGATCACAGATAATGAAGAAGAACTGTTCTAGGGGAAGAAGGCAATTCAGGGGAGGCTTCAAAGAGATCTCCTTGCAGCTCCCAATACTATTAAGGGGTGATAAAAAAGAAACCTGAATAAAGATAAGACAGATGAAACTAGAGGGTGAGGATTAAAGAGCTACTAGGAAGAGAAAGGACAGAAGTTAAAAGCGAACAGAAAAATCTAAATTTCTTAATGCACACAGTACGGGAAGATGAATTGTAAGAAGATGTGTCAGTCCTTCCAAGAGACACCACACCTGCTGAGCCAAACTCATTACCTGGGATTCTCATTAGGAAGAGGAAAGAACAAGCACCCACAGGCTTTCCCTTGTTCAGCTCAGCTCGACCAGTAGGTGTCACAGCAGTCAACGTTATGGTTGTACAGCAATTTCAATCCAATAGGGATCTGGTTGGAAGAAAGCTAAATTACAGGAGTTCAAATAAATAGAGTTTAATTAAAAAAGGTAACTAAAATAAAAAGTCGTTAGTCTTTTCCACGGCTTTCTAGCAGATACTTCAAGTATCCTTAAAGAGCCTGGGAAAAAACACAAAGCAAACAGATTGCCAAACGGGTCAGCAAATACCACCGCTCGCACTTGGGGCTTTAGGGAGGCACTAACTGCTCCGGGCAGGCAGAGGTGAAAAGCACAGCGATGCTCGCTGCCCCTTCCCTGGGCATCAGCCAGCCCGCCTGGCATGCAGGCTTGGGCCCAGCCGTGCCAGGTCTGTGAACTCCAGTTAGCAAACACCAGGCTGCCACGACATGGATGTAAAGCCACAGAAGGAAGAGAGTTCGAAAACCATTTTTAAGACTCTGTGCTCCAAAAGAAATGGAAACCAAACACATCTGAGAGCTCCTTCTGTGTGGCTTCCCTTTGCCTGGTGCCTACGCTCCAGCAGCAAAAGTTTGGGCTGACTGGTTTCTTACCCTTCTGCAGCAGTAAGGGAAGCAGACGGGCTCTAACCATGCTCTGATAGAGGAAAAAAGAAGAAAAGCATATGATGGCATCCCCCTTCACGAGCCTGCCTTTGTGCTCGCCAGTCAGCTGTGCACATAACAAAGCCGTCAGGACTCTGCCTGGCATTTCCTCTGGAACATATGGTGATTTACCAAGCAGTTTCCAGCATGTATTGACACTGGTCTGCACTGCGCTTGAATCCTTCTCTACTACATGCACAAATAGAAATACAAGTACATGTGGCTGTATGTTTAGAGGCATGGCTATCTGGTAGCACAAGAGTCCTGCCAATAACTAGACAGCAACCGGTAAAAGCCCAGTGCCCAGAGACTTCAGTGGAAGGAAATGGCTTTGTATTTTGGGCAACTTGCTCCAAAGCAAGGCAGCTTTAACCAGCCCACCTAGAGGACCCCCACCGCTTGGCTGAACACACCAAATGGTTTATCAGCATCCAATCCTCCTCTCTCCCTTCCTGCCTCGTCTCTCTGAGTTGTGGGTTGCATAATGAGCCCAAAATAGATTGCTACAATACTAAAATTATTAGATATGCTTAATAATAATCCTTGCAGCTACAAGGTTTTACCATAGCAGGCAACCGGCTGGCAGGTTACACAACTTGACAGCCAAGATGTGAGTCAGAGCAACAAGAGGGAAGTTATGAGCACATCACTTAAAAAGCCCTACAGATTTCGGTAGCGCTCAGTTCATCACCAACATACAGCGACCGTGACAACCAGATCTTCACACACCGTGTCACCTTGGAAGAGTCACCGTTTTCTCTCCTCGCCAGGAGCTGAAGAACCATTCAACAATTAATCTTCTCATGCCAGAAAATACGCTGCCTTTTTTTTTTTAAAGCAGCATTAATCTTAAGATTAGATTTAGCGGATTTCATAAAATCAAAAGACATCTCAAATAACAGGTCCTGCGAAGCACCAAAATTGGGATAGGTTCAGGTTAGATCTAAGGCAGAAGCTCTTCCCTGGGAGGGTGCTGAGGCGCTGGCACAGGGTGCCCAGAGAAGCTGTGGCTGCCCCATCCCTGGCAGTGCTCAAGGCCAGGTTGGACACAGGGGTTGGAGCAAGCTGCTCCAGTGGAAGGGGTCCCTGCCTGTGGCAGGGAGTTGGACCTGGGTGATCTTAAGGTCCCTTCCATCCTAAACTATTCCATGATCCCATGACTCTTCTATTGCACATTTTTCTTCAAACAAGACAAAACATTGGATTGCCACCGTGTTCTCTGCTGATCTTTTAATAGTCAGATTTGGAACACTCCTGAAACCCTTAAGAAAAGAAACGTAGTCTGTCTTTTAAAAGCAGAAGCAATTCCAATGAACAACCTTTTAGCCTTTCACGCCTCAGAAAATAACCATACTGCCCACAAGGTGTACCTCATCAAGAAAATCCAATGACGGGTAATATTAGCAGGGGCTTTCTTCACCTTGCTTTCAAGAAGCTGTTACCACTTGCTGTTCTCAGTGTACAGACTCCACCTTCTTTAACTTGAACTAAGAAACCCTACCAAAATAAACCACTATATTGAACATACATGCAAGGAAAAGAGATGAGGAAGAATATACTCTATATGGCTTTTGCTTTCTGCCTCCCCAGGAGACACTGGGGTAACATGGTGAGAAAGGCGGAATGAGAGCCAGCGGAAACCTGGATAGAACTAGTTATAAGAACAAAATAAAGAGGTAAATACGCCGTTGCTATTTTAGGGGTACAAGAACTAAAAGAGGTTAGGTGAAAACATGTTATAAACAACACTTCCAGAGCCTGAAAAAGTGGCACCAAGCAAGAAGTCTGTCTTTAAAGGTTTTATCTTTGAGTGCATTAAGCAAGCCAGATAAGAAGCACTCATGATTCCTCAAGGTACTGCGGTTAGTGGCTCACTCACCTGAAGCTCCCACACTCACGTGGAAAGCTACTGGCTTTGAGATCTAGGAAAACTCGCTAAGGACCAAGAATGACACGAACAAGAGTCCTTTGAAGTATCACATTCAGTCATCAAAACAGACTTATAAGTTAAAATTAGACTACTGTTGCCTTCCAATCTCACCTCATGCTGTACACATGCAAGTCCCCACTGAAAGGAGGTAAGGAAAAGCTAGTGTTCTGCATTACACTGCTTCTGGAGCCAAGTCATAGCCTTGTAACTCGGGCTCCAGGTTGGGGGGGGAGATGTTCTCTGGAAAGCACAGATTTCAAGGGAAATGGAAGTGGGAGCTCCTGCCTGGGTGGCAGCACTAGAATCATAATCAAAGAAATAAAAGGAGCTGGATGGAACCCTAACAAGCATGAGTCAATGTATTTCACGGCTGTCTGCCATCAGGAAAGGCAGAGACGCTTTACCAGTGCCCAATCAAAAGAGCAGTTTAATTTCCAAGGTCTAGCAAGCAGCTTGTTCCAAATCTGTTGTTTGCTTCATTGGGAGTATAAAACAAAAATCAAAATGAAATCATTTGTCTGTTTCTCTAAATCATTTAGGACGTCTAAAGGCAAATGAAGCTCTTTTCAGAGTAAACAAGGAATATTTATCTTGCAAAACAATCTTTGCCAATTAATATTACACTATTAAAGAAAGCCTGTCTGAAATCCTTTCTTGATCACTCTCTTTCTCCATTAAGTGCAAGTTACAATATTTATACCATAAAGAAAAAGTAAAATGGGAAGCTTCCTAAGGCGATGATGATTAGAACGTCCTAAGATTGGCATGTGGGAACGGAAGAGCCACTGATCCAGCAATAGCCGAATAGTGACTAACCCATTACAAAGGTAATTTGTTCAGCTTATTACTGTTGCATTAAAAGACTTCTTCCCACCCTGCTCCTATCTGCTCACTCTTGCCTGACTGCCAACTCCACAAAGAGTTGACTGAGCGTGTACAGGAATAAAGGAACTAGAAACCTCTGGTTAAAGAAGGATCAGGAAGTTCTTCAGTAGAAGCACTCCCCACTGATGTCAGGTGCAAGTTAAGAGGCTCCCAGCCACGAGAGCTATTCCTATTAGTTCACTTGTTGTACAACTCCATGAAGCACAAAATATCCTGCACTGACCCATGCTGGATTTCAAAGCAACAGTTTACGCTTTGAACAGTTTGTGCTAGAAACCTCCAAATAGCTCGGAAGAACGGTAATCCTTCTGAGAAAGCTTCTTTCTTCCAGCTCAATTAACATTTGACTCTCCTACAGTAAAATTAACAATAATCAGTGTCACAACGCCCTCTCAGTTACATTCCCAAGCCAGTTCCAGCAGGCTCTAAGCTGGTCTTCAGCGGCCGCACTGGTTGTCCACACCACGCACGCTCTCAGAACCCAACACAGCGCTGTGGGAGGGGTCCTGCCCGCTCTGCCCCCTGCCAGCATCTCCTCAGGCAAGGTGAGGGGAACAGGGAGCAGGAGAGATCCAGATCTCTGCAACATCAGCCTTCCTCATCCACCTCCATAGGCCCATGGGAGCCATACCCGAAAAGCCAATCACCGCTGACCTCTAGGTGCTCATCGCAGCAGACCTGTTGCTCACATGGGGCAGAAGAGCCCTTCTCCCCCCTTCCCGGCTCTTGGCTCCGGCACAGTCTCTGGAGAAGGTGCCTTCACAACTCAGCAATATGATGTGGCTGACAGAGCATGAGATGCACCAGTTGTCTGAACAGACACGGCTAGTCCACGTCATCTTCAACAGCTGCTCAGAAGCTATGGGGCTCATACACATAGGGTAAACTCCAAGGGGCATTGTGGCCCGGTGGCATGCGTCGTGCTGAGCCTGGCTCCACACATCCCAGGCACGCACCCGGTTGCTAAGTGAGCCTGGGTAGTCTGACAAACCCACATTCGGCACGCATCCAGCAACCCTGGAGCAGCAGCCTCCAGCTTCATCACATGTTGTTTCGCTAAGGTGGGAGGGCTGCAGGATGCGAGTGTTACATCTCCTGTGGTCCTTACAGCAGCTTTGCCACTCACGGTCACATGGGAGGAGTAGCATCACGCACCATTTGGGCTACCGCGTGGAAATGCCGATTAAGATTGCTTTTTGATGATCACCATGGCACAGAGCCAGCAGCACGACCTGCCCAGTGGAAGAGGTGGGCTCTCTATCAGTGCCACACAGCTTTTGGAGAAGCGTGTGCCCCTGGTTCTAGGATGCTCTGTGGTAGCAGTAAGACATCCCATGTCAGACTTTCTAAAAGGCACTGTGTTGGTAGGGTTAGACTTGGGTATCACAGTAAGCATGGATCTGGTCATCCAGATAGCTGAGAAAACACCTCAAGTGCAGTACTGTCACTAGAAGGTGCTCCTGACTTCTTCATCTCCTTCTATTGGTTGCTTTAGTAATATTCCTCAGGGATCACATGAGCATAGATGTTGCTGTTGGCAACTTCTGTGGCAGGAGGGGGTGACAGACAGGCTGGCAAATGGAGCAACCAGAAGGGTTTCCTTGGTGGCCAGCTGGGGGAAGTGTTGGTGAGCCAATTTGAGGTTGCCCTTTGCTGCTTTTATTGTGCCCACCTGCTCTAGGAAAACAACGAAAGAGAATGAGCTGCCTCTCTCCCCAATCACCTAACCCTGTCCTCTAGCCTTGCAACTCACACATCAGCATCTGCTCCATTCACCCAGTGTATTCCACCCATCTCCATGCAGAAACACCAGATGCTCTCTTCCTTGTCTCTCCTGCCTCTTTCTCTGTTTAGCTTGCTTATCTACTGAAAGGCTCTCTTTGTACAAGCAGTATTCAACACGTGAAGAGGGACAATGTGTTCCAAGTACCATTTTTCTAGACAACCTTGTCTGTGTCTGTGTTTTTGCTCACTCAGTTGCTTCCTTTAGCACTTTCTGTATGTAGTACTAAATACTGATTATTCATAGGGTGGGCTGTCTTTCAGACAGAGAGCAAACACAAAGGCCTTTTACAAGACTGCAGCACAAAATCAGTCTGCTCTTCCACTCCACTTGGCATAATTCAACATGCTACACTACGTGCTGCAGACCTGCCGAATTCTTCTACACTGTGTAGAGCATATGGCCTGAAAATCCCAGTTCTGGTCCTCATCATCACTGAGAGACACTAAACAATATAGCAAGTCACTTAAGCCTCTGCATCGGAGTCCCCTTCATGTACGAAATCATTCAGTATCTTACAAAGAAAGAAAGAAATCAAACCCCAATGGATTCTTTGGATGAAGTGCTCCGTTTGTATACCTTGAAAAGTTCAGCGAGGAAATTCTAAAGTGTAAGAACCTTACAACAGTATTAAACATAATCTGGTAGGGGTCTGCCTTTCTGAACAACTCTGTGGTGACAACAGTGGGTTTGGGAAAATCTTCCTGACTAGAAAATGTGACGAACGAAGCAATGTGCAATATTTAATGCCAGATTTTCAGAGAGCCCGATCAGAAACACCTCCTCAGTATTTCTGAACTCCTGCCATCATATCACTAACAAATATGCTAGATATCATAAAAATAACAGAGCAGTAACAAATTTAGACAAACTGTCATCAATTTCTGAAAGACATCACGAAGCAGAAGCCGCAAGTTTCTCAAACTCCCTTCGTGGCTGCATTTCTGTTACAGGATGGTTTGGGTATGAAAGAGGAAGGTCATTTATGAACCGTCTTGATTGCCAAAAGCAAATTACACTTTTGAATGTTACCAACAAAGAACATCGTAACACTTTTATGTTGAGGGATAGAACTGTTCCCAAATGACATCCCAAAGAAAAGCTTTTCATTATTACTTCTTCCACTTATTCCAACGAACTTGTCATTGGACTAAATGCCAACTCCTCTTTCAGAAAGGGTATGGGATCATCACTGAAAGTACATAAACCACTGAACTATGCACTGTAACTTTTACACCTACGAGACTTGCGGCTTGAGCAGTGTGAAAATGCAGGCAAGTGAAATTAAATAGTTTCTAGACTATCTATAGCAAAGCAAATATATATATTAGAGGTAATACCATTCTCTTCCTCTGCTACTGCTTTGTATCTTAACATAAGCAAAGGTCACAGCATCCTCATACATCATCTCGAGCCTAAACCACCTGATCAAGTATGAGATGGAAATAAACAGCGATTTTGTTCTCATTAATCAAGAGAATAACTGGTCATAACCGACATCTTTCCTCTTACTGGGAAGTAACAGTGAAATCTTGGAGAACAACAAACTGCTCATCCCCTTACGTAGAGGAAGGCTGTAACACGTGCCTCACTTCTACAACTGAGCAGAGAATGGTGGAGTTTACATCATTTAGTCAAATTCCACACAGAAAACAGGCATCAAGCGTGAAGACTGGAGGCAGAGACTTATCTGTTCTGGTCAGCCTGAGTATACTATTAGCTTTTTCAAAAGAGTAATGCCTTAAGGTTTAGGTTTGGGTTTAGGGAGGAGGTTCTAAAGGACAAAGAAGGGGAAGTTAATTCTGCAGTTCTACACAAGGACAGTGCTTATGGCAGTTTATAAAGTAAACCATCCAATGGATTATACAATTCTTGGGGCACAAATGTTCTTGGATTCTCTCATGTCAGCTGTGTAAACGAATCACGAAACAATTTTGTTGTGCCGTACAATCACTACAGAGTGCGTGGGAGAGATGCCCAAGTATGAAGTTTATGAGGATGGTGGAAGCACCTCTTCTGAAGTTTGAAGATGAAAGCAGGGCACCCTAAGATGAATTACAAGAAAAGGCCAGGCTGGGCTGGCTGCATGGCTCCTGGTGTCCCAGGAGGGGGACTGGTGTAGATGTGGCTTGCCAAAGTCACGAAGACTTGGAACAAGGCATGTGTTGAGCATTTTCCTTTCTGTATTTGGAAAAGACCCCGGAAGATGACGACAAAAAGAGGAAGTGCCTAAGTACATGGGAACAAAAACATAGAGTATTTAAGTCCCGAATATGATTTTTAATTGGGTGTCAGATTTTTGCACTCCTAATGCTGTACTACTGAAAAAGGGATTTAGCAGGCTTAGCTCCTGATAAAATCTGGTGAACACATCATGCAGTCTCACAGCTGCACAGAGAAACAGGGGATTTGGACCTGTGGTTAAGATCACCTCATGTCCAGCTGCTCAGTTGTTTGTGGATAGTGCTATTCCCACCCCAAGTCCTATATGGACAGTATTTTGGGACACTGAGTGTACTCAGAGTAGCCTATCACGGTATGTATGATCCTGCTTCAGCTGAGGGACATATTACTGAACACAGCGCGTACGTAAGTATCCTTACATAAGACACTGCAGTTCACACCCCATTTTGGAACATAACAGGTAGAAAATGAAGGGGAACAAAAGCAATTGATAACAAGAGGGAGAACACTGAAAGGTTTTCCAAGTGCAGCTCAGTAAGTCCCCTCCATAGGTCACTAACTTAAAAAAATTCCTCTAAAAACACTTAGTACATTCATTTGCACAAAGCCTCAATATTTCACATCAGGGTCAGACATCACATTTCTGTTTGAAAATCTGAATCCAAGCAGGTTTTTGAAGTGAAAATCCACTTCTTTTTGAGGAAGGAATCATACACGCTTTGAGGGCAAACCCAGTTGCCTGCTGCAAAAATAATACCAAATAAAGAGGGGCTGATTAATGATCCTGCTCCTGAAGTATTTCAGTAAGTTCTTAGACTGAGCCATAGGCCAACACAACGTCCTCCTTTCCACTTGACTCTAGCCGTGGCAGTAGTCAGGAGTAGTCAGGAGCTACAATCACAGTGGGCGATTGGCATGGTGCCCTATCCACTTTTGTTTGCAATTGGTTCATTCCCATGATGGTAAAGCTTACTGGATTTCAAATTCAAAACCCTTCACAAGGCCACACCTAGGAGTAACTCCACTTCATGTTCAGCAGTCAAACACTTCAATGTCACCCTGAATGGGCAGCAGCCTGTAAAGCAGGTTGACATCAGACACCACATCACTTGTGTGACTCATTTGTAGCAGGCTTGAGCCTGAGGAATGTGGTACACTCCTGGCTGTATCCCTCAGCAAGATGCTTGCTCAAAGGCAGCTAGAAGGGCGATTCTCAAGGATGGACACAGGGAAAACATCAGGTGTCTAACCATGCAGACTGGTTTAACACAAATACTGCGGCACCTCCCAGCGTTCATCAATCGAGCTGGGAAACTGCTTTGTTTCACACAGGATCTTAGCAGCGTTCGTCACATTTAAAGTGAGCTACTTGGTTTATGCCCACCATGGTGCATATCAGAGTCCCTGGAGGAGCTGAGAGGACCTGGCTCAGCTACACAAAGAGGAAACGTACCTCCTTTGTCTTGCTGTCCAACAACTCACAGTTACAATAAAGGTCTCAACACTTAAGCAAGGAAACAGAGGACCTGTAGGTAGGGTTTGGTCTGGAGCAGGGATCACAAAGTCTCTATACAACATTAGCAGTAACCTCCAAATTTTATTCCTTTTTTCAGTTGGGCAGTTATTTCAGCTTTCATTGGAGGGCTGGAGAAAGGATCAACTCATCACTTAGATTATAAAGTCTGACTGCTCAAGGATGTAGGTTTGTAACTCAGCCTCCATACTGCACACCTATCTACCTTCCATATTGTACACCTATCTTCCAGCTTCCATATTGCCCATCTGTCTACCTTCCCTCTCCTTTATGGAGTGCCTTGAATGGGTTGAGTGTTTGGACATGCAGTGCTGTAAGTTTGCCCCTTAGTGACTTTAGAGAAGATCAGAAGAGCAAAGCTGTTATGCCAGGACATCACACCCTTTTAGTAAGAGTTTGTTAAAGAGTCAGCTGCTCACCAGACCACAGACACCAGAGATCACTTTTAGACTTGAAAACAAGTAAGGCAAGAGGGCATTGGGTCACTGTTCTGTCTTTTGCTTGGTCAGTAATGCTCCTCAGCGTATGAAGCATCAGGGAATATCACAAAGTACAGTCACCAGGGCACAGAGGTGCCAAGTCACTGATGTTAGTGCAGTTACAATACACGATGGAACAGAGCATATACAGGCAAAAAAGCTAGGCAACAGCACTCATGTATTAGAAAAAGTGCATACTAATTGAATTACTTGAGAGATTCATCAACAAGCCGGTCATTGCACACGTACATATACCACACGAGCACACAGGGGTGACTGGTACCAATGAATATATATTCTATTCTTTACCTTAGAAATACCAAGATAGTCTGAAGCTCTGGCCACTCACTCATGGTAAGCAGCAGGAGGTAGACTTCAAGCTTTGCAATGAGGGTAGGAACTCTGAAATTCCCATGGAACATCCCCTTCCTCTTTGCCAGCATGGCCCAAAAACGGACTACGACACCTCAGCACACTAAAGTGTGTGCAGATGGCAGTGGCCATGCATGTAACCGAAAATAAGAGCAACACACCACACATGCTGCTGTTCAGCCTCCGTTGTGTGTCTGTATTGTACTGCTCTGTGCCTATATAACACGAGAGAAGAAAAATAATGAGTTCAAGCTAAGGAAAGCTCCTTCCTACTGTCAATGCTAGAGAGCATTTCACTGTTTTGCCAGTGAAGCCCAGATTCCCAGGCTGCGTAAGAGCAGTTACACTGTGTTTTGGATGATCAGCTCCTCTCTCTGGTGGTGGGCCAACATTCAGAATTTCCCCCATTCCTAGGAAATTCATGCTCTATTTTAAAAGGCTTTGGGGAGCTATTCTGGGGAATCCTCGCTCACATGAAGTAACCTTTATCTAGATTAACGTTACTTCTATGCTGCAGTCTACGTGGGTGGATGAGGGTAAAAATCAAAGTAATGCATTTTCTTCTGTTGGGATAAACAAGCTGGTGTGGGTGGTTGTGCATGTTCAAAAGGAGAGAAAGCCCTTCTTCAACGTTAACTTTCTATTACTCATCTGAAAGCAGCTTCGCAAAAGCCAAATGTGACTTCTTTTTTAAGGATTAAAATAGTTGGAAAACAGATTTTATTTTAATCCTTGTTAACTGTATTTTTCACATATTTGGAACAGCTTTGCCACATATGGAACACTCTACAGATCTTGAAAGGTCACAATTCTTTTCTATTTAAGGCTGACTGTTGTATAGGCAATAGAGAAAAAACCCTTTCAAAACCAGTTCTAAGTGTAATAAACCAAACAGAACATCGATCCTGTTTGTGGATTACTGAATGAAGTGCTTAACCTTCATTTCAGGATGACCCGAATCTGTTCCATTCTTTTTTCCGTGTACTTATGTGCAATTGGAATGGCTCCCATTGACATAACATTGACATAGTTTGCCATACTTAGAAAACACATTAGGAAAGAGCTAAAATTCTGATTTTATCATCTCAGTCTGTGCGAATTTAATTCCAATCCAGTGAGCAGAATGCAAATGATCTAAAGTATTTAGCAACCAACATGGGAAAACCTTTAAATGCACATCAGCACAGAACAGGAAGTATTCTCTTACTTAGGATACTCCGAGGCAGTTATGGTTTTAGTATCAGCTTCACAAAAGAATCATCCTCTTCCATTCAAAGATGAACTCTAATTCAAAATCTACCCTTCCATCAATTTGTTTTATTGAGGGTTATTAATACCTATTGATCATTAAGTTATTTTCAGTGGGATTTACTGATGAATGACCTATGAGAATTTCAACAACTTACTATTCCTTTGGGGAAATACACATCCTGTTTTGTATGCCACACTCAGTTATTTCTTCATAACAATTGTACAGACATAGACTACAGCATCTAAATGTATGCAAAAATGCTCATTATTCATAGGAGGAGACGGCATCTCAAACAAGTGATGTGAATTCATCAAAACACTTTAGAAGGGATTAGTCATGTAAGAACAGTTTAAGAAAGCATTTCACTATTTACCCACATAGATTAATCTAAGTTACAGCTAAAATCAACAAGAAAATGTATAACGTACTTAAGGTACTAAACAGAAGCAACTGAACAGTTTTGGGATGTGTATTGGGTTTACATGCCAAAGAACTGGCACCGGGGGGCTGCAGGCTTCTGAGAGAAGGCATCAGAAGGTTTCCCTATGTCGGACAGAGCCAGTTCAAGTCGGCTCAGAGCCAGCACTGGCCGAGGCTCAGCCAGGCACTGATGCCAGCAGCACCTCTGCGATAACGTATGTAAGGAAGGGTAAAAACCCTGCACAACAGCAGCTGAGAGAAGTGACGACATCTGAGAGTAACAGCTCCTCAAGGATGCACCCTACGGAAGGCACCCAGGCTGGAGCAGGACTCATGCTGGAGAAGCTTGTGAAGGACTGTCCCCTGCTACAGGGACCTCACACTGGAGCACAGGAAGAGGGTGAAGAGGAAGAAGTGGCAGAAACCAAACATGAAGTAACTGCAGTTGCTATTCCCCAACTGCCGGCAGCGCTCACGGGAAGAGGTAGAGGAGTTGGGAACGCATTTGAGGCTGAGAAGAAGGGAGGGGTGGAAGAAAGGTGATTTTTTACATTTATTGTATTTGTCATTATCCTACTTTGGTTACCTGGTCATGAATTAAAATCATTTCCCTAAGTCAAGTATGTTTTGCCCATGACAGTGACTGGTGTGTCCTTGCCCTTAGCCCAACCATAAGCTTTGCATCCTTTTTTTCTCCCGTTTTGTTGAACAGGGGGAGTGATACAGTGACCAGCCAAGGTCAACCCACCTCCCTGCCTTAGAACCTCTTGGTTAATTATGGCCTCTGTTTTGCAGCCCCACTATGTAAACTATTTGTCTCTAGCCAGATCTTCCTCTGTACAAGCATAGGACCCTGAAGCTCAGGGCCATATAAAGTTAAATAGAACATAAGTAACTTCAGAGTTTAAAACTTTAGGAAATGAAACTTTAAGGCAATGCCTCTGAAAGACAATGGAGTTCTTCTGGGCTGAACACCTACGATCACGGCAGAAATAGGAACGTTAAATGCTTGCAGTCAGTCAAATCCTCTCCGAGTCTGGGTACTAAAAGCTTTACCCGAAGGGGTCTCACAAGCTGAAGGAGAGAAGAAAGAGATCCAGGGACATATCCTCCTTAGAGCACGGGATTTCACCTCACTGACAGTCACACCACTTCAACTACCCACAGCAGACACGCAGACCTAACACCACCAACATGTCTCAGAGCACTTCCAGTCCAGGGTGTAAAGAAAACGTGCACAAAAATCTATGAGCTAGATCAACGTTACCTGTTAGAGACACAAAAGTCAAGTACGTTGTCCAAGGCCAGAGAGAAGATGCAAAAATGCATTATGGAATCTACCAGCGAGGAAACAAATACATTTTGCTTAGACGGCATGGAGAAACAGGGAACGCAAGAATATCCACCTACCTAAACAGCTTTCAAAAGGCAGCATGGGGAAGAACAGAGTACTTCAGTGTCTGCTTACACCTGGAAGGGGTTTGGGGAAATGACAACTTTGCCTCCTGGCCAGCTAATATGGTTTAACTCCCAAGCCGCAGACCCATCCAGACGGCTCAGCCATGCCCAGGGTCCTGGGTTTTCAGGCCTGGAAGACATATGCCAGTGAAACATCAAACCCCTCTTCCCACAGGGCTTGTGGGACTGTTTTGGTGAGTATAAGCGCAGGAGAAAGCAGCAGGCTGTCAGTTTGACCACTCTGAAATCCATCATCACATGGGCCAATATTCTAAAATTGAAAGCTTCACTCTTCTCATTTTCAGAAAGCTTTGTTAAAAATCTTCCAGCAACTCAGCCTTCTGCATCAGAAAGAATTCTGGGATATCATTTTGAACTTGAATCATAAAACAGACTTGGGAAACTTGTCATGTGGAAAGGCAGCACACAAGGCCACGGGCTGGCTCTCTGAAAACAACATGCTGCCAAGCCCCCCGGGATCTACAATCAAGGCTTGATGCACTCCTAGCTGAAATGTTTGCTCTGAGAAGGGTTCTCTCTCCAGTTACACCTTACAGGACAAAAAGAAGAAAGGTGAAGCTAATGCTGAAGAGGAAAGCACAGTCGTATTTTAAACCTGCTTTCTGAAAGAGGTGGCGGGAGCCCTGCCCAGTGGCACAGCTGGAATGGCATCAGAATAAGCACACCGCTACATGTACAAAAGCAAGCGATTTTATACCAGCAGGAGACAGACTTTTCTGTTGCAGTCACTGCTCCCCCCAGAAATATGCTCCCACTACGAGCTCTGGCTTTAAATCACACTTGCTTTGTAAAAATGCAGAGCGTTCTTTGCCATTTCCTTCAGTCTTACAAAGCCCCAAATAACGCATCTACGTTCTACTGCATTCCTTCTTTTATTCCAGGACACAAATATCAGCTTTTGGAAAAGCTACTTGCACTTTCCATCACGATACTCCAAAGCATTCAAAATTAGTCATTTAATCTCTATCCAAGCTAAAATGGCTTACTAGAGAAATCTCAGCTTAATAAATTATGTATAAGAATTCTCTTTCATCTAGCGCGTGCGATCATTAGAGCTATAACATCATTTATGGCTGCAGCAGAATGAACTGAGCAAATACACTGTGGTACAACCCACTGTAAGCTAATATTGGTTACAAAGCTCATACACATGGAAATAAGCAACTGCCAAAACCAGAACGCTTGCAAGCGCTGCCAAAGGCCTTTCACATTCGTAAGGAAGGTGCCAGCAAACTTGCACCTCATCCCAAGCAAAAGACACCAGCAAGTAGCTATCATGCAAGCTTCTCCCTCCTTATTGTTCTACTAAGTTGGAGATCCGAAGGCCAGGCTGGAGCCCCAATATTTACTGGGGAAAAGCAGCCCTTCGTCCATGCGGTGAATCCCGCTGCCCTCCAAAGCTCCATTTCTCTTCCGTCTAGCCCACCTTCCAGGAAGGGGAGTTTGTCACTTGACCATCCCACATACCCCCAGTGCCTACACCCTGGTTCCTCCCTGAGATTCCAGAAGTGGAGAGAAACGTCAAGTTAACCTGCTCTGATTTCACACCGTCGTTGCAGCAGGAAGTGTTCTGAGAAATCCTCTCGGGTCCCTTTCAGCTGCAAGGCTCTGAGTCTGACATACAGCCACCTGCAGGCACACGCTGCAGTGCCAGTATTCTTAAGATGCCCCAGAGAGATGCAGCAGCTGATTCCCCGTTTCCAATGAGAGGAAAACTGCAGTGACTGGCAGGAGAAGGAGTTAATTCAAGGTCTCCTTTCTCTTTCCCTCTAGGAAAAATAGGAAGTTTTCTAAGGCTGACCGCCAGCCCGATGTAACTAGACAGCTAATAACTTCAGGAGGGATTTCAGTCGCTTGAGGGAACTGCTCAGGGAGCACCTGACAGCGGGCTGACAGCTTTTCAACAGAGGGTATTTCACTGCTGTTTGTTGAGAAAGCGAGTGAAAGGAACCTGGACAGCCATGGTATACCAGGGACAGAGCACTGGAAGCAACTCTCTCAGTCACAAAGCCCTCAGATGTCAGGGGCAGTGGCATTTCGGAACTGCAGCCCTGTTGGAGGGAGCACATAAAGGGGACACGCAGGCAGAAGCATCACAGAATCACAGACTGGTCTGGTTCGGAAAGGAACTTAAGTTCATCCAGTTTAGGACCAGCAAGAAGGAACAGAGGGAAGATGGTTTTTACTTTGCCAAAATCCAGCTCTAGAGTTAGTTCAGGTCTACACCAATTGGTTTTGGTACAGCACATCTGCATGTCTGCTTATTTCTGTCACAGTGGATCCAGATGCCAGTAAGTGTGGGGGACATCTGTAAGGTCAGCATTGACCACTGGAACTGAAGGCTCTCGGAGAGGGACTTCCATCACAAAGGAAGGGGTGGATCACTGGAGGAGACCCCCCCCCAGTCAAGAAATATGTGAACACAAATGGTAAAAGAGGGGAACAATGCTAAAGCTCACTTAAGCTGAGTGCAACTCACCTAGAAAGCATTTTGCACTATGCAGTGAGACTCTGTATCCCAGCCAAGTGAAGGCAAAGCACCCTGGAGATGGGGACACCTCCAAGGAATAACCAAGTCTAAAAATACACCCAGGAGATTCTTCAGGCAAAAAAATCCCTGTGTATTTGGAATCTGCATGGATATATTTGGGATGAGTATGCAATATCTACACTTCAACTAGTTGAACACTTTGAGAGCCAGAGATGAAACTTCATTGAAAGAAGAGTGTAATTCTGGTAGCTATAGTCCAAAGGATATGTAATACATCACAAACAGAACTCACAGAAGGCACCAGTCCATCTGAATTCTACAAAATTCCATGTGCAGAAATAGACCAGAAGTGTTAGAAGCGACAGGCTGGGGAGCTATTTCTATAAAAGATTCACAGATATTTAAACCCGATTAAATCCCAAACTCTAAAAAGTTGCCTTTTAATGTGCATTATCTCAACTCTCTATAGTATCAGACCTTCTATGCATTTCCAAACGCATCTATTATTTATGTGATTTAACATTGCAATCAGCCTGCCTTCAATGAAATAAATAAAACGAGTCTGTTAACCCAGAAGCATCAAACTCTCCCATTATCAATCAATGCCACGTTTCTGCTGACTGCTACTCAATTAAAATCCGATTATTTGAATACCTGCACGGAAATTGCTATCAAAAATGTGTCTTTTTAGTAGGAGCATTTTGTGTAGAAACTTGACAGCCCAGTAATCACCACACTGTGGATAGAAAGCGTTTTGTAACCTGGGCTGGGAAAAGCTACGCCGACGAACGTGCAGATACAGAGTGGCAGTTCTGGAGTAGGCATTCGTTTCTAAATTTGGGACTTCTGGCTCAGAGCAGATCCAAAATGATGCAACTCTGCCAGCATGGTTGTGAGCTTTAAGAGAGTTGGTCCTTCTATGCCTCAGTCTGTTATTTCTACTGATGTTAAGAAAAAATAAGGAGTTATATATTCTTAGACCATCTTACCACACTGCCCACAGTGCTATTTTAAAACATGCCAGTCAGTGATACCGATGCTCTACGAGCTCTCAATACGAAATTCTGTCACTTCTTGTACTTCTTTTATTTCTGGTGTCCTCAGCATAAGAAGGACACGGAGCTCTTAGAGCAAGTCCAGAGGAGGCCACGAGGATGAGCTGGGGCTGCAGCACCTCCCGTATGATACAAGGAGGAAGTTCTTCCCTGTGAGGGTGCTGAGGCGCTGGCACAGGGTGCCCAGAGAAGCTGTGGCTGCCCCATCCCTGGCAGTGCTCAAGGCCAGGTTGGACACAGGGGCTTGGAGCAAGCTGCTCTAGTGTGAGGTGTCCCTGCCCGTGGCAGGGGTGGGAGCTGGAGGAGCTTTAAGGTCCTTTCCAACCCAAACCACTCTGGGATCCTATGATTCTTACATAAATTAATACCAGGTAAGTAGCTGGTTTTAAAACTTTTTAACAGGACATCTCTCAGCCTTCTTGCAGCTTCTTTTTCTCCTCCTCTTGCAAAATCCAATATTGTTTGAAAAAAAAAGTCCTAGGAGGAAATCCTCCCGTATAAATTTGCTTCTTAGCTTTTAATCACGTCCATTTTCTAGCAGAGCTTTGAATTACTTAACCAAAGTGCAGAGATCACATTAGTTTTTGCCCAATGCTGAAAAGCCGAATTATTTGATATTGATAATATATGCAGATAGAAAACATTATCACACTACTTAATTTCAGTAGGCAACTCTGGGTACAAAAAAAATAATCTATACTCTAGGCTTGAAGTCTAATTTTACAAAACAGACTTGAAAGATGAAAAGGTTTCTGTTTTCTCAGGGGTAATTATCTAGGACATACTTGACACCTGGAAGTTACCATGGAGAACTAGGAGCAAAAAAAAATCTCCTATCCAACAGGTTTCTTTAGCTGATCTCAAGGATCTTTATATCACGGTATTTTAAAGCAAGTATGGAATCACAGAATCACAGAACGGTTTGGGTTGGGAAGACCAGGTTACTCCAAGCCTGATCCAACCTGGCCTTGAACACTGCCAGGGATGGGGCAGTCACAGCTTCTCTGGGCACCCTGTGCCAGCGCCTCAGCACCCTCACAGGGAAGAGCTTCTGCCTTAGATCTAACCCGAACTTGCCCTGTTTCAGTCTGAACCCATCACCCCTTGTCCTATGGCTGCAGTCCCTGATGAAGAGTCCCTCTCCAGCATCCTTGTAGCTCCCTTCACACAACGAAGCGGCTCATGTTCAGTTTCTCATCAACCAACATCCCCAAGTCCTTCTCCTCAGGCTGCTCTGAATCACTGCTCTGCCTAACCTGTAGCTGTGCTTGGGACTGCCCTGACCCAAGGGCAGGACCTTGCACTTCACTTCGTTCAACTTAGGTGCTCCAGTGTATTCATTTTCAAATGTAATTCTGTCTTTTACATTGCATCATAAAATCAATTGAATTACAGCTACTACAGTTTTAATCCATTTCTACAGAGGAGCTTCACTTCACTGAGCATTACAGAGAGAATTTCAAATGGGATATTAGGTTATGATGATTCACATTTGACAAAATAACTTGAACTGACACACAGGAAGAAATGGAAAGAGACAAGAACCACGGATAAGAAAATGAAAACATTACAGATAAGCATTAAGATAAGTAATTCCAAAACGTGATAGGTACTAAAAGAAACAACTCTTGATAGAATCAGTCATGCTCATACTACTTTTCCATTGCCATTACTGTTGTTGACTTTGTTCCCTATATTAGATTTCATACCATTTCTTCCACTTGCTTACAAACTCAAGTTGTAGAAAGTAGGGAACACGCTTTATCACAAGTCCGTAACAGATCACAAATATGCTGGAATCTGTCCACTTCAGAGAAATGCAAAATACTCTCCCATATATGCAATCCAGCTGCCTATAGAACTAGAACTGGGATAAATACTTATTGCCTACATGCTAGCAGTGCCTTAGGCAAGCTCTGAAAAACCTTCTTATAAGAGAGGCTATGGAGAAGAACGCCAGAATTCAAGCCACTCACTTTTTCCCATACAGACGCTCCTGAAATGGTATATATTAAAATCAAAGCTACTTACCCTTTTTCTCAAGTTGTAGGTCAAGATGAGATTTCTGGAGAAGGAGTGTGAAAAGGCTGTATAGAACTCCAGCACCTTCTGCAAGGCATCTCTCTTAATCACATGAAGATCACAGTAAGTCAAAGCCCGTACATTGGCACAGGACTGGGCGAGGGTAGACTCCTTCCAGAACACATCCCCAAAAACATCTCCTTTGCCTACAAAAAAGCAGCAGCATTGCTTTCAACAACAGTGCGATTTCCACCAAGGATATAAAAGGACATACATCTCATTTATGCAATAAAAGTTCTACTTTATGAGGTTAGAAAGTTCTGTCTGGAAAACAGAAAAGTCTTTGAAATATTCCATAGAATCACAGAATTCCAGACTGGTTTGGGTCGGAAGGGACCTTAGACTCATCCTGTTCCCACCCCCTGCCACGGGCAGGGACACCTCACACTACTACATGTCACCCAAGGCTCCATTGCTAACCTTTTCCATTCATTTTATTGATTACAGCAGCCCTACAAAATTCTGTAAGAATAAACTACAATCAAAAGTGTTTCATGTGATAAGTCCCCTAAATACCAGCAAAGGTCTTCCTTTCTAACTTGAGAAAAGCAGCTTATTCTTGGTTCATGTTCCCTTCTGACCCCTTTCAAAGAGATTAAGAGGAAATGCTTTCCCCCTTTCTTCCTTTAACTGCCATGCAAAGGCTTTGTTTCTTACATCTCTCTTGTTTTCTTAATGTGACCAACAATTACTCGCTACTGGGCCAATAAAAGCATCCTGTCTAATACATCAGTGCAGGTCCAGGCTAGACAGAAACACTGGAATGCATCAGTATGAAAGGAAGTTTGCCCTAATTCGCTAGCTCAGTGCCAGGAAAAATCTGTCTTGATAACAGTATAGAAGAGCAGGCCTCACTCTGGTGGCTCTAATGCTCTTCAGGTGGCAAGAGGCTCAACAAAGTCCTTCACGAGTTGCGCATGTGTGCTCCTGTACAATGCAGCAGAGGCTCAAGGTAACAACAAAGCCCAAACTAAGAATCATAGAATAGTTTGGGTTGGAAAGGACCTTAAGATCATCCAGTTCCAACCCCCCTGTCATGGGCAGGGACACCTCCCACTGAACCATGTCGCCCAACTAAACCACGTCACCCAAGAAGACCTAGTTACGCCCCATCCCTGGCAGTGGTCAAGGCCAGGTTGGACGGGGTTCAGAGCAAGCTGCTCTAGTGGAAGGTGTCCCTGCCCATGGCATGGGGCTGGAACTGGATGAGCTTTAAGGTCCTTTCCAACCCAAGCCAGTCTCAGATTCCATCACCAAGATAATACTGACAAGGCAAGAATATTTATCTGTTCACAGTGGAATTAAGAAAACACGGCCATTTCCTTGCCACCTTCCCATGTGTCCACTCTGTGGGCTTGGGGCAGCCAGTGAAATCCCTGCTGAGGAACACTGCAATGAGGTCATTTGCATCAGTCTGGACAGTACAACCCAGGGAAAAAAGTGTCCAAAGCTGCTTGAGGAGCAGCCCCCAGTCAGGATTTCACCAGTTATACCCCAGCTCAGGCTGGGCACAACAGGGAGCGTTTAGGAGAAAGGTGCTCCTTTACAGAGCAATGGTCTTGGTTGGTTGTTTTCCAACATGTTAACATTCCAACAATGCTAACAAGATAAGAATACTCAGTTGTTACCTTGATAACGACCAAACTACACTACTCTGTTTTGAATGGTACGTTCCTCTTAAACCTCTGCTGTGTTATATCACCATTGCACATCACTTCTAAGCACAAAGAAATACATTCACAGTGTCTTCCGAGTTGTGGTAGGGATAGACGAGACGGTCTCTTGTCTTATAAGCAATACTTTGCCCAGAGCGATTCTCACAGCCAAAGCATCAAAATACATTAGTTTATCAACTTCTCCTGCGCCCTTTTAGGTTTAATTCCCTAAATAAATAGTCATGTGTGAAAGTCAAGACAACTATCTTGAGTCAAGGTGTAAAGAACTATCATGATCAGTTTAGTTCTGAACACTTTGAAGGGGCACAGACTGTATCTCCATTTTAAATGCATATGTATAGGGGGACAACCTGATCCGTTAGCATATGTTTTCTCCACCAAGTTAGGCAAAAGCACTGTAATAATATCCTTTCTTCCATCACTAGTGTCTTTATATGGTGCCAACATACAGGAATACTCCGAAGGTTGCGTATCACTAAGCACAGTGGTAGTTCAACAGCCTGGTGCAGTGAGCAACTTCTCATTTTAAAGGCAAGGACTTCTGACATTTGCAACCATTTAAACATACGCTTTTTCAGTAGATACGTTAAAAACGGCCTAAGAAAAAAACTTTAATGCACATAAATAGATCATCATCTACAAGGCTTTTAGAGAAACAAACACACAATATATTCAAAATTGCAATGAAACAATTTTTATGCACCATAAAAACTGATATGCTTCACTGGGTAAAAATGGATTGTTTGCCTTTGGAACAAATATGCTTTTACTCACAATCTTCCAGGCAATTAGCTAAACAACTCTTTTAATTACTGCTCTGCAATCCAGCAAGCATCCAAATGTGCCCTCACTGATGAGCAACAGTTAGAGCCAGTGGTGCAAGCACAAGGCACAGGAAGCCTAGCTTGTTTCTAAACAGATTTCTAACGTCTCCAGACAAGTTGCCCTACCTTAAAATGACAATAATTATTTTCCTGCCCCACAGTAACATGAAGAATGATTAGAACAATGCAAGTACAAACCCCACGGAGCTGCTTTGCCTACACAGGAAAACGACCTACAGCAGGAATTGGCTACATCTTCCTCTTTTTAAAACGTAATGCTGCTTTTCACATCAGACAGAAAGACACAGCTCAAGTGTCCTTCACCTGTGGCAGCATCCCCCCCTTCCCCTTGCTATTTGTAACTCCCCAAAACCTCCCCCCATCCCTGCAGTCTCCTGCTACCCCAGGGAACTGCTTCTCACTAGTGGCAAGGGCAGCACAGGAAGGAGTTACATGGTGCCAAACCAAGCTGAGAAAAGCAACACGTGAACCCAAGTCAGAGGCTTCTATTATTTAACAAAGAAATAAATCTAAACCAAGAAGTTGTGCTGTTTTCCATCATCAACAACGTGCTTCAAGTCAATCGGGTTAGGAGGCAGTGATCTAGTCAAAAATCAATCCTGTGTTCCAGTTTGGTTTGCAAAGCAAGGCACGTGGCCAAGCACCACACTGCTTTGTTTGTCAGGTGCATTTTCTAAATGATACATACCAAAATAGCAATCTCAGTTGTCAGATTCTGAAATAAAATTGTGGTTGACATTCACAGAAAAAAAAAAAAAAGGGGATAGAGGAAGGAGCAGTAGGAAGTCTTTATATAGCAAGCAGGAATTGCAATTCCACTCGGGAGTATCTGTACTGGATTAGAACAACTGCCCTCTTGTATGTGAGAAGGAACTTCAGTCCATCTCGCTTTGTTTATCTGTTCTCCATAAAGTGAGACCAGTCACTCAGGAAAAAAGAAGCAAAAGGAGAAAAAAGAGGGCAGATTGAGTGGGTGTTTATCAGAAGCATCCGCAACTGGAAGGCAAGAAGAGCAAAGGGAGACTTCTAAGCGTGCCAGAAGGTGGTTGGCAAAGAATAATGGCAGCATTAGGGAACCTGAAGCAAAAGCCTCTCTTCACATTTAACTCCAGGCTTTCTACATTTCACCTTACCTCTGAAGACAGCTCAAGAAGCTAGAGAAATGCAGATGGCCAGTTGGTTGTCAGTGCTTTGCAGTTTCATTCCCAGCTTGCAGAATTCCAAACATTTGCCAGGAACACTCTCTGTCAATCACACTTCAAGTGGATGATCTAAGCTTTTACCATCAATCATTTATATTCCCTGCTGGATTTGTGGGCTGAGGACCTATTCCACCATCAGCTCAGTAGGCTCTGGAAAGCCAAATGGTTTTCTGCCTTTCATGTTTGCTTGTTTGCTTTAATTATAACAAGTCCCCAAACCCTGACATATTTAAACACTGAAGAATTAGTTCATAAAACCAGCACCTTCTACTGCCATATTTATTCTTTCCCATTTTTTTTCTCCATATTACATTCGCTATTCATCTGATGAGTGAAGAGGATTTCTCTGTTCCCACTGCAAACTCAGCCTAAATCAGACAAAAGGTGAAGCCACATCCACTGTGTCCTGAGAACAGATCAGTAATAAAGATCTGATGATTGCTACTTAGCCAAGTGCTTTGCTGACTCTCTTTGAGAGAGAACCATGCTCACACATTGCCTTGATGTGCCTCTACCAGAACAACCCCTCGTTGTTTCACTCGTACAAACAGGAACCATTGAAGAGCTCTCAGACAAAAGATATTCCACCCTATGCTCAAAAACTGTGGAGGATTTTGGCTGATAACCCACTTAGCTCAGGTTTTGATTTTGGATGCCTGGGCAGTTTTGGTGTAGTATCAGCTGGCTGAGAAGATGAGGCTATGGATTCATGTGCCGTAGCTCTTCCAAGTCAGTATGGACTTCGGTGGGATTCACACGAACCCAGTGATGGATTTTCAGCACATCAGACAAAATAGTCATGTTTGAGTCATTCTCAAGTCAACAGTAAGAACTGCTACAGCAGCTGACACCAGAACCTAGCACAGGTCCCTTCTAGAACTGCCTTCATCAGCATAGAATCATGGAATGGTTTGGGTTGGAAAGGACCTTAAGGTCACCTAGTTTCAACCCCCTGACATTAGGAAGGGACACTTCACACTACACCGTGTCACCCAAGGCTCTGTCCAACCTGCCTTTGAACAGAGGCCAGGGAGAGAGCATTGACCACTTCTCTGGGCACCCTGTGCCAGCGCCTCAGCACCCTCACAGGGAAGAGCTTCTGCCTTAGATCTGACCTGAACTTGCCCCGTTTCAGTTTGAACCCATCACCCCCTGTCCTGTCGCTGCAGTCCCTGATGAAGAGTCCCTCTCCAGCATCCTTATAGCCCCCTTCAGACACTGAAGCTGCTCTGAGGTCTCCACGCAGCTTCTCTTCTCCAGGCTGAACAGCCCCAATGTTCTCAGCAGTGGGAGACACCAACTGCTGTAAAGGCAAGCACAGATTCTCTGTGTGTGACCAGTGACTGCTCGGTTAAAAGGCTGCTGAAAAACACAAACCACTTGGCCTGATTTTTCCCCTTACTTTTATTGATTTACTTATTTTCCTCCAGAACACATCTGAAAAGAACATGAAGATCTGAGGTTATTCCATGTCACAGGGTTCTGCCAACTGTATTCAAGTGTAACTCCACTAAGCACAGTGTATTTACCCCTCATGTTCAAAGCCAGTGATGCGAGACTCAGGTCAAACTCCCTCTGTGATCACCACACATCTATTTGGCTCCAACTGAAAACCTTTCCCTATCCTCCCTTCCCTCATCTCCTCCTTACCCAAGGTACACAATTCAAACTTCCCGTTTTACAGAGAGAAGGAAGATTCAGATAGAGGCACCAGAGCAAAACTATTGTTTCCCCTTGGTGCATTGTTTTAAGGCAACAGCTATCTGCCAGCCAGAAAAAGGAGAGCTACCATTTGGCATCAAGGTGAGGTTTTCAGCGTCCATCCCACAGATAAACTGCACATCTCAGTAGCCACTGGATAGCTGGAGTTTGGTCCTTTTGGCTTGCTGCTTTGGATTTTAAGATTTCTCAAGTGCAACCTGAGACACATAATGAGAAGGGAATGACCAACTGCACTGCAGAGAATATCCCATTTTTCATTAACCTGAGGTTTTAATCACTCTCACCCTCTAGTAAGACCTTAAGGGAAAGAAACCCAGAGTTATCAGTGCCGGGTAGAAACCAAAAGGAGCATTAATACCGATAATAAACTGCAACTGAACTGTCAGTGATGTGCCTGGTGCACAAGCAGAAACACAGTGTTAACTGTTCATGGCTTAAACCACAGCTCGGCAACATTGTGCAGACAGTTTAGTATACAGCTGAATCCATGCTCTCTGTTGAAGCACATTACAGATAAAAACAGCTATTTTAGAGCAGGGATGAGCAGCAACATGAATTAGTTACAGCTAAGATTTCTATTTTTATTCTAATTTATTTGCCTCTCTGAATAAGGCGTGGATTGTATTTCACTACTTGGCTTACTGTGATGAGTAGTTTTAGAATGTCAACTGGGCCCTAGCAGGCTTATTCAGAAAAAGCTGGGAGGCTTCCCAGCATCCCAATCATCTATCCCCATTCGCTTTTTTAATGGTTACTGTAAAAACACACTATAAATATGTGGTCAGACTGTACAAACTCAGAGGACACGGAAGTTTCCAGCTCAAATAACTAGTCACAACGGCATGTGAATTTATTTGCATTGCTTAAGTAATAGGGAACTCACAGCTCAATCTGTGCTGTCATTTCATGGGCAGTGCTTGCTCGCTGATCAAAACACTTCTATGAGAGGCCCCAACTGCAATACCCTCGGAGTTATTTCCCCACTGACTTAGAAGCAGGCTGTATGTCATAGCTATTGCTTGAAGCTCACATTAAAGGCTCAATGTTTGATTTTCTTTTACTTCGGACGAAAGGATTCACAAGAGTTTAAAACAGTGGATTTCACCTTCTGAAATACAGAAAGTAAATAATGTGAAAACCTCACAACGTTCATCGCCATAGCATACTCCGTTTGATTTAATATTTCTAGCAACTCCTTGAGGATGAATTTAACAATGGTTCGGGAACTTGGAGAAAACAAAGAAAAAAAAAAGTGTTATGTGAAGATTCATCTCTTTGATTATATTTTTAACAGGCTTTTTCAGTGAAGACAATTATTTTTCTTCCTCTAAACTTCTGAGACAGAAAACAAACCCTGCCCAAAACACAAATGAAAATTAACTCTGTTCAACTTCCTTCTTAAATTATCATTTCTGCCTCTTCATACCTCTGTTTGGAATACGCACTCCAACATAATGGCAAGCCTTCCTAATACAGCCCGAGGCATAAGGAACATGCTGGAACAGAGCTCCTCATCACCACATCCTAACTTCAGCTGCCAGTGTGGCGTGGATCGCTGCTGCCAGTAACCTGCCAGACTTGGGCGACATGGCCTAGTGTGAAGTGTCCCTGCCCATGGCAACGGGCTCGGAACTGCATGAGCCTAAGCTCCTTTCCAACCATTCTGTGGTTCTATGATCTCTGGAAGGGGGCTTCTTCCACGTGTGGTGCTGTCAGACTACTTGAAAGTACTGTGAGAGTCCGGCCATTGAGCTTGTCTCAAACACCCCTTACACTGCATCATGCAAGAGACAGGAAACTGAGCTTGTCTCCGGCATCATCTGCATCTGACCATGGGTGGCCTTGAGGGTAAATGAAGTAAATGAGGATGATGGCTCTAGATACTGCATAGACAGGGATTGTTCTGACCCCTTTGTTCAAGGCTGAATGCTTACCTCAAACTAACTTAGAAGATGGAGTCAAACAGCAGACACCAGGATATGAGGGACAACAAGCACCCAGAGGGCCCTTGGGGAACCTCAGCTCTGGAACTGCACAGGTGATCACTGAACTACACCCGTCATTATCACAGTAATGCCTCTCCACACCACACCTCACATGCAGATTATGGATAACACCCCAAAGAACGTGAACATAAAAGGGCAGGGCTCAGGTCAGATGGGGAGCTCCCACCACCACCAATACTCTGGGTAAAGAGGACCAACAAGATGTGCTGGATACACGGGTAGTGATACTTGTTCTCTTCGCCCTCTCTTTCTCTCCCTTTCTCTCTCTCCTCCTCTCTATTTTTCATTGAATATTGACTAAATCTAAGTAAAAACATGTGGCACAGGACTTGCTGATCCAGTTAAAGTGATCATTGCTGAGTTTATTATATCTAACCACACGCCTTGTCTTTTGTATTAATAAATCATAAAACTGACCGGTTGGTGGTGTTTCACCTTAACTCAGTACAAGGGTATCAGGAGCTTGGCTGCTGGTCCCGAGGGGAAGGAACTCATCCTAAATGACATTAGGCAAAGTTGCAGAAATTCACAACAATAAAACGTTAAACCACGGGGAAAAAACTCCCAACAATGTGAAGTGCCAAGAAGCTCACTGCTGAGGCCTCTGTTCACAGGGAATACCCCTGTTATTTCAGCAGGCATTAAGCAAGCGGTTTAAAAATCTCTTTCTCCCAACCCCTGCACAGTCTTAGACCATCTATACACAGCAGCGGACAGCAGCTTTGGTGATTCCTGCTTTTAATGCTCTACCAGAACTTACATGTAAAAAAAAAAAAGGCATGCCTGGCTGAAGTCTCAAAATAGGCAACTCCCGAGGCCAACCCATATTACGTTTTCTGGATACCTGGAGCACAGGAACAAGGAACAGTCTTTGCCCAACAATACCACGTGGAACAAACCTGTATTTCTCAAGAAAGAAACCTCTATTTCTCAAGTTTTAACGCTGCTCCTACATCCACCATGAAATTCAACCTTGGCATTAAGGTAGACCTCTTCGTGCCACTGTCTTTCAAAAAGTTTAGCTGGCTCTCCAGTTCTAATACTTGGGACACACATTGAGGAAACCAGACTTTTAAAACTGTTCCTTTAGTTGACGATCACTAAATCACAGAAATAAGCAACTTGTCCGACCTGCCTGTGTGTGTCGACCTGAAGCAACAAAAGCTTGAAACTATAAATAGAAAAAGCACAATAGACCTGCTGAAGATAAAGCTGGATTTTAATCTCCAGCATTCCTTTTGCAAAGCACTGCTGGTCACATTAGTCTTATTCAATAGCACAAACAATGCCGTGACGTTAACACCGTCTTTGAAAATAATAAGAAAACCCTAATGCCATCCATAATCCTGCCACCACTTCTTAAGCCTGAGAGCACAGCAGCTTGGCACTTTGAACACAGCAGGCCCTACATTTCAAACTCAGGTGAAAAATGAAGGGCACGAAGGTAAGTAAGCGTCGTGGTTTAAGCTTTCCAAAGACTTGGCATTCTGGGGAGACCTTACAGCAGCTTCCAGTACCTAAAGGGAGCCCAGAAGAAAGTTGGAGAGGGACTCCTTACAAGGGCCTGAGGGGACAGGCCAAGGGGAATGGCTTTAACCTGCCAGAGGGGAGACTGAGCTGAGCTCTTAGGCAGAAGCTCTTCCCTGGGAGGGTGCTGAGGCGCTGGCACAGGGTGCCCAGAGAAGCTGTGGCTGCCCCATCCCTGGCAGTGTTCAAGGCCAGGTTGGACACAGGGGCTTGGAGCAAGCTGCTCCAGTGGAAGGGGTCCCTGCCCGTGGCAGGGGTCAGAACTGGATGAGCTTTAAGGTCCCTTTCAACCCAAACCAGGCTGGGATTCTATGATTAAATAATAAAAGGCCCCAAACCACACAATTAAGTTCTGAAAATGGGGTTGTACACAAAGCAGTTTAGTTTAGGGAAACCTGAGCTAGCTCAGGTATGAGGGACAGTCTAAAGATAGCAGCCTGGGCCCTTAGCTTACCCAACATCTTCAAGTCTGCCGAGAAGCAATCTTCACACACAACTGCATGGAAGATGCAATGCTTTTCCACTGTGAACATCTAAGACAACACTTCTGCACTGCTCTTTTCCCTCCTTCGAAATAAACCATCCCTGTGGTGCAGATGCCCTTGCAGTTTGCACTGTCCTATCTGGATGCAAATCTGTCCCACAAAAAGCCAAATCAAACCTCTTGTGTCTGCATCGGAATGAAATGCTCATGGCTACATGAGTAAGCTAAAGCAATTGTAAAGAAAACAAACAATTATTCTTCTAACGTTCCTTTAAGACTGCAATTAGATCAAATTAAATCAGCAGGAATTTCTCCACACAAAGCAAACGGAGCATTTAATATCCTGCTGAAACAAAACACGGCACCCCAAGCTCTCCTACAGAATCATGTTCAAAGCACAGTCTCCAGTAAGAATAAACCATCTGTATTTCGGGCACATCCGATGTTCAGTTCCTTAGCTCACATGTGATCTTAAAAGTAAATCTGTGTGTATCCTCTGCACAATTCCCACCACCAACGTCCCCCCCCAAAGTGATATATTCCACTTTCCCCCGATGGGGAAGGCAGCAGCCAGGCTTAAGCTACAGATTCCTGCTCTTGACATTCTGCATACTTTGCTCTCATGCTTGTATCTACATTATGTTATTTCCCTCCAGCTTTGATAGAAGCAGAAGGAACAGCAACAGCAAACTTGTCTTTGTGGAGGCCAATGATATTCCTTCCTCACAGTAAATTACTGCCTTAATTTCCCTTTCCATCTCATTCACTTCCCCTGCCCTTTGTGGGGGCAGGAGTTGGACTCACAGGTCTCTTCCAAGCCCAGGAAACTCAATGATGCATTCTCTCTGCTAAACCAACAGTTTCTTCTTTTGAAAGTTTTTAGCTCAAATAAGGATAGCAAGAACATAGTAAGTGCAGAACAGCATAAACTATGTTAATCTTGGGATAAGCTAGCTTTTCTGGGGGGCTGTATTTTCTTTGCAACTAAACCTAATGGTAAATGTTACCTGTCTCCTCCATGGCTCAGCTTTGAAGATCACAGCGGTTCTCAAGCTTCGTGGTTTAATTGCTAAATAAAGACTTAAGAGCTCCCAGTCTGTAAGCAAATCGGCAAGCCTACCCTCCAGTCTTCCAGTCCATGCACACCGGGCCCCTTGCCGTGGTCAGTGAGACCACTTCAGCAGCTCGGAAGAACTCTCACAAGTAAAGCTCTGCTGCTCAGCCAGGCCCTCCAGGAGTCCTTAACTGCACATCTTGCAGCAGTGTGAACATTTAAGGACAAGACCCTGGCTTCCCCACTGCTACCGAGGAACAGCAGCCTCTCACCCTACTTCCAAAGGGTCTTCTCCTTCCTCTCTCCAGCTTTTTACTGGAGTGCTCTCCTAAATGTCAAAGCTTACCCCAATTTCAAGCAGAAAGGCTGGGAACCAACCTGGCTCCCAGAGCCTCTTGCCTCCTTCAGATCTCTCAGAGCAGAGGGATCTTCTGTTCCATCCTACGGAATCACAAACACATCCCGTTTCATTTGACTTTCCTCTCTGACTGCAGTAGTCACAAAGCCAGACAAATGACTCCAACTTCCAAAAAACTAAAGGTGTGGAGGGAAGGGGATCAACAGTTACTGCCCCAGAAGAACAACAATAACAAACTATTTCTATTCATTCAGACACCAATGGGTGAACTTCAGCTCTCTGTAGCTATCACTCTGCAGCAGCAGAGATTAGGATTTAAGTTTCCTTAGCAATGACTTCTCAAGGAATGTGGGCCAAGTGTTCATCTAAAGTGAGGATTATGATAAAACACAGAAGTTCCTGCTAAAGAGGAGGAGAAAATTAGGCTCTTTAAAGGACATTTTGAACAAATCTATTTCGGTGGTTTTTTACCCGTACTGATTAAAAAGAGCAGCAAGATGTTTTAAGGTTTTCTTCTTGTGATGGCCCCAGGAGGAGGTATTAATGGCATAAAAGGTGGCACAAACCGAGAGGCTTTATCATATAGCACTGAACAGCACAGGTGATTTCAGAACAGAAGAGAACCAGTTATCTCCTTTTCACCTTTTCAGTTTCTTGTGTGGCACAAAATAGGATGAACTTGATTCCCCAGGACAATAAATTTACCCTATGCTACACAGTCAATCCTGTACACAAGTAGCAAAAAACTGAACTCATTTTCCAGTAGACATTCCTCCTAGGAGAGCTACCTGTACGTGTTCAGAAAGAGGAAGATTACCAAGCTGTTTTGTTCCCTTTTTCCAGGCTGCTTTGAGTGACAGGTACTGGATTAAGCCACTGTGAGCATTTACTTTATCACATAAGGGTCTGACAGAATCAGATGATAAGTAACACCTCCTGAATGCTCCAGCCCCATGATTCATCTACACCTATTGCATTATCACACTCTTTTCTCCTAGCTCTGCCTCAGAATGTTGGTCACACCATCAGCTTCTTCTGAATGCCTCCACCCTGAAGCTGTCATTCCAAGCTAAGAAAAATCAACTCTAAATTATTATATTACTTTGACTTTAAAAGAGATAAATATTGTTTCAGCACGAGACACTAAATAAATCTGATTGGGAAGTTTTCAGCAAGTTGCATTATCACTGGGAGGGACACAGGGAAGCCAGGCACTTGGAAAAAAACCCCAGTTTTCTGAAGTTCTCAATGGAATTTCCAATGCAAAGAGATGTGGTGAGACAGGCAGAACCCCAATGACCAGGATTCCAATGCTCAAGTACAGTTTCCACTGACCAGGAGAAACAGGCTTGAAGGAATCTGGAATTGAGATGAATGCCCTTTGCATTTACCTATGTGGAACAGGAAGGACAATAACATACACCTCACCAGGCTGTGGCTGAAGCTTTCTAAAGAATGAGTTAGGTGCTAGAGTAGAAGAGGCTACAGAAATGCTCTACGCATCTGTATTTGTGCACAGTGCCTGTAATCAGCTGTGAAACTTACCCAATATAGCCACGACTTCATCATCCTGGATCACTTCCAAAGACCCCGAGACCACAAAGCAAAGGCTGTCGACGCTCTCGCCGGCGTGGTAGATCAGGTCCCCCGGGGCACAGTGCACTGTCTGGAATTCCATGGCAAGAGCCCGAAGGCACCCATCACTTGCCAGCCTGAAGGCTGGGTGCTCCTTGAACACTTTGCGGTTCAGATGCACGCAGATATCTGCTCTCATGTCCTTAGGGCATATCTGCAACACCTGAGAAGGAAATCGGGTCATTATTTCCTGTGCATGGCTTATATTTTACTACGCAGGGTTTAAGAACTACTTTCCTCCTTCTTGTAAAATATGTGATCTCAATCTGTCCGTTTGTTTTTATATTATTTATACAGATAAGCCCCAATACATGCTCTGCTTTCCATACCTGAAGGGAAAACAACGTTTTCATCTCAGCAACATGCTCTGCTGGATATTGAATTACTAGGAGAAGGCCTCAGGTTTTTAAGACAATAAAACACTGCACAGCAGTACAGAAAGTGGTGGAGAAAAGCTTCCGGAAGGATTGTTTCTAGAGGGTAGGTCACTCTTAATAGATACCATAAAAAGCCTGCGCAAATTACGTACTCCAAGCGAGAGAATATTGTATAGTGAACTGTAATCTCATATTCCTTCTGCAAAAAAAAAGGTTATTAGAAGTTTCATTAACTGCTAACACTGAGATTTGCAGGCATTCAAATTCACCCCTCAGTGGCAGTCGCTTTGTTCACACAAGAAAGGGACTTTAAGGTGTGTTGGGCAACTTCTGATCTCCCGAATGCAGTGCTCCTCAGGGCAATTCCTGACGTGTGCTCCTAAGGGTACACAGACTGACGCTTATAGCACAGCGGGTACCAGTCAGGGCCATTTCTGAAGGTTTTCAATGTAATCCACCAGACAGACGAGTGCACAGAATACAGAATTACCACTGCATGTACAGATTTAAAGTTCCTGGCAAAACCACTGGAAACACATTACCGTGAACAGGATTTGGGGATGATAAAACCCTTGGAGGGTAGCCTGTGATGAAGTACATCTCAGGACGCATTATCTGAGAACAACACTGAGTGCTACAAGTCCGCCTCATTTTTTTTTTCCTCAGTAATAACTATTCCATTCGATTAAGGAGGACTCTGGGTGAGCTTCAGAGTTACTCCCACACATTTTCCCGCATGGAAAGTGATGGCTGCTTCAATGCAAACGCTCCCAGAAAACACAGGAAGAACTAGGCTACACTTACACCTTGCAGTGGGGGTCTGTGCAAGACCTGAGCAGAGAACCAAGCTCATAACTCCGTGCATGGCACTGGTTCCAGATGCCCCACTTGCCGCTCCAAAGGCAAGTGACTCTGCCACCAAAATCATCATCTTTGGCTCACCTCCAAGCAGACCTGCTATTACAGGTATTACTGCTCAGATACATTTCTACAGCACTTAAGTGTAGGGCACTCATGGATGATCTCCCTTGGCTGCCCCACTGGGAACAGCAGTCAAACCTGCCAGTTCTCCCTTTTCCAGGCTCCCAGCAATGGCTTGAGGCAGGAAGAGCAGCATTTAACACGGAACAGGGGCAGTGGCCAGAACTGTCTTTGCAATTACCTCATTTACTCTGGCAAAAGAACCATTTTGTATCTGCAGATGCTTACCAAACTGTGCTACTGGAACGGCACGCGCACACTTCGCAGTTACTTGAATATCATGCACAAAAAGGGTTGTTGTAATAGAAATAGTAGCACGAAAATCCGAATGTTCAAGCAAGTATTTACACAAAACCCCCTTTGTTTCCCACTCTAAGGCAAAATTAACTCATTTTCCATTCTCCATTTAAAGAAGCTGTCGCTGGACTGAAAAATTAAATGGATTAGAGACGTTTGAGAATTACAAATGGTAGAAAACCACTTTTGTGGGAGGTAAGGAAGCATCTTCATGTATTCGTTTTAGACTCTTTCAGCAGCTCTTGGTTAAATTTTGGTATGCTGCTATTTTCCAGACTTACACACTTTGCTTCTAGCTGATTATTCACTCCTTGGCATGCCTGCAGTTAACAGTGAACTGACAAGTAACGTGGCCTACAAAAGAGTGTAGGCACTGAGTCTGTGCCAAGTTCACCTTTAGAGTATCTGCCTCATGTGTAGAAAGCTGCTCTGCATTACACAGCAGCACAATTACCACTGTTCTGCCCCAGCAGCAATTCATGATTTATTCATTGCATGACAACCTAGAAGTTATAGAGAGGCATCAAACCAAGAGAGCTCAAACCTGAGAGTTTCTGGATTGGCACAGCCATTAGTCACTTTTACATCTGCTAGCTTTTGTATGCAGATGAAAGTTGATTTCTTGGGTTTACAAGTCATCGCTCCCGGCAGTTCAGTTCTGCACACACCAGTTATTGAAAACAACATGGTATTAAGCTCTTTGATGTCCTTACAATCGGAGACTTTTTTGCCTGTTTATTAAGATAATTCTTAAAGGTGACACTGAATTGTGCTAGGTTTGGTTATCCTGCTGTCTCCAAAGGCATTCTCTTCAAGCACTTTTCTCCTTATCAGAAGTCAAGAATGAACTCTGAAGATATGTTTTACATAGCCATTTTTTCTCTTTGCTTTGTTAAAATGATGAGAGGAGCTTGTACTGGGGGATGAATGAAAGCGCAAGCATTCATTACACTATGTATCCTCAGATATTGCCTCTCCACCTTCCCCAAATGCGCCTACCTCAAACCCACAGGGCTGCACACAGGTATTCGGTGAGAACAGAGGCAGAGAAGCCTCAAATCAGCACTATCCAATACTAAAATACTATTTCTTTCTGAGAGCTAGTACGGCAGACAGTGCTTCCCACGATTATGGTCTAGAATCTAAAAGGCATTTAGGAAAGCAAACAGTATCCTGTGTACCCACTGGTCTCCAGAGAGCCCAAGTGCAAGGCCACATCTGCTCTACTCTTCCGTAACGATGCTTTAAAACTCGACAGAAATGAAACTGTTTGCTCTTTAACTACATCACCTACAGTACAGACTACTAAATGAAGCCTCTAACCAGAAGGCTGGTGACCAGAGCATTGGTATGGTTTCTGAATGAAGCACCCCATAAATCACATCTCTTTACAAGCGGTAAGAAAACCAGTATCTATCTCCACAGAAGCTGGCAAGTAATATGAAAGCAGCAAGTAGCTGCATTTGGTGTGGTGAAGGGCCATTTGTTATTTTAAAAGACACAGTGGGAACTGACTTCTAAATTCAATGAATTAGGACGGTAACATTTGCCTCACATAAGGCACATTTCACGTAATAAGCTGGGACAGTGATGACTCCCAGCTTTCATCGTTATCTTTACCTGCACACAGAGCATCACATTCTACAGAGACAAACCAGATTTTACTTTGCATCCAGGCCCAAAGAGCTGCAAACAATTTCACACAACAGAAACAGTATTTTTAACAAATCTCATTTGAAGAAATTCTGAGGTTGTGTTAGAATTTGGAACCTTCTTTGTTTACTGGAAAGCAAGCTCTTTGCTTCATCATTTTCGCACTATTTCAACCACATCACCAGAAAAACATAGATACTTCTACCACTAACATATGTCAGTATGACAGAACACTTGAAATGCTGTATTTGAAAGTTTAAAATTAAGGGAAGCTACTACTTGGAACTATTTAAAGAGTATTTGTCTTCTTTCCTAAGAAAGTACCTCCTGTTTATGTTCATGAAATGCTTTCAGGATGTGACCTCTTTCCTTGCAGTTTAATTTCCTTACCTTTTCAGTATCTATTCCTCTGGACATTGACCAGGTGGAAACGATGTAATCCATCACACGTTCACTCAGTCCTTTAGGGACCTGGTAGAGCTTTAGAAAGTCCCGGACGCTGTTCAGCATTTCATGGTATCTGTTGGTATTAGCATACATTTGCTGAAATATGGTTGTCACATTACCAAAAATGGTTGCATACAGAAGGGCTGTAAAAATAGAAGAAAAAAAAAAAACAAAAACAATGGCTATAATACATAGCAAGTTGTGCTGATCAGTCTGCGTTCCACTGTGCTTTAAGACTGGAGATGCCAGGCCCATGCAATAGCAGTTCTTTGTTACGGAGGCCTGATAAGCACAAGCTCCTACAGGTCACCCGCAGCACTACAAACCGAGGACCAACCACCCAGTTTTGGGATGGCAAGCCCTGCAACACAGAGCTCCTGAAACACAGCCCTTTGTCCACGAAACAACTCTGCAGTATCCTAAACCTTAGGAAACCACAATTTCTATTGTGACACAAGAATTTTAAGACAAATGGCTTGACGGCAAATACCTTAAAATTTCATCTCTGGTTTACAGCACCTGTGTTGGAATGCCATCCGTGACAGATTTCAAAGCTTTAAGTGCATTACCACAGTAGTAAGCCGAGTCATCATTACCCACCTCAGTGTGACAACAACAATGCATCAAAGCACAAGATGGAATATGTAATAAACAGCTACCACGGGTCAGTGATTTACAGATGTAAGCTTAACGATACATAAAAACTCACGTTACGTTTCCTATTTTTCAGGCAGAAAAAAGGCAAGGCCTGAGGCAAGAGCTGGAGCCCTCAAAGGCAGCCCACGGCACAGCCCTTCCGACTTCATTCCACACAGTCGTGAAGCCAGCTGGTTCATGGAGATGGGTTTAACGATAAACACGGGGAAGGAAAAAAGGCAGTCATTCCAGGTGTGGAGAGAAGCAGATGGAAACACACAGGAGTCGAGAAGATCCGCCTGCCGAAGCCCAAGACAGAACAGCAGCCTCAACGGTCATGTTTTGATGGCTTGCAGAAGCTGGGGCTCAGGCTCTTCCAGCCAGCCCAGCCTGGAATGAAAGGGAAGGACAGGAAGCCTCCAGGGGAGCCTTCCTCTGTAGTGAATTGGGTCAGTGACACGTGGGAGACCGGCTGTAGAGGAACAGTCTGAGTGCAGATGCACCAGTAACCACCAGTGAGTGCTAGGGCTTGCTGGCGAAGTTCTTCCTCTTTATCATTTCCTGTACCCCAAAACAAGCACCAAATAGGCAGCATCGTATCTCCTCCACTCGAGATGAAAATCAATACTTGAGGAATCATATTTATAAAAACTGGTATTTTCCCTTATCTAAATACCCCCTTTTTGCTCTTTATTTCCTTCCTCACCCCCTCTCTTTAAAAAGAAGAAAAAATCCTTCATCCCATTCATTCCTTTGAGAATGCAGCTGTTTCTTCAGGTCACTGTTATAAGCAGATACCTTTAAGCCAACTAAGATGCTTTAGGGCTTTATGATCAATGCGCAAATTAAACTGACAGGACTGTCTTTCCCCTGATCATTGAGAGATGCAATTTAAACTCAGACTTGCTCCAGGCTTTTACACTGCTGATTCTCTACAGGATTCCTTCCTGCAGCTGCCCGACTTCTTTCCAGGAGTGCCTGTAGAGACCAGCTCCCCCTTTTACCAACTACCCCTCTGCAGAGACAGGTGTAAAAATACAGAGAGAAATGTGTGAACTCAGTTTAAAAGAAGTGCAGAGTATGAACAGGGATACAGTGCCAGAAATGCGGAGATCAGTTCTCCGTTTAACCCTAACTTGTGCCTGAGCTAAACCATACCGGGAGGTCTGAAGAATGAAGAAATGCTTTCAAAACCTCCACTTTGACTATAAATGCCCCTTAATCCATTAATATTTTGTATTTGGACAGCATTACCTCTCCCTGTGTCCTGGTTTGCCTACATTCATTTTTTTACTAAAAAAAGAAGAAAAAAAAAATCCCCCAAATTGCAATACTTAATTTATCATCAGTTAACCACATTATTACTATTAAAGACACATTAAAGCCAAGAGTTTTTGCATCCTAATACTGGGTAGATCCATTAGCATATTAAAACATCAACCCCTTCTGCATCGAAATAGCTAGCTGTGTGCCTTTTCCTCCTTTCGGAGTACTGAAATGAACCCACTGCAGCCCCACAAGGAGTCTAACAACACACACGGGAAAGAAGGTGGGCAACTTATGACAGAGCAAAATCTCCAATACCTCCTCTCCATGAACGTGGAGATCCCTCAGAAGACAGACCCCACCCTGCCATTAATGCTCCTTCCTGCCAACCTTGTCCCCAGCAATGTTGGGACTGCATTTACAATGCAGCCCGTGCCACCCCATTAAAAGCACTGTTTAAATAACGGCAAAGATAAAAGCAGAGCCATTTCGATAGCCAATTACCCGCACAAGTGACTCATGAAGGTCAGACCCAGGTTGGAAAGGTCACCAAATCATCTGCTACTTTGAATGATGCAACAAAAACGAACGGAGAAATAAAGAGGAGTCAGTGTAGGCCTCAGCTAGCACAGTAAAAGAGCTGTGATCTGCTTTTGGAATTATAAGAAGAAGGATTTCTATCTGTAAGACTGAGAGTTTTGCAATTATCCCAATTACAGATGTAAGTGCTGCATGCAGTTCCTGAGATGAATCATCGGACTGATGATGACTTGTTCAAAATGCACTCATCCAAAGCCCTTGCATACAAAATGCGTGCATAAGAACAATACAGCAACAAGTGAGACCTACGGCAACTAGTGCACATCCTCTTACATCTTGTCCCCAAGACTTGCAATGCCTTCTAAACGAGAGCTGCCTTCGTTTTCACTTTGGGAAAGCTCATCCCGAAAGTCCGAAGTCTGCACGTAACCCCCACTTACCAACTGAAAACCCCAAACCAACACCTCTTACATACTTCAGGAGCAGCCTGCAAACGCTGTTCAAAGAGCAAGCACCTGGATTTACAAACAGCAGAGGATTTCAATGTATAATTGCCCTTTTGTTTTGCTAACAAGTCCCTCGTTTACAACACAACAAATGATTACAGCGGGCTGAGAGAAACGCACAGCCTCGCAAACCTGCTGCACTGGATCTCTTCTCACTGGCGCTGAATGAGGCACGAACGCTGCAACACAAACTCAGCGGCGGTTTTCAGGGAACACGCTGCGGGGCCGCGCACAATTAACACTGATCAGATAACAAGAAAAGCAGAAATTAATAAGTGTCTGCATTATAACGTAATTGCACGAGAAAAGCACAGGAGTTTTAAATCTGCAATTACAACAATGTAAGAGCTTGTAACTGCTTGAGATTAAGGGGTTTAAGTAGTGGTAATTACGTCTCATGTGGGGAGAGAGTATGCAGTTACATCCTGAACTGAGCATTACAGGCTGCAAGCAAACACCGAACCGAACAGGTCTCTCTCAACCAGAGATCGTTCGCACCACCCACCGCTTCTGATGGAATTGTTGTTGCAACTGAAAACCAAAGCATCTAAAGAAAGATTTAATTATCAGATATCTATGGAATGCTCTACAACAGCAGAGAACTTCAACAGCTTGTCGCATTTTCCACTGAGAGAGATACAGAGCTGCTTCATTTGCTGCTTCTCTAGGAAGCTTAGGATATTGCAATGTTTCTTATTCACAATGTTGTATTTGACTTTTCACAGAACGGTCTGGGTTGGAAAGGACCTTACAGCTCATCCAGTTCCCACCCCTGCCATGGGCAGGGGCACCTCACACTAGAGCAGCTTGCTCCAAGCCCCTGTGTCCAACCCGGCCTTGAGCACTGCCAGGGATGGGGCAGCCACAGCTTCTCTGGGCACCCTGTGCCAGCGCCTCAGCACCCTCACAGGGAAGAGCTTCTGCCTTAGATCCAAGCTGAACTTCCCCTGTTTCAGTCTGAACCCATCACCCCTTGTCCTATGGCTGCAGTGCCCGATGAAGAGTCCCTCTTCAGCATCCTTGTAGCTCCCTTCAGGTATTCTCTCTTATTAATACAATGTATACAGCTATCATTTCTTTTAGCGAGTGGGAAATAAATGGAATCAGCTTAGCCATAATCCAACAGGTAAACCACTATTATGCAGTTATGAATTCTCACAGTATGCTTACGTAACATTTTCATATGTTCTAAAACAAATGAGAATTGTTACTGTGCTCTTAGCACCTACATCAATTCCTCAATTTCATAATTTGGGGGAAAACAGCCATTTCTTTTAAGTAAAACTACATTCCCAGAAGAGCTCTCCCTCATGCTGTTCCTGCAGCTCTCCATTGTCCCAGACAGAACTGGCACACAGCTGCATCTCCCTCCTCTCTCACTCCACCAGCTTGTAATTTGCACCTCAGCTTAGGTACCCCACGAGCAAAAGCAAAGCAGTGATAATGGCAAAGATCAAAGAACTGGCACGCTACTACCAAGTGAACAAGCCTGAAAATCAGCTCAATGGCAAAGAACAAAGCAGAGAGCCTGAACAGAGCACGAGGGATGCGAGCACCGAGCTCTCATGTGGCAGAACCACTTCTAGAGTGAAAGATGAGAGACTGCAGCCAGATTTTCTTAAACTACGAATGTTCTCCCACTCCTCGTCACGCTTGCTGAAATCACCCTTCGGACAGCAGATGGGCCAGAGGGGACCACACTGCGCCCCAGCTACAATGGAAATGCCTCCCCTGCAGAAGGACAGGCCACCAGTAAGGACACATTTGATAAGGGCAGAGCAACAGAACACCAGAGACGCGGTATTTTTTTTCCTCTTCCCATCACCAAAAAAGCCAAGAACTGCAATGAAATCAGAGACATAAACAAGGGAACAGCTGCTCTAAGAAGCCACTTAAGCAACTACCAAGGACTAGAGTAGCAGAAACATCTGCGCACCTTAAAATAGGCTGTCTGCAGTGTGCAAAGGCAGAAAGGGAAGAGTTAAGAATGGCTCCCACTGCTTCTCCGCTCACACCCTTCCCGAACTCCACAAAACAAAAGCAAACTGCTACTACAGCAGCACAGACCCCCAGGCAAATAAATAACCTCCTGCTATCTCAGGGACTCCAAACGACTCGCATTTTGCCCCTTTAAGGCTTAGTATGGAAGAAGAGAGGTAAGTGCTGGCAAAACACCAAACCTTCCACAGATGCGGACCTCCAGCCTCCCCAGGGATGTTTCGGTGGGTTTTTATTTTGCTTCCATGTGGTAGCACCCACACAGCTGGCAGCAGCAACTGCAGGTGTTTTGGCTCCCAAGAATTTCACAAACCCGGGCATCCTGGGCAGCACAAATCTCTAACAGGTTTTGCTTTTGCCTTCAGCATGTTTGGGCTGAGATAAACAGCATGGGAACACACACAGGCCAAAACTGATCAGAGGAGCGATCCCAGCCAAAGTGAATAAAAGCCAACAAAACAAACTCCCAACGCAAACAGCTCTCTCTAAACTGGCAGTGAACGGCCAGCACCAGTCTGCGCTCTCTGAAAGGCTGCAGCTTGGATCCAAGAGCCTGCCTATAAAAGGGTGGATGAAGGCCCCCCCCCGCAATCTGTGCAAAGGAAGGGTGGCTATCGCCTCCAGGGCCAAGGCTCCTACAGCAGCACCTGACTGAACTAACACAATCCCACTAATGAACACTGCAAAGTACGGGTTTTGGCAAATTCAGATGTGTCCAAACAAGTAAAATGGCAAGAGTCACAAAACTCATCATGCGTTTTGAAAGCTAGGGTTTAGTATGACATTTACACTGAAAGGCATTAACAGTCATCTAGAGAGGGATTTAATGATAGCCACAGACTCCACTGCAGCCAAGATGCTTGTAGAAAAGCAGATTACTAAAATAATCAGATGTATAACAAGTACAAGAACTGGCCTGTGGGGACTTGGATGTGTCCTTGGTTGCAAAATTAAGGAATGAGAGTCTGGCTGTATACTACAGATGTGCTGTAAAGGGAAGCCCACAACCATGACACTGAAAGGAATAAAAGAGAAGAGCACCCTGGATTTGGAGAGACTTCAAGCTGGTACACTGAAACCTCTAACCACAAGTTTCTCTCACCTTCAGGAAACAGGGCTGCATGCTCTTACTCCAGAAACAAACAGCACCTGCAGACCAACAAGCTCATCTGACTCCACGCATTTAAACTTACTGAAGGTATCAGGATTTCTGCAAGGCCCTCTGCTTCCACTGACTGGGTTAGTCCCAGTGGGCTAACACCATTTACAACCAAAGGTGCATCATAAACTAGATATATGAACTGTAGAACGGTTTGGGTTGGAAGGCACCTTCAAAACTCCTCTACTCCAACCCCCTGCAATGAGCAGGGACATCTTCAACTCGATCGGGTTGCCCAGAACCGCATCCCACCTGGCCTGGAATGCCTCCAGGGATGGGGCATCCAGCACCTTCCTGGGCAGCCTGTGCCAGTGTTTCACCACCCTCTTGTAAAGAATTTTTTCCTCACATCCAGCCTGAATCTGCCTCTTTAAGTTTAAACCCATCACCCCTCGTCCTGTCACAGCAGGCCCTGCTTAAAAGCCTCTTCGCATCTTTCTCATAGGTCCTTCTTTAAAGGACTGAAAGGCTGCAATAAGGTCTCCCTGGAGGCTTCTTCGGGCTGAACAACTCCAACTGTTTCAGGCTGTCCTAAAGGAGAGGTGCTCCATCCCTCTGATCATTTCTGCAGCCCTTCTCCGGACCCTTTCTAACCGGTCCGTGTCCTTCTTGTACTGAGGACTCGAGTCCTCGAGACCTCCCTTGACCTGCTGGCCACGCTCCTCTTCATACATGAAGACATTTGTTCTGCCTCAACTTACACGTAAATTCTTACAACTGCCAGACAGCCAGGAGTAACTGCAAGCACAGTAATGCCTAGTAATGAACTGAAATCAGGGCCTTAGCCCTCCATACCAAAAAGGGTTTCCCCTCTGGTGAGGTAAGACAGAATGGCCAGGCAATGTACGGACTTTCACAAGCAGTTAAAATAACTCCAGTTCCTGCGAAGAACAAGATATTTGTCAGAACGTCTTCAGGAGGGTCATAAGGGGTTGTAAATGTGGAGCAGGATCTTGATGTTCTGGTTTAAGCATGTGTACTTCAGCAAACACTAAGGCTTGCTTTAGACTAAGCCAATTTGATTATCAAGAGGAAACTAACTGTACAAACAGATTACAGCTGCGAAAACCGTCTGTATTCCAAACATAGGAGGCCAGACTCACCAGTGGGAACGCTTCTACCAACAAGGGCTGACTGCAGCTCAACATATTCACTAGCCGATCTGACCATGGTGGGAATTATTCAAATGGCAAAATCCGATTAAATCCTCTGCCGTTTGCAAGGAAGGACGCTCTTTTACTGAAGAATTTTATGGACAATCAAATGTAAATTGTCTAGAAAATTGGAATGGATTTCCATTTCATTTCCCAGCACTAATGAAGAGATCACCATTTAAACGACGACGGAACCATTTAAGTGCATATCATTTTTCTTCCACAGTTTATACAGGGTAATGCATGGCCATTGCTTAAAATTGAATCCCCAGGTACTGCTTCTAGGTTTTTACTGACTTACACCCATATGAAGGCTTTTGCTCTGAAAGCTGGTTTTTATCTCCCCTCAACTTACCTGAAATGGTTACCCCCAGTTGGAAGCAAACTCTCATGTTTTAAACATCTATTACTGAAATAGAACCACACATAAAGACAACAGCCAGGAAAAGATGAGAGAAAGGAGCGAATAAAAAGGAAAAGCTGCTGTCTTTTCACATGAAACTGCTTACACACACAGCTTTCCTGGTTCCTATATTTACCATAGTTCCTCTGTGATTCTTACGGTGTTTTCCACAAAGCCTTGCAGGAAGGAAATCTAGAGAGGCTCAAAGTGATAATCTTTTATCCAAGCTTTCTGGCCCCTTCCCTACAATGCTGGCTTAGGCCCATCCCTGTTGGCAACTGGAGCCTGATTTTGCAGTAACCTACCTTTGGCCTCTGGGAGTTCAGAACTGGATCTGAATTTTGCATAGCAAAGCCACCATCCAGCACTTACATACATATGCTGAATTCTGCACTGCACTTGCCCTCATCATCGATGCAACACGAGAGTTGGATACCTAAAGGCACTTGCTGACAACCGCCCAAGCATCACTCTCTTGGGCAGTGCTCAGTGACCAAAGGGAATCACTGCGATTCCTTTTGGTCTTTGCTCCAGACCTCATTTAATGAAGGTGTCTTACATCTGAGTGAGATATTTAGAGTAATCTTTTGTTCCCAATGATAAATGGATTCAGGCAGATTCCCTCTACTCCCACCAGAGTGCCCAAGTGGGAAGCTGGCAGCTGGCTGCCTTTCTTCCGGAGTACATTCGTACCTGAATCCACCAGTAAGACTGCAAGGAGAAAAGGCCCAAGGCGTCCCCTGAGGCTGCAATGATCTCACTTCTCATTAGGCTTAAAACCTCAACTCAGCTATGCACTTAAACACAGGCTTTAAACCCTACTCCACAGGTGTGAGCTTGTATGCCTGTGATTAACGTTAAGGACAGAGCTAGGAGAAACGCTGAGACAAAACAGTTCTCTTTGACCACCGACTTTCAGCCTCTGAGTAACAAAAGCTTTTGCTGCCTATGTAGTAAGTACATCACAGTGCTTCTTTAGGCTTTGTCTTCTCTGGGAACAAAAGCAAAGGTAAAATTTTAGTGCCTATAAATTAGACCCATACAAAAGCAGAGTGGGATGAAGGTACATGGTTTCATTGTGAAGTGAACCAGAGGTGGGTGGCAGATTCCTGGCTAGCCGATACGAAAATCCGCACATCCCTTGTCCCCAACATTCCAGAGGGAAGTAACTTCTCTGGATTAACTGCACTGTCCCCAGACTGAACAGGAGTTAAACAAAACCCTTAAAACAACAGAAAGAGTGTAACTGGAAGGCAGCCTGGGTCTCCTGTAGCTTACCTGGCTTCCACTCCCTAGCACCCTGGAAAAGCTGACTTTTCTCCAGGCAGTCACGCTGCACAACAACCAGTGATCCCCACTGACTGCACGCAGAGGTTGTGTTAATCGGCACGGAGCTGTCGAGCCTGTTCAGTCGACAGGCCAGCCCACTAGAGCGAAGAGCACGGCTGCACCTGACAGGATGCACAGATACCAGAGTTAGGGACAACAATTAGTTCTCGGTTCACATCAACTTTACTGTGAAATTAAGCCCCTGAAGCTATTGCCCTTAACTGGATTGTGCTGTGCCTGCCTGTTTTGCTTCTCTGCAGCTCATTCTGAAGCTTCTGATGTAATCACCTTGGTGAGCCAGGCTCCCGGGGCGTTGTGATTTCAACAACCACACAAAGACTGCAAGATGCTCTCCAGCTGACGCTGAGTGACCTGCCAATCCCATCTTGCACATGCAGCTAGTACAAACAAGTTATGAGACCATATTCCAGGTAGGGCTTTCAAACACTTCCCAAACAAACCTTCAGACAAACCGGTCCAAAAGCTTCCCTTCTCCAGTGTCATTAAGCAGCTACAAATATTTAGTGATGTCTATAACACAAATAAGAATACTTCTTTAATTAGGCTGTTACGATGTTTTTAATTATATCTGCTATAAAGACAACATTCACAGCTGAAGACTAATTTGAGGTGGTTAAAGAATAATTGCCATCAGAATGACTAGGTCTGAGTCATGCTCCTCCCACACACTCATCACAGATGCACTTGCAGGCCAAAATCAATAGGTGCATACACTATGTGCAGGAATGTGACACAGGAAAAGCTCATCCACAGTGGCTTCTCTAGGGGGCCTGCTTTACTGACAAGTAAAATGACAGGTTAGCGAAGACACGTAACGGCTCATCAGAAAAAAAAACCAAAACCACTGAAACAACTGTTTGGGTTTTTAATGAGAAGCCCTGGGTGACTGCATGTGAGAAGAATGCTTTCCTCTGCAGTGGTGAAGAGGGTTACAGCCTAACTCTCAGAAACGAGCCATCATTACTGTTCCTATGGCTCCACTTTTGAAGATGCTTGTCTCCCAGGCTGACTCTGCTGGTTTATTACAACTCAGCAGGACGGAAAGCAGCAGGAAAGGTAAGCATGCATACAGCTGGGAGTTCCACACCCAACTCCTAAAAGAGATACATCATTATATTCGGGGGTAGATGTTACTGCGCAAGAGATACTGCCTCATTATGTCAAAATCACCTGCCACCTAAAAACATCAGGTAGCTGCGTTTTGTGCTTTGGTGAGTTTGTCATCAAGCCAGCACAAAACGCAAACATATCTGCACATACACAAACGTACACAGTCAGAGGTAATGATGCAGTAATATCCCCCTGGGAACTTTTCAGAGCACTCTGCTGCTTGTGCAGAGCCTGAACCAGGGAGGCACGCAAGAATGGCATTTGCAGATGCTGTAAACCGAAGCTGGCCACTAAAAGGTACAGAGGACTCTCTAAGATAATGAAATACCTCCGCGAATACTTTGCATCTACAAACCTCATGCAGTAATTAAGCACACAAAGCTCTTCCTTGCTTACAGAAGAATGATTTAGGGAAGGCTGCAACTATATCCCCTGCAATGGCTGGGATACAACAGGCCTGCATTTCAAATCTCAGAGCAGGAGTAGAGACCTGAACCTGGGTCCCCCATTTTCCTGTAGACTTCCTTCACTGAAAGGTGCCTGGGTAAGAAAGAGAAAGGAGAAGAAAAGAGTTTTGAGTTAGGAAAGAGTTAGACCTGTTCCAATCTCCATAAATACAGCAAGGATACGAAGCCAAAATCTCCCTATCCTTAGAGCCTTTTAGCCATGAAGTAACTGACTAGAACAGGAGAGACAGGTACCTCTGGCCACGAACACCGACCTCTCTGCTCTCACCTCTCGCCGAGTAGCTCATTTTCTGGCAGGCATGCTCCAGGAAGCTTTCCTTTGAGAGGTTCTGCAGCACGTGAAGAACACCTCCCACCCCATCTAGCACCTCCCAAAGATCCTAGGAAACGGGCAATTTCTAAGACTGGTTTAAGTGATTTCACATGTGTGCACAAACAAAGTCTTAGGAACCCCAGGGATATAAGGTGCCTGCAGCAATTGGTGGGAGTAGCAGAGTCTCAGTTTAAGTTAGCCCTAGCACATCTTCAGGAGTCAAACCTCAGAGTAAACTGTTCATCCCTGCGATTCAGAGCACGTGAGATGAGAACAACGGCTCCTCCAGAACTTTGTCCTCATCTTTGGGTTCCAAAATTCAAAGTCCTGACAGTTCAGAACCTCACCCTCTGCTGCCACAACACTGGATCTGGCCTAACCCTGCAGAAGTCATTAATGAGGTATTCCCTGACAGTTCCTGCAGATCAGGGACTATTTCCACACCACCACAGGACCTCCAAGACAGTTCCTGCAGTTTTCACAAGTCTTCCTTTTGTTTAAGCACTGAAGAAATTGCCTTCTGTAATTCTCTGCCACATACAGTATCATCTAAGTAGGCTTCTACCAGATGTTAAATTCCCTGTCCCACTGCTTGAGGCACCGAGAAGACCTTCTGTCCCTGCCCATGGCAGGGGGGTTGGAGCTAGAGGATCTTAAGGTCCTTTCCAAGCCTAACTATTCTGTGATTCTATACAGTAATTCGAGGCTAACAGCAGGAGTTGGGCAAACAACTGTGGTAAATACATTCCATGCCATTTACAGGCATTGACGTTATCAAATTATAAAGAAGTAAAAATGCAGGAACTTATTTTAGCACTTTAACAAAGGGTGGTAATAACCTGCATGCTCATCTTCTAAAAGCTACGTGCAGTGAAGACTGTTTGTAAGCTCTGTACGCCGCCATGAATATTGATTTACCGGTCTTAGGAACAAGGCAAGGATAGAATGCTTTTCAACAGCTCAAATGTTGGATATTCTATAGCTCCTACTGGCTGACAGACACTAATGGTTCTATGACACAATACTCATCTTTGATCTGTTGCTGTAATCAACCAGCACATGAGCACCAGGCTATTAAAACATTTTTCTGTCAAGCTCACTTGACACGCTTCGAAGGGTACACGGCCCTGTTGGTGGTTTCATTGTTTTGGGGGTTGTTCTGAGGGTTTTGGTTTGTTGTTCTCTTGCCTGTTTTTTAAACAAGACAGCCTACCCGCAAATCACACAGCTACATTTGCTGGACAAGCATCTCTTGAAGCTGTCCCTAAATATCACTCCTGATGTTGAGCATTCAGGATCCAGTCGCCATGGTTTCAGCTCCCTCTGACAAATGGTCCTCTGATGGGTAACTGCCTATCTGCCTTCTCCATCTACACATGCACACACGTTCTCTTCTTCGAACCTTTTCCTGCTGTCAAATTCTTGTCATCTCCCTGGCCCAAAATTATGCTTCGTGCTTCCTTCCAGAAGTTTTGCCCTCCTGTTTTCTCCCACCTCTTCCAGTTTTCCCTTCAATACTCTGTCTTCCTCCAGCCTTCCAGAAACCTGTTATGGCAGCAGTGATTTAGCAGTCTCTCTGCATCACAGAGCCTGCAAAATTTAAATCAACAGCTTAGCAGACCCATCAAAGAGCCTGCCAGACCTTCTTGGCCTCAACAGAGAAGCCTAATGACTAGGAGGGAATCAAAGTTAAATTAGATGGCTGAGACAACAGGGAGTCTTCATGGGTTGGAGGAAGGGGAGAGACAGGGACGCAAGCCTAAGTACGAGGGGTATGAAGGAGCAGAAAAGGAATCTAGGTGAAGTTGGGAATGTGGAACACAGAGCACCAGATGGTACCTGAACTGGTGAAAATACAGAGAAAGTTTAAACATCCAGTTTTGTGTACAGGCTTGCCTTTACCGATACCAACACCCTCCAAGTCGAGAAGACACACTTCGGTAGCACTGCAGAGGCAGGGAATAGCTAAGACAGCGGTACGGTGCGTACAGAGCACAGTAAAAGACATTCTGTACTAGTAAGATGTGAAGAGTTGGAGAGGCAAGGCAGGCAAAGCAGAGACCCAGAGCAGTTTGCAGAAGGTCACACGGGACAGTGGGGGACAGTGCTGGGAACTCAGCCCAGACGTGCCAACGCGGGTCCTTTCCCCTGCGCTCTAGTCCCCGCTGGCTCCTGCACCGTACCTGCAGGATTTTTTAGCACTGATGAGATAAGCAGCAGAGTTTGGGTGTTTTTTCCCTTTTTGCTTTGCCCTTTACCTCACAGCTTATTTCCTTTGCAGGCCATAACATTCATTCACTGTGTCCAGAACCTTCTGCAGCTTCTAGAGGCTAACAAGCACTGATAATCTCCGAACATTTGGTAACCAGCTCCCAGGAGAATACAGAAACACTGTCTCTGGGTAAATCTTCATTTCTGCAGGAAAAAGAAATCTTACTCAAACCCTGCTGCTTAATGAAGAGGCTGTTCAAGACAGCATTCACCGAGACCTGCAAGTGAAATGCTGCAGTAGCAGGCTGAGCTGGGGCTAACGAACATCCCTAAAAGCTTTGTTTGAAGAGTGTCAACGTTGTGACTGCAACGCAAGACACTTCAGAATGTGCGAGTCAGACCAGCGAAACACAGTGCCTGTAATAACAAACAGCACGGTGAGAATGTTGTCTTAGCTCGAGGCTAATGAAAATAAATTGCTCATTTTTCTTATATCTTAAAGCAAATAGTCTAAGGTTTTTATTTACTTTTCTCCATTTTTTTTAATTCTGAAAGCTTAGGCAATAAGCCAGAAGGATGAAAGAATAAACACTTTACAACAAGCCAAGGGAACCAAACAACAAACCCAGACAGATTACTGCAGAGGACACTACAGAGAATAAAACTGTTGGGTCCTAACCGTATCCTTCATACAGAGCCTAAGTAAACAGGTTGTCAAAAGCAGGGTGTGAAAGGGAAGGGTAAATCCTTTGTGCTACTCTGTAGACTGGCAGGAAGAGCTTCAAGAGCTCCTGCACAACCATGGATCCCTTCACAGCACATTCACTTGCCCAGGTTCTCCTCCCTGTGCCACTAGGGACAGCATCTAGAGATCACTCCTCCACAGTTGCAAGGAGAGGAGATACTCATTCTTCTGAGCGTGTTGCCAGCATCTTGAACCGTTTTTTCTCCCCCGCTGCTGTTTTGCTGGGAGCCTTTCCTGTTTGACGCTATTTTTCCACCGCTGACAACGTTGAGATGTGAAATCTTGAACAGTTCTAAATGCTGCCCCATTCCACAGTGCATGTCAGCGTGGTCTGAGAAGGGCACAGGAAAGCAGGAAATTGCTCAGTGAACCATTTTTGATTGGAATCACCATCAGGATTCACAAACCAGAACCCCTAGGACTCTGTTCCCATGATCCAAATCTGAGTGCAGGAGGGAGGAAACACGTATGTGTACCACAGAGAAGGCAGAAGATCCTGCAAGGAAGGCTTTCTACACCTCACCCCACACATTAAAACGTTTCCCCTTCCCACTGACGACCACTGAGAGCTGAACAGCTCCCGCAGCTGATGCCCAGTCCCGACTGCCTCTGCAGCCGCTTGCCTCAGTCTCCTCTTCCTCAGCCTTTGCAAAGGAGCAATGTCCTTCAGTGAGTCCAGCAGCACTGGCAGTGGGAATGCACTGTCAGAACAGCTTCACGAAAGCTTGTAAGTATTTGTAGTTTAAAGAAATGCCTTGGAACCTCCCAGTGCTCCTATCAGGAGGGTTTTCCTTCCTCTGTTATCCTTGTATTGTACCCCTGTACTGTCTGATAGACTTACGCTTCCAGCTAGACTAAAGTTAGAACAGAATTAAGTGGTAATGGACGTAAAACCCTTAATCCATAATCCATACCGCACAGAGAAAGGACAACTATTAATAAAAGTCCTTAAAAAATAAAACAAAACCCCCAAACAATATCAAACAAACAAAAACTCCAAAAAACAGCAAAACCACTTCATCAACATTACAATCCTAGAATCATAGAACCAACTGGGTTGGAAAGGACCTTTATGATCACCAAGCCCATCCATTACCCCAGCACTGCCAAGCTCACCACTGACCCATGGCACTGAGGGCAAACCAATCTCCCTTCATGGCTGTCCCTCATGATCTCCACTCGCAGCCACCCCTCATCTTCCCCCCATAGTGGCCCACACTCTACAGCTGCTGCCCCTACCCCTCATGGCCACCCCACATGCCTCGTGGCCGTCCCTCACATCCGACGGCCACCCCTGCTCTCCCCTCATGATCTCCCCTCACAACTGCCCTTCAGTCCCCATGCATCACGGCCCCTCGTGGTCACCCCTCCTTTCCTCTCACAATCTCCCTCATGATCTTCCTTTACCCTTTATGGTTGCCCCTCCTCTCCCATCATGATCTCCCTTCAACTCTCATGGCCGCCCTCCTCTCCCTTCATGACCTCCCCTAAACCCTCATGGTTGCCCCTCTTCTCCTCTCATGATCTCCCCTCACAATTGCCCCTACCCCTCATGGCCACCTCTTCTCTCCCATCATCATCTCCCCTCACTCCTCATGGCCATCCTCCTCTCCCATCATGATCTCCCCTCACTCCTCATGGCAGCCCCTGCTCTCCCCTAACCCCTCATGGCCGCCCCTGTCTCTGTCTCTCCCTCCCATGCAACTGACTTTTATGACCCTAAAAGGGAGAGCTGTGCGCGCTGGAAGCATGGGAGCTCATTAAGGAAGCGCTGCGCAAGAGCGCTCAAGGCAAATGCCAGTCAAACTTCTGCTGCTCTGGAGTTATTTAATCGTCACAGCAATCACAAGGGATAAGGCTGTGGATAAAGGAATTGCCTTCTGCAGGCTTGCTGCTGCTCAGTCTCCTGGAAAGGTACTCGCTGTAAAAGTGCCATCAATTTGAAGCGCTCCTCAGCCCTCAAGAGCATCTTTCTAACCTGAGGCTCGGTACGTCAAGCTGCAGAGCACCCTCAGCTGGAACGATGACACGGGGCTGCCGAGTGCCCCAAGAGACCAGAACCCCAACACAGGGGCACACTGAAGCCTTCAGCAAGTAGAAATACCTGTTTTACAGGCACACACACACAGAGCTGAATTCCTCCTTTTTTGTGTGTCTTTGTCACCCGTTCCAGTAATCCACTCAGACAACACAGCTCCTGCATTAGTCCTCTGCGCTCATTCCGCGAGCATCAGAAGCTGAGCTAGGGGTGCAGCATCAGCGAAGCCTACGTTGCCGGATAACAGACATTTGCATGGGATTGTTCAGTTTCCCTTTTCACTGCATTTACAGCCACTTAGACCGTTCTGCACAGGCTGGATGAAAACATGCTACAAAGGCGGCGTGCAAACGTTTATAGCCATATAAATCATTGCAGTTGCTACAAGGCTGTGGATGAGCCAGTCCTAGGCACGAGCTTCCGTGCCCAGATTTACAAGATCCCAGTTATCCTGAGGAAGGTGTAGCAGCATCGACGCTGCCATAGGACTCACTCCACCAGAGTTAGTCTTTTCTTGCTGAAGTACCCATTTCTTCATTGCTTTCTGCCAGCTAACAATCCATACCGAAGACCTACATTTCTCCTTGCTTTCGGGAAAGCCACAATCTGGCCTGGACTTCCCAGCTCTAAGTGCAATGAATTGCTGTGAGGGGACACAAGTGTGGCTTGCTTACCGGTGCTCGGCTGAGTGAACCTAGCTACTAGATCTGATGGTTCAGCTTCCGGGCAGAAATCCTTTGCACTGGATTCATGTGCAACAGATCTCATTTCCGAAACTAGAACCACCTCCCCACGTCCACACCTCCTTATCACTCTAAGTTACTGCCAAAGTAGCCCCGATGAAGGCTACCCAGTTCAAGAAGAACTAACACAAACCATCTTGTCATTAAATGGTACAGTCTATCACCAGGGTCTCATTCAACAGCCCAACATTCGCAGTGTGTTTGAATTGCTGTTGCCTAAAACATCAGTCCAGGGGCTCAAGCTTTCACACGGACAACACTAGACAACACGATGAATAGGGAAGGAAAGAAGTATCTTCACTGACCAAGTTCTTCTCTCCCTCGTAGGTACTTCAAGAAGAGTACTGCCCCTCCGCTGACAAATACTGAACCCCAGCACTGACTTCTCTGCAATGAGAATTACTAGCCACCACTGCAGTATCTCCAATATCAATTATATTTATCCAGAAGATAAAAGGAGAAGCAACCAGAATTGAAGAGTTTGGGAATTAATCAGTGAGTCTCTGCCATAAGCTACTTACAAGAAGTCAAAGATGCTACGTTTCTACCTTAAAGTAAGCCTTAAAAGTGCTTTCCACTGAAAATCCACATCCCTACTGATTTGTACCAGACCTCTGCAGGCTTTCTAAATAGCAGACACACCAAAATTCACTGCTCACTTCAGCACAGCTACCAAAGACAGGAATATCTCATGAAGCTCAGAAACAGCACCCTTACTTTCCTACCATGCTATGCCACTGCTGGTTCTGCCGCAGCTCACTGCAGCTCAGCTCCCAAATCCTCTCCCTTTACAAGTCAGTGGCTCTCCAAAACAAACTGTGATGCAAACCAGCTAACTGTACTGGGGGGGAAACATACACATATTAATGCTACAGCAGCCAAGCAAGACTTTTCCTCTCAGGGTCTGCACATCCAGCACAGCATCCATAAGCATAGCACACAGCACACGTATGTACCAAAAAGGCAAAGTAGGGTAAACTCCCATGACCCTGGAGGAGAGTCACACTTTCAAGGAGCTTCCAAAGAACAGCTGTACAGAAGTGATCAATGACATTTTTACAACAGGGCTTTAGTAAGAGAAAGTTTAAGTTTAAGGGGGAAAAGTGTTTGCAGTGTTGGTGCTGACACGCACGTGCCAGTATCACACACTCACTCCTCACCTCTGCCAACCCAAACCAGGTTTCAGAAAGGCCCCAAGGAAAGGGGAGCCCCAAGGCAAATGATTAAACAGCTGATGTCTAGGACAAGAGTTTAATTAATGTAATCAAACCCGTAATTAGGTTAATTGCAACACACAGACATCACCAATTAACTCCCTAATTGCCTGTCCCACATATCTAAAAAATCAGTGCCTGAAAGGAAGCACGCGGCGCTCCCTGGAATCACAGTGGGCTGCAGAGGAGGATGCACTGCCCGAATAAGGCACAAAGGAGGATGCTTGTACGGGTCTCAGCAAACAAAATAATGCAAAAAACCCCAACTTTAGACAATCCAAAACACACCAACGAGTCACTGACAGACGTGCTAACAAAAACCTGCTCATAGCAACACAGCTCGGGCGAGGTCTAGCACAGAGCTGTCTGTGAACCATGTCTGCGGATGCTCCTGCAGCTGGGTGCCCAGCACATGCTGCTTCTCCCAGTGGCTGCTTCCCCATAGTTTGTGGATGTGGTCAGCGATTAATTCTCTTGTGATTCATCCAGAGAAGGCAACACATGTAATTTTTATGTCTATTCAGCAATTCAACTGACATCAAACTATGCATATGGCTAGCTCGGTAACTGCGTAATTTTGTGTGTCTTTCAAGGCCAGCATTTTCCAATGGGTTGCTATTAAAGGTCCTCACATTGTTGGGATGTTTCTTGAAAGAAGGCTCGGGTTTTTTTTCTAAGAATTCTCCTCTGTGAGTGTTCTCTTGCTGTCGTATTTCAACTTCCAGCCCTGCTGTTCTTGCATATAGGCTCTGAAGATCAAAATCCCATTTTGTTACACGGATAAACAACACCCTTGCTCTCAGAAATGGCAGACCTTGATTATCTCCACTTGGAAATAGAAAGATTTAGAAAGTTAGAAATACGAGCCAAATGGGAAACAGACAGAACGCGTATAGACAACCCTAATTACAGGTGTTGCTACATTGTGTTTCTGATACCATCATGATGGCAGCAGATAGATAATAGCAGTAAAATCAGAAATGGCAGGAAGGACTCGGTACACAAGCAATAACATAAAACACATCATCAGCCTGTGGAAGGCAGAAAGCTATCAATAAAAAAAGCTCTTTCTTTGGGGATTCAGTTTTTTTCCCCTTTCTAATAGGAAGACACTGGTCCAATCAAGCTGGTTTATGATCACAGAATCATTTAGGTTGAAAAAGACCTTTAAGACCATTGAATCCAATCAGAAACCTAACACTGACGAGTCCATCACTAAACCATGTCCCTAGGCACCACACCTACATGTCTTTTCAATACCTCCAGAGATGGTGACTCAATCACTGCCCTGGGCAGCCTGTTCCAATGCTTCACAATCCTTTCAATCAAGAAATTGTTCCTCAGCTCCATCTAAACCTGCCCTGGTGCAGCTTGAGGCCGTTTCCTCTTGTCCCATCCCTTGTTCCTCGGGAGCAGAGCCCAGCCCCTCCTGGCTCCATCCTCCTGGCAGGCACTTGTAGGGAGCCATCAGGTCCCCCCCGAGCCTTCTCTTCTCCACACTGAGCCCCCCAGGTCCCTCAGCCCTTCCCCATCACACTTGTGCTCCGGGCCCTGCACCAGCTCCAGTGCCCTTCTCTGGCCCCGCTCCAGCCCCTCAATGTCCCTCCTGTAGTGAGGGGCCAGGGCTGAACACAGGATTCGAGGCTTGGCCTCACCAGTTCTGACAACAGGGGCACAATCACTGCCGTGGTCCTGCTGCCAAACCATTCATGAGCTGTAGTTGTTGCCATCGTTCTTGCGCTCTGTTTGCTTGCCCGACTGTGATTTTGGAAGCCTGCAGTCTGAATTACAGCGCAGCCGGCACATTCACTGCACAAAGACACAACGCAGAAACAGCAGAGAGCTCACACAAGGAACACAGAAGAACAGGATGGGTTTGTTATTGCGCTGATACCAGCACTGAGCTTATCAGCTGATACCGGGAAGGTGCAGGCATCTCTTACACTACAGAGACTGCGTATCTGCACGTTGCAGCTCTTTCCTGGCAGGACCAGAAAAATTCATACTAGCACTGAAAGTGCAGTTGTTTCCACAAATAACCAGGGGGTTTAAGCTGACAGAACTAGGCTATGCTACTACACTTCTCTAAGGTTTTTCATTCACATTTCAAGTTCCACAATCCCGCCTCTGTTTTCTCTATTAAATATCCTGCTTAGACGCCACTGACATCGTTAACTTGAACAATCACATCCTCTTATGCCTGTCACCTCCTGTTGTCCAGGGTCAAAGTGTTCCGGTATAGACAGTTATCATTCTTTAAGGCCATGTTCATAGTTTTTTATAGGTGCTAAGTACTCGTAGCTCTGTTTTGCATTGGAGGCCTAGCAACACAAAGCCAAGTTTGCTGTGTACCAAGTGGGGAAAAGCAGACGTTAAAACACAGGCTATCAAACAGCCATGAAAATACTGGTCAAAATAATTTGCCAAGGGTTAACAGAGAAATGGTGTGACAGCACACAAAATAGTCTCCAATTCTGCCAATAGGCAACTTCTTGTTTGAACATTCATGGTGGACACAACTGGAAAATCTGCCCCCGTATCGTATGAGGGAAGAGTAAGTGCATTTACAAGCAGAGGTTCTGAGCCAACCTCCAAAGAATCCAACCCTTCCATGGAGGATGTTTTTTGCCTTCCCTTACTACACAAGCCCTCAGAACACTGGCAGCTCCTGCGGGGTCAAAGCCTTTGAAACTCCTCCCAGAACACTTCAGGAAGAGCACAGCGGGAGTCAGTGGAGGAGAAACCTGTCAGGAAGTAAAATCTGATCCTCCCGGTAACCAGCTCTGTGGATCGTGGACTGACCGTTTCCTTCAGCTGGCACATCTACATGCTGCCACCCCTCTCCTAGAGGACCTGAGCAGTCAGCACTGGGGCTCAGAAGAGCAGCTTGCTTTCCTACCCACCCTGGACATGGGCTGGAGGAGAGCCAGGAGGAAACTTGCTGTTTCTCAGTTATAATTACAGCAAGCGCTCTTTATTTTTTTATTTCAGAGGGATCTGCAGCCTGTTGAACAATGAGAAGCATCCCGTTGCATTTAAAATGACCTGCAATTAATGGGCGTTTCAAAAAGCAGGCCTTTTGAGAAAGCAGCCCTGCTTTATAGGTCCTAAAGGCAAGTGGCAACCCATGGTAAGGTCCTCCACAGCTGTTAAAAGAGGAGTACTCCAGTGCAGCTCCTGAGGGGCAAAACCTTCCCGTTAGCAACCAGTGGGGAATTTGGCTGTGCAGCCTCGGGCAAGTATTACTGCATATCAACCACTGTGTGCATCACTGCATGGGACGAATCCAGATGCTCTCCTCTTCAAAGAATAAAGCAGTACTCTGGCAGTATAAGATCAGGACAGGAGGAAAGCAGCGCTAGCAGCACACACACACATGCGCAAACACAGCAGACTCAGATTCAAGGTCTTTCTTTTTCTCTGCCCCTACTGCCTCCTTCTAGGAAGCAGCTTCTTTCACTGCCCATTCACCTAAAATTACTCAAACTCTTCAGCCATCTCCAGTGTTACCTTAAAGCCTACAGACCCTGGCCCCAAGCCCTACCGGGACAGTGCACTATGTCTGCCTGTTGTATGGGATACCTGGCAATATCCGACATCAAAAGCTTGCAGGAAACAGCATTTCTTTTCCATGGGCAGCTGCCAAACGCTTTCCCAGTTTCCTTCCCCACTGCTCTCCACTTCTGCCATCACCTCACATTAAATCTCTGCTGAAGAGAGACCGCAGCCATGATGCGGCTTACAGAAGAGCTTTAGGGAGGAAAACGCGTAACTACTATTATGAGGACAGTATTTATGTAATCAACAACAATTTATGCATGTTTGTGCATAGTGTGCAAGCCTGGGAAGTTACTTCTGTCCCTGACCAGCTCTACCAGAGGTTCCCCCATAATGCATGAGGAGAAGACAAGCCTCACAGCAGAGTGAAGGCAAACAGCTTGAGAAGTGTGGTTGCCCTCGAGCTTCTTATCTTCCCTGCTTTTCTGAATGTCTTATCTGCCCCAGTTATTTCACTGGCCACTGAACTACTGAGGAGCCCATTTCACTGTACTGTGAACCTTTGCAATCACCAGTACTCCATGTACTGAACCATTCATACCCTTCTGCTGTAGTTGCCTGCTGCATCACAGTTTCCATTTCAACCCAAACTGGTAATGACTCAGAGCATTTTCTTCTGTCTGACTGCCCAAGGATAGATCACAATAGTCCCATAAAACAATAGTCTTTTCCTTACAGTCTTGTGTATTATTAAAGTCTGCATATGAATAAGAGAACTCAATTCTGGATCTGAACTACACCCTCGTGAAGAGAGATATCCTTTATACTGGCATAATGATGATCAGAATCTCATGCACTTTGTTCAGTACAGTAATCAAACCTGATAAAATCAGTACAGTCAACCGGTCATACCTGCCTCGTAACTCAGCATGCACTACTGCTCACATAAATATCTCAAACTCCCTTTTCAAGTCTTCATCTGCTTCAAAGCATCATTCTTCAAACCATGCTTTTTCAGCCACAAAGACTGAAGGAGAGTAATCCTGCTCCTCTGTTGGACTACAGGTCTGTAACTGTAACAAGGAAAAAAACATCTAAAAAAAACACTGGGTAAGATTCGGTTTATTTTGGGAAGCAGTCAAAAAAGTTCAGGAGTTTGCAAAGGGAAAGGAAGAAAGCTTGGGTTCAGCTTCAGGTTCTATTTCCCTCTCTCTGCGCCTGCTCCCCCTTTTGTCCACCCACACAGCCCAGCAGCCAGGAGAGCTCAGGAACTACATGCTTCCATCTCACACCTGACAGAGCATTCACTAACACACCGGCAGGAGCCCAAAAAGCAGACTGGCAGCTGCCCTGAAAGGACAACCTTCTGGTGCCATCGTTGGCAAACAGAAGTATCCATCCACTTGGCAGCTCCAAGTCATACCCCGGAAGATGCTTGGGAGTGTCACACAAATCTCTGCCTCGAAGGTACTGCTGTTCCCATACTTCTAAACGTAAGTGGAGAAGCTTTGATTGATTTGTCTGCTGCAGTTTTCACCAAGGAGGGTGCTGCCTTCTCTTACACCAGTGGGGAAAAAAGAACAAATTCTGACCCACCTTCCTCTCTCCATCCCCTCTTTTTCCAGAAAGCTTCCCTCATGGTCAGACAGCATATCCCAGTGCCATTCCCAGCCTGTACTGGGGATTGCCTCTCAGAAACACCGACACCAATGCAGGCAGCACGGGGAACAAACAGAGTTAGAAACGCCGTGTACAGTTACAGGGAGGTAACCTCATTGGGATCATGGAGACACAGTAGGGTGGTTCACAAGACCAGAGCCCTGCAATGGATGGACACAGCCCTTCAAGGAGGCTGAGAGAGCACGGAAGGGGACTTGCCCTTTATTTGAGGCAGCAGCTGGATGCATGGAGCTCGGCCTGGGGATGGTTCAGGAGCTAGTCAAGAACTTGGAGATCATGATCAGCGGGTAGACCAGATGCCATTACAGTGGGTATCTGTAATATCACCTATTTGCAGTTGAGCAGGACTTGAAGCTCAACGTAAGACTGATGCCCCTTTGAGAGACAGGTCCGTCCCTGCCTCCTTGCACAACGTCTAACGCACAAGAAGGACAAAGAAAGGAAAATAGGTTATGGAAGGTAACACCACAAAGTCAACACCTCAGCTGGGTGTGGGACCAAGCCCCCCTGGGCTACGCTACAGCGCACTAGCAACTGGATCCCAATGCCTCTTCCACACAACTTCTCACACAGCTTCCTGTCACTGAGGTGTACCATTATATAGATGAAGGTTCAGAGCAGCGTTAGGCATTCTCTCTGCATGAGCAGATCAGAACAGCGCAATAGCCCAAAGGTGCCACGCGGTTAGGTCTTCCTCTCCTCTTAGCAGCTCACAGTCAGTGGGGCACGTCCACGACACAGCGGTTTGCTCAGAGTAACTTGCCTATTTGGCAGTTCCTCCACGGTGTTCACAGGAGGTTGCTAACTTTATGTGGAATAAGGCTCCCTCACGGAAAAATGCTCATTTCCCCCTCCCACATTCTGTAGCTGTTACTTCATTATTAACCTGCAGTCAACTTATTTGTAAGGGGTGTGAGAAAGACAGGTCTTGGCAATTTTCGTTTGGGCACCGTTAGTTGCTGATAACATTGATCTTAACGATTTTTTCCATCAGGTGAGGAAAGGCTTTCACTAAGGAAGAATAAACAGAATGAAAAATATTCCAAACAAAAGTGAATCAAGAAATCAAAGCCTACGTGCATCTTTGCAGCACACAAAATCGCCTTCTTCTCACCTCTCTGTTTAAATGCACCAAACTCAAGGAGAAGCTTAAAGTCCAGCACACGTTTAAAGAGTAAGAAGCTGAAGGAATTGCAGCTTATAGAACTTCCCTCTCTAAAAGCAAGGCAAGCTGAGTATTTTTTGCAGGTCCTTGTTTCTTACGAGATTCTCTCTGTGCAAACACACCAAAAGCCTCCCAAAACAGCCCATCAATCAGGATGAAGGGATGAAGCTGCTCGTGTAGGATGGCATAGCTCGGAGCACTGACAGGTGACAGGCCCAGAAAGAAGGGTTCATGCAAGGAAGTGACAGAAAAGTAGGAGGAAGGAACTGGTGGCCCATTATAGGAAAGAGAACTGGAAAGAGGAGAATGGGCACATCAGATTTAAGGGTGCTTCTATGAACTATTCCTAGTGGATACTGGGCTATTTCCAAGACAAATCATTGCCAAACCTGCGTGGCTGATGCAAAAAGGACATTCTCTGTCCAGGACCACACGCACGAAGTGCCACAGCAGACCTGACCATTATCTGACCATTCCCTGTGAGGGTGCTGAGGCGCTGGCACAGGGTGCCCAGAGAAGCTGTGGCTGCCCCATCCCTGGCAGTGCTCAAGGCCAGGTTGGACACAGGGGCTTGGAGCAAGCTGCTCCAGTGGAAGGTGTCCCTGCCCGTGGCAGGGGTTGGAGCTGGATGAGCTTTAAGGTCCTTTCCCACCCAAACCAAACTGCCTATAAGCTCTGAAACTGTTTAAGCTCTTCATGAACCAGGATGACCCAAAAACCCTGTCATTATTTTCCGTGCTTCTGTAGTAAATCTTAATCTTACTGCAAAATAACTCACGAAACAAAACCCTCATTCAAGTTCAAAGACAGAAATCAGTTCTTTAAGTCCAATTTTCTCTCCTTCTATTTGGCCTCTGCCCACTTGAAGATGTCACCAGTCTCCACCTCCCTCTTACTTTGTAGTGAAATCCCTCAAGACCTTTCCATTAACACTGAAGAACTACCGAAGCGTGACCCTGAAGCTTCCCACTCACCAGCACTTATCAAACAACCCACTTCTGGTCTGAGAGAGTGACATGGGAGGGCAAGGTTTGCCTCTTATCTGACCAGAAGGATTTCTTCCACACCATTGGGTACAGTTACTGCTTCGATTTCAGCGAAGGAGGAAAAACCCAGTCCTAATTCATGCTGACGTAAGAGCAGTCAGGCCTTTATACCTCAGCTAGTTCATTCCTTACCACAAGGCATTTAGGATTTTAGAGCCTACTGGCTGTTGAAACCCTTCAGTTAGAAGAATAAATTTCCTCCTTTCCTTCCAAGCAACAGCACCTATTAATAAGTTACTTGCCTCCTTCTGCACTTTTCACCCAGTTGCTGTACTGTGGATGAAGGATACTGACATCTTCACATATATTCCAGATTTTCTCAGGAGATGAGAATTTCCTCCATCAGGTCGCTGCTTAAGGTACGTCTTCAGACAGCAACTCAGGTTCAGGTCTAGACTGTTTCAGAGCTCATCTCCCAGAACAAAACTGCAAATGACCCACCGCAGCATCTGCATCCTCTAGGACATTACCTGTAATTCTTATTAACGGAGAAATCTTCCTTTAAAATACAAAGGCAGCCAAAAAGCATTAAAACTCACTGAATCGGGCAAGCACAACTCACTCATTTTCAAGATGTCATGAGATAGCTCATCTGAGAGGTTAGGAACATACCATGATCCGTAAACCACTTACTTAATATATTTAGAGCAAGGCAAGCTGTCTCTACTCCAACATTTTGTAACCTAGAGCAGAACTGTCTGAGCCCAGTAGCAATCCGATATTAAAATAACTATACAACGTTTGAAGCTGATGCAGAAGTGAAAGATGCTTAGAAGAGCCTTCAGCTCTTCTGTCATGTTCCACATGCTAGATGACAAGTGACATGATGTGTCATGAGTGGATGCGCTACTTTGCTTTCCTTTCCCCCCCATGCCTATCTAACTGGATTTTTCTTGGATAGAAATGGACTTCGAAATACAGATTACTCTCATATAGAACAAAATCCTTGCCCAGGATTTCCATCATTCAGCAATATTGCTGCTGCTTCAGGAAAGGCCTCCCAGGAGTGAAGAAGGAAAGACAAATGTGTCACACTTTGTGCATGCTATAGGCGATTGCCGGTTTCACAGGTGGGAACCCAGAATGTCATTCCAATAAGATGAATCATCTTCTAGGTTACACTTGTGTGACCCGGTGATTTAAGGATAAAATCATAAACCGAACCAGCAGGGTTTGCTGTCTGCATAGCAAAACAGTGGCTCTGGCAGATGCCTGAAGCTTTTTTCATAGGTAAATCACCTCGCATCGTGTATTTTAGCCCCAGTTCTCCTGCCTGAAATATTCATTCTTCCTTTTACTCTCCTCTGCCCTCTTAGTCCGTGTCCTGGATGCATCAGGCACTTCTCCCTCAAGCATTAACTGGAGTTAATGATGTTCCTTCAGAACTCAAACCAAGCTGGTTGAGATGCTGATCAAAGTTCAAAAGAGCCAGAATATTTCAGTGTTTTAAATCTATTTCTAGGAAGAAACGTTAGAAACAGCCTAAAGGCAGCAGAATTCTGCACTAATAAGCATGTGACATGAAAGACATCAGGTGAGAGTCACCCACAGCTGGGGTACCTTGTTATTTTCCTTATCCTCCTCATTACTGCCAAATAATTCAAGGCAAACACTTAGAAACACTGTGCAACAAAGAGAAAAAAGGCAATTATCTCAAACATCACTCTGGTGTGAACTCTTCCCCGTATGCTCAAAAAACCCAAACCATCAACACTTCACAGCTTTCATCTTCTCTGCCGTCAAACACAACTCATTTTTGCTGCCTTCTGCATAGTAAGACATAACACCTCGCCCGGGGTTCCTGTATTTTTGCCTATTTCCCCAAACCAGGCCAGGAAGCAATGTCCTACCATATTAATATGTTCACAAACCCCATGTTCCTTCTTCTATAAATACCACTTTGAAGTGTGTTGGGTGAGGAAATGACTAACCCCAGATGAACGGGCCACTCCTCATACAGCCGTGGTTGGTAGCTCAGGCAGATCTATGATAGCGTTAGCACTGGTGGCGTGAACCTGAGCAAAACCTTCCAGTCCATCTTAGCCTGGCGATGGAGCTCCCCATTTACACACACGTCACATGAAGTCCACCCTTCTGCCGGCTTTGACACCAGTGCTGTATGTTCCCATAGAAGCAACCCTGAAAAACTCTGCAAGCCCTAAACGTCCTTATCCAAAGAGGAGGCAAATTGAAGAGCTAAAATGGAGGGCTTGGAGCTTGCTGTGTTCTGATGTGTGTCAGCACTGACCACATCTCTCCAGCATGCCCTGTCTGCATTGAATAGCAATGATGGAACTCAGTACAGGCTCATCGGTGGGTCGTCTAACTTCCTTTACTCTTTCTTACCAAGAAAACCTGATGTATTTTCCCACTTCGAGATAACCAGACCAAATCCTGCCCTGACAGCCTCATTAGAACCATCAGGGAAACTGCTGGCACTACCTCTTCACTGAAACTTAGAAACTGTACTGGAAAACTGAAACTGCAGCTGAGAAACATACCCACGACACTTGGGGGACTCATTCTAATGGAGAAAGCATCCCAGCAAGGTAACATTAAGGAATCCCAAACAGGTGCTTAACAATTACAGCAGTAACACACCAGCTCTTCTAACACCACGACTAGCATCCAGTGAGAAGTAATAAAGCACAGCAGAGACTGTGAGGGAATAATGTGCCAAGACTGTCCCTACTTAAACAAAGAGATTTTGTCGTCTTGCCAAGGTTGGTGACAGACAACAACTACCCAAGAGACCACTCTGAGCAAGGCAAGGTTTCTTTTTCCTTTCCCAGCATGTCCCCAAATCACAACACTGCACTCGCAATAACCATGACTGGGGGAAAAGTTGCTCTGGGTTTGAAGTCTCGTAGGTCTTTGTGCTTAGCCCGAGTGATACCCTCAGCAAACCCTGGCACACGGCTGACCCTCAGTTTCAGGCCATCAACTTCCAGCTAAACCAATTCCAACATGCCCCTGCCCCCCATCCCCTAAAAGGGGTACTAGGGGTACGTATCTCAAGTCCAGAGGAAGCCATGAGGATGCTCAGGGGCTGCAGCACCTCCCATATGAAGACGGGCTGAGAACATTGGGGCTGTTCAGCCCAGCTGCGTGGAGACCTCAGAGCAGCTTCCAGTGTCTGAAGGAGGCTACAAGGATGCTGGAGAGGGACTCTTCATCAGGGACTGCAGCGACAGGACAAGGGGTGATGGGTTCAAAGTAAAAAAGGAGAGAAGCGAAGCTGTGGCTGCCCCATCCCTGGCAGTGTTCAAGGCCAGGTTGGACACAGGGGCTTGGAGCAAGCTGCTCTAGTGGAAGGTGTCCCCGCCAGTGGCAGGGGCTGGAACTGGATGATCCTAACGTCCTTTCCAACCCAAACCATTCTATGATTCTATGTTTCTTTTGTCATAAGATACATATCTGATAAGTACACACACAGCATGGCCACATCCATCTGCTCTAACGATGGTGAACTGCATTATGAGGGGAATACCATGCCTTAGGAACATCATCATACAATTCTGCAACGCAGCTGCATTTTACTCAGGTTTTTTCATAGCAGCAGTCTAGTTTTCATCAGTTCCCGTCTCTCCTTGTTCACATGTGCCTCTGAATACCTCCTGCCTTGCTGAGGGTCACCAAAGCACATTAATTCCCTGTGAGCTGTGAAGGAGCATCACTGACCTGTCTCTCAGGATACCAGCCACCAAGATTTTCCTACAGCTCAGAGGGATGTCCACATGACTAGGGCAGAATTCTGCTCCTTTCAGCAAGAGTACTGTAAATAAAATTACCTCGTTGTGTTTTCAGATTTACTTAATGTTATCCTCATCCCTGGTTTTGTATCTAATGAGAAAGAAGCTACTCACGAAGCTGAACAATGCTGAGACAGCCGTTCCGCACTCCTTGGGTCCGTTGTCTACCTTAATCACAGAGGAGCTGAAGGGCTGCAGGACCGCATGGTGCTTGTGTTGCACAGCATCAGTGAAGATGAGAGGCTTTGGTCTCTGGTCTGTTGTGATTAATGAACTTGGTGGCTGACAATTCATTACAGGATGAGAGCACGCTTGTCCAAGAGCCTGACCTTTTAACTCCTACTTTTGCTCCATTTCCATGATCGCTCTCACTGCGTGGTCCGGTTACAGTGTTCAGGGGAACTTAGGATTTAGTTTGGCATTCAGACATGTGTGTCTTCCTCAGCAAACTGCATACTTTGGATGAGCCAAGCCCTATAGTTCCAGGAAATTCCTACCTAACAAGCAGAATTTAACATGAACAGGGTCTTTCGGTGTCACTGAGAACACCAACAAAAGATCGGTTGCACCTGATGATCTTAAAGGTCTTTTCCAACCTAGCTGATTCTATGATTCTCTGAAAAGGCTCCAGAAACAACAGAATTTGCTCAGCTGCTCAAAATCCAGACAGACACGTGTCCATCAGCATTAGGGTATGTTAGAAGTAGAAAATACACCGCATTTTTAGAACTGTTCATCCCTACTCCACCTGCATCACGGGGGGATTGCTGACACAGTGCCCCGATAGGAAAACTGCAAATGAAAGGCCTCTGCTATTGCTTAGGAAACCCAAACACCACGCAACCCAACGTGACAGCTTCACTGAACAAAATATAGGAGAACTGTTACTTTCAGGCACACGTTTCCCCAGGGAAGGAACTGAAAACTCACATGGCTTTTTGTCTCCCCTCAAGTCTTTCCACAGCCCCAGACAGCGGTTTCCAACCTGGTTTTCTGTAACATCAGCCTCTCTCAAAGATCCTCCTGTAGACATACTCCCTACTAATTAGCAATTTTGTGGCCATCTGTGAAAAGGGACAAGCAAATATGTTTTGACTCATTTAAAATGAAGCTGAGGATTTAATTGCCTTTACTTCCAGTAGGAGCACTCATCCATCTCTCTCTACATACACGTACACTCAATACATAAAAGTGAGGCAAAACCATGCAAGTCAGTTCATTGACAGATGTGAAGACAGTTTGCTTTACAAAACTATAATTTACCATATGTTCAGGAAAAACAGCTACGCAGTAATATGAATTGCATATCTTAGCAATAGCATCAAGCCTCCACAGAACAGAAATCCGTATGAGCAACCCCTGGATACTTCATCTCTCTTTTTGGATCATTCATTGCTTCCAAACAGATGTACATCATTTGAGGTCAAGAATCAAAAGCATTTTTCAACAACGCGTGTTCCCTTGGAGCTGACCCCTGGACCACACATCCCTAGAGCGATAAGGTCAGTATTGCAGTCCTTCACAAATCCTGTAAACCCCACCAACCCCAGGCTGAACACCCAATATCCACCTCCATCGAGCCCTCCCAGTGTCTACACGCTGCTATCAGGACATGCCCACCCTCTCTTCTACAAGCTCACACACCTTCCACTTCTTACTAGGCCAACATTTGCACTCAGTCAGAATTCCTCCTGGCCCAGGGTACCTTCGCTAACGTATCTCTACATTTGTAATTCAGAGTTACCCGGATTTATTACTTTATATACTTAAAAAGGAAGCAATCTTACCTACTTTTTTTAAACTGCTATCTGGCATTATGGCAAAGTACTACTACCAGTGGTCAATGGGTCTACAAAGAGGTAATGTAACATGAATGTGTTTCTGCTACGGGATCAGCTTTACAGAGGGAGTAAGCAGGGAGCAAGCGGGGAGCAGAAGGGGATGCATCAGTGGCTGAGCAGCAGAGAAAGCCAAATCTTGTCTTAGAGAAGTTGGAACATAATTACAGAGTATGAACGCCATCTCTCTGCCTGTAAGCACATTAAACACACACCGAAGGACACCAGCTAGGAACTGCTTATGCTTTCAAACATCTGCGATATTCTGAGCCTTCTGACACAAGGATCCTGTTCGGATGTCACCACAGTCCTGTGCTGACCGTGCCACACGCCTTTCAGTTTGGCAGTGGAGAAGACAGCAACAAATGTCTTAAAAACCATCTGTTTGCACAGTAACTCCTCTCCTGAAACAGAGAGGCTCCACAGACAACTCTCCAGGGTCAAAGAATAAAGGCACTGTTGCTACTCGGGACTTTCCTCCTGAGCAACAACTCAAGATGCTCAATGAGTAAACCAAGTAAACCTAGATACAACTAAACAGTAAGTTGGCTAGAAACAAGGACCAGAAAGCCCTTCACCACCTGGCAGTGCTCCTCAAGGGGAGCACCACACACCATGTCCAGCCTTCCCCAGAGATACAACTTGGCACAAGCAAATCAATTCTATTAAAAGTCATTCTGAAATATCAAACGTGGAGGAAAAAAAACCAAACCATAGGCTCCCTTTTTCTTCTTTTAAGCATAAATTCTGCATTTTCCTGACAACATAGTTTGTATCTAAATGTATGCATTTCAAGAAGTCAGCTGTTGTTATTTATGGTAATGATATATAATTATGATACGTGATAGACTGTGATTACATGTAAGGCAGAAGCTCTTCCCTGTGAGGGTGCCCAGAGAAGCTGTGGCTGCCCCATCCCTGGCAGTGTTCAAGGCCAGGTTGGACACAGGGGCTTGGAGCAAGCTGCTCCAGTGGAAGGGGTCCCTGGCCATGGCAGGGGTTGGAACTGGATGAGCTTTGAGGTCCTTTCCAACCCAAACCAGACTGCCTATAAGCTCTGAGACTGTTTAAGGTCTTCATGAACCAGGATGATCTCCACTTCAAGATAATTCAGCTTCTTCTGCAAACAAAGAGAAGACCGATATTTCAAAGTTGACCTTGCTCATCACGTTGTGACTGTGAGCCTCACTGGCCACAGCGATGTTTAAGTAGCCACCAGCTCTCTGACACAGCACTTAGTGCTATTCAAAGCGAGCAGAAGCTAGAACACAGAAAGAGATGGAAATGTTACAGTTTTCTCTCTGCTCATCTGCATCTGTCCCCATCAGGCTAATGGAAGTTTTACTGTTTATCCACAGGAGGTAAATTAGCCCAAGGGGGGGAAAAATTACCCTCCTATTAAAAATTTCCAGCCTATTTGAAGTAAAATTCTGCTGAAATCCCTTTGACATACGAATGTGCCTGTTCCACACTGTCCCTATCACGACAGGATTAGCATCTCAAACCCAATCTTGTTAACATATTGCCTTTACTCAAATAAACAAACCCAGTGACATCCTCCAAGGCAAAGAGACAGCGCTGTCTCCATTCCATACAGAAAATGGACGGATTACTTCCCTTATTTCACTGGACTATTTAAATATACACACATGACTGTACGTTTAAGCATAGAGTCTAGCTTTGTCCAGCCTGTACTTAGCCACCTCAAAACCAAGATAAATCCACACAGTTCTTCAAGACTTCTCCTCTACCAGGGAAGAAGTTAATGGAGTGATGTGTTTGAGGCTGGACCTGGCAAACCCCACCTATCTTCAACAGGAGTTTTAGGCAGTCAAACTTAGGCACTGTCTACGTCCTTCATGGAAAGAAAAAGGCATTCCCTGTGCTACTGAAAAACAGCAGCAGCTTTTCAGAATGCATCACGAGGTAGGAACTAAAACAAATGCAGTGTTAATGGCAAAGGATAAACAACAAATGACATTCCCTTTTCACCCGATAGTGGGCAGTAACACATGGCAGAACTGCGCCGTAGTTACTTATTTCTGATGCTTTGGCAATTCACAGCCCCTGTCAATGCCATGCACAGATCTATGCGGTCATCTGACGTCTGCAAAATGAGGACCAGAACAGGGACATGTAGCCACCAACTCTGTTATAAGCGAGTACCTCAGCTCGTGACAAGCATGTTACTTGTCCAGGGACTAATATGGATTTTTCTGGCACTCAGAACAAAAAGCTTTAGCCAGAAAACCTTCCAGGTTCCAACAGAGCCCACAAAATTCTTCTAAGACAGCTTTAGTCCAAGCTCAGATCGATGTCCGAGGCCTTATTCTACAGGCAAAATAGCATTGTTTCAACATAAAATCTTATGGTGGAAGAATGTCTCTCAATAATTGAGCTCTAAATAGCTGCAAACGAAACGAAATGCTGAAGAATGACCACAGCTCAAAGCTTCAGTACATCAAAAGCAATCAAGACCCTACAAAACCCAGAGAGGTAAACTCTTAATAGCGGACTGCGTAGTCACCATTCCAGCAAACACGTATTGTGAACAGCCCTAATGGTTCCCAAGCAGCTGATCACAGGATGAAGGTGCTCAGATACACAGCCACCTATAGGCTTAGAAATGTAAGGCTTCCCAAGTCCAAACACAACCGTTGCCCTCAAACGTGACTGCAGTCATGAGCTTTGAAATCGCCAGAACACTGCTTTTTACAACTGGCTGAAATGAAAGCCCATTTCAGAATTCAGAGCAGGTATCTATCAACATTCATCTTATACAAATTCCTCTCCTTTCCACCACATTTTCCCTTGTGGAAGAGTTTGGAGCAGGCACTGAATAATACCAGCTATGCTTGTCTAGCTACTATCATCAGCATAACCCAGTGATCAGGATAGCCAAAGGTCAGGATACTTCCTATTAAACGGGCACCTTCACCAGGAAATACATTTGGAAGCCTGTTTTGCGCCTCACTGTCTAATGTACCTTCTCAGGAGAAAACCACAGCATTTGCTCCAACTTTTATATGAATTTCCCTTCTGCTACATGGCGTTTTATTAGGATGATGGGACTGTTAGCAAGGGAAAAAGCTAGAACAACAAAATCAACAACTTTTATAGCTGAAATATCCCAATCCCTGAGCGATCAGGAATGCTTCTTTATACTCCTCACTAACCTTCAGCCTGCTTAACACTGCACATGCGCTCCCAGTATGCAATTCCAGTGCTGCTGTAAAATGACACACTGGAATCAGAGCTTCGCTTTTCTATCATAACAGGCACTGTGCTGCTAATTGACTTTCATTATAGATTTGGTTTTAATTTTATGCTTTGCAAGGACTGATTTTTTTCTCCTCTGGATGTAATACTGCCATACAGAAGCTTCCCTCCTTCTCCATAGGATTGTATGCTCTTCCACACACAATTAGACTTTTTTTCCCTCCTTTTGGTTCAAATTCCACCTTACCTAGAAAAACATGAACGTTGGCCACCATATGGCTCTCCATTCCAAGTAGCTCTCAAGGCACTTTGAGTGCAGATACTCCTCTGAAGTGACAAAAGCTGCACAGCTTGGCAATATGAATCCCTTGTGACAAGGAAATGCGAGCCAGAGGTGCCCGAGGCCAGTATCACCCCGGTTGCCTCAGCACATCTGGCTGCATGCTCAGCCCACAGTGGAGTTTCTGGCCTCTAGAGCACTGCTGTTGTCCCTCCCTTCCAATGTGCTCCTGGACCTCTTCTCACTCACCAAGTCACTTGTCCAACACATATAGCTCTCAGACACACAGAGATTTTGCCACCTACCAAATGGAGGCACAAAGGTTGTCTGTGCCCACCATGGGCCATTCATTTGTAACACTTCAGGCTTTCCACGTTTTACAGTTTACTTACAAGAGAGTATGGAAAGGATATTGACAGAAAATTGCTTCAAAGACGACTGAATTTTTGCTAGTCACAGCAATACTCCGACCTGCAATTTTCAACCTAACCAATAAGAAATACCTATATTGCCACCAAAACCACTTTAAGCTGCATAATAACGTTTGACATGATTCCAGATGTTCTTATGATATCAGTATTCAAGACACACAGCTAGCTGACACTGTGTGTGAGGGACAGAATCTCAAATACTTACAGCCAATCATCATCATGGCAACAGCAAAGATCTTCTCCCCATCTGTAGTCGGAGCGATGTTCCCAAATCCAACACTGGTGAGGCTGGTCATGGTAAAATACAACGAGGAGATGTAGACTGAATCCTTGCTTGGCCCACCTTCCCATTTCCCAAAGCCCGACGTGTTAAAGCGGTACGGTGTTCCTATTGACATCCCCAGCTGATAGAGCCAGCTCTCAGTTCGGATCGTGTTTGTATCCTCATCGATAACTTCATAGTCTCCTATGCTGTACCAAATGCAGGCCAACCAGTGTGCTGCGAGACCAAACACACACACCAACAGGACCAGGACCGCTGCGCCGTATTCGATGTAGTGGTCCAACTTCCGAGCCACACGACCCAGCCGAAGCAGCCGGACCACTTTAAGTGAACTGAAGAGGCTACTGATGCCCTGGAAGGACAAAAGCACAGCGACCATTAGAAGCTGATTTAAAGCTACAGCATTCGTAAGTGTGAATTCCAAAGACACGAGGGGATCCATAACAAATAGATGGTCACCAGATTAACACCCGAGAGACCGACACATGCAAAGGTCAGTGGCTCTTCTCAGGGACGGACATATGCGCTCTTGTCTTCATTCGCTAACATTTCTCAGCACCACCTTCAGGTCTACAAGTACATTTGTAAAGCCTTCAAATGACAGGCTGCTTACTGCACATCCAGTTGTGCAAGCAGACCACCCCTCAGGATCCTGATGCTATTTTAGGCTGACTGAAAAACAAACGTGGCAGTCACTGATCATTAAACCACACAAATCTAACGTTGAGCAGAACACAACCAGGCACCTACTGAATTCACGCCAGCATCTGGAGTCACAAACCAGTTACTTATGATCCTGGGCAACACACATCCTCTCGTGTCTCAGATATAAACCAGTTTGCACTACTTATCTCAGACATACCAGGAAGATAAGTAAAGAAGGCCAAAAACCACTGGAAGCACCTGGCAACTTCTGGTTTTTCCAGTGTAACAGGACATTGCCTAGGACTTTACTTTCATACATAAGAATTCACGCGCTGATAATCAGTCCTCTGACATTTCTCACACGGACTAGACAAAGCTTAACTAAACTCAAATGCCTCACTAACTAACTTCCACATCATCCTCTTCTTACGACAGCTTTGGTATCGATGTAGTATTTCTGTGCTGGTACTGCGATGGCTCCCAGGAACCAGAATTAAGCCAGCATGCAGGATTTGGGACTGTGGACGTTTAGATTTGTGATTCCATGCGCAAGAAGTTAAAAAACTGGAGCATGAGATGATCTGAATGGCCTTCCATAAAAATCCTTCTTTTCCCCTGCTCCCTCTTATCAAGACTGTTTCATACAGAGAAGTCCGATTAAAATTTAAGCAGACTGGTTTAATGGCTATTTCTGGAAATGCATAATTGCATACTTCTGGTCACCAGCTCTTACTGGAAGTTTATTTACTCCTGCATAAATAGGGCTGATTCAGTATCTTAGGCTGGTTCAGTGCACTAGAAGAGATGTTTTATTAAATAATTACATAAAGCGTATTGACTCATGCTCCCCAGGACTGCAGCAATGTATTTCCCCTTTATTTCATTAATTTGTCATGATTACGTTGACTCATTTTCAGAGACAGATGTAATTTGTTACCTGGGAACGCACTATCAATTCATATTCGGTATTTGGACAGGATCTAACACAACCTGGGAGAGGGGAGCAGAAAAGGAAGAACAGAAAGAGCAGCCTCGCTTTAAATCATCGATACATTTGGGGAGATGTGGAAGAGACCACGTGATCTGTTCTTTCAGTGCCAAACATGTCAAGTCACTGATGCAAAACTTCCTTCACAAAGGGAAGGGTTAATTCCCATTCCCAATTCATTCCATAGCCAGCTGTGGTCTGCAAGCAGTAGAGCAAAGCCTTGATGCCAAGGCAGAGAAGATGACACAGAAGGCAAAGGCCTTCATTTCCAGGGGAGGGAAAGCAGGTACTTCTGAACACTCAGTACGGAGAGGAAAAGCAAAGGGGAAAGCACAACAAACCATAACATTAGGGACTGTAGTGATAGGGCAAGGGGTAACGGCTTCAAACTGAAACAGGGGAAGTTTAGATTGCGTATAAGGAGGAAGTTCTTTACTGTAAGGGTGGTGAGGCACTGGAATGGGTTGCCCAGGGAGGTTGTGAATGCTCCATCCCTGGCAGTGCTCAAGGCCAGGCTGGACAGAGCCTTGACTGACACGGTTTAGTGTGAGGTGTCCCTGCCCATGGCACGGGGGTTGGAACTGGATGATCTTAAGGTCCTTTCCAACCTGAACTATTCTGTGATAACCGTATTTTAGAATTGGATATGGAAGTCCATTAAGTGACAGGATGGATAGTCTCTAGATTCTAGAAATCCACACTCTGACATTACAACACAGCCTCTGGCTGTTGCCACAGGACCAATGCTCATTTCTCGCCTTCCTCTTTGCAAACTTCAACAGCAGAACAATCGTGTTCTATATTTTGAGGAGCCTCCAGTCAAGGCCTGCTTTTAGCTTCAGTCTCAAGGCAGAAAGATTCAGGAAGAACTTAACAGGTTGGAATTTGGTTAATTCTTAATTGAAAATAAAAAAGAAGAATTAGAAACAATTGGGGGGGGGGGAAATCATAGGAGAATTTGGATATGAAAAATGGGAATGCAAAATAAATCATCTGAAATCAGATTTCAAACATCTCAGGCAAACTGCTTCGCTGCTTCTCCTCATTTCTCTTGGGAAATCCCCAAAACTAAGAAACTGTGTAAAAACATTTAAAATGGGCTAAAACTGCACCGCCTGGGAGAAAGCGACTCTACCAAATTCAGGGCAGACATAGAGAGAAGGAGGGCTTTTGTACAAAAAGAACTTGCTTATTTATTAGCAAATACAACCTATTTCTAAGGAAACTTATTCTTTATGAGGAAATACAGCCTTGAGTTGGTTGTGTTGAACGGCTGCACTGAAGATGCAGATTAGCCACAATATTTCACCTGATGCATTGCCAATAAAGAGGCTGAAAGTTCAGAGGAAGCTTTGTAAAAAAAACCCCAAACCGTTCTTTTTCTTTCAGCATTAACACTATTTCCTATTTGATTTCCTCAGAGGAAAGGATTTGTCTGTTCTAAACAGATCAATATCAAGGGAAAGAAAAGGCCCAGGGAAAGAATTATTCATGGAACTCTCCAAAATGACTAAGTGACAGAATTTCAAATGGGTATAAACAATGGAAACTTAATAGACTGTTCAAGGCTGATACAGTAGAGAAAACTCAGATCATTCTCCAGTTCTTCAACCAGTACTCCGGCACTAAATTTAGCAAGTAATATTTTAATACAAAAATAGATCTGCTGCATTCAAAATGGACATTTTTAGACTGCCCCTTCCCAAAACAGAACTGTACTTTGAGGTTCCTGTCCATTGCTATGCTCCCATCAGTGCAGACTGTTTTCATGTTTTTAATCACACAGATGGCAGCATGATGTCATCCATAAAAGCCTGAACTCAATTTACTCACCCTGATGTGTGTCCCACACCCTCTTAGCTCTGCTACTCCTACAACCTTTGAGAGACACATTCAGAGACACCCGGAGCTCCTTCTGCCCGAAGTGAATACGAACCTCAGTCCACAGAGCTAGAAATGGCACTGCAGGTCCCAAACGGGCACCCTGATGCTCTGCTCTAAAGGATCACTGTAAGGAGTATCTTTTAAACCCACTAATCCTTGTCCTTCATCAGGGACCGCAGCCATAGGACAAGGGGTGATGGGTTCAGACTGAAAGAGGGCAAGTTCAGGTTAGATCTAAGGCAGAAGCTCTTCCCTGTGAGGGTGCTGAGGCGCTGGCACAGGGTGCCCAGAGAAGCTGTGGCTGCCCCATCCCTGGCAGTGCTCAAGGCCAGGTTGGACGCAGGGGCTTGGAGCAAGCTGCTCTAGTGGGAGGCGTCCCTGCCCTTGGCTGGGGTTGGAACTGGGTGAGCTTTAAGGTCCTTTCCAACCCAAACCAGGCTGGGGTTCTGTGATTCTGTGATTGTGGGCAGTCAGGGAAAGCGCAAGACTAAGTAATACCCCACAGAATTCTACCTTTGCCTGATTTGCTCAGCCACAGCTCCATCTACTAGCGCTCTATTCAACAGAAACCTTCCCCCGAGGGTATGCAGAAGCTGACAAATGTGTTATATGGCCAGCACAGACAAACAGTACATTTTTAACTATATTTTGTTACAGAGAGAACTTGTGTGTAACACTTCAATCTGCAGCACTTAGTCAAACGTGGCAGAAAATGCCTAATTCCCCATAAACTTACATGAATGGCACTAAATAAAGATTCTACTGCTAATACCTGCACGCAGTTGTTGAGAAGTATTTAACAGGCTGGCAGGTTTACTCTCATTGCAGTGATGGCTGATGCATAGAAACAAAAGGGTCTGTAGCAAGCCCCCTCCAAACCAAAGGGCAAGCTCAGAGCACTGCAAGCCAGAAGAAACAATTCTCTATTTGCTGATGAAGCAAACCTGAATGTCAAAAGCCCTTAAACTAAGAAATACAACCACTCCCCCTTCCTCTCCTCCTATGCAATCTTCGCAGAGTGGAACTGCACCTCAAACTCAACAGCAAAACGGAGCAGCCTCAGTCCTAGAGGAAAGCAGGACCCACATTTTATATTCAATGAGAACGCTTCCTAAGTCTGCCCACGAAACAGTGCCAGACGTAAACTTCCACGTATAAGGCGCCATTAGACCCGCTCACTAGGTCCACTGTCAGTGCAGCCCTTGTCTCACACAGGTATCCCAGCCATGGAAGTCATCCCCTTTCCAAACGCACGATATGCATGTTTGGGCTCTAGCTTCACACCTAACAGCAGAACATTAGTGCCGTTACTTCCACATCCATAAGAACTGATGGAGAAGAGACGGTGTGATGAAGTACTTTGTGAAGTGTTTCGAAAACATAAGAGCTGTAAGCAGAGTAATGAATAGTTACTTGTGTTATGTTCCCTGGGATGAGTGACAGTGGACACTGCAGTGCTAATGCTGTACATATAAAAACCATTTGCTGCTGTTTATTTGCTACGCAAAATCAAATTCAACTCAGTTCATCGAATAATAAAATCCCACCTAGAAAGAGCAAAATACAAACTGTTTCAAGAAGAGTAATGAAAATTAACTACAGCCCTCCCAAACAAGTGAGAATCCATTTTCCCTTCCAAAGAAGATGCAGGATGAAGAACTGAAATGCAACTTTCATCCCACCTGCTTCAGCTGCAGCAGCACTCCCACTTCAGTCTGCATCACAATATTCACTTTTTAGGCCCTTATTTACTTTCCACATATACAGATGGAAAATACACCTAACCCAAGCATTAAGACTGTCTCTTTGCTCAAAGGAAGGATAATTTACCTCCTTCTTCCTATCTATTTTTAGGTACTAGCACGAATCTGTTCTACGTTTCCCAGCACTTTCCTCTCACATGGAACTTCTGAAGTTCAGGCTTCGTCTCAATTAAAGGGAGATGCAGGAGACTGAAAGTGAACCATTAAGAGAATGAGAATGAAACCAAACAAAAAAGAAGTTAATTATTTATCCAAAACGGGAGGCAACGAACTGAATGCATTGCTACGAGGAGCCAGGCAAGGCCTGGCTCTGCCTATCTGCAGGGCCATGGCACCCTGTCAGGCCATCGTTAGGACTCCTCATTTCTGTTACCTGCCTCTTCTGATTTTGTTCATGAGGCCTGGGAACATGACCTTTCCTACGGATGGCCGTATTTAGCAGCCGACAGATGAGATAACGTTATCCGCACAGGTCAGAAATCAATATCCAAACCCTCTGGTTGCTGCTGTGGTTTTCCAGCACTGAAGCAAGCAGACCTCTAGGCTCACAAAGCTTGTTTCAGTCAGACATCTGCAAGCTTCGCTGGAACCCAAGGAGAAACAGCCAGAATTCATGGATAAGAGCACAGGGGGTGAGGAGGGATGGAAAGCCTCAGTTTTCATTTGTGAATCTGTGCCCGTGCTTGTCTCACACACACGTGAACACCCGAAACCCCACAAATCCAGGAAACAAACTCCTGCTTTCATTAACTTTGAGAGGAAGAACGAGGATTCAGAGAACACGTAAGTAATCTGAAGAAATCCCGCTTTCCACAGCATCCTCTATAAAATTTGCTCCTGACAGACACCAATCTGCTTCCCAGTGCTTCTGGTTCAAAGAAGCTTTGCACTTATCTTGAAGAGGCAAATACCCAAATAAGATTTACTGCTACTGGCATCTAATACCACTACATCTTTCCTCTTCTAATCCCACCCCTAATACGAAATAGATTATAAAGCAATCATTTAGCTACTCAAATAAATACCCTCTGCTGTCTCATCTGACTTTCTGCCTCAGATCAATATAAGCATGCTGAACGAGGGGGAAAAGAACAGAGTAACGGATCCCTTCCTCTGAAACATGCTTCCCTTTATATGCAGTGCAAGTATCACTCTAACAGCAGCTTTCTGATGTAATTCAGAACCTAACATATTCAATTAGCTCAAAGGCTATCACCATACATTATCACTGAAAATGGAATTCAGCGCTTTAATTTTTAGCCTTATACAGATTGAAGAGCTTATGGAGGCTACTATTCTCTCTTTAATAGTATGACAGATCAGGTCATGCTTTCCAAAGCTTGAAGAAGCAGCCCTGAAACCCAGTAACAACCTTACTTATCTGTGACTTAGCAAAAAGACTTAATTTGAACAGCAGTAGTGCAGAAGAGGAGATGGCATCTTAACAGCCACAGCAGAACCTACAGAGTGGGCGTTGGACAGGGACAGAGCAATGCATCCTCCTCTGGTATTCTTCTGGAAGGGGCTATCCATCAGCAGACAGCATAGATGTGTCTGAGCCAAGGTATATGAGCCTGGGCAAGACCAGGGAAGCAAGCAGAATTTAAATGAACTAAACGCCTTAAGCAGGTTTACAGCAGAGGAGAGAATTCCACCCCGGATAGGTTAAATGGCATTAAGAGCTCTGTAGTGCCTATATGCAACACCAACACAATTCGGAGAACAGAGGATTTATAGGGGGAAGAGGCAGCCTGCCCCTTCAAAGGTTGGCGTAAAGGAAGCCCTTCATTATGAGCATGGGTGGTGGGGTTTTAAGGAGGAAGGTTAGAGAAACTCGTATTTGACTGGGGGGGGGGAAGGTGTGTGGGGAAGTAGACAAAGAATAGAGACACCCTGACTCAAATCCTCAAGCGACTGTGACCAGCGAGTGCTTCTTTGCCTACCTGGTTCACAGCCTTGCAGTCCACGGTATCCCAAGAATCTGCTTTAATTTGAATTAGCCACAGAAAAAATGTTCTTTCGTTTCCATATTTACCAACAGACTCCGCATTGCCCAATTGCACAGATCCCAGTAAGAGCGGTGAACTCGGCTCCGTTTCAAATGGATTTCACACCGTACAGCTCTTCACAGCTTAAAAGACTTCCAAAATTCTATTTCCCAGTTTGCAAAATTCATCTAACCCCAAATCCTTCTTTACAGGCCCCTATTTATTCCATAAAACTATAAACATGATCATTTATCCCCTTGCCCCTTATTGCAAGGGAATGGTAAAACAAGCCTAGGGAGGCTGCATGCTTTTCGGCACAGCTACGTCAGTAATTCCTAGAGAGCTAATTTGTATTAGCATGAGATTATTCCGCTAATAAGGTTTAAATTAGTCTATTGCAAAAGTACTGCCTCAGAGAGTTGCCAACAATCTGACCAGCAACACATCCATTTTTTCCCCCTCCCAACTCACTGCTTACTTTCCAGCTACACTGTGCTCACTTAGCACTAAGTAGCTTAATTTCCCTCGATTACTTCTGTATTACTTCTTCTATTACTTTCTTCTATTACTTCTGGGGGATTACTTTTTATCATTGTAAATGCTGTCCTTTCAGTGCTGTGTATCTTCTTTGCCCACACTCTAGCTTCTCTTTTATTCATCCACTTGAGTGAACACTACATCATTTAGATTGAATATGTCTTTCCCGATGATCTTTTACTATGCCTTTCTTCCTCTTGCACCTCAACTACTAAGAGTGATACATGGTTCTCACTTTGGCATCAGCCAACAACTGATGATGGTGCTCTGCTCAAATACAGATAGCAATTACTACTACAAACTCCCTATTCCAGAGATTTATATGGTGGTGACATGACCGGATTCCACTCCCACCACGAGATTTCACAACAACAGTGTCACATGTAATAAGTCAAATTCTTTCCAATATAAATTATATCTTATGCTGTTATGGCTGAAAACCACAGTGTAACATTGCTCAAGCGGACACTGAAAAAATATGCTTCGACTTGCCTTGGGAATTCAAAGTCTTAAACTGCATTGTTCTGGCAAAAAAACCAGTGGAATTCTCTTTAAGCCTGGCTTTTATTAAAGCTCCTGACTGATGCCTGAACACGAAAAGATAACATTATCCCCCAAAGTAGGTGGCATTTCCTTAAGTGAGGAATAATGCTAATTACTGTAAACCATTACTGACAAATCTTATTGGAATCATTCAGATTCAGAAGAGATTAATACCACATGTGTTAAGGGCTGTGTAAACTTTGGGCCAATATTTGCTTTTCCTACTCAAACTACACCACAGGAGGATGCATTGTCTCAGCAGCAGAAAGCTGAAGCCTAGCATTAAGCTGATCCATCCGGCAGTGCAAGATTGTCTTTTCTTGAAGTTCTACGGCAGGTCAAGAAAGCAGTTCATCTTTAACTGTATAATTAGCTTCCCATACAGAAAAGCCGGCAAAAACACTGATAACTTCCCTTCCATTTAGGTAACAATGGGAATTCCTCTACAGCTCTTTGTTCCTTCCTTTGCTGAATCTCTTCACGCCTGAATACCTCAGCTCTCTTTGAGCACAGCGCTTGAGATCAGACGCTTCATACGCTCGCATGCTTGGTTCTGGGTGGCCTTGGATAAAAACACTGATGTTTTCCCTTTCCTCTTCCATCTGTAGAATGTGGCTAGTCATCCTTAAGCATCTCTTGCATTCGCTGCAGTTATTAATAGTTGTATTGATTAATATTTAATGAATTCAAACTAGTTTTGTGGACAAAAATATTCTCAACCATGCAGAGAGGAAACTGGAATTTCAATTATATTAAAAGATGTTAATCGAAAATATACTCATGTTCCACGCTGCAACAAACCCAGAGAATTATGAAACTGCCTGGAAAACACAGAAGGCACACTCGATTCTGTGTCAGGAAAATATTTTCCATTAGATCTTCTAGTGGAATAATGAAGTAAATTGCAACACAAAAAGTGACTTCAAAACAGAATAAAAACCCCCAGTATCAGAACATTCTGAAATGAGGATCTGCTTGTCAATGCTATTGATCAACTCTACTTTCAGGTATGACAATTAATCTTACATCGGTGGATCACTCGGAAGATGACAAGAATGGTTTCACTGTTAATCTGTCAAGAGCTACGTGATGTGACAGCTCCCAGTGACCCAGGGCCAAAAGAGCCTGTGCTCCCTCCACACGCAGCTTTTTACTTCTTCAGGTCCCACATCCTCACAAATCAATTAGTCTCCCCCACGGTAATTGCGCTATTCTTAACATCAAATCGACATGTCGAGTTAGCTCCTCCATAACATCCTCAGTGTCTTCAGGGATGTTCCTTTTAACAGAGGATGACAGGAGGCACAAGCAGCAGTCAGCTTCCACCTGCCCCAGTCCCCCCTCACTACAGGGCCTGCAACTGAGCCAGGATTCCATTTCCTCCTTTTAACATCATATGCGGAAAACATCAACACAGGAAAACAGCAATTCACATCCTTCCTCTCATTTTATCAGCATGCAGACACTGGGTAGCATTTAATACCTGGCAATTGTTTTTTTGGAGGAGTATTCACATTAGGACTAGACCAAAAAGCCCCACAGCAGCCACGGCCACCTACCAATCCCAGCCTCATGGCTCTATGGGAATTCCCTTTATCAAATCAAAGCGACACACAGGGAACAATCTGAGCTGGGCTACTTGTGACTTGAGCAGCCAAAGCCTCACAGCTAATTTAATTCAACTGTGAAGTAATAGGGCATGCAGTCTGGGGCTAGAGACAGGTAAAAATGAAACCAGCAAGCCTGACAGAAAGGAGTTGAGTCACAAGGGAATACTCTCCGCAACAGAGAAAACTAGATGATCTGAAGGTCCTTTCCAACCCTAACGATGCTATGATTCTATGCAAGGCAAAGATTTGCCGCTTTGAAGACTCCTTGGATGTGGCACTTTCCCCCTTCATCTTCTTCAATAAAAGATCCCCTTTCCCTCGACAGGCAGTTCATGAAACAGTGATGAGCATATACCGCCCTAACCCGCCCCTGATGTGCACTGTGTTACTCTGCTGGCATTCCTGCCAAACCCCTCAGGTAGCGTAAAGCAGTCTACGAGACCTTAAACAGTAGCACAGTCATTTACACCAGTGGAAACCCTGCTCTAATGACTCTACAATGATTTATACCGGCTAAATGTCGGAATCCACTCGGGAAAATAAAGATGAACACTCTTGAAAGGACAGCACCAAGAAAAGCGTTCCTTTTTCCCCGGGCATGCTAGCTAGAACAACTAAAACACCGTATACTGACGGAGACTGCTGAAGAACCATTGGCAAAGTGAAGTACCAATCAGGTTCTCACTGTTACAAGGCAACACCGAGATGGAGAACCTAGAGAAATTCACCCTCTCACAAAGATTTCTCTGCAGAAAGAGCCTGCGCTCAGCGCGAGGGCTGTCACAGCCGCTGGTGCACACGCTGTCCTCAGGGATGCTCTGCAGGTCACATCGCCCATCGCTAGTTAGGAAGTGCTCCTCTGCAGTAAAATCATCAGCAGAGCAGGTTGCTACCACCTGCAGTATGTGCAGTGGGTGACAAAAGCTTCCTCTGCCTCCCCCCAACCCCCCGCTTTCCTTTTACTCTTTCAATCTAAATGTCAGCAACTGATACAACAGCCACTCCTTCCATTGCTTTATCAGTGCCATGGCAAACTACTGTGCAGCCCGGGTCCTTTTGACAAACAAGTGTTTAAGGACAGGTCTCGAGGCCCTTTTGCTTCACCTCATTTGTGTTATTTCAGTCTGTAGCTTTATACAAAACGAAAACCTCTCCAGGGAATGAAATACCAAATAACACCATGGTTTTTGAACTGCATTCAATAGTTTGCCTCCTTGTCCTCAACTTACTGAGAAAAATACATTAAATACCATAGATAAAAAAACCATACGCGGTGTATTTTTACAAAGTAATGGGGGGTTATGTTTTCCCTTTATAACATGGCCACATTTCAAAGGGACTCCTAAAAACTAAATTTTACAGACGAAAACTTAAATAGCAAGCACTGAGGAGCTACGTATGTGTGTCCCAGGGTTAGTATGTGTCACCGATACACAGAGATACGTCATGAGTTGATGGCACAGATCTTATAGTATGTAACTAGAAACTGGCCTGCTGGACTCCGGTTTAAGATTTCCTTAACCCTCATTAACCCTCTGAACTATTTAGGCATGGATCCCTAATGTATTTAGATGAGGAATATTTTCTTGGCAGCCTGATCCAGTAGGAGAACAGGCAGTTACAACAGGCTAGTACTGTGGTTTTAAGCGTCTCAATGTTAGTTCTTTTCCTGACTTGTGGCCTGTTCCCAAAGAAACGAGCAAGAATTAAGGAGTTAGATTTCCAGATTTCTCCTTATCCTTTTGTCTAATTCCAGAATTGCCTAATGAGCATCAGACCAGCATCTTGAATCACTTCACCTTTCCCTTTCAACAACTGGTGCCGAACAGTGCTGCATGGATCACCAGATACCCACACAGTACTTTGTGGTGCTCTAGGAAGACCTAGTGAGTCGCTGCCTGCCTCTTTGCCACCTGCTATACTGTACTAGAAAGCAGCTGAGGAAAGGGAATTTCACTTCCCAGTTGCTCCTGTGAAGAATTGCCATTGGCAGACATACCCTCTTTGATCAGCAGTGAAAGCAAGCGAAGCCTGCTCTAAGAAACTACTCTGACACAGCAGCTCGAGCTGTTCATGGTAGGTCAGATGAAGCAGCTCTCCTCAGTGCTGCACAGAGGTTCTGCTGCCTGCTTCTGCCTGTCCTCCTGAACGCTGAGGCCGGAGAAGGAAGGAAAATAAACACGGATTTCTGCCACCAAAAACCTCAGCCTCTCCCAGTGCACTTAAAGATGGACCCTTCTGGCTAGGACTCACAAGCAAACTTCTGTATGCGCTGAGGGCAGCTACTAGAGACACAGGTACACTAATTCACTCTAATCCAAAGCATCCATTTCTTTCTTCTCTCCCCCACCTCCCCCCAGCCGTGAAGTAACAACGAATGGGTGGAAGTCGTATACTGACCTCATCAACGTTCTCAAACGCATTGATGACATCGTATGGCAAGCAGGAGAGCAGATCGATCACGAACCAGGTCTTCAGGTAATTCATGCGGATGAGCTTTGGGTCAGAGATCACCTCTCCTGCTGGCCCCACAAAGGTGGTATGGAAATTAAGCACAATGTCCACCAGAAAAATGACATCTACAATGCTGTCGACGACCAGCCATGCCACATTGTTCTGTTTGGTTTTAAAGGAGACGTTGTAAGGGACCAGAATAGCCGTGTAGAAGGTTAAAATCAAGATGATCCAGTCCCAGGTAGTCTTGAAAACACAGTAATGCAAAATGATATGCGGTGGAGTCTTTGGTGCCTCTTGTTTGTACTGTGGGAGGATTTCCGAGCCCAGCTGCAGTACCTGCAGTCAGAGATTTCAGGAGAAAAAGGAAACATGCTTAATGCTTTAACACTATTCTTCACACTGTAGATTCGCAAGCTCAGTACAGCAGTTGATTAAAATACAGGTCCATTAACTCTCCTTATCACCAGCAAATGCTAAGCAAGTCAGGATAAGTGTTCTGCCAAACACATCAGCATCAAGCTAAGCACAGTTGTTTCTTTCAATGCCATTAATTACTTCTTGACACTAAGCCTAGTGGCCTAGGTCTCCCAGACATACAGAGACAGCTCCTTCAGCAGTCTAAATAAAGGAGACAGATAAATGATGGGCAGAAAGGCAGCTGCAAAGAGAAACCAATGGCAAAACCAGGAGCAATACCACAACTTCTGAGTTCCAGTCCAGCACTGGGACCACTGGACCACACTGTTTTTCCACACTGTCTACTTAACTCTTCATTCATTATACAGCGTCTGAAACAGTCTTACACTACAGTCCATCACGAATGCACAGGTCATTGGTCCTCTTCTCTGGGCCACGCAGAACCAAAGCCCACAGTAAATAGCATTACACTCAATAAACCCATTTTGAACCGAGAGAAAAATCAGTGTTTGCACTACCTGCTGGTGCACAGTCGAGTTACAATGCAGTTAGGTCTGAATTCGTAACAGCTGTAATCAGCCGCAGATCATCCCTCAGCATGTGTTTTAAACCCTGGACCTGAACCTGGGCTGGATGAAAACTGAAGACAGAGATTTCCTCCAGCGAGGTGTGTCTGCTAAATGCCAAGCTCACAGAACCTGGGAGAGCTCTTGAGGAGCACGATTCCTTTGTCCCATTTCCTTACAAGCAGTTCAGAGCAGCTGGGAGAAGAGAAGGAAATTAAACGGCCACCTTCTCAAGGAGAAGATCAGACAACGCGGCTGTAACAGGAGGATGCCTTCCTTGCGTGCTCCTTATCTCAGCTTTTTAAACGTCAATTATTCAGACAGGGATTTTTATCTGCAGGCTTTTCTGAGCGCTTTCTGCTTGCTTTCTCTGCGAACTGCCGCGCTTTTTTTTCCCAGCAGGTTGGGCCAAAGGGCACAAAAGAAAACAATCAGCTACAGGAGTCCTGCTCGGACAAAACAGCCTCAGATCAAGTTCCCTGCTGCTCTGAGCCTCACAGAATCACTCACTCTTGTGCACAACAAGGGTCAGACAGTGTCAGATCACAGTCCCTCCACGTGTGTAGTGACAACGGGAACTGCAAGCCCGCTGACTTTAAGCCCAGTACGTTCTGCCGAAGAGAAGCAGCATGACCTGCCCAGAGACCTGCACGCCAGCACGGAGGCATCAACAGTCTGAAGACAAAATAAGGGAACTTGGTACTTCTGTTCACTGAGGAACCTTTTCCTCCAAGAAGAAGCCCTGCAGACCCAAGGAGGACTCAGACACGTCCACTGCAGCACCGAGTGCTCTGCCACTCCTGACCCCTTTCACACGGGTTCTCCACGCTACAGGAGGAAGAGAAAGCAAGCAAAATAAAGCTGTTGGAAGCTGCCTTGCGGTGAGAGGAGCTGGAAGCAGCGCAGGACAGAAGTGCCAGTCCCCACTTCTGGAGCTGAGGATTGCCACTGCAACATTCGTTCACTCGAGGGACTCATCACCAAAACCAAGCACTTTCTATCATGTAGTAACATTTCCAGCCAGTTGACTGGATTTCAGCTGAAATGCTGGGATGCTGCTTCTTGCTTGATGTTGATAATTGCTTCTTTTGCAATCATATCTCTCCTAGAGCTTATTTTTTTTGTTTCTGCTGTAATATGAAGAAGTCAAACATTTTGGCAACCATTCCAGTCAGCACAGGAGCCTCAACCATGAAACACTGAACAAAACCAACCCTGTTAGTTCTATTCAGATTGATTCTTACATATACATACATCAGTTCTAGACTGAGAATTGTACCAGGCACTCCATTTTGGCCACCACTGGTCTCTTGGTACTCCAAGAGCCTGTGGAACTCTTGCATCATCCAAACTAAAGTGACTGGGAAATGTACCAATGCATTCCCCTACACCTGAATAATAGAAACAAAGGCAAGAACAATCTGTGTTGGGTAATGAAGAAGGGGCTAAATTATGGTGTCCATTATTCTGCTGTAAATCAGAAACAGAACTTACAGTGAAGGCAGTGGAACTGCAGGGATGCAAAACTGAACTGAATGCAGAGAAAACAGACTTCTGGTTTCAAGTCATTGAGAAAATAACAACTTTGCTGCTTCAGTGTTTTAAAATGCCATCACCAAGTACAAAGCACTCTCCTCAGCTTGACTGACATTGCAGGGCACAGGAAAATCAAAAGATTGATGTCTTCCCCCTTTTTTATTCAGAAAGTAAATGCACTCCAAACTACCTGAGTGCCTAGGGACCTTCTTAATAAGTCTTTGGAATTCCCATTACCACCTTGGGATCTCTGGTTAAGCTCTAGCAGTGGCTGGGTAAAGTGACCAGGGGCCATGGCTTTAGCTGGTCTCCAGGAGATGTGCATCAGCACTGTGGGTGTGAATCCCAGACTGGTTTGGGTTGGAAGGGACCTTAAAGCTCACCCAGTTCCAACCCCTGGCACAGGGCAGGGACACCTTCCACTGGAGCAGCTTGCTCCAAGCCCCTGTGTCCAACCTGGCCTTGAACACTGCCAGGGATGGGGCAGCCACAGCTTCTCTGGGCACCCTGGGCCAGCGCCTCAGCACCCTCACAGGGAAGAGCTTCTGCCTTAGATCTAACCTGAACTTGCCCTGTTTCACTTTGAACCCATCACCCCTTGTCCTATGGCTGCAGTCCCTGATGAAGAGTCCCTCTCCAGCATCCTTGTAGCCACCTTCAGACACTGGAAGCTGCTCCGAGGTCTCCACGCAGCTTCTCTTCCTGAACAGAGGAGCAGGAGATGGGCATCAAGGGATGACACAGGGATATCAACCACTCACAGCATGGGGGAAAGCCACTTACAGCAAGCCTGAGGCATCTCCCATTTCTCTTTTTAGGTGGAGGTGCCACGCTCCAGCCCTGGCTCCCTCTCATTACATCGCTAAAGCACACATTGTAAAACCACTCCATCATGCTTGCATTGCTAGAGATATGAGCTGTCATTTCACAGCCTGAATCACAGAACATCAGGTCGGAAGGGACCTCAAGGACTGTCTCGTCCAACCTTCCTAGGCAAAGCATGACCCAGACCAGATGTCCCAGCACCCTGTCCAGATGAGATGTCCAGCTGATGATAGAAGAAGAGCATTGCCACAGCTCACATCACTTCTCCTGGGAAAGGCAACTTGCTTTAGATATTGGCAAAAGCCTTGCAGCCTCCTGGACTGCAGGCCAGGAGCTTTCAAAGGCACCAAATTCTTCGCTGAAGGAAGACAAAACCACCTATAACAAAGCCTAATTATCTTGGAGAGCAAGCATTTGCTTTTAGCATTAGGCACAACAAGAGAACCCCGTGCTGTACAGGACTAACAGAAGGATGTCCACAGAGCTCAGTGCTAAAGACCTAGGGTTTGCTAGGTTGCTGTACCGGGAGTTAGGAGAGCTCTTTTGTCCGCTTTTTGCCACACACAGTCTATTCCATCCTTCAGACACACTCTCCCTGGGTCATCTGGAGATTAAGAGCTCTAAACCCCACTCTCCTTGCGCCATATATCAAAGCCAGACAGATGCAAAGACAAGCCCTATTCCAAGCTGCTCTCGCTGCACTGCAACCTCTAGGGAGAGTAGTGCCAACCCGAGACGCAGTATCTGCTGAAGCAGTCAGGTGTGGTCAGCCACCCACATGAACTGACTGAACTCAAACCGCTTGTAAAGGTACTTCTGGAGAGGAAAAAAAACCACCCCACAAAGATGAATATAAAACATACACAGCACTATAAGCCGATAAACTGAGCATCCCCCATGTGCCCTGAACAAATCTGTCATTACTATTCTTCTCTATGTAACTGAAACGGCCCTGGCTTTGGATGATATTTCCCTGTTATGCAGTTATACCCGAATAAAAGAAATATTTGTTTCAGAGTTATTAATGAAAGTATTATTCCAATTACTTATGATTCATCCGCCACCACAGCTGCATTATCTGCATTTATTATTTGTGGTAATAGTGCATGATGTTTTAATAGCTCTCCAAAGCCAGGGAGTATTATTTCAAAAGCAGAAATGACAAATTTCATCAGGGGTTTCACAGGGCTGTGTTCATTTGTTTTCTTAACATGGCAGAACGAAAAAGCTATCTTAGATGTGTTAGAGAAGGGTGAACACATCACCAGTCACAGAAGTGCATCAACAAGCGGTTATGATTTATTTTTAACACCGAAGGACTGGGAAGAAAAAGAACCCCCCAAACCACACAAACAATCATCCGTTTTCAGCTTAATCTCTCCCTCTTGTGTGTTCAACTGCACATATTTGCCTTCTCTCGCTCTCCCCTGCTTTTTTGTTTTCATAGGCACCCACACAAATTGCTCCCAAGCCAAGGACAAGGTGCTAAGCCTCAGCTCGAAGTAGATTTTAATGGCAGTTATGAGTCCCTGGTACACAAAGTGAAGAAAAGAAAGGCAGAGGTTCCATTACTGAGCAGTGCTGCTGAGCACCGCTCTCAGCCTTCTGCTGTTCCTGCATTTGTTAGCTCGTGACACCATCCCGTTTATCCAGGACTGCCTGGTCCATGTACAGCATACAGCAGCGAACGCCACAGGCGCGGATGACACGCGCATCATGCGGTGACCAGGAAGAATGGTTCCTCCACTCAGCTCCTTGGTGAGAAAGCCACAGAAATGCACCCGTTACTTCACACTCTTCTTGCAAAACGTCCTCCCCAACGCCCCTGCATTAACTGCAGTAGTAATTTAAGCGGTTTTCGTATGACTGCTGTTGAAGGAGTCAGGCCAAACAAGCCTACGTGTCCCGGCAAAGTCAGAGGCTGAGGCTTAGCGCTGCCTCTATTACCCGTGGCCTGCAGATAAGCCAAAGCAGTTTGTCACCGACACCTTTCTTCAACTACTACATTATACAAGGCAAAAGAAATGGTCAGCTTTTGTGGCAGGCTCCTGGTTTGTACTGGTACACCACCTTGTCCCGCTCAGGTTCTAGGACACTACTGGCTCCTCAGGCAGTCCAAAATAAGCAATAAAGAACTAAAAGAGACACAAATAATATCCCAGCAAATGAAGAGCCTTCTCAAGCCAACGAGGTGGATGTGAAGTGCCATGGCAAGTGGGAAAAGAAAGCGGACGGATGTTAACTTGAACTTCAGACGTTTAATAAACTACTGCAGAGATGAAGTGGGGAAAAGAGGGATGTGAAAATACAACAAGGAGCAGTTAGAGAGCCCGTGTTCGATAGCATCAAGAGATCTTTCCAGAATAGGAAGCCTGGCACCCCATGTGTCTTCAAGGGGAGAAAAGTGGGCCTGTCTGTATGATTATCTGCACTCTGCTTTTCTCCAGGGTAGTTCTATTGACTTACGTGGAATTAGGGCAGACATACAACAAGGTACCGAATATCACAGCTGGGGCTAATGTTCTTTTCAAACTAATGACTCCAATATTCAGTCGGCAATTAAAGAAACTCATTTCAGACATGTGAACTATACACTTGCCCTTTATTACTTGCAATGAATCAATTGCCTGTGCCACTTAGAGTACTTGCAAAGACTTGTTGAGCACATTGGCTTGCGAGGAGTCTCAGTAATGTGCAGTCACTCAGGTCCAGACTAAGGTTTGCTAAGCCAAAGAGAACCACCTCTGACTCTTTGCCTTGCATTCTACTGCCTATATTTTAGTGTGAACTGCAGTTCAAGGGTAGGCTTCTCTAAAGAGAAGGAAGGATTATTTGATGCTAAACCTTGAGTAGGATTAAGAGGGAGACTATTCCAAATTCCAGGACACTAAAGCAACTCAGGTTGGACATGTGATAATCGGATGGCATTCCTACAACAGTGTGTCCACGTGAATGTCTGCTCCCCGTGCTAGTATGATTTGTTACTTCTGTGCTTCCAACAGTAATAAATTTCCCAGTCTTGAGTGTTCCCACATTAAATACGGAACAGGTAAGGTCCTGTCCATGGGAATTTCACTGTCACATGTGATAACAGCACAGGCCTGGGCAGGAGTTACTTATTTTGCATAGAAACTATGATGTAAACAGGGCAAAATTAAGCGAGTACTGTTTATATGGACACAGCATGGAAGCCATCAGTGCCTTACAGCTCCAGCTACACAGGAAGATTAAGAACTACTGACAAGAGTTACAGCTGCTGCCATGGCATTCACAGCAGCAGGTGAGACAGGAGTGCCATGTTCTGTGGCCATGCTGCCACTAACACTGTGTAAGACCTTCTCTAAGCTGTTTTTACATCAGGGGGAACCCTGCTGCTGGCCCAGGAGACAGCTACAGGAAACTTGGGACAGTCTCTCCCCCTCGTGGCAAAAGCCCTACAACCCCAAGTACCTCCTGGAGCCTCCTCTGCCTGCTGCTTCACTCAAAGCCTTGAGAGTCTCCTTAAATCACAAGGTTTCATTCTCCTGATCTGGCTGCAGCGTTGCTTGTGACCTCTTACTGGCTTTACGGATGGGATGGCTGTAAGTCAAACATGCGTTTGAACCACTCTGGAAAGCAGGACAGGGATCCCACTGAAGAAGAACCGGACATCAGTGAATGCACGCAACAACCATGTCAAGGATCCTCCAGCATTTCCTTCTGTACTGGCCTGTTTCTCCTCCCTCAGTGTTACACAAGCGGATAGTGCAAGACCCCCCTAACATCAAGGTTCTCGGAAGACTAGAAACTAAGCAAGAAAGTATTCCTTCAGTGATCGTGGCGTTATCATACTTTGCTGAGATACAGAACACACCACCACAACTAGGTTAGATGAGGTCTTTAGGACACTTGTTTCCATTCCACTGTCATGGGACACATTTCACAGCACACATGCCATGTTCTGAGCTCCTATGCCTGCCACCAGCCTGGATCCCCAGGGCAAGGGAGGCACAAAGACAACACAGCCCAAGGGTTAAACCGTTCCTTCAGGGTCTCTCGGGGAAAGCAAACGTTACCTCAGCGAGCCGTGAATGCTTGTGGACGTTCTCTCCTTTCTGCACGCTGGGAGCAAGCTGCTGCAGCACACCCCGGCTGCTGGTGAGGGCACGGGTCAGGCGAGCAAACTTCCCCCAACCTTGAGGAAACATGCAAGATCACACGGGTTACCACAACAAGGAGCCGCAAGCGTGTCCCAGAAAGTCTCTCAAACAAGAAGAGAATAAAACCAAACGTCAACCCGAGTTAACTGCTTTAATATTGCCCTTGACGGAGGGCAATTTAACCGAGCACCACCTAAAAGCAAGTCGTAAAACAGGCACCAGGGTGGCAAGGTGATAAAAGCCAGGACTGCAGTGCCCTGGTATTCAATGGCCCTCCAAGAGTGCTGTTACACGAACTGCGCCTTTTGTAAGGATAAACGTCCACTTGACAGCTCCCTTCTGGTAAATCCGGTGGGCCGGTTTGGACCTGCAGAAGACACTCCAGGCTAACCAGGCCGTAGGACTAGAAACACACACAGCGAAAATTACAGCTGCTTGCAAGAGAAATGAATCTGCCCTCAGCTGTATCAGCCACAGATCGAGCGTAAGCAGAGGAATACACATAAGATAATAAAAAGCAGAGCAGACAAAGCAAAACAAAATCATTCATTTTATCCTCTCTAAACAAAAGGGAGAAACACACAAATACGTTTTCTCAAGCTCTAATAAAACACTGAGCAGCTTCTGGCAGGGAAGTCAGATGCTGAATTTTAATTCAGGGTGTTTTTTACAGTCCTTTCAAATACCCCTCCAAACAGAAGACCCTGAATGACAGTCACAAGAGCTAGTTACAGCTACAACCTTTAGGAGCAGTACTTTGCCACAACAGAAAGTCAGGCAGAGTATACACCCGGGTGGTTTTGGTACTCTCAAAGGGAAGTATCAGGGCATTTAATCCCAGTTTTGACAAATGCCAACACCACCTGGGAACTGTTGGGCAGTGTCACCTCCTGCTCCAACAGAGTATGCTCAGATTCAGCCTTGATGAGATTGGCAGATTCAGCTCTTACTAGAACCTGGTTCCCTCCACATGATGGGTTTATCACCACAGGAAATGACCCCATTAGCAGTGACTGGTTTTAAAGAGCACTCTGAAGCTGGCCCTGCAAGTACCTGTCATTACAGGAATACGGGTGGTTACAATACTGCCCAGTACTTTAAACATATCCTTGACTGACATCAAATTTGGATGGAGTTTGCAGGAACATATTTGGTAATCTGAGAGGTGAGAACAAAAAAATAAACTACATGGATCCAGTATTGGACAAGATCTTCCAGGGCACTGGAAAGAAACCTGAAAACAGAGGTTAGCATCTTCCCCTTTACGAACATGAGCTCGGTGCATTTACTAAAGGCAAGGGCCAAAATCATCAGACCTCTGCCAAATCAAGAATAAACCTGAGTATTTTCATATGCCTTGAAGCATGTTTTAAAGCCAGTCTGTCACTGGTAATTTAAAAGTCAAGTTGAGCAGAAACTGCCAACCCTTTCCAGCAGTGTTCAGCAACAAGCAGAATGAACAATTTCCATCCTGATAAACCCATGTAAGATTAGCTGCTATACCAAAGGACTATTCCTTAGAGAAAGAAGTCAACACGACAGAACCTCAAGTGCAGTCAGTTTGTACCTGGTTGAAACTCGACCCAAAGCACTTGGTTTCTCACACTGCATCTCCATGGAAGGTGGTGGGTTTTGAGGTTGTTTTTTTTTAAAGATACATTTATAAAGAGTATTCTTTCTCTACTGTACATGAACAAATCCAACCAACTGGCAAGCTAAGGCTTGAAGGACTTACTATCTTCACAGTAAGGCCAACAGAGGTTATGGAAGAGGTGGGAGAAACCATTCATAACGGCTGATCTACAGCTGCTATAAAACAAACTAACCTCTGCAAAGCCAACACAGCTACAGCAATTTACACCTAAAACTTCACTTTTGCAGAACTTAGGTGTCTGCACTCCTATGCTTTTTTTCCTGCTTTACAGGACCACGGCAGAAGGCTACCAGCATTAACATATTTTCTGCAGTGTAAATCAGAAAATCCCAGCCTGGTTTGTGTTGGAAGGGACCTTAAAGCTCATCCAGTCCCAATCCCCAGCAAAGGGCAGGGACACCTTCCACCAGAGCAGCTTGCTCCAAGCCCATGTACAGCCTGGCCTTGAGCACTGGCAAGGATGGGGCAGCCACAGCTTCTCTGGGCACCCTGAGCCAGCGCCTCAGCACCCTCACAGGGAAGAGCTTCTGCCTCAGATCTAACCTGAACTTGCCCTGTTTCACTTTGAACCCATCACCCCTTGTCCTATCACTCCATGCCACTGCAAAAAGTCCCTCTCTCGCCATGTTTCCTGTAGCCCCTTTAGGCACCGGAGCTGCTCTAAGGTCTCCCCTTCAGGAGCCTTCTCTTCTCCAGGCTGACCCAGCCCAGCTCTCTCAGCCTGGCTCCAGAGCAGAGCTGCTCCAGCCCTCGCAGCATCCCCATGGCCTCCTCTGGACTCGCTCCAACAGCTCCACGTCCCTCTTGTGCTGCTGCCCCAGAGCTGGGTCAGAGCTGCAGGGGAGGTCTCCCCAGAGCGCAGCAGAGGGACAGGATCTCCTTCTTCGACCTGCTGCTCACGCTCTGGGGGTGCAGCCCAGCACACGGTGGGGTTCTGGGTTCAGACACACAAGGCCGGGTCACGAGGCGCTTCCCGTCAACAAACACCCCCAAGTCCTTCTCCTCGGGGCTGCTCTCAACCCATTTCCACCCAGCCTGTGTTTGTGCTTGGGACTGCCCCGCCCCAGGAGCGGGACCCTGCCCTTGGCCAGGCTGGGGAGGCCCGAGGGGCTTCCTGCCCCTGGCTCCCTCCATACCTCCGGTACCCGAGGGCAGGAGCAGCCTCCGCATCCCCAGCCGGGAGCCCAGCGCGCTGCGGCGGGCAGCGGCCGCCCCTGGCGCTGGCCATGGTGCTGAAGAGAGCGCGGGGCGCCCGCAGCCCCACCGGGCTTGTCGGCAAGAGCGGGAACACGGCATCTGCCTCCCTCCCCAGACGCATCATGTGTTTAGTGCCAGCTAACGCGGGCAGCCCCTTTTACTAACTCCAAACAGAGCGGTGGGAAGGGCGTCTTCCGGGAAGAGTCAAAATTTGGTTCCAAACCTGACGACAAACTTTCAGCGTGTTATTTTCTTCCAGCCACTGCGTTTTCTAACAATTGTGCTATTCAGACATAAACAGGGAGAGCAGGGAAAGCAAGCACCTCACCCGAGCTTTCTTGCCAGACATCTCCGTGGCATCATTTGTGGCTATGAATGCTGAGCATCTCTGGGTACCTCCTCCTCTTCCCAAGAGTCCTTTTGCAACGTACACCTTATCCCATTCCTCTATCCTCAGCATCCCCTATTAGCACCACCCCTGCCCTACACGTCGCAAATCTTGCTTCTGGGTGCATAAATGTACATGAAAGAACATTAAATCTCTCACCATATATTCCAAACTCTGATCCAAAAATAAAGTAACTGTTTGTCATAAGCAAGAGACTGTGTCAAGAGACAGGGCTTTTGAGCTTGGCTTTTGGAACTAGTGCTGACCTGAAAATGGCAGGCTGGGAATGCCTACTCTAACTCTCTCCATACATTGGGTACAGCACATGAGAGCCCAGCCTAGACATGCACAGGCCCCTGTGTGATAATATGCCTAATGCCAGGCACTGAATCACTGAGCAAATGTCCCAGATGTACGAGTCTCATCTTTAGGACAGAAAACCCTCCTTTTGGTGAAAGAAAGATAAAAATGTGGGAACTCTCAAGTATCATTATAGCAGACCTGCAGATTGTGACACAGGAAAAACAAAATGAAAAAGAGAGCATGCCAGTACTAATCCTGTCGAAGGATAACTTCTCCAATACTGCTTGAAAAGACAGCAGTACCTGTTGAATTTACTGCTGCTTTTCTTCCACAAGCCTAAGACAGACACAGCCTACAGCAAGTCAGATATTCATCCGGGGAAGACAGGTCAAACAATACACTTAAGCCATCGGACAGAACATAAACATTAAATTCTAAGGGTCATGGAGTTGATTACAGGAAGAAGAGGGAGCTTCCCAAGACAAGGAACTAGGTTCCAGAATATACTGATGTTAGCCCTTCTAGGACATGGGGATGAGATGATACAGGTTAGGACTTCTCTTTCAACACAAGCAGTTGATATATCCCTACATCCACTCTTTTCCTCTATAAATAGAGAAAATATAAATTAAACTGAAATCTAATGACCCTAGGTGATTCATATACAGGTAAGAGCTCACACAACAGACAAGACAGACTGCAATTCAGGAACCAAATACAAAGCTGGATGCCAGCCCAATGGCTGTTTGCCTGTGCCTCTGCCTTGGATTCTAACCCATTTTTATCATCGTTTTTTAGTTCTGCAGAAAACATCATGCAGGAACAAAGCAATGAGTTGGCACTAAAACATCGCCGGCTTCAAAAGGATGAAGAGCCTTCAGGATTAACAGCACCGATTTCAGCTCTCCTTAACCCCATGATGCTCTTCTAGTTTTCCACCATTTCACTGCAAAAGGCTGAACAGAAACTCTCTGAAAACACCCAGGAAGACAAGATGCCTACAATGGGGACAACTGTTCCTTCCGCACGGGGAAACATGGCACTGAAATGTACCTTAATGATAAGATGTTTAACTCATCAAAACTTCTCTTCTTAGAGAGATGAAGCTTCATTTAAAAATGCTTGTTGAAGAAAGCAGTCTTCTGTAGTCTGAAGTAAGCTGCTGGTAACTCAATCCACAACACAAGTTGTTATTTATCTGCAGGTAGCTATTTGCTTTCTACCGCTCTCCTCCATTCAATCACAGCAACTCATAAATTCAAACATCTGGAACAGTGGCAGTTACAGAACCCTTGTTATCAAGTTGCTGATCCATGACTTATACAACCCCTAGAGCCAGAACAAGAAGCCACCACCTGCTAGAGCACCAGCTCTTTGTTCGTAGGTCTATTGTTCACACAGAGCTGTGTAAATGCAAGTAAATCCTCCACTCAAACCACCTTTGTTTTCTTGTACATCAAAGGTCCCTGCTTCCATACATCATGCCTCCCTGTGGTCTTAACGCTCATTCCCTTTGAAACTTCATGACTAAAAGTCTCATTTTTCCATCTGGGAAAGCAAACCAAAGGGTGCTTTTTAATATCCTCACCACTTCCCTTTCATTTGTTTTCTTTTTAAAGAAAATATTTCATCCAGATGAAAGCAGAGTACAACTTCATCAAAACATTTCAAACACTGGCTCTGCTCATATAAATACATCTTGAAAAACAGAACCAAAAGATGAGACCGCAACAAAATAAAAGAGAGGAAAGAGACAGGGGAAAAAAGGAAACACTTCAAGTTTTCCCTGAGTTAAGATGAAGGAGGCAATCAAAATGTTATCTTCTGTGGAGCCCTGCTTGTGATGCTAAGGACAGCTTAACTGCGAAATGCAATAAAGCTCTTTCAGCAGAGGAGATGGGAACTGATGGCAACTACAACACGGGAGGTTACAGTAGCTGGGAGGCTAACAGCCATTCTCCTACATGATTTGGTGATGTTGAATTTGATCACCTTTTTGGATAAAAACTAAGTATCAAAAGCAAAAATGAGGAGCCAAAGCATACTTCCCAAGCTTTGATAGAGCAGCACAGATGAGGCTGAGTACGTTCACACTGTATTCATACATGCAAAAGCTGTTCAGGCAAACTTCTTGCTAAGTACACAGGGTGCAAGCACTAACTCTGTTTCTCTGATCTAATTCTTGTTTTCATAGTGATGCATTCCACTTTATACACCACTCTCAAACATCTCATACTTGGCGTACGTAAAAGTCACATACGGACAAAATGCATGAATTCCAAACATAGCACACGCTCTAAAATCCAGCTAAGAAGGTGACCTATCACTTCACGAGCCGAATTTAGCTCTGCTACAGCTTGATTTTGCCTACTTCTATTCAAGTAAACCTACTTTTGCCTGATTTTCCAAAGGGGCAAGCATACAGGGACGAGTGGAAAGAGCCTGTTTAAAAACACTGTCTCATCAACATCGCTGACACCAATTTTAAGTTGCTTTATTTAGAACGCACTATTTTTAAAGCTGCTGCATTTAAACCCAAATTTACTTCACCTCTGCGGGAGTCCTAAAATAAACATCTTCCAAATTATCTGAATCAATTCACAAAGACTCCAATTAGAAGGCTACTTTCTGCCTGACTTCAGAGAGATTGGTTTCATCTCTTCCAATGTCCGATGTTATCAATAAGAAAGAATATTAAGTCTGAAAAGCGGTACAGGGAACTTTAATCTCTCTGAGCCACCTCTGGGTAAAAGACACCCATTTGGTTTTATGGACAAGTCAAGCCCCTGTCATTAGAGCTCAACGCTTTCCACTCAAGCAGTCACTACATCATTTGCAGCTGAACAATCACGTTTGAAAAGGCCAGCGGGCGATAGAAAACTAATATATACCACAGCTAAGCAGGTTTAGCCTGACACATTAGCTGCTGTTTAAATTGATCACGGTCTTGTACTACATTATGTTTTTCGCTACACAGACATAAAGGCATTGATTTTGCAGAAACTTCAATACTTTATGCTCTGCCATTCGGCAACCATGCGAACAGCACATTGTTAATAAAATATTCACGTTTGCAGGCAGCCTATTACAGATTAAGTGGTCCTATGGACCGGAAGCAGATTTAAACACAGTAAGAAAGCATGTGATTAAAGCTGATTAAAGGTGAAAGAAGGAAAACCGATGGATTGAGCAATCGGGTGGCAGTTGGTTCAGTCGAACAATACATCTCTAAGCTCACAGTGTTAGGTTTGCAGATCGGGAGTTCACAATATGAGAAACATCCCTATGGAAATGGCTATCTTTCCACAGCCTGCTGCAGAATTCCTACGGAATGTTGTACACAGCACAAAGAGTACGACCTCCTCAGCTCAGGTCTGCAAAAGCAGCAGCAGTTAATACAATTCTACTTTATTTAGAGCTCCTAGAAATGCTTGTTGCCCTTTCAAGAATCCTAGAGCCCAGTGCAGACAAACATCTGGCTCCGCATAGCTGCCTTTTTCATCCCCTTACAGTCTACAACTGCACAATGAGATTTAATCTTCAAGACAGGATCATGCATGTAAAATTCCTTGTTTGACAAATCACTCCTTTTCCAAGAAACTGCTCATCTAGTCACGAAGCAACTGAGACAACATCACCCCCCGAGATGCCTCAAAATTCCTATAGCCAGTAACCCAAGGAAGAAAGGAAGGTGTAGGGGGTAAATTAGGGATTAGAACGGGATGTGCAGTTTCATTTATGTCATGTCTGATGTGGGTATAAAGCAAGAGGACTCTTCACCACCATGAAACTGGTACAACTTCATTAACTTCAGGAGATATAGAAATGTCTGGAAGATTCATTTAGTGGATGAACCCTTTTGTACATGAAGTCACAGCCCTTAGGGAAGGGGCAGAAGAGAGCTGTGAATCGGTGGCCTCTAAATAATACATCCAATTCTTCTGTCTGCAACTTTTGGTAGTCACTTTGGCAGTTTCCACAGGTCAAATGGCACAGCTACAGGTTGGGCAGAGAAGCGATTCAGAGCAGCCCTGCAGACAAAGGCTTGGGGGTGCTGGCGACAGAGAAACTGAACATGAGCTGCTTCAGTGTGTGCTTGAGCCCAGAAACCACCTCTGTCCCATCCTGCATCCCCAGAGCGTGAGCAGCAGCTTGAAGGAGGTGATCCTGCCCCTCTGCTCTGGTGAGACCCCACTTGCAGAACTGTGTGCAGTGCTGGGGTGCTCAGCATAAGAAGGACACGGAGCTGCTGGAGCAAATCCAGAGGAGGTCACAAGGATGCTCAGGGGCTGCAGCACCTCCCACATGGAGACAGGCTGAGAACATTGGGGCTGTTCAGCTGGGAGAAGAGAAGCTGCGTGGAGACCTCAGAGCAGCTTCCAGTGTCTGAAGGGGGCTACAAGGATGCTGGAGAGGGACTCTTCATCAGGGACTGCAGCCATAGGACAAGGAGTGATGCATTCAAAGGGAAACAGGGCAAGCTCAGGTTAGATCTAAGGCAGAAGCTCTTCCCTGTGAGGGCGCTGAGGCGCTGGCAGAGGGTGCCCAGAGAAGCTGTGGCTGCCCCATCCCTGGCAGTGCTCAAGGCCAGACTGGACAGGGCCTTGGGTGACATGGTCTGGTGTGAGGCACCCCTGCCCATGGCAGGGGTTGGAATTGGATGAGCTTTAAGGTCCTTTCCAACCCAAACCATTCCATGATTCTATGAAATAAAGGAACATTGCTTATCACCTTAATTTCTCTCTGAGCTGGTGCACTTACATGTAGGCTTAGTGCTTTAGATAATGGAACTGCTCAGAATTACCATGATCCCTGTAAGAACAGGACAAATTCAAGATCCAAAGGAATTCTGGTTTTAAGGTACTGCTTCCTTCCTTTAACGTATTCCTCTTGGGAAAAAAAATATATAAAATAAAAGCTGCAGTATGTCCCTGTGTTGTAAGTGAAGGGCAAGCTCCTTGCACGAGACTGCACATCCCTAGCGCATTCAGAATCTTCTGTGAAAGCAAAGGGAAAGAGAGAGCTACCGCCCCAGCTAAAGCCCTGCTGACCAACTGACCGAACAAAGCAATGGCCTTCACTCCCAGCAAACAGATGGGAGGCAGCTTTACTGCATCGTGCCCATTTGTCCTTGCTGGCAGTGCTCAGCAGCGTACAGGGATCACCACTAAGAAGGGTCAAAAATCCTGTGGACCCAACCTTTGGGGCAAGAGGGGGATTTTCAGCTTTATTCCAGCAATGCAGAACCATCCAAACAGCATTGAAGAGAGTAAAAATCCACCCCAGAGCCCAGGAGAGGGTCTGTTTGTGGAGTCTGTACTTCCTTTTCTTCATGGGAACAGGTGTTTCCACTTTGAGAAACTATGTTTTTAAAGAATAACATTTTGAGCATAAATGTAAATCAGTTCACCTTCACCGTGAGCTTCCTGTTTAACTTAATGCCACAAATATTATTAGAGACTGCAAAAATGCAAACAACAGAGGAACTTGCGTCTTTTTCACCCCAGAAGACACAAGTCTCGGTAACTCTCCATACGGGGACAAAAGGTCTATTTCAGACAGGACCTGAACCCGAGTGCATGTTCCTGCTGCCGTCACAGCCGAGTTCCCTTCCAGGTTTCCAAGGGTGTAGCTCAGCAAAGGGTTAACACTAAAACACAGCTCCAACCTGATTCAACCTAAGATGATGGGAACCTCTTCACAGACTAAACTAGTCCGTAACTTTAGTATAAGGAATCCCACCATAAGGGTAAATAACATCAAGCCAGACAGAATGAAATGATTCAGATCTTTGGTAGACTCGGCCAAGGTTAATTCCTCTGGGTTTCCATGCAGCATCATGCACAGTCTTTACGGGGCCTAAGACCCATCAGTTCCCTCTGACACAAAGATGCTGTGCAGCAACACTGTGACTCCTTGAAGACTGCAGTTTGGATAAAAAATGAATTTAAAAGGAAAAGCAGTACCTATTTCCTAAGTAAACTCTGCTGCCTTTGAGGTTTCCTTGGCAATACCCCCCTTTCCAGTGCAGGCCAGAGCCAATTCACTTCAGAAACCAGCAACCTGGAGGCATGTCTACAAGCTATTTGAACATCTACTTCTTTGGATTTGATACTTAAAGGACTTCATCTCTTTCAAGACCAGGGCAAGCAAAGGGAAGCAGCGTAAATAAGTAACTGTGAAAAAGACCAACCTTTACACGAGTCATCCTCAATGGGCTGCTTGAAAGCCGTTATGTCATTGAAAGTGCAAAGAAACAAAACCACTTTATCCTGCTCGTTTCGGATCGGAGCGATCTTCACAAAGAACCACACAGGTGTTCCTGGAACGAAACACAGCAACAAGCTGGTCAATGGCAGGGCACAACAGCCAGGGTGCTACTTGAGGTGCTTACACTTCAAAATCAGCCATCTGTGAACGTTACTTTAATGGTGCTTTTACTGCAAACACCCAGTAGGAGAAACGGCAAAGCAGGTGACAAGAGCCTTCTCTGCTCTGCCTCTGAGCAGCTTTGGGATCTTCAGGTATCACTAGTGTGAACACTTGAACTTACCGAGTGCTCTGGGATCTCCTAATAGAAAAGTCCCACGTACATGCAAAGGGTGCACCACAACTGGTCCGGTGCTGGTGAGCTGTGCTTAGACCAGGACCACAACACAGAGTCTCAACTCAAGAGCATGACCAGTTTGGCCTCAGATGTCTCTGCAAACAGGGAGCACTAACACCTACATCAGGCTCAAGAGGCTCTGTAAACCCATCATATAAGGTAAAACCTTCCGTCCTGCCTTGTCCTGAGCCTGCTCACCGTCACTCCGGTGTGAAGCAGGACTTCACTGAACTCAGGAGAGGAGAAGCCATCAGGACCAGACCAGGGGTTATGGATAAGCTAAGTCATACTGCACAAAACTCTGCTTTTCCAATTAGTGTAGCAGCTAAACTACTAACTGCTCGAGAGCTCAGAGCCTGCACATCACAGGGAAAGATGATCCCAGATAACGGGGCCAACATAAGGCAGAAAGAGCAGCAGGATTCTGACCATCTGGGAAAGCCAGAGCAAACAGCACCTCACGTCATTTCCATCACTCACGCAGGAAAGCCTGTTTCAGAAAGGGGGATCTTGGAAGGCCGGTTCTTTTCTTTCACAGGACAGCCCCCTTGACCAGAGATCAGATCTGCTTGCACGTGAACTGCTCAGCGTTTTACCAGGAGCACTACATGTCAGTAGTGAGGTGCTCAGTTATAACACGGGCCCTTTGTTCTCCCTGACTGTGAAAGGGTCACAAGGAAACCTCAGGGAGCTCACAAGTTCAGCAAAGCAAGCAAAGGCAGCTTTTTCCCCAGCTATATTCATACAGCAGAGCTTGCTGCTCCCAGTGCCTCACCTGGCTGCTTCCCAGCCTCTGTACTTAGCAATCTTTTCTGGCCACAGCAAGCCAGGGCATCTCCAAGACCTGTGGACAACTTCCATAAGTGAAGCTCAATTCCTAAGGCTCCTGCTGTGCCTGCATAGCACAGGCAGTTTCCAGCCCTGGCTGAGATTCCATGCCATATGTACAGCCACCTCTATAAACAGCAGGGTAGATGATGCATGGAGGCCTCTGCTCAAAAAAGCAGAGAAACCCAGATGGAAGCACTGATGGCCACTTTTGAAGCAAGCCTGCATGGCAGCAAGTATTTCGGGGTCAATAGATGTATTCTTTATTCACGGGCACACATTCCTGAGCAACCCCTTCCAATAAAGTAGGAGCGAACAGAATGCTAAATGCAAGAAAAGATTCAGCAAAGAAACCGTGCCAGTAAAATCCTCACTACCTTGTTAATGCCCTTAGAGGACATCGCCACAAAGCAGCCAACACTCATTTTCAAGACAGTAACACCCTTCACAGCACCCTCGTACTCTGGCTATTTGTCAAAGGCATGCTGTCATCTTCCTGTATGATTATGGTAGGATTATGGTGTTGCAAGATTTTCCCAACAGGGTCTGGATGCAGCAAAAGGGAAGGCTTGTCCCGATTACCTGCAGAAGGCTGCTGCAGGGCACGGAGCTTGTATCAGCAGGGTTCTTACTTTCCGACTCCCTTGACTCCTATTCCTGCGCTGCGTTATTTATAACAAAAAAGAAACCAAAACACTCTTTTACCTAGAACCAAGTGTAGATCTCAGTGATGTGCCCCACGGGCAATGAGAAAGAGACAGGTACCCTTGAGAGCCAGCAGCAGGCAGCACTATTTGGGTACCCCTAAAATTCCCCGGGTGCCACGAGCAGGGTGTGTTCCAGGGCAGAAGGTAAAGCCAAGGTGGCACACGTGCCCTGTGCACATTATCTTCCAGCTTGGGACCTCCCGAGTAACACAGCAACAGCAGAAAGAAGTAGATGGAAAACTGTGCCAGGCCATGAACCTGCCTCCGTAACATCAGTCAGCATCGCCCCCAGTATTTTGGCAGTGTACTCCCCACCATCTTCTCAGTCTCTTTTGTGAAGAGGAGACAAGTAAATATAATATATATAAATATGAAGGGTAACCAGCAGGTACAGGGGGTGATCCTCCCCTCTGCTCTGCTCTCATGAGAGCCCACTTGCAGCACTGTGTGCAGTGCTGGTGTCCTCAGCATAAGGACAGAGCTGTTGGAGCCAGTCCAGAGGAGGCCACAAGGATGCTCAGGGGCTGCAGCACCTCCCATATGCAGACAGGCTGAGAACACTGGGGCTGTTCAGCCTGGAGAAGAGAAGCTGCGTGGAGACCTCAGAGCAGCTTCCAGGGTCTGAAGGGGGCTGCAAGGATGCTGGGGAGGGACTCTTCATCAGGGACTGCAGCGACAGGACAAGGGGTGATGGGTTCAGACTGAAACAGGGCAAGTTCAGGTTAGACCTAAAGCAGAAGCTCTTCCCTGTGAGGGTGCTGAGGCACTGGCACAGGGTGCCCAAGGAAGTGGTAAATGCCCCATCCCTGGCAGTGTTCAAAGCCAGGTTGGACACAGGGCCTTGGAGCAAGCTGCTCTAGTGGAAGGTGTCCCTGCCCGTGGCAGGGGGTTGGAGCTGGGTGAGCTCTGAGGTCCTTTCCAACCCAAACTAGAATTCGATTTGATGATAAAAATACAACAACGAGATGAGCGCTCCCAGTGCTGCGTTCCATGGGCTTTCCACAGTGCTCTGCTACCGGGAGCTCAATCACAGCAGAACTGGGCTGTGAAGTGTGGGAACACACTGAAAGGCTTAGGCAAGATGTGGCTGTGCTCAGCTTTCCTTTTTCCCTGCACACTGGTTTAATTACCAGAAGAATTTTACTTTTTAAACATTAAACAGTTTATTTAACTATTAAACAGGAAAGCTTAAAGTATAAACCACTTATAAATCAGGTCGGAAACTACAATCTCAACGTCCTACAGGCAGCCCTCATCCTCTTGGTGTCAGAGCGGATGGCCCTGCTCAGCCGGACCATCACCACTGGCAAGAGGCACAAACAAGGCCATTTTCATGAGGAAGGTGATCTCGAGATTCAGGCAGTGAAACTGCAGCGTGTTTTAGAGCTCTCACAGCAGAACAAGGGTAACATCCCCACATGCCCCCAGTCTGCACTGATGCCCAGCCGTGTGGAAACTGTTTAGCAGTGTTTCCAACAATACATCTACTTCCATTTACATTTTGTGCTCAGTCCTGGCAAGCTCTCTCACTGGTGAAGTCCAATGAGAATGCCAGTGCACAAACAAAGAAGTAAACCCTCGTGAGCCACGTTGGCTTCTGTCAGATCTGGAACCAACAGTGAAGTAATCCAGAGTCTGTCTAATGGCCTGGGACCAATCCCGCTAGGAACGGGAATGTCACTTCAAAACTGGCAGAGAAACGGTGTGAACTGCGAAGAAATAAAGATCCCCAACAAACTCCTGACAGCAGTGGTAGGAGCAGCCTGTCCTGTGGTACCAAAGGTACGTAGCTAATTCCAGAATGAACGGGGACAACTCCTCACAGTCTTCACTGGCCCAAGCACAGTACTTCCCATTCTGCCTTAAAGGCAAGAGCATTTTAAGAGCTGTGATTCAGGTCCCAAGTCTTCTCCAGACTAACACAGGGTAAACGTCCCCTCGTGACTTCCCACCTGTGACACAAACACCACAGTCTCTCCCCTCTCTGCTTTTCCAGCCCTGTGTGTTTCAAAAGTGCTCTGCTGAGCTCCCTGCCGAAGAGTGACACCAGCATTTAACCTCCCATTTAACTTTGGCTGAGGTACTTCAGAAACTCTCAGGGAACAAGATGTTAAAGACCTGTTCTGGCTCCTCCCCCTGATCATACTGATGATCTCTGCTTCATTTTTCCCTCCTGTGAGGCAACAATAAGCTATAATGAAAATCAAACTCGCGCTCTGAATAGGCTCTTTTGCCATACCTTGAACCATTTAACCCAAGAAGTCAGCTGCTGTTCACAGCTACAAAACCCACGTTGCTTAAAGAAACCTGCAACGTACAACTCCTCTTTCCACAAAGTAAACCAAAATTCACTCCTAAATACAATGAAAAAACCCTGTTTTGACAACTCAGCTGACATCTCCTTACTTCCCTTCCTCAACGGGGCAAGTTGCCACCGCATCACTTGATAATGTCTCCACCAAATGAGTCTTCCGACAGGTATTGCCCTGAAGCTACGCAGCCAAGCAGGATGGAAATGAAAAGGACAAAAGCGTGTCCTGTGTCTCCAACAATTCCTACATGCAGCAAGGCAGGCAGCAAGACTTCAGCTCTATGAACAGCACAGCTGGCTGTTACAGTCCCCTCTTTGGGGGGGTTCCACTTAGGGCCAGCTACTCTGTGTGAGATTGCTCATCCCTATCCCACACAGACCCCATAGTGTGTCCAGTGCGACAGCAGCAAACCAGCTGATGAGGTGGGATCAGAAAGAGCTAGGCAAGCCACTCTGCCCACCCAGATTTTACCTGGAGGCATAGAGGAGCTGGGGATTTTTGACCAGGCAAGACAAAGAGCACAAATCTTCCTCTAGACTCCACCTTCTAGTACAGAGAGAGCGTACTGAGTGAGAGCACCCCACCTCAGGATGTGGCTCGCCACCCTGAGCCAGTATTAATGGACCTTAACATACATTTCCAGCACTTTTAAAGCTGCTGCCTTCATGTCTTCCACATCTGGTGCTGCTCTGCTCTGACAGCTAATGCTTTTAAAGGTCACATCTTTTCACGCTAAGATAAGGAAAATCAATTCCAGCACCCAAAGGTGGAACTGCTATGCACAGGGGTTATCCTCTGACACTGAAACAACACAGCAGGAAAAGGTTCATCACACCCCCTTGTACCGTAGCACTGTGGATAGGGTTTACCTGATTCCGAGTTCTCTGAAGAACAGAAAGCAAGCATGAAGAAGGGGAAGACACAGGGAATTTCTGCATTTACCCCTAGATAAAATATTCAAGTATTACCACTGGGAAGCCTTACTGTTCCGTGCATGCTCAAGGAGATGGGAGCAGGTCTTCCTTGCCAACACATTTGAAGCTGACAAGATCGATGGGCATTATCAGTTTAATGAACCAAAGTACTTAGATTTGACCTTGCTGAAGGTAGCTGAGCTCCTGCAGATGGATTTCACAGAAGAGGAGATGCAGGCATGCACGCTGCTGGACAAATATGGAGCCAGATTTCAATAGGAGGCCCAGGAAGATACATGCCACTTTTTACTCCAACACCCTCATTCTTTCCTGCAACCCTTTGGTTTAACAAAGATTCCCATCTGGAGACGCTAGAAGCACAGCATACACAAATACAAATGATTTTAAAGGGTTTTCATCGAATCAGAATGCTTTGGGTTGGAAGGGAACCCAATGATCATCCAGTTCCAACCCCCTGCCACAGGCAGAGATACTCTCCACGAGAGCAGCCTGCCCCAAGCCCCATCCAACCTGGCTTTGCTATTGGTTTTAAGGAGTAAGTTATGATAAACTGTCCCTAGAGGTGGGCAATCGTAGGTCTACTGCCCTGAAGGGAAATCTTCCTCTCTATAAATTAGGATGGGGTTGTTTGTCTGGCTTTTAATTTCTGTAGAAAGCACTGGCCCCAAAGATGAGTGCAAGCAGATCTGCCAAATCACTATTTTGAGCTTGTCTGCCATCCTTTTACATCTAAAAGCCTTCTAATACAGCACCCAGTAAAAGAGGGAAGTGAAGCCCAGCCTTTGGGACTCTCACCACAATATATGTACTCAGAGAAGAACTACTGCTTATTCAAACCACTTTGCAGTGTGCAAAACCATTACCCACAGCCAGGCCTTTGGCTGCTGCTAGTCCACTGCCCTCGCCTGCAGGAAACCTCGGTGGAAAGGAAAAAGAAAGGAAAATAAGGTGTCACTGCACTGCAGCTGACTGTAAGCATCTTTGCTCACACAGGGGACACCCGAAGACTCTTTGTAACTCCATGCATGTGAGTTTTGAAGAGTTCATCCCACTTCAGGTGTTCTCTCACTGAAGCAGATCAAGTATTGCACAGAAAAGGGGTTGGATTTCAAATGGGCAGACAGAAGCAAGCAACTTCTATTCTTACAGAATTTACTTCAGCAGCGATGGAAGCAAGTGCATCTAGAAGCAGCTTGCTTCTGCACTGCCTGTAACCCAAACCTCAGCTGCAGATGGAAAACTAGGCACTGGAAGTCCATGTTTAATCCACTCAGCCATTCCACTTCATGAGGCTGACCATAACGTGTGAAAACCTAACAAATGGCTGTCAAAGTCTCATTGGAAAGTGGATGTTTAAGATGCATCAGACTAGGACTAGATACAAACTATTTTCTAATGCATCAGGCCACATCCTCCCTTGGTCGTCACCATAACTCCACTGATGTCAGTGAGACTTAGCAATGCTTTTTCATTTTTCCCATATAAAAACAAGCAGTACTTCCAGCACCACTGGACACTCACATCTAATCCAACGATGGAACTGAAGCTCTCACATGAAATGACTGCCAACCTGCCCGTTGTCATTTTGCAGTGCAGATGAAAGAAAGCTTTCACTTTGTCTCCCTCCTCCAGGTATGACAACGAATCCCCAGCTGAACGCAACGGGATGGCACCAGAGCAACGATGACAACAACCTGGTGACTGTGCACCTGCTTGCTGCAGTTACCTCCAACTATCCTGGAGGAGCTCTGCACTCCTAGGAAGCAATTCTTGCAGACAATAATGCCCAGCACGTGTCTGCTAAGAAATCGAGGGGCTACCTAATCTCTGTCACATCTGCTGGGTCTGAAAAGAGGGAGGATAGTCACTACCGGATGGGAGGAGGGCTAGACAGGGAAAGGGGAAGGCAAGGCAGAGACAGTATCCATAAATGCAAACATGATGAAGGCAGGAAAATTGCAACACTTTTCTGAATACTACAGCCTCTGCTGTTTCTGGAGCTGATGCTATGAACTGCAATGAAGCCCGTGGATATACGGTACCTAGCAACATCTGGATGGGGTATTCTTACAGAATCATTCACTCAACCAGGCTGGAAAAGCCCTTTAAGCTCACCCAGTCCAACCGTTCCCCAGCCCTGCCAAGGCCACCACTGACCCATGGCACTGAGGCCTCATCTCCACGGTGCGTGAACACTTGCAGGGATGGTGACTGCAGCCCTGTCCTGGGCAGCCTGTTCCAATGCCTGAGCACCCTCTGGGGCAGGAATTGTTCCTCAGCTCCACCTAAACCTGCCCTGGGGCAGCTTGAGGCCGTTTCCTCTTGTCCCATCCCTTGTTCCTTGGGAGCAGAGCCCAGCCCCTCCTGGCTCCATCCTCCTGTCAGGCACTTGTAGGGAGCCATCAGGTCCCCCCTGAGCCTTCTCTTCTCCAGCCTGAACCCCCCAGGTCCCTCAGCCGTTCCCCATCACACTCGGGCTCCAACAAACAATCAAACAAACACTAGTACTGAGTCACCACCATGCAGAGTGCTGTGTTAAAATAAAGCAGCCCATCACTTCTAGTAGCACTATTAAATATCTTGATCTATTGTTGACATGTCTAGTGTAAAATCAGGCCATACTCGTCACTCGGAGAGAGAGATGACTGCTGCTCATGAAGATACCAGATGAGGATTGACCTGCCCTAGCAAAATCATAGGTAACTTGAAACTCCTGCTTTGTTTTCCTTTTTTCTGCCCGAAAGGACAGAGACTGTGCTGCTAAAGAGCCAGAAGTACCCCAAGAAGTCAGGCTGTGAAGAACGCACCTCTTGAACAACAGAACAATGACAGAAAAACCTGCTATTTAGCATGGCTGCTAAATGGACAGGTAAAGAACAACAAAAACCTACTTCCTGTCTAATATGGTGACCAATCTGAAGAAGAAAAATAAAGTGAGGGAAGAACAGAGAGACGGAAAAATCAGAAACAAAGAGCAGGAAAAAAGATGTCCCTTCCAAACCCTTCAAACGGAGGGCAGGTTAAAATGAACCATGTTCCTTGCCCATACTGCCGCAGCTGCAGGCACACGTAAGGTGATCACAAAGGCAAGACCACATCCCAGAGGGATAAACACGACGGTGGCTCTCTGTGATGTGCCTGATGCTGAGAGAAAGCTTTGATCCAGCCCTTTTGGTACAGCTCCGGTGGGACCAGGCTCTGTAACGGTAGTTAACGTGCCTCCAAAGCTCCTCATCCAACAACAACCACGAAGAGCACGGTGTTTTGTTAAACCTGGGAAAGCACAGAGCTTGCTTTCGCTTCCCATGCCCGTGACCCTCTGTGCGCACAGCAGAACCATGGCAGCACCGCTTTTGGGCCTGTCACACAGCACAGCTGGACTCTGCTCCGGGCCACCTCTCCTCAGGGAGGTGAACAGCAGGGCAGGAAACATTCCTCACTCCACAGTTACCTTGCTTTAACTCTGCATGGAAGACGGAGAGGCCCCGGGCTGGACCACAGGCCATATGCTGCAGCAATGACACAAGAGTAACTGCATAGCCTCTCGGTGCCAAATCACTGGTACCTAAGAGAGAGTTCCAGACCCTGCTAGATCTCCTGCCCGCAGCTTATTGACTTGACTTTGGATGCATAGATGTGAGCTGCACGTGGTCCCCACGGCCACAAACCGAGCCAGGAACAGAAACCAGCTTTAAGAAACAGGTAAACCCTCGAGGCAGGTAACAGGAGAAGGGAAGAAGCACAAAGTAAAGCCATTCCCATTGCAAACAGAGCTTTTCAAATGAGTTGGACCAGCAGCGCTGTGCTCCAGAAGAGCCCTAAGCATTGGCACTGTGTCAGAGGTCATGAGGCTTTGAGGCTAAAAGGAGAATAAAAAGACTAGAAGAGAGATGAAGCACAGATCTGCACATCAGCAATAGCACACGTGAGTATTATCTTCCAGGTTTTGTGAAGGGGCTGTGGTTCCCTCAAACTCCATCAGTACTTGCTGGTCATTCAACGCAAATACCCATGCTTCCCACATCATAGGCTGGAAAACCTTTCTGCAGAAAACGGGCCTTTCTAACAGGCAACAAAACAGCAACGAGGTTGACTGTCACATACTGTATCATAGCACTTTACGTTATGGTTTGTGGTTAAAGCTCCCCATGCCCACAAATGCAGAACTGATCAAATCGGTCATCACAGCTGCAATGGGAAGGAGCTGCTAGCTGGATGCTTCTGCAAGACATCCTCCCCTGGACTCCGACACTACCGGTCCATGATTAGAAGGCAAAATTAAGGGCAAACTAAGCTACAGAATACACCCTTTCAACTTAACATTCAGTCAGGCTGAAGACTTCAGTGTATTTACACTTCAGGTGACATTAAGTAGATGAACATAACTGTGCCATGACACAGTGCACACTAGATGGGGCAACAAGATTTGGGCAGTTAGTTCATACAATCAACCAGGTTGGAAAAGCCCTTTAAGCTCATCCAGTCCAGCCCTTACCCCAGGTCCCTCAGCCGTTGCCCATCACACTTGTGCTCCAGGCCCTGCACCAGCTCCGGTGCCCTTCTCTGGCCCCGCTCCAGCACCTCAATGTCCCTCAGTATCTCTTTCATCTGCTGACACGTGCAGTTACAGAGTGAAATTCACAGGAAATAAATCATATCCCAGTGAAGGAATTTTTTAGTCCCCAAGAAGAGACAGTTTCATCTGAAAACATCAGAAGTTGTGCAGCTTCTACAACAAAAGATGGGCTCTTTTTATTCCAGAACTGTACCTAAATGCTAGCTATGCTACATCAAACTTTAAAACACTGAAGAAGAGTGTTGCCTGTAAGGGAAACGAAGCTTGTGCGTTATCACTGCTGACGGAGTCTTGAGTGCTGTCTTAAAGCATCTCACACAAACTGCACTAAACGTCAGAACAAATCAAGACGGCTTCGTCTGCCTCCCTGAGTGACTTTCACCCCTAATGCTCTCATTCCTCTCTCGTCTCTACCAGATCAACTGGTACAACCGGGGCATACTTAGCCCTAGCCAAAGCAGGGTCCTGCAGACTGACAGACCTGCCCTTGCAGTCGACGCTCTCATTTACAACAACTTTACACAGCGATATTAACGAACAAACCAATCGAGTACTTACTGTTCTTCTTGTACATCAGGATTTCAAAGGAGTTCATCTCATAGTTCTCAAATGTTTGCCGGACCTTGTCGATTGTGTCCTTGTCTGTCAGCTCTCCGTACATAAAACTGCAAATGAAGCAGGAGACTCAAGTCAGACAGCAGACAAAGACACTTCACAGCGTGAAAAGAACCTGTGCAGAAATAGCCCTTCTTTGGTTTTGTTTCACCTGGAAAGCGTATTTGACAGCTGCAGCCCCAGGACATAAAAGACAAGACTGGAATAAGCAGATTACTTTTCTCCTCGAGCAACAAGCCCAACACTGCAAGATATTCACCAGCAAATAAATCTCTTCTCAAATACCTGCAGGTGCTGCTTTTTTGCATAACTTCTGCTCTGTGGTATCCCGACAGCTTGCAAAATCCATCATTGCTGTAGACGATGGGCCAATCCACTATCTGGGCATTGCCCAAGACAAAATTGGTGTCTGTTTGAGAGAGCACAGCAGTGAGACATTAGACAAGGCTATGGCTGCATTAGAGGAACTACTCATTTCAGAGCCCATTCCCCATAGCTTCAGGCCCTGAACAGTTTCTCCCACATGCTATTCCCACCGCATCCAACAGGATTATTCCCTGGTTTAAGTGTATTAATTACTCGCGCAAAGCTCAAGAGGATGGGTTTGTACAAACGAAACCGAGGACTGCTAAGCAGGTAAAATTCACCCCAACCGAGGACAGATGCACCACGCTGTTCCCCTCTGTGCCCCAAGCGCTGACCCACCACGACACTCAGTTTGAACGTCTGATTGCTGTCTCATTCAAAGCATGGACGTACCCACTGTGGGACCCAGAGCTTGCTTTTCTCTGCTGCTTTGGCTCCTGTGAACTAACTAGACCTGTGCCAAAACAGACAGCAGTGCTGCTGCTCGGGCGCTGGTAAGCAGGAGGAGACGGTGGCTCCTTTCACAGCTGCAAAGACTCCATTGGCTTTGAAAGAAAAGCTACGAGGCTGCATGAGATCGAGTCATGGAAAGCCTTTACTTTCTAGGAGCTACCCCCAAGTGCTCCAACACAGCCATCGTTAAAGCTTCCTGCAACCAAGAGACACAAACACGGCATTTTACTTGGTCATTGCAAGGAGCTTTGCTTATTTTAACTTCTCCTTTCAAAACCCTTTGTCCCGCTGCAAGCTTCAAGTGGGTTTAAGCAAAACATTCCGGTAGCTATCTAAACCCATTGCGCAATCCCATCAGCATGATTGAGTGTATCTTTACGCACTCTTTAGAACGCTATACACCAGGAGTGTAACTTTGGGATGTTTTCACTGCTTTGAGTGCCACGGCCTCTCTGAAATACTGCGGGTTTTGCTTGGTTGATGCACTCCGTGCCAAAAGCAGTACGTGCCTTTTACCCCTTCCTGTGAATAAGTAAGCCCAGCCATTTCTCACTGCTAAAGCGAGTGCTTTTGAGTGGCAGTTACAAACACTGCCTTGCACCGTGCTGGTTGGGATATTTTTACACTGGCATCAGGAAGTACAAAAAAAACAGACAAGAAAGCATGCAAATACAAACGTGAGGTCAGGGCCGATCCAAACCGCGCTATTTCAGGCACACGTTTCTTCTCACCATCTCCCCGTCTCAAAAGATAACTTTCCCTTCTCTCCACTGCCTCAAGAGCTCCTTGAAGAGCTCATAGAATCAGACTGCTTTGGGTTGGAAAGGACCTTAAAGCTCATCCACTCCCAGCCCTCTGCCACGGGCAGGACACCTTCCACTAGAGCAGCTTGCTCCAAGCCCCTGTGTCCAACCTGGCCCATTCCCAGGAGCCAACACCGCCAGCCTCACTCATCTTTGGGCTTGCTGTTCCAGCTCCACGTTGCCAAAAAGGCGCCCTGCATTCCAGGCCGGGAAAGAGGTTTCCAACCCACCAGCCTCTGTCAGCTTGCCTATTAGGTCCCCAGGCTCAGGAAGATCAGTTCCTCTGCTCCCGCTTTTGCTGCAAAGGGAGAGACAATCTGCACTGATGGTTTCCAAACTTCCCAACATCCCATGGAGTCGGAGCCCCAGCACCTGCAAAACCAGTTCTTTGGAGGCAAACAGGAATGTCTCTCCAGTTACCCGCTCCTCTTCCCAGATCTCTTTGAAGGCAAAACAAGGACACAACAGTGGTTGGGTGCCTACGTGGAGAACACACCTGTATTTCTTCAGCAAGGATGTCTCCAACAATGGTGTTTTGCCAGCATGAACACCGGCAAGACGCAGCAGAAAATAAAGACTTTCGCTTACAACTCCCCTGCCTAGTTTATTCTGACAGATAACCCGAGGTACAAGGGCTGTTCTCATTGTTATCATTTACATTCAATTGCACTGACGTCCCTGACAGCGGGCCGCTTGAAGACAGCTCATAATCTGTTAAACAATTGCTCCTAACGTAAGAAAATACTAAATAGCATCCACTGAGGCCAATGCTGCCTCTCCATCTGCAGGGACACAGGGTCCCAGAGGCCAGGAAACAGCTGTGGCTTTGTTGCATGAGCAGCACGAGGGATGCTCTAGTGACCTCTTTGAGCATCGCAGGGAAGAGCCTCTTGGGGACTCACAACTGGGTCAGCAAGGCCAGGAAAGGACCGTGAAGAAAGCCACTGCTAAATTCTCTTCAGAGACATGTGATAGCTGCAGTACTCAGACCGTTAAGTAACTGGAGGCACCTCTTTGAAAGGACTCAAAGGACTCCCCTCCCAGGAAATCAATCCCTATCCCAGTGTCAAATGGGTCAGCGGTATTGCCTTGCCCAAGGAGAAGCTGTAAGCATCCCTGGCCCTCCCTATCAGCTCCAAGAAGAACTGAGCTAGGAACTGGGCTGGGTGGGCTCATGCAGAAGACCTTGCGCTGCATTTGGCCCAGTCTGAGCAAGAACATGGGGAGGAACAGAAACATGCAGGAGCACAGAGCACATCGTGCTGCAGAAACCCAAGTAAGAGCTGCTGCGCCTCAAAAGTGGCACAACGACTTGCATGCCCAGGGTAACCTTCCATGATGAGCTCCAGCCTGGAGCACCGGTGACCCTGTGGAACGCCTCGCTTCCTATTTCCTAGCTTGAGTTTTCCTCAGGTGAGCTCTGCTCACTGCAGCGTATCTTCATGCCAGCCTTTACGCACCCAAAGGTCAGACCCGCTTTGGATTAGCGCTTTAAACGAGACACAGCTGCTTTAAAGCAACGAGGGAAAAAAACATTTTAACTCCTTCCAAAATGCAAGGATGGATCTTGCTCAGTCGCTGAAACCAATGCTTTCCCCCACTGACAGAGCACACCATCACAGAAGAATCATAAAATGCCTTTCCAAATAACAGGGATCCTGTAACAACAGTGACAGGACACCTCGCTGCACCGAAATTACCCTATCTACTGCGTCTGGTTATTAGATAGAGTGCTTTGTTAAACCAAAAGTGCCCCTTAGCTCAAGCCCCTAACACGCCCGAGGACAAGCAGCATCTCATCAGGACCGGCTGACTGAGAAGACGTCACCTCCTTGCAAGGCCATGGAGCAGGTCCCTGAAAGGCTGCCTGCCTCCCGCTGTCCCGCACTGCTGCACATACACCCCCACAGCATCCCAGCCCCTCCTGTAAGGGGGCTTCCCTGGCCCCTCTTCTGGGACACAGTGGCGCAGGTCAGAGCCCAGCATGCTGCCTGACCCATTCCCACACTGCTGCCTGCACAAAGGAAGCACACAGGGGTGACCAAGAGGAAGCCTCTGCTTCTAACCAAGGCTGGCGCCCACTCTGCTTTCAGATACGTACGTGGGTCTGTCAAAGCCCCAGGCGTGCTCACGTTGGCGCAGTGCACAAACGTAATCTGAATATATACGTATTTTCCCCACAGTCATCACACAAACACAAAACTCAAAGGATCTGCTCCTAATTTATTCCCCTCTCAGTGAAAGGAGAATAAGTCTGTGCATCCTTGCCATTAAAATTGTACATCCTTAAGATCGAGACCAAACTACTTTAAGCTGTAGCCTCACTCAAATACAAAACAAGGTATTGTAAATCCCTACAGATATGTTCTTTTGGGCTCACATGGTAGAAACACCTGCTCCTCACCACCAGTCTCCATCAGAACAGAAACTGCCCTTCTCATCCCAGAGCACAGCCTTCATCACGCTGGGTGAGGACATCACCCTCGTTACTCACACCAGTATGTCTTTGTATCACGTCTCAAGCTCCTCCATGAATCTTCAGTGGAGCAAACCTAGATCTCTGGCACTACAAAGCGCAAACCACTACTACAGCAGAACTAAATGCTTAGTAAATGGGTTTCTTACCCCAGCTGTGGTCACTGTGGATAGGAGCGGGGGATACAGCCTCCTTAGCTACTGCTCCTTAGCTGGGCATAAAGCACCAGAGGTGCTTTATGAGCACCTCTGCAGCATGAGAAATATGAAGTAACTACGCAGTATGAGAAACGTAAGGCAGGCAAAAATCTCGTGCAACTGCCATATGATTAAAGACTGTATTTGAGTACAAGGGACAGATGAGTTTATAAACAAATCTGGTATTTACAAACTTGTGACTCTGCATCACAAGTAGCATCATTTGGATACAGGGGGGAAAAGAGACGGTTTCAGTTCTGGTCAGGAACACAAGGCATGGAAATAGCCTGTTGTTTCCAAGCAGGCCCGCCAAAGCTGCTGCAGTCGCACAGCTCCCATCACGCTTTTGCTTTAGCGCTTTGCAGAAGCCAGGTATCTATGAACTATTGCTCATGTTTAATCTCAGCTTTGGAAACAGTTAAACAGAAGCAGTTAGTCACACTGATTACACCGTTCAGATGTAGCTCCCGAGATCAAAATAGGGCCCTAAATGAGGACAATAAATCAAACTGAATTTCAAGTACCTATTCAATCCTTTCTTCGCATATACCGGATTCAAGGCTCGCATTAAGGGAGGAAAGACACCAACCAAACTTTCATCCCAACAGAAGTGCTGTGACTGTATTCAAAGCAAGCACAGAGCTGCTCAGAGAACTGAAAGTCTATTTGGATGGTAGAATAAAAGTCATCCGACAAAATTCCGCCCTTCCACCCACATTCTCCTGTAAAAGTCAACAGTGTTACACAGATACCCACATCCACTCAGCAGCTCCTTGTACTCATGCCTAGAGTGGGAGCGCATCAATGTTTAAATACCCCATTGAACGACTTGAGTTCTCTATAGAATAATGACATAGAGGCCTCAAAATTGGACATCCTCAACATAGAGGCCAAACTATTTGAAGCTGTAGGCTCACCCAAATATGAATCATAGAATAGTTAGGGCTGGAAAGGACCTTAAGATCATCCAGTTCCAACCCCCCCTGCCATGGGCAGGGACACCTCACACTAAACCATGTCACCCAAGGCCTCGTCCAACCTGGTCTTGAACGCTGCCAGGGATGGAGCATTCACAACCTCCCTGGGCAACCCATTCCAGTGCCTCACCACCCTCACAGGAAAGAATTTCCTCCTTAGATCCAATCTAAACTTCCCCTCTTTCAGTTTGAACCCGTTACCCCTTGTCCTGTCACTCCAGTCCCTAATGAAGAGTCCCTCCCCAGCATCCCTATAGGCCCCCTTCAGATACTGGAAGGCTGCTATGAAACAATGTGTTACAAACCCCCATGGATAGGTTCATTTGGGCTGACACGGTTTACCAAAGTTTTATGTAACTATCTGTTTTGGAGAAACAAAAAAGGATTTCAAAGCTCCCAAGGCACTAACTGCAGGCACTTCTTGCCTTACTCAAACACGACTTATGCTGCCGTGTGTACTCCAGCGCACAGTGCAAGTACAGGCTGAGAAGAGCTATTAAAGTATGGATTTCATCATGCTCACCACAAATAACAAAAGAGACACCAACTAAAACAACAACTTCCAGTGACTCAGTTTGAATCACTGCAGAACATGAATGCTGATTTCAGGCAACGGTACGGATAAAAACTACTGGTTCCACCTCAACGTTTGGCCTTCGCATTGTTAGAACAAGCATTTCACAGCAGGCCTGCGCCATGAGAGGAGATGGAATTGACCAGAGCACATCCCTCCAACACGAAGGGCTGGAAAAGCTTCAGAATTAGCTGCATTTTCTCCAAGGTAAAACAAATTAGTGCCCAATGGAGCAAGAAGAGCTGAAACTGGAAGCGCACTGAAGCCGTCTCACGTACGTTGTGCACGGCGTCATTCTTGGTCTATCCCTGAAGCACTGTCTATGCTGAGAAATTGCTTTTGTAAGAGGAAATTGAGGCAAATGTGACGTTAGCATGAGGCATTAAGCTGTTCATTGGCTGCAAGAGTCACGCAGCGCGTGGTCCTTAGTAAAGGGTGAAAATCCTGTTTAGCAGTGAGACCTCACCATATAACCGGTCAGCTTCCCCCCTCCCACCTGATCTTACAAGAAAAAGCACGGTTTACTTGCACTGATGGCATGGGGCTTCCCCCAGTTTCAAGAAACTGTCTGATTTACTGATTAGAGCTACAGCCATCAAAAGCCTTAAAAGCACTGGCCAAGACCTAACTCGCTGCTCGCTGTATGAGATACGAAAATGCATTAACAAATTCTCCAATGAATGGGTTTCATTACGATCTGTTTTACAGCCTTGTTCTAGGATTTAATGCAGAAATGGACTGATAGGATGAATGATCACAGTACAGCTTCTTGAGCTTTCAGAACGTTAATTCCGAAGCACATTCTCCATCGCCTTTGTGTTGTACTTCTTATTTTACTTGCTATCTATAAAAATCATTGTAAGGGAATCGGGTCGCACAGTTCTGAACGCATAAAGATGCTCACACAAAACGAGAAGCTTCTGGCCTCGTAAAAGCCAGCAAAAAACCCTTTTATATTCAACTCAAGCAATAATGACCAAAAAAAGTTAACAGCAAGAAAATATTGTGATGTACTCATCAACTGTATAAAAACGAAGGCATCTCCACAGCTGCTGTTAACTCAGAAAAGGAAGATCAGGAAGAAACAAACCCCTTTCCCTTGTTCCATTCTCAGTTTGGGAAGATGACCTTGACACAGCACCTTCAAGCTGCCTCCTTGTGGCTTCTGAAGCTCTGCTGCTTTCAGGGCTAAATGTCCTGTTTTAATCAGTGCCAGCAGACTTACCCTCACGGATTTACTCAGCCAAAAGTGCTTTTTGCAGAACCTCATAACCTGGGTCTTGCCCAATTAGACAGAACTGGGGTACAGACCTAGGTTCAACCAACGGATGCCAGATTTGCGGAGGATAGCATTTGCTTTGCCTTGCATAGGGCGAGCCATAGTTATGGCAAGAGAAAGAGCTGTCTTCAGCTAGAGGCACTCTACGCTATAGCACCATCTCACTACTGATCCAGCAGTTTTCCATGCACTTTTTGCAAGCTGTGACTCTGGCAAAGAGCCTTCTACGCAGGGGAAGGGAAGCATGCTACAGCCCAGACCCCTCCATTCCATTACTTTGGGGGAGCTTTGTGCTGAAATTAACCCACTGAAGTCCAGAGGCTGGATGAGACTGGCAGCATGGAACAGCAAACCTCCTGCAGACCTGCTGCAGCCTTCCAGGTCAGCCCATTGGGAGCTTGAAGAACTAGGATAGCTTAACCCATACACTGCACCTCCTCGGGAATACCTCAATATCGCCCTTCCCTGGGCACGGTTAGCTTTGTCCTTTCCGGGCACTCAAATGCGTTTCCCCGTCCAGGAGAACCTCACTAGATCACACTGTCATTCACCTGCAGCACAGGGATTCTGAGCTGATCCTCTGCAAATAATGAATTTCATCCAGTGTTTCTTGAAGATTCACTGAAAATTATGGAAATCTATGAACTTTCAAGCAACCACACACATTCTATCGAAAGGAAAGAGTATATTCCACCCCAAAACCATGCTAATTTCAACAACAACAGTCCTGTTCTCAGTATAAAAACCACTTTCTTGATGACTAATGCTATCTACCAAAAGTGCTGCAGTAGTACGAGGCAACCCAGCGATGCTCAGGACCTGCCTACCCTTGGCACACCACATTCAAAGGAGAGCTTGTTGCGCTCATCCGTGTTCCCTACCAATGTACAACGGTTTGGGTTGGAAAGGACCTTAAAGCTCATCCAGTTCCAACCCCTGCCACGGGCAGGGACACCTCACACTAGAGGAGGATGCTCCAAGCCCCTGCGTCCAACCTGGCCTTGAACACTGCCAGGGATGGGGTTAGGTCTTCATTCTCTTTTAGTTTCCTCTGCGTTTCCCTCTGGCTCAACACAAAAGCAGGTTTTTCAGTTTGAGAGCTGTTCATACTAAAGCTTATTTCTCCTCCAGGTCTGAGGCAATGGTACAGGGTTCGCATGCCCATGTTGGAGAATGTTTATTGTGCTGGGACTTTATAGTCTCTGATGTAACGCAATAAACCACGGAAATGTCTGTTATTCTCAGGATCGGGGTCCAAAGGTGCTTTTTCTTGCTCTCTACAGGGAACTCACTGCATTCTCCATCAAAGGGTGCAGGTTTGCTTTCATACCTGATGCCTCCTCACTGTGTTCCCAGCAGATTTAGTAAGAGCAGAGCTGAATTCACACAAGCCTTACGCCCTCCAACCTCCCCTTCTTTCAACCTCCTGGCTTTGTCCATAAATCAGAGAAGCACCTGTAACTTCCAAGGCAATTCCAACACCACGTAAACACAGGGCTTGCTTTTGCCATCCCTGCACGCACGCAATTCCACGTACCTCCGTGACCAAGGGCTGCAGAGTCCAGCTGCCATTTACAAACACTGGCAAGTAACTCGGGCCTCCGGTTATTGATAAAGCACTGGAATATCCCAAAGAATCCACATTCCCTGGAATACACTGCCCCATTTCAACCAGGCGCCCTGGCCATCAACCAAGACTGTAACTGTTACAGCGCTTGTATACTGTGGGTGTATTACATTACCCAAGAAAAACACGAATATCACATTAGCAGTAACCATCGGGGGCTAGTGATTCTTTACCCACTGCACTGTTTTACAGCACAGGGCTCATTTTCTGTCCCAGTGGGTGTTCTGGTCTTTAAATATTTCAGTGCTTCAAACAAATCCCTGCCAACCAAGTACTACATGCAACGTTTAGTTTTCTAGCCCTACATGGCCAGGATAGAAACACGGCTTTTAAACACGAGGAACGAGACAAGCAGGATTACTGTGTCCCGCGTTTCAAAGAGGAAAGAGCCTTAAGTTCACACTTCATCCAAAAGGTCCTCTTGTGAGATCACAGAGGACCAGATGAGGTCCACAGCTCGAGGTACCTGGCACCTAATGCATTCCTTCCTGCGTGCGCTACTGTAAGCCATCCCATCCCAGGGTGGGCTCAGAAGTTCTCAATTCCTTCTTGACCCCACAGTGTACTGAAGGAACACTGTGCTGCTTCCAACCCTGGCATAGCTCTTCTGGCTGGCATTTAGTGCATGGAATCAACCACGCTGGAAAAGCCCTTTAAGATCATCAGGTCCCACCGTTCCCCAGCTCTGCCAAGGCCACCACCAACCCATGGCACTGAGGGCTTCGATTACGTGGTGTGTGAACACCTGCGGCACGAGCACCTGCCTCGGCTGATTTGCAAGCTAAGAAGCAGCTCTCCTCCCCGAGAACTCTAAATATGATTCAGACCAGAAGAGTTTGAGGCAAGCCTCACCACCGATGGCGTGACATAAACCTGAGCAGAACACCAACCCTAAGGGAAACCCCTGAACTCACATGCCTACGTACACTGCTGTTACCTTTAGCCATTGAGCGTGCACCAGCTTCCCAGACACACACCTAACATGAAAGGCTGCCCAAGGAACTCCTTGTTAAAGTACTGGTTAAACACCAGCATAACTAGTGCTGTCCTTCGAGCGGTGCTTCCAAAAGAGCTTGCATGCCAATTACTACGATGCCACTACAGGGCATCTTTCACCGAGTTAACACACGTGCCCCAGACTATAACCCATGATCATGTTTTCCTCGGCTCACCAGGGACTGTGGGTGCCTGCCCTACCCAAGTACCTTTAAGTAAAGCACTTCTTCAGTACCTATTTCTGTTCGGTGACCGAACTCCTCTCCTTTCCAAGGGAACTCTCCCCAAATTAGGAACATTCCTGTACCTGTACCAACCCAGTATCTGTTGGCACTACTTAACCTGCTCGCAGGTGCCAGCAAATACAGCTTGACAACAAGCTCGAGGTTTATTTGGCAAATCCCAAACGGCCTAAGCAGTTTCATCGCGGGTCACGGTACTACCCAGTCAACCGAAACCGAGAAAGGGGGGCCAAAAAAACCACAAGCTTTATGGGCCCTTTTAAGCACTCATCCTGTGGGCATCCCAAAGCATCTCCAAGGCCAAGGAGGCATGCCAAGGCGAGACGGGCAACAAGGAACCGGCGTGTGTCCATGCTGCCAGCACAGCCGAGCCTGCCAGGAGACGAAGGAGACGCTCCCCGTCTGCTGACAGACACCGGGGTTAGAGGAGGCTGTGATGGTCCCACGTTAGGACCGATTCATACAGCGCCCGTCTGTGACGGCATCGCATTCACAGCGAAGCTGGACGGGGTCCAGCAAAAGCTAGAAGGCACATTACAGCAGCAATGGGCTTCTAGACCCGAGTCACATCCCCGAGCCTCTCCCAACACGCCTGAAGCGCGCGAGCTCAATCTAAAACTTGTGTTGATCACAGCCCTCCGGACTGGCCGAGCATTCCGAGGTGGAGTGCTGTCGTCTTCCCTCTGCTGTCTAGCACCACGCTCTGCTCTGACACCTTCTTAATAACGGGGGAAGAGAGGGAGAAGCAGAGCTTAGCTGCTGCTGCATGATTTCCAACCCCCCCCCCCCCCGCAAACCTGGACTGATTTATTGCATCAAGCTGCTGGCACTCAAAGGCCACAGAGAAAATTGGGTTTTAATGAAGAAAATAATCTACAAAGTGGAGGCAGCTTTGCAAAGAGCCTTGGCTAACTGGTGCTGGGAGATTAGAGCAGCAGCCTGCAGGTGATGGAACGTAAGGCTTCACGTGTCAGGAAAAAAGGGCAAGACTGACTGTAGGAACAGCAAGGACCTGTTCAGGAATGCATCTGCCAACCCCTTCCCTCCTACAGCAAAGTTGCAGGGAGCAGCAACTTAACGAAAGAGCCCCACAATTTGATGTCAAAACAGGGTCTGAGCAGAGCCTGTGCCTCCAATAACGCTTCACTTGAAAGAGCACACAGCTGAAAAGCAGTCTTTGGATAATCCGAGTTTTCAGCCCTTTCCCTTAGCACAATAAACCGACTCCGTTTGCAGCCGATTCCCTCCCCTTCAACCGGAGCTCGATCCCGCACCTTCTCTACCGCACCACAAGTTCTTAATCCCTCCAGTGACCCCACTGAAGTCAACGGGAGCACCAGAAAAGGCAGAACTTGGGCTCAGCGCTCTGAAAGGCGAGGCGCACGCCTCGGTTTGACCGCATGCACCGACGCTCGCACGCGTACCGAGGGAGCGGCTTTTGGTAACTCCCGGAGTGAAAGAACCCGGAGCGCATGAACGCGCCTTTGCGCGCAATTGTGAAATTCGAGGCGTTTTCCACCCCGCGTTTGCCGAGGGAGACCCGGCTGCAGCGCGCAGGGAAGCGCGAACGGACAGAGGCGGCTCGGCTCTGCCCTCGGCCCCCGCCACGAGGTCTCCCCTCGCTCGGCACCAACCCGGCCGGGCCCCCCGCGCCCGGCTCCCCTTCCCAGAGACCACCTCGGCCGCCGCCGAGCGCCGGACCCCTCCGCCCGAGCCCGGCAGGCGCCGCCGCTGCCCCGGCCCCTCCGCGCGGGCGCACCTGCGGCGGGAGCCGCGCTGCGCGGCCCGGGGCGCTCGGCACCGGCACCCGGGTGCGCCCCTTCGGAGGGGGCGGCCGCGGCTCCGCGCACCCCCCCCCCCCCCGTTTCCCCGGTAAAGCGGGGCAGAGCGTGCTGCTCCGCGGCGCTGCGCGCTCACCGTTAGACCTGCGCACGATGTTCTCCAGGAAGGTGTTCTGCGGCGCCACCAGCCCCCGCCGTCCCCCGGCCATAGTCGCGCTGCGGGAGCGCGGCGCGGAGGCTCCGCTCAGGGCTGTGCCGCGCCGCTGCCCGCCCGCCCCGCGCGCCTCATGGCCCCGCCGGGACCGGCTCGGCTGCGCGGCACCGGCCCCGCGCCGCCTCCCGCGCACCGCGCCGCGCCGCACCGCCCCCTGCCGGCCGCCGCCGAGCCGCAACGCCGGTGTCACAGCGCCACCGTCTGGGCGCGGGGCGGCACAGCACAGCAAGACCCTCGCTTAAGGGCAGCCCGGCCGGGCCGAGCCGCCCGCGGGGCACACGGAGCCCTCCTCGGCACCGCTCGCGGCTGCAGCCCCGGGGGAAGCGCCTTGGAGCGGCGGGATGCGGGCGCCCGGCGGGATGCGGGCGCCCGGCGGGATGCGGGCGCCCGGCGGGATGCGGGCGCCCGGCGGGATGCGGGCGCCCGGCGGGATGCGGGCGCCCGGCGGGATGCGGGCGCCCGGCGGGATGCGGGCGCCCGGCGGGATGCGGGCGCCCGGCGGGATGCGGGCGCCCGGCGGGATGCGGGCGCCCGGCGGGATGCGGGCGCCCGGCGGGATGCGGGCGCCCTCGACCCCAGCCCCGAAGCGGGTGAGGCGCCCGGAGCGCTTTAAAACCCCTCCTCACCAACCCGCGGTCGCAGCTCTCGGCCGCGGAGCACCGAGGGGCTCCACTTCCAGCGCCGGCAGGTGTTCCCCACCTTCCTGTGATGATCCCCTTGCTATCATGTGGCCCAACTGATTAACAGCGGAAGCGGGGCGATGAACTATTTACACCTAACCTCTGACCGGCCGTAAAGTCGTTGAAACACTCGATTTAGGACGGTTTCCCAATCAAGGATCAAACAACTTTGTTCTTTTCCCCTTAACGATCTATCAATGAGTGGAAAATACTCACCGCTTGTTGACACAACGGCAGGTTTCCTGGCTGGCTCTGGCATTCACTCACTGCAACGCCTCATGCAGTGCGGCACCGTCGGGCTCCGCAGCTCAGGATGCATTAAGATGCGAGCATGTTTCACCTGGGAAAAGCCATTTCCCACAAAACCAGCAAACGGAGCATGGTGAAGACGATGCTCGGTGTCACTGGGGCTTCTGAAGCCTTAGCGCTGCTCCCACAGAACTCTGGCATGGTCCAGCCATGCAATACCTTAAGAGGTCCAGCAAAAAACCTGGAGAGGGGCTCTGGACAAGGGCCTGTAGGGACAGGACAACGGGAATGGCTTGAACCTGCCCGAGGGGAGACTGAGCTGAGCTCTTAGGCAGAAGCTCTTCCCTGTGAGGGTGCTGAGGCGCTGGCACAGGGTGCCCAGGGAAGCTGTGGCTGCCCCATCCCTGGCAGTGTTCAAGGCCAGGTTGGACACAGGTGCTTGGAGCAAGCTGCTCCAGTGGAAGGGGTCCCTGCCCGTGGCAGGGGTTGGAACTGGATGAGCTTTAAGGTCCCTTCTAATTCAAACCAGTCTGGGATTCCACGATTCCATGACTCCTAAAATGCCGGCATGGCCCAGCCCTGCTGCCAGGCACATGAAGTAGCTGTGCCATGGAAGCTGCTTTTAAACCAGTCACAAACTGTGCATCAGCCAGCCCCAGCTTTTCTGCCAGAGACAGGGTAGGAGACAAAAGTCAAGCACCCGAAGCTGCAAAAAAGCCACCAAGTCTCCCTGAAATGCCGGTGGACCTTGAAAAGTCCCATAGCAGCACTCATTTGCACCTTGACAGGTCTAAACCTGTCCCCAACAACCGCACAGGGAGGAGCCCTGGTTATTTAGTTCCCCCTGGCTTCAGCGGTGCGGGCCAAACCTGAGGAGATCTTAAACACTGCCAATTGCCCCAGTAACACTGGAACCTTTGACACAAACTTGCACAACCATAAGGGCGAGAGTCTGATAAATCTGGGCTCTGGAAGACTGTTCCATTATTCCTCTGTGCCAGAGGGCAAGATGCATGCATGAGATCTTCGCTTCTGCCCAGCTCTGCAGGAATAGCTACGACTCGGAGGCAGCCTGCACACAGTACATGAACTTTAAGGCCTTTAGAGAAGATTTTAGTCTGAATCAGCAAATACACACAAGCAGGAGCAAAGGGACACAGAGCAAGAAGGAAAAGCTGTGTGTTTTCCAGCAGTCCGTGTCGCACTGTGTGGCCCTGGCTCTGACTATCTAATGTTTCAGAGCATCATGCTGAACCCTACAAGCTCCACGTCAAAAGTAAGATTTTAGCTAGGCTGGGGTTCACATCTGACCTGTAACATTGCACGTGGAAGATGCCTCCTTTATCTCCTACCTCTTTCAGGCTTTCTCTGCACTGCAGACTACAGCTCCTGCTGGTGATAGGAGTTTTTCTCTGCTGCTGCAGAGAGACGCTGCGACGACAGTGTTTCGGTGTGACCAGTCTGAACTTTATGCTCATTTCCTTGCCATTACCGGTAAATTTTGCAGCTGATACAAGTTGGAAGCAAAGCCCCACTTAAAGCAAAGTACACACATTGACTTCATTACTAGATGATGACCCCTCGCCAGCTATTGGACAGGACTTACTACATAACACTTCCACCTGGAGCCACTATAAAAGGTCATGGTTTGCTATAGAGAACACTCAGCTGTATTTTATCGTGCTGCCCTTTCAGCCTGTTGCTTTGTCCCGAAAAGGGCCCTGGGTCAGGACTTGTAGCAGCACCTGGTAAGTGACTGTTCCTCTGCTGCAAAGCCTTGAGCTCCATAGTCACTCTGCTCTGAGCAGCAGCTGCTGTGGCAAAAAGGACAGATTTGCCTTCATCTAAGCTGCGTGCGTTTGTCACCCCATCTGAATTGAAACCCAGCCTGAAAAGAAAGCCAGGGCTGGTGGTGAATGAGGAAAGGCAGCTGAGACACCTCCCTTTCTGGCAGCAGCCCATATTTACACCAACCCATTTACTAACATGCCTGCAACCTCCAGTGTTGATACACACAAAGACGTTGAAAACTCTATCATCAATAAAAGCACTCCTTCCGGGCACTCATTTGTGGGAATGTCAATAAACCCCACGGCATCTATGAAGTAAAACTGCTGGAACAGGGCAGAGGCTCCTTTCTTCCACCCATCTCACAGGGTTCACTCCTGGAACATACTACTGCGACGTCCTTTCAACACTTCCTCAGCCATGCAGGGTCCCCGCGTGAGATCTGTGAGGTGCTGGAAGAGATGACAAGAAAGCTTTTCCTAAGACACTGTGTCCTAAGCTGTCTGGTCTTTAAAGCTAGTAAAAACCTCCTCCTTCTGCGGATGCTCAAGCCCCCAACCCTTGTGCGAATTCCCAAACGCAGGAAAAGCTGCTGTAGGGCTCCTCTGCCTGCCCTTCACTCTGAACCTGCCTGAGTTGCGCAAGACTTTCGCTGTTAGACCCTGTCAGTTCTTCAGGACCTGTCATCTCATTGTCACAGCATCAAACCCGTACAGAAACACAGCGGTTAGGTAAGCCTCAAAATGTAAGGAGCGGATCTTGAGAAGCACCGGTTTTAACCAAGGCCTTTTCGGATTCTAGCCGGTTTTGCACGCTGCCTTCTGCTCTTTGTGCAAAAGAAACTGTCGGAACGCAGAATTATAGCACGCAGTTGCCACAAACCACTACCAACCCTGACAACAGAAAGAGCATTTCATCTTTAATGGGGTTCCATTTGTGTACTTCCATGGGGCTTTTGCTAAACTGTCAAAATCGGTCGATGAGAAACTTAACATGAGCCGGCTTCAGTGTGCGCTCACAGCCCAGAAAGCAACCGTATCCTGGGCTGCATCCAAAGGGAGCGTGACCAGCAGGGCGAAGGAGGTGATCCTGCCCCTCTGCTCTGCTCTGGTGAGACCTCACCTGGAGCATTGTGTGCAGTTCTGGTGTCCTCAACATAAAAAGGACATGGAACTGTTGGAACAAGTCCAGAGGAGGCCACGAGGATGATCAGGGGCTGCAGCACCTCCCGTATGGAGACAGGCTGAGGAAGTTGGGGCTGTTCAGCCTGGAGAAGAGAAGCTGCGTGGAGACCTCAGGGCAGCTTCCAGTGTCTGAAGGGGGCTACAAGGATGCTGGAGAGGCACTCTTCATCAGGGACTGCAGTGACAGGACAAGGGGTGATGGGGTCAAACTGAAACAGGGGAAGTTTAGACTGGATCTAAGGAAGAAGTTCTTTACTGTAAGGGTGGTGAGGCACTGGAATGGGTTGCCCAAGGAAGTTGTGAATGCTCCATCCCTGGCAGTGTTCAGGGCCAGGTTGGACAGAGCCTTGGGTGGCATGGTTTAGTGTGAGGTGTCCCTGCCCATGGCAGGGGGGTTGGAACTTGGTGATCTTAAGGTCCTTTCCAACCCTAACGATTCTGTGATTCTATGAAATTAAAATACACTAGTTGGCAGGAGAACAAATTACAGACAGTAATGCACAAGTTACTCTGCCCATGCAGACAAAAGGCAAAATACAAGGAAACTCTGAATTCAAACTAAAATGAAAAACAATTTTGTATTTTTTACATTGGAATCAATACAGCAGTTACTATTCTACAAATTCTTACACCCCAAAGTCTGCAGATAAAAGCCCCCATTCTAAGCACACACACATGTGAATACTTAGTTGTTTGTTATTAACAGCATTTTTTCTCTTAGGGAGAAAGCAATGAGAAACAAAAGTCAGTCCTGAAATCTGATCTGAGACTTTACCAAGTGCACACACGTCCATCAAAAGGAATGGAAATATGGAAAAATAACTAAAAAATCCTATGCTCCAAATGGAGAGGGGAGAGAAGATCTCAAAACTGATAGGAGAGTACACAGCCAGTCTTTTATTTATGCATCTAACATTTGGAGTGTGAGCTAACAGGGAAGAACTGTTTCTTCTTCCAGCAGCTCAAAAGGGCATGGAGAAACTCTCCCTCTTTGAACAGCACGTCCACCCTCACTCATTTCAACCTGAGGTAGCGTGCTGTCCTTCCAGGTTTAGAGACAACATAAAACACAACACATCCCCCCGGCCCCCCCCCCCCAGACTGTGATTAGGGCACCAGCTGCTACCACCATGCTCCTCACTGCAGGTGCCCCTACCTAAGCCTCTTGGCTCAACCCTGCCCTGCCCTGTCTGTGGTCTCTCCCAGTCTTGGAGCAGAGGCAGTGACCCACTACAGGGCTATTACTCAGAGGAGGAAACTATCCAGAACGTCTGGTTCCAGGTCTGGCAGGGGTTTTGTTAACATTTTTATGGTGTCCTTCAGCTGGCTTCGGTCTGCCTCTGTCTGGGTCAGTGCAAACCAAGGCAAAATGAAACAACTCAGCACAACTTGCCTGAATTTTAGAACACAGGGGCCCCACTAAGAAACTGTAATGCCTATTTTTATTTGCATGCCCTGCCCACAGTAAGCCTGGAAACCCATTGTTCAGGGCGACAGCTTTCTGTTAAGCAGCAAGAAGCATGGCAGGCTGGGTTACTGCACTGTTAGTGACTGCAGACTGTGGTCCAGTAGTGCCCAATTTAACAATACCAAAAAGGCATTTTTAATCCTACATTTTCATAACATCCTATACAAAGAATAAACCCAAACCCTTGTTATTTTAGGCCCACTTCAGAAAAATAACAAACATGCCTTGTTAAGCTACGAGGTCTTCCATCTCTTTTTTCCCTTACTTTGACCCTAAAACATCCCTTTTCAACCACTGCCCTTGATCTAAACTATGCGATTAGCTTTCTCAGCAAACCTTGAGTTCCACTACACAACAGCTTCCAAGAAGGTACTGATATAAAGAAGAATTCCTAAATAATAAGGAGTCAGACTCCCCAAATTATAATATATAGCCTAAACTCTGTAGTTAAATTTTAAAAAGCAGAGCAATCTTCTAAACTTCATTGCTTGTTCCCTGGACAGCAGCCTCCTACCTGTCAGGCTGACAGTGGTAAAGGCACTGCTACTGCCTCCTTCACAGTAGCCTCCTTCAAGAAACACACCTCAGAAAGCAGTCAGTGTAAAACTACTTAACTCTGTAAGTAAGTTTCTTGCACAGGACTTGTATGTCAAAGCTTCTGGCTTACAAGCGCTCAGAATTCCTGTTTTGGAGTCATGTATTTTATCAGGTTCTCTTACCCCTTAACTTTACTGACCGTATCTGTTCCTTGTAATATTTTGATTTTAGAAGGTTTGTCAACAGAGAGAAAACAACCCCCCCCCCCCCCCCCAAATAACCCCTACAACAGGAAGAGGAAAGAAAGAGAGAAAAAGGAAAAGAGAAAAAGAATGTAAAACCAAATTCTTCTCACTTCATTGCAAAGTTTCACCAAGCCTCACATCTGATCGCTTATTTCCCACTTACTGATCTTCCTGTTCCCCAGTTCACTTGCAGCATTTGCTTTCCATGCAGACAGAACTCCGAGTTCCTTGCCAGTGGGTGGGGCACACAGAAGTAGCCAAACAACTCAGAAGGCCAAGTCTGGAAAGAAACCTAAGCAACCAACCAAAAAGAGCCCTCTTTCTAACTAGCTTAGCAGCACCATTTTTATCAAATTTAAACGTAGTGATCCCCAGTTCTCCCATTCTAACTAATCTCTTGCTGTTATCTCCTGCAGCTGCACTAAGAAAAATTCCTAATTTTCTAAGCTTGATCATATCTTAATAGCATTTTTCCAGGGGCTTTATCAGCACTGGCCTCATATTTCTCCTGAAGTCTGACAGGCTATTGATTTCTGTATACCTGTTGTGGTTTGGGGTTTTTTAATACCTTTCCTAATTTTGGTTAAGTTTTTTACAATATATTCAGCTCAGGCACTGCCGGGTACAGTGTTCAGAAGGAGCTCACATTTTACAGATGTTCGGTCATGAATACAGATGCTCTACGAAATTCAAAGCGTTTAAACAAATAAAACAGGATTCCTTCCTGTGCTTCCATGGATGGTTAAGAAGCAAAGACTGCCACCACTTAATTGAACAAAACCTTCTTGTGTAAGGTGACACAGTGCAGTGAAATACCAGGTCATTCTTTAGAAAAGATGCAGTGCAATATTCAAACCTATCTCCAGCTACCTAAGCAAAACACAGTGCATGGCACAACGGAAGGTGAAGTTAGGGAATCTGGGGTAGGAGACACGCTTGTCAAGAGGTGAACGTTTGTACACGAGACACCCACAGAAGCACCATCTATCAAAGATAGCTTTAGCAGCTCTGCAGTGGCTGCAGGGCTCAGAGTGCAGCTCTGAAACCTGGGCCACCATCTCTTTGGCTTTTTAGAACAGCACATGTTGTGTTGACCTCACACCAGGCTCCCAGGCTGTAACACACCTCAGGTTTTAATTAGAAAGACCCTTAAACCAGGGGTAAAAGCCACCTTCAGTAAAAGGGATGTCATTTAGATGGAAGGTAGTGAACTGCATGAGCAAGTAAAAACTTCACCTCCAGCGTAAGTGTATTTAAAACGTTGGTTGAGAGTGAATCTGAAGTGGGTATTTTTCTAAAAACCAATGATAGCGAGGTCCTAATGGTACCCGGCATTTTCACCCTGAAGTCGCTTAGGCATGACCTTTTATTTTTGCTCTTGGTTTAACAAACACTCAGGCAGAAGTGCTGTGAACTGCCAGATCTTCCCAGGGAGAATGTTCCTGGTGTAGCCTGACCCTTTAAGTACTCATCCATACCCTCAAATACAAGACTGGGGAATCCAGTTTTACGTTTACGTGGTTTTGTCTGCCTCAGACAGGAGAAGAGAGAATCATCATTCCCAAAAGCATTCTAAAATACAACCTGAAAAGCCAGACACAGCCATATTGATTTGCTTCTTGCAGAGTTGGGATGGGTTTCTTAACAGAATACACTTGAGAACCATGCGTACTCCTAGAAAAATCCAGTGAAATGGTTATTACAATCACAGTTTCCATGTGGGAAAATAAATCGGACACATTTCAGAAGAATTAATGAACAATTGTATCTTTATTGCTTGCAGAACCATCTTACAGGCATGCTCAAAATGGAACCTCCTGCTGATCCTTCCTAAACTGCATACTTCAACTGTGGATCATTACATCAGCCAAGCAAGGAAAAGACAGGGTACTTGAACAGCACAATAATATTTTGGTATGTACACAGTCCAGCCACACTGACCTCCAGAATCCAGCACAGCTCCAGAACACTGGGATTTCTAAGAAACACTATATACTTTTCTATAGATATTGTCAGATGGAAAACAAAAATACAAAGTCTTTCAATACCTCAGGAAGCTTCCTTTAGTCCTACACAGCCAGCGTTATTTTCCACTTCCTCCTGCCCCTTGCCCTTAAACCACAAGAAGCCAGGTAGAATAAGCTATGGAGAACAAAACGTAGCAGAAGGTGCCAGGATGCTGTAGCATAGAATGCTCTTACAGTCCAAGGCCCAAGACATGCAGCAAAACAAGCTGCCACGGCTGGTTACTACAGCACTCTTTATACTTCTTTCCCACATGCAAGGATGCGTTAAATGAGGTTCTGAATGCTAATACATTTGGTTCTTCCAAATCCCTCAAGACTACTCCTACGATGACAGTATGTCTTAATGCATAGGCAGTACAGAGTTACAGTAATTTTATGGACTTGGTTCACATTAACACATTACTGCTGTTTCCCTTATTCTCCCTTTTTTTTTTTCCCCCTACTGTTGGTTACATACGCTGACTGAATCCTCATTAAACAGTAAGCTGTTTGGGGCAAGGTTATCCCTTTTTCAGGATTAAGCACACCACATAGTAACATACAAGAGCATACGGGGGTTTTATTATTATTATTATTCTGGAACGTGTTACAGGACATTCTTCTCAAGGAGGTGAGTGGTATTAACTGCAAGGAGAAAATCTCGCACGGCATGTTCCTTTGGTAATGTTGTTTTACAGGAGGAAAAGGAGGAGTCAAAAAATAGGAGGGAGCAGAAACATCATTAACTCACAGCAAACGGTCACCTCTTCAGGGACAACAGCAACAGACAACCTGAGAGAAAGAATAAAGCTCAGGTTTAGCACATATTTCACTAAGTGTGTGAAATCAAAGCACTTGCTTTGCATTTAAAAAACCAACAACAACCAAACCAACCCGCAAAAAAATCCAGATGCCACGCAGGAGAAGCAAAACTACATTTCCTGGGGGAGTCCACCAGCTTTAAGTATTCGTTAGGCGAGATCCAGTATCCACTGAGCAGTCCCATGGAAAGTAGTTTAGGTAAGCGTATGTGAAAGCGAGACAGGAGAAAGTCAAAGCACGCTAACTTACCAAAACTACAATGCCGTGTTTCTTTCTGTGGGAAACAACTGGCCTAGAAACCAAATTCTTTGTAAAGAGATGCTGCCATTTCAGCCACCTACATGAGCCATTCATGCACAGACTGAGACTCTTCACTGACAATACTGAATGCCATGTTCTGATTCACAAACTGAAAGCTGTTACCAACTTTTTCTTTGAAGAAGGTATGGAAAATAGGAGAAGTTCAGGTTAGTTACGAGGCAGAAGTTCTTCCCTGTGAGGGTGCTGAGGTGCTGGCACAGGGTGCCCAGAGAAGCTGTGGCTGTCCCATCCCCAACAGTGTTCAAGGCCAGGCTGGATGGGGCTTGGAGCAACCTTCTCTAGTTGAAGGTGTCCCTGCCCATGGCAGGGGGTTAGAAGTGGATGATCTTAGGGGCCTTTCCAACCCAAGCCAGTCTGGGATCTTATGATTCTATGTTTGTAAAACTGGCTTTCTGAAATGATCTGTTGTCCTAAGTTGCCTCTGTAACATAAGGATAAACCAGCTAAACTCAGGCTTTTCCTACAGTGTGTCACCATAACCCTCTTTACCTTCTGGAAATGTTACTGCTCACCAGATGCTTAGGTTAACTCCAGAGAAATGAAATCATGAGACCGAAAGGGCTGTCCCTCCTGTCAACAAAAAGAGAATATATCTGGAAAAGCTGTCATTTTTCTTTTCAAATAAATAAATAAATAAATAAATATCATCATACAGCATCAGTGGAACTCTCTGCTATAGAAAGTCACTGAAACAAGAATCTACACATACGTAAAGGCGGAGCAGATGTTTTCATACCACATCTAGGGGGACAGAAATTGTATTTTTCTTTTCCAAAGATACCAGGCTTTACTCTTCGAAGTTTCAAATAAATCTTTAGCAGACTAAAACCAGGCTTCTTGCCAAGAGAGAATGGAGATTATGGCACCTGCCCCCAGATGAGTTCCTCTGGAGCCTTTGTTGCTCGTAACCGTCAGGATCAAAGTGCTGGCCAAGATGGATGTTAGTGCTAACCCATCATGCTAATTCCTGGATAAGCCTTCCTGCACTGCAACAAGCCATCTGAAAGTACTATTTTTAACAGATTGCCAAGTCCTCCCATTCCCAGCTTCACTCAACGTACTGACCACCAACGCTATACAACACAGCCTAAGGCGCAGATTGTGGTAGAGGTTTCAGAAGAGCATGATTTGATCAGGTGGTGGCAGGTATTTAGCTATAGAAAAGGGTTTACAACTGTTGAAGTCCTTTGACTTCTCAAAGAAACTGCTATGTGATCTTCTCCGTTTCCCAAGAATAAGTTACTGCCTCTGCTTACACAGTCTGTTCTCCATGATGCTAACTAAAGGGCAAAGAACTCTGTCCAGATGCCTCTCGAAGCCTGTAACTGCAAGACAGCACAACAAAAATAAAGCAAACCAATAAAAAAATCTCCGCTGGGGGATATGACCAGCAGCACCTCAGTGAATGTTTTACTGTTGCATTTAATTGACCAGTTATAGAACAAGTATTTACTGGTTTCTGCCTTAATAAAACAGTTAAGACCAGAGTTCAGAAACACTGAAGTAAGTGCCCAGCTTGAGACCGATTCTAGGTATGCTTTTCTTCATGTGTTTTTGAAAACAAAGAGCATGCTTTTCTTTAAGAAACATTCATACCAAGGGAGATTACAAGTCTTCACATTAAAGCGCAAGTTTCTAGGCTGTATATTTCCAAAAGGGTTCATGGTCATCCCATTTTCTCTGTGTTTCACACAACACATATTATAGATTTGCGATTTTCCTGAAGAAGCCTCACAAACTTGACCTGTTTCTAGGCAGATATAAAAAGACACAGATTTTAAATGGTATAAAGTGACTTTCCTAAGCCAGGGAATTGTCAAATGTCCTTTCCCAAAAAACTGAAAGCATAAAGCTGTCCGCATGAGCTTTGTGATGGCCACGCATGTGATCTGCTGTACTTCTCATGACCCAGAAATTTCACAGGTGAGATGGACATAACATACAAGAGAGACACTGAAGTACTGGAGCATGTTCAGAGAAGGGCAACGGAGCTGGCGAAGGGCCTGGAGCACAAGTGTGATGGGGAACGGGTAAGGGACCTGGGGGGGGGGGGGGGGGGGTGTGTCTGAAGAAAAGGCTCGGGGGACCTTACAGCTCTCTACAACTGCCTGACAGGAGGATGGAGTGAGGTGGGGCCGGTCTCTGCTTCCAAGTAACATGGGATGGGACAAGAGGAAGCAGCCTCAAGCTGTGCCAGGGCAGGTTTAGACCGGAGAGGAGGACCAACTCCTTCCCCAGAGGGTGCTCGGGCATTGGAATAGGCTGTCCAGAGCAGTGCTGGAGTCACCATCTCCGGAGGTATTGAAAAGATGTGCAGTGTAGATGTGGCACTTTGGGATGTGGTTTAGTGGTGGACTTTGCAGTGTTAGGTTCACGGTTAGACTCAATGACCTTCAATGTCTTTTCCAGTCTAAATGATTCTAAAGTAATACAGGCATGCGACACCATCTAGTGTTTTAAGAAGTTATTTTGTTCTGAATAAACAGTCTTTGCTTTCCCATAGCTCACCACTCAACAGTGAAAGCTATCGTTACCCCTCACTGCAAGGTAATACTAATGAACTGCAGGAGTCCACAGTTTAAAAGCCTGATTTTAAGCAATGAATTCCAAGCACCCCAAACCTGCATGGAGCAACCTCAGAAACCACGTGGGTCTGAAGCTCAGTTAAGTCATGGATAGTGAGAGCTTCTATTTCTAATAAAGCCCGTTAAAATGAAGAAGCAACTGCTCCACCTCCTTCGTTTGCAACCTCTCCATTCCTAAATTCCCTTGCTCTCCGTTGCAATTCACTTTGTTCTCCAGCAGTCCCTCCCATTCTGCCCAAACACCACCTTTCCCCCTGAAACTATGACTTTGGGAAGTAAGTTTCAAGAAGAAACGTACAAGGTCCAAGAATGACAAACTGTCAGGCTCATCAAAAGAATCCCCAGGCTGGCCAGAGTCATAACTTCTAAATGCACTGGTTACATTAGTGTCCTCCACGGTTTATGTTTAGAAAGAAAAATTTAGAATAAGGACATACATGGTAGTGTTAGTCTAAGCTAATTCCTATATATAGTTTCTACAACAAACGTAGGACCAATCTCACAAACAGGTCTGCTCTAGCACCCAGATCATAGAATCGTAGAATAGTTAGGGTTGGAAAGGACCTTAAGATCATCAAGTTCCAACCCCATGCCATGGGCAGGGACACCTCACACTAAACCATTATCACCCAAGGCCTCGTCCTCGATACTGAATGTGACAGAGCAACTATGGAGAGGGGGGGAAAGGGAAGAAAAAAACTCTAATTAAAACAAAAAAAAAAAAAAGAAAAAGAAAGGAGGACTTCTGTACAAGAGAGGGCATGTTCAAAGCAACCCCCCTTTAATACCGCATGGGCAAAAAGCCTCACAACAGGCACTGAAGTTGCTTGACTTAGTGAACCTATGCTCTTTTAATGTAACCTCTGAAATGCAGTTTTAACAATATCCATGTGAATAATAGAAACAAAGAAGGGCGAGCTCTTGAGACAACTTCCCTCCCAACCATACTGACAAGGACTCTCTCTTCCCCTCAGGTGATTACCTTCACAATCTCTTGTAACAACCTGGCACTCCCGAAAGCTGTAATAGCTTATTAAAATGTTCAGTGGCTTTATCACTTAAGAACTGACAGATATACGCGGGCATAATGCTGCACCTATACCCAAACATCCTTAGAAAATAAAGCTAAAAAGCCTCAAAACCTCAGTTTTGAGGGGAACCAAAATAATGAAGGCCAGTTTCCCGCACAGTATTGATTTTGCATCTAAAAAGAACAAACACTGGCTGAAGATTTTCCTGTGGTTCTGGCATTTGTGAGCATTCTCTTATGTGAATTCTTCAGTGTACATTAAAACATGAGATCCTATTACAGCTTTTTTCCCCTCAGTTGTTGAGACATTTTCAGGTACTAAGCCACTTGAGCTGCTACCTTCTAACTCATCTTTCATTCCAACCCTTGGAGAGAATGGACAGCAAGCATACAGGAGCCAGAGCTTGTTTTCTCCCATTTCTGATAGCTGCCAGAAGCTGTCACAAAACCCAGTTCTTCAAAGACCACAGTATTCCCAGAGCAGGGAGAATCTTGGCAGTATTTTTCCACTGCATTCTAGGAAGCACACCTAAACCAGAGGTTTTGCAGAAGTATAGAATTTGACTGCATCCATGGCAGGGCGTTGGAACTGGATGATACTAAGGTCCTTTCCAACTGAAACCATTCTGTGATTTCAAGACAACTATCAAACAACAGCACCCTGCAAACATGGCAAAGTACAACATGTTACAATCCTACTGTAAAGCACTATGGACGCTTCGCAGCCAGCAGTAGTCACTTTTCCTTAATGTCACTGTACCAATGTAGTTAGCCCTCTTCAATCAACCGAACAACCTGGTGCAGGCAGCTGCCAGGCCAAAGTCTGGAAATAACGACTTAATAACTTAGTTGGCACATGAGACTTCACAATATATAGTAACGGGAACTTTAATGGCTAACTTTGTACTTCTTTCATACATCAGGAAATAAGACTGCCAAGTTATCACTGCATCATGAAAAAAAAACCCTTCAACACATATTTAAAGTATAGCCATGACATTAAATGTACTTGCACAGAAACACGACAGATTATCGAGAGCGGTCCTGAGGAGGAGGACTTGATGGTGTTGGCTGATGAGAAGCTCCCCATGACCCAGCTTCAGCATGTGCTGGGTGCACCACCAGTGTGAGCAGCAGGTCAAAAGAGAGGATTTTCCCCTTGCACTGAGCTCTTGAATCAAGTCCAGAGGAGGCCATGGAGATGCTGCAAGGGCTGGAGCAGCTCTGCTCTGGAGCCAGGCTGAGAGAGCTGGGCTGGGTCAGCCTGGAGAAGAGAAGGCTCCTGAAGGGGAGACCTTAGAGCAGCTTCAGTGCCTAAAGCGGCTCCAGGAAACCTGGAGAAGGGCTGTGGATAAGGGCCTGTAGGGCCAGGCCAAGGGGAATGGCTTTAACCTGCCAGAGGGGAGACTGAGATGAGCTTTTAGGCAGAAGCTCTTCCCTGGGAGGGTGCTGAGGCGCTGGCACAGGGTGCCCAGAGAAGCTGTGGCTGCCCCATCCCTGGCAGTGCTCAAGGCCAGGTTGGACACAGGGGCTTGGAGCGAGCTGCTCCAGTGGAAGGTGTCCCTGCCTATAACAGGGGGATGATCTTAGGATCCTTTCCAACCCAAACCATCCCATGATTCTATGGTTAATGTATTTCCAGATTAAGTAACAAGGATATTTCCATAGTCTGGAGACAGTCCCAGCAGGTGTTTTTTTCTTTTTCCTCTTATACTCGAATATTGACATGAACTAGATGGTGACACCGAGCACTTGGTTACACACTGGAGTCACATTAAAGAAATAAAAAGTAAAAAAATTTTGCATATTTAGGGAGAAAAACCAGCACCGTTTCACACACGCACACACTTTACAGCACCTGGAACTACCTGCTCTGCGGCCTTCTTCTGGTGCCGGCCTCCCGGGCCCCTTAACCCCCTGAGCCTTACTTGACCCTGGCCTGAAGCGCTCCCAAAAGCCGTAGGGCCCAAGGTGGCAGCCGCGCTCTCTCGCATCACCTTTCACAGCCGGGGCCTCGCTCCGCCCCAAGGTGCCCGCTCCCCCCCCCGGCCACCCCAGCCCCTCTCGGACGCTGCCCCACAGCCGGGTGCCCCCCGCCGCTCCCTCACAACCACCTCGGTGCGGGCCCAGCACCTCCCGGCCGCACCACACCGCCCCTTCCCGCCGGAATCCCTGCGCCGCCCAGAGAATAGTCCCCGTCCTCCGCTGCCGCTCCCGTCCGCCGGGGAACCGGGCATCGCGGCGGTCAGGCCCCGGTGTCGGCGGGGAGAGAACGCCCTCCACCCGGCGAGCAAAATCCTTCCGCCGCGCCGCCAGGGCTCCGCCGGTATCCCCGCCTCCTCGGCTAGATCCGGCCGGGCCGGCGCGGAGGGCCGTATTAACTTCCCCCCCTCGGCAGCCCGCGCTGCCGCCGCTCTCCCCCGCCCCCCCCATGCCGGGCATGATGGAAAAGGGAGCGGAGCTCTTGGGGGGCAGGAGCCGGGCAGCCCCCAACGGCACCAAGAGCAGCAGCCCCTCCAACGGGCACTACTCGGAGCCGGAGAGCGGCGGCGGTGGTGACAGTGGCGACGAGCACGGTGCGAGCCTGGGGCCGCCCCGACAGCGGGGGAAGGAGGGGGGTGACGGGAGGGGCGCCGTGCCGCGCCGCCTCCCCCTGCCCGGTGCCGGCACTGCCGCCGCCGCGCGTCTGTGCTGCGGCGGGACGGGCCGCGGGGGAGGTGAGGGGAGGGGAGGGAAGGGAAGGGGGGGAGCAAGAGGGGGGTGCGCGGGAGCGCGCAGCGCGGCCCCGCGGTGCTTAACGATGGGGAGTGTCTCCCGGGAGCCGCCGCCGTCTCCATTGTTCCGCTGAAATAACTCCCCCTTCCGCCTCCGGCCCCCTCCCCGCCGGTCGTCGGGGCTTCATCAGCGGCGGCGGCGGCGGGCGGGGCGGCGGCGGCGGCTGGGGGGAGGTGGCTTATTCCGCACGGCCGCGGCGGGGGCTCCCGGGCGGCGCGTCCCCAGCCTGCCCGGGCACAGGCACGGCGCTAATTTCTCTTCCCCCCCCTCCCCTTCCTTTGCGTTGCAGATGTAGGCATGAGGGTCGGAGCGGAATACCAGGCGCGCATTCCTGACTTCGAGCCCGGTAAATGGCTTCTCGGCTGTACCCTGACATCTTGCCGCCGCCGTTCCCGAGCCGGGAGGGATGGGGGTCGGTGCTGGGGAGGGCTCGGCTCGGCGCTCTCCCGGCGGCGGCCGCCGCGGGGCTGTGTTTATGCTGCTTTGCAGCCTTTGTGTTGGCGATCCGGTGCCGGCGGCGGGGCAGCGGCTGGCTCCCGGGAGCGAGGGCACCGCGGTGGGAGTATTCCCGCTCGGCTGATGGCGAATTCCCCTTCGCTGTCGGGCGCGTTGTGTTGTGTCCGGCGGGAGGCGGCGGAGCAGAAAAAGGTTGGATGCTTTTTATTCCCCCCCCCCGCTTCTTAAGCCATAGGGCATGTCCTGTGTTAACCAGGTGACTTAAGGATATTCGCCGTGGGGAGATGGATGTTTTCGGGCAGGGGTGGGAAGTGATGCGCCTGCCGGAAGCCGAGCAGACCTGGCTGCGTGCTGGAGGCGCTGGGTGGAAGATGCGCTGGGTGGGAAACTCCTGCCCCTGGTCCTGCGTGCCGTAGTAGCCCCGCTCACCCCGCTGCTGCAGGCTGAGCCGCTCTCCTCCGCCTTCCTTCCCCCCCCTCCCCAGCCCCGCCCCGAGGAATACTGGGCACGTTCGCATTAGCCTAGTCCTCGGTCTTAAGCGAGTTGATGGCTAGAATGCTGCCTTGCGTTACTACCGCGAGCAGTGAGACCGTAGGAGCGTTGATCGGTTCTGCTGTAGTGGCCAGATGAAGCCTATCTACTTTCCTGTTCTCCAAACAGGCTCCATTGGTGTCAGATGATTTCCTACCGGAAGAGGATTGGGCCAGAGCTTCTCACATAGTGCCTCCTAAAGCTGGAGCGAGCCCCTCTTCATGGGCGCAAGTCCCCACAGGCCAAAGAAAAGGCCGGGGGAAAGAAAGGGGGAGGGTGGGATTAAATGGATGCGTGATCTTGGCATAAGGGAATGCCTCTTCCCCGAGAAAGGAGCGCGTAGTCGAGGTCTCTTTGTTAATAAGACTAACCGTTTGCACCCTTTATTTTTACGTTGCCTACATAAAAATAAACATAAATAAAAATTACCCTTTCTAATGCGTAACCCAGGCTTGTTTTTCCTACAGGCTGCTTAAATTCGAAAAACACAGTGTTTGTTTTTCTTTCGATTAAAAGAGCTCTTCACCCCTTTTAGGACAACTGAGGATCTGTGGTTTCAGTTTTGTGAACTGTATCTGCAATAGCATCATTGCATTTGTACCCACAGAAGTAATTTTATACTCTTTTATAACCAGATGGTTTAGCGCTCCTAAGTGCCCCGGGGGGGGGGGGTGAAATTCAACTGATGCTCCTTTCCCTAATAACTGCAATTAATACATACTGCTTTATCACTTTCCTTAAGGATGGAAATCTTTCTTTAAGAAGTCATGTGTAAGAGGCATAATGTACAGTAGAGTTGTTCTTAGTGTGCGTTTTGATTACTAGGGCAAGAAGGTGGTAACTTTTTTTGGGGGGGGAACACCCAAGTATTATGGGGAAAAAAAGAACCAAGTCCATAAAGGGCAGAAGTACTGTACATATTTACTGTGTTAGCAGAGTGGTTATCTGAGAGCTCATGCTTTCCCCTTTTTTGTTATGAGTCTTGACGTGTCGTATCTTAGAGGTGGAAGTGATGCTGGGCTATAAGAGGTGTTCTCTTATCATAGCTATACTTGGATTACTTTTGTCCAGGGGGAGCAAATATTGTAACAAACACTCCGTTGTACTCCCAGGTTTGCATATATGGGCATAGGCACTATCTTTAACTAATTTAAGTGCTGTTTCTTCTCGCAGTTGCTTTAATGCCTGTTTTGAGAGAGTTTAACACAGGTTACAAAGTCAGCTGTGTATTACACACACAGAGTACTAAAACGGGTAGAATGACTACCCATCCTTTGGCCTCGCTTAGCCTGTGTTGAAAAATATTCATAAGCAGTGCATTGAGGAACAAAACGTTCGTGGTTGAAGTTGTGATGGTAGTAGACTTTTTTTAACCTGAGTTCATGTATAAAATAAGATATATTTAACTTTTTAAAGAAAAAAGTGTGTCAGTTGTAAGGGAAGTAGCATTCTAACTGTCACCAGATACTACTGCAATGAGAGAAATTTTCTTACTGCAGAAAGCGGTTTTAATCAAAATCCGAAATTTCCTTGGTTTATTCACTCGGTAAATTAGGTATCGCCTGCACTCCAGGTTCCTATCTCCCTGCTCGTTTTCCTGTAGTACTTCATATTCTGGAGGTGAAACTGTTTCTGCCTGTACTTTCCGGCCCACCTATAGGTGCAGCAGGATGTTACAAAGCTGATATCTTTGTTATGGGCTGCTTGCGTTCTCTTGGGAAGCGTAGTGGAGAGTGCCATCACTGCAGAAGGACCATTCTGCGTGTGAAATAACTGCTGGAGAAGCTTTACTCTGCTCAGGTTTGGACTTCCCGAAAGCTGTACTATGAATTTTGTTTGCTAAATACAGAAATACTTATTTCCCATCTGCCCCCTTCTCAGGGGTGAGCAGGGGCTGTCAAGAAGAACGCTCTGTAACTTTCAAGGTCACTTACGGAGTCCATTTCTGGGTACATCCTTGTAACTTTTCTCCCTCTAGTCTTCCTATATGAAAACAGGCTTCCTTAAATTGAAGTTATTAAATGGTGAGGTGAAGTACGTCATTTCTTCCACTTACTCCATGCAGTCTGACCTCACATTCCCTGATTATCTTTTTTATTTACTTATTTTTAAGATTTCCAGCCCTTTATTGTAGAAATTGAGTTCTTCCTTCCATTAGTTCCTGTGTTTGTGTTCATACTCGCAAAGCTTAGTCTTAAGCAGGGGATGATACTCTCTGTGCTGGCAAAGATGACGATACTTTCTATACCCGAGTCGTGTACAGAACAGCAGCATCCATGTGTACGTAACTTCTAAGGTTAAGCTGAAATTTAACAAGTGTCAGTTTCCTGCTACAGTTTCCCTATTCTGTACAGTTCATTCAAGTACAGAAACCTCTTCTGAGGTGGGTTGAATGTGGGGTTTGGGCCAAGGGAGGCTTGTCAGATTTGAGATGTAGCTCGCAGTCCTTCTCTTCCTTACTGGCTTACAATTCTACTCTTCTAACGTGCTTTGGTTAACATGTTGCCTGGTATTTTCAGCCGCTGTCCATAATAAGAATGGAATTTGCAGATGTAGATCATGCTGCCCTTGAGCTGAAACACAGCCTTTTTGCAGGGGGAGTACTGCTGACTTGAATACTTGGGGTACAAAGGACGAGAAGCAGTTCTCGTAAAGATAGATCATAGTCCTGCATGTGGAGATGGAGGGATCCCTGGGCTGTAGCTATGGACGTGCAGTGTTGACAGGATGCCTTCCTTTGAGCTCCCTATGTGCAGCCCATTGTCCTCTGTCATTCTTGCTTTCCTTTTGGCAGTGTGAAGATGCCCCCAGCATGGAAACAGTTGTCTGATCGTACTGGAGAAACAGCAATGCTTCAAAAAGGGGTGTCCTGGTGGGAGCTGTTTGTTAGTCATGTGAGGCCGGCACCTCAGTAGGGGAGTCACATATGCCACTGCATATGTGATCTTCTGCAGGCACAAATGACAGGACCCTGAAACTCAAGGTTTTCATCTCATAATATCAGTGATACCTGCTTGTTCACAGGTGTCTGTCCAGGATTTGGAAATAACTGAGGGTGTACTCAAGTTTAGCTGCTTCTTGCTCACAACCTGAAATTCTGATGCATTCTGTAGTGGTCCTGTGCTCATTTCTTAGTTAGAGTGGGGTACAGGGTAGCAGTCGTTTACTTCTGATAAAAGCTGAATGATGAGAAATGTGAATGTGACATGTTTGCGTTATTCTTCATGAAGTATTGCATTTCTAGTAAGTCCAGTTGGCATGCCTTTTTTGTTCTAAAGGAGAATGTTATAATAAGGAATTGGTTCTTACCCACCAAAACCCTTCGAGTTCAGTACTGCTTATGCCTTGACACTGGTGCTTTATGACTGTGTCCATTTTTAACTTACTACGGAGTTTATGGTGCATTTAGATTATTTGTTGTAAGTGTCTCCTTTTGGAAGACACAACTTCTTTGAGTTTAATTACCTGGTTTTCAAGTTCACGGTCATAATGGATCTAAAGATTGCAAGGATGATAGCAAATACAGAAGAAGGCTGCCAGACTAAAGAGGGAAGAACAACAAAACACAGTACCTGATTAGGAAGCACTAAGTTCTCTTTTCCAAGGCACTGATTTGTTTTGTTCTGTTTCCTTCAACAAGATATAGAACCTAAATATAAAGTGTGGCAGCATAAAATGGCATGAAAAGTTATTTGTTTCACCAAGGAAAAAAACAAACCTGTCCTTCTCCAAGAAGGATACAAGAAAAAATTCCTCTGAGGGCGACTCCTCAAGGAATTCATATTGACACGAGCGTAAATGGTCCAATTGTTGAGCAATATCTTAGCAAGATAAACCATTAAACAAATAGATTGTAAGCAGCTTGATGCAGTAGCATATGTTTGTGAAGCAGTAACAAAACTTACTTGGTGCTGGTCCCATATTGGGGAGTTTCCTTTTTTTTTCAGTATGTGTGGGTTTTTTTTAAATCAAAGGCAATGATGTAGTGCTTTGTATGAGGTTGCATCAGTATTGCTCCCTTCTCCTGATAGGTTAGGTAACTTGGACTGCTTTGCTTGCTACATTCAGGTGGAGGTGGAGAGCAAACAAAACAAGGTGACCACCCAGCCACCCACTTTGGTTGGCTGTGAATGTAAGAAGTGCATAGCTATGAAAATCAAAACTAGGGACAGATTCGCAGTTACTTTGTGCGTAGTTGTTAGGATCTTTCCTTGTTGAAAGATCGGGGATGGTGACTGTATTCTACCCTCTTACCTTTTTGTCATTATTGAGCTTTCATTGTTGGGGGGTATTTGTTTTAAGGCAGCCTAACTTGACACAGTAGATCTTGATGCTCTATGATAGCGACATATGTGCTGATAAAAATCTTCACTTCTGGAGGACTATTCGAGCACAAGTACCTGTACATTTTGCAGCCAGCCAGCTTTAGCAATGCACTATAATGCTCCCGTTGTGGTAAGCGTGATCCTGTCTAATAACCAGTTATAACTGAACCTTGTAAGAGTAGTGTTCAAATTCAGCTATTCACGAAATTCAGTGTCTTGAGGAAATAATGCGGCATTTTTAATGCCCTCTCTCCTCCCCCAGTAGCTAGGCTGGACTTCTTAATGTGGTTGACTTGTATTTACTGTCCTGTGAATAGTTGCTCTCAAGATCATATTTATAAATACTGAGACTTCCTTGTTTTCTTACAGGTGCCACAAAATATACTGATAAAGATAATGGAGGGATGCTTGTATGGTCTCCGTATCATAATATTCCAGATGCCAAGTGTAAGTCCTTCCCTGCTTAGGAGTTTGGATGCTCAGTTGTGACTAAATAATTGTTTCTGGTGTGCCTGTTCATTCTGGATTTTTACACACAGTGAAACTGCAAATAGTAAATTAAGCACAAAGCTTCTCTTCTATTTTTTGTTTAGAGAACTCCACGGAAAGGAAAGATCACCTTCTCTTGTTTTATAGTTAAGTCTTTGTTTCAAATCAAAGCCTGTGTTGATCTATCATCAGTGTCTGTAAAACCTTTAGTTATTAGTAAAAGAATAAAACATCTAAACATGCTCTAAATTGCCAGAAGAATTTGCAGTGGAAAAATCCAGAAAAGATGTGTTGAGGCCTCATTTAGGGGGGAGCTGTTATTGCTGTCTTATCAGGAAAAACTGAGCATTTTCTCCCTTCTGAAGTGATGGGACTCATCTGACTAAATGTGAACACTTACCTGTTTAATCTAGTTTAAACCTGCCTCCTGTGCTAGAATTTCCCATATGTAATATAGGGGAATAAACCTTGAGGATGCAGTCGTGCAAACCTGATCCTCAAGGACAGTTTCTGTCTGTTACCAGTAGTTGGTAGTTGAAGGAACGTACCTTCTACTGAAGAACAATTGGGAATAAAATACTCTACACCTCTGGTCAGTAAACACTTTAAACTGCAAAAGGAGTTGTGGCAAGGACGTCTCTGATCTGTTTGAATATTGAGGATATCATTATTTCCCTTTCTCAGTCGTGCTTCCTTTCAGCTACGTTCAGTTGCCCCTTAACTGGGAACTGTAGAAGGTGGAGAGTGTTTCTTTACAAATACAAGTTACCCACTGAAGATCAAAACTAGCAGGACTTGACTGCAAAGTGAGGGCAGGAGCCCGACACAAAGCTGGCTTTACTGTGGCCAAAGATCACTTTAAAAAATGGTACTGATGAATTTTGATGACCTGATTATTCAGTCTTAGTAGTCTCTATTGAAAACTGACTTTGTCCCATGGTTAAAATGAATGTTGCTCAGTGAAATCTATGAAATACCAAGGATATGCATGATCATTGATCTCAGATCTCTTTACATTAATTTTTAACGTGTTTGGGAATACGAACAGTAGAAGTAGTTCAATTTAAAACTCAGCCAGGTGTCTGTGTTCTTTGGAGTGAGTTCCAGGAAGACATAGCCTTTCAATAACTAGCTGGTCTCGGATTTAAATACATGATGAGCCTGTGTGGCTTTGTTGTGATAAAAATGTGAAAGAAAGTAGCTTTTTCACTGAGAATTGGCCTGTGTAAAAAGTCGGTATTAAATTAAAAGCGGTGGGTTTATTATTTTAAAGCTGTGAATATATGTAAGGGTTTGGGGGATCTGGGCCTATACAGTGTATTAAAGCATGGGAAGACCATTTTCCCATGATAGATGGCTAATTCTGTGTCACCTTATAGCAGAACTGAAAGTACTAAAGAATAATTCTGACATTGCTTTGTTACAGTGGATGAATATATAGCAATAGCAAAGGAGAAACATGGATACAATGTGGAACAGGTAAGTGCCATGAAATGAGAGTGCTCTTTTAAAGGGTTCTTTTTAATGTAAAAGAATAACACAACTCTTTTCTTTTTACTCTTTTCCCCTTGGTTACCATTAATTAACGCTGTTTCTCTTCAGGCACGGCAGCAAACACTGCAGTTAAATGGATCTGCATACAGTTGGGGTCTGGAGTCTCTGCAAAAGATTGAGCTCTTTGTTTTCATGACATGCTCAGCTTGTAGTGTGCACTTTTGAAAAGGTTTGGTATGTTTCTTGATACACTGGGCATGTCATGCAATTGTGTGTGTATATTTAGTTAAAGAATTCCCTAGGAAAGCAGCTTACGACTTTCATGTTTAATATTAGAATTCAAATACGGTGCCGTTTTTAACCATTAAGTGTGGTAAGGACACCATTGGGAAGGTTTCTTGAGAGAGAGACAAAGCAACTTGGAGTGTTTTTTCAGAGGCAGGAAAAGAGAAATTCCAAGGATTGAGAAGAAGAAACAAGTTCACTTTGGGTTTTTTTTTCTAATAACCTTTAGTCACCATCCTGTCAAAAGTACAGGATAAAACTTTGCTGCTCTGCACTTAGTGCTCTTGTCAGTTTCTTCATAAGCTAACCAGTTTATGTAAAGGTGATACTACATATAATAAAGAAAATATTTGGTGTACCAATGGAAATAAGTGGTACAGTGAAGTTTTGGATGATGGAGGCTCATAATAGCAATGACTTGCTAGCCAACTGCTATCTGAAGGAGAAGCTGCCAGTATTGCCGTGTCCAGAATGCCTGCAGTTTGGTGATGTTTGTTTCTGGTCTGGCTTTTATTAGAGGAGAGAGGGAACTGAGGGATCTCAAACGAAGTCTGTGAAAAGGACCAATTTCCAAAATAACCTGCGGTACAGAATCTTTGAAACTGTTCACAGTGGAATAAAAGTTATCTTTGCAAGAGGTTGGCTGTCACTTGCCATTGTCACAGGAAAAGAGGTTTGCCATGTCCAGGTTATTAGGAGACGTGAAGCCAGGGGTTTAGAGAGCTGATGAACAAGTGGTCATCACGTCTGCGCTGTATCATAGATAGAACCATAGGCTGGTTTGGCTTGGAAGGGACCTTAAAGCTCAACCAGTTCTGACCCCCTGCCGTGGGCAGGGGCACCTTCCACTAGAGCAGGTTGAAACTGAAGTGTGGTTGAAACCTGAATGGATTACATTTCCAGGTGTGAGGCTTGGCTTCCAATCTGTCATTGATTCTCTGGCAGAAAGTCTAATCAGCTGTAAGGATATAAAGAAATTAAATTACATGAGAAAGTGCATTTAGATTTCCATTCCTTACTAGGTGCACGTGACATGGGAATGGCCGTGCTGTTGTTTGTGCATCGGAGAGCTGTAGAAAGAGCACTCTCACTTTGACCTTTCAGACTTGCATTTTGGATGATCCTCTGGCTGCTGCAAAGTATTTTTGTTTTCTCTTTCGAATGGGCTGGTAATAAAGGCCTGAAGACCTGTAAGGAGCTGTGTAGGTGATACCTACTTGTAAAGGAAGAAAGCAGGTCAGATTTGAGCCTGTCAGCCTAGTTCGTGCTGGCTCAGAATTACTGCTGCCATGCCAACCTTAAATTGCCTGGCTTTCGTACCTTTAATGAAGTACAGATGTGCCCACTCTTCATATTGTCTCCAAAGAGAGTTCTGTAACCTATAGCGCATAGTCAGATGAAGTTGTAAATACGTTTTGAGAAGGGGTTCCGGCAGTCAGGTTTTGCTTTAAATAAATAAATTGCCTTTTTTCAACTTGTCTCAGCATTTGAGAAAGTTGACTAAATCCAAAAAGGGGCTGTTTCTTTTCAAAGGCTCTCGGCATGCTGTTCTGGCATAAACACAATATTGAGAAGTCCCTTGCGGATCTGCCCAACTTCACTCCTTTCCCCGATGAATGGACAGTTGAAGATAAAGTCCTGTTTGAGCAAGCATTTAGCTTCCATGGAAAGAGCTTTCACAGGATCCAGCAAATGGTAAAGTAATACTTTAATCGGAAGCATTAAACAGTTCAGAAGGCCTAAGAACTGAGGCTCCTGTTGGGTTAAGTCTCATGATTTCTGTGTGAAAGCTTCAGGAACAACGGTGAATGTAAGATTTAAGTTAATTTCATCGTGTCCCTTGGACCTATAGTTTTTTCCCTCTAATACAACCTCTTCTTCCTTTCTCCGTTACAAATATACCAAATACATCCCTCCTTTCCATCTCATCCGTGCATTTAAGATATTTGGGTAAAGGTGGTTATAAAGAGAGCAGAATTACAATCTTGGGGTGTGATTTCATTGTAACACATATTAATGTATAATGAATTCTTCTAGCTTCCAGACAAGACTATTGCAAGCCTTGTAAAATACTACTATTCTTGGAAAAAAACGCGCTCTAGGACAAGTTTGATGGATCGACAGGCTCGGAAATTGGCTAATAGGAATAATCAAGGTGACAGGTAAGTTTTAGGCTCTTAAGTAGCTAACTAGAGTAGGGACATCAGGGTAATTTCCATCCACTGTGTTTCAGCGTGAACCATATTTTCAGGTCTGAGCATCAGTTAGCACGGGGTTTGGTACCCGTGCTTTACGAGCTATATCACTCCAGTTGTTGGAGTTGGTTGTAACAGACTGAAGGGCTTTAATGGATAACAGTAAAAAAACAAGGGTTTAAAAAAAGTCTGGGAATGTGGTTTACAAATAATGCTTCATTCGAGAAGTCTAACCCTCTGTTTTGGGGGAGGGGGGGGGGGGGATTTTCTGTGTTCTTTTTGCACTAGAATGGAGTTAAAACTGAAAGATCAACCACTATAAAGAGCTGTAGCAATTAGAATGCCCAAATACTGATTTCTAACAAAGCTTTACATAAAGTCTTATTTTAGGAGGCGTAGAACCACCATCAGTCAAAGGGAATTAGAGCTGAAAATGGTTTTAAATTGTCTTGAATAGAAGGAAATGACGTTTCCCCTAGTTACTATGAAATTGAAATTATACTGCACTTATAATACTGGAGTATTAGCTTACTTTTCTCTTTTTAAAGAGATTTTATAGGTTGAATGTGTAAGTAACATGATCAAGTTCACGTTGGAAAGTATGCTTTTACATCTTCAGAAAACTGTCTACCTAGAGCAAAAGTGCCTTATTCACTTATGTTATTAGAAAGAACTCCTGAAATCTAAAATCAGTATGCTTACTTGTGACCCTGCAGCTGAACAATCACAGAAGAAAATCAGTTTGCTTCTGATAGAGCATTTTTTGATCTATTTTTCAATAACTGGCCAATTTTCTGGTGTTCTTACATTCATTTATTCAGAAATCGTATTGTGTGAATCACCTGATTGGACTTGACTAAACTAACTGTTATCTTTTCAACCTTTCTGATTTAATTCAATAGATTTCATTCCCAGTTACTAGATCTTGAGCGCTTTGGTGACAAGCAGTCCTGTGTTTTCCCATCTTACGTTGTCCCCTTTTGCTCTGCACAGGCTAATGTGGCAAATGAAAGGTTATCTGCAGCCTTGGTATAGTTGACCACGTAAGCGTTCGTGCTGGCACAAGTGGTTGTATTGAAAAAAGGTGACACCAAAATATTCTGGCAGAGCAGTACCACCTCTGTTTAAAGTCATTTTGAAACTAGAGTTTGGGATTGCTTGTTCAGCATCGTAATTACTAGAATTTAATAGAGGAAATATGTTTGTAACAGTTCTCTCTTGAAAACTACAAGTAACTTTGGGGTGCGGTATACTTGGAGACTTCTGGCTTACTCTGATACATGTTTATATTTGGCCTTAAAAAACAGATAAAATGACCAGCTTCTTATAATATCTCTCCTCAGTGATGATGATGTAGAAGAAGCTCATCCAATGGATGGAAACGATAGTGATTATGATCCCAAAAAAGAAGCCAAAAAGGAGGTAACAGATAGCTTAACGGTGAATGTCAGTTTGTTTGTTTTCTGTCAATGTGATACCACGGAGAGCCTGACTTGTAGTGAAGAGGTTTAGCTTGTAGCCTGCTGGAATCACAGGGGTTTTAGGGGATCAGCATCTTGACAACTTCTGATAGGTGAAACAACATTCCCCCTCCCTCTGTCCTGTTAATGTGCTGACAGTTTTACTAGTTAGGAATTATTGAAATCTAAATGGGGGGTTTTTCCCTTTCAAAATTAAATGATGTTTTTCCAAGAATAACCTTTTCTGTTCCTTCAAAGCCACAGTGAGGTGGTGCTTTTCAACTAATATGTGCCTTCACTGGAATGCTTTCTACTAAGAAATTTAGAGACAGCCATTAACGAGCACTTACTGTTAGCTTTACGGCCAAGTGCTACGTTTGGGGTATGTTCAGGTTTTGTTTTGGGGGGGGGGGGGTGTCTTTTGTTAAATCCTCTTTATGAATAAGACTGTAAAACATCTGAGTGTGTAAATGGTCATTTCCTTTATTAACTTAATGAGCTTGTGATTTTCCTGCAATGGAACAGTTCATGCCTCTTGAGAATGTGGGAGGAGAGTAGTAGTGCAAACCCTCAACATTCCCATGAAGTGGTACCTATGATTATTAATAAAACTTTGCAGTTCTATCAGAAATGATGCTGAGTAAGAGACTGAGAGGTTTAGATTCAGTTCTCAGCTTTGCAGTGACCTTCAGTGTATTGCTTTATCTCATGCCTCAAGAAAGGCCAATTACAGTTACTCCTTTCTGTAAGCAGAGCTTTTTAAGTTTTTTAGCATGCCAGGATATTGCTTTGAAATGGCACAAGGCCTAATAATGAACCTTTTTACATTTCAGTCCACTGTTGTAACAATGTGCTTGCAATCTGTTGATCTGAGTTGCTGCGTAAGCCGCTTCTAAATAAGGGCTGTTTTGTTCCATTTACTTTCCTTGCTTATCGTTAGAATTGCTACGTGCGGTCCAGAATGAAAGTAGTTTCTTGATAGATTTCTAGGAACAGAACTGCACTTTCTGATGAGCTGTTTGGATCTGTGTAAGATAATTCTGTGATCTAATATTTGCGGTAGGATCTGTGCGCTTTCAGTTTCTTAGCGCTATATAAACTAGGTGGGTTACTTGAATGTGCAGAGCGATGGGAACTTTGCTGCCAGAAAAGACTAAACCAAGCCAAACGCTCTAGTGTGGCAAGACAAAAGCTTGGGAGAACATTGTCATCTTAAATCCAGATTGAGCAGACAGGAGCTGCAGTTTCATACTGAAAGAGCAACGCTGACCCAAAACCCAAATGGCATAAATGGTCCAGAAGCGAACTTAACCTTGGGATTTTTAGATGTCAGAGGTGTAATGCTCTGTGTCAACTTGACAAAGAAGAGCAAGTATCTTAAGTGCAAATATCTTAAATGGCCTCTACGAAGTCCCTGGACTGGATTAAGATGTTACATTAGCTGGGAAGAGAATGTGGCAGAAGGTCAAGCATAGTAGAGCAAAAATTACTGTTTGCTGATCCATACTAATAGTAGAGAACATTAATAGTGGCTGCTGCAATTTGTTTTCTCTTCGTGGTGATCAGATAACCACCTCCTCTTAACTTGCATGGATGCCAGCGAGGAGGAGCAGTAGGGAGCTGCTTGAAGTAGCAAAAAGCCTGAATCCCATCTCTGTTCTGGTACTGAGCATTACTTTTCCTGCAAGGGTTTTCCAATTCAAAGCAATTTTTGCTTCTGTAGACCTGCTTTCTAGGAATCTTAAATGGTTGCTCTATGGGAGTCACATACATGCAGACTAGCTGTTGTGCAGCAATGCCTATTGAAAACAAAGCTGAACTTTTTAGGCGTCCAAACGTGTCAAACCAGCAGTCACAAAGCCTTCGTCTCCTCTTTGCTATCCCTTTCCACTTCAGAAAGCAAACAAGAAACGCTTAAGTTTGCTAAGTTGCATAGATTTTTATAATAACTGCCAAAGTACATCCATCCTTTCTCTGCCAGACCTCCAATCCCCTCCCAAAGCAAACAGCACTATCACTTACCATAGAGTGCTTACAGCAGGGAAAAGTGTCATCTTGCATTCTTGCCCTTCGTGGTTGACTCCGAGTCTTCTTTCTTCTCCCTTGATCTTCCCCTGAACTCTTCATATCTGATCAGAAATAAATGTGTAAATTCACTGATTAGTTTGTTTGAACATGTAATATATATGTATGTATTCTTCTGCTTCTATAAGGAGGTTCTCAATTTTTGCCCTCTTCACAGTATTCAGGCTGTGTTTTCTATGCCATTTATTGTGTTATCAGCCATGTTTAGAAAGCTTTGAAAACCGGCCTTTCTAAGACTTAATGCAGGCTTATCCAGCAAATGCTCCATCAGCTCATCTGCAAGTCTTAGCATGGATACTACGTACAGAGGAGGATGTTAGCTTAGGTTATCTTTGTCATAAATACGACATTAAAATGCTGTGTGATACTTTATTGAAGTTGTTTACAAGATACTGTTATTCTTTAATGATTTATTTCTTGTAAATTAAAGGGCAATAATGAGCAGCCTGTTCAGACCAGCAAAATAGGTCTGGGTAGAAGAGAGTATCAGAGCTTGCAGCATCGCCACCATTCTCAGCGTTCCAAATGCCGTCCACCAAAAGGCATGTACCTGACCCAGGAAGATGTGATAGCTGTTTCCTGTAGCCCCAATGCAGCCAACACAATTCTTAGACAGCTGGATATGGAACTAATCTCATTAAAGCGACAGGTACCATGGGTTATTGGTCTTGTTTTGTTTTCATCTCAGATTGTTCTGATTGTAATGATTTTGAAGATTATCTGTGAAGATTCTGAAACTTCTTTAATGTGAGTCTTCCCAACTTTGTTATCACCAGAAATGCTGGACGCTACCCGACTAGCTGTTTGTTGGTTATGGTTTTTATGTTACTAACATGGAAAAGGACGACTTCCTTTTCAAAAGAAGGAAAAAGAGGGGGGGTACGGCATGAAAACAATATTACAGGGTTGGGGACAGGAGAAAACTAAAGTCGCGTTTGATGTGATTTATGTTAACTTTGTTAAAAGGATTTGTGTAACAAGGGAGAATAAGACCAAGGTATCAGAGGAAGTTACATTTATTATGCTTAAAATTGTAGCTGTTTCTCTGGATGGCCTTCCCCACATACCATGGGGAGGGTGGGAGCGGGGAAGAGATCATGGACGTAGTTATTTCTTTTGTTTGAGCTTTCTAACTCTTAACCAAATTCAGAACAGCTTTGCAGTCCTCACCTTTTAAGAGGACAACTGCCTGCCTCCTTTGCACGAAGAAATGAACTTTGGCACTTTAAGTTGAAACGCAGAATGTGTTCAGCTTCTCAGGGTACTGCAGTATGTGCACGCTTGCTTTCTAGGAGTGATGGGGCTACAAAGTCAAGGCTTATCTCCTGGAATTTCTGCCTCCTTATAGATCGCTAAGAGCTGCCATGTTGCAAAACCATGGAGTGAATAAAGGCTTTCCTGGGGTTTTTTGCTCCCTTGTACTCTTTTACAGGAGAAATATGCTTTCTGTCACAGCAGGACTCGGGGGCTCAATAGCATAGGTGGGTTTCGCTTTTTAGCCTAAGTGTAGGTGAGTTAGAGCCTTGAGGTTCTGTTTCTCTTTTTTTTTTCCTTGCAGTGATCTCAGAGGTGCAGCCTTTGGAATCTCCCACTGAGTTGCCTGCTTTTGTGTCCATACTTAAGAACACTTGTAATAGCTGTGCACCATAGTATGCAAACTTATTTTCTTACCTATGTTACTTGATACGCATCATATACCTATATGAATGATTTGGAAACTCTCTCCTTTTTATAGCCCAAGTTATTTTATGTCAGTACTTCAGATCATTTCACCCTGAAAGGAAATCGTGTTGATCTAGGGTCAATAAAAAGCAGTCTTGTGAGAAGGAACCAACTGGAAACATCTTGTAAACCTTTCTTCCCCTCCCCTTAAGTGCTTTTTTGGAGAAGGAAGAAGTTCCTGTATGCAGGACATCTCACTTGGGTTCCCAAGAAGCACATTTTGTGTCTCGAATACTCTGCATTCTTCTTCAAGAACACACACGCATGGTTATCAAAACTTGCTTGTTCTGTCCTCCTTGGAGTACTCCTGCAGACAAACTGTTCTTTTGAAAGACTGCCTTAAATATTTTTCTCTCCATAGTAAACTGCTGTATTTTTTGAAGTTGATTTTTTTTTTAACCACTTAAAAGTAGTGAAGCCTTAAACCATAATATTTCTCTTTCTAACTTAGGAGGTACACTTGTGGCAATCCTAGTGAAGATATATGTGTAAAGTGACCAACTTTCTTTGTGGAGCTGATTAACTTTGTTGTTTTTGACCAAGGTTCAAAATGCTAAGCAAGTAAACAGTGCACTTAAACAGAAAATGGAAGGCGGGATTGAAGAATTCAAACCTCCTGAGGTAAATCACAATAAACCCTAGACCTTGTGGCCTTGCGCTTGCATTGCTAGGAAGCTGCAGGAATGTGTTTTGCTGCAGCATAGCGTTTGCATTTCAGCAGCAGCTTAAACAGGATCTATTGAATTACATGCAGGGGTGAGTCTGGCTTCTTTACAGGGAATTAGTGGTAGGCTTTTCTTATGCAACTGGCTGAATAAAGAACCAGAAGAAAATGGAATGCCATGTGTATTCAGGAGAACAGGGAGCTAACATTGAGCCCTGATGTATGGGTTGCGTTGGGTTTTTTTCCTGATTAAAAGTAGATTATGTAGATTGCTAGCAGTAAATTCTATGTTCTGTGTGACTGTACATATATTTGGGCATCTGAAGTGAATGACTTACTACTACTGAACTTCTCTTTTTGCTTGTTTTAAAGGCTTGGCTATGAACCATAACATGAATGCAAAACGCTCCAGACACCAAGTCCTAATAGTTTAGAGAAATGCAACTATAAATTCGGATTCTGTCTGCATAAAGATCATTAGCTTGTGCATTAAGTTATGATGTAGCTGATACTAGGAACTGCAGTAAAACAGAGGAAGGACTCTTGGTGTAGTTCTAAGCTTAAATCATTAAATGCTCCTTCCTCTCTCTTCGCGAAAGCAGTCTTAAACCATAAATTTATGGTTTCAACCACGAGATTTTTACCTATGTTGCAAAGTGTAGTGCAAGCAAAACACATTCTGATGCTCAGATGTTATGCAGCTGTTGAAACGTTTTAATGACCTTTCTGCCATTTTTCTAATTTCAATAGTCTAATCAGAAAATCAATGCCCGTTGGACCACAGAAGAGCAGCTTCTTGCAGTACAAGGTATGTTAACAGCAGTAGTGGTTTGAAATCTGATGCAAAGGATTTGAAGAGGTACTCGGGCTTACGCTGGTATTTCCCTCTAATGAAAAGCTGAACTTTATCTGGTCTTAACACGTCAGTCACTGGGAGAACAGCAACATTAGGGAGAATACTTAGGGCATTCATTCAAGCAACACGACGCGAGTCTTTCAGTTACCCATATGAAATCTTGAATAGAAAAGCTAAGCTGAGTTTAACAACTGTGGTAATACCAAAAACGTCCCTTCAATCATCTTCTAAATCACCTTACATTAATTGCTCTAAAGCGGAAGGCTGAAGTAATAGTTCAAGTAATAGAACTTGAAGCAGACACTTAAGACATCTCTCTGTATTCTTAAAGCAGAAAAAAAGCAAACGTAAAACTGCTTTACAGCTTAATTTTCTCTGTTCATGAGGGAATAAAGAAGCACATAACGTACCCAGTGGAGGCCTTTTAAGAGTCTGGAGCTGGATATGGATACTTGGCTAACAGTTGTACTGGAGAAAAAAATGTTTCCTAGTAGGCTACTGAAACCACTAATTTGCAGTTATTTCATTTGTGTGAAGGAAAACTGACTCTTGCCTTGCTTTAACATGCTCTGCCTAACATGCAAGGGGGATATCTGGAGAGCTTAACGCTGTCTTCCAAGGCACTACACATTGACTCCTATGGATCATCTTTTTTAAGATCATATAATGAGCTCAGTTATACACATCTGCTTGCTTTCTCTGTATTTTATGCCTTTCAAATGGAAAGGCTGAATTTTAGTATAAAACCTTTGGCTGGATCAGGATATCAGTGTAAAGTTGTCAGGTGTACCGTAACTGGTAGTTATTAGCTGGATGACCGAACCTCAAGTTAGGTTAGTTTTGAGCTGCAAATGGAAATGCTGTGTCTGAAGCCAGTGTGCTTCAGACACAGCATGTTGGAGGCAATGCTCTCAACATGCATGCCTCAAACTGGGATTTGCATCTCCAAACCGTTTTCTGTCCTAAGTTCATCCTCTCAGTACTGCCAAAAAGCTGTTGGTTGTTTTTCCTTTTGTCCCCCAGTGCAGCTGAAGGAGATGCCTGGTTTTAATGTGATAGTCTAGGAAGTAGAATGTTTGCTGGAGAAGTGGGAAAAGTCCAGGTTCATTGTGCCTGCCTTAGCATGGAAGGATTGAAACCATCTTGCATTTTCGTAGTTTAGTTATTGGAGCTCTCACTAAACGTCCCTTTGAGAAGTGATAAGAGCGCATTTAGCCTTTGTTAAGCTACAGCACTGCGCGACCCACGAGGCAGATTATAAAGCTGGCTCATGGACAGAAGAGAATGAGGGTTGGTGAGGACTACTTGGAGAGGAGTTTTAGTGGTCTGGTCTCTTTAGGGAGTGTTTTGTGTTCTATAGAGGTAGTCAGCCTCAGTCCTTAAGGCTGGGGTGATCAGGCCTTCAGGAGAAACCTGCTTTCATTGAATTTACGTGTGCTTGTGTGTATTGCTTTCTTTTTAGTCCCCTTCCTTTGCCAGTGTATAAAATGGAGATGGGCAAGAACCTTAACACCAGGAGCAAAGTATTCAAAGTATTCCCACCCTTACCTACTGCCTGGTAATAGTCTCCTTCCTGGAGTGGCAGTGCTGTAGGTATTAACCTCCTGTCCCTTGGGCTAAGGACTCTGATCTCTTACTTCAGAATAGATGCTTGAGCTAGCAGACTCTTCTGCATGAAGGAGCCACATTGCCTTTTGCCCTGCCTGTTTTCAGGAGCAAGTAGCCATGGGTGCTGTACTAAAAGCTACAGTGATGCGCGTTAGGCTTGAACTTGGAGGTTTACTTGAGCATTGGGACATTCAGTTTGTACATTCAAAACAGATTTATTTCATCAAAGTATTGATACATTTTGGCGTGTGCTTTTAATAATTGTACAGAAATCATAAGTATTAAGCAGGTAGGTGGCATTTCTGTGATTTGTTCACTTGAAGCCAAGCGTGGAAATCATAGCAATGATTTGCAGTAATACAGTTGTGGTACTGTTTTTCCTGAATGTGAAAAAACTCCTGTCATCTATGGGCTGATCTCAAGAGATTGGCAGTAACCAAAGAGGAGGGAATGGAAAAACCCCCCTTAAAATAGAGCTGAGTGTCTAATCTTAAAAGCAGTGTGGCTGCCTGCAGTTGGGTTGTGGACTCAGACTTACGATGTCTGAGCTGATCTCCTGCAGTATAATTTATCAGTCCCTGGTCAACTTTGCCCTAATAGTTATTGAATGTAACGGGCCAGTTCATCACTTGAGGTTTTCTTCAGTTACAAACTTAATTCACATACAGAAATGTGTAAGCACAGTCTTTTCAAAGTAAGACCTCAGCCATATGAAAATTGCAATTGGAAAAATGTTTCAAGACTCAATGAAAACAACTGAATTTAAACTGAAGAGCATTGCAGAGGAAAACAGTTGGGACAACCAGGATCTAATTCTAACTGGTACAGGAGTTGCCAGGAGCACAGTAATCCCATCACAGTGAAACTGCATCTCTCGTAACCCAGAGGCTGCCTGTTTCTGCCTTGTTGCAGTGCAGTATTGTATTGCTTTGGACCCAGGCTGAGGCTTTCTGTGCCTCTCAGTGTTTGCTGTGCTGCACAACATTAAGAAGCGTAGACAGCTTGGATATGTGAGTTTCTCCAAGGTAGGCACACAAGATGAAGCACTGGAATAGCGAGCGTGCACGTGATCAGCTACACCTTATGCACCTGGGTGAAGCTCTGAAGAGCTTGAATTATTCCCATGGTTAGGGCTACTTTCCAGTGAGCTGGGAGAAAGACATTCATACATGTGAAGCAAGGCTATGCAGTTGTCTTGTTTTGAGCTTCACTTTCAGCAACCTAATAAAATTATTCTTGTGGATAACAGATTAAGCACCTTAGAAGTACCTCTGCATGGTGCTTAGCACACAATTTATATAAGGATATTTAAGTAACGTGCACCCGTTTGAAAGGGATGATGGCTTGGCATCAACTCTTACACATATGCCAGCACCTTATGCATCAGACTTTCATAAACATGTATGGAACTTTCTCTGTTCCTGATGCAGCTTAAAAGGATTTTGCTCCATCATTGTGGTGGTGTAGTCACTGATGATGCTAGAGCAGTACTAAATAGTGCTTGAAAAAGAATCCAAAGTGAGCAGTGCTGTGTGTAGCTAAACCAAGGAAATGTTATTTTCTTTAGCTATTTCTCATAGTTGGGCTCTCAGTGAAGGCAGTGAAGACAGGATACACTGTTGGGAATAGGCTTTGAGACCTTGTTTTTGACAACTTTAGTTGAAGTTAGCAAACAGGCTCAGTCGTTTTACAGTTTAGGGGGAAGGAAGAAGTATAGACAGCATAGTAACAAAGTGCTGAAAACACCTAAAATCTGAAGGAGGTTTCAAACAAAACTATTTTGTTTTGCTGGGTGCTTTGTTCACTTGGTAACTTGTACAGGATGTTAGATACCTCGCAGTGGCAATTTACTGAGCAAGTTAGTAAGGGTGGTAATGGTATGAAGAATATTCAAACACTGGAGGGAGTGCTCTGTGGGCGCTCACATCTTTTGAGGAGTATAGCTCATACCTTGTACAACTGATAAAGCACAGAGCCAAATCCCTGTCTGCTTTGTCCAGATGCGTGCCCTCCCACATGGCCCTGCTAGGTCCCTTTGTTTTCTTTCCAAGGTTCTTGCAGTCAGGATGGTTGGATTCTTTTGTATGCCCCAGAAAAGATCTTACATGTAGCTGGGCTCTGGGCAGCTGAAACAGCAGCTTCAGCTACAGGAATTGTTCCCATCCTGGAGCTCAACTTTTCCCTTAAATTGCAGTGAGTGTACATTACCACATGAGAAGTGCCCGTTAATGAAGAAAGTAGCAAAGAGCAGAAGCAGCACAATGAAGTTGGAAAGGAACATGGCTTTCAGATTCCACGCAACTCTCACTTTCTGAATCCTTTGCTTCACTTTCTGAAGTGAGGCATGAAATCAGGCATGAATTTCTTTTCCTGTAATGAGGCAGAGTGCCCATCCTCTGGGCGCTGTAATATGAATGAGCTTAGTTATCAAGAGCTTTCACAGAACAAGTCAAATTGTCACTCATGCATAGCTGAGAGCAGAAAATGAGGCTTCTGTTTACTCAATCTGGGATTTCCTTTATTGGTCCCCAAATTTCTGGATGCTTGTGATTAAAATTATACTTTGTGCAGCTAAAAGCTGTGTTCTGGGATGGTGCAGAGTTTGAGGGCTTTTTTTCTTAAGCAGGAAGAGGAGGATCTAGATACATACCCTAAATACAACTGAGTAAATCAGTAAACTTTGTCACAATTCCAACTTTAGGTTAAAAACAGTGGAATGTGGTACTTGAGGGGGGGTTGTGTGTTACGGGCAAATGTAGTTTTAGAACTTTGTATGTTGTGATTTTTTTCTTGTGAACAAAAGTGACCTACTGATGTCAATATGGAAATGAAGTAAGAATGATGTAAATATCTTTGTCCTGGAGGCTTGTGCTGGGCTGTCTTATAAATACCCATCAGTAGCTTATATATTTACTTATATTCCCCAAGGTGGTTGTCCCAAAACCCCCGGGTCTTCTCCCAGCTCAGATGGTGAATGAAAGCTTTACAGAGCCTTTGCCAGGTGAATGCTTGCCAGTTGCTCTTCGTAGCCTCAGCAGAGCATGTCACAAGTTGGGGAATGAGCAGTATATCGTGACTTACGGAACTGTAACCACTGTGCTTGCTCCAGTAGCTGCTGCCCTCTAGCACTCCTGCTGCACAGACTGTGGGCAGAGAAACATCTGTGTGCAGCTGGCATTGAGAGAACCTGTAAAAGCTGTTGGTATTTGTCCCTTGATGTTTCTAGTGTTACACCCCGTACACAGCAATGCATACGTGCTCAGTCACCCTCCCTCTCCATCTTGAACTTGTCTTGGGCTTCTGCCCTCACTGCAAGCATACCGAAGGATATACTTCGTTTGTCAGAGGCCAGATCTCTGTGGTTTCAGGTTGGGAGGCTTGGTGAGTAAGCCAGGATCATTGAGTAGAGTGGGTAATAATGTTTTAATAAAGCTCTTGATTTATATGTTCATAGCTGTGTGCAATTAGAACTTACTTTGTTGTTATGGAAATTGAGGCCTTCTCCTAATTGAGAAGTCCTCCTAATTAGCGAGTCCTTGGTTTGCAGGTCCCATAGGTTCTCTCTATAAATACATCACACGTAGCTGTGTCTGACTGATCCTTCACAGCTATGTTATTTACTTTGCCTTCCAGGTGTCCGAAAATATGGTAAAGATTTTCAAGCTATTGCAGATGTAATTGGCAACAAGACTGTTGGCCAAGTGAAGAACTTCTTTGTAAACTACAGGCGTCGGTTTAACTTAGAGGAGGTATTGCAGGAATGGGAAGCGGAACAAGGAACCCTGGCTTCTAATGGTGATGCTTCTGCTTTAGGGGAGGACACAAAAAATACTTCTAATGTGCCATCAGGAAAGAGCACTGATGAAGAAGATGAGGTGTGTTTTGTGTACCAGAAATAAGTAAGCATGGGTTGAGGAACAGCATTTATTTTAGTGATATAATGTAAGGTTAACTGGTGTGGAGTGGCAAACCGCATTCTAAAGAATGATGATGAGCTTGCATAGAACTTCAGCCAATGTCGTTAACCAGCTGGGAGCAGGACTGCACCTTGCATAGTGACGATCACGTTACTGTTTTACTGTTAAAATACACTTCTTGTTCTAGAAGAAGACTCTTGCTTCGTAAATATTTTTAGTTCTGCTGTCTATAATGTTTTGGTTGGTGATTTCTTTTCAGTAACTTCTCAGTGTTTTGGTTTTGTTTCTTTTAAATGCTGTTTCCTGTGTAGTGGACAGTGGCAGCCCAACTGCATCGCGTTCTGGCCGGGATGGCAGTTCACGTAGTCTTGTCTTTGTCCTTTGTGCAGGCACAAAGCACTCCGGCCACTCAGTGTTTAGGCCCTTCACCTCCAGCGCAGGCATCTGCTCCAGCACCTACCGCTCCCATGGCAACTTTAAATCAGCCTCCCCCGTTACTTCGTCCGGCGCTTCCTGCTGCTCCTGCCCTCCACCGGCAGCCTCCGCCGCTCCAACAGCAGGCACGGTTCATCCAGCCCAGGCCGACCCTAAACCAGCCTCCCCCTCCGCTCATCCGCCCAGCTAACTCCATGCCTCCTCGTCTAAACCCACGGCCCGTGTTAAGCACGGTTAGCGGCCAGCAGCCACCCTCGCTTATTGGAATTCAGACAGAATCTCAGTCCACTCTGCACTGAAGAAATAAAGCAGAATTCTGCTAACTCCTACATTTGGAAAATCGGATCAGTGTACTTTTTCTTTTCTTTGGTTTTTTCCTGTTTCCAAACAATGAAGGGGAGAAAAGAGCAAGCCTTCACAGCTACCTGACCAGTCCTACAGAGGAGCAAGCTAATACCTACACGGGAATGAGCACCCGTATAAAAGTATTTTTATGTCAGACTTGTACAGCAGAACAATGCCTCCAATACAGCCCTCCTCTCTATGAATACCTGTTGAAGGAAGCTGACTTCTTCAGTGAATAAATGTTCAACACACCAAGATTTTGTTTAACTGATTTTTACGCTATTTATTTTATTACAGGTCTTTGTAGTCGAGCATCTAACTACAGGAAAGTAGCCTGGCAAATCTAGGGATAGATAATCTTGTAGGAGACTTAAATGTAGCTTTGGGGGGTTTGTTTGTGTGTGTGTGTGTGTGTGTGTGTGTGTGTGAATTTCTTGGTTTCGTTTTTTTTTACCTTTTAGTGCAAAAACAAGAACGGCCTTAGGTTCTGAAGTTTTGGCCCTGTTTAGATAACAGTAGAAGCATTTTGCGCACCTGGATAACGTAGATGTTTCTTCTCTTTGTGCTTTTCCCAGAACACTTTTCCTTGTTTAAAAAAGGTACTGTCTTGTTAAACACTCCTCTGAAAGAGTATTCTGAAGCCTCAGTGAGCTATTGTACCAAACTTGCTAAACCTCACACGTGTTCTACTCATGGAAGTTAACCGAAAGCAGGAATCCAGGTTCCTGCTGCAGCATCTCCTGTGGGCTGGGGTGGAGAGAGAGGCAGCAGCTTCCACCACCCAGGGGGGTGACAGGAGAGGAGCCATATAACAAGAACCATTAATTTAATTTATTCCACTAATTCTGCTAATTTAAGTACAGTAGAGTTTAACTCATCCGAGAATGGCTGCCTGTGGTTCGTGTATGCTAGATCATTGCTGCCTGCCGAAGCATTCATGAGGGAAGCAGGGAGGCTGGTGGTGGTAGCTGAATATTGCGGCGGCAGCTACCTGCTGCCAGCCCACTCTCGCTGTTAAATCATGCTCTGATTTCTGCTGCTTCTGGCAGAGCTGATTAGTCAGGTTGAAATTAGTGTGGGGTTCTTTGCTTTGTGTTACTGACCAAGTAAAACCTGCATTTGGGTATTAGTGCTTCCAAATTTTAGGAGATTGAAAGGTTTTCTTCCCACCGCATTCTTGTCTGAAACCTTGAGTTATGCCCAGCGGTGTTTTGGGAGTGGGGTTTTTCAGTTCTTTGTTCAGTCTGTTTTTTCTTGTAAGTAGATGCCTCTGCCCTCCAAGTAAACCAGGCTGCAGATCTTGAGTTTGTAAACTGTGTGATCTGAACCAAGCTACTGAAAAGCATCTCATTCTGGAGTATGTAATAACATTCATGTTGACCGCCCTACTGTTTGCAAAATTAGTTCTGCTTATAGCTGAAATGGTGTTTGAAAATCCTTTTAAATCCATTCTGTTATTAACTAGATTTGCCTTGACTGAAATGAGACTTTATTTGAAAGTGGAATGTGCTCTCCCTAGGCTTTTTCACAGATAAATTGGATCGTTTAATGATGAGTTTAGTGGCCGGCTGAGGTCTTTTTTTATGTGCGAAGGGAAGTTCTTACAGCGTCAGATGCTATTCCATTTGTAAATCGAGTATTAAGGTTTGATAGCTGTCCCTGAATTGCAGTGAAGGTATTGACCTTTATAGTTCAGCTCTTCATTTGAAAATGTTTTCAGATGAAACTGGAGAGATTTTTCTTTCTGAACAGCTTTCCCTGCTGTGCTGAGGTCTCGTACAAAAGGTCCTTAGACGTTTTCTTTTGCATCAGAGTAGAAGCTTAGCCACTACGTGAGCATCAGATGGCCAAGAGAAGCAGCACTGTACACCAAGCACTGAGGAATTCAGGGTCACTGCAGCTTGTGTTCTGGGAGTCATAAGTGTCTCCTTGTTAGCTACACAAAGCTGGCTGCTCTTCACAACCAGTCTGCTTCGTTTCGCCATCCTTAGTATCTCAGTTTAACTGTTAAGAGTGATAAGATACATCGTCAAGTTTTCTTCTCTTATTTTGTCTGCCTTTCTTTTTAGCATTGAGTCTCCCAGGTGTGTGTCTTGTACCTTTGCTAATTTTTGTCTCGTCTCGTCGATAGACTTCAGTATGCAGAACGTTGGGTGTTGCAGGAGCAGTTGGCCACCACCAGCTGCTCCAGAACTGTTCAGTACCTTGTGATTCCGTTTAATCTTGTTTAACTATTCGATGACTGGGCAAAGGTGCTGTATTTGACGGGGGGAGGGAGGGTCAGAGATAGGTAGTATTTCTTAATTTCCATACACTGTAGCACACAGTAGGCAACTCCTAGCATTTGTAGTACCAAGTAAGTATGTACATAGCAAAATGTCTTTATTGTGTGCTTTGCAGAATATGTGCATACAGTTTGCACGTCCTGTTCTTGGGGGGGGGGGGGTAGGTTTGTTTTAAGCAGTGTCTGCCTGGAGAGTGATATGCTTGCTGCTTAATCAAAGGATTAAAGTTTCAAAGAAATCTGTGTCTTCTATTTTTATGTACCTTGTAATGGTCTAATATGTTAGGGCCCTTATACTGTGATTCTCTTCTAAATTCATTTCTATTTTTTTAAGAATTAGAAATAAAATTATACAATGGTGTTGATTTCAGTGGGGCATTTCTTTTGCCATCTCCAGTCGCCTGTTTTGTAATGTAGTAATGAACTCTTGACTTCAAGGTTGGCTTAATTTTGTCACTTTAAAAGAAAAATAATGTACAATGTTTGCACACTAAAGTTTGGCCGAGAACGTGTACCCTACATTGTTCAAAGCTAATGTAACTCTACAGCTTTTTGTACAGTTTATTTTAGTTAATAAAGCAAAACGGTACTAAAGAAAATGCCAGATTTTACAAACGCCAAGGCATAATCTGAATGATGTCTTCTAGGACCAACACTTGCACCAGATGGATGTACAAGAGCTATCAGCTTGAAAAGTTGCCCTTTAAATCAGAATGGGTATGAAGTTTAAGCAAGTATTTCTGCGTTAATAAAACATCACACGTTGTAGTAAAGCAGCTTAACTTAGTTTACCGTTGATGTGAGCAGAAAGAACTACAGTTCCCTCTGTCCTTAGTTCATCTTTTATACTGTTGGGATTTATTCTGGAAGCTGCACAGAAAAGAGAACCCAAACCAGCAGCTTACAGACGTGGGAGTTTGTGTATGAATAGGACAGAGCTGCAGCCGTGAGGATGAAGGTTCAAACAGCTATGCTGTGCCTCTTACTAGCACCAGGAAGGAGGAGGCTGCAAGTTGCAGCTGATGCTAGGCAGAAGCATGGAGAAAAGCAAAGCCAGGGTGTCAGGGCAAGGACAAACAGCTTGGAGGTGTTGGTTCGGAGGTGTGTTTCCAAATGCAAAGGAAACTCTAGAGGAGTGAGCTCTGTCGCGGCTCCAGTGCAAACCATGCACTGGGACCTGCACCGAGTACAGCTTGCTGGTGTTAATGCGAGTGGTGAACCTCCAGCTTTTTCCTGAGCTGGAAATAGCTGAACCTCACTCAGCGCCTGCCTTTCTCTGAGCAAGCTGAAAGCAGGCACCCTTGCGATAGGCATCTGCTTTAAGGTCACAGGAAGTTGTGTGTGAGACGCACAAGGCAAATACGAACTCTAACACCACTTGCAGTCTGTTACTGACAAATTTGGCACCAAAAAGCTATAGGCAGGGAGGGAGGAGAGGCAAAACACATAGGCAACAGCATCTGCACTGTAAGCACATTGCTAAATTTTGTGACAGACATGCTTAAAACTGACACTGAAGCACAGACACACACACACACACACACACTGCTTCATTTTCAGCACTAGTGAAGGCTGCTGCTTTGCAATTCCCAGTTATTCTTTAAAGTGTTCTCCGCATAGTTTTGTACACTGAAATAATCGTATAAATCCACATTGTTATTGACTTGGAAGCTTGCCCTTGGACTGGCACAAAAGGGAGCACAGGGGTTCAGGGATGGTGATCCCTGCTGCTGCTTCCCCAGGGGCGGGACTTTGTCAGGATGCAAACCAGGGCTCCTGTTGTGCTCACTGGATCTTAATAAAACGGTGATTTTTAAAGGTCATGCCTGCACCCCAATATGCGATGATCCTTTTGGCAGCTCTTTGTCACCACTAAGCTCCATCCTGGGGAATGGTGATGTTCTGCAGGAGGATCATGAGTGCAGCAACTTGGGAACCAGATCCCATCTCCAAACTATTCATTTACACTTATAAATATTTACTTAGGGAAACCATGCTGTCCTGATGGATGCTCTTGCGAGCTTCCTGACCAGGTAGTAGTACCCAGGCTAGCCAGGAGATTCCTAAAAGCTTTGCAGGAGGGAGTGTTCTGAAAGCTCTTTGTTGCTGGAGCAGCCTTTACACCTTTGCTGGCCTCCCTGAATCAACGGAGGGTATGGTCTGACACCCTTGGCAGTGGCAGGTCTGAGTCGGTTTAGCAAAAGCATCATCTTTCTGAAACCGTTCTATTACTCTTAGTACTTAAGACAGCCCAGGTAACGCAGCCCCATTGTTTCTTTTTCATCTGCCTCAGGGCTTTTCGTGCAGGCTGTTTTCCTTACAGCCTGGTTTTCCTAGAAGGAGTTTAATGTGGAAGACGCGACAAAGCGCAGCGGCAGCTGATGGGCAGCTGATGAGCAGCGAAAACCGCATCGTGCAGTTTGTTGGCTGCAGGATGGCTGCGTTGGCAAACACCCCTTCGGTACGCCTTTGGTTAGCGGTAACACCGCTGTGTTTAGCAGGGGTCCGTTCGCTGTTTCAGTGCCGTCGGTGTGAACGGCAATAGGACAGTGCCTGCACCGGCCGGGCGCGGGGAGCCCCTCGCCACGGACCCCTCCCGGCTCCCCAACTTCCCAGCCGCGGGCGGGGGGGGGCTTTCACCCTCCTGCAGCGCCCTGCGGTGAAACCGCCGCTTCCCCCGGGCTGCCGTGAGACCGAGCGCGGCTCCCGGCGGCGGCACCAGCGGGGGGCGGTGGCACCAGCGGGGGCGGCGGCTCCAGCGCTGCCTCCGCCGCGTCCCCTCCCCTCCGCTGCCGCCGCGCACGGAGCCGCGCCCCGCGCAGCCAGGGCCGGCCCCGCACCGCCCGCGGGCAGCGAGCGCCGGTGCAGGTGCGGCGGGGAGCGGCGCGGCCGCGGTGCGCGGGGTCCCTGCTGCCCGCTCCGCAAGCGCGGGTAAAGGAGGAGCCTGAACTTGGTGCCCGCCGGAGCTCAGCGCGGTCCGGAGCGGTGCCCGTGCCCCGCGTGCTCCGGTGCGGGCTGGCCGCGGAAGCCCCTCTCCCCTCGCAGGACCCCGCACCGAAGCCGCGGGGAAAGGTAGGCCCGGAGCGCGCCTCGGAGGCGGCCGGGGCTGGGGTTTTGGGGGCTGAGAAGGAAACAAAGAAGCGGGGAGTGCTCGGGTGAACGCCTCTGCAGCGGCTCGGATCGCTTTGAATGGCAGGGAACCGGGACAAGTACCCCGACGGTGCCAGCCGGATTCTGCTGCCTGGGGGCGAGGGAATTTCCCCTCTGTGCGTGTGTGCGTGCAGGGAGACCCAGCCAGCCCCTGGCTTTCCCGGATTAGCAGCGCTCCGGGCGCACGCTGAGGCTTTGACCACTTTCTGCACCCTTCAGGTTTAGAAGGGAAAATGTGGAGCTGCCGTTGTTGCACTTCTTGAGCCCCTTCACCTTTTGCTCGCTTGGCTGCACCTTCCCAGTGCCAGCCAAGAACAACTTTCCTTGTAACTTCCGTTTTCTAGCTATGGGATGGCTGAAAGGAGTGCGATACAGTGCTAAACCAGACGGGTGTATTCAGGTCAGGCGCGGCTCAGGCTGGCAGCGGTAACACGGTTGTATTTTTAAACCAGCCGATTCTATCCAGAGCACGTAGGCTGCGGGACTGAGGAGCTCTGGGATGCTCTGGTGCAGGAGCGCTGGCCTGGCCATGCTGCGCTTCATCTTGTTTCATCTGCGCTGTTGGTTTTGATCCTAGGGTGAGCCGTGGTGGTCGTGGGCTCCGCTTGGCTTAAAACCACCCAGGGGCATTTCCTTTGCTGGATGAGCAGTTTACGGTTCATGCTGGGAGGGAGGGATGCGCCGGTGTGCAAGAGCCAATCGCGACCCTGTGCATCAATCAGTGTGATGGGCAGAAGCCAGCTGTTTCCAGCTGCGTGGCAAAGGAGGTTTACAGGACCTGAAGCAGAAGCTAAAACCCTTCAACACACTGTCCTCGCAGTAAGCACGTGCTCAAATACGTAACAAGGAGGTGGTGGAGCCTGGTGTCACCGTGTGGCCAGAGGTGAAACCAGGGATGAAGCCCTTCTACATCGTTGCAGGGAATACGGGGCAAGAGAAGGGAGCCTAGAATAGGCTTTGAAAGTCAGAGGCTTTGGTGCAGTGGGGAAGTGGAGGGATGGCCAGAAAGGTGATGTGGCTTAGAAATCGATCCCTGTAGCAGCACCCTGGGTAGATAAACTGGCAAAAGATTCCAAGAGAAATGAGTGTTTGGAAAACCCGAGGAGGATGATGGTGGACAAGAGGTTTATTTGTGTAAGCAGACAAGCAATACCGTATCATATAGGGATGCGAAGCAGGAGAACTTGGTGAGACATAGTGATGATTAATGCTTCAAGCCCAAGAGAGAAACAAAGGTCACAGACCTAAGTAGAATACAGGCTGGCTGTGTGGGGTTTGGAAGCTGCAGGGCTGTGCAGAAGAAGGCCTGTTGGGCAGTGGGCTGCTTCTGAGCTGGTTATCAACCACAGCCAGGATATGGGAGGAGAGGCTGAGTTCGGCCTCTGCATGCTCTGCAGCAACACAGCACACCTACGGGCAGGAAACTTGGGCTGAAGAGGTGTAAAGCTGCTGAAAGACATGATTCAGAGTGAGAAAGGAAGGAAGGAAAGCTTGTGGTGCTCATAGAACCTGTGGACGGCACAGGAGTCACTGCGGAGTGTAGAGGATAAGGAATGACATGCAGGAGGGGAGATGTTGAAGCCAGAAAGCTGCTGTTGGAGACTTTGACAAAAGGAATTCCAAATCAGTGCAAAGAGCAGAAGACAAGCAGCTCTTTATTTCACCCCACAGGCTCCTCATCAGTCTTTATGCAGTTTTATGCAGCTGTCAAAGCTCTGCAGGAGCTCTTCTTTCCGTGCCACACGTTGCTTGGATCACTTTGCCAAACCCCTTCTGTGGGCAGCTGCAGACCTGTAGGGTGCTTGATCCCTGGGCTTTATCTGTGTCTCATCTCTAAGCTAAGCTATAGCTGTCTCTCTTCTTCAACTCCTTGTCCGACCCTTTGATTTTAGATAAGGAGATGTTATTTATCACCAATATATAGCTGCCTATGGAGAGGCATTCCTCTCTCTGGCCCTGGAAGGGGTCTGCATGAGGCTCCCTGAGGCAGTTGGTGGTGGCTGCCGTGGTGCAGGCAGGTTCCTTCCCCTTGCAGATGTGTGTTCTCAGCAGCAGTCAGTGGCCTGCCCAGAGCAGCACCCCTCTGGACCGGGCCCTGAGTTGTGGTGAGGATTTCAGCATCTCTTCTTTTGCTTTCTGGTCCTTTTCTGTGCGAGTCCCTTGGTGAATGACTGGACTGTGAAGAGTCAATATTCACACTCTTGGCTGTCAGTCCCTTCTCTGTACCACTTTGGGCTGCAGTGTGTGGTTGTTCCATCCTCTTTCCTCAGCCAAGGACAGAAGCGCTTCCCCGCTGTGGATGACTGGGCTCGGGAAGGTGGGGAAACCTGAGTCATGTGTGTTGGTAATAAAAGTGTTAATGAAATGTCTATGGCTTCCTCAGCTCCGCCATGCAACAAACAAACAAGTGTGTGAGAAACTGCACACCCTAAGCCGCTGTGGGTTTGCTATGGGACTGCTCAGAGTGCTCTGTAGTCAAGCATGATTGTCTCTGTTGGGGGGAGTGATAAAGCAAGGTTTTGTGTGTAATACACTGACATTTGCATACAGGGATGCTCTAAGGGTAAGTACATTGCTGTGTGCTTATTTTGCAGAGGATAATATTGAAATCTTAAAGTTGTTTGTTAGTAGTAGCATTATTACTCAGAGGCACCCAGGGACTGACCAAAGCTCAAGGAAAGGAACAATTTGCAAAGCAGTTTTTCCCTAAGTAGTCACTGAGAGATGCAATGATCAGAGCTGTGTGAAGTCATGTGGTTTTCAGTCTTGTCTGCTACATGCATGTGCTTGAAACTGGAATGTGGCCCTTGCTATGAAAGAAACAGAAGTCAAGGACTTCTTAATATTGTCCTAGAAACAGCAGGTATAACAGCTGCCAGATCATATATTTGATGAAAGATAGACTCATCGTGGAATCATGGAATGGTTTGGGATGGAAAGGACCTTAAAGCTCACCCAGTTCCAGCCTCCTGCCATGGGCAGGGACCCCTTCCACTAGAGCAGCTTGCTCCAAGCCCCTGTGTCCAACTTGGCCTTGAACACTGCCAGGGATGGGGCAGCCACAGCTTCTCTGGGCACCCTGTGCCAGCACCTCAGCACCTTCATAATAAAGGATTATCTTCCCAATACATAACCTGAATCTCCCCTCTGTCAGGTTAAAGCCATTCCTCCCTGTCCTGTCCCTACAGGCCTTTGTAAAAGTCCCTCTCCAGGTTTCCTGCAGGCCCCTTTTAGGTATTGGAAGGCTACTGGGCACTATACAAAGAAAAAAACCCTTGTCCATTGGTCTGTCTCACTGTCGTTGACATTAAACCTCGTGTCATGGCAGTTTTTCACTGAGGAATTATGAATATGCACCTTGATGAGATGCACCTTGAGGTTACTAAAACCAGTGACATTGTTCACTGATGGGAGCAATAAAGCTCAAACTGGTGCCAAAAGCAAGAGCAGGGTTGGATGCTTAAGGTTGACATGAGTAATCACCTTCCCAGTGAGTACCATGAGTAGGAAAATGTGTGTCTGTATGTCATCAAATGCATGTGTGCATTAGAGCAAAACCCACTGCACTCATGAATTCCTGCGGCTGCAATGGGGGGAAATGGTTTACCCCTGGAACAAGGGAACACATCAGAAGAAGAGGGTGGCCAGCCTTAGCAAGATTTGAGTTCATCTTAGTAATCAGGATGAATAACCACTGAGTCGAGTCATAGGCTTCTCTATACATGCAGATTAAGTTCTTCATTAAGACTAAGTCAAAGGGCCAGGGGTGGAAAATTAAAACCAAACCAAGACTCTGTTATGCCTTGAGTGTTCATGGCCAAACCAACTTGAATGGTCAAAGCAACTGCGGTCCTGGATAGCGTATCCCCTTGGGACAGGGAAGGAGATTTGAACTGAAGAGCCCCAAAGACCTCATTCTGCAAAATATGCAATAGACCATTACTTGTTAGGACAAGAGAGGGCTTCACTTTGGCTCCAAGACACTAGAAGGAAACCCCATTAGTTCTCTTGCTATCTGTCCCTTAATGTTTCCTCCTTTCAGTAACTTCTTTATGTTGCACTTGTGTCTCTCCCTTCATCCTGTTTCCTAAACGCTGCTGCTCTCTTTTCACTCATCTTCATTCCTTGAGCCTGCTCGAAACTTGCTCGAGGTTTCAGCACTGCAGCTGGCGCTGGAGGAGATCGAGGGCTGCCCACGAACAACGACACCAGCCTATTGCTCTCCGCTCACCTTCCGAGTGAGATCGTTGAACGTTCAGATCCTGCTCAACTTCTCCATTTGGGGTTTTCCCCAACGCTTCCCAGAAGCAGACGGTGCTTCCTGGAGCTGTGCTCACAGAGCACGATGCTTTCGGCAGCGCTGCCTCCTCCCAACAAAACCACTCGGATCCATCCTTCCTCCTGAGCTGCCAGGGTCAAGGAGAACCCACGTACAAGCTGGTGCGCTGTGGTGATGTCAGCCTGGGCAGGGGTTGTGCACAGTCACCAGCTTGAGCAGGATGCACCCTGAGGATGTGCATGGAAGATTATCTTCTGGTTTAAAACACCTGAGTATAGAAGTGAGCTTGGGTTGCATTTAGGAACACAAACTGGATCCATTTCATTGACACCATAAAGAAGGAGGATGCCTTTCCCTTTGCCACTGGCTTCAGCAATGACTTCTCTGTGCCAGAGCTTTAGGGAAGGTTCGGGAAAACACACAGTAGGTTGGGATGCCTCCTGGGAGGGGAGGTGGGAATTGAAATAGGTTAGAAATGCACTGGGAGCAAGCTCAGTTAGAGGGCAAGGCGCCAGAAAGGGTATGTGTTACCTTTACTACAAGGCAGAATAGAAGCTTTCTGTGGAAAAGTAATATTATAAATAAGAGGAGATTTAGAAATCGCTGCTTTTATAGAAAATCAGATCCCATACTTTAGGGGAGGGGAGTCACAAATAAGTGGGGATGGAGCCCATGACACTGCAGTGAGGGCAGCACACTTTGGTCTGGGGAAGGAAGCTGGCACACAGTCAGTCAGTGCAGATGAAGGCTGCCAGGGATCCTGTGTGCACAGTGAAGTTCAGGCTCCACAACCACCAGGGTTTGTGGCCACTGAAATTATTACAAACCTAAAGAGAAACATCGTTTTCTTTAGGTGTGTTTTCTGTCAGTCAGAGAGTTCTGGTTTAGATGTGAAATGTCCCTGCAGCCCCATAGCACGAGGCACCCTTTGCCGGTGCCCTTTCCCCTGTGAGCTGTCCCTTTGCTTCCTGCAACCAAGGGGTCCACCACGGGCTCACAGTGGAGGGTTTCACAGGGCCGGGCCTGGGTTTTCCTTACATCCTCATGTGTTTCCTGCTCCCTGTGGCTTCTTTCCTTTGGGCACATTCCTCACCTCTTTTGTGAAAGGTGAAAACTCTTTTGTATCCCAGATAAAAGACGGTGAGAGAAGTTCTTGGTTCTCTTGTGTTGCTCCGGATGGCAAAATCTGTAGCCCCTGCATCAATGCAGTGGGGAAAAATACTTTCCAATGGCTTTCCTTCTATCCTAACGCTTTTCAAACACTTTCAGACGTGATCTTTTCAAAGCTATGCTGGGGATTTCCACTCCCTCGCTGGTTTCAAGTGCTCGTGCTGTTGTTTTAACCACAGAGCTCATGCAGGCGCCGCTCTCTCAGCTCGCTCTCACACTGTCTCCCCATTGAGCACCAGCGACAGTTCTCAGGTACGGCTTTACCAAAACCTCTCTTGTTAAGGCTGGCAGGAGCCTGACGTTGCTGGGATGGTTCCTTCTCTCTGCAGGGCTCTTCAGGGGTGAGCTGCGGCACAAGGGGCTGCACGGGGGAAGCTGCAGACCCTGGAACATCGCAGGGACAGAGTTCACCCCCTGAAGCAGCAAAGCGGTGCCGGCGTGTCACAGGGATGAGTGGTGGTGCCAGAATCCCTATCGGTGCTTGGGAATGTGGTGAAACACCCAGGTATCGCTAGAGAAGTTACGGGAACAAAGTTACCCTCAAGCTGTGAAGGAGATCATTTTAGGGCAGGAGTTGCCCATGTTCCCATAACAATATTGGGTTGATTTGGTGTAGAGAGATTTCTTGATACTGAAAAACTCATTAATTCATGATCAGGACGTGCAGGGGAAAGAGCACATATAGAAGATATGCCTGTAAAATCAAAGGTACCTCAGGACCAGGCGCACTTCATCAGTTGTTAGAGTGTGTTTTTAAAACTGCTGTAAGATGCTATCTGTGTTATAATCTATGCCTTGAAAAAACAATGCATCTCAAAGGGGATTTATTGCAATGCTTGACTGGAACTCTACGCAACGAAACCCCACTGTCTTACTCTGCTTACTGAAAATTTGCCTATGGAGATTAGCAAACTGATGCTTGCTTAGCAAGGTTTTACTGTGCTTTGAGAATAAGGTAATACCAGAGTTTGAATTTGATAATATTTGCTATATGCAAAAGAAAACACATTTGTTCTGCTGCCCTTTGCAGCAACATCCCCTGTGGGGCACCAGGAACGTATCCAAGAGGAAATTATTGCTGTTAGAAATGTTCTCTCCTGGGTATCAGCTGGTCACTGCACCGTGGTTTATAAGTGAGGTTTATAAGGGACAAAAATGATTCCTTTCCGATATCGTTTGTCATCACCTGCTGTTTTCCATGTAGGCTGCTCTGTTTTAAATAGGTATTTCTAAGCATACAGATGTTTTCAGACATTCCTTAGCAGGCTTTGTTACCTGTTCTGCTCCGTATGTTAGGAGCTGGGGCATATCTTTCTTATTCCCAAAACACGAGTGTGTTTGTGCAGATCCTTATGTTAGTAGTAAACCATAGAACTTTGTTGTTTTGAGTTAGAAATACCAGAGGCAGCTAATCTCCCCCATTTATAAGGCAGCTTGGAGAGGGTCATTTTAATGCAAGGCATGTTCCCCTCCACCCTGTCTCTGCCTCTCACCTCCCAGTGAAGTGACTTGATCTCAGCCCTTTCAAATTCACAGAACCTTCCCTGCCATGGCAGTTCTGATGTACTCTAAAAGGCAGATTATTTCCAGAGGGAAGGACAGGGCATCTTCAAAGTCTTGTCCCTAACAAGTGCCTTAGGGCACAGCAATAGAGCAGAACTAGAGCTAGGAGAATAGGGACATAGGTGTGTCAAGGTGCCATGGAAGATGCTAAGTAAGGAAGGGATCATGGTGCTTGTTACTGAGCAACACCCAATCCTGGACGGTAGCTGAGCTTTACCCTCCCCTCACACAGTGAACCTGGCAGAGCTGTGTTCCCTGCGTGTTTGCTGGGCAGCAAGACCAAGGACCCTGTCTTTTTGTCCATATGTGACAACCAAACCTGTGATAACAACTCATATTTGCCCTTCTCAGTCTGAAAGATGGGGTAGCACTCAGTGCCTCGGGTCTGCTGTCCTGGAGGTGCTGCAGCCTCCTGTAGTGGTGCCCTCATAGCTCAGGGGTAATGTGTGGACCTTTCCAGGGGCCTGGCTGCACGTGAGAGAAAACAGGAAAAACATACTCTCTTTAAAGAGAGCAATTACATTATCACATTACACTACACACACAGGGATGGTTTTCCCTGTGTGCAGCCTGTTTCCGTGGCTAAAAGAATGTAATCTGTCCACCATACTTGAACGGGGTGTCAGCACTGCACACCACTCTCGCCTTTCTGACTGCTGGTGGCATGGACAGGCAGCAGCACTGCTGGAGGGGACCTCTCTGAACACAGCTTTTAAAATACTAATGTGATTTTATCTTATAAAAGTTTATAATATGAATATATAAATATATTTTTATATTACATTATTATAGCAAGCCGTGCCCATGCTGATTTTTCTCCTTATTATCCTGTTCTGCTAGTGCCTTGCTCAGTTCCTGAGCAGTGAGATGTGCTAAGTGTGGAGCATGTTCTTGGTGTGTTGTTTGGTGTGGGGGCAGTTAAAGCAGCACAGCCAACATAGAAGCATAGACTCATAGAATAGTTAGGGTTGGAAAGGACCTTAAGATCATCCAACCCCCCTACCGTGGGCAGGGACACCTCACACTAAACCATGTCCCCCAAGGTTCTGTCCAACCTGGACTTGAACAATGCCAGAGATGGAGCATTCGCAACCTCCCTGGGCAATCTATTCCAGTGCCTCAACACCCTCACAGGAAAGAACTTCCTCCTTATATCCAATCTAAACTTCCCCTCTTTCAGTTTGAACCTGTTACCCTCTGTCCTATCGCTGCAGTCCCTGATGAAGAGTCCCTCTCCAGCATCCTTATAGCCCCCTTCAGACACTGGAAGCTGCCCTGAGGTCTCTACGCAGCTTCTCTTCTCCAGGCTGAACAGCCCCAATGTTCTCAGCCTGTCTTCATACAGGAGGTGCTCCAGCCCCTGATCATCCTCGTGGCCTCCTCTGGACTTGTTCCAACAGTTCCGTGTCCTTCTTATGTTGAGGACACCAGAACCGTACACAATATTTCTTGTTATGACAATTCGCCCCCTTGGATTATCCCCAGGGAGGTTGAAGCATCCGTGTACAACACCATAATGTGAAGAGCTGTTCCAGAGGCATGGAAATGGGAGAAAGCTGCAGCTGGGAGCAATTTGTACTTCGCTGCCACTGACCTCCCACTCTTTGGTAGCTGTCCATAGGACTTGGGCCTAGCTTCTAGTGATTCATGCTGCTCTTCTATGGGTGGTCAGAGTTAATTCTGTTTATTTCAGTAAGTGGAAGTCCATGGGTTTTTACATGTAGATTTTCAGTGCCCACAGATCAGTTTCTCTGTGTGTGCTGTTGCAGTGGAGTTGCAATGAAAATCCCTTTCCTGCATGTGTTGTGTATCTGCCACGAGAGGATCTTTATGCAGCAGGAGCCTGCCTCTCTCTAATGCATTAAAAGCATCATTACAGCTCACACACGTGCTGAAGAGTTGCAGTGTATGCAAAGAAAGAGCCTTCTCATTGCTCTTAGCTGTGAAGAGGCAGAAGTGAAAGCAGATTGTCTCCTATGTGGGCCAGGCATTAGCGTAAGCAGGAAACTGATTCAGTTAACCATCGGTGTGCTCTTGCTGTCACCAAAAAGCACTTTTTCCCCTGACGGTTTCCCTTTGGTTTCAGTTAAGAGAGCACTGGAAGCTGAGTCACAGAATCTCAGACTGGTCTGGGTTGGAAAGGACCTTAATGCTCATCCAGTTCCAACCCCTGCCATGGCTCTTCCATTGGAGGAGAGGTTTCTGTTCTTGCCTTTGGCCCGAAATGCTCTTTGTGGTGCCCTGAGGTGCCCACTGCTGTGCAGCGTGGTCCTGAGCAAGGCTGAGGGGGGAGAAGGTGCTTTCATGGACAAGACTTGTCAGTGTGTTCCTGTTGGTTACTGATGTTAGATGATCAGTTGTGCTGGAGCAAGTCTGACATTCAGCCTAGTGGAGGGCGGGGAGGCTCTCATAAGCTGGGCAGGTAGATGCTGTGTACAACCATGCACATGGGTGCTCAGTTTGCTGTGAATGAGGTTGGTTAAGTGCTTTGGCTTGTTTTTGAATGGGGTGTTTTATCTGTCCACAGGATTTCCTCGCCCAGTACGGTATATTAAAGTAGGAAGGAAAATGGATGCTGCTTTCGGAAGCCTAAGGTGCTCTGTGGCAGTGCTGGAGCTGCGTGCAACACAGTGACCTTACAGGAGCTAAATCGGAGCTCTTGGGGGGGGTGCTGATGCCAGTAAGAGCAATTCAAGTGACTGACAGGGCAGGTGATGCACACAGAGGAGAAAGAGCATCCCACAGCACAGCTACAGAACCAAGCACTTCCCCCGTGAAACCACCTGAGAGCTTGGGTGCTTTCGTACACATCCTGTGAAGAACAAATGTCTTCGGAAGGCAAAGCTGCAACAAACAGAAAGCAGAGGGGCTCTGGGTCTTGAGCCCCAAACTACTGCGGGATTGAGGGACCGGGGGCAGATCTCAAGGTTTGTGACTCTGGGCTGGAAAAATCTGTTGCTGCTTCTTTTCTTATGAGAACATAGATGCTGCGTTGCTGTGCTGTGTGTGAGCTTCGGTAGCTTGAGAGGAACACTTCTGATTGCAATCTTGCTTTTCTCCTTTGTTTTCCACCCCTTCCTTCAGGCAGGATTAACAGAGCTGAGAACGTGCACAGAGCCAAGTAAAACTTCAAACAAAATAGGATTAGAGTTTGCTGCCATAAATGAGGAAAAGGAAGATGTCAGCTTAAGAGACTTGGACTCCTGTAACACCTAAACCAAAGGTAAAATCCTCTTGCTGCCTTTTGTAAGCTCCTTGTTGTGAACCACAAAGCTGTCCCCTGCTTGAGCCACTGCAATGAACTCCTGAGATTCACTGAAGTTCCTGTGGATGGGCTCTATGTTAAGTGTAGGCTTTCCTGGTGCATTAGGGCCAAGACTTGGCCTCCGCTTTCCCAACCATGCCCGTGACTCTTGGAAGTGTTTTGAGACTACGAGCTGCTGCAGGAGAGTGTGAGCCCATGAAAATCTCTGTTCTGCAGAGCAACAGTCACACTGTGAGACTGCCACAGAAGTGTGCTGTGACGCTTGTCGTGTCACCACCGCTTTGTTGTCCTTCCATAGCCGGCGCTTCATCGCCCTCTGAAACCTGTCGCATCCCGCTGCAGATGACACCCCCCTGCCGCAACCGGTAGCTGCAGCACGTGGTGAATGCCTGAAGGGACTCCTCCTGTGCCTGGCTCCCAGTGCAGCTCTCATGGCCTGCGATGAACCCGCTGCTCTCTCGGGCATCCTCACGCGCCAGAACTCCTCCAGCGCCGCCTCCCTGGACTCCCAGCCCGATGCTGACTACACGTTTGTGGAAGCCTTGGAGGAGCGGTACAAGTGCGCCTACTGCCACCTCGTCCTTCGCAACCCGCACCAGACGGGCTGCGGGCACCGCTTCTGCCAGCAGTGCATCCTGGCTTTGAGGTCAGTGCAAACTCCTCCCGCAGCCACAAGCTCCCCCTCCCCTAAAGAAGTCAATTCCTTCTGCACTTCAGCAGGGATGGATAACAGAGAGATAACTGCCATAGGTAACAGTATTGATCTGATCAACGCTGAGGGAGTCGGGGGAGAGACTCTGTTGAACTCAACTGCGTGCTCAGTGTTTGAAAGGCGTCTTTAAGGACCTTACCCGCATACTTTGGTAACCACAGGGAAGGCAGAGTAAAGCAGTTGTTGCTGTAAGCTTAAGCTGTACGCCGTGAGGTGCTATTTCAACCTGTCTGTCTGGCATCGTGCCATTCAGACGAACTTGTGGCATTAATGTCTCATAGTGTCAGCACCGGTGGTTAGATTAAGCTATTTTCATCTGCTTCTCTAGAATTGATTTTAGAGGAGATCTTAAACTGATGACTGTTGCCTGATACCAAAGTCAGGTCACAGGGCTGGTGGCATCCACCTGCTTGGGACTGAGCTGCAGGTACAAATGAGACAGCCTGTCTGGGAATGCATTATGGACTGCTTGGTGTAGGATCCGAGGGCAGGATTTGGCCATGAAGGCTGCAGAGGAGACAGTTTATGTAGATGGGTGTCACCATTTACCTTTACATGCTTTGTGTTTGCTGCTTTCTCTCCCTGCCTCCTGTTTGCACTGCCTCAGGAAGTGCTTTCCCATCTCTTACTGTAGGACTTCTGGAAGCCTTTTGAGACAGGAGCCATAAGATCTCCTGTCAGTGGTGTAGCAAGGCTTGCACCAGGCAAAGACCAGGTTTAACACACACGATGGGACTTTTTCCAGATGTGACATGATGGCCAGAGAGTGACAAAGTCCTCTTAACTAAAACCCATCTTATTAGCACTCATAGGACAAACTTTGCTTTCTGTTATATATCCACTGGTTGGAACTTGATGATCTTAAGGTCCTTTCCAGCCCTGCCTATTCACTGTTGCAGCTTAATGCCCTCTCAGTGCTATGGGCAGAATTTGGCTGCGGAGTTGCCAGACTAAAGTGATTTTGAAGGCCTTTTTTGGGGTTTTATGGTATCGAGTACTGACTTCTGCCAGAGTCAGATTCCAGCACGGCCCAATGTGGGTAAAGAAATCAGTTTTTCTGTGGGATAACACAACTCTTCTGTTGATCTAGAGAACTGAGCGCAGTACCCACCTGTCCTGTCGACAAAGAGACAATAAAAATGCATGAGGTAAGTGGCTGTAGTTTTACTTCAGCAGCCAACATCCGCATGGAAAAGGCAAGGCAGCTGAGAACAAGGTGGCTTTTAGTGTGTTAGACCTCGGGGCAGAGCAGCTTTGCTCTCTGAACTGATGCTAAGGGATTCAATCTATTCAGTGATGCTCTCCCAGAAAGGAAGTGTGGGTATGAAGCTAAAGCTTCATTTTATACCTCATGCTCTGAAGCTATTTCATTTTAATCTTCTGTAGTTCCAGGGGAGTGCTGAAGAGTTTCACAAAGCTTTAAATCCTCCCTAGTCATCAGAGGTCTTGTTTAGTGGAGAGTTTAGTGACTTGCCTTTTCAATGCCCCAACTTACTGTGTCATCTTTGTTTTAATTTGGTTATAATTTGCTGCCTTAACTATTGCCATTACAGCTGTTTAACCCTGCAGACTTAATTTACTTGTGGGTAACTTTTTAGAGGAAAAGGTAAGTTCATGCTTCTAATTTTGCAAGCTATTGAGTCTTTATTATTATTATTATTATTAATAAATAATAGATTCATTTGTCCCTATTTCTATGCCAAGGCTTGAAAGTGTGCTACATCCTTGGTCCTGCCAGAATGAATTTTCCAGTGAAACCATATGTCTCCTTCTTCTCTGTCCTCCTCCTGACAGGAAGCTGCAATCACAGCATCCACATGAGTTTTGGTTTTCATTCGCTAGCTTCCACTTGGTGCAAACTCTGACAGCAGCAGCGCACCAGTGAGCAGCTTTAGAATGCTCTCCAAATAAGACTGAGACTTTTCTCTGGGGGCTTAATTTGCTTCTGCACACACAGCAGGGAACAGAGCTGTTTCCCAGAGCCTGCAGAAGGGATAGCTCGGCAGCACTGCCATCCCAAAGGCACGCTGCACTGCGTGCGTGTCGGAGGAGCGTGCACAGAGCTGGTCTGGCCTTTGGGGCCCATTAGCTCCAGCTGCTTTCTTCTCGATACAGGCAGTGGTTTTATAGCTCCTGAGCTCCTAATCCTGCTGGCTGTGGGATGGATCAGCAGTTGTGGATAATTATATGGTGAAAACCCCCTATGCTTATTAGAAAACCCATACATGTGTTAATTTCTATTTTCAGTACCCATTTCCAATATGAATCATCAAGAATCATACAGTTACAAAGACTACACTTGTGTCCTTAAAAGACTGATCGTGATGTCTTGCTTTTTCACATGTGACCGCATGTGAGGGCTGGTTTGTTTCCTTTACAGGTATTCAAAGACAACTGCTGTAAAAGAGAAGTTCTCAACTTGCACGTCTTCTGCAAAAACACTCCTAACTGCAACTCGAAAATCATGCTGGGACGGTACCAGGTTAGTTTGAGCCAAGCTGGAAACCTTTGATTTTCAGGCAAACTCTGAGTATTTATGAAAATCTAAATTCCAGGGATTGTCTTCAGAGCTACTGTAGCAATGTGGTTTAAGTACAAAGGTTATAACTCAGCCACAGTGTAAGTAACAAATGCTAAGCTCAGAATACTACGGCTTGTTCCAGCTTTGCCTTAGGTTATTAAATAAGAACCATTTGCTTTATGTAGCTTTAGTTTATCTACAGCACCTCTATGTACCTGCTGTATGCCTAGGCACCATGCAATGGCTGGTTCAAGAGAACTTGCCAAGACTGCCTGTGCATTTGGGCCTTTTTCAGCATTTCAATTGGATGAAAAGTGGAAGTTAAACAAAGGAGTCTCCAAATGTTCATATCTGCTTTAGTTTTGAGGTTGGAAGAGAAGAAAGCTTATGGAGGAAAGAGTATTTGGAGTTTTGTATGTGCCCAACCTGCCGACTTTCTGTGGGGCTGTTGGAGGGGTGATGAAATCCTTTGGGGTTTAATTTGCTGTTGCACGTTGCAGGAGCATCTTCAGCGGTGTTTGTTTGAAAGCGTGCCGTGCACTAATGATGGATGCTGTGACCAAGTTCTTCGGAAAGACTTGGAAGAGCACTTGAGCCAGCACTGCAAATTCCGAGAAGAGATGTGTCAGTACTGTAACAAATGTGTGCTGTTGGTTAACATCAAGGTAAGAATGGAAAACATTCCCTGGGAAACCACAGCAGGTGTTTCCTCTTCATGTTGTTGAGTGAAAAGTTGCCAGCATCGCAATGGGGCCTAACTCCTGAAGCAAAATTTGGCTGAGTAGCTGAAGCAAAAGTATAATACATGTGCTTTAAGTAATACCAGTTACTGTTACTCTCTTATGAAGGACGATATCAAATCATCAAATGGTATGGGTTGGAAAGGACCTTAAGATCATTTAGTTCCAACCCCCTGCCGTGGGCAGGGACATCTCACACTAGACCATGTCATCCAAGGCTCTGTCCAATCTGACCTTGAACACTTCCAGGGATGGGGCATTTACCACTTTGGGCAGCCTGTTCCAGTGCCTCACCAGCCTCACAGTGGTGCCTGCACCTTGTATATGCTTGCATATGAGGCTTGCACCTGTATTGTCTGGGATTACCTTTCAATAGTTTACTCTTGTGTAGATTACTTTACAGAAATGCAACCCATTGCCTTGTTTTGTTTCTTTTCCCCCCAGAATCATGAGAAAAATGACTGTCCTGATTATCCTGTGCCTTGTCTCCACAACTGTTCCCAAATCATTCTGAAAAAAGAGGTACTATTGTTATTTCCTATACTGTGATTCAGCACAGCACACACACATTTATGAAAGCTGAAACGTTGCAGACCCCATTGGTGGTTCCAACAACCAATGTTCCAATTAAACTTCACTGCTCGAAGCATTTGCTTTGTTTAGATCTGAAAGGGATATATGGCTCACCTTAGAAGTGAGCTATTTGGTTACTGCAAGCTATTGGCATTCTGCAGCGTGGAATAATATCTGGCTTGCTTATTGATTCAGAACATTCCGTTTCCTCTTCCAATGATCAGTGTCATGACACTGGCTTTTGTTCACCCTGTCTGCAGGCATTCAGGCTTTAGCAGTGCAGCAAATTACTTCATGTTTCTTTCCTAACCAGTTTCTTTGCTCATTACCTGCAGACTGAAAAGCACCACGCTGTGTGTCCCGAGGTGGAAGTGGACTGCCCCTATAGGCAGTACGGCTGTCTTGTAAAGGTACCAGTTTATACATCTTTATCCTGAGAATCAGGTCTGCCATTCCCTCACTGTCAAAGCACAGAGGCATTTTAAAGGCTTGATCAGTAGATATTTTACTAACAGCTTCACCAATCTGCATATCTTATTATCTTGTTCTTTGACTCCCACCTCTGCCTCACTAAGGTTAAAAGAGGGAAACTTGCTGAACATGAGAACGGTGCCCTGAGGGAGCACATCCTGCAGATCTTAGACAAGAACTCCCAGTTGGAAGAGCAGGTAAGTCGGATTTAATGAGCACTTCTCGGAGGTGCCTGGCTGGTTGGAGGATGATTCTGCATTTGTTGCCTGGTTTAGCTCAGCTACATTTTAAAAGACTGTTTTTATCATCTTTGTACACCTCAGCAGTCAGAATAAGCTCTTCTAGTCAAGCCAGCCAATTAGATGGAAACCTCTCTGTGCTCAGGCACGTATATTCTCCACCAAGCACAGTGGGAGGCTCATTGTCATTGCTCACTTCATTTCATTTCAGTCTTTGCTTACAGTGGATACAAGGTTTAGAGAGGAAGCATTTTAAAGTTGCAGTGGTCAGACTGCTCCAAAAGGGAGCATTTAGATGCCCAAGTCACCCACCCTACAGCAGCAGCACAAAGTAGTGCAGAGCCAGTTACAAGGACCTTCCACTCAAGATCATTTCTGAGGCTCCCAGCAGGTGACAGTGAGTGAACACTCAATCCTACTAAGGTGGATGCATCCAAACTGATGGCTGACTTACTATTTTGCTTGTTCATGCTAAAAATAAGTGCCCAAAAGTGCTAAAACTTGATTTTGGAGTTAGTATCCTTCACTGACTCCTCTCTTGTACTAGTTGGACCTCAGTAGAGAAAAAAAACAATAATAAATATATACATGCATAGAAACGCACATGCACATGTGTGCATGTATTATTCTACTACAGAGCCAAATGGCTCATCGTGATGGGGATGAGGGGTATGAGTCTGTCTGTGCCTGCTGCCACACAGATCTATTAAAGAGTGTCATCTCCTCATGTTCAGTTCTTGCCAGTGCTTATCCATGACTGTGAATTAGGGTAGTGCTTTATGTAGCTACCTTAGAGGCTTCGCACTGTAAACTCGTCCACTTTCTCCCATATAGTCACATATGTCTTAATTTGATTGTTGTACGTTTTGGTGTGCCTTCACATTTTCACTCTGTTCTTTCCATCCATAAGATAACTGACCTGTATAAGAGCCTGGAATGCAAAGAGATTAAAATCCAGCAGCTAGCAGAGGCCATTAAAAAGTGTGAGAAAGAACTGAGACAGTTTACACAACTGCTTGGTAAAAATAGCAACTTGATGGTAAGCACACAGGTGAGACGTTGGTTTTATCTGGTTTGCAGTTGCTTTCTTGCATCCTGAACTATGTTTCTCCAGTAATAGCTGTCATTAACAGCAGGGCAGTAACAGATCTCCCAGATACTTCCCAAGCCCTTCTTGTTGTCGTGTTGTGTTTTCATGTTAACCAATAAAGAAGTTTAAGAGATCTGCTCTGGGCTAAAAAGACACTACGAATCCTCCTGGTCAGATCTCTGTGTCAAAGATGCCGGGTGTAAATGTGAATAATCAGTTGGGTGAAGTGATGCATTGTGAATGGGTCTGAATGAGGGATGGCTTCTCCGCCAGTAAATGTGCTGAATTAATCATGAAGGAGCACCGGGATATGTTCCTAAGCCAGCAGAGCACTTGGAACACGTTGTATAGATGATACTGCTGACATGCTAAAGACTTCTTTACCTTGTTTTAAATGAAATGGCTGATCTCATGGATGCCTCTTGTCTTCGCTTCCCACCCTCTTCCAATGGCATGAACTGGGAAGGCTTTGGCCAGTCACCTGGATAAATCTGCACGCCTGGAGTCGCAAGTGAAACAGCTAATACAGACGGCAAACCAGCAGCAAAGCAAATTAGACTTGCAGCCTCTGTTCGACATGATTGAGAATGTAAAACAGAAGATTGCCCTGATGGAGACATACGATCAGCGCTTGGGTACGTTGGGACTTCCCATCCTGTTCTGCACAGGTATGGGGGTTTTGCTGATTTACTGGCTAAGTAGAGGCTCTGGTGCTACTGTCACTCAGTTGCAGCTCTTCACTAGAAAGAGCTTTCTTCTTCTTGCTTTCTAAGACCAACCCATGGTGGTGTGTGCTGTGTGCTCGCAAGTTCCTATGTTCCTATGGCACTGTAGGGGCAGAGAGCTGGCCTTGGTGAGGCTGGTGCCCTGTGATGGAGGCAGCATATTGTCCACATTCAGGCATTAAATCTGGTTTGTAGTCACCCGTCTTCCTTGTTCAATTACCAGCTGCAAGTACATTTTCAAGACGTTTATAGCTGTAGTAACATGAGCTCACAGCCTCTACTCAGGCTTGAGTAGCTCAGTTTCATGGAATCATAGAAGCACAGAATAGTTTGGGTTGGAAGCAATGAGCAGGGGAGTCTTCAGCTAGATCAGGTTGCCCAGAACCACATCCAGCCTGGCCTGCGATGTCTCCAGGGATGGGGCATCCAGCACCTCTCTGGGCAGCCTGTGCCAGTGTTTCACCATCCTCGTTGTAAAGAATTTTTTCCTCACATCCAGCCTGAATCTCCCTCTTTACATTTAAACCCATCACCCCTTGTCCTGTCACAACAGGCCCTGCTCAAAAGTCTCTCCACATATTTCTTATAGGCCCCTTTTAAGAACTGAAAGGCTGTAGTAAGTTCTCAGATTCTTCTCTTCTCCAGGCTGAACAACCCCAGCTCTCTCAGCCGTTCCTCACAGGAGAGGTGCTCCATCCCTCTGATCATTGCTGTGTCCCTCCTCTGGACCCTCTTCAACAGGTCCATGTCTTTCCTGCAATGAGGACTTCAGATCTGGATGCAGTACTCCAGAGTCGAGGGGCAGAATCACCTCTCTTGACCTGCTGGCCATGCTCCTTTGGACGCAGCCCAAGATACAACTGGCCTCTGGGCTGCAAGCACACACTTCCGGGTCATGTTCAACCTTTCATCCACCAAAACCCCCAAGTCCTTCTCCTCAGGGCTACTCTCAATCCCTCCATCTCCCAGCCTGTATTGATATGCCCCGAGCTGGGTGGAAGACCCCGCACTTGGCCCTGTTGAACCTCATGAGGTTCACATGGACCCCCTCTTGAGCCTGTCTGAGTCCCGCTGGATAGCAATAGCTTGGGTCCAGTTGCTCTTTGTATCCGGTGCTCAGCCAGTTTTAGTTTACTAACCATTTCTCTCTTCCTCCCCTAGTTGTTTTGGAAGGCCAGTCCAGCAAACACGATCTCCAGATCAACATTCACAAAGCACAGCTCAATAAAAACGAAGAACGCTTTAAGCTTTTGGAAGGCACGTGCTACAATGGGAAATTAATCTGGAAAATCACAGACTACAAGACGAAGAAGAAGGAAGCAGTGGAAGGCCGCGTCCTCTCCATATTCAGCCAGCCCTTCTACACCAGCCGCTGCGGGTACCGGCTGTGTGCGAGAGCCTACCTGAACGGGGATGGCTCAGGGAAGGGAACGCACGTCTCCTTCTACTTTGTAGTGATGAGAGGGGAGTTCGATTCGCTGCTACTGTGGCCTTTCAAGCAAAAAGTCACACTTATGCTTTTGGACCAAAGTGGGAAAAAAAATCACATTGTGGAAGTCTTTCGAGCCGACCCCAACAGCAGCAGCTTCAAAAGGCCGGATGGAGAGATGAATATTGCCTCCGGGTGCCCACGCTTCGTGCCACACGCGGTCCTGGAGAACACAAAGAACACCTACATCAGAGATGACACTCTCTTTCTGAAAGTGGTTGTGGATTTAACTGATCTGGAGGAACTGTGAAAAACGCTCCTGGTCAGTGTGACTGCTTTAACCAACAAGGAATGTTTTCTTGGTGACCACCAGCCATGCGATACTGAATTGCCACTAGTCAAGACACTGATACTGTTTTGAGGCTTTTGGATTGCGTAACAGACAATAAATTGCCAAAGCATCAGACTTCCTTCCCTTTTATAACCCTTTTTTCCAGACCGTGTTTTCCAGGCAGCTGGAAGTCCGGTTTGATGCAACATGCATTCGATCCATGCATTCTCGGCTCAGTCCAAGCTAGGGGCAATCCTTGGCTCCCATCACCAGACTGGCATTTGGAGATGAAACTCCTCCAGCAAGCTCCGTGGAACCCAAGCAGGCCTGTGGGCTCCCGTCCCTCACACAGAACTGAAGCCATACCCATGCATGCAACTGCATTTCACCTGTCTGAAACGGAAGCATTTCAACATCAGCACATTTGAATCAAAGTACCTTGATCCCTCCATCTCCTGGATTTTTGCACCTTTTCTTGTTGTAACTGTGTTTTCCAGAAAGCCCAGAGGAAGATGCCAATGCCTCTTACTTTTCTAGCCTGGTATCTCGGCTGTATAGAGTACTCCCAGCTCACAATAGCTTTGTTATGTCCTTTCCATTCCTGCCTAGTGCCTTGGGACTGATTTCCACTGGTGTTAAATATCTACAGTCCCCACTGAAGTCAAAAGAAGCTGCAGGTGCTTCTCACCTCTCAGGACATGACCAGAAGCAGGGTCCTTGGCCAGCTGGGCAAAGAGGAGCAAAACTACTGTACTTTTGCTCCCCCATCTGCACAAACGAGATGTTTTCTGGCTTACCATCTCTTCAAAAGACAGGAAAAGCTTTGGGTATCTGCTTAGAAAAAGCCCATGTAACATGCACTGTTTCCCTCTGCTAGGAATTCAGATGTTTGGGAAAGAAGGGAGAACATGGTTTATAAGTGAGGCTGCTGTAAGAACCCCATTCTCACAGGCTGGGCAGCTCTAGCGTTAGTTAAAGGGCGAGACAGCCACTGAGTAACAACTGATGACTATGAAGCATGTCTGAAGGTGTTCATTTTCATTCCAGGTTCCTTCCATACTACAAGGGAATGCTCGCATTGCATGGGGTTTATTAGAGACGCACTAAACCCACCACCATCAGGCACCGAGGAATGAGTGATAACCAATACACGTGCCTTTGTAAAGCCTTTTGGGTGCCTGCAAGAGGGACGTAATTTTGCACACTCGCTCATTTTGTTGTTACAAGTGACAGAATGTTGTGCCTCTCACCTCTCACAGACCAGGTAGTGAAACACCACAGCGTTATCCATTGCTCCTGCACTCCACTGCCAGAGCAAACGCAGAGCTTGTCAAGAGACAGCAAGAAATCAAGCTGGGCTTTAGAGTACCAGTAAAGTAGGCAGGATAAACACCAACACAGGGCACAGACTGCAAGCTATGAGGAAGGGAGGTCAAGAGAGCAAATGTGGCGGAACCAAAAACGCCCCTTCTCTGAGGGATGCTGATAACTGAAATAACATGATCTGGGGATTGATAGCAAAAGGAAGGCAAAACACCACGTATTTTGTACCTGCGATCTTACTGCTAGATATTGACTTTCCCACAGGGTTTCTAAGATGTAATTCAGGCACGGATGTGTTTGAATTCAGGGGCAGGTTGGTTATCTGTACCTCACAGTGGGTTAGCACATCTGGAATCTCTGGTTGAGCTACATGTTCTTTATGTTGTACGGTGTTGTATGGGTCACCATAGAGTTTTCCATGTTCCTACAGACAGAGGATAAGGAATGGATTTTATTCCCCTTGTACCACTGTGACTGACTTTGAGTCACTTGGGCCCTACAACAGAGACAATCAGGCCTTGTGTCCCTAATGCTTCATTACAGAAAGAGCAAGCTTGGTTTGAAAATGGTGTGGCATTCGAGGCCATCAATCCCAAGCCTCGGACATGGACTTCATCTCGATTACTACTTGACTATTCTTTCAAAGTGGCCCAATTTGCAGGATAACCACTAATAACGAACATATCGCCCCTTTTTCCTGGCATCCTCCAGTACGTTGAGTGTTAAAATCAGAAAGCGATAAAGAACTTGGACAGTTGAGGGAGGCAAGACGGAAAGGATTTGGTTTGTATCCTGGCAAATTCCCAGCCCTCTCTGCCTCCCCCCCCCCAAGTATCAAATGGGGATGATACCACCTGCAGAAGCGTTAGAGCTATTTAAATGTTTATGAAGAGTTTGGAGCATGAAAAGAGCTATGTAGTATTATAGCTCTTTATTATAGAGTAGGGGATGGCATAGTGATGTGGGTAAGTGTTAAGTGTGTTCGTGGATAGGTTTTGGAAGCATGTTTAGTTTTAGCCGGTCCGTACCGCAATCCCTCCTCTACCCACTGCTGGGTTTAGAGGTTTTTGCCACGGATATTCCTTTTCCAGTTCTGAAGCACAAACTCTTCATCCCGGGTGATGGCAACAGCCCGGAACACTGCCTGTTTTATACAGAGTTAGCTGAGGAAACAGGCTTTTTTAAAGCCAGCCTTCTTCAAATTTGTTCTTTGTACTACAGCAATTGAGAGATTTATGTTAAAATTTTCAGTGGTTTTGGGTTTTTTTTTTACTACTTGTAAACCAAAGTTTAAGTTTCATCCCATTGCTAACAAGGAAACCAGTGTTGTGTGGCATGGATTGTCGGGAAAGGTTTTGATGTCGCATGAAAAACACCAACAAACTTCCCAATCCTATTGTACTGGGTGAGTGCCCAAGAGAGCGGCGGGTATTTCTGCATCACACACAGCATGTTTCTAATGTATTTATGGACACTTTGTGGTTGTTTGGTTCTCTTGCTACAATCCAGGCGTTTTTCTACCAAATGTCATCACTGTGCACATAAACTACCATGAGAATAAAGGATTTTACCATCCTGCTGGAGTGCTTGTGGCATATATTCCTTCTCATAGGAGAGAATCACAGGGTTGGCCTTTATCAAGTCCAACCTTTACCCCAGGACTCAACACAAACCTCATAAATGAAAAGCACCAAACAGATGAAGAATGCTATTGCTTAACTCAAACCAGACAACAGAAGGCGGTTAGTATGGACCAATATCACACTCTTGCCATCTCATGTCCCTTTTCCCCATGCTTTTGGAGGGATTTAAGCAGGCTTTTTAGAGGGATGTGGAATACTGGATATTTGTTTACAGTCAATGGACGCTGCTTTAGATTAGGAACCCATGCACTTCACAGAGATTTTCGTTTACACTTGAAAACACCATAAAGCAGCACGCAGACGTTCAGTGCATTCTAAGCTAAGCTAAGCTAGATCAGATCCATGAGGTCCGAGATTCCCCGGGATCAAAAGGAGATGTTATCTCCGTTGGGAGCAGGTCTGGGTTTGTGCCAGCGGCGGGGCGGGCCGGGCCGGGCAGGGCGGGCCCGCGTCAACCCCAACGCCCGCTCGGGCGCACTGCGCTCGGCCTCACACCCCGGGAGGAGGCCGGGCCGGCAGCGCTGTGCCGCAGCCCCCGGGGACCGGCCAGCGGGGCAAGGCCGCGGGCAGAGCCGCCGGGGAGCGCTGAGCCCGGGGCAGGAACCGGCCCGCAGGCCCCGGCCCACCGCCCGCACGGGCAGGAAGCGGCGCCGGGCCGCCACAGCGCTTCCGGGGCGGCAGGGGGGCCTGGGCCGGTCCTCGGTACGGGCGGCGAGAGCCGGCTCCGTCCCGGGGTGAATCGGGCACGGAGGCCCCGTGAGGCCCCGCTGGGCTCGGCCGCGGGGAGCAGGTGGGAGCCGGTGCGGCCCGGGTGCGGTGCGGCCCGGCCGGCGGGGCTGGCGTGGGGCGGGCGGGACGCGGGCCCCGGGCCCTCGGGCTTCCTCCTCCCTCGGTGGGACCCTGCGAGGCACCGGTAACGGCAAGCGCGGGTGCTGCGGTGTTGTACCTGCACCTGGGGCACGGTCACTGATGGCACTAACCTGGCGTGGCCGCCGGTCCCCGGGGGACAGGGCGAGAGCTCGGACGTGGCGCGGCCGCGGTGGGCGGTGGTGGTGGTGGGGCTGCCCTGAAGGGGCGCGCGGGTTTCCAGTGCGTGCCCCCTGCGCCGCCGCTCATACGGCGATGGCGATGGTGTTCGCTGTGCTGATGTCCGTCATAGGTATGGGTGACAGCGAGGATGAAAAGAGTAGAGCGCGCTGTGCAACGTCAGAAGAAGGGCTGAAAGGCCGAGGTAGGCGCTGCTGATCTGTTCCCGTGCTCTGCTGTTACGTGTGTTAGCCCGTGTATCAGTCACTCTGCTTGACCCCATACTGAACACTGTCACTTGCTGATAAGGGAATAGACCATGGCACGCTGGAAGAGGGGAACAAAACCCCCTGAAATAGGGGCTCATCCTGTTTAAGTTCTGTGAAGAGTCACATAGTTCCTGGGATGCTTGTCACTGTTGCTTCTGTTATCCTAAGGAAAAGAAAAAAGGAAACGAAAGCGCAGTAGAAGCAGATCATCGTCCATTTCATCCACATCGGCTTCTAGCACTACATCCGCTTCTTCCTCCTCATCACGCTCATCATCGAGGTCATCTTCAAGTAGCAGAGGTAAGCTACCTCCCTGCGTACACACCGTGTTCACCAGCGTTGACAGCGCTCCTGGAAACGTTTAAAAGCTTATTTCAAGTGTGGCTAAAGCACCACAAAACAACAATGTGGAATACCAGTGCTGCGTGTCCAGGGGGCTTCTCTCATAACCCTTTCCTATTGCTGTGTCCTAGGTCCTTCTTCACACACCCTCTGCCATGTTCCCGTGTTAACTTCAGAGTAGAAACTGTCATTCAGAGAACTGTTCCCTTGTAGCAGTGTGCCGTATAGGTTTAAAACGGTGTTTGTTACGCTTTCAAAACACGGATCTCTTTCTGCTTCACCCATGTTTCTGGGCCAGAGTTGGGGTTTTTGCTGCAGTCTTACTGTGGTCTTAACATTCCAAGTGTTTCACTTTGAGGACTCGTGTGAGCTTTGTTAATACCAGTGACCAAGTTCAGTGGGAACACACATGCAGGATTAAGATTTTCCATGGTAAGCTGCTGCTTGCATAGAGAACCTGGGGTAAACACTATCTGGGAGTAAGTGCAGGTTTTTTCTATGCCTATAACTTGGGACACGTTACTGACTGTATCAGGCCTGTGTTGCTTTGATGTTCTGTCTCAAGATACTTGGTATCACTGGAGGTAAAGTGTCCAAATTGCCATTTTTTAGTAAAATTTGTCAGGTTAAACACTGAAAAGTATTTTATCCTTTTTCCTGTGAGCAGGAAGAGCTCTGTATGAGCTAGAGTTCTCCTGATGGACAGGCTAACATCAAGTTGGCAGGACCTCATATTTGTGATGTATGTGTTTAACAAAGACTTAGTTCTGCTTCTCTTGAAGCAGATTTACATCTGCATGGAAATAGTACTTGTTCTCCTACTTCAGGGGCTTGGTTCAGTGTGTCTGACATAAAGAAATCCTGAAAATATTCAAATCTATGAGCTTGCACATTGGAGGGAGGTGTTCTCTTCTGGAATGATTTTTATCCCATGTGATACCCTCTAAAACTTGTAAACATGATGACAGTGTCCTATCAGCCGCTGGCTGAACGTGCTTGCCGTGCTCCCTGCTTCAGTTTGTGGAGAGATGTCAAGGCACGTGTATCTAAGGCGAAAAAGTCAGTCAGAATTAGGCTCCAGTTGTCAGTGCACGTGCTCAGAGGTTTGCTAAAACTGCAGCTAAAAATTGCCTCTGTGTTGCCATTCACAGGGGAGAGCAGATGATCTAGGAAAAAAAGGCCCTACAAGGGCGTGTTTAAACAATTCTGTTTACTCCATCTAGACAGAAAAAGACGTGAGGTAACTGAGCTAAGACAGGTGGGTGGAGGTAGTTGCCACTACCCCTCAGACAGGAGACATGCAGGTAAATCACTGCTAAAACTGGGGAGGTAGGGTGGACCCAGTATGGAAGAAGATGGAGCTGTTGGAGAGGCTGGATGGGGAGGGATGGCAACTGAAAATGAGTGAACAGGGGGAAGAGACGGCTTTGCTTAGCCTAAGAAGTCAACAGGTCAGTGCAGAAGTCTAGTGTTTGTGGTCATGAGAACCGTGGCCAGGATGGTGGGTGATAAAAACTGACTCTGGAGGAGATGTGGGCAAAGGGGTAAAACTTGGGCAAGTGTCTGTTCACTACAGTGCACTGATTTTCGGAGCCTGGAAGGAAACCCAGTGTTCTTGAGCCCCTTTCTTGATGTTGGCAAACATCTGTAAAAGCCCTCTGGCCAGGTATACCATCCATCCCATGGAGGCACGTTGTCCAGTCCGTTGTTACCAAGAGACTGAACATGGAGATAGAATTACTTTAATAATTGTTTCTTCTGATATACTTGTGCTGCATTTATTATTAGAAGGCCAGAAGAAGATTGCTTGGGCAGCCTTACGTGATTTTTGAGTCTGGCTGTGCTCTGGGGTATTCCTATAACGTTCTCTTCTGTTTGGTATTCGTTGTAAAGAAGCTGCAGAGCTGACAGCACGGAGGCAGTCTGTTGGGAGACTAGGAAGCTGTTTCACACTCTCTGTAGATCAAGTAATCACAGAGTAGATCAGGTGTTTTCAGTTTCCATGTTAGACCAGTAAGTGGCAGTAAGTTGATGTCTTGCTTTTCCCAGGGTTAGTTTCAGGCAGTGTTAATATATATATGTATATAGCTGAATAAGAGCATTTCCTTCTCGGCTTTTGCATTTCTGTATGCTTTAGCTGTAAAACCAAATGCCTTTTTCAGAATGCTAAACTTACAGGGGTTTCTTTTGTTTAATTTTAGATTCTCCTAAGTCTAAATCAAAGAAAAAGAAAAAAGAAAAACACAACAAAAAGGTAAATGCTGTCAGAGAGAAGTAAGTCATTAACCAACAGAAAATAGTTCCTTTTTTGATAACAGGTGGCTATGGAAATCTGAGTCATCCTTTTAGGGTTACAGGAGGTAAACTGATAGGTTCACATGTAGTTGGCTGTGTACTAAGGGAGATATAATATAAAGGTTCTTTTGCCAATCATTGCTGGTCCAGCTAGAGTTTAGAGAGTCTCTGAAGAAAAGAGGAGTGGGGAATCTTAATGACATTACAGAATTTGTCAGAAGAAACAAGTTATAGTCAGTGAGAGAGTAGTAGATTCTTGCTGATGTAGTTTTTCATTTTATTAGGGCCTTCTGTTCAGTGATTTTGTGTATTTGGGTTAAATTGAAGGAGACAGAACATGGGATCAGACTCTCAAGATCCTGATGGCTGCTAACACTGCTGCATTACTTTCTGTGTACTTCAGCTAGTAGCTGTTTAGCAGTGGAAAGGGCAAGCAGTAGTGGCTGTCTTGCTGGGGTGTTGAGAGCTACTTGTGGATATCCTTTCTTTATTGCCCTTCTAAGTCTGTCAGCGTAAGAGTATATGTCTCATACTTGTAGAAAAGGAAAAAAGATAGCAAAATGAAGAAAAAGAAAGAAAAGAAGAAGAAGAAAGAGAAAACAGGACCTGTCCAGCTTTCCAAGGTATGCTCCTATGAGTCTGAAGTCCCATTATATTTCTCATCTAAACACTTAATCTGTCCTGTCATAAAAATCTTTATAACACCACCAGTCTTGCCACTGACAGATAGAAACCTCCCTCTATTGTCTGGGACAGTGAGGAAGTATAAAAGAATCTTGTCCGTAATTTTGTTTGAGATTTGCAACATTACAGAATAAAGCAAAGCTGAGGTCTTTTTGATGTGTGATCTCATTGTAGTTCTTTAAAAACAAAAAGAAGAATGAAAACTACAGCATGATAACTGGAAAGAAAATTAAGATGAGAATAAAGAAGACTAAGAAGGATCTAGAGGTAAGAGCTAAAATAGTCTATAAATCCCTAAGGGAAAATACTGTATCTTTTAATACTAGCTTTCTAATACTAGTCTTTTGTTGAAGCGTCGCTCTTAGCTAGGAGTTGTAAATTGTGTGTAACTCTTAATGTGGCTACGATGCCATCTGAGGAATTCTAATTGTTCTTTTGGCAGGTTTTGTGTTATGAGTGGGCTTGGAATACTGAGGCATGAGTAGATAAACCGAAGGATGCTTGTGCAGGTTCTTAGAATTGCAGTCTGTAATGGTTAGCTGATTCGTGGCTCTCTCTGTTGATTTAATTTACTCCAGTTTTCATTTTCCTCATCTTCATCCAGTCCTTTGTGGTGGTAATTGCTGCTTTACTGTTTTTTTCTAATATATGGGAGATTAGCCATTATTCAGAGAAGAATTGGACAACAGTAGTGTTAGGACCACGTGCTCCTGTGTTGTCTCGGAGCAATCAGATGATTTTGCTGAAGTACTCTGGAAAATAGATATCATGAATATAATTCTGTGCTATTGAGGTGTTTGGACTCAGCACTTACATAATGTGCTTGCTCTTTTCATCAGTTTCCACACCTTAGTGCGATCTGCAGTGAGGTTCAGGTACTAGTCAGTATGTGTGAAAAGTGTTATTTTGCTGAGATACCTGTTTTGGCAGGTTCTGATTCATAGTATCCCAAACTGGTTTGGGTTGGAAAGGCCCTTGAGATCACCCAGTTCCAAACCCCTGCCACGGGCAGGGACCCCTTCCACTAGAGCAGCTTGCTCCAAGCCCCTGTGTCCAACCTGGCCTTGAACACTGCCAGGGATGGAGCATTTTCTATAGCTGTCAAAGCAGACCTGAGTATTCCCAGTTAAATTTGATCAAAAAGACACTCTCTTCCTTCTGTGGCACTGAAGTTTGTGTTAAATGATGCTGAGTGCTTGCCAGCTTTATCCTAGTAACCTGCTTCTTATGGTATTTGATATCAAATATTTGTTGTTGGTCCTTTTTTGTTTGGTGCCCGTGGCCATGAACATGCTGAACTGAATGACATCCATTCTTCACTGTGTTTTGAGATTCAGTAGTTGTTTTGTAAATTGTGCCTAAATCCGCTGGAAACAAGTGTTTTCACTGTTTGGGCCATCTGTTATATAAAGAAAGATCCTAAATTCGTGGTTCCATTTCTGTTATGCTGCAAGCTGCTGTTTATGCATAGGAAACAAGAAGTGCTTCCCAAAGCACAAGACCTGCTGTGTGTACAGTGAACATTGCCGCAGACACCAGAGAATTGCATCGGTTCTGCTGGCAAGCTCCCTCCTGAGCAAGCTCTGAGCTACATGATGACAACCCAGTGAGGCCTCCAGAGGGAGACAGTTAGAAAATGTATCATGAAATAGTGACAGTGACAGCTTGTCTCCTGTAGCATCTCTCTTGAGCACCCACTGCTTTGCACTTCTCCAGGCACACGCAGCAATGTGGTAGCTACTCATCCCCAGCTCTATGAATGTGGTAGTGTCTGCTGTGCAGTATGCTGAGAGGTGAAAGCCCCATAGAAAGCAGGGTTGAGCTGCCTGAGACGTGAAAGCCCCACAGCAAGCAGCATTATGCTGCCTTGCTCCACTGGGTACAGGTCTGTTAAACCACTGCCTCTGCCTTTCTGCTCTACAGAGGGACCGGAACCGTGCACAGCTCCTTGAATTCCTGAACTCTGCCTTGTAATGGGAAGAGTGCTGAGCCAGGACTTGTAACTATACCAAGCCAACGATCTTCATGCCTAGCGAAACACTAAAGGGAAACTCAGGGAAAAGGACATCAAGTTTGACAAGAGTGGACTCTCCTGCTGAGAAGACAATCGGGATGTCCTTTGTTTAGTGGTGAAAAGTAACTGATGACTTGCTAATGAAGATCGATGTCCTCCTTTTGAGATCCTAAGGTAATAGCTAGGCTGTGGTGTTTTAGAAGAGCCTAAGAGTGCGGCGTTGATGATAGATGACACACTGATATCTAGTGATGTAATTTCTATCCAAAGTGCATGCAGAACATACTCTTAATTTCAAGTATCTTCATGTTTCTAGTAGTTTAAGCAAAGCAGTGTATTAGCAAATGTCTGAAAGCCGAGGCATTTCTGTATGTTTGTGTTTTCCAGTGGTGCTTTTACTTGTCCTGAAGAGCAAACTGACCTTTGTAAATAGAACATGTTTCTACATAAATGAGTTTTTGGCAGTTCATTCACTGATAGATTATTTTCTTTCAGAATCTGAGCTAGGATCTTTCTCTGGACGGGTTCTTGCTCTCTCTCACTAGAAAGTGTAACGGTAAAATAGAGCAATAATGATAGCTGAATGATTTTTACTGTGAAATAGAAGCAGGAAAGGCCTCTGATTTTGTCTTATCTGGATCAGCTCCTCAAAGGCAGCTCGCAGTAGTTAGTTTACCCCCCACATCTGGAGCTGCATTTCCTAGACTTAAAACCTCTGGAATTCCGGCCTTCTTTTCTGATCCCAGGGGCTGTGTATCACATCTTCCTCCGTGTGAAGTGCAGCAGGACACACATCCACATGTCTTAGCCTAATGGGAAGAGAAAGAGCTGTAGGAATGATGCCAAGGCAGGCGGTGACAGTGACCCTCCTGGTATATGCTGGGAGATAAGCCAGGTCTGGATGTGCAGCTGGACCCCAGCATAACCTCTGTGTGTGTGTGTGTGTGTGATTGTTTGCTCAGTGCTTGCTCACTTCCAGGCTCTTGGCTTGTGATCACGCAGCAGGCCCCTGTGTACATAACCCTGAGGTGGGAATTCCACTTGAATCCCTTGGGTAGCAAGTGCTCCTTGGGAACCACAATTTAGGAATGCCTGATAAAAGGAGCTGGGGTGCTTGACTTCGACAGGAGCATCGGGTGTACAGTGGTCACTGTGGGAGTTCATTAAAGAGCAAACCAATGCAAAACTGTGTGTCTGCCCTGGTGTTTTAAGTAAATCTTGAAGATCTGCACCATTCCTCAAGGGATCATTTTAGGACTGTTTTGGTGTGTGAAACCTGAGGCTGCTGGAATCCTGTCTTCTCCCTGGGTTGCGTTTGGTTGTTTAGGGGTACTTTTGTGCAATTGTTGCAGAGATACAGCTCTTTAGGGACTAAGGCCCTGATCCAGAAAGGCAAGTTTTATCAACATAAACCGTGAAAACAAGGTAAGAATTAGACTTTCCTTGACCTGTAACCTGGTGCTGGAAGCTGTTTTGGAAGCACTGTTCTGAAATGTCAGTAGGGTCAAAAAACAAAGAAAAAACCAATCCTCTTCCTTTTTTTTTTTCCTGGGGATTAAGCTTTGATTTACGCTGCTTTGGTATCTTCTAGCTGGGAATGCCAAAGCATCTTGCCCTGATAAGCAGCTTTTATCTCTGGGTTTCTCTTTATAAGGTTAATCCTGAACGCACTCTTACAAAACACTAGCATCCTTGCCATTCCTTAGGCTGTACTTTGTGTAAAGATAGTATCCTTTCCTGAAAATAAGGGGGGGGGGGGGGGGGGGGGGGGGTGGGGGGTAGACGTTTGAAAGGTGGAAAATAAACAGGAATGGGAAACTCAGAGATTGCACTTGTAAAGGATGGCGTTGCCTGGAAGGTCCGCACTTAATTGAAGTAATCTGGTTCTTGCTGTCTTATTTGAGATGAGTTAAGGTGGTCAAAACTCACTCACTGTTCCATTCTAGTATGGAAAAGGTGAAGGACCTTGAGTAATGCAATGTGGCCTGTTCCTCTTGTAGGGTTTCGGTAGTTGTGAACTCTGGACAAAGATGAGTCAGACCACTTTTTCTTTAAAGAGGCAAACAGAAAGCTTTTTTTCTGTTTCAGGGGACACTAATCTTTTCCTGTTCACTTTTGACATGTTGGATGTGCTTTGATGCTTTAACGTATTTCTGTGCATTTACTTCTGAGCTACCATTGCTTTTAGAAAGCCAAGCTGCTTAAGCTCTGTGGCAGTGATTAGGTTTTATTCTCTCCTGCCCAGTCAGTTCCAAGTGCTGTCAGGAACTTCTCTGCCTTTATAAACCTCCTTTTCTTCCCTACCCATCTCCACGTAGATTCTCAGGTTGCTGAAGAGCTCATGTTGCATCCTTCGCTCCCCATCTTTCCCAAGCACTGAGATCACGTGCATCTTCTTGGGACTGAGTATCTTTGAGGCTGCTGTTTGGAGGTGGCCAACAGATTCCAGCCTCCCTATAGTGAGCATGGGCCCATAGAGCCAGAATAAGTGTCCGTGCCAGAAGGAAGGTCATTTTGTTCACCTTTTTGCTAAGGCATAGCTTCCTAATACTTCTTCAGATTACTGCTGTGGCAGCTGAACCAAAGACTGAACCAGACGTGAAGGTTGTGACAGTAAGGGGAGAGGTGGAGAGGAACGTGATGAAATAAAGATGGGGAGACTTGCATGAGGGAGCTGCGAAGCGGCGTGGGATGTCAGCCTGATGTGCAAATGGCTGATGGAGAACCTTGCTCTCAGGTCTCTGAATAGTGCATATTGTGGGGGAAGATGAAGGCTGGAATGATAGAGTAATAGAAAAGGTTGAGGTAGGGATGGAGGGAGTCTGCTGCTGTTCTGACATGGAGTGGGGCAAAGGGCAGGTGATAAGGAAGAGGCTGCAGAAGCCTACCTGGCTGGACAAGTTGAGATTCTTGCTAAAATGCTCATGAGTAGAAGTCTTTCAGGTGTCAAAGACTTCCTTGTGTGTGTGTGACAGGCTCCCCTATCACACCCACTTCCTGTGTCCCTGCACCATTTTGGGAATCGTACAGAACTCAACTGAACTTCTTTTAACAACAGAAATTCCAGAAACAGGAGTCCCTGGGGTGGGAAGGAGGGGAGGGATACGTTCCCTGAGCTGCTGCTCCCATGGCCATCATCCATGGCACCATTCGTCCCAAGTATTCCACCCCATTTGTGTGACAAACAGCAGAGTGGGTAAGACACGATCCCTTGGGGTTTGTGCCAGCTGCTCTTTAGGCTCTTGCTACCATGCTAGTCCTGCCTCCCACTTGTGTGCTGTAGTTAGGCAGGCAGAAATCTAGCATAAAGGACTCTGTGGTTTTCACTGGTCCCATGATAGGGATTGCTTATTTGGACCTCCTGGATCTAGTAAGTGTCATGAAGCAGGAAGGGAACTTTCTCTGCAATTGATCCAAGTGGTACCTGAAAGTTACCAGAAGAGGATGGAGCACAGTTAGAGAACTTTCTTTTCTTATGCAGGGAAAACGGGCAAAAATCCCAAAGGTGAAGGGATGGTTGATGCAAGTAATGACGTGATTCAGCCAGTTCTCATGGGCAGTTCTTTATTACTCATTTCCTTTACGATTCGCCTGAGCTTGACTCCTTTGCCGGTGCAGAGATGTGCAAGAGATCAAGATGGGAAAATAAGCATAGATGCTTTGGAAGTACTTGCCTCTGCTGAGCCAAGATGCTGGACCCGCAGTGCTGAGCAGGGCCTGCGATTCTGATCCCCGTTCAAGAGCGTTCTGCTGTTGCGCATTTGATGCCCTTGGATGTTTCACGCTGCAGGGATATGTGAGCTTCCCAGTCCTCCTCTGCTTCGGGGAGAACCGAGCGAGCTCTTGGTTCAGGGGGAAAGCAGGGCTCAGGGAGCCTGGAGGAACTTGCCCTGGGTTTCACCTGCTGAGCCTGTCCTGTTGAGGTGCGGGTGGGGGCCTTGACCGCTGGATGGAGCTCTGATCCGCTTTGTAGGACGCGTTAAATGCGCGGCTTACGCCTGGTCTGTGCTGCGCGTGTTTAGGAACAGGTTTCCAACGTTCTTCTTGCTCAGCTCTCAAGGGTGGGAGCTCCAGTGTCCAGGGTTTGGGCACTCTATGAAATGGCTGGGTTGAAGTGGTGGTGGGTTCTTCTGAAGGTCCGGGGCGTATTGGACAGTCCTCCAGTCTGCATCTTGGTTGTATTTGACGCTATAAGGTGATTAGCTTTCAAGGAGCTGCTGCTTAAAATCATTGGCAGTAGGCATTGGCAGCCTTCTAGTTCCATCTCTGGACAAATCGGATCACCACAATCACTAGCCAGTGTGGAGATGATGGTTTATTTGGCTGGTGACAACAGGTATTTTTTGTCCTGCCTGTTAACTTTCAGTCTTACATTGTGATTCATGAGGAGTGTGGAACAGGCAGTGTTTTCTGAGGGAAGGAGGCGTGTTTTGAGCCTTTCCAAGCAGTGTGAAGAACACCATTAATATCCAGACCACTGACCACAGAGGCACAGCGTTTAAGTTGTGTTCGCTTGGCTCTCCCCACGGGAGCTGTTCCCTGGGTGACAGTGGTGTGGGAGAAAGGGAGCATGAGTGAGGAATATGTGCTTGTTAGAAAGCTGCTGCGAGGCTCCTGACTAATGGGTGCTGGGAATGCTGCCGGCAGGAGGCATTGCTGTCCAGCTGGAGCAGCTTGGAAATGGAGTTCTTTTTAACCTGTGGACACTGGCTTTGCACTTTCTTATTTAGAAACCTATAATTGGCCTGCAAAGATCTAATTATGTGTTTTTTATGGGGGACATTTATTAGTGCTGCCCTTTGAATTTAATCCAGGCTTTGTTAATTCCTTGCTCTTGGCTGTGCTGTGGACAGACAATAGTCTCTCCTGTTGGTGCTTGTGTGCCAAAAGCAAAAGGAAGCCTTTAACCTCTAAGCAGTGGAATGCAACAGGAGCAAGTTGCTGAGAGCCAGCAGGACCTGGAAGGACCAGGGGTTCTTGCACCATCCCTCCCTGGGGCTGCTGAGTTCTTCAGAAGCTGCACCCTGCTCTTCTCCATCTCTTAAGCGCCAGTGCCAGAATATAGAAAAGATAACCATACCTGAGGAGTATTTCACTGTCACTGCTTCATACCATATCTGGTTATTTAAAGAAGTCTTCAGAGTAAACTTAAGAGCAATCTGTTGCCTTGGGCAACCTGACATTGCAGAGAATAGGGTTGGAAAAGGCACTGCACATGGACTGTGACCTGGTGAAGGCCTCCAAGAATACAGCATTGAGATCACTAACCATGTGTAACAGTAATTATGTTCTGAGAGCAGGTACTCTGATGTAGAAACCACCCATGCTCTCTCCCACGCTTCTGCAGTACCTGTACTGGGTCAGACTGGATTGCTTTGGTAGATACAAAATGTAATTGTCACTGAAATATGGAGGTGAGATGCTATAATCTGGTTATCTAGCCAAGATCCTGGGACTTTATGAAGTGTACAGTATACACAGATAACCCTAAGTCGCCACATAATCCACTGTGCTTCTTGTAGCCCTTTTCCTCATCTTTCCATCATGTTGAGTAAGATCTCATCCTGCTTTTCCCCTTAGTTTGAGTATCTTTGTGTAGCAACTGCACAGGAAATACGTGCTAGTCACTGGGAGACATGGGCTCGAGACGCAGCTCTCGGGGCCAGCACAGGGTCTTTCTGATGTGAGCCAGCTTGAAACGTGGCTTGCCTGGGGACAAGACACACAGGGAACAGGAGGTCCCTTGTGCTGACAGCCCACGGCACGGGCAGCAGTATCAGGGAAAGGCAGGCGCAAGGTCATGATGTCTGCCCTGCACAGGCCTAATAACCCTTCCTTTATTGCAGGGTGCAACCGAAAAGGTTTGACTCATGCACTCCAGTGCTTGTCAGGATGCTTTTTAGGCTAAACTAAAATGCAGTGTTCCTTTATCAGGGAGGGGCAGCAGGACTATCAGAATAGCCATCGAGTCAAGCCTTAGCCGTCTGTGGTTTTCCTCCTAGGACAGGCCTGCAGCAAAGTTTTGGGAAGGAGTGTAAGCAACAACACAGAGATTTGGTTGTCCACAGCTTCTGCCAAGGAGTGGCTTAAGTCCTGTGCTGTAGGTTGCATCCTGACCACTGTGTTTACTAACCCTCTGAACTCAGAGTCCTCTTCCCAAACCTCTCGTCTGTCTGACCTGCACACTGTGCTGAGCAATGCAATCCATTACTCCAGCAATACTTTGTGTGGGGAAAAAAATACTTCCTTTCGTTTAACATGTGCGTGCTTTGCATGCTGGATGCTTAGCAGGGAGCCACCTGGGGCCATTGCTAGTATTAAGGTGTTCTAATACCCAGCATCAGGTAAAGAATCAACAGGAGTGACTCGAAAGTCACTTAGAGCTTCTCATTTCATGGGAATAGTAAGGTGTGCTTGGAAGCATGGTGGTGAAGACCGATGCAAGGTTGTATCTGTGAGCAGCTTAGCTTCAGAGAATTTCAGACCTTTGCAGTTGTTTAATCCTGATCATTTCTCACCTTAAATCTTGGCATCTGTTGGCAGAGGCAGCAAGGCAGAAGGTAAGTGGCTGCATCTATGGCCTGTAGAGAGAGGATGCAGCTTTTTGTTTAGTTCAAGTGCCTTTACTGTCCTTGCTTTCCTCCTTTGCTATGTGCACAGTGCACAACAGCAGGGCAGTGGAACAGCAGCGTTGGGCTAGATGTGGACAGATTGTATTTCAAATTCTCAATTAAAAACAAGTCCAAAACCATGGGTTCTGGTCCACAGCTTTGCTTTAATTCTCCGAGGGTCCATGATGGAATGTATAAACAGTGCAATCTCAGCAGACCGGTACTGCCCGTGGCACTCCAGTTCTCCATGGCGTCACAGCTCTCTGAACTACATGGGATACAGGTGAGGAGCCTCACCTCACCTTTGGTATCACACCAGTGGCTTGCAAATATATATCCACATATGTATGTATGTCACAGCTCTCTGAACTACATGGGATACGGGTGAGGAGCCTCACCTCCTGCACACCTCTGTCACAGCCTCTGGGTCAGGCTTGTCCATAGAAGCCACAGAAGCAGGGGTGCAGTCTCTCTCAGGTGAGTAGTGACTCCGAGGAGCCTTAGCCCCTTGAAGCTGAGCACTGCAGCCGAGCTGCTCTGGACTTGTTGCCATTACTTGTTAGAATGTGTAGTAAGCCTAGGATGGCTTTTTTCCTGGGTCTAACAATGTCCTTTGGATAGTGGAATGCTTCAGCAGTTGGGCTGATACTGAAATCCTTACTCAGTTTTGAGAGAACGGCTGAGGATGTAGAATCATAGAATAGTTAGGGTGGGAAAGGACCTTAAGATCGTCTCGTTCCAACAGTCATTCTTGTTACCAATGTTGTGCTGCTATTTCACTTCTTATTCTTTTTAAAGAATTAAGGTGCTGGACTCGCGCTCAGGAGGGGCTCAGAACTGATCAGAGAGGCTCATCAGAGCTGTGTAGAAATGTTTTGGGCTTTAGGTTTCTTTTCCTGCACTAGCAAGTAGTGCCGCCCAGGAGGAGCTGGACAGTTGTCAGTGCGGACACTACACGTTTCATGAGGGTTTCTTTCAGGCCAGCATTAGTCCAGCTGTGTGGCTTGTGAGTCAGCTGCAGTGGATCATCTGGGTTAGCTTCATCCAAAAGCAACCTTGTTTTCCTGCTGTGCCTGCTCACTGCCGTGGACCGTAGCACAGTAGGTGGGGACAGGCAGGAGATGCATGCTCCTGTTTGAACTAAAATGCTAATTTAGCCACACAAAGGCAAGGCAAACAAGAGTTGAGAGCTGTTGCTGACTGCTGTGACCAAAGGATCATCTATGGTTCAGTCTACAGCATTTCTAAGAAGAAGGAGCACCACAAGCCCACTGCAGTAGTCGTGCATCCTAACCCCCTCCCCGGCTCTGCTTCACACCTCCTGGTGCACATGCAGCGCGGGTCACTCGGTCTCCAAGCAGTGAGCTTACAGGCAAACATGGCACTACTTCTATACCTTTAAGAGTACTAGATAGCACTTAGTGAGAACAGAAACCTCATAGTTTGGTATCTGAATATCCCTTTATCATCAGATGTTACCGTGAGCCCAGTGTAACTTGCAGAAGAGAGGTACAGGGAGAATGATGCTGTTTAGAAGCTTGGATTACATTTTATTGAGGAAATAGGAATGATAGGTAAGTTGAGGCAGAACAGCTGTGGCAGGCACTGCTGCAGCCTGGCCTCTCACATCCACGGCTTTGACCAAAGGTCAGAGTTGTCTCCCTTTGCTGGCTGTTAAAGGACAATGGTACCTGCTAGCTGGAGGTGGTTAATGAAGGACACAGTATGATCTCAGGCTGCTATGACAGTGTGAACACGCTTCAGGTGATTTCCCTTGGCTTTGTACATTGGTGAAGGGAAGTCAGTTACTCCTGATTCTCCTTAAGAAAGAGTGAGTACGTTACAGACACTGTTCTGTAACAAAGAGCTCGGTGTCAGTGTGTCAGAATGTCCTGTTTCTCCCAGCAGTCCATCAAATATTGCATCAATACTGAAGGTGTCAAAAGCGAGTGCAAATAAAATTACCACAGAGCTGTAGCCTGAAATTCATTAACTCACCTCAGCCTTTGGTATCACACCAGTGGCTTGCAAATATATATCCACATATGTATGTATGTATGTATATATATAAAAATTACTAACCTTTTCTCAAACAAGAATTCTTCTGCAAATTCTGGCAATCTCTTGCTAGAGATCCCCCATCTTTTAGACAACTAAGGCTATGCTATGTCAGGGCTTTGTTTTAACTTCATACACACAACCACATTACTTCACAAGGACATACAGTTGAAAACCACTAAGCTGATTGTCGGAAGGCCATAAACTCTCCCTCACCGACCTAGAGGTGTAATAGCCCATCGCAAACTGGATGCTGTATTTGGAAGCCCTGAGGTTTTGATTTAAAGTGAGCTTCTGCTTTCTGTCCCCAGGAGGGTTGCTGACAGCAGTGTTTCACCAAGCGACTAGAAACTACAGCCTGGTGCTGGTAAGAAATCCTTGTCTTCAATTTTAGATACCCCAGAGGGGAGAGAGGAAGAGCCAGAATCCCACAGTCCTAGAGATCGCTTAAGGGTTTGATCTTGATCTTGGTTTTTATGCTGCCCTCCCCATCTCTGGAGGAACGTGCACATTTCTAGTACTGGAATTCTTCCCAGAGTTGGCAGAGCTTCAGAGGCTTTTATCTTGGCTGTAGTACCCACACGTTTCTGCAGAGATCCCCGGGGAAAAGAGTTGGAAACAGACAAAAGAACAAGAAAGCTCCAAGGTCCTCCAGGAGGCTCTACCCCACTGGCATGATTCTCCAAAAGCCACTCATACAGGGAAACCCCTATCTTCCTTCCCCATCTCCCGCCGGTCACCATGAAGCGTCCCAGCCCTTGGCTTCTCCATAGGACCCATGGCTTTCACTGTGTGCTATTCTCTTTCCTTTGCTGGTGAGAGCTCTCCCTACGCATGCTGAGTTAGGGCCCTAGAAACTTGTCCTCAGCTGCATTTTGCTGTTTCTGCAGGGTCCCAGCAGAACCACGCTGCCCTACAGGCTACTCCCTTCGCACTAAAGGTTCCCAGACTGGTTGGTGTTGGAAGGGCCCTCTGGAGCTCCTGCAGTCCAACCCCTGCCAAGGCAGGGCCACCCAGAGCAGGGCACACAGGAACGTGTCCAGGCGGGGTTGGGATGGCTCCAGAGAGGGAGACTCCCTCGGGCACAACCCCCCCCGGCAGCCTGTGCCAGTGCTCTGCCACCCTCACGTAAAGAAGCTCTTCCTCGTGTTGAGGTGACTCTTGTTGTGGTTCAGTTTATGGCCATTGCTCCTCGTCCTGTCGCTGGGCACCATTGAAAAGAGTCTGCCACCGTGCTCCTGGCACCACCTTTGAGATGCTGACCTGCATTGATGGGATCCTCTCTTTTCTAGGTTCTTTTGTTATAGGATCAACCCTCTGGCCACCGGCCTGTGATACCGAAAAGCTCTCCTCTGAGCCCCCATGAGGGAAGACAGAGAACAAACCTTCATCTACCAGAGCCCTTCAGTCACTCACAGCAGGAAGTTGTTAAAATGATCTCAACCATTTCAGCTGATCTCAACTATTTCAGCTGTACAAAGAGCCTCTGTGCGTGGATGCTACACTTTAGTACTCTTTTAGGCTTAGCCATAAACATTAATTTCAGCCCACTGCCTTATTACTGGGATGTGGCGTGGAGCACTTACCTCAGCAACACAGAACACTGAGGACCAAGAGCAGCATTTGACACAGCTGATGTATCCGCCTGTATATCTACACAGCAGGTTGTTACCTTTCTATCTACTCTGCAGGCGCGAGGTTCAGGGGGTTCTGCCTGCACAAAAGAGAAAATACCCAAGAAACCTGAGCATGCATAAACTCGTTGCTGTGCAGTAATATTGGTCTTTCATCTCAAAAAGCTTGGGGTCTGTTTCTACCCAGGTTGGATTGTGAGTTGTCAGCAAAAAGCTGATCAAGAGCAGTGCTGAGGTTACCTGTGAAGTTTCCCGTAGCACTGGGGAAGGCTATTAGTCGGAAAAGGAAGTTCAGTTCCAAATCAGATAGTAGCTTTAACTGACAGGCCTGATCCTGCAAGCCTTACTCATGTAAGTGGCTGTCTTGCTTTCAGCAAGATTGGTCCAGCCAGCAGCTCTCACTAGCTCGTGCCAAAAGCTTTTCTAGATAACTACATCCAGGCTGGGGGGGGGAGGGAGAAGGCAGACATCGCAAAATAATTCATTTTCCACAAGAAAGCAGCCATAAAAAGAGGACAGTCAGTGAGCCTTGCCCGTAAGGTTACTGATTAGCTACTAAATTAAAGGAAAGGCTAGCATGTTTGGTCATGAATTGTGTCACACACCGCGGGCATGAGCAGCAGTTACTATGGACACAGCTTCCAAGAGAAGAGACAGGCAGGGAGAAGGAACAAACAGTAGAGCTAGAAAAGAGTTAACTGGGATTGTGAAAGATCTAAAAACCTTATTCAACATCGAGTCAGTAATCCTTGGCATTCCGAAACTCTGGCATGCTCCAAACCCTCCTGGTGGGCTGGGTGCCCCGTTCCACATCCTCAGAGATGGTCTTGATGTCACTGATGAACGGGGAAATCCTGGACCGGGATTTGAATGTTGTTAAGGAGAGGCTGGTTTTGTTCTTTGTGTTCCATTGCCTGGCAAGCTTCTTGGCCTCTTCCTCTTCTTTGATCTTCTCAGCAGCTTCCTGCAGGGCAGAGCGGAAGAGCCGGGATACTTCCTGCACTTCTGGTTCATATTCAGCAATGAGTTGCCGGAATCTGCAAGCACAGTCAAGGCACAGCTTTGATTAAAACCATCAAATGACACATCGCTGCCAAGTCACTGTGCTAGGCTGGGAACTTGGCGCTCCTGCAGAATGGGACTCCCTGGAACTAGAGGGAACAACAACAGGGAGGGGCCATGAAGATCTGCTCAAGGTTTCTAGAATCACAGAGAATGTAAGGAAGCAATGATTCACTGTTTCTCATAAGGACAAGAAATAATAGGGAGCAGCAAACAAAGCTAGAAGGTGGCAAGTTCGAAACAGAAGGAAGTGCTCTTTTCACACACCACCTATTAAATCAGAACTCGGTGCTATCAATAGCTTAAGAAACAAAATGATTAAGCAAGTTTGTGGAAAATGTCCCCATTACTGCTGATTAAACGTGATTATCCAAATGCAAATCCTTGCTCAAGTCACCCCTGAACTGCTGCTTACCAGAAGCTGGGATAAACCAGGGAAAGTCGCACTAGACTTCCCTCGTTTCCAATTCTCATTCCCCAGTGGCCGTGAGACAAACAAAATTCCTGTAAATCTCTTCTTTGTTATATGTTTGGTTGTCTCCCAGTATTCAGTGAAGTGACATTTCATCTTCCTATGGATTTCTGCAAGGGAATGGACCAGCTCAGCTTGACTGGCAGCATGATGCTGTATCTAAGTGGACAAGTGTGAATTACTCCAGTGCTTTCTCAGGAAAGAGCTCAAAATGATTGTTGTTTAGTAAGCTAGCTTAATGCCAGGGAAGTGAAGAATTGCCCCTGTTTATTTTGCAGGTGAGGAAGGGGAGATGCAGAGCAGGATAGTGTTCTTGAAGTCACTGAGTGGGCTGCTGGCTGGGCCAGGAGGAGAACGTACCATTCCTGACACCTTGTTGGGTAATGAGGTCCTCAGCCTGGAGAGTGTGGGATCCACTCCCTAGCACTCACACACTGGGCATATAGATATTCTAGTTGTTCCATAGTAGCATGCATGTATGACAGATGGTAATATGGCTACTCCTGTAATAATCAGTTCTTAACATTAAAATTGTATCTCCAGGTAGACACAGAGCTGAAATAATACTTTGCTAAAATACAGTTATTTGTACTTAATGGAAGCTAAATGGCCTGTAAGCGTTTTGATATCTTTTCTCCAACAGAACTGAATGAGGATGGAGAACAGTAGGATTGCATTTAAATAAGCCTAATATAGCAGAAGCTCATAGAACAAGATCTTGCCTATTGGTTTCTTTAAAAGCCTTAGGAACATAACAAGGAGTTTAGTGCATTATGGAACTGCACTGCTTAATGGTGTATCAAAGGGAACCCACGATAATAAGGACAAAAGAAAACCAGAGATAAACCAAAAAGCCTCTTTGTACATTTATGCCTTTTGACTCTCCCTGTGGAGGCCTGGTATTGGACATACATCTTAACAGCATGCTGTATCCCAGGTGTTTCAGTGTGCTTCTCTCACAGCACGTGTTGGCAGCTACGTGTACAGCAGTGGGGACACCGCTACTGCATGCTGGTGGAAATCTGTTCCAGCAGAAGCTGCAGGCCCTTGCAGGGTCAAGCTAGAGGCGTTTGATGCAAATCCCACCAGTCACCAAGATGTCCCTTAACCATTTCAGTTGCTGAATTCCTAACCCACCCCCTCCAAAAAAACCCAACCCTAAATGTGGACCACTGGGATGCAAACAGCCTCTGAGGCACCGTAGTTCACACTGGTATGGAAGCCCGTGCACAATACTGCCAAAGTGAGTTGTGCAGAGCCACTAAGTGCAAGAGACTTGGTCTTGCTGAGTGTTACAACACTAAGAGGGATTTGCTGCACGTGGCAAACATCCTTTCTGCTTTCTGGGGAGGCGCTGCAGTTGTGATTTCAAAGAGACAAAAATACAGTTTCCACAATAAATATACTTCTCCCTTTACTCTGTAGAGAAGCACAGACAGATGAGTCTATTGAAACCCAGGTCTTCACAACATTATAATTCTACCGAGAAAAGCACCTTCAAAGGGTTTTTACTGCAGAGGTGAACTGAATGAGTCATTCCATTATTTTATCTGCATGCGTATTTTAAAGAGAGCTGCTGTCACGTTGTGTCTATAGCTATCAGTACATCTTTTGTATTGGCAATTGTTGCACCCAAGAGGCCTCATCGCTGCCTCCAGTTTTAGAGGCTGGGTGGCATGCTGCTGGCCTGTGGCCCCAGAGCAGGTAGCACCATGTGTCAGGCTATAACTGGACCACTGAGTGCCTCTGGGAACAAGAGGGAAAACGGGTGGTATGATGACAAATTTATCCCCTGAGCACAGAACTCTAATACTAATGCCCTGTGTTGCTAATAATACTCCCAATCAAACTAGCTGAAATAGTTCTCTAAAATCAGCTTTCCGCCTTTGTAGCTCTCTGCCTGTTTGCATTCTCCTTAGCTAGGGCAGCAAGAATTGGTTTTGCTGTTAAGATTTACCTCTGGCTTTTCAGGACCAACACAAGAACTACTTCAGATGGATCTGAGCAGGTCTAAGAGACAAAGAGAAGGTGAACCAACAGACTGTCTGCCAGTCACCCAAAGAAAAGCCACACTCATTCAGATGGAGAAGGGAAAAGGGGCCCTTTCCTCCCACCCAACAGGATGAACTAGCTTCACCCCTTTATTAATGCCCACCTAACTTCAGTACCAGCATGTTTGTGTAAGGAGCAGCCCCTGCATGAAGTCCAATAGGTGTGCATGCCACAGTTATTTCTCAGCAGAAAAGATGGACAGGTTCTGAGGGGGTGAGGTCTAGCTAAACCAGTCTGTGTGTCAGGAAATAGCTAGCTCGCTGTAGCCACCTACGCAGCATTGAAGCCATCCTTCCCAGTTACCAATGAAAACCAGTTGATGTACTGGATGATCAAGCAATCTGCTCTCTGCACAAAACACGCAAGGGATAAAAACGGTACAAACCACTGGAATCAAGGAATATGGGCTTGTATCCTGGGAAACAAACTCCATGCAAAGCTGCTCAATGGAATTCAGCAGAAAAAAATTGCACAAGGCTCACCTACCTTCTAGCACAGGTTAACACCCTTACACTTTTGCATGGAATAGTTCCAGGCTAAGCAACTGCACATCCATATCCAGAAATCCCTCGACATGGTTTCCTTATTCATCAGAAAAGTGTACCTATGTTATCCCTGAAACAAGTGATCACACTACTGGTAGCCAATCTCTAACATTATGCAAGTCTCACAGTCTTAGAAGTGACCATCAACAAAACTCACCTTGAACCAGCAAAGCAGCCTGGAGAGCATGTATACACACACACACACACACACACGAGGGATGAGCACATTCCCTGCTCCAGGCTGTGTTCCATTCACAGCTCAGACAAATTTGTTCTTTACACTGTGAGCCTTCCATCTCCTTGTACAGCCAGTAGAACTGAGGAATCGGACAGCACTTGGCTCTTGCTGGCACTGCTTTGTAAAGCACTGTCACCTGCCCATGTTACTCTGTAGGTCCCCAGTTCAGTAGGTTTCCTAAGTACAGCCTGAACTTTAAAGACCTCTTAAATCCAATGGAAGTCCGTGGACTTAAACAGTGTGCTCATAGTTCAGCGTACTCCCGAGTGCCTGTCTGAACTGGGAGCTCTAAGTAGATTTAGTCACTCAAAGAAAACATGGGCTGCTTAGTGCTAATAATTAGCTGCTGACTCCTGAATCTATATTTTGAGCAGGGATTCTGGCTATATTGTAAAGCAATGCGGAGCTTTGCTAGGGAAGGCTGCTTGACCCCCACAGGACCATGGCATTCACTAACTCGTATCACCTCAAACTTAAGCTCATGATAGTGAATCAGCCCGTGTCTGGTTTTAGGCATTTGTCTTACATTCAAGCATGGGAAGTCCACTTCAGCTATACACAGTCCTTAGGATATTACAGTCCTTGGCCTGCAGTATTAATAACATCTAGGATCACCAAAATGCAGGTTTGCATTTCCATATTAGGCTTTTATTGTTTCACTTTTGCTGAAACTGAAAGAAATGAAACCGCTCTGATGGGAGCTTAAGCTGAGTAAGGATGGTGAAACCCTAGTGTTCTGTATCAGCCAGCTACTAGTTACTTGCTCAGTTTAACCATGGCAGGTAGCAAGGGCCTCACCAAAAATCACCGACACTTCCTTCAAATGGCTCCAGGATTCCATTTGAAATCTAGTCTGTGATCTCCAACCCAGTGACCTACAGCTAAGTTACACCTGAATGCAACAGCTTCATTTGTATGGGGTGAATCAGAGTCTCCAGGTAGCTGATGGTACCCTTCCAGAATTTCAGGTGACTCACAGAGAAGTTTCTATTGGCCTGAAATACAAACCCAGGCAAACTGCATCTGAAGGAAAATCCCTCCCGTTTCAGAAGTGCTCCTTTCCAGCCTTGTCCACATCTAAAAGAGCACACTTGGAGAAACTCTGCTTCTCAGCAGATGTGACTGCCGCCACAGAAAAGGACAGTTTGGATGAGCATTTGGAAGAGCTTTGGAGAATGAAGTCACATCTCTGACAACTCAGACCCAAGTGTTTTGTTCTGGTTTTGACTCTGAGCTCCGAATCTCCCAGAGAAGGAGACTTCGTGTGACACAAACGAAACAAACACTGCAGCCTTACAAGGTGCATGCCGTTTGTGTGATTCAAGTATTACACACATGTCGAGTACATCAGAAAGGACTTCACCTCTGAAGGTGTCCAAGCTGGAAGGGAAAGGATCCAGCTTAGTGTTTCAGCCAGAACCAAGGGCTTCGGTAAGGTACACGCTCTGCATTTGAACTTCCAAATGCAAGCTCATAGATCTTTTCAGTGGGAGATTTTCTTACAGTGGCTACGTATTAGAAAGTCACAGAGGATTCAAGAGGAAACACCAGCAGTGCAGCAATCTGGTGGTTAAAGTACTACCCTGCAAATGTGGCCATTTCAGCTGAATTCCTGTTATACTGCTCTTGGGCAGTTGGGGGGAAATTACTAAAATCTCCATGTTATCTCACTGCCTGAGAGGAAATTTAGCGAGTTCTGGCTGTCTTTTAGTTACACTGTGTGCTCCCTCTTTCTGCTGTGCATTTTCAGCCCCTAGCATGGCAAGCCTCATCCTTTTTAATTGGTTCCATAACAGTAATGAAGATTTCTGAACCACAGGGCTCTGGGCAAGAAGGTAGAAAAGAAGAAGGGTCAACTGCTCACATTTCCAACACAAGACAAAGGGATTGTCAAATACAACTAGTCCATACTAGTTTAAGACAAGCAAAATACAGTTTTCTCCAGAAGAGCTGTAGTTCAGGTGTGGAACTCTGCCTCGGGGTGCCACAAATGCTAACCTTTACATGTGTTCAGAACCAAGAAAAGCAAACCCCACGACTTAGGCAAACTACTGAAAGAAAAAGCCACAGAGGGCAATTATGGACAGAAGGGCCACTTCTGGCTCCAAAAGTCTCCAAGGCCCAGTAAGCTGGAGGCGAAATACAAGATACTGTGATTGGCCACACTGTTGTATTTGCTTGCCCTGTTCTTTTCTCTTGTCCTTACGCTGATGCTACTGGCACTATCTCGCAAACAGACAGCACATCAGATCAAACAGACCTTTGACCCAATCCAGTTCTGCTCTTACTGTGGCTATGGCATGCCCTTCTCAATCAGGGAACTGAACCAACAAACGTTATGCAAGTCTCATTTATTTAATGTGGCTCTGCTAACCATAGTATGGAACAAAAAAACCATGCCACTTCTTGACTCATACTGTAATACAATTCATGATAGCCTATAATAGCAATTTCTAAGAGGATTTTAGGAGGATGGTTTTATCCTTCTTCAATCATGCCCACGTAGAGCTCACCAATGTTGCACCGGGTATGTTTCTCTACCGCCAGCAGCACGCCGAATCCTGAGCAAGCACTAGAAGCAGCACTGAAAACACACATCTTTGCATGAACAAAGCAGGAGCAAGCTGTAGATGGCTCAGCTTAATCCTCTTTTCTGAAGGAGCTGACAAAGCCTCCCAGCTCCAGCGGCTGAAGCCTGCTCTCATGGAAATAACCTGTTTTCCAGACAGCCCTTGCTCCGTGGCCCTGGGGAGGGTGAAAATAACTCTGAACCCCAAGGGCTTTGAAGTGGCTTGTTTACAGCATAGCTTGGAGTTAGACAAATGTAAGGCAGGTGCTGTTTCCAGCAAACTTCCACTGGGAAGAACCTGGCCACTGAATGAGCCCAGATTTCCGATTCTGCCACAATGACAGCCTCTGCAAGAGCCAAAGCCCTGTGCCAGCTTGCCTCCAAGGTTCAGCCCCAGAGCAGATGAGGGCTAGAGAGGTAAGACAAAGCACCAGCTCCTTCCAGCCCTCTGCCAGTTGTAATTCAGGAGCTGTAGATTCATTTGTTCGAGAGAAAAACGGGTGCCATCACATGCAGTGAGTGACTGACTGCAGGGTGTTGGGAATCCCTTTGTATATGGCCTGCCAGGACTGTTTTATTTCTAATCCCAGCTGAAGAATATGTTGGAAGAGGGGAAGTGGATTATACAGCCCCATTTCACATCTTGGCTTTGGCTAAGGTGCACTGCACTGTGCTCAGCGAGAAGATTTAACTTGGAACACCTCTCCCAGAGGAAGAGAGTCACCTCTTTTCCCCCAGCTTGGGTGCTGGAGCAGGCTTAGAGCTATTTCTGAAGACATTTTCACTGAAGGTTACTCAGCTGGCCAGCAGCAAACCTAGATCCAGCACTTGACAGGCTCAACAGCAAGTCCAACAGGCTGTTATCTGTCTGTACAGTGCAGGAGGCAGAAGTACCATGTAGCTGTTCCAGCCAACAGCATGCCCCACCTGCCTCCTGCTCCACACGAAGGGTGTGGAGGGAGGGAGAAGCATGCAATCCCTACTTTCTGTGGGAGTACCCGGCTCACAGGCTAACAACCACAATAGCACCTTTTGGCTAGTCTGGACACTGGGGACAAATGCCTCAATAGACCTGCTGGACAGCTTAAACCAAGGAAGGAAGGTTCCAGTGAGAGTACATAAACACCAAAGCAGGTTGTTCGGAGGCTGCGGAATCTCCACCCTCAGAGATATTCAACAACAGACAGCACAAGGCCCTGAGTAACCTGATCTAACTCTGAAGCTGGCCCTACTTTGAGTAGGAAGTTGAAGTGTGTATCTCCAGAAGTCCCTTTAAACCTCAGTTATTCTGTGGATTCTAAAGACTGAAGCAGAAGCCATCACAATACTGGAATGGTAACTGTTCATCCGGCAAGACAAAGCTTCTCTGGCTGCTCAGGAGCATAAAGTACTCAAGCCAATCTCAGAGGGAAATGGCATTCAGTAACTTTATGGAGGGAATGGTACCACATTAAACTACCTTAAAACATTAGGTTTCTCTTCTTCCACAGAGACCCTGTCCCAGCATGACTTAAAATACAAGATGCCAAGGTTTGGTTCTGTTGATTCAAACCACTCTTCCTCCCCGCTCACATATCAGGAAGAGCAGATGGGGGAAGGAAAGGTCTGTATGAGCACATCTTTTACTGTACCTGAGTATGACAGGCCCACAGTAGGACGGGTGGATTTTGGTACACATATCCTCCAGCTGCAGGCGCTCTCCTGGGCTGATATCATAGCTCTGCTTTGGATAGCTGACCAGCCAGCCGTAGTCCACCCCGGTCTTGATCTTGCGATACTCATTCTCCCGCTCTCGCTGCTGCTTCTCTGCCTGCTTGGTCTGCCAGCTCAGCTCCATCATGAGCGTCTCCACCACCATCTCCGTGGGGCTCCTCTGGGAAATGCGGCTTGGGGGCTCGTTCCACCGGAACCAGGAGGCCAGTGACATAGTGCTCTGCGTGTCTTCATGCAGAGGGGGTTGAGGGCAGGCAAAGAGAGAAAAAGAACAGTACCATCATCACCAACCTCAGCCAAGAACCCTCTCCCCTGCATGTCCCCCTGAGTCCGTTGTTTGCCTAACACTGCTACTGGGTTAGCCAGTTAGGACTAACAGGTGCTGAGCACCTTGAGAGATCTCTCCTGCCGTGGCCAACCTGTGCAGAGGGTGATGCAAAGCGGGGAGAGACAGTTCCCTTGAACTGCCCATCACCGCATCATTGAAGTGACAGCCACAGTTCTATGTCTGGAGTTAAGGAATAAGGATACCTTGCTCCCTCCAGGTCAGGATGGGAAGCATTCTCCTGCCCACGTGGAAGAGCTAGAGCTAAGGTTTGCCTGTCTGAATCCTCATGGGAGAGCATGACCTTGCAGCAGCTCTATATGAAAACCTCAACACATGGAGTCCAACTGTTGCTGGGAGCCACATTCTAGCCAGCAGGAGATCCTTAGGGACAAGGGCAGGAGAGGTGACCTGGTGTGGTGGGTTGGCCCTGGCTGGACCAACCAGAGCACCAAAGCTGCTCTGTCACTGCCCTCCTCAGCCAAACGGGGGAGAGCAAATACACCAGAAGGCTCGTGGGTCGAGACAAGGACAGGGAGAGACACTCACCAGTTACCAGCACAGGCAGAACAGACCCCACTGGGGGACATTGAATTGTTACCAATCAAACCACAGCAGGGTGATGAGAAATGAATCAAATCTTACAACACCTTCCCCCCCTCCAGCCTGAGTCCCCCGCAGGGTCACAGCTCCTGCAGCAAACCTGCTCCAGTGTGGGCTTCCCATGGGGTCACAGCTTCCTGTGGGCATCCCCCTGCTCTGGCATAAGGTCTTTCATGGGCTTCAGGTAGAAACCTGCTCCCTCATTAACCTCCATGGGCTGTGGGGCACAGCTGCCTCCCCATAGGCTGCACCATGGGCTGCAATGGAGTCTCTGCTCTGGAGCATCTCCTGCCTCCTTCTTCTCCGACTCTGGTGCCTGCAGAGCTGTTTCCCTCCCATGTTCTCACTCCTCTCTCTGGCTGCAGCTTCTCCCAGGAGCCATCCCTGTAGCCTCCCCGCTACCACAACCTTGCCACACAAACCCAATCCACCGGGTAGGTTTGCTGCTGCTGTAATGTACGTGGTAAAGCTCACCTGTACTTCAGTAGTCCTGGCAGAAGCAATAGATACAGTAACTACAAGGCCAGGCAGAGCTTTACTCATTACTTAGCAAATGTGCTGTTGCAAGCAGGAAAGGCTGCAGCACCTTCTGGAAACCAAAGTTGAATTATTAGCCATGTGAGAAGAGCATTACCACCAGTGTCAAGGGAACTGAGGCTGGGCTGACAGGGAAGGAGCCACATATCAAGGTTCAAATTGTTATTACTTCTAAGTGAGAGGTTTCTGCTGCTGGGAACATGGAGAAGGCAAAACAAACTGCACCGATCAGCTCAGCAAAAGATGGATTTAACCCTCCACCTGGCCAGTCCCTTCTTGGAGTCATTTCAAGAGGACAATGCATGGAACAAAGTTATTAACTATTGTATTTGTATTTAAACACAATGGAATCCAAAGCAGGCACTAGGGACGTGAGCAGGAGCAAAACAGCATCTGTTTCTTCACACAGCACACTTACGTGCCTTGCTGCTCCCTTCCTTTAGCCCCCAGGGAGAAGGGGTGGCACAAATAAGCGTTGCAGCTGGGATTACCAGAAAGCTACTCTGGGCAGCAGCCCAAGCAGGACATGGAGTTAACATGAAGGTAATGACTGAAGAGCCTCGTTCTGCAGGGCCAGAGCAAATCCTCAGTGATGAGGCACAGACACAAAGAGAGACATGAAAGGGAGAAAAAGAGGCTTTTGATTTAAGCTGCTGTACTGGGGCCTAGAGCCTTTAGTGACAATGCAGATCACCAAAAGCTCATAACTACCCAGTACTCCCATTACTGCTGAGAGCCATAAGCTTCCAGACTCCCTAGAACAGCAGTGGTCCATAGGATTCTGCCTTCATTGCCTGGAAAACCATCACCATCTGCACGAGGTCTGAAGGACGCTTCAGTTGCTTTCATGCCTTTAGCACTTGCCATAACGTAGCCTTGTTCTCTTTCAAAAATGTTCATGTAATGTAAATATGTCACAGCATTTCAGTAGGGAAAATGCTCCAAACCCATGGCTAGTCTGTACAGTGCCCAGGTATGAAATTATCCCAGGATCTAATGCTTAATCTTTTCTAGAACCAACAAGTTTGCCAGACTGCACCAAAGGACTCTTGTCTCTAATCCTCTATCCTACGTCTCCCAGCAAGCAACACCAGTTTCTCCAGGAGCAACAGCTTCCAGAGGACACAGATCTAGCCAGCTAGGTGTGCAAGGCCACAGACACTCTTTTGAAACTGCACAAACAATAGCACCTTTGCTGCTTTATAGTGCTTACATGTGAGAGATTGCTGTAGTGACCGCTCTTGCCCTGGAGTATCACCTATGATTATCCTTATGATAGCAGCCACAGTCAGCAACTGCTGGAAGTAACCTTGCTCCTCTCTCATTTCTGTGCTCAGCAGGAGGAGGAGCAGCAGCTCCTTTCATTTGCTTTCATGGCCAGGGTGAGTCCAGCTAACATTGCTCTGCCTGCCTGCTGCTGCAATACCTGCCCAAGACACGTGAATGAGCTCAGGTTGGAACTGATGTGCTGAAAGCTTCAACTCCGTAATCCCACCATCCTCACATGTACCTGGATCCTGCTACATGGTAGCCTCCATTCACCATCACACACTATTTAGGATGAAGATCCTTAAAACTTAAGGCCCATTCCTTCATCCTACCACTTATGTATCACATAGGTAAGCCCTACTAGCAACATAACAGACCACGAGCGGTTGTAAATGATTTGAAAGTCTCCTGTTTCTTTTCAGCTTATGTGACAACAGCAATTTTTCATAAGTTTTACAGACACCTGACCAATTCATGTATCATTATTGTTCCCATTTGTGCCTTCATCCGATGAAGGTGAGCGTGCCCTTCTGTATTTCACCAGCGAAAGGTTAGCTTGCTCTGTGCTTATTCTGGCTATGACCTGATCTCACACTGGCGTAACTCTGCTGATCTCAGTGTGTCAGGGGGAAATCAGTGTAACTGTGAACCTGAGGAATGCCCTTCTAGCTAGTCCAAGCTCAGCAGCTCGTTTGTTCATTAGAAGAGGAGCAAGAGGGGAATTTAGTGGTCAGAACTGGGAAAGAGAGCAAGGAGACCTGGGCTCTAATTTGACCTGCCCTGGCTTTCACATGGTCCTCAGCTGTTCCTACTGCCTTTATGTTTTATGTCACAGGACTCTCCCAGAGGAAGTAGTTCTGCAGGAGGAGAAGCCTTTTACCTAGCACTGGTACTGCAGAGATTAATCAGCTAGGAAAGTGCTTTGGATAACTTTCTCTGAGCAAGGCTGCTGAATCTGAGCTCTGCTCTGTCCCAGAGCTTTCATAAAGCACTGGTAAAAGGCAGTTTTGCTTTTCATATGGGAACATGGACACCCCTGACTCTGAATGGGGCTTCCACTTGTCTCTCATACATCACTTGAAAAATCTGCTTCCCCGAGAGAAGAGTACAAAGTCAGAAAAGCACCTTACCTGCAGTGGAAATGGCCTGGTCTCAAATGAAGACAAATCCCATGCAAGCATTACATGCTCACTGGCAGCTTGTGCTGGCTGCTCCTAAGGGAGTCTTGTTTGTATGAGATTGTTTCCTTCCCCATCTCTCATCCATCATCTCCTCCTTTTGAGAGCTGGAAACTGGCCATCTCTATTTAGCAGGCTTGACAAGCCACCACTCTTCCCACTGCTGGTCTTTGCAGCCTGCAGAAGATCCTGTGGGCTCCATTAATTGTGGCTGCTGGTTTTAATTGAAAGCTCACATGCAAGCTAATCATTAAATGGCTCAGAACGGCTTTCCTAGTAGGAAAGGCTCAAAGGGCTGTTGGCAGGACGTGGGCAACTGGAGGAAGGCAAAAGTTTCAGCCTGGCATTTCTTCAGGGGAAAAGGCCAAATTCACACTCTGCAAGCATTCACTTTACAATTCTTGAAAGAAAGACATTGCCCCAGCTGAGTACAGACCTTTATGTTGCACAGTGAGCCCATTTTCTGGTTCCTTGGAAGAGGCTATCCTGGGAGCTGACAGAATCCAGCTGAGGAACTGCTCTGATGCCACCCAACCAAAACCTCAGAGTGGTTTACACACGTTCCGCTCCAGAAACTGATCTGGGTTTCAAGACTTCTTCCTCCCTCACCCTAGCCCTTTGCCCAGAAGATAAAGCTTCCCCTCCCTCCATTGACTGCAAGTGTGACCAGCCACCTCACAGTGCTTTAAGCACACATTTACCTCAGCTGTGTTGAAGTCTTGGAGTACCTTGCTTCCTCTCCCACAGCCTTGGAGGGCTTGCTTCAGTGCCTAGTGACTGCCAATAAGTCCCTCTAGAGTTTTGCATGTGAAAGGTTCCGGTTAGCTTTAGTTGTAAAGAAGCTTTTTGCCTTTCTTCAAATCTCATTTCTGTTCTCCATGTTGTCAGCAATTCCTCAGGTCTCCTCCTCACGTACTTTACAGCTCTTTCTGTTCTCTTCTCGTGGCAGGTTCTGTACAATATCACCTTGTCTCCTACTTTTTCACCTTCTCCCATATTTCCCCATATGATTTCCATTTCTTGCTCCAGAGAATGCACCAAAGAATCAGAATAAGTATGGGAGTTCACATGTCTTGGTTTTCACCTGCCTAGAACAGGATTTCAGCCTTTTCTAGCCCTTCTATTAACAAAGACAGTCTGTTTCTGTAGCCTGCTCTTTGGGTGTTCTTTGGCCATCTGCAGGCTGTTCATATAACCTGACAGACATCAGTCTTCTTCAGGCTCTTGCAGTGTGGATCACCACTTGCTAGACTTGCTGGAGCTGGGCTGCTTTCTGGTAAACCCTAAAGTCAAGCAGCAGGACCCTTTTGCTTTGTAAAGGATGAACATCTAATCCAAATGATGAACAGCCTAATCCAAAGTCCAGTGATGTCAATGGAAATGCTGTCACTCAGCTGGCTATGGACAGAGTCCCAGGAAATCCACTGTCATCCAGGCAAGGCATACCAACAAACCACTGGGCTGAGGAGCTGGGAAATGCCTTCCCTCCCTTCTTATGGGTGGTAGTTCCTTAGTGCCAGGGCTCAGAGAGACAGAACTACTTTTTCCACGCACACCAGATGAGAGAGTAACAAACAAGGAAGGCTATTTCTAAGGGAAGTGGGACAGGCTCCATCCCCAAACTGTGTTCATAACAGTACTCATTAAAAGAGACATGCAGTCACAGGGAAAACAGAGGCTATCAAATTGAAGAACATATTAAACATTTTTTCTTCTTCTTTTTCATCTCTCATTAACCAGAAAAGCTCAGCATCCTTTGGATAGCAAAGGATACCCAGTATCTCCCAAGACTGCACCTCATTGGTAGATTAGAGCCAGTTTGGCTACCCCCATCCCTGAATTGTGTGTGTGCTCACTGGTGCAGCATTTAACCAGCTTCTCCCGCAGACCGTAGCCATGGCTATGCTGCTTGCTGGGCCTGCACGGACTGGCACTGAGTGGCAACAACGTCACAGGTCAACCCCAATGTGATTTCTTCTGTAATAAAGACATTTTGATTCTGTTCCGAACAAAGAATCTTAGCAAATTCTAATTCAAGAAACTGCTGCCAACACTTTGTCAGTTTTATTAATATACGCCATCATAGCTTTGTAAAATGATCCCTGTTCTCTGTTCCCCACTGCTTTTTTGCAGAGTTCTTTATCTTCTCCATACAGAAGTTTTTACCTTACTAGGGTCCAAAGAACCCTACTTCCTATCTGTCTGGAATCTCTTATTTAGTGACATGGAAGGCCGTGGTGTTTACACATTGCCACACAACTGTAATCTTACTGGAAATTATTATAACCTCAGCCAGAGAACCCACATCTATCTCCCAAAGTTGCTACGAGGCAATTAATGCTGAAAAAGCAGTAGCTAAAGCTTTTCAATCAAGAAACTTAGAAGCAATGCATATAGAATGATGCTAATACAGCAGCATTCCTCATGCTGACCTGCAGAATACAGAGAGAGAACTGCTGGGGACACTCAGAGGTGTGCTTACGGACCACAGCAGGGAACCTGTGTTTTGCTTTATGAGTGTACCAATTGCCTTGCTGTGATGGACACAAGCTATTTCTGGACCAAAACAAAAAAAGTCACAGCTAAAGTGCATTGAAGGACATGGCCCTGTCACCAGCAGCAAGGAGTTCTGAATAACAGAAGCACAGGGGATCGAGCCAACGTTTTAAATGGGACATTATTTACTGTCAAGTCTTCCTGGCTGCAGGTGTTGAGGACAGCAAAAATAGCCTCACAGCAGTGTCTAGGGGTGAGCTGACGTGACAGGGCACTGTGGCACTCAGCAGGCCACAGCGTGCCAGGTAATGCCTGTCTGCCCCTGGCAGGGCAGGGCTCACGGTCTGAGCAGCCTGCTGCAGGCTGACAGCTCCTGCTGCTGCCTAAGTCTGCTTCTGAATGACAAGTGCTCTCAGAAACGTGTGAGAGCCATGCTGCCGTTCAGCATACAGTCTGATTTCTGCATTAGTGTTCTTTTTTTTCTCCAGCAGACTGCATTCTCTGTGTTATAGAAATGGGCTGGGGCATTGCCAAGGAGAGTTACAAGTCATTTAAGCCATTTGTGAATGTGCATGACTAAAAATCACTGTTAGCTAGCGTAACAGGACAGTCAGAGTGTACTACAAGGCGCTGCAACACAAAAGAGAAACAAAAGTGGTACCATTTCTACGAGAGAAAGCTTGAAAGCCCTTCTATGGTACACATGGGTATGTCACTTTTTCTACAGCTAGTACCCCTCAAAAGATTTTTTTGTAATGAAACTGTTTAAAATGGAGAACACACACAAAAATATTGCTCTCACCTCCCCAGCATCTGTTTAAATTGTAATACATCCCTAGAGCTTCAATCTTTTAGAGAACAGGTCTCTCTGCTGCATTTTACATCTGCCCTTTGATTGCAAGAGGGGTAAAGAAGCAAGAGTTCAGCATGAACTGGGCTCCAAACTCCTGTATGAATGAGAAAGGTATTTTTCAGTGGCTAGCCAAAATACGGGGAGAAAAGGTAGCTGATCTAACAGGTACCGCTTCACGATCTACCATAGAACTGCACTAATATAAACCCGATTTGCCTCACCAAAGTAAGTAAAAGAGCTGTGTTGATTAACTGCAGATGAAAATCCAGTCCACAGATCTTAAAGAAAAAGGGGTGGAAGAGCCTAGAGCTCTACTAGTGACTGGGGCTCTCTACAGAGGATAATCTTTGTGTTATCTGCAGAAGCAAAAGGGTGGGTGTTACTCAAATCTGCTTATGAAGCAGAGTAGCATCTTACAGTTTGTCTACTTAGGAGAGCAAATGAGTTCCATCTGCTGAGAAACAGGACTACGTTCATGCCAAATTCCCACTCATGCTCTAAACAGTATTTTCTAATAGCAACCATAAAAAGCACTCCATGAAATACAACCTGTACTGGACTGTTACCTACACCTGATGAAGGGAGGAAGTTGAAACGTGCTGATCTGCTCTGTTTGCCTGCCTTGTTAGTAAAACACCTACGTTTTGCTCAGCTCTTGCTGTGCTGGATCAAACACACCTTCAATTCTGTATCTTTCTTTGATCCCTGCAGACTACAAAGCCAGGTTTCCAGTCAGGACAGAGAGACCTAAAATATTCTTCACCATTCATTCAGCCATGGAGATGAGAGTTCAGAAGATAGCACAGATAAATAGGGTTCCTGTTACTAAAACGACTTAAACCATAGGAAAAACACATAAATAAATAAATAACCCCCTGTATTGCTGCATAAAGCAATAGCAACAATAGCATCCAACGGAAGGCTCCACAAAAGGCTTTCAGAATTAAAACTCAGATCCCCAGCTCCTTTCTCTTATTCTACTGTCACTGTAGCTATACAGTGTTATTAAAAGAGCAGTCATGTCACAAACTAGAGTTTCTAACACTGTCATTCACTGCAGATACTTACACCTACAGGATTACTTAAAGTAAGAGCTTGAAACTCAGACCCAAAAGCCTATTTCACCTGTTCTCAGGCCCACTGAAGTTTTGGGGGTTTTATTCACATGTAGTGGCATAGACCAGGCAAAGTGCTGTGAAAATGGGTGTGCATTCGCCACCCAGACTGAGGACTGATTCTTCTGTGAGAGCAGGAGTAACTCACAGCATCATAAGGTGAGAATGCATTTTAATGGATGCCTGTACATTCCTATTCAGTACTGAAGCTTGGTTACGGTATCTATCAGAAAGAATGTTGACCGGAGATCCCCAAACTCTCACTGCGTCTCAATTCACTGCGCAGCTATTAGCGTGAGCTCCCCCTTACTGGAGAACACTAAGACCAGTGTTAAAGTCTGGTGACAGGAGTTACTTAAAAATACACATGGCTTTAAAATTAGCACCCAAAAGAATGCCAAGGTAACAGCTCGAAAACTTGAGCCTCTCTTCATAGGGATCACACACAGCACAGGGAGCAACCGGCAGAGCTCTGGGAAAGCTCACCCTTTTCTTGTCTGAGCCACCTACGGCCCATCCACAGAGAAGCACAAGCAATGAAGAGCGCTCTCGTGGAACAGATTTTAACTAGTGTGTTAGCAGCAAGTGATGTACAGGGTGTAGCGGGCTCTCAGTTACACTGCCGTCACTCCGCAGCTATCTGACTGGCCTTAGCGGCTGGGGTTACTAAACATCGGGGTTCCACACAGAAGACACGTAGTAGGGCAGCTGTTTAATCTGAGAGATCTCAAACACGAGCGGGATAAGTTTAAAGCAGCATAAACCACGCTTTCCTCCCCGGCTGCCCACTCTTTCTGTACCCGGTGCTCAGCCATGCAGGCAGCCGTGCCCGAGCCCAGCCTGGGACTGGAGCTGGGGCACCCCAGCCCCTTCCCTGCCCACCCACCCACCCCGCCTCACCTCGGGCAGCGGTGCTCCTGTGCGGGCAGAGGGAGCCGGGCTCGGCCAAGAAAGGAGGACAGGGCTTGAAGTGAAGCCCTCTAGAGTGGCCCCGCCAGCTTAAATCCACACTGGGGTAGGGATTAGCCCCGGTGACGAGGGATAACAGCTGTGTTTACAGCAGTGCTTTGGAGCTATTAGGGCTTGGTGCGCTACCTCTACAAGGCACCCGTCAAAAGCAACGCGCTTCGGGACCCGGGCAGAGCTCGGTGCCGGTTTAAAAAGTCCCTCCAAACCCTGAGAACTTTGTGGGGTTTCTATGGGCAGCTCAGCCGCTTCTGTGAAGAACCGGGCGGAATTCACACAGAAAACCGCACTTCAGGAAGCGGCCCCGGCTCGGTCCCTCAGCCGCCCCATCCCAGCGCCTCACGGCTCCGGGCCGCGCCGGAGCCGCTCTGCTCGGGCAGCGACACCCGCAAACGCGGGCCCTCCGCGCCCCGCTCGGCACCACCTCCGTCCCGCCGGGCTCCCGTCCCGCCCTCCCGCCGCCGGCAGCCTCCCCTCCTCCTTACCGCGCTCACCCGCTCCCGTCCCTCCGCCGGAGTTGAGCGGAGCCGCCGCCGGCTCCCGGCGGGCTGAGGCGCGGCCGCGCTCCCCCGCCGGCGGTTGCTGTTGCCATGGCGACTACGCTGAGGCGGTTTGACCCAGGGGCGGCGCGCGCCCGGCCCCGGCGGGGGCCTGCTCTGCGCGTTAAATGTGCAGTGATGAATAACGGAGCGGGGGAACGGCGGGGTCGTTGGGGAGCCGCTGGGGATGGAAGGGACCTTGAAGCGCATCCAGCTCCAGCCCCTGCCACGGGCAGGGACACCTCACACCGGAGCAGCTTGCTCCAAGCCCCTGTGTCCAGCCTGGCCCTGAACGCTGCCAGGGATGGGGCAGCCACAGCTTCTCTGGGCACCCTGTGCCAGCGCCTCAGCACCCTCACAGGGAAGAGCTTCTGCCTTATCTCCAACCTGAACTTGCCCTGTTTCAGTCTGAACCCATCACCCCCTGTCCTATGGCTGCAGTCCCTGATGAAGAGTCCCTCTCCAGCATCCTTGTAGCCCCCTTCAGACACTGGAAGCTGCTCTGAGGTCTCCACGCAGCTTCTCTTCTCCAGGCTGGACAGCCCCAACTTTCCCAGCCTGTCTCCTTACGGGAGGCGCTGCAGCCCCTGAGCATCCTCATGGCCTCCTCTGCACCTGCTCCAACAGCTCCGTGTCCTTCCTATGGTCAGGACACCAGCACTGTGCACAGCGCTGCAAGTGGGCTCTCAGCAGAGCAGAGCAGAGCAGAGCAGAGGGGCAGGATCACCTCCTTTGACCTGCTGGTCTCTGTGCCGGTGAAGCAGCCCAGCACACGGGTGGTTTCCGGGCTGCGAGTGCACGCTGGCTCATCTTCAGATTGTCATCAACCGGTCGCTCTCATTTATTCATCACCACGTCTTCCAGCAGCAGCTAGAGCAGTCCAAAGGGCTTCCATCATGGGTCACAGGTTTCATTGGGTTTAGAGGGATGAGGAATGAGGAGGGGTTGGCGTGGGAGCTAGAAGGGAATGAGGGAGGTGTAGAGGAGAAGGCTAAGGATGGGGTTTTGTGTCGTTGGGAAGGCGAAGGACGTGCAGTGTCAGAGGGAACAGCTCCATCTGTGAAACAAGCACGTTACAAGAACAGTCCTGTGCACTGGGATCTGAAAGAGATGTGTGTGGATCTGGAAAACCATGAGGAGTGGCTGTGCTCATGAAAAGGTCGGTGAGGAGAGCTGTATGTAGTGAGAGGTCAGTGAGGTGAAAAAGAGTGAAAACTGGCCTGGAGACCATGCAGGTCTGTACAGTACATGTATAAATCAGAACAGAGCAGCTCCAACATTGCGGGCTAAAAGATTCCCAGCGCAGTCTAAATTAAAATGTATGAGGACTTCTTTTCCTTTTGTCTAGTTTATTATTAGATCAAATAACAAAACCAGACTAACAAAGAGATTAGAAGCATTTTCTGCTCTAATTATCTGTGGAGGATTACGTGTCTGTCCCCAGCTCCAGCCCAGCCCAGCCCTGCACGCCACCCAGTCTGCAGAGGTTTATAACATTCTGGCTGTGCTCTGCTCAACACGGGATGGTTGAGTTTTAATTAAAAGCCATCTTAAATGGCTAAAGACCTTTACATTTTCACCCATTAAAACTTCTTTCAACAGTCATCAACTCTGACTAATGCAGAACAAACCCCATCTTGAAAATACATAGGGACCAGGCGGATCAGGTGTTGTATTTTCAGTGTGGTGAATGCATGGGAAACTCCTGCCATGAATTCGAGAGAGTGGTGACTGGGGAATATCTTCAGGAGCATTTCTTTGCAGATATATAAGCCTCACAATGAAAAAAGTCATTTATCTCTCCTATACCTTATTAAGCATTGAAACCAAGGATTCTCCTGCTGTTGTACTGATAGGACTTACCTGATCAGCCAGCGTTCAAACCAACAGTTGCTTAGTGCTCTGGTAAGGCAGACAGGGTAAAGCTTTATTCCATGTTATGTTTTCCAGGACAATTCCATAATTATCGAGTTTCACCATTATCATTTGTAGTGCTGTCCGTTCGGGACCGCTGTTTTGTGTGATTTATCGGATGCTGCCCTCACTCACCTGGAGCACCCCAAGCTGCAGGCCCCTGTGATGGGAGCTGTACAGCCTTCACGTTTCCATCACTGATAAAAGTCAAGCATAATGTGGTAGGGTTATATCTGGCCTGCTGGGTTTTGGCTAAGTTGGTGAAGCATACCAATGAATATAATGGGGCTCACAGAGGGAACATTGCCTTTTTCATAGGCTTAAAACCCAGCTTAGAAAAGTGCCACTTTCAGAGCTATTTGTCATATTTTTGCAGTGCTTGTTTTCGCTCAGCAAAGCAGTTTATCACTGACTGGGGAGGTCTTCTTCCTGCTGTTGACTTCCAATCCAGTCAGCCCACCCACACAGGAGTGCACTATAAGCAGAAAAGAGAAAGTTCATTCAGCCTCTAGCAGCAGTCCCAGCCTTTTTGTGGCTGAGGCTCCTTTGGGAAAACTGGCAGTGTTACCCAGGCTTTCCTAGTGAATGTCTCTTTCTTTTCCTCCTCACTGTGGGGCTGCCCCTTTCTCCCTCCACTCGGTTGCGGGCATGGGGGTGTGCCCAGCAAGGCTTGGGTTTGATACTTCAGCTGCTGTAGGGTGTCCCCTCACCCCAGAGGTATCAGACTGCCATCAGGGACCACAATCCAGAAGGGCAAAAAAATCAACTCAGAAAACAGTATCCTGGGTCAGTAAAAGAGGCAGACACTTGGATACTGTGTCCCAGGGCACAGCTGGATGAAGAACACGCTATACAGGTCTTGCTCAGGAAAACCTCTTGGATAGGACTATTGCAGACAGAGTTGTATTTCATCAAGGACTTTTGTCTTAGATAAACATACCATAATGTCATTGCAAAGATAGTTCTTGCTATAGTGAAAAGCATTTCTCCTGTACAAGCTCCTGAGTGAGAGGCCCGCTGCTGTATCTGAGTAGGCTCTGATGTTCGCTTTTTGCTCTTCTCTCATTTAGGAGGAGATGACAGTTGCTATGGTTGACTAAAGCCTAGAGATACTGAAGCCATTGAAAACAGAATCACAGCGTGCTGCACCGCCAGGAGTGGAAAAAGGTCACTTAAAATTAGTATTAACTAAAGGAAGACATTTAAGGCAAGAAAATCAAGCAGAAGCAATCACTTCAGACAATAGATTTGCATAATGGACAAGTATTTATTGTGAATGAGCCCCCAAGCTAAACATTTCAAAGGACACCAGCAAAGCAATAGGAAACGTTTGCTTCACTGTAGGGAGGTGGAATGAGATACTGTTAGGAGCACTATGCCCCTAACCTCGATGGCACTAGGAAGTGACAACCAACACATTTCGTCTTTGCTGCATGCATTGCCCACTCAGTGCAGCCAGCTTTAACTGCTTATTCCATCTGATGTACTGTGATCAGCGAAGAGAGACTGGATCTACACTGCTCCTTGTGTACTACAGAACCCTGTTGCAGTGACTGTAGTTAGCTACAGCCCTCAAAACCACTGATAGTCGTTCACGGAGACTACCCAGAACACAATTACTGAATAACCTTCCAGCCATGATGCAGCCCCTTCTCCCTGAAACATCCTTTAAGCTGGGGATTCAGAGCTGACAGAACCACTGATGCTTTTGCCTCTGCGCATCTGAAGAAGGCAGCGCCAGAAAACCTAATACACAGGTGTTAAAAGGTTGTTCCTTCCTTCTTGCCTTTGTGCTCACCATCATAAAGAAGCGTATAGCAGAGGTGTGGTGGTCTGTTTAATTGTGGATTAACTTCAGTGAGCAACCCAACAAATATTAATTCTGTATTTTTAGCGCTGTGAGTGAAAATGATGAAGTGTCATGAAATATTCAGCCAAAAACCAGATGTAGAAAGGCAAGCTGAGCAGCAAAAATTACAACGCAGATGGTCGTGATAAATTAATTGAAGACACTTAGGCTGCAAGGGGGGAGATGCAAAAAAAAACCTGCCATAGAGCCTATAAGTAGACAGATGTCAAAAATATCTGTGATTATGCACTTAATTGCACTCTCTGTGATTGCTTGATTCCTAATGTGCACTATTAACACACAGTAATCTCCAAAGGGTATTGTCAAGGTCGTTGGCTTTTAAAATGACCACATCTCAAAGGCTGTCACAGTCCCTAATACCACCTTTTCACAGGGGTAGTATGTTTTTCAGCCAGAATTTTCATTATGTGACAAAAATTGCTTTAGTACTAGAGATGGAAATGCTTTCGCACCATATTTAAAGGGGTTTTGCCTCTGTCTTACCCGAATACGCGTTGTTAAACTGATGCGAATGGAACTGACAGCAATTCACAGATTTTCATTAGTCCCAGGACGCTTTGAATTGTTTGTTTTCTTGCATCCAAAAGTGAATTTTGCACTGTCCAAAATTCAGCGCAACAGGAATTTTGCCATTAAATTCAGCAGGAGCAAGACTTCGTCCATACACTGAGTTTGCTCCAGAATCCACAGGCGATTTGAGCTGATTTACAGGGGAATTAAAAACAAAAAGTGGTTGGGAGAAGGAAGATGATAGTGCTGTATTTCTTTTAATACAAACGTAGAACATAGAGGGAATCCAATTGTTGCTCCACGCAGTGTATAACCTAATTATATCACTGAAACTTTATGGGATGTCTTGTGCAAGAAATACTAGCTTTATCAGACACAACCCTTCAGGAGACATCAGCAGGAAGACAGAAGCCAAGTATACCTATGGAACTGCTTTGGGGATATGAGACTGGAGGACACAACAACAGGGAGGCAAGAACTGAAACCTCAGACAAGTCCCAGTGGGATCACACTGTTTGTGTAGTGCCTCCCAAAGAACGTTGTGCCAGCTCTTCCCACTCTGAGGCAGACAGAGCTCTGGAGCATGCCTGTATCCTCAATGGGTCTAACAGATGCTTCTTTTAAACGCAGGGTCCAAAATGTCCCTGTCACTACATCCTCAGGCCTGAAAGACTACGTGCTGCAGCTAGGGAAGTAGGATCACCCTTTTTCTATTGCTAACAACTGCTTAAGAATAAAGGTGTCTGAAATGATGGTGTTTCACAGGGAGGGCACCCTGTGGATGTTTGAATCAAGCGCACATTCCCTGGGGTATCACTTATAGCCACGGATCTTTCCTGGGTCAACCACATAGCACATGGAAAACACTAGTACCTAAGTAGGTTTCAACCCAGCGTTTGGGCTGCTCCTGACACTGCTCCACCAGCCTTCCAAGCACTCAAATACTGGCCATGAGCATCAAATGCCTTTTGGCACAGCTAGAAACAAAAGGTGGCATACCGCAACCCTCACACGGGCTTGGCCCTGGAGAAGTCTTTCTTTTCAGGGAGGCTGCTCCCTGCTTAGCCCATGCTTTCTACACTTAGAATCATAGAGTCATGGAACAGTTCGCATATAAAGCCAGAAGAGCCCAGAAGAGTGTTGCGGGGGCAAGGGGAGATTCTAGTTGCTGCTTGTGGGTCACAAGCAAGCCATTAAAGTAGGATCACAAGGGTGGGGAACTGAGGAATTCCGGCATGGGTTTGTTTTTTCAGTTCTTATAAAACTTGTTCTCTTTAAAATGTGGATTCTTCAGGTATATCTTAAATGCCTTGAACATAACTCCTTCAGTTAAACGCCCGTTTTCCAGCAGATATGTAGCATTACCCACCCACAGACCTGTATTTCTTTCAGCGTGGGAGATCAACATTTGAAACTCTAATCCCACAAATGCTGAGATTTATTCTAAATCTAGAGCCTGTGATTTATTTATTAATTTGAAGTTGCATTTAAATTCAACTCAACAATTGCTCTTTCCTTACAGCCAGCCCCAGGCCACCCCATTCATCCATTACCCAGCATTATGCTGAGACCATCAGCAACCGAAGACAGTACATGCCGCAGGGGGGCTTCACTGGGGAAGGTGTTGAATGCAGTGATTTAGCAACAGCACATGTTTTTAGTCTCTTAAGCAGACGATGATCTATGGAAGCAGATGCAACTAGTAAATTGTATTCACAACACGTAGAGAGTCAGCTCAATCGGTCCTGAGCCTCTGTGCCCACAGCTGAGTTGTAGTATCTCACTGCGGCACGGTCCTGCACAGCACTGGAAGGTAAAACTCCATACCTGCGGTGTGGAGCAGCAAATAAACGCAAGAGAACGTGCAGAGGGTGCTGGGCAGCAGCTATCAAGATGTATTTGAAATAACTCAGGCTCAGCCTAGCTGAGATCTTCTAATTTGATGCTTATCTGCCAGTCCACCCCGCAGGATGACAGAAATGCTCTGGAGCCTGCCAGTAAAATGTTCTACATCATAACTCAAAATACTAATTATTTGACAAGCTAGTGCTCATTTTCTTATCAGGTTTCTGTTGTGATTATAAATGGTTAAGCAAGCTGTATAGTAGGAGACGTAATCTGCTGTAATACTCCGTGGTCTGATGCACGCACCTAGATTGGAGTGTTACTTAAGCTTTAATCCCCCAGAAAACAGTGATTACCCACAGGGACAAATGGAGGGCTGTTTATAGTATAGTTGCCAGACAACAGTGCACCATTTAAAGTCTGTTTGTCCAAAGATTAAGGCATTTCCGAGGCTAACAACTTTTCCAACGACCTGCTTATGAAAAGTGGAATTTAAAACATGCAGATTTTCAAGAGGGAAGAGAGGAACATCATTATTTATTGGCAGTTTCGGTGACATGGGGAAACAGTGAGTGTGGGGCAGAATGGAGAGAAAGAGGCCTAGAGGGCTTAGTCTGCAGAGAAGCAACAAAGGAACAGCAAGGTGGGGACTGTGCACAGGTACTTGCCACCCCTCTGCACACCCAAGGTCTGCATTTCCTCAGCGTTTCTATAGTAGTGCCACTACTTTGATGCTCTAAAGCCGTTCATTGGCCCCCTCACAGAGAACAACCAAAAAGAGCAAAAAATGACAATGTGCACCATTAAATCCGTCTTTTCCCCCCTTTTCCTCTCCTGCGAGTGTTACAGTGACTACCCTTGCTCCTTTTGGCAAGGCAGGGTGTGTGAATGGTGCAGAGCTGGGCTGCATTTATCAAGATCTCTTTGGAAATGCTCAGCTACAAACTACATTGCTAATGCCTAACTGGTGCTTCCTTACACACTGCAATGCTGTCACACATAGTTCTGCCTCTTCTCAGAGCTTTTTGTTGTCTCTTTGACCGCCTTGTCTTTTCCTTCTTCCCAATACAGACAATGAAGCAGGGAAGGAAGATGGGTGGGAAGGGGAGAGGGTCCTGGGTATGAAAGAAGCAGGAGGACAAGAAAGGCAGTGGGCTCAGAGAAGCGAGATTCTCCTGACCTGTCCTTTAGATCCCGTTCTCTGGTTTGCAAGAAGCAAGTGTCTGGATGACATAGCCTTTACAATAGATGGCCTCCGGGTTGCTTGGCAACTTTCTGAAACAGTCTTGGGGCTCTGCAGAGAAGGAGCCGTTTGAAGTGTGTATGAGTGCTTCACAACCCAATCCTCTGAAATGATCATCTCCAAGCTCTTCTTAATACATGGCAACAGCACTGTCCCTTTTCATGTTGCAAAGTCCATGGAGGACCTTACAGACGCTTGGTGGCTGAAATGCCCTCCTATGACCTCTTCCTCTACATGGAGAAATTCAGCGAGTTTGGGCAACTGTGCCACACCTTGCGCAGAATCAAAATCCTGTCCTTCCAGGCCTTATTTTTGCTGCCCCACGGACATTCAGGGACTGTTTGTGTGGTGAAAATGCATTCCCCCAAACAAGGATTTAAGGATAATGTCCACTTTGCTGCCAAATAAAGGTAGAGGCAGCTCCAGTCAGTCCTTCATGATAAGAAGGTCATTGCAAAATGATACGTTCTCCAGTCAGTCTCATTGGACACTAATAAAAATACCCAGCGGAGCCAGGCTCATAGCACATCGCTGTGAGACCTTATCTGAAATTACCTCTTACACTGAGATAGAGGAAGCAGAGAGAGCTCTGAGAGTGGTTTTTCAACCAGCACTTCTTTGTTACTGTGGTACTTCATCTACACCACAGCATCCCTAGTGCGTCATTAACTTCTAAATGGTGGCACAGAAAATCAGTGCAGCTGAGAGCAGGATTTGGCCTGCATATTACTAAGATTTGCTGTTCTGGTCCGTGCTCTTTCAACAGCCATCAAGTTGAGGACTATCTATTCTCAGCTTGAGGAATGGCATTAATGCACAGCATCGTGAGGAAAGCAGAGATACATGGCCCCCAAAGCACTGCCTTCTTGTGAGACAAAGGCAGTCAGGGCCAGCTGGAACTCCCAGGCCACCCATTTAGACGCATAGACACAAAACCTCCGAAGTACATCACACACGTCCTCCCAGGCTGAAGCTATCAACTGCAAAGTCAGAGGACGATTTGATCCTGGATTATCTGCATGAACTTGAAGGGACAAATGGGAGCCAATACAGACTTTGTGAACGATTTCCTCCCCATAGACGAGCCAGGCAGGTTGCAGTCACTGTACCAGGGCATTTTGCTCCTCTCCTATGATTAGCGTCCCAGGAAGAAAGTTCAGAACATGCAGGCTCTGGTTTTGCAAGGCACTGAGCTCCCTGTGTCCCTTCCCTACCAGGAAAACCCAGAACGTGGGGGATTTCCACCAGTTTCATAGGTAGGGTCATCCGTTGAAATAAAGGGACTGGAGCTGCGGAAAAGCTGAGGACTGGGTGGTCAGGCAGCTCTGCAAGCAAGAGCCGAGGCAGTTCTTCCCGTATGCAAAAGCTGTCCACCCCTTTATATCAAGAGAAGACAGCCATTCATTCCCTCATGGAAGTCTGCAAGAAACCCCTGAAGGTCTCCATTCAACTTTGCCCTCAATGCATTCTCTGACCCACTGTAGTCCCTTGGGCTCTCCACAGAGGAAAAGGCTGTTTGAAGTGCAGCAGTGGGCACCGTTCCTGGTCCAGCCTCTGAGCGGCTCACTCTCTGCAGCCCCCATTTCCAGTGCTCGTGGTCACCACATGGAGATGGGTACGGAGCCTGAGCTGTGCCCCTGGGCTGGGGCCCGGCCCCTGGGAGGGGATGGAACCCTTCTTAGCAGTGGGCACACGAACCCACAACAGCTCTGCCTGCTTGGAGGTGGATGCTGCAGCTCCGCTTACCGAGGGCTGATGGTCTGCAAGTGGTGCTGGCGCTAAATTCACACCAGGTACCTCCCCAGCTCATTGCCTGCCTGGAAAGGAATGGTTTAAAAGCAAAAGCCTCCCTTCTTTCCAGAGTGAAATGGGACTGTGGAATGGTAGGCTCCTCACGGCTTGCCTACCAGGAGGAAGAGACAGCTTCATTTGAGAACAGCTGCTGCAAGGGCAGTGATTCTGCTCCCAATTCTCCCAGATAAGATACTCCACAATATTCAATGCTGCCTTTCCTTTGCTTCATACAGACAAGCCTCAAGTGCCAGCAAAGACGAACTAGCAACTGCAATGACCAGGCTACTCCCTTGAAGAGGGGAGGCTGGGTGCTGCTCTGCCTGAGGAGCTGTTTTAGCAGCAGGTAGCAGAACCAGAGAGATTCCCCTGGAAAATTACTGACAAAAAGTAAAGTGCGAACCAAACACCCCATCCGTTTCCAGCTGCTTATTGCTGAAGTGAAATCACTGTCAGCAAGGAGGGCAGAAACACAGAGCATGCTGTCCGTGCCTGACAGCCCGCATCGCCTTCGTTTTGCCAGCAGAGTCCAGCACGGCTTCCTGCAGGCAGCGGCCAGCTTGCTTTGACAGCGAGGGCTTCTAACGGGGAAGAGCACACACAGCCAGGATGCCGAGGAGAAATGTCACTTCTGGAGTGAGATTTTAGTGGCAGCCAAGCTGCAGCGTTCAAAGCAGAGTCCGACTGCTGTCTCAGCTTCCCCTCCTGTCGTACCAGAAAGCAAAGTGTCCTGGAGGTGCTGGTCTCTAAGGGAGCTGCTGGAATAGGGGTTGCTGGATCTGAGGAGTGGTTTCAGCAGCAGCAGCTTGACTCCTTGGGTTGTGGTGCCCAGCAGCAGCTCTCCTCCTTGCCAAGTGGTATGTCTTCACACAGCCCCTGAGTGCGCAGATGATACAGCTCGTGGCACTGGCCTTCCTCTGCTGCCCAAGGCTGTAAGAGCATCGCCTTCCCCAGGGTCTCAGCAGGGCCCTGGATCACTGGGGCAGCGGAGCCAGAGAAATGAGCCTTGGCACTGCCTACTTTGCCTTGGTGTTCTGATGTGCTTGTGAAAATGTTGCTGTGACAACGTAAGAGTCTTGATATAGGGATATACCAGCCCCAGCCTCTTCAGTGCCTGTGTGGGGACACTGCTCCTCAGTTGCTCTGTCTTCCTCTGTCTTGGTCTTTCATAACTCCCAGTAACCTGGAAACAGACCAGGGCAACCTTGGGATCTGCGCTGAGTTACAATGGTTCTGGCTGGTTCTGGCTCCTCCTACATCCTAATATGAGACATGGTGGAGAGAAGCTCTGGGGCTAGACCCTGGTGCCCACACTGATCATCCGCCTCACAGGACCGAGGAAGCTTCTTGTCCTGCACAGCTGGAAAGCTGCTCCATTTCACAAAGGGCTTCCTAACATCTTGTTGCTGATCTAGTGATTATGGAGGAGCAGACAGGCGAAAATAAACAGTGCAGCAGCACTTAGCACTCTATCATGAAAGAGAGCGTGTGTGTGTGTGTGTGTGTGTGAGAGACTGAGCCCCATTTTAGAAGCCCAAAGAGCAGAGCGTAGCAAGCTTAATGCTTCAGGGCTTTTTCCTTTCGATGAGGTACATTTCATATGGCTGCAGCTCAGTGACTGTTGATGTGAATGACTTGATGATATTTGCACTAATAGTTAAGGTGTACAACTACAGTTGTGCTGACTTCACCGTGTTCACACCAGCATGGGCTCTAACCCATGCACACATCAGAGCAGTCTCTGGCTTGGGGTGCCTTTGCCCTCTATTTACTCTCATTTCAGCCCTGCTCTGAGCAAGTTCTCTGCGCCTGTCACACACTGAAGATTTAGACTGGAGATGAGCTCCAAGCAGGAGGTCAGATTTTAACCCAGCTCAGCCCCAGAGAATTGAGGTCTCTTCTTTTTGCTGTAAATATTTATCCAGCACATTCCTGATGCTTTGGGAGATAATGATAGAAGATTAGAATGATTATCATCGCTGCAAGGAGTGGCTTGCTGTGATTCATGAAGCACAGCTCGGCCAGAAAGAACCTAGTCCTGTACCAGCAGCTGAAATGCAAGGAAGCTGAAAGGGGCAAACACTGATGTGTTCTCAGTGACAGGGCTACAGGAGGATTAGTTCTGTGATGTCTGAGTCTAGTGTTCCAGAAACTGCCTGGCCTCTGCACAATACTTCATTAACTCTACTGAAAGGCTTTGAAAAGGGCCACAAGAGAGTGGCCAAAGAAATCACACTGACTCATGGGGCCCAGTGCTTGGCACTGAACTGGTGTTCAGTTTATGCTAGCAAGAGAAAGCTGGAAGATGGAGGTGGGCACCCATGGGCACTATGACACTTTACGAAGTAGCAGGGCCAGCACCCAGAATGGCTGAGGCAGCAGCACAAGGGAAAGAAGAAAGACTGAGTTGCAGTAAGCTGAAGTGTTCGCTGAGCTTGTACTATAGTGCTGTTTTCCTCCCTTTCCCCCGCAGCCCATCATGCCATAGTGGTGCAGGACAAAGACAGATAAATGCAGTTCTGAGTTATTAGACCAACTGCAATGAAACCGTAACACCAGTGAGGAATGCTGTTTTCAGCAGAAACACATCGGTCACCTCTCACAGGCGCTTCAGCATCCTGATTCAGATGGCTCTGTGACAGGATTTACCTGCACATTTATCCTTTAAGGTGTTTCCTGGCTATTAGAGCTACTATTTCGCTCAGTGGGTGGTTTATTTATTCTTTATGGAAGCTGTAACTGTCCGAGAGCTGGTCTTCTTTCCAGTGACCTAACAGGTGCCATATGGAGAGCTTCTCGCCTGCCATCTGCTCCAGCCTGCCTGCGGAGGCAGCAGTCATTCAGTTCCCACTGACACTTAGTCCTTGAGGTGTGTGCTGACGGCCCATACCAGTTCAATAAGTCTTACTTGTGATGTGCACAACTATCCGATAAGCAGAGGATTAACGCCATCTGTCTCATTAATGACCCTTATTCCTAAATGGGGAGGATGCCCTGCCAGTGCAGGCAGCTCCTCCGAGGTTAGCACAATGCAAACAGTTTATGGCAGCCAAGGATCCGGCCAACATTCTGAGCCTGCGCTTCACACATGCAGTGCTGTGGTCTTCTGCTTGGCTTTACACTGCCAAGCGTGGTGTGACTGCTGGGATAATGTTTCGGCAGTGTGCAGTGAATGATGTGCGATGTGAGGGATGGCAGCCTGGGCACAGCATGTTGCTTACCTCAGACCTGGGAAGCATGGGGTCCTGGAATCTGTAATGAGCGGGATGACCACGAGCGTGTGCACTCTTAGCGTGTGTTGGGGTGATTTAATGACAGACCTGTCTAAGAAAGGGGGAAGATGCATAAGCATTCCGTGCACAATGTACACACGCTAAGCTGTCCTCTCAATTGGGCACTACGGGAGTCAGGAGTTGTGCTGCAGGAGCTGAATGACAGCAAGGCACAGAGGCGGGGATCAGTATTTCAGGTCAGCAGAACAAGAAAGGAATTGAAAGGACAAAGATAAAGTGCAATCTATCACTGCAGATTGCTCTGCAGGACTCTGGAGCACCTTGGTTTAGAAGTGTCTGAAAGCAATAGAAAGAGCAGAAACTCCTGCTGTCCTCTGCGACCAGGTCTCACCCCCCCTTGCCCTGCCACACGCTAACCCGCAGACCAGGGGGTTTTAAACACCTTTTAGCAGCCACTTTGAAGGGGACAAAATTTAAGGGTCATAGAATCTGGTTTTAATACGTATGCAATAAGGAAACTTAAAAAGAGGAAGCTCCTGGCACTGAAGTAAAAGATGCTCAGCTATAAGATGGCTCAATACCTTTAAACAAAAACTGTGCCAGGTTTACTAGCAGGTTTCACATTAGGCACCTATTCAGGCGTTGCCCCAGGTGAGTGCATGGGTCATTTCAGAGCAATGGTTGTGAAAAGCCAAGCCACTTTTCACTCTGCACGCTGGCTGCACGGAGGTTACACCAGGCGCTGGTGCTGAGAGGAGACCTCATCTCTGGTACAGACAGCTGAATCTCCACTGGAGCCAGCCAGCACTGCTGCCCTGCTCCCTATTAAGAGCTTGGCTTGGTCTAAAGAAGTCAGCTGGGTAGAAAGCAGCTCCACTGCACTGCTGCATCTGCTGCCCAGCAGCAGCTCAGTGCGAGGGGACCTCTGAAACACCAGGAGTTACCTGCATCCCTCCTACAAGGATCCCCGTAGGACCACGCTGTCAGGTGAGCCCTGGTCCCATCAGCACATGAGTTACTGCGGAGCTGTCATGTATCTCCCTGGCCTTTGGGAGGGAGCTGTCACCTGGAAGTTATAAAATCACAGAATCAACCAGGCTGGAAAAGCCCTTTAAGCTCACCCAGTCCAACTGCTCCCCAGCCCTGCCAAGGCCACCACTGACCCATGGCACTGAGGCCTCATCTCCATCGTGCATGAACACTTGCAGGGACGGTGACTGCAGCCCTGCCTCCACATTGCTTAACGTGATCGACAGTTTCTGCCTATAAAAAAAAAACAATAAGAGAAAAGCCCACCAAATATTACAGGTCAAAAGTGAGCCACTGCGCAGAGCTGGAGGAAGGGTTTGGCCCTGGCCAGCACTCGCTCTCAGCAGCACCGAAGGCACACAGCAGCGCTTAAATGAACAGGAATAGACACTGCATCACGAGAAGAAGGTCAGGTTTCCTGCAAGGTTAGGCACCCCTGCACCACTTTTGGCCATGGAGTGTTTCTATTGCTCATTGTGAATGTGGCAGGTTTAAGGACCCAGATTTCCCTTCCTCCCGCAGCCTGCCCCCCTTACTGGTAAAAACCCTGATTCACAGCTACCTTTGAGCCTGCATCCAGCTATTTAAGTGCTAGAAGCAACTCAGATTTCATCACTGCCTGCTGACTACAGAACACATCTGTGACTACTGGCATGTCTGCTCTGGAAGGAGGTGGTATGGTGGCAAATACTGATCAGCTTTGCCTTAGGTCTGTCCTTAGGAACAGTCACTGCTATCAAGGCTCGATTATGCCTGCTTCCATCTGGCATGAAAATTTGCATACAAGGACTGCTCGGAGACTGCACCGTGGCTGTAACTGGTTTCAGTCGGTATATCACATCTTTTAGCCCTAGTGATGTGATGTATAGACCTTTCAACCTGGGGAGGACAAGCAATGCCAAGCTTGGTCTAGAAACTACTGGTGAAATCCTAAACTTCACATTAAGCAGAGTGACTGCCTGAAAAATCGGAATGGTGGCTTGAGGACTGAGGACACAAAACTGAAAGCCCGAGATTTCTGTTGCGTGAACGCTTCAGATGGCTTTGGGCAGGGCCCGTGCATCGGCTGCGTGCCGATTACACCAAGTCCTCTAGCTACAACTAGGAACAAATTCACTTCTAGGCTCTCCTCAGGCTGTTCCATCCCAACAGCTCCAAGACAAAACTGGCAAGCTCAGGACAAGCAAACCACCGAAGGAGCAGAATCTCAGAGGGAGTTTAGCTGGCTTGCCTGGCTGATCCATCAAAGACACTCACTATCCAACAGATGGGAGCAGTGTGGGCCTCTTCGTGATGCAGCAGAAATAACCCGACCAAATGTGAATGTGTATTACTACCCAAATAGCGCTGCCTCCCATCCCTCAGATGAGACACAATTGTAACCTAAGATGTTCTGCGCAAACTGAGAGGACTCTGTGCCTGAGGCAGAAATCCCTGCTCTGTGTCACAGAATCCCAGGCTGGTTTGGGTTGGAAGGGACCTTGAGATCACCCAGCTCCAACCCCTGCCACGGGCAGGGGCACCTTCCACTAGAGCAGCTTGCTCCAAGCCCCTGTGTCCAACCTGGCCTTGAGCACTGCCAGGGATGGGGCAGCCACAGCTTCTCTGGGCACCCTGAGCCAGTGCCTCAGCACCCTCACAGGGAAGAGCTCCTGCCTTAGATCTGACCTGAACTCGCCCTGTTTCAGCCTGAACCCATCACCCCTTGTCCTGCGGCTGCAGCCCCTGATGAAGAGCCTCCAGAGGGACCCTCGCTAGCATCAAAGTGGTGCTGACCACGTGTCCTGCATCTCTCACTTTAACCAGAGAACTCTGGCTCCTTGCAGCAGTGCTGAGCCCATCAGCCCATTTGCCTTTCTCATTATGGCTCCCTAAGGCAGATGCCTGGGCCCTTGCCAGGGCTGCTCTTTGTGCCACCTGAGACAAGTCCAGCTTCATCCCAGCACAAGAGACTTGTGTGAAGGACAGGGGATTGCTCTTGCCCACACCTGGACTCCTCCGCTGGCTCGCTCCTGAGGACCGTGGCAGGTTCCCACTGCCCTCATAGAGCTCCCAGCCAAGCCCGTTTCCCACCCCTCATTTCCCGTACAGCCACTCAGCAGGGAAGGGCTGCACACCCCATGGAGCACAGCTGGGGCACACAGGCTGCGCTCCTGCCTGGATTTACAAGAGGGAGAAGCAGAGTTGCCCTTTGGGCGAGCAGTGAGCAGGACAGCCCGGACCGGGGGAGGTGGGTCAGTAGCTGCCGCTGCTGCGGCTGCTGCTGCTGCTGCAATTCCACGTGCCTGCCACAAGGCATCTTAATGGAAGCTAAAAGCTTTGCAGGACAACTTGACTCTCAAGTGAGTGACAGGAAGATGACAGGCTAATTTAATGCTTCATTTTTAGCAGCATTATGCTGAAGTGTAGGATAATGGTGGACTGATTTAACCAGGTTCTTACTTCTGAGAAGAAAAGCAGAACAAAGAGAACTACCTTTTTTTTCCCCCCCTTTCTTTTTGCAATTTGCCATTATAATCAAGCAGCAACATTCGTATCTGCGGCTCGATTGCTATATATAAACTTTTAATTGTCAATGAATGTGATCACAAGAATAGCTTTGCTTAAAAGCAATACGCAGCACCATAAGTGCGCTTTTAGTTAGGTTTGCGTAGTAACAAATAATACAGTCACCCTCCGACTGGCTGAACACAGCAGCGTGCAGCCCTTTGAGATGTGTACAAAGCAAGCCAAGGAGAGAGCAGCTCCAAGGACAATGCCCAGGGACGGATTCCCAGATTAGGCAGGCTGCCCTAGGGAGGGGGCATGGACCACGTTCATCAGCCAGGACGAGTGCATGAAGGTGGGACCTTTCCAGATGCCAAGACCATGCCCTGCACAGAGGGTAGCTGAGCATCGCGGTGTCAGTGGGCTCCAGCTTGAGGGACAGAGGTGCACTCCTGCTTTCTTTGGAATCCTCCCCAGGAGTCTCAGGGGCCAGCATCACTCCCCAGCACTAAACCAACTCGTGATCAAACGCACAAACGGAACTGCTAGTAGGGGTCGTGCCTACATTGCTCTGAGGACTAAGGTTAGGCTAATAACCAGCTGTGTATCTCTTACGGTGTGATTTACACCGGGAACAGGAATCTCCCAGGTAAAGCAGGGACACTTTGTCCTTAGCTCAGGTTCTAGCAAAGATGTAGTGCTTGGCAGAAAATCCCCTCTTTCTTCTCCAGCTGCCTCTTGGCACGGATGGGGTGGAAGCGGATGCAGAAGACAAGCGTGCACAGCCCTTTCACCCCTCCTTCCCTGGGAAAGCCTGAGAGAGCTCACTTGGTTCAAAGGTATTCCTCTCCCGTTATCCCTTCGTTAGACCCCATCAGGGTCTCTCAGCAGAAACACGTGCACTCACAGCACAGGCTTCACCGCTCTAATTCCCCTTTGCAGGGCTTGCCACTTAGCTCCCGCGGCTCTCTCTGCTTTGGCAGAAGGGACCAGCGTGTCGCATCCATCTCGGAGCATCCTCCGCCCTGCACCCCGCTGTGTGCCCAGCGGTGCTCCTGGGTCCTGCAGCCGCCCCTGGTGGCTTCCCATGCCTGCAGCCAGAATCTGTCAGCGCTCACAGCCACCAGGGTCCCAGCACGGGGGCTCAGATCAGCAGAACAGGCTGCGCTGCCCTGGATCCCGGGAGAAGGTGTCCCCCTGCCTTTCTCCACCCACCCAAAATACACTGACGGCTTTCCTAATAACACCTTAAAACTCTGAAAATCAATAATGTTTATGTGCTTCACCAGTTCCGCTTTCCTTTCCTCTCTCCATGGGTCTGGTCTCCCTCCTTAGAGAGGATGGTGTTTTCAGGATGCTGTTCAATAGCACTTACTCTTTTACAGTGGCAAGATGATTGTCAGTGGGGCAGTAAGTGATGATTATTGTCTTGCCTACCAAAGGGCTGAATGTTTGCATTCCTTTTCCTTCCTGATCCCCTATCCCTGCGTGCTGACCCAAACCAGACCTTTGTTAGCAACGTGACCACACCGATGTTGTGTACACTAAGCTGGGCATCATCTGCTCAATCACATGAGGTGGGGAGCGTCAGACTCTGAGGTGAGCAATGGCAGGTATAAGCCTCTTACACTCAGATTCCCTCGGAGTTCAGGAGAATCCAGAGTCTGGCGTATGGCACAGTCAGGACACCGGTGCTTTAGGGTGCCATGTCCCCCAGGCAGCCCTCTCTAGCTGCTGTCCTTCCTTTCTCCACCTTTTCTGTTTGGTCTGAGATACATCCTTGCTGGCAAATGCTTTGTTGTGCACCATTTCTGCTCCACAACAGCACTGCCCTTCTAAGTGCCACGGGAGCATAAGCAGTAACAGCATACCCGTGGAAAAGAAGAAACCACTGAGGTGCATCTGCTGCTCAAACAACCTCCAAGCAGCAACTTCCTTCTTTTCCCAAGTTCTCCCTCACGCCAAGCAGAAGCAGAGCATCTCCTGCTGCTCCTGCGAGCACATACATCCCCTTAGCTGCTACACCACCTCAGTAGCTCTGGGGTTGGGTACAGCCTCACAAGGCAAAACTGATTCAGAAAATCCACACAGGCAAAGAGAAAAAGTGCTCATACAATAGCCACCCGTTCTTTAAACTGCGTTTTTTGATTGCCAAGCCTGCTTTTGGTCTCCAAAGGCAGGGCTCTTGAGGTAAAGGGCACTGAGCTCCCTCCCAGCAGCAGACTGAAATGCCTCTCCCGTGCACAGCATGGGCAGTAGAAAACACACCCAGCATTCCTCCGTCCTCTGAGCTCCTGTAATCCAGCCCGCTAGCGTCCTGCAGTGATTTCCTCCATGCCCACTGTCCAGAGCGTGCCCTCGCTGCCCTGGGCCTGCTTAACCCGGCTCTACCTTCATTTGCACTAGAAGCAGCGTTACATAAATTACTCACTCGCTAACGGTGCCTCTCGTAAGCAAGCAAAGGGGTTGACATCACCCACGAGCAAGACACCAGCTGCTGGGGAGGGACGGAGGCAGGGAAGGGGTGAGCACGCGTCTGCGGGCACAGGGACTGTTTGAGCCGTGGCTGCATGGCTAGCCTCGTCCTTCCAGGAGTGAAGGCAGCATCCAGGGATGGCTCAGGCTGGAAGGGACCTCAGAGGAGCTCAGCCCAGCCTCCTGCTCACAGCAATGAGGCCACACCAGGTTGCCCAGGGCTTTATACAGCTGAGTCTGGAAGGCTTCTGAGGACACAGGCTCACAGCCTGGGCAACCTGCTCCAGCACTGAACTGCCCTCCCAGGGCAAAAGCACTTCCTTGTATCCAGCCTGACCTCTTTTTGCAACTTTGCCAATTGTAAAGCTGGTTTAAAATACCCCTATAGACAAAAATACGATGCAGATGCATTCAAATCAACCTACACCTCTGCCCACATCTTTGTTCAGAGCAGCCCAAGCCTTCTCCAGCCTTTAATAAACCTGTTATACAATATTTGTGGTACACAGCATCATTTAATTTCTCTGTGGGAGTGCAGGAATTTGTTCATCTCCTAAATACCTCAAGCAAGCAAGACCGTATGCACTAACACAGCCAAAATGACTGCACAGCTTATGTTTCCTCCAGATGCTGTGTTACTCCCTTCATGCTACAGGGCCTTACCATTCAGGAACTACTCGCTGCTCCCCTCCAGGCAGGATGAGCCTTATTCCAGACAACCTCTTCCTGCCCAGCTCAGCCTTCCCCATGGGGTTAGATGCTCCTTCATGGGCCCGAGCTGGCTGGTGCAGAGGCATGCCCCTCACCAGAGGCCAAACACAGTCTCCTGAGTGCCGAGTGTCTGATGCACCAATAAGCTGTGCTGTGGGAAGGCAGAGCCCCACCTCCTGAAGCCATTGCTGCTCCACAGGACTCCAGCACCCACCTTCACACCTCCCAGAAGGGCAGTAAGTAGGGTCTGGTGTGAGCTGCTGCAATGGGCACGAGAGGAAACTGCATCCACCTGCCCCATTGAGAACTCATCCAGCACACTGACAGCTGGTGGGGAGGAGGGAGAGAGGAAAGCACTGGCGTGTGTGGGGACAAGTGGTGCTTGCTCCTTCCCACCTGTGGGAAGGGAGCTTGGCATGGCATGGTTTGGCAGCATCATGCAGGGCAGTGCCAGCCTGCACTTCTGGGCCCAGATGTCCCTCAAAGCAATTGAGATGAGAGCGGTCCTGCCAAGTCTCAGCAGCATCATTTACAGTTGTACGCACAGACCAGCTCCGCGTTGACGTGTGGTGGAAGCAAACATTTCCACCTGCACTGAACCAGTGATTTCAACTCCAAAAGCAGGAATGAATCCAAATCCACTCATCCCCACCCCTGCACATAAAATGTGGTTTCACCATAGCCGGCTTTAACACAGAAGTGATCGCAGGATACTTTCTCTTCTGGTTTTCAGCCTCTTGGGTGTGCTCCAGTTATGTTGTGAAGCCTCTTTCTAGAAAGATGAGTGCCAGAACTGTTTGGTTTTTAAACCTAAAGCAAAACTGTCACAGCGTCCCATAATTGCGTGGTGGCACTCAGGAAGAACAACAAACTGTGGGACCTTGCACAGCAGCCTGATTGCTGCAGCCCATACCGCTCGCACTGAGACTTACCTGTACCTCGGGGAAGCCCTTTAAGCTGAGGAGCCTCCCTAAAAGGTAAAAGACAGTGAAGGAGCAGGGAATTGCCAGGGAATTGAGAGGTCTCCCTTCTCCCTGTGGTTCGATTCCCAAACACAGCTCCCCAGATCTACAGCCTGCAAAACACCGTTCTTGAAAGTAAAACACAGGGGGAAGTGTGCTCAGCCTGAGGGCTGCAGAGCTCAGCCTCTGCCTGCCCAGAAGAGAGGATCCAACTAGCACTGACTGCCCCAAGCTCCTAGGAGTGCAAAAGCCCCGTCTGTACCCAGAAACTGGTGTGAAGTAGTCCCCAGCAGGCGACCCCAGGAATGCTGGATGTGTGTCCACACAGAGCACTGCGGGGCCTGAGCAGTGGGGAGGCAGCAGCAGCTGTAGGTGCTTTTGTGGGAGCTGCAGACCAGCCAGATGGAAGCTGGTCTGAAACCTGGGCTGAGACAGAAGTGGAAATGAGTAACGCAATGAACAAATCAAAGAGCACTGATCTGCATTTGGCCCAGCTTCACCTCAAACGTGGATTCATAGAATCCCAGAATGGTTTGGGTTGGAAAGGACCTCAGAGCTCACCCAGCTCCAACCCCTGCCACGGGCAGGGACACCTTCCACTAGAGCAGCTTGCTCCAAGCCCCTGCGTCCAACCTGGCCTTGAGCACTGCCAGGGATGGGGCAGCCACAGCTTCTCTGGGCACCCTGTGCCAGCGCCTCAGCACCCTCACAGGGAAGAGCTTCTGCCTTAGATCTAACCTGAACTTGCCCTGTTTCAGTTTGAACCCATCACCCCTTGTCCTATGGCTGCAGTCCCTGATGAAGGGTCCCTCCCCAGCATCCCTGTAGCCCCTTTCAGGCACTGGAAGCTGCTCTGAGGTCTCCACGCAGCTTCTCTTCTCCAGGCCGAACAGCCCCCACGTTCTCACTGCTCACTCCCGGCTGCTCTCCTCGGGCTGTGCAGCGAGCGGAGCCGCCGGGGCTTCTCACGGCCAGCACCGATGGCGGCTCCTCCAGCCGGCCCCCGGCGGGGACAGCGGCAGCTCCCGCCCATCACTTCCCGCTCCATCCGTCACCCGCCTGCTCCAACCCCCGGGGTGCCCCTTCCCGGCGCATCCCCGTCCCGCGGGGTGAGCAGGGCTGCGGGGCTCAGCCGGCTCCCCCGGCGCTGCCACCCGCACCTCCCGCCCCGCACAGCTCCGCTGCGCCGCCGGGCCCGCAGTGACACCGCGCGGCGGGCACCGGCACCGGCACCGCCGCACCCGTTCGTCCCCCTGCCCCGGGGCTCTGCCGCGGTGGCGGGCCCGGTGCGCCCGGGTCCCCCATCAGCCCTGGGAAAGGAGCCTTCTCCCTCCTCCCCTTCTGGGCATGCATACAGCGGCGTGGGCAGCAGGTCAGGGAGGTGATGCTGCCCCTCTGCCCTGCTCTGGTTGGAGCTGGATGGTCATAAGGTCCTTTCCAACCCAAACTATTCTGGGATTCTATGATTACATACATATATATATTCTTACACGTACACACAGAGACCCGAGTATATAGCTGCAACCCTTCTCCCTCCTCCTCTACCCATCATGTCTCACCCCTGGCCTGTTGCCATCAGCCCACATGCTGACTTGGCACGGCAAAGGTACCACCAAGCCCCCCCATGGCTCAGCAGCGGGAGCCTCTGGGAAGCAGCCTTATCTGTAATCATACTCCTGCACTTTTTCCCAACCTCAATCCCTGACACCATCCCCATCTGGCTCGCCCTCCTGGGATGTTTAAAATGAGATTCTAATTTCTTCAGGCCAGGGGTGATCTTTTATCATGTCTCGTACAACCCTCGCCATGCTGGGGCCCAGGCAGCATGGGACCCGCAGGCATAATTACAGTCCCGATGATAAATACCAGTCATACTGTTTGCCTCCCCGTTCGGGCTGCGCTGTAATCACACTTGCTGATTGGGTTTACAAGGCAGGTGTGCACTCGGAGCCTGATGCAAGGCTGCCCTACATTCTGCTCTGGGTCACGTCGAGCTCTCTGGATTCAACGCTGAAGAGCAGTGGTGCTCCTCCAGCCCATGTGCGGCAGGGCTGTGGCTCATCACCTTTCCCAGAAGCCCCAGGTCGCTTGCACAGCACGGCACGTCAGCACAGTGTGTGGGTACGATGCTCTCGCAGAGCGTGCACCCATCTGTTTGTCTGCTGGGAAGGAGGAGGGAGCTGATTCAGACTTCTCATTTAATGCTGTGCATGCGGCCGCTGGTCAAGGGAAGTGATTCTCCCCCTCTACTGACCCTGGTGAGGCCACATCTGGAGCACTGTGCCCAGCGCTGGCCTCCTCGGCACAAGACAGACAAGGAGCTGCTGGAGAGGGTCCAGCGGAGGCCACAAGGATGCTCAGGGGTCTGGAGCATCTCTCTTATGAGCAGAGATTGCAGGAGCTGGGCCTGGTTAGTGCAGAGAAGAGCAGCCTGAGAGGGGATCCCATCAATGCAGGTCAGCATCTCAAAGGTGGTGCAAGGAGGACGGTGCCAGACTCTTTTCAGTGGTGCCCATCGACAGGACGAGGAGCAATGGCCATAAACTGAACCACAACAAGAGTCACCTCAACACGAGGAAGAGCTTCTTTACGTGAGGGTAAGAGGCAGAGCACTGGCAGAGGCTGCCCGGGGGGGGGCCCTTCCAGCACTAATGATGGATTCTGTGATGTGCTGGAGGGCTCCAGCCCTGCGGTGCCTGGCACACGCTGGGTACAGCTCTCCCAGCTTTCCCTTTAATAAGCATGTGGTAAGGGCTGGTGCCGGGTGGTGCTGTGCTGCCAGCACCACAGAATGCCATGAGGAGACATGGGAGGACAAGAAGGCTCCTTGCTGCCTCTCAGATTTGCACATGTCAAGTCAAGCAGGTCACTCCAGCTGTGCTGATCGGCACAGAAGAGATCTATCAGCACATCCCGAACTGCAGCTGTGGCCAGCCCATCCCATGGGAGCAACGCGCCAGGACTCCAGCATCCCTGATGTGCACACCCGTGCCTGCAGGTGCTGTTGGCACGTGATGCTGCTCTGGAGCTGCACCACAGGCACAGACTCCTGCAGAGATCGGGTCCCAGGTTCTCCCCTAAGTGACCCGGCTAAAGTGCAAGTCTTTAGCTGTGGAGGTAGGACCAGAAGTGTCACTGCTCATGTGCTGTGGGCAGAGCACGCAGGGAAGGCCCAGAGATGCCCTGAGCCTGCGAAGGACAGTCCTCCTTCCAGATGCTACTGCAAGCAGAGCAGAAATCCCTGTTGGAGCGCTGACAGGGCTGCACATCCTGCACTCAAGACCCCTTGGAATGCATCACCCCAACCCTGGATGCGAGTGAGTCATTGTCACCTGCGCAGAGAACTCAGGAACATGTCCCTTCCTTGTGCTCACTCTGCCCTTTGAGCACCTCAAGTCCCTGTGAGGTCCTCAGATGCTCATTCTCCAGCCCCCTCAAAAACATGGTTTGGAGAAACCCAAAGCACCTCCACACCTGGCATTGGGCATTGCTCCTCTGGATGCTGAAGAGCTCTGTGGACGAGTCTGTTCTCTGAGCATCACAGATCAGAGAGAGCCGGGCCTCCCATCTGCTGAGCAAACAAGAGTTGCATAAAGTGAAACTGCCTCGGGCTCGCTGGGGTAAACTCACACCCAAACTGTGCTGGAGTTGAGGGCTTGCAGAAGAAGAGAGCAGGAATCACCTTCTGGTGGGGCCAGCGCACTGCTCCTGCTGCCTCGGCTCTCCTCGGGCAGGGAGGCATCGCTGCTCACCTCACACCGTGCTCCCTCCATCGGGTTTGATTCACAAAGGCATTTCACAACACTTGCTCGCCTAAACGAAACAAAAGCCCTGGATCCTAAGGATCATAAAGGATCAGGCTAGATCCCTTGGAAGCAAACGACTGTTAAGTCACCATATTTTAAACAAGACGGTTTCCTGCCAAAATCCCTTGCTGAGGGAAAAGCCCACGTAAGTTCATGTAAGGGGGGTGGCTTTTGGGTCACTTAAACAGACAGGCTCCCATTCCGATTCTGTCAAATTAACCGCATGTCAGGCATGCAGGAAGCTTTAGCTGGCTCTTCAGGCCTCAGACGAACAGGAGGCCACCAAGGCTGAGGAGGGCATTCTGCCTCCTACACCTTCCCTTCTGGTCCTCTTTGCTTGGATTCCCAACTGATGTGTCCAGCGTGCACCCCAGGAACAAGAGCAAAAAGCCATCGCACGTGGAGCCGTGGTCAGCTCCCAATAACCTCTGCTGAGGCTGGCCCAGGAGGGAACATTGCCTGGACTCCCACAGCTCCACGCTGGGGTGACTGTCATACCGAAAATGCACTTTTTCCCCCTGTTTTCTCAGTAGCTATGGATAGGTGGGAATGAGCTGGCTCCTCGCTGAAAGCTAGCACGGATGGCTACTGCTGAATTCATGGTTTGCCTCTGTTTGCAATCATGTCTGCCCATGACAGCGGGTTGGAACTGGATGATCTTCAGGTCCTTTTCAACCCAAACAGTTCAGTGATTCCATGATTCCATGTTCAGCTCCACACCTCACAGCCTTACCTCTCCCTTTGCCCGTCCATGAAGCTCCGAGACACGGAGGAGTGGTGCCTCGGGACATGGGTTAGTGGTGGCCTTGGCAGCGCTGGGTTAACGGTTGGACTGGATGGTCTCAAAGGTCTTCTCCAACCTCAATGATTCTGCAGTACTGCAGATGCATGGGGCAGGCTGGCCTTGGCTCCAGCCCTTCCGGCAGCTTCATCCCAAAAGACCTCCGCTGTGGGGACATGTTCCGTTTCCTCTCCATGTGTCCTCCTCAAACCATTCCAGCAGAATAACCTCTACCAAATGTACCTTCACCAAAGCCTGTCCTGTGAAGCCCAACAGCAACGTGCTGTTACACTGCAGTGGAAGTGCTCTTGAGGAACGGGTCTAAAACGGGGGTACACTGAATTAATTATGGAAAAAGTTATCCAGGCAGACACACCACAGAATCATAGGACAACTAGATTGGAAAAGACCTGTGGGATCATCGGGATCATCAAGTCTCCTTCACTAGGATGGAGGTGCTTCAGTCTCACTGGAAAATGCTTGAAGGCAAAGCAAGAGCTGTTTCTCCTGAGAAGAGGAAAATGTGCAGGCTTGCATTTCACCATCCTCCCATGATGGACAGGGCAGCCTGGGTCCGCAGGAGAAGGTCATGGTTGAGGTGGACCTCTGAGAAGTGTGGAATCTGGCCTGAAGCTCAGCACTGCTCCCATCAGCCTTAGGTAGAGGGGTTTCACCCAGTCAGAGATGCAGCATGGGACTGTGCTGCAGCCCCTGTGCCCACACTCGGGCACAGTCCCTCGTGTCCTCCAGGGAAGCACAGCCCCCAGCTTACCGGGTCTGGAACATGAGGCAAGAGGAAACGCTTTTGGCCGCCCCAAAGCAAGGTGCTTTGCTCCTCCTTTTAACTGGAAATTGAAGCGAAGTTGAGCCCGTTGTGCAAAACGTTCCCGTGTGGATGAATCAGCTGCTTCCAGAAGGAAAAGCTGTGCCGCTTGGAAAGCCGTAGCCCGTTACACGTAACGAGCCCTCCCCCAGAGACCTTGCAATGAAGGCCTGCGACAAGCTGAAGCAGGCAAGGCAAATAAACCCAGGTTTGGAGGAACCGATTATGCAAGCAGAGCAGAAATCTGAGTTTACCGCTGACCTGACCATGCCAGAGGGGAAGAGTTTGGTGGGAAATGTCAAAACTTAAAGGAAATGTCAAGACTTAAAAGGAGAAGAGCTGGTGAATCAAGCAGCCTCTCTAGGCTGAGAGATGATGAAGCAGCCCTTCGCCTGTTCCTGCCTTCCCCTTGCGTGCATATGTCATAAATAATTAACTGGCTCTTTGTCTTAAGCCCTTGGTGAATTCTGGGGTGTAATAACAGGAGTAGTCGATGGTATCTCGACTGTTCCCTCTTCAGACAACAGCGGGCTCTCCGTGTAATCCTGCAGCGGCACGGAGCAGGTTCTCCTTATCCTCCCGATCAGGTTTCCATCCTGGAGGAGTGTGTCCTCCTCCTGTGCACATAATTATCCTCTGGAGACACGCTCATGGAAACAATAGGCACATACACTGCTCGGCAGCACCGCGCCGGCTGGCAGACCTGCTAAGGCTGGGCTGTAATTATACAGGTAAAGGCCTTCAGCAGCACTCACCGGCCCTGGACAATAACAGCAAGCAGGTAACACCTTGCAGGGCAGCTTCCCCTTAGGTGTTTTTATTCTGCCTGTGGTCATGAGTCATATGGGAGTACCCAGCAGGTGACATGTCACACAGGGGTGTTGGGCCCGCAGACCAACAGAGCCGACGAAAACATCCTTTCTTTGGCTGCAATCTGGGCCACCCTCAAGAGACAAGGCAGGTTCTCGCCCCTGTGGCAGTCACCCTGGCGTCCAGGCAGGCTGGGAGCTGGTAGCACCCCTACCAGCGTCACGTCACAGACGAGATGGCCACATCTTTCTGTATCACAAGGCAGTATTTTGGGAGAGAAAAGTGATTTCCTGTGATTTTGCTGAAGAAAGCTACAGCTCAGGACATTGTGGACAGAGCCGGAAGCCTTCCTGGTCCACACGAGGGACATCACCATCTTCCTGCTAACTTCCCATTGCCATCCCCATCCTCTGTCCTGAGAGATACTACCCCTGGGAAATTCCTTGGGATTCTCTCTGCATTCCCCATCCCTGACCAGGAGTTAGAGAGCTGGCAAGGCAACCGCAGCACAAGACCATCACGGAGTGACGAGTTGGATCTACCACCGCTGCAGGCGAGCACAGTCGCTGCTGAGAACAGGCAACAGAATGGGACAGCATTTGGAAGCGTTGGTTATTTGGAAATAACACAGTTCCCACATGCTTCCCGTGTAAACTAGCACTGTTCCAAAGGAGACCGTGCGGGCCTCCAGCGAAGGCCTGGAATACAAGGGTGCCTTAGTCCTTCTTTCCATTTGCTTGGATACATACCCCGCAAACACTCAAGGAAGGCAGGGTAAGACAGGCGAGTTTCTGCACTGAGATCTCGGGGGCTGATCCAAAGGGTGAAGCCCAAAGGAGGCCTGAAGAGCTGCACGAGCGCTCGCAGCGAAGCACCGCAGAACAGGAACCGCCTGTCTGTGCCTCCCTCCTTCTCACCCACACCCCTCGTCCTGCCCCACTGCTGGCTCCACAGCACTTGTGTCTCCACGCTCCCTCTGGGAAAGGAGGGCTCCCACCCTTCTGCTCTGCCTTGGGCCCGCGCCTCCTGCCCACCTCTCCCTGCTCTGACTTCCCCACCCTGCTCCATCCCCAGGGACACATGAGCCTTTTTGCCTTACACGCTTGCCTTTCCCCCCCGGCCGTTTCCTGCTTCCCCACCAAGGCATTTCCCTTTCACGTCCCCACCACTGCCTTCGCAGCTGGGTAGGCACCCCTGGGTGCTCTCCACCTCCATGCTCCCATGGAGCACGCTGCCATGGTCCCATGGGCCTCAGGAGGCCTGTGAATGGATTCCCATCTGGCAACACAAAGGGGCGAGGGGCACCGAAAGTCTCCTGCAGGCAGCAAGGAAGGAGCTGTGGAACCCCAGTGGTGCATTTTCCCCCTCCTCCCCTCGAGCATTACGAACCTTTTGTGAAGGCAGAGAAGGAAGAGCTACACGAATGAAATACAACGAGCAGAGACATGACCTCAGCCCGGCCGCTCGGAGCACAAGGCAGTGGCTGGACCCAACTGTTACTGCACCTAGGGCACAGCCCGACGGGAGGCATTTTGCAGGGCAGTTGGAGGAAAGGCAGAGTCCATGCTGCATGTTATTAGTGATTTTTGGCGAAACAGAAACACTAGACCCCCTATTTTCCAGCTTTCTTATGGGACCTGTAAGGGTTTGACTGGGAAGGGCTCACGTAGCCACCGGAGCCGAGTGTGAAATGTCCCTGTTGCACCCAGTAAGCTCCTCTTTCTTGTTTTCCTTCCAGAACAGACAAAACCACAGTGGGATCAAAAGCTGCTCTTTCCTATGGCAGAGGCAAACTCCTCGCTTTGACCGGTCCCAGCTCAACTCAAGGTCTCCCTCTGTGTCCTCCCAGGGAGACACAGAAACGACGCGAGGAGCCGTGCAAAGCCCTCATCTCTCTGCCAACAGCAAGGACTTCTTGCAGGTGGAAGCAGGCACGGGAAGGGTGAGCTCAGCTCTGGGTGTGCTCACAGCAAGCACCCAAGCTTTGCCCCAAGCAGGAGTCCCAGAGACCAATGGTTGGGACAAACCCTCCCGTGCGGGGTGGCAGCAAGCACAGGGAGGGGATTCCTGCAGGCTAGGGAGTGCATCCACCTCGGAACGGCTCCTGTCTGCAGAGGTATGATGCAACATGTCACCACTGCAGACAGACGTGTGCACAGCGATGTCTAATTCAGATCGCTGCTAATTACCCTGGCGAGTGTTTGAGCTGCCTTAGAAAGCCAGCACCCGCTGAAGAGGCATGATGCGTCCTGGGGTGATGCTCTGCCACTAATTGCAGCTCGAGTGCTTCAGCTTGTGCTGACCTTTCTCCCTGAGAAGGGGGTTACAACTTCTTTTGACCCTGAGCACCCACGAGGAGTGTGGGTGCTCTGTCATCAACTTCGTAATGAAAACCCTAAAAGCAAGCAGATTTGACACAGTTCCGTACCAAGCTATGCACAGAACTGCTTTTGGGGTGTGGGCTTTCACCCAGTTGTGCTATTGCCTGGTAGTGAGTTCATTCGGAAGCTGAAGGGAAAGTATGATGTGAGCCATGGCCTAGGCAAGGAAGAGGGAGGATGCTAGCTCTGCCCCTCTGACCATGCAGAGGGGCTCCAAACAAGACAAAGACAAAGAGTAAGACAAGAAGCAATGATGGATGTGCAAGGGAAGAGGGAAATACAGCTAAATACCTTCCCCAACAGGCCACCGTGCCACCTCCAACCCATCGTGGCCTCTAGCTGGCAGCAGGGACCTGAGGGATGTGAGGGCCACTCTGAGGCAGAGCTGGCTGGGTGTCCCCAGAGCACTGTTCCTCCTGCCCAGCTGCCTCTGTATTCCAGCCACTGTGAATGGAGAACGGCCAGGAACGCCAGCTCTCCTGGACCCTCCTGCAGGGACCCAGCCCCCCTGCAGCACAGGCAGCCTCCAAAAGGGCCGGTGCCCTGGGGCATCGCTACTGAAGCGTATTTGCAAGTAGGTTTTAAAGGTTGGAGCAGCCCGGGCAAAGAGCTCAGGAAAGGGCTGTGCAATGACCCCACTGCTGTTCTAATCGGCATCTTCTTAGCATCGCAGCGCCGTTCCTCAGCGCGTGGATTGGCGACGGCAGAAGGTTCAAGGCAAGGCACTGCCTCGCACAAGAGCGAGGTGGCTGGAAGCACACACACTGTTATCACTGCAGCCACCTGGCCCCAGCACACGCCTGTGCTGCACAAGACACCGACCCCAGCGTGATAGGGGATGAAGTGCCGGAGGCTGCAGTGCGCTTCTCCCCGCTTGACCATCAGCCTCTTTGACAGCTCTCGGTTTCTCCTTTACTTCACCCTGTCCTGGTGTGAGGCTCCCCCTTACCAGCCTCCCGTGAGCAGGCACCTGCGGCAGCGCCAGCTGCTTTTCCTGCTCCAGCGCCGGATTCCTCACACACCGGTGGCACTGCTGCTGTCGCTGCTGCTCTTCCGCCCCAAACCTGCCTGCTCCTGTGCTCCTGCTGCTGTCAGTCCCCGGCCAGCTGCAGGGTGGGGTGTACAAAGAGCAGGAGTCAGCTGTGGAAATAACCCCTGGTTTTGGCTAAGAGACGATTGGCAGCGGTTCAGACTGATGAAAGCGCTTGGCATTTCAGCTGCGTTCCTACCCCACACGAAGGCTGTGCTCTCTCGCATTGCTCATGCGTTTGTTTCCATGTTTTTCTTCCCCAAAAGTAACACGGAATTCGTTTCCCCCCTCAGGTTTTCTTTCTGTTTTCGTTGTTGGTTTTGGTTTGGGTGTAGAGCATCTCAGCGTTACCTGTGGGAAAAGGGATTGCATTTTGGGCCTTGGAAAGTGGACCGGCGCAAGAAGGCGTGGATGAAAGGATACCCTCGTTCAAACACCACGTAACACAGGGAAGCCAGTCGGAATATTTTTATGACCATTGTGGTAAAGACTTTGGAAATAAAACAAAGGTCTTTGCTCCCGGTGCTGGGACTTGGATCTGTGTCCATGTGGCAGGAAATGCTAAGTCCCAGCACTGGGGGCAAAGACCTTTGTTTCTTTGCTCATATAGAAAAGGAAAGTGCACATGCGAAGAGCATGGAGGGAGGGCCAGGTCCGGCTGCCCACCCAGATCCCCTCTGGGAAAATGGCAGGACGATGCTCTAACAGAAACGGCTGAGCGGATGCCTGCAGGTGGACTTCAGAGCCATGACAAGGTCAGGAAAGCCACCGGCTGGACTTGGAGAAAGAAGGAGCCCTTGCCTGCAGCTGAAGAAATGCTTCTTGGCCATTAACAGAGCTGTCCCTCAAAGCTGCCCCATGATCTGGCTGTTTTCCTAGAGAAAAAGATGCTGAAAAGGTGTGCTGAAAGCTGGGAAATGGAGGTTGGGAACAGGATGGTTCCTTCGTGACAGATGATGGTGACACCCTCCTCCGCACTGAAACCAGGAAGTTTCTCTTCTCAAGTGCACCAAGGTCTCGAGGAGGAAATGATTGCAAAAACATCTACTGAGCCTATTGCTGATAATGACATCTGTTTTTCCACTGAGGTAATCTCCCTCTCTTCTGTAGTTCAGCTGGGGTGATGGCTTTTAACACTCCCATCATCAGCATAAAAAGGAGTGTCCAAAGTCCTGTGGATACTTGGAGAGGCAAGCGTAGGGCATCGGCTCTGCCTCCAGCCCAGGAGCATCGACGGTGCCCCGCAGGTGCTATCAGCATCCAGGGATATAAAACCAGCAGGTTTCCTACTCATGAATCTGCTGACTTGTCAAGTAGTTTTCTGTTTGAAATAGAAATGCTTGTGTGGATTGGAGCTGAGCAGAACAACGAGGCTGCCGATGGAGGCTGCCCTTGCAGGGTGAAGAGGGAAACACCATCCCATCATTGCTGCTGTTTAGAATCACAGAATCAACCAGGCTGGAAAAGCCCTTTAAGCTCACCCAGTCCAACCGTTCCCCAGCCCTGCCAAGGCCACCACTGCCCCATGGCACTGAGGCCTCATCTCCACGCTGTGTGAACACTTGCAGGGACGGTGACTGCAGCCCTGTCCTGGGCAGCCTGTTCCAATGCCTGAGCACCCTCTGGGACAGGAATTGTTCCTCAGTTCCATCTAAACCTGCCCTGGGGCAGCTTGAGGCCGTTTCCTCTTGTCCCATCCCTTGTTCCCTGGGAGCAGAGCCCAGCCCCTCCTGGCTCCATCCTCCTGTCAGGCACTTGTAGGGAGCCATCAGGTCCCCCCTGAGCCTTCTCTTCTCCAGACTGAACCCCCCAGGTCCCTCAGCCCTTCCCCATCACATTTGTGCTCCAGGCCCTGCACCAGCTCCGCTGCCCTTCTCTGGCCCCCCTCCAGCCCCTCAATGTCTCTCTTGCAGTGAGGGGCCCAGAGCTGAGCACAGGGGGAACCCAGCAGGACTTGTCCCTGGAGCGGGTCCGAAGGCAGGGGACGATGGGCCCAGGCACCCCAAGGAGTGAGGGATCCCCAGTGCGGGAGCGCAGGAGTTCACCCTGTGCTGCTGCTTGAGCTCCCTGTGCTCTCACGGCCAGGTCAGTGCAGAGCCAGGTCAGTGCAGGTATTCAGGTGCCTGCAGATGCAAATCAGGCACAAGGGGATGTTTCCCAAAGCATCTGCGTCTCGGACACCCACATGCTCTTAAAGCTCTGCCCTTCCGCCTCTGCATGCAGCACTTTCTTCATTTCTAAGCTGGATGTGGTAATTGCCCGCCTCGCTGGCAGCAGGAGGAGAGGAGAGACCTGGTGTGCTGCCGTTAGCACCGGTCCCCTCCTCATCCCGTGTGCCAGGCCGTGCCGGGCAGCCCATCAGCACCTGCGGCTGCATCTGGCTTCGGAAGAGGGGAAAACCGCCAGCCCTGAGCCTGGCTCTGGTTAAGATGGTTTTCTGGGATGGAGCTTCCTGACCGCTTCCTCAATCACGGAATCACAGAACGGTTTGGGTTGGAAGGGACCTGCAAGGCTCATCCAGTTCCAACCCCCTGCAATGAGCAGGGACATCTTCAGCTGGATCGGGTTGCCCAGAACCACATCCCGCCTGGCCTGCAATGTCTCCAGGGATGGGGCATCCAGCACCTTCCTGGGCAGCCTGTGCCAGTGTTTCACCATCCTCATTGAGAAGATATTTTTTCCTCACATCCAGCCTGAATCTCCCTCTTTAAGTTTAAACTCCTCACCCCTCGTCCTGTCACAGCAGGCCCTGCTCAGAAGCCTCTCCCCACCTTCCTTATAAGCCCCCTTTAAGAACTGAAAGGTGCAACAAGGTCTCCCCTTAAGGAGCCTTCTCTTCTCCAGGCTGAACAAGCCCAGCTCTCGTAGTGCGCCTCCATAGGAGAGCGGCAGGTCCGCGCCCTAGGACAGCTCCAGGCTGCCCGTGGTGCCGGCCCATCCGTGTTTCACACAGGCAGCTGCAGGCTCGTGACAGGGATTTGCCAGGAACACCGTGGGGTCACGCACGCACATGGCAGGGAAACAAAGCCTTAAAGGGGAGAGAGGGAGCCTGCCTCCGAGCGCCGCAGCACCGCGCAGCCTGGGGCAATCAGCCCGACAAGCAGCCGGCGCTTGCAGAACGCCTCCTGGATTGTACTTCCCCTTAGAGCTGAGCCGTGGCTGCACCTCTTCTTGGCAGCCCCAGCGCTCGCTGTAAGAAAGCTAAGAAGAACGGAGGTGTATTCTTGCCCATCGCCTGAAAGCAGCCCCACATGAAACTGACCTGCCACACAGTGCTTTATAGCCTACTCAAACGCGAAATCCTCTTCTTTCCATAGGAAAGCAGGGAACACAGGGGCAAAGGGGTTTTAACTTCAGGAGCAGGGGAAACAAAGAGAGTTCCACAAAACAGCTTGCAGGCTGAGCTCAGCAATTAAAGCATTAGGACACAAGGAGGAAACGGTCCGCCCAGAGAGACACTTGAGCTGATCACCCAGCTACTTCAGGCAGGCAATCCATCAAGTTTGGCCACTGTGGCACTCCTGGAAACCTGTGCGGATACAAGCAACAAGCAGCACAGCCAGTTAGTCCTGCAGGAAGGTGCACAGGCTGGGGCACAGCTACGTAGCTGACCTAGAGGCACACGGGCCAAGGAGGGAGCTGTGGAGACCGGGGTCATGGGGCATCACCTACAGCGGGGCCACGGTACAAGAGCTCCAGTGCTCCGGTGCTTCTCTGAATCTCGGACCCGACATCGGGGGCACCATGAAAGCAGCAGCGCACCAAGCGAAAGGATGCAGCTCCCCTTGGCCGCGGGAGCTGCAGCTGATTCCCAGGGATGTGCTGAGTGCTGGCATGCTGAAGCAGCAGGAATGCTGCAGCTCTCCCATTAGGTGCGCTGCCGGGCTCGCAGGGACCCAGCAGAAACACTGCTCAGATCTGTTTGCTCACTCATTCCAGCTCTTCCTTCTCATCCACATCCGGCAGCGCATGGTGACGGCGCAGTGCTCCTGTGTTTCTCCCTTTCCAGCAAGCGTATCACGGGGCAGCGCTGCCGTGCTCACTCAGCCCATGGTGCTGCTGCCCAGGAGCCTGCTACCAGCGCACTCGGAAACGTGTCTGGTTGTCTGAACACACCAAGATACACAAAACCTGGGAAGATACTGGCAGTGGGGAGCTGAGCTTGTGGTGATTAACACGATGACACCATCATTAGGGAATACAGCAGAGAACCTGAGTCACTGGCTGCTGTGACACCTTGCGACACCTCCGCTGGCTCAGCCACCTCGCCTGCGTGGAGGTTTCACTGCATCCCATGAGAGTTATGCTCCAAACTGAGCTGGAGAGATGGAAAAATGCCCAAAGCACTGTTTCTGGAACAGCACACTGGGCTGTGCAGTGGGCATAGAATCACAGAATAGTCAGGGTTGGAAAGGACCTTAAGATCATCCAGTTCCAACCCCCCTGCCGTGGGCAGGGACACCTCACACTAAACCATCTCACCCAAGGCTCTGTCCAACCTGGCCTTGAGCACTGCCAGGGATGGAGCATTCGCAGCTTCCCTGGGCAGCCCATTCCAGTGCCTCACCACCCTCACAGTAAAGCACTTCTTCCTTATACCCAATTTATAATCTTATATCATCTTGTCTTTTACAATAATCCTATATCCAACCCGTGCATGTCACAGACTGCAGCATGCCCATGAGTATCAGGGTACCCACATACAGGAAAAGAAAGCCACAAGTGCCCTGGTCATTAGAGGATCTCAGGGCTTACCCCCTGAGCAGGGTGTTTCTTCTATTTGCACAGGGTCAGAGGGATCCCATGTTCCTAAATCTCTGTGGGTTTTGTCACCTAGGGACTATCACGCTCGGTCCCACGGGTCTGCAGACCCCTCTGCAGCAAACCCCACTCTACTTTAGCAGGGGTTGTCAGCCACGGAAGCAGAGCTGGGCCACGGAGGCCAGCAGTGAAATCCCTGCTCATTTCCATGACAAGCTGCAAGCCAAGCCCTGATCCTACAGAACAAATGTTCCCCCCCCCCCCGCCCGGAGGCCAGTGCAGATTTTACCAGAGCCGGGTCCTGCTGCAGTGATGGACACAAAGCATCCCTCTGGCCTCCCCTCGCATCCAGAGAGAAAGGGTGAGCAAAGGCTTTGGTAACTGTGCAGCCTGGTCCTATTGCTGCTCCCTTCTCTGACAACTGCAAGCACGGCGGCGGCGGGCTAAGACAGAGCCAAAGCCCTGCGATAGGTCTGGATCAGCAAATGCTGCCTAAGACTTACCTTGAGCAAGGGCTCAGCCTTCCTCGGCACGCATCCCTCTGCAGCGTTAGCTCCTGGTTTGCTCACGGGTGCAGCTGCGGAGAGCCCTTTGCCGGTACACAGGCTTTGCAGGGGGTGTTATTGGCTTGTTGAAAGGAGATGGCTGTTTACACGAAAAGCTTTGGTACAAAACCAGGACAGCGTGACCTGGAACTGGGAGGACTTCATTTTGCTGATGGCAAACATCAAGGTCCATCATGCATTGCCCACGTGCCCATGCAAGCCCATGCAAGAGGATTATTGCACTGCTAAAATGGGAGCAGCATCCCCCCAGAGAGGAAGTGGGAGAGAGGAGGACCCTGCACAGGGATCCTTGTCGCTGGGGGATGAGCAAGTGGGCTCCCTTATGTTGGTCAATGACGTGAGGCATCCACTTGCTCTGAGCTGCCTATGTTTTACCATGCCAAGGTGTCCAACGCCTTTGCCCTCTGTCTTCCACAGTCGCCTTAATCCTGCAAAGCAACAGCTCTTGTTGTAGCAGAAACTGGGGAACAAAGTCAAACATTTCCTGAGCTATCCCATAGAGTTTTTGTGCTGCAGGGTTCAAGCGGTAGTGCTGAAATGGGAGAAACAGCAGCAGTCGCTCCAGGATCCCTCTGCCACCTCAGAAAAACACCATAGGAAACACAGAGAATGTATCTGTCCTGTAATGACTGATTTGCACCAAATCATCCAACTACACTTCCCCAGTGCTGGGTTCAGCTGATCTGCTCTCCCAAGGCAGCTGATGCTCAACCATGTGTATCTCCCCAGTGGATTCCTCAGCACAAGAAGGACACAGAGCTGCTGGAGCAGGTCCGGAGGAGGCCACGAGGATGAGCAGGGGCTGCAGCGCCTCCCATATGCAGACAGGCTGAGAACGTTGGGGCTGTTCAGCCTGGAGAAGAGAAGCTGCGGGTAGACCTCAGAGCAGCTTCCAGGGTCTGAAGGGGGCTACAAGGATGCTGGGGAGGGACTCTTCATCAGGGACTGCAGCCATAGGACAAGGGGTGATGGGTTCAGACTGAAACAGGGCAAGTTCAGGTTAGATCTAAGGCAGAAGCTCTTCCCTGTGAGGGTGCTGAGGCGCTGGCACAGGGTGCCCAGAGAAGCTGTGGCTGCCCCATCCCTGGCAGTGCTCAAGGCCAGGTTGGACGCAGGGGCTTGGAGCAAGCTGCTCTAGTGGAAGGTGTCCCTGTCCGTGGCAGGGGTTGGAACTGGGTGATCTTAAGGTCCCTTCCAACACAAACCAGCCTGGGATTCTATGATACAACCTGAGGAGCTGCTCACAGAGCTCACCCCAATTTCTGCTCATCTCAATGAAAGAGGAGGGGACAGTGACAGAGTGGGTGGAAGCCAGACCTGAGGGGTTTCTCCCTGTTCAGATCTGCCCCCAGTGGAGAGCCCGGTTCAGGAATCTCTCTCCGAGTTTCCCTTTAGAAGCACAGAATTACTCTGAGCACAAGAGGACAGCAATTGCGCACTTAATTTGCTTCACCCTGGAATCCATCACCATTTAGGAGCCCGGGTTATTTATTGGTGGCAAAGAGGTATCGATTGCCTGGCCGCAGGCAGAGTAAAAATCATTGCGGGGAAAGACAAAAAGCCCCAAGCAACAAAACAAGCCAGAAGAATGGCTCCGGTGCCTCCTGCCGTGCAACGCGCCGCTCCGGTCCTCTGCTCCCCAGCATCCCTCAGCCCGCGCAGGCTTCCAAGGCACGAGAAGTGGCCTTTCCCTTTGAATTCATGGGTGAATGGTTTTCAGCAGCTCGCAGGCGCTTTATCACCTTCCTGCAGAGCAACATAAAACAGGGCCCTGGCCTCAGCCTGCGTGCTAGGAACAAATACATAAGGGCAGCTTCCTGCAGCTCGTCCACGTGCGGGAGCCGCTGCATTGTGCGAGGAGCTCAAGCTGTGAGCCCAGAGCTAACGCTGCCCTCAGCTCCCTGCTGGCCCTGCGTGTTTGGAGCCAGTTATTTCCTTCTTCAGCTCTGCCCAACAGGAAAGCTGCTTCCCACCCCTGAAGCCCGGTTGAAAGCCAGTGGCTCACTGTGGCTCTTGTTGAAGATGGATTTCCCTGCTAACGGCAGCCGCCCGCTTTCCTGCCGTGACGGATGAATCCAGCGCTGCCTGGACCCTGCACCATGGGCCCGGGGCAGTTTCACGTTGGCAAATCACATTTGGTGGCACGAGGGTGGTCGCTGATGCAAGCCTTGTGGTTCCATTTGCCACAAACCCCCTTGTGCCCGGGGCTGGTGTCCTCTGGGGCAGTTGCGGGGTGATGCCCTGGTCAGTCGGTGGCAAGGGGTCACACTGCTGATGGCCAGGGCCTGCTCAAGGCCAAGCACAGCGGTCCCTGAGCGGCTGCCCCAGGCAGGGTGGTGCCGGGCTGCTTTGACAGATAAGTGTGGGGCTGCCCCTCTGCAGCCCAGCCTCTAATCACCCCCTGCACCAGCCCAGGGCACCCGCACAGCTCTGCATGAGAGCTAAGGACTAAAGTCCTGCAAGGACTGCAGCCATCCACAGGGATTGCAGCCATCCACAGGGATTGCAGCCATCCACAGGGATTGCAGCCATCCACAGGGATTGCAGACATCCACAGGAATTGCAGCCGTCTACAGGGATTGTAGCTGTGCATGGGGATTGCAGCCATTCACAAGGACTGCAGCCGTGCATGGGGATTGCAGCCATCCACAAGGACTGCAGCCGTGCCTGGGGATTGCATCTATCCATGAAATCCATGCTGTGATGCTCCAGAATGGCAGCAGAGCAGCCCCTCTGGAAGCCACTGGCTCCCTCACACCAGTGACAGCAGCAAGGCTGCACTCACCCACGCTGGTATGAGATGGAGAGCAGCATCCCTACCCAGCCGGGCTGTGCGGTTCCCAGCACCCTCTTTGATGGGGCGAGAGGGCAGCTCCATAGGGTTTGCAACCAGCCTTCAGCAGCTGCAGGCATTCCTCCAGGGTTCCACTACTAAGTTTTGCCTCACTTTGAAGGGAAAAAGCAAAGCAGAAGGTGCCACCTGTGTTCCAAAGAGAGGACATGTGGCTCAGCCTCGCAGTTCGCTTACAGGGAGCAATTCCTGGTGTTTCCAGCAAGCTGGACTTCGATTTGCGTTCTGCAAAGGGAAAGCATTGCATTTTGCCAGCCAGGTATTACTGAGTATCCCTCCCCAGAAGCTTTAGATCGCTATTTGCCTCAGCATTTATCATTTAAAGCATAAGTCATGTGCTAGCACACACAACCCAACGGCGCAGGTTAATTGCAACGTCTCAGCTCTGCCGTTGAACTGCGTTGCTGGGATTCATTTCTCTCGTTCTTCTAGGGGTTCTAATCAGCCCTGTGCAAAGAACTGGTTCTCTGGATGTTTGCAGCTCTGCAAGTCTTTAGCAAAAGCTACTGGCATCCAAATGTTTAGTTCTCCTCAATTCTGAGCTCGTCATTTCATTAAGAAAGGGCAAAGTATTTCAAAATGGAAGTGGTTGGGGGGGGGTAACTATTGCAGGAAGTTAAAGCATTTTACCTCCCCAAAGGTCATCGTTCCCCATGAGGCTGTCACTGCAGAGAAGCCACCACCAGCTACTGAGATGTGTGTGCTGGTAGCGTGTGGGGAGGATGGAGGACGGAGGATGCTCTGTTCCTGCTCTCATTTCAACGTAATTAAAAGCAGTAGAAGCAGACCAGCTGCTTATTAATGACCTGAGCAAGGGCTTCGGGTGCCCAGATCACCCCTGTGCCTTCCAGTCATAGCATCTCTTCCATACAGAAGAGCAGCATTCCCAGGACAATCTCAATCCTGTTTAAAGCAAACAAACATGCCTTAAGGAGCCTGAATGCTGTGAAAAACCACATGGAATGTACGCTCCTGCAGCACACAGGGGCTTGGGAGCACTTGGGAGTGCAAACTGATGCCTCTGGGCTTTGCAGAAGCATCTTCAGCAGCACGTGGACACGGTGGTTTGTCCGTACAGCCTAAGAGACTTGGTCCACAGAGGTGCTGGAGGTGATGCTTCCTCGCCCTGATGGAGGACAGCGGAGAGCTCTGCGATAGGGTGGCCATAGGTCCCTTGCTCGCACCCAATGCGCTACAGGCTTGTGAGCACCAAGACAACCTCCTTCTTTCAGCCTCTCTGCTCCTCCCTGTGTGAGAAGCCATGTGCCGGGGCAGCGACGCTTGCTATATCTTTGCAGCACTGGCTGCGTGCAGGTCGTGGAGGGCGCTCATTTCACCCCCTGACACATAAAAACCGGAGAAGTCAGAAGCGTTATGACCGTGGGGCGGGTTTGGAGGAGCTCTGTCTGGGATGACAACCGAACCAGGAGCATTTTCAGCATCGCAGGCATGTTCCTGCGCTTCCAGAAAGGAAAAATATGAGTCAACAGGCTAAAGAAATCACAGAAACAGGTGGCAAGAGACACTGCGGAGTGCAGCGTTTGTGCAGTTGTTCGGCTCCCTCCATAGGCCTGCTTTAAATGAACCAAAATACCACCCTGTGTTTGTGGCTGGTAGGCATTTACTTGCCTTGAAAGCAGTGGTCATCTACGGCAGCTCTGCTGCAGTGATGTTAATTGATTCAATAGGATGATCTCTTTAGTGTCCTTTAAGAGAATCAAAGTACGGCCAACTCAAAACTAAAACCCAACCAAGCCAACCAAAACTAACCAGCGTTGTTTTGGATCTGGGGCTCGTTTCCTGGCTCTTCTGGGCAACCAAGAGAGCAAAATGAGGAAACCCCTTGAGCCAAACCGCTTCTGCATCCCTGCCCGCTGACCCCCACAAGAGCCTGTCTCAAGATCCCTTGCAGGCTGCTTTAGCTAAACAGCCTCAGGATACAAGGGGTTAAAGCATCCTGCCGTGCAGGAGGCTTTTACTTGCGAGCTCTGACAGCTTTTCCCTTCATCTGCAGAGTGGAGCTGCGATCCCACAACAGCTAAAGTCGTGAGCTTGTTCATGCTACAATGACAGCTGTTGTAACAACAGGGTATTTATTAGGTTTCCCATTACCCTGCTGTGCTCTCAGACCCCAGCTCCTTTCCAAGACTTCTCTTTGGTTCTTTAATAACCGGGAGCTAGGAGAAGGCTGTTTCCAACCTTCTAACAGAAAGTCGTGCAAGCACGGCGGGGAAACAACGGGACAGAAAGCATTTCTAACCTCTCCTTCTCCGCCTCAGCTTGACCCCTATTAAAGAAGGAAGCAGCACCAATTCTGCCTTTCTGCCTCCCTGTTACAATATAGGCTTCTTTTAAAGTAAGTATATTATTAACCTTTCCCCTCAACTCTATACAGCAATACAGGAAAAGTCAGAGTCCGTGTGATTCCAAAGTCCTGGAGACTTGATTATGGATGTAGTGAAGTGCCGCAAACTCTCTCATGGTGGGTGTTTTCCCCATTACTGGAATAGGAAGCATGCAGCAGCCCTGCCTGGAGGATTCCTACCTGCAAGCTCAGTGCTATGCTAGGAGGGGACAAGCCCTGCCCAAGCAGTGCCTCGGAGTCATCATGGAAAAGCAGACAGCCTGGAAAAGCCACCTGCACAAGGGCAGAAGGAGCAGCCAGGTTTAGGCAGTCACTCCTGCATCCCTCCCTCCACACCTGCACCAGACGTGGCCTCCCTTTGGAGGCCTTCCCTATGCAGAGAGAGTGAGAGTTTTAACCATGGCAACCCAAGCTTCTCCCAGGAGGGATGCTGGTTTTCCATCCCTCAGGACAGGTCTGCTTGGGCTGCAGTCGGAGGAGGATGGCTTTTGTCCCTAGTGGTCCTGCTGGGTGCCCACAGGGTTTCTCCCATCCCTTAAGGCCACCCTTACACTGAAATTGTAGCTTCTGGGGGAAACCGAAGTCCATTTGGAGGCAAATGAGGCCATCCAGAGAACCACGGTTACCACACAGTAAGCAGTCACGCTCTCTAATCTCAGTACTTCATACTTCTTTAAACACCATCCAGTGATGTTTGAGGGATGAAAAGCAAGACAGAGGTCAGAGCCCTGTGTGCACTATGAACAGAGAGCCCTTTTCACCTCTGCTAGAGCTCCCAGCGCTGTACCAGGGCAGGTTCTTATATTCATAACCTACTCATCAGAGATGCTAGAAGGAAAACATGCTCTAAGGGGTTCTGCAGGACCCATTACCATCCTACCCGATTTCCTTAGCAGTAGCTTACACCTACCAAGAAGTGCCTCTGTGAAATCGCAGCTTTTCTTCCTCTAAATGGCAATGTTTGGGAACACTCACATTTACAGGGAAAACAGCCACAAGCCAGCAAAAAACTTTCTTAACAGAGGCTGAATGCGTTGAGAATTAACCTACCCCCATCTTCAACATCTCTTGTACTCTCCATCCAGTACGTGCCTCGGTTCAGAGTCTCATCATTCTGATTGAGGAGAGGAAAACACAGCGTCCACTTGAAGGCACTGATGTGCAAGGCACTCTGGAGCCAAACTGGTGAAGACGTTCTCCTTCCAACAGAAGCTGTCAGGCAAGCAGGATGGTTTGGATAAAACCCTGAGTACACTTTCACATTACGGGGAAGACTGAAGTGCGTGTACTCCAAGGAGTAGCCAAGTGATGTTCAGTCCAAAAAGGCAGCTATCACGCTGTCCGTGCCTCCCGACCACACATTCGCTGCTTGGATAAACCATTGCATAGGATGGGCTCTAATTGGTCTTTCTGGAATAAAGCCATCAACGTATAACCGCTATCCCAAAGGGTTGGGTTTGCAGGGTGCTGTGTATAACACAAGCAGAACTGCAGCACAGGGCAGATACCTTCTCTTTCATGCACCACTGAAGCAGTTTCTTCTTTGTGAAGCTCAAGCAAAGTTTTTTCCACCCTATTTTGTGGTGGTGGTCCCTGTTTTCACCCGTTCTACAGCCCCTCAGAGCTCTGCACAGCACTGAAGTGACGAGTGGTTGTAGCTGGCTCCCATTTGATGACTGAAAACGCCTTGATTTTTAGCTGATATTGCAAATACGCCATGCCCACAAAAACTGGACAGGCTCTTGAAAGCGAAGTTTATGTCTGTGTCCTGCGAACTACCAAGATTAGAAGCAAGGCTATGGAACTACCAGTGTCCTTGTTCATTATGAAGCACTTTCTCAGGAGAACTAATCATTCCGTTTGAAACCACTCTGAGTGCTATCAAACCCACTCGCGTTTGAACCTTAAAAGCCCAGAATGTTTCTGCTACCTTGGGGAACTTTCAAACCTCCATCAGCATAATGAATAAAATCCATTCAAGTGAGGCCGGTTTCGGGAGCTGCAGTCTCACCGCACTGCGTTAAGCTCAGGTTAAGGTTTAGAGACAAAGGGGAAGAGGGTGGCACCCCAGCCCTCTTTGTTTGTTTAAGCAATCGCTGTCCTAGCCCACACCAGTGACTTTTTCTCTCCAAAGCACCGTTTCAAAAGGGGAACTCCACGTTGCGCAAGGGCTCTCTGCGTTCGACTTTACCTCCAGTCACTTGGAGAAACACTGCTCTGTCGGGATTTTAACCACTGCCAGCAGCAAAGCCTCCAAGCAAGGACATCATAAGCTGCTGGCTCTGAATGCAAGCGTCCTTCTCGCAGGCTCAGGTGTGAAACAAAACCACTGTTGCCTGATTTTCTACACCAGTTTTGAGCGGTGTTGCTAAGCTCGGTGCTTCACCCCGTCCTGTCCTGACGGACAGCGGAGCTGTGCCGGCTGCCTTCTGTCTCGGAAGGACGAAGGTCTCCGTTTCAGCTGTGATCCGCTCAAGCGTTTTCTTCCGTGTCTCTCACTAGCTTTGATTTGCACAGACATCAGGTGTAGCCCTCGCAGTTACAAGCTGTTAGGCACTGCAGAGCTACAGAGGAAGACCAAAGACCACCAGAACATTTGCAGGGGGGAAATGATGACTAATCCAAAAGCAAACCCCATACGCCTCCCGTTGCTCATCCTTCCCCATTGATGCTATCAGTTCATTTGCTCTCTGCTAAGCAGTGTGAGCACCGTGGGAGAAGCGATCTGCTGTCACGATGCTCCCAGAGCGGAAAGGTTTGGCAGAAATCATGCAGACCAGACTTCCCATGCTCAGAAGACCTGAAGGACTCCGGTGCCTGCCCCCTTCTTTGCCCAGGTCACATTCACTGCTGCAAAACTCCCAAACACTCAGTTACAGCCAAGATAGCTGTCCAGGCAGAGCCAGCCATTCAGAGGACCACAGGCGCTGGTCTTGCCGTGAAGCTGTGGTCAGAGGCAGCCTCTTGCTGACAGAAGGCTATTGCAGAAGCTGCAGGCTTTAGAACCCAAACAGCTTTCAGCAGAGCAACATCACCCTGACATTACCTCATTTTCGTAGGTACTTTTAGAAAGGGCACACAAGGGCAGCGGCACTGGAGCTCCGGGTTCAGTGGCACACACTGTTGCAACACGGGTGAATTGCACACCACGGTCTAAGGCCTTCCAGCTCCTCTTCTTAATTGGCAGTGACATTATCACAGAATCCCAGCCTGGTTTGGGTTGGAAGGGACCTTAAAGCTCGCCCAGTTCCAACCCCTGCCACGGGCAGGGACACCTCCCACTGGAGCAGCTTGCTCCAAGCCCCTGTGTCCAACCTGGCCTTGAACACTGCCAGGGATGGGGCAGCGACGGCTTCCCTGGGCACCCTGTGCCAGCGCCTCAGCACCCTCCCAGGGAAGAGCTTCTGCCTAAGAGCTCATCTCAGTCTCCCCTCGGGCAGGTTAAAGCCATTCCCCTTGTCCTGTCCCTACAGGCCCTTGTCCAAAGCCCCTCTCCAGCTTTCCTGCAGCCCCTTCAGGCACTGGAGCTGCTCTGAGGTCTCCTCTTCAGGAGCCTTCTCTTCTCCAGGCTGACCCAGCCCAGCTCTCTCAGCCTGGCTCCAGAGCAGAGCTGCTCCATGGCCCAACTCTGGAGACGTTAAGGAACAAACCCCAGACATGCAAGTTTTCAGCACATGCGGCTGAGGATTGAAGCACACAGCCCGGTGGATGCTCTGAGCTCTTCACATACAGCTGATGTCACTCTGCATAGCTTGCTGGCTGACCCACCAGTGCCTCTGCTGTGCACCTGCGTTACGCAGGCAGGTTTGCAGCCAGGCTGGCAGCACAGCTCCCAAGGCTGGCTGCTAATTCTGGTGATAATCAAACCCAAACCTTCCCTCCGTTTGTTCTGAACAGCAATGGGAGAAGAGCCAATCCCTTCAAAACAGCCCCACATGGAAGCCTGAGACCTCTGCCGCTGCGGGTGTGATGACGGACAACAGAAGATGAGCCGCTCGCGCCTAGATTTGACCTAGATTTTCACCCACCCCTCCTCACGCTCAGTTGGAAGCAGACAGGCTCAACCCCAGCCACCGGTGTCAGAAGCTTCCCCCGTGGCCACAGGATTACAGGTGAACCTCATCCCCCAAATTCTGCTCACTCACATAATCCCATTCCCAAGGGAAAATGAGCTCAGCTGCAACTGGCTCAGGGAGCGTCCTACAGCCCCCCAGCACAAGAATGACGGGCTGCACGTCCCGCCGATGCTGCCCGATGCACAGATCTCGCGGGTATTGCAGGAAGTGCCACATTTCTCCCTGGGAGTTTTGTTCACTCCTAAACTGGAGCGTGAGCCCCGAGATCAGGTGAGCACCAACGGCCTGGTTACCTGCTGAGCCTCCCTGTGCTAGAAGGACAACACGGTCCCATCAAAGCAAGCAGCCAAGCTGAGCCCAGGTCTGCAGCCCTCAGCCAACTCTGCAGCAGGCGCTGAAGCAAGGAAGAACCAGCAGCAAGCGAGTATCCCAGCCTAGACTGCAGAGCGCAGCTGAAACAAGCACAGGCCAACCCGCAGCAAGCCTCAGCTAAGGCGTGAGATGTAAGGAGTTCACCTCGGGAGTCCAGCAGGGAAGATGAAGGAGGAGAGGCTGAGCCCAGGCCAGCAACACAAGCACAAACGCAGGAAACCCAGCAGGTTGCACGTCCTGTCCCACAGCGTGGCCGTGGCTATTCTTAGCCGGTGTGAAGAGGAGCGCTGGGATGCCGACCAGCACTGCGACCAGGAACGGAGCTTGGGTGGCTGGAGGGGGATTAGAGCCGGGCCCGAGCGCTGCTCTAAGGTTCCTGTTGAGAACACAAACCACAGGTGGATACAGAAACGCTAACCAGGTTTGGAGGCACGGGTTTCACGCTGGGTTTGGGATGCTCGCGGGGGTCAGGCTGAGGAGGAGGCTCCTGCTGAAGCTGCTTGCCGGAACACAGTCAGACACAGCTTCAGTCCCGTCCTGCCCTCCCCTGGGGAACCAGCTCCTCCAATGCAAAAGCAGCAGGAATTGTTGCAGGAGCTGGATGTGGCATTGCAGGTGGTCAGGCAACCATCGTGGGGGGGGAGGTCTAGGAAGAGCACGGCTGAAAGTGAAGCTAAAGCAGACTATAGCCCTGAGCTTCCCTTCCCACCCTGTTGTTTAAAACTGCCCCCGCCTGCAATTCTCCTAAAGGGTGCTCACATTCAGTTTAAATCACGCCTTTCCGTGACAAAGTAACAGCAGCTTTGGCAAAAGGCAGGACCGAAGCTCACAGGCAGTGCTCACAGTACAACCAAACGCACCCCCCTGCGTACACAACCAACAATCCGGGTTCCCTTTCCCCCTAGGAGCAGGAGCAAGCAGCTGCTGAAGCTGCCCAGGCAAAAGGCTCCAAGGGAACTCCTCAGTGCAAGCTGGTGAGCAGCTCAAGGCAGGCACTAGGAACAGCCCTGCCCTCCTCAGCAGTACTTTCCTCTGCAGTTGGTTAGTCCTTTCCTCCCAGCAAACTCTACCAACTGCAGTGTTTCTGAACCGGAACGAAGGAAGCTGCAAACTCCAAACACCTTCTGCTCTAAAGCAGCTGTCTTCCAAAGACATTCAATCCACCAGTACCAACTTCTGTTAGGAAGCCTTCCTTACGTTCCTTAGGGGGAAGAAACGCATCTTGCATAATTAACTCTTCACATGACACCAGACCTGAGCAACTATGGTTTAATTGCACCTGGAATGAAGGGAGTTGGATGCCATCACTGTGCAACCCGTTTATTAACCTCCTTTTCTACCTGTGCTCCCTGTACCTGCTTCCGAGGTGGGAGGTGGTGGAAGTGCATTTCTACTGGTGAAATGTCCTCCTAGGAAACGACCTGAGAAAGAAATCCCTACTAAAGGTATTTGATATTCAAGAGCTCCATTTAGTTTCTCAGGACTTCGGTACTTAATACCAAAAACCACCCTAAAATTAACGAAGGAAAGGAGAAACCTCCTGGATGAACCCCAACATCGCTCAGAAGCGGGAGCCAGGACATACAAGAGATTATAAAGCAGCAGCCAAACGAATCCCATGGGCTTTCTGGAGCCATGTAGATGGAAGCTACTTTTCAGTATCCTGGTTTTGCTCTTCAACTACTTAGATAACACAGTGCATGCAGAAACACAGACACGTGAGCGTGCCAAAACACGGTGCTGCGGCGCACAGGCTGCAAACCACACAGAGCAAAGGTCATAAGGAATAAGCAGACCTCCTGTTATCAGCAGAGCTACGTTTGATTTGAGAAGTGTCCAGACTGGCTTTAGCTCAGGCGAGCAGAGCATCCACCTCTTGCTGTCCAGCAGAGAAAGGAAAAACCAGAGTGACTGCAGAGCTGAACAGCTTCAGTGCATACCTAGAAAGGGTGTAACTGGTGCGGTGCTATGAAACCAAAATAGAGCACATTTAAATATAGTTAGCAGCATTTCCCATTCCCTCCGTGTGGAACCCGGAATATCGAGCCACAGAATTCACCCCCTCTGTCGTTGTTCCCCCCCCCCCCCAGTCTCTCCATAGCTGAAGAGATTAGAAAGTGCAGTCAAAGCAGGGGGCAGGGGAAGGAGAATGGCTGGAATCTTTATCCCTGCTCCCCAGACTGCACTAGGCAGTGTTCAATACATTCAAGCAACAAGCAGCGCTGCCAGTTTAGCTGAGCGTGTTCGCAAGTCCTGGGACACTCAGCGGGCTTTCGCTCCTTCCTTCTTGGAGAACAGGGAAAAAGAAAAAATCCTGGAATTCCAACAGAGCGACAGTGCTTCTGCAGCGAGGGCAGAACCACCACGGTATTCCTGGCTTTAATACATCCACAAAACCTGACTCCTCTCAGGAGTTCTTCAAAAGCCAGGCTGTGCTGGCAGAAGCGTTGGACTCGCTCCCACAAGTAATTCCTGGCATGCAAGTAACTGCTTGTCAGCCCCATGGAACTATCCATGAATACAGAAATCCGCAGCATCCAGCCCTTACCGTGACTTCTGGGGAGTCACAAGCTGGGGCTCGTTTGGCCTTTAACATACCTGCATGTATGCCCATACCGAACACCATGATGCAGCAATAACAGACATCACCAAAAGCCTGCAGTGGCTGTTGAAAGCCATCAAGCTGAAATGATAAGGGGTTCCACAGAAGCAATCTGCTTAAAATCAAAGCTTCATGGTACTGTGACACTGAGCATCTGAAGTATGTCTGCGCTGTACCTTAGGGGCAGATAAAGAATCATAGAACCCCAGACTGGTTTGGGTCAGAAGGGACCTTAAAGCTCACCCAGCTCCAACGCCCTGCCACGGGCAGGGACACCTCACACTCGAGCAGCTTGCTCCAAGCCCCTGTGTCCAACCTGGCCTTGAACACTGCCAGGGATGGGGCAGCCACAGCTTCCCTGGGCACCCTGTGCCAGCGCCTCAGCACCCTCACAGGGAACAGCTTCTGCCTTAGATCTAACCTGAACTTGCCCTGTTTCAGTCTGAACCCATCACCCCTTGTGCTATGGCTGCAGTCCCTGATGAGGATATAATCAAGAAGTGATTCTAAAGCAGCATGTTTCTGGATGAGACACGTACTAAGCCTACAGTATTTCACTCAATGACATTTGGTACATCTCTGACACGTTTAACCAGAGGCCTGCGCAATCTAGACACTGAAATACAAACTTATTTTTCCTCAAAAGTCAGTGTTCCATATTCTTTTATTTTAAAAATTCAGGAATGTGATACACAATACAATGAGCTCCCCACCACTGCAGCGCTCACTTACAGGAGATTCACCAGTTTCATGGTTTGTGGGGGGAACAGAAAGAGGGAGAAAAAGACTGTGCAGTGTTTTCAAATGCTCCCAGTATTCCGGACCTGTGATCTTCAGAACAAACCAAGTCTGTGAAACCACACAAAGATAAGGTTAAAGACAAAAACCAAAACTATTGCAAGCTAGCAGGGTACAGTCGGGTCTCACGCAGCTGGAACAAACACGACGCTTGCGTTTCTGCTGCCATACGGCCACCAACCTGACCTGCCTATGTGCTCTCAGGGAATTTACCTGTGTGTTCGAGGGCTAAAGAGACTAAAGGGCCCCGTTAACACCAGCTGGTGCTGCACAGGCAATGTGGCACAGGACAGAGAGGCCATGCAAGTCCCCTTCTGCCCCCACCATCATCATCATCGTCACCATCACCATCATCACATCTGTAACCTGTCCTTATAATAAACATCATGGGGGGTAGGAGGAGAGCTTTTTGTCTTTTAAGCTAGCCATTGCCTGCAATGGACACAGAATAGAAAAATATGACTTCTGGCACCAAAAAAAGATTAAATAGTTACAATGGAAGGAGCGAGTACAACTCCACCTATTCAGATGCATTGACTTACTGCTAACAAGTGGTGGCAACTCTCAACACTCAGTAACTGCTCGTTTCTTGTAAGAGCAACAGGAGAGAAGGAAGTCAGGCTTCTCAGTGCTACTAGGGTTTGTCTTGGTGCTTGGGGTTTTAATACACTAAAGAGCAGTAGTTCTAGGGTGCATCAGTGATACCCAGCCAGGGCCTCAAGAATTCATGATAATGACTGTGAGCAATATTAAACTAGTGAGCAAAATAATAGTGAAAATTTACCATAAAAAGCAAAGATACACATTTAAAAAAAAAAAAAAAGAAGGTATTTGTTAATTTCAAAATTTACTTGGTTAATACTTTGTAGCATACTCGCACTTGTAGCATATTCTGCAAACGTAGCCTTACACGAGATCTCATTTAACAGTCAACTCTAGATCATATACAGGTAACAGAAGAAAGAAGGTAATTCAGACCAAACAAAAACATACATAAATACTATATTAACACATTTAAGTTAGTTTGTGAGACTACACAATAAGCATAAACACAGAAAAAGGCGAGGGATGCTGAAGGCTGCGATGCACTAACATCCCCAGGCTAGCACAAAGCTGAACCGACCCCTCCACACACCGCAGCTTCCTGTGGCTGCATCTGAGCAGCCAAGAGGCACAATAACTGCACCCAAGCTAACAAACCCTGCGAGAGGGAACTTGTGTGAAACTGGACTGAGCTCCTCTACTTTTCCAGTGCTTTGGCACCTAGCATTTGGCCAACGCACTGGCATGGGATACAGAGCTAGTCTGGCCTTGTAGCCCGCACAGTTAACGTACAACACTGGTAATCCACCCATGGATAATCGAGAGTTGACTGCAACGCTCTGCTGAGAAGTTGGGTAAGACCACTGACATGACCTGGGCCAATCCAGGTCGGAGGAGCAGCAGACTATTTTTGAACTACTTAGGAGCAATTACCATAGGAGACACGTATTAGAAATGCCAACTAGAAGGCGTCCCGTATTCGGAGGCAAAGCCACATTCCCTTCACTAACAAAACATTCTTTTCTTTAAAAAAAAAAAATCTACATTTAAATACTGTTAAAAACCTGAAAACCACAGCATCAAAGAATTTCATAAGGCCAAAACGATCCTCAGTTCCCTCTGTTGTGCCTAGGTATTGCAACACATGAGTAGAAGTAGTAAATACCATGTAATTTAATATCTTACTCTCCTTCCAGTGCCTTCCAGAAACACATCTCAGACCTCTTCGCACAAGAGTTAAGCCTCACAACACCCCTGTGAGGTAGGTATCATCCCCATTTTAAGACGGGGAAACTGAGGCAGAGCGTTTACCATGTCCAGGGTCATAGAGCAACCAATGGAAGATCCAAGATGTTTTCCAGTTTCGAGCATAGGAGCAGTCAATTAAATCACAAGATATTATATCCCATACATAACTCGAGGGTGGATCGAAAGGGTCAGGGTTTTACTTAGATCTCTCACACGTTTTCTCTTCAACTCTCAGTCTCTGCCAAATTCACAGAGTCCATCGACCAGCTTCTCCTTTGTGAAGGTGTAAGTTGGCAGCATACTGTAACAGCTTCTTTAGAGCCAGTTGTCAGTTGACAGAGTTAACATTCTAAACCATAGATTCGGCTACTTGAGCGGAATTACATGGTACATAAATATCCCAAAGTCTGAAATACAGCAATGAAATCCTGCTCCCGGCCCCACTTCCTCAAAGCCTGCGGAAGGCTCCCAAGGACACAGGGGAGGGACCAGGACTGCCGTCACCGCAGGTGCTTACAGACACGCTCGGCTACAAGCAAAATGCATCACTGAATCGGCTGTTAGGGAGGCGACTGTCTATCCTCAAAAGCACAAATCAAGACTGTCGGTGATTGGCAGACATTCCCCAACAGAGCACTTCTTGACATAACCAATTCTCTTACCTTAGTGAACTGAGCATCAAGTGAAAATGAAGCTCCAGCTCTTCATTCATGGCACTGTGAGTCAAGGATTCATTAAACTTTGAAGACTTTTATGACCACACGCAACTTGGAAATAAGGAAAAACACCAGAAAACCCCATCAAATATGAAAGGATGCATTACTTTATGGGTCAGTCTCATGTCCTGATCACAGAGCAGTATACAGTAGCTTGAACTTCCATGCTGACTGAAAAACACCCCTTTCACATCTGATCTTTTCACTAGCAGTTGCTTTTAATCACCTCACTACCTTACCAGAAAAGGTGGGGACAGCTTCTAACAATCACACGATGTTCTCTTTAAAATACGCTATACGATAAATCCATTAGAAAAAGCCTTCACATTTATTATTATATAGGTTTAAGAAAAATATGTGAAACTGCAAAGTGGTTTCCAGTTTTAAGTAGTTATCTCTTTAAAAACACTCTATGAACTTTGGTTTTCCGTAGGGCTTCTAAATAAACAATATATTAAAATATCTACAAATCAAATATTAAAGGAAAGAGTAGGTCCAAGAAATCCGTAACACAAACTGAGTTCCTACGTGCTTATCCCTCAAATACCTTTTCACTGGGAAAAAAGGAAATATTTCAGTTCGAAGCACAGCAAAAAGCGTCTCTGCTGAAATGTCGAAACTGGTTTTCTCAACTTGTTACAGCATTGGTGCACTTCCTGTCTGTCCCAGTACAAAGTCAACACAACCACATTGTATCATGACAGTGACGTTATGTTCTTTAAAACAAGCATTCTAGATTTAGCAGTATGACAAGAACAAGGACTTCAGCAATTACACTACTTGGCAATGTTGCATCTCAAACTTCTGTCCCTTCCTCCTGCAACAGAGCTGTTGTCAAAGTCCCCAGACCTCAGGTAGCACCACGCAGGGAGTTACAAAGATGATTCAAACTGCTCGTTTTGGTCGGTGTTTGCCTCTAGCTTAACTGAAGGGATGCTCTCCGGCTTAGTCCTCCTAGTTTTTGGAAATTCAATGACAACTTCTGAACAAGAAATACTAAGTGACGAAGATTTTTCTGTCTTCTTTGCAGTAATATCTTCCCCTGTTCCGCAACACTGCTTCAAAGCACACTGAGTCCTGCAAGGAAACTCGCATTTCCCTCTCCCTGATTCAGAGCCAACACTGGCAAACTCAGGCTGAATGGTAGTTGCATGAATCCCTTCGTCATGGAAGATCTCCTTTATGCGCTTTGCCACCATCATGTACGTGGAAGGGTCAGGACACTTGATGTGAGCAGTGCCAATGATCCTACTGCCTGCCAGCTGCCAAATGTGTAATTCATGGACTGCTTCAACTCCTTCAAGGGTACGCAGTTTTGAGTTCAAAGAATGAACATCTATCTGTTTGGGAACAGTCTGTAGAAGTATAAGGGCTGACTCCCTAAGTAACGGGTAGGTTGTGTAAAGGAGTATACAAACCATTATCAAACAGAGGACGGGATCTAAATACAGCAACCAGCATGGACCAGCCACCGTAATGCTCTCTTGCTCGGACGTGTTTGCTCTGCCCAGCGTTTGGGATAAAGTAGCATTTTCCATGCAATGATTATTGACACATGGATTAAAGCAGGGCCCATCTTTGGGGCATGGATTCCACAACCCATAAAAGAGCAAGGCATTCACTACCACAATTACTGAACCTAGGGCGTCTCCAAAAACATGCAGAAAAACTCCACGCATGTTAAGCTGTGCACTGGAGTCTTCTTCAACCTCCTCTACATCCAGAGTGTAATGACCAGCGTTGCCATTCACCTGTAGGTCAGTCATGTCGTCTTTCATATCACCTGATGAGAAAACAGTAGAGTGATTAGGCATATGCTGTAATACTACGTGCTACTGTAATTCCATATAAAATTAGTAACCAACATTGAGCTCGCTTTCATTTGAGTGCAAAACTAAAAGCAAGCAACCCTACCCGTAACACTTGGCAACATTTTCTCTAGCTGAGAAACACTCGGTTGTCCCGAGAAGTGGTCAAAACATTCTAGAAGGATTGTTCCTACACAGAGCTGTAAAGCCAAGTACAGCTTCATACTACAGAGTGGCAAAGGATAAAGACGACTGCACTCAAATGTATCCTGCTGAAAACCTGTTTTCCCCTTTTCTAGCTGTTTAACCACTTGACTACTCACTGCTCACTTCCTAAACAAAATGCAGAATTACAGAGCATACAGCAAAAAGCTGGTTAAGGAGCTAGGCAACTTGGGGTTTCCCCCCCTTTTGAAAAGCCAGAAGGCTAATCACATTGCTAAAAATCTCTTCTGCACTGCTGTTTTATAGTCAAATTTATGAGGCCAAAAGCTGACAAGCTGCATGGGGTACTGCTTTACAGTAACTTCTTTTCAGGTTTAGGAGTTCATTTCCACAAGACTGCTGAATTCAAGGAAAAGGAAGTTTGCCCGAGATGGCGCATGGAGCCAGCAGAACTGTGAGATACAATGAGCTGAGCTTTTGGGTCTGAATTTACCGGCAGCCCTGACTCCAGGGCAGCGCAAGTTACCACTGAAGCTCTCAGAGGCTGTGAACTAGTGCTATTTAGATTTCACAACTTTGAAAAAAGTACTAAAAACACATTATTTTTTTATGCAAGTGACACAGAGCTGCTGAGTGACACAGAGCTATTGATGCCCAAAGCCGTGGCATGGACACTGCAAGGCACAGATCAACATTTTAGTGCCAAAACTGCCCGCCAGCCACCTAACTAGCTGCATAGCAATAAATGCACACGCATCGTTACAAAGAAAAACCTGCTCCAATGGTCAAACTTGAAAGCATTTTACGTGAGTAACCTCCCACTGTTCTTTGAAAGTTCTTCTTGGGCCAGAAAACTTCCAGTGTTAAAGAAACGGCCACTGGCCACTGGCCCAGCTGACTGAAACACAGAGCCCTTACTGCTTCCGTGGTCATTCAGTTCAAAGCTTTGTAAATATTAACATGTTCACAAGACCTGCAGCTTCTGCCACTCCTGTGATTCTGTAATCACAAAGCGTCCACAAGTCCTTTCCTCTCTGCAGAAGGGGGGGGCTCCTGCCCAGGCAGCTGTGTTCCAAGCCTCAGGCTCATCACCTCGTGTACCGCGCTTCTGTCCAAAAGCTCCAACTACATTTTCCACACAACCTTTAGGAGTTACGGATAATGGGACCCGTAACTTTGCATGGAAACCAATAAATTAGAGGAAAATAGCTCAGGTTACAGAGCTCAGACCTCGGGGTCCATGATAAGCGCAAGGAGAGAGGAACACTGCTGCACACCAAGTAGTTGGGGCAAAGGAGATCTGAAGAGTCAGTAAGACCTGTAACAGGAAACACTGTGCCAGAAAGCTCTTGAGACTAGTCTTTAATGGCAAACGGTTAAATCGTGTCCATTTGAAACACCCTCACCGAAATCTAGCTGTACGCTTAAAGCACAAAGCTACCTGCGCAGGACTAGCCCCTAAGGCTGCAGCTGGTTTTCCACTTTCACCTCAGGAAGTCAGGATCTACCCTTCTTTGTCATTTCCAAGGAAGGCACAGCACCACTCTCGGACACTTCCCTAGGCTTCACCTGCACATCCTACAGCCTCTCACAAGTCTCCAAGCACCTTTACCCGTAACACTTGCATGGGTGAACTATGAATAACTCCATCCATTACACAATCACGGCAGGGCACAGGAGGAAATACAAACTTATTTCAAAGTTTCACTGTGACCAAAATTATGCCCTATTACCACCTAAATACCCACAACAAATTATTTGTTATTGCCAGAAGGGAGCCCATGAGAAATTCCAGATGACTTAGCTCAGAACAGTGCAGGTTTTAACCCATGCTATAAGCTAACCTTTTAGTCTAGAACTAGTCCAAAACTTGGCTTTTCATCATGTTTGAGCAACCTGGCCTGGTAGAAGGTGTCCCTGCCCATGGCAGGGGGCTGGAACTGGATGAGCTTTAAGGTCCCCTCCAACCCAAACCAGTCAGGGATTCTGTGTTTCACCATGCAAGCACAATTCCCAAGCCAAGAAACCTATCAGATTAATGGTTAAGGAAACTGTACATTGTTTAAAAGTATTTATTAGGATACCTTTGTGGGAACCAATTCGACATTAAGAGCTTATTACGTGGTCAGGCCAATGGTCTGCTATATTCAGAACAACTTTTCTATCCTCTTGCAAAACCTGTGTTTTCCAAAGCAACACGGATGGAGGAGGAAAAGAGAAAGCTGCTTCTCAAATACTGGAACCTGTGACCACTGAAAATGAAACTGTAGCAAGGTTCACTCAGCTCAGTTAAAGCTCAGTTTCAGTGAAAGCAGCAGTCTCCTGATGGAACCCCAAAACCAAAAGAGAAACATGGGCTCTGAAGAGTGAAACCTCTTCCTCCTGGTTACACGGATGCCCTATGGCTAAAGCAGAGAAGCAGGCATTGCACACCTTTCACTCTGCTCGCATGCAGCACTTGGCTTTGCCCAAGTGACTTCCAAATAAACGATCCAGGCTTCTGGATCCATTCTAAACATAACCCAAGCAATTCCCTCCCACAAAACAGACACTTTAATCCTAATTGGGAAGGGGAGATTTTAAGTTTACCTCTATGTGCAAACGAGTGGGAAGGAGCGTACTTGAGAAAGCTAAAGAGAACTAATGCAAAGAGGCCACATGTGTACTTTGACACCAGTGAGCTCCATATTCAGCACCCACTTCCATGGCTCGTATTGGTAATTTCCAAGACTTCTCCGTATTAACACGGATGTCACGAAGAAGTACAACATTATTGCAATGGAATACACTCCAGCACGTTACTTTCAGGTTGAGACTAGCTTCTCAGGTAGCTAATAACTGACCCAAGGGACAGATCCGGCTGTCAGGACCAACCAAGGTGTTGAGCTGTCCTCTATCCGATGTGCAGCCAGTTCAGACGGCATTAGGGCATCGTCTTGTGACAGCTTGTGTCTCTAGGCAAAACACTCTCGTCATGTGCCTTCTCTATCACCAACAACTCTTCCCAACACAACCTGCTTTACCCCAAGACTCTTTCCCACTCCGACTTGTCTTCAAGAGAACTTAGGGCAGGCACTCCTTTTAGCACCCGAAGGAAAGGTGTGAGGTGGAGGTGCAACAGCCGTGGGCCAGAGAGCACTGCTAAGGAAGCTTCTTGCCTCTTCCCCACCAGAAAGGACAGGGGGTCCCCTTGAAGCCAGCCCGAGGTGGGAGACCGACACCCACTGCCCTACTCAGAGAAGGGTCCTCTCCCACCTTCCCGGCACTCCCACCCCGGGATGGGGCAGAGGACCCGCAGGGCTTACCTAGCTTGTCCTGGCTGACTCCGTTGGAGCTGCTGCAGTTCTCCACTAAGGTGCTGGTCTCCTCCCGGTGTAGCGCAGCCTCCCCATCCCCGGGCGGCTGCTCGGGCTTGGAGCCGCTGCGGGAGTGCTGCCTGCTGCCGTGCGAGTGCCCGTGGCCGTGGGAATGGCCGTGGCCCCCCACGCCGTGGTGGTTGAAGAGGCAGAGCCCCAGCAAGTTGATGATGAGCCCCGCCACCCCCACGCCGATGACCACCAGCGGCTGCTGGATCTCGTGGGGCTCGGTGAAGCGCTCGATGGCCTCCAGCAGGATGGTGAAGCAGAGGGCGGTGAGGAAGACGGCGTTGACGAGGGCACCCATCACCTCGGCCCGCACCCACCCGAAGGTGTTCTTCTTGGTGGCACGGGTGCACTGCGCGAAGCGCACGGCCACCAGCGCCACGACCAGAGCCATGACATCGGAGAGCATGTGGAAGGAGTCGGAGAGCATGGCCAGCGACGACGTGACCCGGCTCACCACCACCTCCACCACGAAGAAGAGGAAGGTGAGCGCCAGCATGCACAGCAGCCGCGCCCGCCGGTTCTGCCACCACCGCGGCCCGCCGGGACCCTTCGCCGCCATCCCCCCGCACATCGCGCCGGGGCAGAGGCTGCCGGCCCGGCCCGGCGGAGGCGCGAGGAGAACGCTCGGCGCTGCGAGCGGCCCGCGGCGGAGCCCCGAGCGCGATCGCGGCCCGTTCCCCGCGGGCGGCGGCCCGGACCCGCCGCTGCCTCCTCAGGCGCTGGGCGAGCAAAACGGGCGGAGCGGGGCGCGTTCGGTGCGGGGAGCCGGGGGTGCCGGTTTGTGTCGCCGGTGGGGTCAGACCTGAGGGAGCCGAGCCCCGGGAGCTGCCAGCGCCGCCACGGCCGGGGAGAGCGGGGAGGTCCGCGCCGGGACTCGAACCCCGGGAGTCGGGGCCCTTCCCCAGGCTCGGGCCGCCCCCTCCCCCCCCGCCGTTGTCCGCGCTCACGGTGCGGGGTGTGCGGTGTCCCGTGGGGTTACGGCACGGCCGGGAGCCACGCGGCCTCGCAGGCCCTGAGGCGCCAGAAACGGCCTTACTGTAGCATCGCGGGTGCTTCGGGTGGGAAGGGACCTTAAAGATCATCCGGTTCCACACCCCTGCCTCGAGCAGGCACACCTCCCACTAGAGCAGCTTGCTCCAAGCCCCTGTGTCCAACCTGCCCTTGAACACTGCCAGGGATGGGGCAGCCACAGCTTCTCTGGGCACCCTGTGCCAGCGCCTCAGCACCCTCACAGAGAAGAGCTTCTGCCTTATCTCCAACCTGAACCCGCCCTGTTTCAGCCTGAACCCATCACCCCTTGTCCTATCGCTGCAGTCCCTGATGAAGAGTCCCTCTCCAGCATCCTTGTAGCCCTCTTCAGACACTGGAAGCTGCTCTGAGGTCTCCACGCAGCTTCTCCAGGTTGAACAGCCCCAATGTTCTCAGCCTGTCTGCATACAGGAGGGGCTGCAGCCCCTGAGCATCCTCATGGTCCCTCTGTGCCTGTCTGGGGAGGGAAGGAACCAGCACCCAGCCCCAGCTGTTGGATCCATGGGCATGTGTTCCAGCTGCCGCAGTGCATCCCAGCAGCTTCTTCCTGCTGCCTTTCCTGCCCCCAGTTTGTTCAAGGTTTGGCCTTTTTGCAGGCCCAATGAAAGAAAGTCCCTGGATAGTAACTGTTTGACTAAACTTGTAGTTTAAAAGGGGAAAGGAAAGCAAGTATTTTGAGACCCGGAAAAATGACAAAAATGTGATCACAAAAAAGCCCAAACAAATCACAAAAGTTAGCAGAAGGCAGAGCTGACCTCTTGCTTTGCCTGCTCTGTTCCAGGGAGCCAACAAACATGGCCACAAGAGAGTGAGCATCCAAGAACATTCCGGGAGTAGAAAATGGAGGGGAACCAAACAGCCATAGCTATTTGTAGCTGTAGAGGTGCTGCTGTGTGTAAGAGTACAGAGAGGCAGTAAGGAAACTGGTGCCCTGGAAAGGAAGATCCAGCAGGAATGCACACGCCTGTTGCTACACTTGGAGATAACTCCTCTTCTCCTTGACCGAGAGCATTGGGGCTGATCGGCCTGGAGAAGAGAAGCTGCGTGGAGACCTCAGAGAAGCTTCCAGTGTCTGAAGGGGGCTACAAGGACGCTGGAGAGGGACTCTTCATCAGGGACTGCAGCGATAGGACAGGGGGTGACGGGTTTAAAGTCACAGTGATGTGGGAGCCGTACAGAGGTTCCTGACAGCTGGAGCTGGGTGGGGGCTCCCGTTCATTAGTAAATGAATCAGTGTAACAGAGGCCCGTGTGTCAGGACACGCTTCCCTGCACTCAGCAGAGTCCCTGTGAGCCCACGTGTGTCCATGCACCGCGCTGCTCTGCTCCATGGATGCCATCCCCTCTCCTCCCTGGCTCTGCAGCGCTGTGCTCTCTGCAGACGCAGCTTGGCCACCGCAGGTCCTGCTGTACTGACCTGCGACCCTGCTTTCCTGGGGTTGTTCACATGTCAGTATCGAGGTGTGCTGTGTTTTTAGCTTAGCGGTAGGAACCCATGTGGGACACTTTAATGACCACTGTAAGAGTCAGTAATTAGATTGCTGTAATGTTCTCCTCATCTCCTTGGCTTCCCGTGTGCTGTAACACCATTTAATAAGATGTTGTAAATAGCCAGGAAGCTGACCAGCAATCACACTGAAACAGAACATGCCCATGTCCTCTCCTCCTCACCCCCACACAGGGCCATTAGTTTATAAGGAAGAATGAACCAATTTTAAGATACTGGGTCAAAGAAACTGGTACAGCTCAAAGCTTTTTTAATTCCTGAAGGTGGGGCAGGTTATAAATTTACAGGGATTGGTGTCAATCCCATGGAATTTAGCTCGGAAGGAAGGGAGGATGAGGAGCTCGATGCCTCATTGGCTGGACTTCAGGAATTACTGAAGCTGAGCATTACTCTTTCGCCCTCATGACGTTTTTGTAGTTTGCTTGTAGTAAGAAAACTTCTTGTAAGACTGAGTGCTTGTAAATGGAATAAACAGGATATCAGTATCAGTACCACCCTTAGGGATAACGTTTCTTCACCACAAGACCTCTTACTTTGCTAAAGGATACCACACCACTGGTCAATCTGCTGCTGTCTTCTCCTTAAGGGGCATGTTCTTGATCCTGCCCTTGTTGTGAGATAGCTCTTCCTACTATACCAGACTGAATGCTGAACTCCTCCTGGGGCCAAAAGCCAGAAGACATGGGCCATATAGCTCAGGAGAGAGGGAGGGCACAGTTTCTTCCCAGGCAAGGGGTAATAATGGTTCCTCAGGCCTTCCACTGCTCCCTGGCGAATGGGACTGGGTTTATGGTTTTGTCCTGTGGGACCCAGCAGCCACTGTTGCCTTCATTGCCTGCCGATACAGGAGCTTTGAGGAACGATCCCTGTGGCAGCACAGTCCCGTTGCCAGCCAGGTCAGGCACAGACCGTGCAAGAGTTCACGTCGCTGCCTCTTCCCTGGACTCTTTCTCATGAACCAGTTTGCTCTGCACTGCTGTTCCCAGGCTTTTCTATTGTATTCCAACATCAGCATCCAGGAGGAACAGGGATAGTTCCTAAATTTAAGGCTGTCCATCTGGCAACATTATAAATGTTCAGATTAACAGGAAGGTGACTGACAAAGGTACCCAATGAAGCCATAAATGGTGTGTTGCAGGAGAACACGGTGTTCCTGCCTATGCTTTTGAGGAGAATGCTGTGTCTTCGGAGTAGGGAGGACTCCAGGTTTTTTGTCGTTGGGTATTTTTGAGGCTTCCAGGCATTGTTCTTGACTCACCCAGTTCTTTCTCAGCTCAGCTTCCGGACTGCACATGTGGAAGGACCCGTCTCCGAATCTGCCTGTGTACCATAAACTGCGTGCTGAGGGGAGGAGCGACTCTGACTCTGGCACCCAGCCTCGTGCCAGCCCTGCACTGGGTGACAAGGGAGTGCAAAGCTAGACAGAAAGCTGGGCTGGTTCTGCAGGGTGTTCTGCACCGGGTGCTGCTGAGTGCTCTGGAGGCAGCTGTGGGAAGGACTTTGGTTGGAGATTCGCTATTACTCAGCATGTTTGCTGGGTAAATAAAGTCACTGCTTTTTCCTCCGAGTTCCTGGGCAAGGTTGCATGGGGAGAGGTCTGTGCTGGGGGGACGATCTTCAGCACTGTGCCTTCCACCTGGAAAGGTGAAGCCCTGCCTCTAAACCGCTAATGCAATCACGTATTACAGAGCACGCTGCCTCCTTTAACACCTAACTTGTTCCCTTTCTGTGCAGTCATCAGAACTGCCTGCTTTTAATAAAGGCTTGTGGGACTCTGGCAAACATGACTCCATCTGTCTGCTCCACTTCAAGGCTGTCAGTGTTCATCTGGGGCTGCTTCTCTTGCAGGCAATGTCTCTCTCTCTGGTAGCTGTCCTTACAAGGCTTCTTCAAATGAAACCCAGTCAGCAACACGAAAGCCAACAGAAGCATTCCCTGTCCAGTTACCTCCATCAGCAAGGTTGTTCCTTGTAACGAAAAACGCTACAAATGGAAAGTGAGTATTACTGTTCACACAGCTCTATGTCAAATTCACTGTTACATCCCAATTCAGGAAAGCAGCTTTATCGAGGAAAGGATTTAAACATGTGTTTGCAGTTCATTAAAAGGCCTTCTTTGAACAGAGGCAAGTTAAGCATGTGCTTACATGCTTCTGTTTGTGACCTGTGAAGAAAAACTGCAGTTGTAATTGGCACTAAGATAGGAAATGAAGAATGCCTTGCTCTGTAAAGATGTTCCTTCTTCTACCTGCTTACCGTGGCTGTGAAATCTCAGCTCTTTGGAGTCAGTGTTAGGACTCCAGGCAAATGGAGAGGTCAATGTATCCTCCACTGTGCTTCAGAACCTTGCAAGGCAAGGTAGAAACTCCACTTCTTTCCCTTCCAAAATGTTTTCTCCCTAATAGAGAAACAACTGCTTCAAGAAGAGGCCTTTCTTATGTCCAGTGCTGACCTTTCTAGGTTAGTTATTTTGCTTTCTTGCTGTCAAGCCATTTGATCCAATGGCATTTGGCAGCCTGTAACTGCTTCCTAACTTCTGGCACAATTAACTGCACAGACAATCTATATAACTGTTTGTGATGAATGTGCTTTGTTGGTTGGGGTTTTATTTTCAGTGGACTTCAGAGCATTCCCTGGCTGCTTTGGTTACACTTTTCCTGCAAAATAGTTACTCTAATCAGCTGTGAAGCTAATGCTAATAACATATTAGAGCTGATGCTTGATTCAGCTCAAGTGGATCCTAAAAAAGTCACCACCATATTAATCATTAAAGGAAAGAAGTCAGACAAAAAGGTGGTGTTATTCACTTTTGCTCACGGTGCAGCTCCTCTCTGCTGGAAAGACAGTAACAATGATTCAGCAGGAGTGGGAAATTCTGTGAATAGGGAATTCATGGAGTGAACAAGTCCCTCTGCAGCTGATTGGTTGGTGGCATTTTTAGTTCTTGCTGAAATTGTCCTTCCTACAGCATTTTTAATAAATCATATTGTTAAGCTCTAGCTTCTATTATCTTAAGAAAGAGCAGAAGATTGCTCTGATCTAAGCCAGTTCTCTTGGACCTGTGGTGACAAGTATCAATGAATCAATGGGTATTTGCTGAGGACAGCCACTGAGAGAGATGTATGCTACTCACTGCGGTGCCTGCTCCACCTACCTGCAGCATCAGGCCCTGTCAGAGAACGTACAATACTTTCTGGCATCAAAGTTGGATATTTGTGGGCAGGGATTTCCTTTGTCACTGTAGGGTGCTGGATTTCATTGGCGTAGGGTTTCTAATGGTCTCTTGCTGGAAGAAGGTCGCTCGGGTCCTTTGAGGTAAGTCAGGTCCCTGCAAGAACAGCTAATGCTGTAGGGAAAGGATAAACGTGCATGTTCTGGCATTTGGAAAGCCAGTTTGAAACTCGTTCAACAAGTGCAGCTTTGTGTTGTGTGAGGCTGCAGAGCACCTCTGTGCCAGAAATGTCCTGTGGTGGCACATCTGGCCTTGAGAAAAACAGGGCTATGCTCATACACCTCTGTGTGTCCTGGGGACTGAATGAGGCCACGTAAGAGCTTGGTGTGAGAGCAGTATTGGCTCAGAAGAGGAAGATCCCCAGGGAAACTGGAACGAAGCCATCACTGGCTGTGTACATCAGAGCACAGCACTGCCAGGGCACCGGCGCCCCTGTGCAACACACAGCCTCCCACTGACCCAGCACCAACAGGTCTGAGCTGGAGGGCAGCCTCAGGCTCATCCTCGGCAGGCAACCCAGGTACTCCTGGTGTTTCCAGCCAGCTCCTCTACCACACATCCCTCCTCCTCACCGCCACAACACACATCAGACAGAGACTGTTTCTGCCTCTCTTGATCACACAAAGTCCCTTTATGTAATGCCCTTCAAGGGGTTGAGCTCTTGCTGATGAGCTTCAAGGACAATAAGCTTCAAGGGCAGTGAGCTTGGCAAAGGACACGCTCATCATTCTACCATTTATATATTTGCTATTAACTCTATCAACTTGAGATGGATGAATTTCCCTTTATGACCCAAATTGATATCAGTATTTACTTTGCTGCTAGAAGTGCCTTTGTTAGATCCCGTTTAGGTCTGTAGGTGCTGTTAATACCTGTTCATCAGCCATTAGCCAAGCTCGTGTTCTGGTGTTCCCAACATAAGAAGAACACGGAGCTGTTGGAGCAAGTCCAGAGGAGGCCACGAGGATGCTCAGGGGCTGGAGCACCTCCCATATGCAGACAGGCTGAGAACACTGGGGCTGTTCAGCCTGGAGAAGAGAAGCTGCGTGGAGACCTCAGAGCAGCTTCCAGTGTCTGAAGAGAGCCTATAAGGGATGCTGGGGATGGACTCCTCATCAGGGACTGTAGCGATAGGACAAGGGGTGATGGGTTTAAACTGAAACAGGGCAAGTTCAGGTTAGATCTAAGGCAGAAGCTCTTCCCTGTGAGGGTGCTGAGGTGCTGGCACAGGGTGCCCAGAGAAGCTGGGGCTGCCCCATCCCTGGCAGTGTTTAAGGCCAGGTTGGATGGGGCTTGGGTGGCATGGTCTGGTGTGAGGAGAGCTGGAACTGGATGATGTTAAGGTCCTTTCCAAACCGTCTATGGTTCTGTGACAAACTGCCCTTTCTAAGCTGTAGCTAACTAGAAAGAAGCCGTTCTAGCAAATGATGCCATATAAGTAATGCCATCCACTGAAAGCAAGTCTGCACCCACTGTAACATTTTCTGCAGATTCTGAGACCTGTTTGAAAAGCATCTCTGCCCAGAGCAGAAGTAACATTTTCTTCAGTCCCAGTCATGGAACATTTCTTCTCCCCAGGGCTGATACTGTGATTTGGAACATGCTGTGATCCCAGCTCTGAGACCTGCTGACACTGCTCCTTTCCCCGGGCTTCAGTCGTGGCCTCCACAAAGGGGTGGAGACATGAAAGTCTGTTCTGTGTCTCATCACCTCTTTTCTTTTCAAGGATCAGTTGTATTTGATGTTTGTCAAATCACACTCCAAGACAGCAACCATAAACATGTTAACTTTACACTCTGCAAGTAAATCTGTTCATTTTCAGAACTGCCTTCCACAGAGGCTGTTTTGTGGTCAACTTAAGCTGGTCCAAGTAAAACCCAGTTCCGAAAAAGGGCAGTTCACTTTTCCTCTTCAGAAATGACATTCCGGTCCCCAAGCAGACCTTAGAGCTAGGAGTTAGGACATACGCTATGAGGGGCATCGGCTCTGCCTGGCAGTGCAAACAAAACCAAATTCTTCATTTTCAGCATTAGTTTTCAGCCAGTTCAGCAACTTATTCCTATTTACCAAGGCTGCAGGACTGCTGGAGCTGACGCATGGAGCCATGTGATTAGGGCAGGGAAAAGTGTGCGACAGAGAACTGGCAGCAACCCACAGCTGCTGATGCTGATCATGAAACCACAGCCTCAGCTCCACAATAAGGGAGGGATTGATGCCTGAGAATTGGTAGCTAACACACAAACGTCTTCAGATCACAAGCCTCCCTTTTAGGGCCAACAGAGATCTAATCAGCTTTGTCAGTGGAGCCTGCAGCGTGGTTTATCTCCTCCTGCAGTGCTATGGACTTGATTAGATGAACCCCATCCTTACAGTGCCTGTTTCTGTCACTGACTGTAAAGAAAACCTGGTGTGAATAGCTCAGGGATTAGGTCAAAAGTTAATGAGGCGACTTCTGCCCCCAAGTGTTAGTTCTGCCCATTATAAGACAAAGATTTTTTCTTACTCCTACATTAAAGCACTAGTTAAGTGAGTTTTTTAATGCCACAAACTGAACAATGTCAGAAGGAAGAGTAGAATCCAGTGGCCCATCTTGTTAATACCAGTGCTTACGCTAATACAGCAGCAATGTGCTGTTCAAAGCCGTGTCTCCAAGCTAAAATTAACGGGTGTAGAGGAGGTGTTTTGATTTAATCAGTCTTGGAAGCAAAGAGGAGTGGTGGCTGCTTTTAGAAAGCAGGTCGTTTATGGAGTGATGAAGCAAGGAGGAGCCCCACTGAAGGCATGAGTGTTCAGAAAACCTTAACCTAAATCTCAGAGACTTATACAGTTCATTATAAATGGCTTTTCTCATAGCAAAATAGCAACTGGGAACACTGCTTCTTGAAAGCTTTCTTTGCATTGACCTGCTTCTATTTAGCCAGATGTTTCTGTCTTAACATTTAGGAAAACAAAAGTTCACATCAGCACGGGATGATGAAATGGTGCCACAGTAGCTGCAGAGCCAATGGAACCCATTTGTACCACTGCCAAGATGACAAAGCAAATATGAAATACAGCAGCAGCCGTGGCTGGCCCGGGAAGGACTTGTCCATCAAGTTCCCAAGTAATCCGTTTGTGAAACATGTGCCCTTATTGACTGACAGTGTCTATTATCTGCTTAGTTAACAGTGGGGATAAAGGTATTTTTCCTGCTGTATTTCAAGCTCTTATGCAAAAAGCTGCAGTTAAACTGTGTATAACCTTAGGATGGTGAACAGTGCCAAGGTCTCGGAGGATGCTTATTCAGTTTTTTATTAGCCACATGACAGACAGACTTTGTGGGTTTGCTGATTAGAGAAACCAGCGCCTCTTTCTTGGAAATTTCCCTATAGGAAGAGATTCTTGTAAAAAAATGGAATAGGTACATAAGCAAAATGGGTGCTTATCTGATGAGCAGCACCACAGCACACCAATGTTGTTAATGCACTGGTATGTGCACTATATCATTGCAGGGATATAAAATCACTATAAGCACTATCAAAATACATACATAGATACTGTTAAAAATCAATGAGTTAGATCTTTTTCAAGCTGGCCTTCAGAGCTTCTCTGCTTGTTAGTAATGACAGCCAACGCCTCTATGTTTAATCCTAAGTGGGAAAAATGCTTCCCACATATTTCAGATTCATGGAGACTTGACTGCAGCCTGTACGTGCACAGAAAGACACCCAAGAGCGTCCATGTGTCCATGTTTCCCCGAGGAGTCAGGCTGGGCTGACAGTCCTCCATGGGAGGCTCCCACACCAGTGGATTCCCCTCTAGGACACTGTCTGTGTGGGAGCACAAGGAATTGGGTGTGCACACTGCTGAGATGCTGGGAATGGCAGCACGCAGGCAGCACGTGGGCTGGGAGGAGCTGCTCCATCTCTGTTGTTACTTCACATGTAATGGGTTCCTGGCACTGGCTCCAGCCTCATCTAGCACTTGGCAGTGCTGCACGGCCCAATGCTTCCTACAAGCATAACTGAGCCTCCTTGTTATTGAGATGATTCATCCTGCCCCCGCACACCAGTGTCCTCCTGACCTCCTTAGTCTCTCCTTGCTTGCTGTAATTGTGTCACACAGCCTGTTTGTGCTCCTCAGGATGGTAACACAGGTCCTTGCGCGTGGACTTCCTTCCCTGACAGCCAAAACGCGGCAATTCACATGCCACCTAATTCATGGGCAAAAGGAGGGTCTGTTGGTCCCTCATCACCTTTATCTTATGGAAAGCATCCTTAGGGTTGCCCAAAGGCAGGTCCACAGGCAGTGAAGCCTGCCCTGGTCTCCAGCCAGGCACTCAGCCTCCAGTGTGCCCTGCCCCAGTTACAGAGCTTGAGGAGTGACTGATGCACCCCATGTAAGCCAAACCTGGAGGCAGCTCAGTTTCATGTTCCTACATTATCTGCTCTGCCCAGCAAGGGAACTCTGCAGAGATCATCCCTCTGTGCTGGCAGGATAGCAGCAGTGCTCAGGGACCCTCCTGCCTGCAGCAAAGTGACAGGAGCAGCAGTAAGCAGCGCCTTGTGCTCACTCCTGATTATCTGTGAGATGGAGCCTTCGGAGGGGAATAGTTCAGCTTTTCCTTTCCAGGCAGCCTGAGCGTCATGATCTGCGGTCCACACACTGAAGCCTGCAGAAGCCACCGAGGTGGCAAAGCAGCTAATAATTAAACCTGGTTTTACTGCAGGAGAAATGCTTCCGTAGCCAAGCACTGAGGAGAACACAATACTCCTTCTACATCAAAAGAATATGCACATACCCAGGGTAAACTCTGGCCTGCACTTAGCATGCTGATTTCTGTGCTGCTATCTACTTGCCCTGACAGTTCCAGTGAGATCAGTGAGTTCTTCAACCCTCTTAGCAGCCCTCAGGGCTGTTAATCTCAAAGGGAAGAGGGGAAGTAGTTGCATTTCCAAGACGGACTCAGTCTGTGGAATTTCAAATGACCACAACTGTAGCATCAAACATGCACACAAATCTTGGCAATGACAGACGTGGTCATCTTCCCTCTGAGTGTTATTGTCAGTGTACTGTGCACATCATGTTCACACGCACACACACAGAGAGAGCAGATGCGGTTCAGAAGGCAGGTTAAGAGCAAAGATCCCTGCTTTCCGAAGCCCTGGGGAGATGCTGCTGGCTGGTGCTGAGGACTGGTGCAGTGATCAAACAAACAATGTAATATTCTGGGCTTTCTTTGTTCCAGTAAAAAACCCAAAACAACGAAAACCAGCGAGACTGAAAAACACAAAGGAAATGGAGCAGACAGACAAGATGGAGCAAACACAGCAGGAGGGGAGAAAAAGCAAAGGTGAATAATAGGCAGAGTTACTTCTATCAGTTCCAAAGTTCTTGCCTCCTGCTGCCAACCTCATGTACTCGTTGGGCAGTGGGGGCAGTTTCTGCAAGTTTCTCTTTAGCTAAGATCACTTCTTAATAGGCTGTGTTATTTGTAAAAAACATGAGGGTATCACTTTGTAAAAACATCCTTCTTCAGGAAGTGATGAAACACTCGCTCAGTTTATTAAAGTCTGTCCTCAAGTGTGTTTGCTGGATGGATGTTATCCTCACGTGGCTTTATTCCACTGAATCATCCCCAGGGAGAGTAGAAATGAGGGATGGCGGGGAAAGAGGTCTGGAAACAAATAACACTCTAAATCAAAAAGGCAGGACTTTGTACACAGCCTAGGCCACAGTAACAGCTCCCACAGGGCTGGATTCCTCCTGCGCTTACAGTCAAAGAGCAAAGCTTTACGTACATCAGCAACTTTCCTCTTAGTTCCTCAGTGCCTGACGTATGGCAGATGTGTCCCAGAGCTGCTAAGCACTCACACCATCATCCTGCTGATGGCACACATGCCTGAAACTTGGAAGACTCATCAGCAGAGGAGTGGGGGGAAAAGGCATTTATCTGGAGCTCTTACCAGGATAGATTTTGTCCAAAAGGACGGGTTCCATTGGGAATCCCCTGTCCTTCACAGGTGCTCTAAGGGAGATGAAAAGAAAAAAATCGCAGATGAGAATCTCAAGGACAAATTGAGTTGCTCAGAGGTTGATCATTAGGAGCTGTGGCATTGATGTAACTTCAACCCTGACTCAAGAGATTCTCACATCAAACACTCCTGCCTGAATTGCCTCCTGTTTTTCTGATACCCAGCCAGCAGGGACTGAAAGGTTTCAGGTCATGGGGAAGCTGTCTCATCCCTCAGTACCTCAGCCCTGCTCTGCTGGCCCCTGCCTGCCGCTGTGCTGGCAAGAGCAACCACAGTCACTCAGGTCCAGGTATTGGGAATGCTTCAGAAGTAGATAAATAAAACCTTAATGAGGATCAATAGGAAAGAAAATCCAGAAGGAACGTCCTGCAAAGAGGTGACCCAAACCCAACAGCTGAAAGGGGCAATGGACTCTTTCTTATGATATTTGGCCCAAAATTTGCACAAAGGTTTGTTTCCCCCGAACTCCCAGAGGAAGAAGTGATTGTGAAATGGGGACTAAAGGAGAATGCTCACTTTCAACTCCTGCCTTGCAAAGGCAATTACATGGAAATCCTGTGCTTCCAACAATGCTGCATCAGGGTTAATGTTTCCACTATCTCAGACAATGAAACCCCAAGGATCTGTCAATAAACTGCTGTTGTTTAAACAGCCTCTCTCATTCCCATGCTCAGACATGGTAAAACAAGAGGAAAAGATACCAAACACGATCATTTGATAAATCCTCAGTAATCTGCATAAGATCACCTAAAATTATCCTTCCTCTTTTCTGAAGAAGTAACCACTTCCTAAAACAAATAAGCAAGAATGACACTAATCTGAGCATTCTCCGTGAGGATGCAAAGCACCAAGCACATACAGAGACAGGCTCCTCCTGTTAATTCAGAGTGAACTCCCTCTCCTGTGGAGGAAGTAAGGCTGTCAGTCAGAGGCTGGTATTAACTGAAGTAATACCATTAGAAGGGTAGATGTTGCATGGAGCAGATTACTTAGTGGTCTGCATTGGTGTGTTGGAAAGGACCCAATAGCTGAGCAAAGACAAGATATGAGCATGGGTTTGTTTCTACTAGATCCATCCTTCAAAACCCTCACTGCCTGGTAATGCAAGTCCCAGAAATGAGTTTCCTTAGAATAACATCAAGGGTGGAAAATGTCTGATGTGCTTTTCATGCATTTGTTATTATTGATTATTGACCAAAGGCAGGAAAAGAATCAGGGGTCTTAAATGTCTTGCGTGTGGTTAGGGAGATGCAGTTCTGAGACTGGGTGCTCATCACCGATGAGGCTGAAATGGAACAGCAGGATTTACAAACATGACTTACAGCATGATAAGGAATTCTGCTGGCATTAAAGCAGTGAGCAGCTACTGTTCTTCCAACACAATGCTCTTACAATGAACCTCTAAATGGGGGAAGAGGCTGATTATTCTGTGTTTGGTTACTAGAAAGAAGAGTAGAAGATAGTTCTGTGTTTGCATATGCTGGAAGATGTCCTTACCATTGCAAAGACATGATTTTATTCACTGCTTTCCTCGTTGATGCTTCTGATTTTCTGTAAGAGAACTATTGGTGATTTTACTGTGAGATCACTACAAGATACTTGTTCACAGCCCGGTACTGGGCTAGGGCTAAAGCTCACAGCGTCTTATAGATAGTAACAAGAATAAATGCATACAAAACATACAGTGTCTCCAACTTTGTACCAGTGCTAATTAGTTACATACAGAATTATCTTTTAACATCCACTAACAACTCCAAAGTTAGGAGTTAAATAATATTATTCAGCATGTACAGATGTGAAAACGCTTCACCACACCACAGTAATTCCTTCAATCCCACTTTATAAAGATGTTTTGGGGGGTTCTGGGATGGGATACTTTTAGAAAGGTGGCTGTTTGCCCAAGCTGAGGATATGGAGACACAGTTTAGGAAGGGATGCAGGGGCAGGACCTGCATCGAGCCTTTGGGAGCAACTCCCATTCCTGACCGAGTTTTGTGTGCAGTCGAGGCAGTGCAGATATAACAGGCCACTTTGCAAACACTGCAAACCATCGCAATAATGCTGAACTTAGAACTAACCTCCAGCAAGTGCTATTTCACATCCAGAAAGTGGCTTTGAAGGTGGAATCTAAGCCGTAAAAAACAGGATTAAAAAACTAAGTGACCATTAGACATCTGCTCGTCTAAGCCAGGCTGTAGGATTCCATGTAAGAAGCTGTTGCAGTGTCAGGTTTGGAAACAAAACTTATGGTTTCTGTCTGGCACAACCCCAAGGCTGAGCTTTGCCATTCAGCTGAGCTCGTTCCCTGGAGCACAAGCAGAGGACCACGCGTCCAAGGCTGTGATCAGCTCTCTGCTCCTTGCCAATACTCATCTGTCTGCTTTCACCCACAGCCATGCCAGCAGCAAGTGCAAATTAGCAGCAGTGACAGGATGAGCCTGCCATGGAGCCGGAATGGGAGGCAGCAAAATGAACACGGGAGGTTAAAAACATGCACAAGCGAAGGCTGTGGCTGTTCATACACAAATCCCATTCTAAGCCTCTGAAATACTGCTTCCACGGCCCTGCCCAGAGAAATTCCCCTGGGCTCAAGCAACGCAGGGTTCAGATTTCAGTCCCTTACTTACGATCAGTGACTAGAAAGTACAGTTTGACGCCCTTTACCCTCTTGATAACACACAGAGCTACACTGACCGTGGCTTTGCCCGGAGGTGAGGTCACCCCTGTAGCTTCCAGTTTCATCTTGAGAGCTCAAGCACTGAGACCAGAATTTGGCCTTGAAAAACAGCGAAACAGCGGGAAACGTAGAGCAGGGAATTTGACTCACTGTATCTTACACAGGAATTCAGTGACACGTTCTTGGTTGCTCACCTTGCTCATCTGTGCCCATCACCTTGCTGAATTTGGCTGCATAAAGATCGATGACAAATGACCTTACACCTGATGAGAGCGAGTCCCTAGCCTGCCTTAAGGGTAGACCCATCCCTTTGCATCACACGGCAGCAGTTCTCTGATCACACTTGTCCCTTTAGGAGCTAGCACAACTGGGGAGGTTTTCCTAGTGTTCAGTTTACCTGGGAGAAAGATTAAAATGTGCCCTAAAAGCAAGTCTGTAATAATTCTCATAAAACTAGACTATCTTCCCAACTGAGTACTTCTTTGATGATATAATTTTCCTTAATGCTGATGCTTCCTTCTGCTTTTAGTTGCAATCACAAAATCCTTATAATCCAGTACAAGCTAATTACGTGGATCATTGCCATAGGAGGCATTTGCTTCACCTCCCAGGAAATCATTATCGGTCACGATCTGCCATTTGCTCTGATGGCTTTGTTTATGTTATCATCCAAGTGCCATAAAATCCATATTTATCTTTCCCTAGTGGCATCTACAGATTGATTAGTAGTAGCCAGCAGAGGCTTTACTTGGCAATTAGCACTCAGTGACTTTAACACTTGCATTTGTCAGGAAGGGTCTTCTGAACTTCCTGCATGACCTAAGTAGCCACTAGCTCTGGGGTCACTGGAGTGGTCCCTGCTGATCTAGGGAGAGCTGAGAGTTCAGGTAGATAATATTGCTGCTGTTTGCAATTGGATGATGAAATGCATTATGAGCAGAAAAAAAACCATGCATTTGCTGTTCCCTAATACCAGATACAAGTCCAGGGGGGTCTGACAGCTCCTGACTCAATTCTTGCCAAGGGAAGTCCGGTTTGGTGGAAGCCAAGATCAAGAGCTCTACCTGAAGTGGCCTGTCTTCACTTCTGCTGAGGAAGATGGATCGCTTGTTCCTGCCATGCCATTGGCAATGCCCTCCCTCCCCAAATAGCAAACAAATATTCATGAATGTCTGGTATGTCTGATGCTAATGAAGCTGAAGCCCAGCCAGGGCTTCACTGCATTTGAAGGAAAGCTTGTCATTGGCTTCACAGGGCTCCTGGTGTGTCCTTGGGGCTTTGAGCAACACAAACACGTGCAAAACTTTGTGTTGTGGATATGCCAGCTTTTGCTGACCTTGCAAGAGCAGGGCCTGCTAAAAGAGCTGGTTAAACAGTACAAAAGCATTTAGCAGCTGTCCTTGCAAGCAAAAGGTTTTCAAGTTAGGATGAATAATGGAAAAAAAACCCAAATCTCTAGTCAAATATTCAAGTACCTGCTAAGTACCTGCCAGGTTCCTCGTAAGATCTGTCTGCTTGTTGCATTCATTTTACCATTGAAAAACAACATATGAAAGGTGACAATGGAAGCTGTATTATTAGTTATTACTCACTGCATGTCGTGTCCAAGCCAGCATTTCAGTTGCCAAGGAAGTAGACATAATGCGCTGAGACCAAGAATGTATTCACAGTGAACAATGTGGTGTAAGCGGGCCTGTAAATTACCTCCGCTTGAACCAGGTAGCCCAGCAACAAGCATCCTGCATCAGTCAGAAATGAAACGAGTCACAAATAAAAGTTAATCAGCCAAAAGTCCCCAGAAATATGTTTCCTTACCCAGAAAGTGCCTACATTGAAAACTGAGGCTGGGTGGAGCTAATTTCAGGTGTCTCTGCAGCCTTTCTTTTCCCTTAATTTCAGGTGTCTCTGCAGCCTTTCTTTTCCCTTTATAGCACAAAACTCTGGCATGAGTCCATTTTACAGACTCAGAGGGGTTTTATCCCCAACAAAGCTTCATCCTTCCATGGCAGCTGAGCCTCAGAAGTGCACTTTGTCTCCAAAATAATGCCAGATAAAGGTGCTGTTGCCTCTAGTATGGTAACTTCTCAGCACTGCCGAGCTGGCTGAAAGCAAGATTGAACAGAAGAGCAGTATAACAGTATGTGGCGTTACGCTATCAGCCTGTGCAGCTTTTTAAAGTTGTAAAGATTAATATTTAACTTTCAGCTAACTTTTATGGTAAAGATATAAATAAAACACGCTTCTAATACCTGATGTGGATTATACTGTGCGTAGCCTTAATTAGGCCAAAGTCTTCCACAGTGTGAAACATGTATTGGGCAGGCTTCTACACTGATACAACAGCTTTTTAGCTACTAGGATTCCTCTGGCTTCACACAAATTACACAAGGGAAGAATAAGACAGACACAGCCCAAATGCTGTCACTGTCTTTTGGACTATCAGTGCTACAAACACTGCTTACTGGGAAACGGGCTTCATCTTTATCAGCACAGCAAGAGGTACACGTGTGTGAAGGTGACCAGCAGTGTGAGGAGCAGTCTCTCCCTTTCAGATGAAGACAAGAGCAATAGCAGGAGCTTGTCCTCTGCACTGTTTCTCATATCTGCAGGAAACTGCATGAGATTGAATCCTGCAGTGCCTGTGAACCAGCTTGTGCCATTAGTAGGATCAGATCACTTCCTCCTGGGTTACTTACTGACAGTAAAGGCAAAAATGCGAAATTCCTCCATTATTCCTCCACAATTTATAATTGTTCCAGAGGGATTTCTCTCTCCACCTGCTCAATGATGTAGTATGGATTAAACAGCCTATTGATATTTATGTTTAGGAAGCAACTTCATGGTACTCTAGATTTAAGTCTGATTTCCTCTAACCATTTTATCTGCCCAGCTGTCCAGCACTTTCACACTGTTTATGGAATGGCCTGGTCACCTGGCTGCAGAGGGGACACTGACCAGGCTTATCAGTTGAATGAGTTACTTTGGTAACTCACCATTGCTTTTCCAGTAAATTCCATTCCCTTGTTCATGCATATCTGCCCAAAGGAGGAGATCAAAGTGGCTGCACCCAAGTGCTGACCTGTGCAGAACCCCAGTGCTGTCTCTGAGCTCACTCTGTGATGAGCCTGTTACAGATGGGAACCCAAGGCCCGGGGTAGGGCCTTGGTCAAGGTCACACACAAAGGCTGAAAATCAGGGATTTGGTCCGTGCTTTTCAAGGATGATGCAGCTTCCCCTCCAGCCTATCCTTTAGCTAAATTACATTCTACACATATAAACCTCTGCAACTTCAGAGGTGACTTCCTTCTATCATTTCTGTACCCACAGCTACACATCATTAAAATTCCTGATACTTATATTAAACATTAATGAATTTATCTCACAGCATTCAACAGCGTACACCATTATTATCCTCCTGTAAGGCTTAAGCTGTAAAATTACATCTGCAACGTGCTCTGGGAAAAACAATTATGCTTTTGTAGGAAAACGCGAATTTCAGGATTCCACAGCAAAAGTCCTGAGAGAGAACAAAGACCATCTCCAGGATGCCTTCCCCTGTGTTTGACACATAGTGGTAGGAAGGTCTGGTTTCCAAAACCTTTCTTCCAATGAAGAAACATTGCATTTATCATGTTGGAGTGATAATACTTCAAGAAGACATTGCAAGGCAGCTAAAATAGCTACAGCTGTAACTTAAGCTGTTCCATCTATTCCTGCTATTGTGATTGATACAGTTTGCACTCAACTGTAGCGTTTCTTATTCATAGAAGTGTAACTGTTAACCAGGACTTTGATTCAACTATTTTTATGAAACATGGAAAACGTCAGATTGGAGAGAATTACACTGAATTAAGTACTAAAGCATCTGTAGCTCAAGAAAATCAGCATCTTACAGCAACACACTGATGATTTTTCTGAAACAAAGCAGGTAAAAAGATACTAAAATCAGTTCTTAAATGCTGTATGGATGTACCCATAGACCGTAGGAAATTCCCAACAATTACAGGGCAACAGTGCCATCTTGAGGTCACCAGAGAATTAAAGAGGAAAGCTGCAGGATTGCTCCGAGGCGTTTTACTTTTAAACACAGAAATTATTGTATATTCCAAGGTGGAAAAGCCCAAACCTCTCAAGCCATTTTCTTAACTTGGTCTTGTTAAAAGCAAAGCATCTGCAAACACCAGCCATGACACAACACTGCTTTTCCTGAGCCATTCATTAGTGATTTATGTTCTTGGTTGCTTGGTTTCCTCCTTTCACTCACTGGTACCTGCATTTTGAGGATGACAAAGCCCACAGTTAATTCTTTTATTCTACATATTTTTTGCAGATCAGTCTAAACCCACTGCACGCTGTAGCTTTGGATATTCCACAGATCCCCATGAAGGCCAGTAGAACTGCAGTGCAGATTTTCTGGTTGAGGCCTAGAAGGGAAAGATCTGAGTGTACAAACAGGGTGAGAAAGCAGGGATTCACCCTCCAAATACATTTGAGAGCTGCTTTGGCTCTGCATACACGCCAAACACTTCCACCGCACTTGAGCACTAGGTCATGGCCACTAGAACACTGGTAGTTTTACACTAGCAACCAAAATGGTCATATTCTAACTTCTAAGCAAAGGTTGTGGTGAAAAGAGTAACCACGAGGCAAGCAATTACGATAAGCTCTGCCGGGCAGTTAAGAATCTAATAGAGCAGAACTATTGCTTAGTGACACAAGAAAGGAGTATAAGCTCCTCAATAACACTAAGCTGACCCATACCACTCATTAGTCAGCATTAAACTACAAGTAGCCTACGTTGATAGGTCCCCACCTTAGTGGGAAGAGAGAACACAAAATCTCCTTTTGCTCTTTTGACAGTTAAAAAGCAAGTGCAGACAAAAAGCCACTGATTTTCTACATACGCAAAATATACTTACCAAGTACTGTACATTACATACAGCATCATTTTAACCTACAGATTGTGAATCTCTGTACATTTTTCATCTAAAAAGCTTCTCACATCAGTTTAAAAACATCTGATTTACTATATTTGTTTCTTTTTTTTTCAGAAGAATAAGATACGGTAAACAGGAGGACCAAATATTCTTTCTTAATACAATTCATAATCTCTTACGCTTTGATCATGAGCTACCTATTATAGACTAAGAGTTTGTACAACAGCTGTTAAAATAAACACTCGGTAGGCTCCAGCTTAAAAGAGGGAGGCACAAGCAGCTTCCAGCAAATTTAATCGACTTTCAAAAGTTAAATACTTTACACCTGTGTTATAGTTTCAACGCATGCCCAAGATTTGCCTGCTCTTCAGTTGATAGTTCTTTTCCAGTTCAGCCAGTGCTTGAGCCCGTAGGTTGGCAGCATACAGACGTTTTCTGAGATCAGAGCATTTCCCTTTAGAAAGGGGATGGTTTTCCAAATGAACAGAAGTCCCAGCATTCTCCTCACTTCCAAAGTGTACTTTCTTCTTGGTTGCAGGGAAGGGCAGCAGCAGTGGGTTATCTTAGAAGTCAAACAATAAAGACTGCATTAGTGCAGCTTTCAGCATTTGTTGCTTAGCTCATATTTTTTAAGCCTGCTACCCATTTTGCTATCTAGCTGTGGCTTTAAGTGATCTAATTAAATGCATTTCATAGCAACAAATCTTTTCCATTTTTCCTTTCCAACAGTAACATAATGCAGTTCCAATGGGAAATAGAGAATGGTGGTCCCAGCTACAAAGCACTTTGTCTTTCCTTCATAGCAGGGGCAGACCCAACCTGCCCCTCCTACATTACCCACATTATTACAGCTCTATCCTTGTATTAAGTCAATGGGATACAAACTAGGCTCTGCCTTCATGAATAGTGGGCTTTAGTGCATTTAAAATGATCAAGTTACTTTCCACTGCAGCCTCCAGCACAGGAATTTTCGTGTTATAGCTCTGCTTTAGCTGTATAGAATGGCCCCAGTGAAAAGGCAGTTAGCTTGGTTTGTTCTTAATGACTCAGGGCACAAAAACTACCACCAAAAGCTATTAAAGCAGCTGAGTTGCTTCTCATAAAAGCCAAGTTCACAAAGCTCATCTTAAGGTGCGGGGGTTTACTTTCATTTTTAATCAAAGGCCTAACTATCCTAATCTCAACACTGCTGAAGCCTTAATTGTCAGTTCATTAGGCCGGAACAAAGATGCAATAACCAAGTGAGAAGGGCCAGACTGAAGAGGCTAGTGAACATTTCAGCACTTTACAGTTTCATATTGGTAAACTATATCTGTTTTAACATTGAAGCCTTCCCTAAGAACCAGAAAACCCCTGCAAAAAATAGGGTAGTGTCTAGGACCTTTGTCTTAGAAACCAGGATTTTTGGTTTGCCATTTTACTGTGAAATGAACCACACACGGACTTTGAGGACAAATTAGGGGGTCTAAGCTGTGTGGTATGTTCAAAAAATACAGTACTATTTGAACAACTGAAGATAACAGAAGCAAGTGATGTCAGTAATGTACTGGAGAAACACTTAGCTCATTCATTTCAGAATAGGGAGACTTCTAGAAACAGTATTACAAGAGTGCTGTGGAACGAAGAGTAGCAAACACTGTGACAAGTGTTTAATCAAGTGATCTACAGCTATTGCAAGATCTGGTCAGCCTTTTAACAAATATGTTCACTTTTCCAAATTACCCTGCTCAGGGTAGTAACTGCTTGAAGTGGCTGAAAAATTAATAGCCCTGTTAAGGTCAAAATACCTTGTAAAGGGGGAGGAGACGCAGAAGAGAACTGAAGCAAATGCTGAAGCTTATTGAACTTCAGTCATCCAGCATTAGAGGCAACATCAGAAAAGCCCAAGGCAAGTTTGGCTTTTATATTCTTTCATGCATCAAAGTCAGACAATATGTTGAGAGGTGGAATTCTCAAAACTGACAGGGATGTTGGAAACAGCTCAAGTGCCACTAACATCTGGTGGCATTTAGCTTGTATTCTTGCATGCTGGGACAAGCACTTGAACTTCAGTTTTATTTGTATTTGAGGCTGTGAGATGCTTATCTTGCTTTATCTGACCAAAACTAAATGAAGAGGTTATTGCTGCGTGTTAAAGAGTGTTCATGTTTCTTTGTTCTAGAGCACTACTTAAGATCCAGCCATTTAATATTCTAACCACTATTTCAAAATGCATTGAGATACTGGAATTATTTTTACTATTACAAAATGGGTGCAATGAAGAGATGATACTACATCTTACGATAGCGAGGACTGAACAACTAAGAAGGCCAAAGTGGATGTCAGATACTGATGGCATAACAAATACTCCAAGAGAGATAGACTACAGGTAGTCAGGAAGTACTACAGCACATTTTTAAAGCCCCCCCTTCGGTGTGTTAAAAACTGGAGTATGCTCATAATAGTTAGTATTCTTTATATGCAAAGATCTTTAGATCTTGTATGATGCACCAATCACAGCCGGGTCACTTGCAACAAATATTATTTCCCACCAAATTTTTGGAAGCTGAAGAGATTAAAAATGTGAAATTTTATTAAAATTAACTTTATCAAAAGCCTGTGAAAAGACATCCATAAATAAAATAATTGCAGCTCTGAGTAAAGGCTGGGTTACAAGTCAGCACTCCTATCACCTTACAACAAGAGCTTAGTTTTCAAAACAGCACAAGACCACAGTGCTGACCAGTGGTAGCTCAGACTCATGGTTGAGCATCACCCACTAAGTCTTTTTGCAAAGTACAAAATCAAAAGTCTCTTCCCAACAGTGCAGAGATACTGGGGTTTGTATTGCTACAATGGGACTAAGTACAGCATATTGAGCGTCGGAGGCTTTCTTCTCATCATTCCAGCCTACATTTATCAGTGCCAGTGGCTTCCTGTGTATTTCCATACCTGGACCATCTGCACAAGATGTCATCTTCTGCTCTTTGTAGAGTTTGTAGCTCCTCATCAGGTTTTCAGCTCTGTTTTCAAAAGAGAAGTTTAAGTTTTTTGTCCTCAGATTGTAGAGTTTCTGCTAGAGGGCAGTTCTAGGTTAGTAAGATACCTGGTAAGTTTGTCCTCTGCCAGTCTCTCACGAACACAGAGTTCCCGTTCTCTTTCTGGAAGCGGAAATACAGTAGTATGCAGTGTTAACATGTAAACGTTGAAGTTAAGAGTGATTGTGCATGATGGACTTCGTTCCAGGAAAAGACAGTAGTTATAGGTGCATTTGACAGGCTGTATTTCCTGCATTTATGGCTCTAAACAAAAGTAGCTGCTGTGCAGATACACCTTTATCCATGCACTGATAAAGCACCAAGCAAGTACTCCAAAATGCCAGCAGGTCTTTTTTCCCCTTCCCTCAGAACTCTGCCATATCTGCAACAATGAAACTACAGCATCTTTTTGTTCTGCACATTAACTCATGGCACACAACAGCGGATCTAAATAGTTAGATACCAGATACTATGATTCAGTTATGACTAAACATCCCATTTGCAGCAGCAGCAGCTGTTACTCAGGCTTAGAAAACAATTTATACTGTTAAACTCTGTATTAGAGAGTCTACTGCATACACAAAGAGGTATTTCATGTGGGCAGGAAATTCCAGTGCCTGAGGACCAGTTATCTATAGTTTCACAGGTAAGTTACCTGTAGGGTGCAGCTTTTATAAAAGCAGTTTGCTTACTCTAATAAGTTTTGCTCCAACATCAGGATGACCTTAGGTTACGTGCAAGTACAGACAAGGTTAACTTACACAGTGGGTGAAAAGCAACTTACACCGCACAGTGCAGAATATGCCTAGACCCTTTTTTCTTGTATAATTTCCTAATTGCCACTCATGTTTTAATCTTCCCAAGTCAGACTTCTATATCCAAACTGCCAATTTTAGTAACTTGAAACAAGAACTAGTCTAGATAAACCCTGGCATTCTTGCTTTAGTCTTCAAACAGAAATCTAGTAGTGAATGTCAGACCACAATATCCTAGCGCATTAAAATGAGGGGTTTTAAAGCCCTCTAGCCTGCCTTCCTCCACACTTAGTCTTTTGAATCAGAATCCCACTGCCACCCCCTTCCCAAAGTGGAATAGCGTACGCTCCAAATGTTGCTCTCTGTCCTTAATGGCTTGCTCTCGCTCCTGTAGTTGCTGTTCCTTCCGTTTCAGCTCATTCACTGCAGCATCTGAATATTGCAGCCTTTCTGGCTCCCACGATCTCCAGCCTCGTTTATCTGGGTTTTGCCTTTGTTCTTCTGTCACCAAGTCTGCTATCAGTGGGTGCTGCAGAATATCTTCAACAGAAGGTCTGCAATAATCCTAAGGGGAAGACATTACCAACAGGTTCCATCTATAACCAAGAAATATTAGGGCCAGGGATCCCCAAGCAAGGCCCACTACAGATGGGAACCAGCTGAGGTGCTATACAGTGAAGGAGAAGTCGGAGAAAAATGGAATTAGGAAGGGGTAGCACAACCAGATGACAAAAGCCAAGGGAGGAGGCTGTTACCTAGCCCTCAGCTCCCGAGGCTGCAAGTCTGGCTCTCCTAGTCCAGGCTCTCACTCCTTTCAGGGACAGGATGAGGTGGTAAGCCTACAGGGGCAATCGTTGGCAAGTTCTATAGCAAGCACTCTGCATATATAGTCGTCACTTGATTCCTGAAGGATCCATTCCTGTTGGGAGACTTGGGTTCTTGTTACAGCTTTGCTGTAACATGCAGTGTTCTTCTCAACACCCCCATGCTAGCCATAGGGCACGAGCTATACGGTAGCCATATACAGCCACCCCCAAAATGAAGGCAAACTAACCCCTCCCACTTCCAAACACACTGGAACCTTTCTAACCCTAAAGATGTAAGGCCTTATGCACGCTGTCAGGAAATTCCATATAAGACAATATTGAGAGAGCCTTTCAGCATCCTGAACATACCTTTAATGGACTCAAAGCACAATTCCTCCTTCCCCTACAAGTGATGTTGCCAGTGACAAGGCAATAGCAACCAGTACTTCAGGTCAGTTTCTTTTGTAATTGAGAAAGAAAACAAGTATTTCAGTACCAGTTCAAGTTCTAGGTGGAAAAACGAGTAATTGATTCTTACCTTTACATTCAGCATCTCCTTGAGAAGTTCATTCAGCTGCTCTGAGTAACGATATGGTATTCGCCTGAATTTCCCTTCCTTTATCTTTTCTGCCAACTCCTTTTGGCTGCAAGCTCTAAATGGAGGCCTGAAAAAGAACATTTTCCTTGGTTTCTTTCACTAATTTTAGTGACTCATTTATATAAAAGAATCAGACTAAGAAAAAAAGCTGCAATCAAAGGCTTGTTTTGACTACCTAAGGTCAAGACCAGTACAGAAATACAAATCTAGGACTAGTTTCTGAAGCCTTTATGCTTTTATCTCTACAAATTTTAATTATACCCATGTTAACAGCTATATCTCTACATTCATTACCGCACTACTATACTTACGAGAGAGCACATAATTCATACAGGAGACATCCTAGAGACCAGATGTCAGATTTTTCATTGTATGACATGTAGTTCATCTGCTCCTAAAGAAAGGGAACAATCTTTGGGTTATTAACTAAGACACTGTTCTACTATTGCAGGATAATCAACTACTCTTCAAACCTGAATTAAGCCATTATTTACTGGGGTTACTTTTAAGATTCCACCTTAATCTCCACAGCTACTACTAGTAGCAGGATTTTAACAAGTTTGTAGCAGTGCTACACTGCAGAAGACTGAAGTGTTCCACCAATCTTCAGCTGATACAGCCCCATATTTCAGTCAATATTAATCTTTCCCACACATAATGCATTGTTTTGGGGAAAAAACTCCCTGTTCATTTCCACAAATTAAAATCCTATCATCAAAAGGTAGTTTAATACGCTTTTTACTTTAACACTATGAAACCAAAGCATTCAAGCTTCCCTGTTCCTTCTCAGAAACAATATACTCCAACATTCCAAGAGCATATCAAAACTTATACAGTGAAGAGCAACTAGTAACTCCATCAAAACCTCCTAAGCATTCATGGACTGAGACATACACTGCAGAAAACAGATCGTGGAGGCACAAAAGGGGAGATCAGGCACAGAAAGGTGGTCTTACTGGAGACATGTAATACGGAGTTCCAACAAATGTCTTGGCAAAGCTGGTGTCATGGTGCAATATTCTTGCCAGTCCAAAATCTCCAAGTTTTACATTCTGCTTGCCATCTAGGAAGACATTTGCTGGTTTTAGGTCACGATGCACAGTGACGCCACCATCACTCCGCCTGTGACACTCCTTCAAGGCCAGCGTCAGTTGAGTCAGTACTCTGAGAACAAAGCTTTCTTCCAAGTAATGCCTGAAAGATGATCACATTGTTTAATAAAGGTATTCTCTGAGCATACATCATTTTTAAGTAGTTGCTGCCAGTCTTAGTGTGGCAGCAATATTTTAATACTACCATTACAAAACATCACTGAACCACCCCAGCACCTTCACAGAAAACTGACAGCAACAGGCATCTAGACATGCTATTTTAAAAATGGAAATTAAAAAATAAAAAAAATCACTCCAAATACGTTGGAAGACATCTGGACTTCTGTTGCAGAGCCCCTGTGATACTTCCTTCCTCCCCCCAAAAAGCTTAACAAAGACATAGCGTTTCCACTGCTTACAGCACAAATATCAGCTTGACCAGGTTGGATGAAGCCTTGGGCGAGATGGTTTAGTGCGAGGTGTCCCTGCCCATGGCAGGGGGGTTGGAACTAGATGATCTAAAGGTCCTTTCCAACCCTAACCACTCAATGATTCTACACTTTTGTGATGAGATCTGTCCCTTTGATCACTTATGATAACAGTGTATTGCCAGCTGTTTATAATGAGCAACACAGAACAACAGAGCCAGGACAGGACTGGTTTTTAAGATAACCTTCCTCAAATGAAAACACTGATGTTTGGGGGCAGCTGCTGTATCATTTTAGACCATTCTCACAAAGTGAGATGTGGTCCTATATACTTGTTTAACTTGCTAATGTTAAAATTGATACTATACTTAACAAGTAGGCTGCTAAGCCTAAATCAGACCCAGGTGTAAGCCTTATCAACTTGGTGTCTTCACAAGGTTTACATAAAGGCACATAAAGCAGTCTTTAACGCTCTTCCCTTTCATGTGTCCTGGTGTTCTAACAAAAGAACAGGGTACAAGTAGTTTAATTGAGGGACAAGCCAGAAGAGCCAACAGACCAAGCTGCTTATCTGCAAGAGCTATGACTTGCTGGTTTCCGTTTTCAGCCATAGTAGCATTGCAGCCAGAAACCCTTCAACAGCTTCTGCCGCATAGGAGAACTCAGGTTTTTACCACCTCAGCATAAACATCTGATCAGTTGGTGCATTCCTGAGCACAAGTCCCACCAGTGTTATAAACTTGGACGAAACCTTTCACATTTCAGAGCTTTAGGTCCAAAGGATTAAACCTTTCCAGAAGTTACCAATGGACGCATTTCACTTTCCTTTAGATTGCCTGGTACATTTCATACGATCACAGAATGGTTTGAGTTGGAAAGGACCTTAAAGGTCATCCAGTTCCAACCCCCTGCCACGGGCAGGGACACCTTCCACTCGAGCAGCTTGCTCCAAGCCCCTGTGTCCAACCTGGCCTTGAGCGCTGCCAGGGATGGGGCAGCCACAGCTTCTTTGGGCACCCTGGGCCAGCGCCTCAGCACCCTCACAAGGAAGAGCTTCTGCCTTAGATCTAACCTGAACTTCGGTTTGAACCCAGCAGTTCAAACACCAACATTCAGTTGAACCTGCTTCGGTTTGAACCCGTCAACCCCTTGTCCCGTCACTACAGGTGGTATCTCAAGTTAGACACCGCGAAATTGCCACACACGGATTCCACATACCTCTCTTTCGTGCACTTTGCGATCAAGCTGGCCAGGTCACCGCCATCGCAGTACTCCATCACGATGTACAGCGTCGTGCTGCTTTTGTCGACGATCCGATCGTAATACCGGACGATATTGGGATGCCGCAGCTCGCGGAGCAGGTTCACCTCCGAAACAAGCATTTGCTTCTCTGCCTCCGACATTGTGCCGTAGTCGAGCTCCTTCCACACCAAGATCTAGGGAGGGGAAAACGACCCTTAGGGAAGGCCTTGCACGCAAGCCAGAGCTCCGCAGGGGGAATAGCGGCTCCCAACACCTTCGCCCAGACCCCCGCCTCACCTTGCCATCGGCCTTGCGGCGCACCTTGCGACACTTGCCGTAGGAGCCGGCGCCGATGGTGAGCAGCACCTCATAGTCCTCGGGCCGGCCGGGCATAGCGGCGGAATCTCAAATGACACTAAATAACACCACAGTATACTGAGTAACATCACAGACGTTGTAAGAACCATGTGGCATATTTTCTAGCATCATTTAGGCTAAGTCTGGGGCATCAGCAGTTCTGGGCTCAATCCAATCTCTTTCCACGTGGAAGTGGCTGTGCCTGAAACAAGAACTCCTGTTCCTCAGCAAGGAATGGTAACAGATTTGATAACGTCCAAATGAGGTGTGAAAGGGAGCGCTTGTGTTTGTGGAATCCAGCAATAGGAGTCTCACAGTGCATCCATCTCCACTTAATGGTCTCATTATCATTCCCCTATTTTATTCCAGGCTTCGAGAAAGGGTTGGGGGGTTAGGTGTCATGCTGTTACTGAGTGTTCATGAAGTATTCCTACATTAGTCTGCCAAAATCTAACCCTTCACCATCATCATCAGGAGGCACAAGAGCTCCTGTTACCCATTACCAAAATCCTATAGCTTTCTATCTGTAGGTAAGGTCTCCTCATCACATGAGCAAATGAATTATACAGCATAAAGAGATTTTAGCTTTCTTGTTGATCAGTAACATGGTGTTCTAAATGGTTCATTTTTAGCACTGATTTTAATTAACTTAAAAGAAAATCCTCACATACGCCATTAGCATACTAAATAAATGATGGCAATAGGTACTGCATGTATTATTCAGGCTGCAAGCTTCATTGCTGGTTTCAAATACCTCTGTTTCCAGCTTCTGTACCTTCAGTGAGCAGAAGGTCATCATGTCTTCCCCGTGTTATCAATGGGAGCCTTTATATTTCAATACTGTATTTTGTCCAGGGACTGTCCTGAGGGTTTCTTTAGAAATGCTGCTTTGAGTGAGGGAAATGTCAAAATGTCATGCTCCAAAACACCAGGAGCAGGCATTTTACTGCTGATCATACCTCCATTTAAGAGCTAAGTCTGAGAAAAATGCTTTTCTAAAAGCAGACATTAAATATTTCAGTAGGTGCTGCTTCCTTTCTGTCTGATTTTCATGCTGGCCATAGCAAAGAACCCAGAGTCCAGAAATACATCTCAGGTTTGAAATGGGGCCCCTTTTGTCAGGTACTGTATTTTCAACTCTGATCTCTAGGTCAGGCAGGAGCAACTTCTAGATTTCCAGTCTTGAAAAGACCTGTGCTGACTTTAGGTCTTTGCAAGCTACCAAATAGTTTTCAATTATTGCTTCTAGTATTTTATTCTGCTTGGTTTTGGGGGGTTAGAATCGAATTTCACTAATAATCCCCAAAAACTTAATACTGTGAGACTGAACCGAAATCAGGCTCCACCAATCCATTGTCTCAAAGACTGGCGTGAGAAGCTGAGGTGGGATTCCACCATCCATTGTCTCCGAGATGGGTGGGAGGAGCTGAGATCAGACTCTTCCATCCATTATCTTAAGTATTGGTGTGAGGAATTGCTGCCCATTATCCCAAGAATTGCTGCAGACCAGTGCAGTTGAAAAGCTGGCTGCAAGACCAGCAAAACTGGTCCACCATGAACCACTAAGAACAAAGGTATTTCCCCCCCCCCCCCATCTCATCATAAAAGGGGAAAAAGGTAATCCCCAGGGAGGACACCTCCATGAGGACACTGTCTACAGAGTTTTAAAACCAATTGCCAGCAGAGATGCAGGGCCACCCCATTCCTATTCTAAGCCTGAGTTTAGTCCTCATCAGTCCTACATTTTACTTCTTTAGTAGCAAATGGAGAAAACTTTAGTTATCTGTTACAAGCAGAACACCTGCATCAGGTATTTTTTTTTGTAGCAGACACCAAAGAAATCAGTTTGCATTCTCTGTTGATCTCAAGTGACAATGCCTCCTCTTATTTGGGCACTGCCCATAACACACAGTCAGATTTTGTCATGTTAAAGGTTACAAGCGCACTAGATAGATGGGTTAGAGACAGTATTTTCCATGGAGCAAGATCCATAAACAGTTGTAGTGCTGTTTTAACAGGAGGCACCTGTCACTGTTGGAACTCTTGACAGTGCGAGTACATGACATACTATAGCTCCCTGTAGAACCATGCAGAAACCTCCTAACAATCCTTTGCTTCAAGGAGATGAATAAGTTCCTGTGCCAAGAATATCAGTTACATCTGATGTCACTGACGGTTAAGAGAAAAAGGCCACGTGCTTGGAGCAAGAGGATAGGGAGACAGAAATTTTTTGGCAGAAGACAAATATTCTGGTACCATATGGTACAGAGCTCCTGGTGTCCCTAAGCTCAAATTAGAAGAAAGTGGCTGCCTGCTTTTCAACAGGAAAGATGTGAATGTTGGAGCTCTCTACCACTGTAACACCCATTGCCTTAGTGGGGATGCCGGTGCGTGGGTTTCCCAGTGACAATAACAAAAATAGATGTTGAAAACAAGACAGTTCAAAGGCAACCATCTGGAGTGGCATTTCCCACTGCGAAGGCTTAAAAGCCAGTGTTCACTTTGCACCAGGAGCTCCCTATCTCCCTTTTACTGGGGAGTCCAGAACTGGACACAGGACACCAGGTGAGGGCTGAGTAGGGAGGGAGGATCGCTTCCCTTGACCTGCAGTGCTCTTCCTAATGCAGCCCAGGATACCACTGGCTTTCTTGGTCACAAGCACATTGCTGGCTCATGGACAACTACTTGTCCACCATGACCCCCAACTGCCTGCTTGGTCTGACAAGTAACATATTTGCTGCTTCCAGCAACTCTTGTAAACTCCAACCAGGAGACAGTCATCTAGCTCCAGTTTTGAGTGAGTCCTTCCTTTCCTTTAAGGAAGTCAGGAAAGTCAGTTACCCTCATGCTGCTGTTAAAAGTGGTGAGGCTTGTTTGTCTGGAACCCTCCCTGTTGGTCTTTCTGTGCAGCCACGGGCAAGTCAGGCACAGTGGCTGGGTCTGGAATGAAAGGAGCTCTGCTACCAACTTCACAGGAGACAGGTCAAAAGATCAAGAGTCTGATCTTTTCACGGGTTGCAGCATAGAAGAAAAAGATGCTTTCGTTATTAATATTCTCATACATTTATCCTGTAGCAATTTATCACAGAAGCCAAGAATCATTCCTCAAAGATATGTGGAAGATAAATCCTCTCAAACTGTCCCATGGGCAGCAAAGCCAGCGAATGCTGGATTCCTACAGATTTGAGTTGTCTCCTAAGCTCTGCTTCCCACCATGTAATAGCTGCATGTTCCTCTGAAATGCCCACTGGGCACAGACAGCACATGCTGCAGTAACTGTGCAGCCATCCACAGACTGGCCAGCTGACCAGGTTATAGAACATGCTGTATTCTGCCTGTTTTCTCATGGGGGTCATTAAACTGGGAGGTTTACCCTCCATGTAGCTATCAGATTTCCAGTAAAAAACCCTCTTAGGCTCACACTTGGGACTTCAACATCATTTTAATGCAGCTGAGTATGTATGGCAAATTAGGCCCGAGAGCTATGGGGCAAAGTAAAACCACATAGATCAACCACAAAAATCATCACTCCTTAGGAAACTGGGGAAGTTTCTCCCATCCCTAATGTGTTCATCTTAGACATACCCTGCAGCACATTTCCTGGAAGCCTGACACTTGCTTTGCTGCTATATAGCGTGTCAGGGAACCTAAAAACGGATTCTTAACTTCCTATAGGTCATTGCAACTACGTAGATATGACTCAAGCAAGACTGTAGGAAGAGGCAGTATTTTTACTATTCAGCCTAGTAAAATACCTGGTTTTGGTCTGAGTGGGGATAAGGTTTTTGTCAGTGTTATACAGAGCAGAACACAAAAGCACAGGGAGGTAAGGTCACTTGGTAGGCCAGAGGAGCACTGCTTCCAAGTCTCTTCCAGTGCCAATCCAGAGAAGTGACCACAGGGATTGGTGTGTTCTTTGAAATATTGACATGGCCTCCAACATCTCAGTGTCAAAATCAAAAGTATTCAAATGAATTGGGCCCTTCATTTGCTTCTCCGCTCCCTGCTTCCAGAGAGTTTTAATCTCTCTGCTGATGCACTAAATATGTTTTGAGGTTTCAGATTTGGAACATTTTCATTAGTTGACATCAGAGGACCTGGCCCCTTTCATAGTAACTGGAAGGGTTGAATGATTGAGATCTGAGCAGCCAAGGTCAGCATATGTGGCTTAATGCACATCTTAAGATTATCTAACAGGACTTTATAACACCACAGATGTTAAACTACAAAGTCTTCAGATCCAAAGATCGTTTTTTTTTCTCTATGAGCAAATTAAATGGCATGTCCTTTTTGAACTGAAAATTATTAATGGCACAGTGGCACAACACTGCACGCAGCAGCAGTGCATCTGCTCATGTTCAGGTCTATTCACATCAGTAAGAATACTTAGGACAAAGCTGCTTCTGTCTTTAACAAAGGATCTGTTATGTCACAGGAGGTTCCATGCCTGCAACACAAGCACAATTATGTAAGGATGCTTCACCCACAGCCTCTATTAGTGTGCATTAGTCAACAAGGAAGGGAGCTTATAGGGATCAATGTTCCTGCTAACACACTGCATCAGGGATGTGAACAGACACTCCCATGAGGATGGGGCTGAGGAGCAGGTGACCCGGGTTTCTGAAGACATTGTTCTCAGTCTCCCTAAGAACATCATCTCTGTGTGGTTATGCCAGTCTATTTTCAAAGCTTGGTACAGTTTGCCAGAGCAGGCTATTTCACCATTATAATAACTCTTAACTTAGTAACAGGGTGTTACGTCTGCAGTGGTAGATGTAGGAGAGAAAAGGGAATTGATGTACATTCAGTACAGCTACCACAAAAGCACCAGTTCAAGGGACTGCTTACAGCAGTACAACTACTGTGTTTGGAGACCTAGGAGCAACAGAACAAGTCTCAGAACAAGAGAAGAGTGCTTGCACGTGCTTGAGCCAGTTGAACTAAACCACTGTAAGCCTGTACATAATTATTTCTGCAGAGCTGCTTCCTATCTCTTACATTCAAATTCACTGCTTCAGTCAGGTACTTACTTCTCTTCAGATTTTGGAGAGAATAAACTAGAAGTGAGGTGCTTGTATCAGAGTGCTTTCAGGTTTCTCCTAAATAACGTGCGTGTGTTCGTGTGTGTTGCACTTTGCCTGCTCTCTGCAGGTCTCCAGCACGGTGTCATGGGCACGTGTGCCATTGTGGTACACTGCCTGAGAGGGTAATGACAGCCTGGGCAAGCCAGAGAGCAAAACTGGTACCAAACTTCACACTGAGCATGAGGCCAGGACTGATGTCACAGCAGGGTTTTCTGGCCCTAAATTCTGGGAGTTCATCCGTAAGAAATAGTAGGGAAGAAGGAAGCTCAGGGGTTTTATTCCCCCAAGGAAAGTAAGAGTGGGTGGTGTGACCTTAGGACAGCACAATGGGAAGTGTTTCTGATGGAGGTGGTGGGTTTACACCCAGGACCTTTGGCATTTCACTTCAGCATGCCCAGACACGGTGTTACACCATGTTGCAGCCATACGGTTGCAGAGAGGCTGCAGCAGAGGAGAGAGGTGAGTCCTGGACACCTCTAAGCTCATCTCTAAAGATCCTGCCTTAAAAAAGCACACAGGATCTAGTCTGGGCATGCAGGGCAGGGGCCTAGATCCCACTTCAGAAGGGTTTCCAGCAGCAACAGCTCCTGTGGCTCTGCAGGGTTCAGATTAGGTCTGGTTGGGGTGAGGGTGAGGGTTATTTTCCAGCAACAGCTGGTGGAAATCCGTCTGGAGCAGGTTTGGGCACGTGCTCCTTCCTGCCTTCATTCCTCACCCTATTTCTCAAGATGCTTTACCAACTGACTGCAGCTGGGCAGGGAATGACCGCAGCCAACACTGAGGCAAAGAAGAAGTGATGGCTTTGTAGAACTGGAGTTTAGAACTCAGTGGAGCAGGAATTCCTTCAGGCTCCCAGGGCTCGAGGAGAGGGGGAAAAGTGGCCAGTGAACGCGCTGGGCAAGAGGAAGGGGAACAACGGGAATGCCGCGGTATTCCACAGCACCTCCCTGCTCTACACCCCCGCAGCCGCTAGGGGGAGGCACCGCACCGCTCCAGCCGGCAGCCGCTGATTGGTCGGCCTGGTCCGTGCCGTCCCTAAATGTGAGCCCTCCCTGTAGGTGTGCGATGGGGCGGCAGCAGTGCCCAGCCCTTAACTCCGCGGTGCATGGGGCAGTCCTGAGCTCAGGGGGGCCTGACCTGGCTAAAAACCCAGGGACAGCATAGAGTCATGGAATGGGTTGGGTTGGAAGGGACCTTAAGATCATCCAGCTCCAAACCCCTGCCACGAGCAGGGACACCTTCCACTGGAGCAGCTTGCTCCAAGCCCTTGTGTCCGACCTGCCCTTGAACACTGCCAGGGATGGGGCAGCCACAGCTTCTCTGGGCACCCTGTGCCAGCGGCTCAGCACCTTCACAGGGAAGAGCTTCTGCCTTAGATCTAACCTGAACTTGCCCTCTTTCAGTGTGAACCCATCACCCCATGTCCTATCGCTGCAATCCCTGATGAAGAGTCCCTCCCCAGCATCCTTGCAGCCCCCTTCAGACACTGGAAGCTACTCTAGGTCTCCAGAAATAATTTTAAAGCACTGCGCTTTCGGGATGGGACTAGATGCTGTTAATCCAAAATGCCGGATTTAACACCCGTATCTTCCAGAACCAGGATGCAGGAGAGCACACGGACTCTCTTCTGAGAAAGACCTCGCTAATTCAACTTTCAAAAAGGGGAAAACCCCTCCCACATTCCTGTGAAAGGGGAGCCTGTGTTCTTGGGTCACCGTTGTCAATCTGTGCCTAGAACGTGAAGCCGGGCCTTAAGTTACCCCAAACCTGCTACTGTGATGCTAACGATTACTTAAGAATCAATGAGCAAGCTATGATGTGTGTGCAGGAGGCTTGGGTGTGTGTTTCCACAGGGAGTAGGGGTTGACTTACATGCGGATGCAAAATCTCTTCTCTGTTGGAAATGCTCCACGCTGAGACTTGCTTTTTCTCCTTCCTGCCTTGTGTACTGACTGCTGGTAATTGAATGTGGGATGGGTTTTCCCCTTTTTGAAAGTTGAAATACCACGGTCTTTCTGGGAAGAAAGTCCATGCGCTCTCCTGCAGCCTGGTTCTGGAAGATATGGGTGTTAAATATGGCATTTTGGATTAACATCTAGCCCCATCCCAAAAGCGCAATGCTTTAAAATTACTGAACAATCAATTCTCATTTATCCTCATCAGAATCAGAATTAAAAACCCACTGCACCCCCGAGCATGAAAGGACACGATGCACAGAGTCAGAAATGGATCCTCAGCTGTAGTTCATTCAGTTGCCAGGTTGAAGCACAGGAGCCTTGTTTGAGCTTGCTCTGGTTTGCTCTCGGCTTGTAGCTGGCAAAACTCCTCAAGGTGCATCCTCTAATCAAGTGCCATACACAGCAATGACAACCCGACTGACCAACTTACACATTAAGCATGTCTTATTCCTTACAACCACCACTGCCTTTAAAGAACCCCTGGCAAAGTCACAACATGACTGTTACACCCCTTTTGTCAGATTATGACAGAGAAGACGACTGATAGGTTCAAATACCGCAGTTTCCTACAGCTCCTTTTCTATTGCTGCCTCTTTTTGACCCTTTGAACAGTTCTGGCCTCCTCAACCTTCAGCAGCAGATGATGCAGCCATCAGGAGTGTAATGAACTGTTGGCAAAATCCATTTCCTTTCCCTCGTGACTTGCAAACACCCAACTACTGTATTTTAAGAAAGGCCCGTTCAGTTTCCCAGCCACACTTGCACATTACCATGTCACTGTAACACATACTTTTGATATCATCGTAACCTGGACACTTCCACGCAGTGATGCAAAGCAAAGACCCCTTTGTTCCTGCAGTTGTATTGGCTTAGCTCTGGCTTTGGCCTATCTCACTGCACAGCTTATTCCTGATCCATCTTCTGAGCTTACAAAATATGAGATAAAACCAGATCATTGTTCCATCTGAATTCCCATAATCCTTGTGCTCATTAGGAATAAAGCCATGTGGCTGCCCTGAGTCAGGATCGCACTAATGAGTGCAACTGGCACTTCTGACCTTGTGGTACCTACTGGGCTTGCAGCGCTGCCTGCTTTACACAGCAGAGGTAACACCTCCTTACACAACAAGCGCTGCAGAGGGATGTGCATGAAATAAAGCTCAGGAGGTTTTGTATAGCAGAGTGTGGCTTTTACACATCCCACCCTCAGCTTAACCGAGTGCTCTGGGTTTATTTTAATACATTAAACTAAAGGGCCACCAATGAAAATGAGAGGCTAAAATCTCAGAGCTCCGTTAGGGAGACAGATCTGGTCCCCAAAGAGCTCCAGACCAGGGGCTCTGGTTCAGGGTAGCAGCACGTTGGTATCTATAAGCAACTGCTTGGGTCTCAGTGATTCAGGGAGATCCCAGCAGGAGCCCATTGAACTTGAACCTCATTTGAGTGGTTTTGTCTTAAAGAAAGGCCAGGATGAAGGAAATAAACTCCCTGTTTGCTCACTTTCCCTTATGGAACAGCTTTATCTTCTTAGTCCTCTTCACTACTCAATGAAATTAAATTGGTGTGGTTTTGTGCAGGAAATTAAAACCTAGTTGCAGCAGATTTTTTTGTTGCTGTAGCTGCCAACAGAGTCACTGATTTATGCGTGTTTCACTGAAGTCAGGAAATCACTAAAGGTAAACCCATTAATAAATCTAATCCTCTCACTCTGAAGCTGTACTTAAATAAGTGCTCAGGTAAATTATACTGATAGGACAATCAATTCACTGAATGTTACAGGAAAAAGCAGAAGGAACTGAACTATGCAAGGGATGGATGTACCAGAATGAGAACAGAAACTGGAATGGTTCAGAGAAACCCTCGGTCATGGTAGGCTGACAGAGAGAGAAGTAAAACCAGGAAAGGGAGAGGAAAAGGGGTACTTCTTGTTTCAACCTCTCCTAACACAGGAGGGAAGGAACAGACAACGCAGCATCAGCACATCCACAGGGAACAAAGCTTCTTTTGAAACCAAGTGGACTTTTGGAGGGGCTTGTAAACAGCCTACAGGACTCACTGACCTCCCCAGGCTCAGAACTGCACCAGGACAATAAAACCAAACTGGTGAATTAAAAAGAAAACAAAACAGGGACATAAATTCCAATGGGCAAGGACAAGAGCCAGCTCCTAATGGAAGGATAAGGAAGAAAATTCCTATATATGGCAAGATTATTCCACACTTGTCCACTCCAGGGATCCTCACACTTTTCTCTGAGGCACTTGTCCTTGGCTATTTTGGACGTATCAGGGGCCTGATTCTTTAGGCAGTTCCAACCACCTGTGTTTGGATAATGAAGGAAGGCAATTTTATAGGTACCCCAAACATGAAAATGATGGGTAGCCTGAAAAAGGAGTATTTAATGTTGCTATTTCTTGCAGAATCAGAGTCTTTGTAAGCCTGGAGCAATAACCAGGAACACTGTGGGAAGTTAAAAGCCTATGAAAGGAACTGGCCACCTAGCTACTAATAAACTGATGAGTTTCATAGGTTTTCAGGCCAAAACCAATCACGACAACCATCAAATCTTGTTCACCTGCAGAATGTAGGTCTCAGTCTCCCGCTGTAATTAGGCTAAACAGGACCTACTTCTATTTCAGCTCTGTAATAAATGATTTAAGGCAACAGTTTTGATTTCAGGACTGGAGGGATGGAGAACCAAACACATACCCAGGCTGGGCCTTTCCCCTGCTTCCTCCTCCTGACCTCAGTGATGTCCTGCACTGAACTGCTGCATCTTCCATCTTCTACAGACAGGAGCCCGTGACTGACAGCACCTGCTGAGTACGTGTACAGAACAGAACTGAATTTACACACCCTTGTGTAAATGTAGCAGACCATTAACTCTTTCACTTAAATCACTTTTCCCCTTACAGCTTTAACTGAACGTTGGGTAACAGCTATAAACATAAACCACACCTTGGTACTGTAGGGCAACGGCTGCAGTGAGAAAACTCATCAGCTACAGCTTTAAGTGACAATGGAATCAGTACTCAGCACTGGAACAAACACAAGCAAGAGCAAATTTGCCAGGAATTAATCCACCACTGGTTAATGGGCATCCTGGATACTGCAGACTTGTGGGCAATGAACAGTGCTGAGTTTTAAGGCCCTACTGGCCCATTAAAGTAACATCTATACTCATTTTTGTCATCAGTTTTGGTTAAGGAACTTCCTGGAAAAACAACTCACTCTCATGAGAGCCTCGAGGCTCAGCTCTGACAGCTCTTCAAGCTGTGTGTGCCAGGCCCCATAAGTCAGTGCCTGTGGGGTAACAGGAGGAGCACTGTACATTCAACGCTCCACTGCTTCCACCAGCTGCAAGGGAGCTGGCGAAACATCAACCAACCCCCAAAACCCCAAGGCAAGCCCAACCCCTCCATTCTGCTGCACAGAGTGAAGTTTGCCATTTTCAATGCAGGAAAACTTACTGTAATTTAGTAACAATTTACAACAAAGTCTGGCTCATGTTTTCGAAGCAGAAACACAGCCACAGCCTTTATTCAGCTGCGGGAGGTGAGATATGTGCCAGTGCCCAGTGGCCTCTTGGAAACCCAGCTGCCAGAGGGGTAAAAATACAAGATAGAGTCCTGAGAGATAAAGATTTATTCCTACGTGATCAGCTTCCTCTGTGTGACAACACGGCTGGTCAGCACTGGACCCCCCACCAGTGTCCCAAGATGCAGATGGCAAGTTTTCCCTCCCAGTTTCCCCCCCACCCCTCACAGCAAAACACAACACACGGAAAAACAGGGAAGAAACAGACGTAGACATAAGTACAACCACAGTGCTGCTGCAGAAGTCTTGCAAGATGTCTCACAGGCTCCACGGAGTTCCTGTTTCCTTTGTCCCGTGTTGCAAGATCACACAGCAGCGGGTGACACAGAAGGTGACATGGAGCGAAGAGCCAGCGTTAGCAGCGGGATGCTGGGGCCATGGAGCAAAGGGAGCTGAGCTGATCCATACTGCCCTGCCTGGCTGGAGTTGCTTAAAAACACAGCACACTGTTAACAAGTGTAAGTATGTACAAAGGGATGACGCTACAAGGTTGCTTACATCTCTCTGGGATGGTGGCAACCCAGGTTCTGCTCTGGCCTCAGCTCTCAGGAGCTTGAGGAGGATGCACTGCTACACAGTGGCCTGTAAAGAAACTCTGCAGTCTCCAATGCACGCTGCAGCAAGTGGTGCTGCAGAAGCTTCTTTCCCCTCCCAGCTCCCTGCTGCTCCACTCCTCCCCTTACCACTCCTGGCACAGGAACATTTGTCTCCATGTCCCTCTTCAGGAAGGCTCTGCTAAGCAACGTTCTCTATCGCAAAGCAACACTGCAATACAGAACTGCAATACAGAGATTGTGTATCTATCAGGTATAAATAATACAACCATCAACAAAATCTATCTATTAAAAGATTAAAAGCACATGAAATAATCTTTGGGGGTGGGGGGTGTGTGGAATATCAACTTCGTGTTTGCCACACACAAAACTGTAACGGGAAGAGACACCTGATTTCTCCGTAGAGAAACACTGCCTCTCGTATCTGTCTCCGTTTCTGAGGGATGTCTTGGCTCATGGGAAGGTTTGATTAGGAAAAAGCCCAACGAAATAAATCCCATGAAATACCATCAAACATGAGCAGCCCTTTGCAAAATCACTGAGAGTCACTACAGGCTCCTGCATCCATTTAATCACACAAACCAAACTGCAGGTAACACAGGAAGGAAGAAGAAAATCAGAGGCGAAACCAACTGGTACCAAGAACACTCGTTTTCATCATACAAAATGAACACCATTGTGATATGAAGGAACTAACTCACTTTAATAGCACAGTTGTTCAGTGAATAATCATCCAATGGTAAAATAAAAGCTTTAACTTTAAAATGCATAGAATCCTTTTAAAGACTTCTTCCATACCACAGCCAGGTAGTCCACAGGCTGTACAGGCCAACCCAAGCTGCTCAGAGGTGCTGGTAACCTATGCAGACATTTTAAAGCAGAGTGTGGCTTCAATTCTACTCTCCCAATGGTTGCTTTGTTTAAAAAACAGTGTAAAAACTATCAAATATGCAACTTTGCAAAATAACCCTTTATTTCTTATGGCTCCATTATTTCCAAACAATACAGTACCCCCGGTGTAGAATTATTTTGAGTGATTGTACCAGATCACCACAAAACCCCCAGCTGACTTGCAAGAGAATGCACCCAACCGTGGACTCATGCTTTGGAAATGCCAGTTTGAAGTACCTTTGGTCCCAAAATGTTATGTCAAGGCAAAGGGGAGCAGCTGAATCCTGTCGCACACAGTGATCGGTATTCACGTTATCTTGTACAAAGAGGTGGAAAACGTGAACAGCGCTTTATGGCAGTGTCAGACAAAAGGAAGTGGCATCGTTTGCAAACCAAGTGACTAATGGACAGTACCACAGTGATCGCTGGAGTTTTACTGCTGTAAGATGCATCTGAGTTGCGATGCTGGAGGTGGAGAAGGAAGCTTTTAATTTCCCAGTAAGCAAATGATACTGAAATCTTGCTTTTCACAATCTGGTGAGAGCAACTTAGGAAACAAACCCCTCCTGCAAGAGACATCACTGCTGCAATGCTCAACAGAACCGTCCAGGGCACACAAGAGCAGCTGGAAGGGACACGCACTTGCCAACGAGTGCCGAAGAAAACACCGCTCCTTGCAAAGGGGCAGATCCTCTTCCTGTAATGGGATGTGAGGAGCAGCAACACTAAACCATGAGGACTTGTATCGTTTCAATGGTAACAACTTGTTTATGAACAATTCAACATAAAACGTAGAGATATTTCGTATGCAACCCTGGCAGAGAGCCATCTTTATTCCCAACACCCTTAAAGGTTACGTTCATGCTTGTGTGCGCAACAGCGTTTCGCTGGGAGTTTTTCATTCTTTAGCGCTTCATACATTCTTCCATTTTATTTCCCCCAACATAAATCCACAGGCATATTAATTACCCATTTTGTGATCAGCTGTATGGTTCATTAACATAATTTTCTACGGGTGGCATGGCAACTCCCCCCACCTGTAACACCAGAAGGAAGAACCGAACTGCAACCGACTGGAACTCGCGTTCCTCAAGCCAGGCTGCTGAGCTCCAAACTGGCTTGGCCAGCACGGTATTTTTAGCATGTAATTTCCTATGCACTGGATCCACTTTGCCCCTGAAGAGAAGAACTTGTTATATCCAATTTATTCTCTTTGATGGAGCATCATCCAAGTTCATGCTGGGAGGGTACTTTGGAGTTTCTTAGCAATGGTTTCATTCCACTGTCATCCACAGCAACTCAGCCGTAAGGAGACACCATGTCAGGCTCTTCACATTTGCCAGTGCAGGCAGGAAAGAAGCCTAAAACCTAATCCTATCTACTCACCCTACTGAAACAACAATCAGTGCTTGAAAACAAACGTCTCGCAATAGTAAGCACTACAGAGGAACAAACTGAAAATGAACAGGACCAGATAAATCAAATGATTATCATTATTGCGCATTACTCATTTCTTTAGGCAGCATGTGAACACTCACTACTGACTGCAATCCACTGGAACAAGAGAAAACACTGCATCTGAAAAAACAGTATGCTCTTACATGGAGGTCACAGGGTCTATAAAGAACAATCTCCTGACGTGAGCTACTGCTGTGCAATCTGCTTAGATCAACTTCCCTTTTTATGTATCACTCCAGCCTGTCCTAGCTCAAAATAGACCCAGCTGTACTGTGGGCATCTCCATGGTTGTGACCAAACCACCTGGTGAAGGGCGGGAGTAAAGAGCTTGCCATCTGCACCGGGCACAGCAGATGTAACCGCTTCAACAGCGCCCTTCTGCAAAAGGGCACATTAAGTACATTCAATCCATCAGCTGTACTTTAGCAAGAGCAAGAGGGAAAAACCCCACCACAGAAAACCACACTCCCACTTCCTTTTGGGGCATGCCTCTTTTAAAATGGATCTCCCATTACACCAGAATGCAGGTGTGTGACTGGGTGTAAAGAGGTGGGATAGAGAAAGAGGACCCCAGCAAAACGTGAAGCTGGAGGTGACCACTGTTCTTTACCTCCCAGCTGCAGGGGTTAAGTCAATGAGGGGACACACACAGTTCAGGGGTATAACTTTGCCACCATCCCCACTGAGCCACCTCAGGGGTGACAGAGCTGTCCGGTGGTTTTCCAGCAAGTCAGGGAAATGAGCATTGCCTGGTATCTTGGGATGCTCTTGGCTCCCCGCCAAAGGGAACACTGGCCAGGCTTTGTATTCTGCACACCACCTGCTGTGATTCATGTAGCAGGAGAGGGAAGGAGGAAGGGGATCAATATTGCTAACTCGGAGCCAAAACTACTGAGGGCTTGCTTTGTTCTCAGTGAAACTACTCTGCAAAAGGCAGTATGCCAACATCTGAAGTGCTGGCTAGCCTGCTTGTATTCAGAGATTAGTTTTATTTTGGGAACAGCTCTCTCAAATCTGTGTATAATCACACAAACACAGTGCCAACTAGACCTGCCAGGAGTGAGACCGTACATCACAGACATCCTGCGTATCTGAAAGCATCTCCTGCTCCAGTTTGCCCTTCAAGTCAACTCATCCTTCTTCCAGTATGGTCTTAGCACAGTGGTGAGCTAACGAATACTGCCCTCCATGCAGTTATTCAGAGTAGTTACCATCCTTTTTTGCAGTATAGATTTCTTCCTATAGATTTATGACAGAAATTACACCTATTTTTTCTCTTTAAGAGCCTATTTTTTTCTTCTACGACTCCTTAGCAAAACATTAAGATGGTTGGCATTGAATTATTTCAACTCTCCCACAAGTACATTTAGCGGTGTTGCAACCAGCGGGGAGAAAAAGGCCTCAATGAAGCACCCAAAGGTCACCTTGGTTGGACTGCACTATACAAAACACAAAGGTGGCTCAAAATCAGCAGCAGACCTTCAGAAACAGCTTCTGATGTGAGACCAATAGAGCTTCCCTCTATTCCCTAGGCTTTATGTCTTTCCTTCACTGTCTTTCCACCTTTAAAAGTGCATTTGCAAAGCTGATACTGATGGCTGAGGTGCACTCTGAGCAAAAGGGGAAAATTAACCAAGTGAACTTTCATTTTCCAAGTTTCCTCAGAACATGAGATACTGGCAACACACGGAATTCGGAAAGCCTATGGCACACCCACAGCAAGAATGGGCTGATCCATCAAACGTGGAGAGCTCTGCATCACACTACGATGCTGCAATGGTTTTTTTGAGGACTGATCCCTCACAAAACACACCTGATGCTGGATCTCATCTGGGACTTGGGTTTAGATCAATGTGTCTCATACGACAACTGCGTAGCTGCAAAGATACCGCCACCAGCTCTGTCGAGTATCTTTGACTCCAGCACAATGAGCTGCAATAAAGTACAAGTTGTGCAAATGAGGAATCTCTACCACGCCAACGCTGTACAGGCTACTGAAGAGACAAGTTGCTGAGTTTTCTGAGCTCTAACTACAATGCCAAGAAGTACTTGTGGTGACAGAGCTTTCTTGTCACAGACATTCTTCTACGGTGGTTGTACGATTGCACCTTTTGTCCAAATGGGGAGCTCGCTTAAGTGTGGGTGAGAATATACATCTTTAAAAATACAGACAACTCTTAAAATCATACATCATCAGGTCACTATGGTACTGATCTTCACTTTCAGCAGAGTTCAACGTTTCCCTGGGGAGAGGTAAGAGTCCGTCCAGTATTCTCCTTTACTCTTCAATATTCACATTTGCACATACAACATGATACTCATTTGCGAGAGCCTGGCTTCCCATCGTGTCCTCAGGTCCCACTCCACTTTTAAAAGAGGCAATGATAAAAATACTGAAAGATGCAGTACCACATACCACCCGAGAGGAACGCGAACGACTGTACGCCCACTAGCCACAGGTTACTGAGGGTCATCTCCCGAGAAATAGCTTTTGTTTGACCCTGCGGTGGAGGAAAAGCTCCTGAAAGAGAAAAGAAAACACGTTTAATGCTCCTGCAGCAGGAACAACAGCCTTAAGGCAGGATTCTTTACCACTATCGCTTGTGTCACAACCAATTGTTTGGTCACTTCTGTATTATGCTGTTAAGCTTTCAAATGACCCTCCAGCATCATCAGTTACCTTCAAGGAAGTAAGGTTAACGCCCCTTATCTTAATTACTAGGAATAATTTCGTTTTCACCTGCATATAAAGTGTAAACTTCAAAGTGACAATCCTTATATTCAGCCTTTGCAGGCAGGTCTGAAAGTCCACCGAGTTTTCTGTGTTACCTGTGAAGTTCTATTAACACCTGGATGATCACACTGAGCGGGTTCCATAGGAACCTTTACAGCTGCTTGTAACGATGTTGTGCAGTGTGAAGAACCAACACAAATACAGCCTCAAGGTTCCTCTAGGAATATATCAGTCTATACACACACTTTTGGTTTTTAAGCAAGTTTTCACTTGTGGTTTGAACATTCACTGCCCAGTCACTCACACACACTCATGAAACATCGTCAATCGTCACACAAGTTTCTAGGAAGACTTTACTGAAATGCCTGTTTAGATGACAACGACTGGCAGGACACAGCTAAAAAACCATTATTTTTCCCTATTTTGCCATTTTCTGACTTCCAACACTAAATTAAACATGTCTTAATATATCAGAGCTTTACGATCATCAGCACATTGCCTATATTTACATTGGCATATTAAATCTGCATTCATTTTCTGTGCTGCACAAAGCCTACACGAGAGGAACCACTTTTGTTGTGGTTATTCCTAAACAGCAGATATAAACCCTCTAAATGTACCAGAGAAGATGATGTGCTTGCTGCAGCATTATGGAGTCACAACCACTCCCACAAGAACAAGAGATGAATGATTCAGAGTAAAGACACAGCAGTGTCAATTCTTCATCTCAGAAACCACACAATTTGGGCTATTAGATACCATCAGCAACTTAGCTCTGTGCTTCACGTTTGCAATCACTGCAGGAACTGCAATCAAGCATTTAAGACAAAGCTTTTCTTCCTGTATGAATGCTCTTAAATTAAAACATAAAATCAGAATGATTAAAAACCCCTAAGGTAACCCTTGATGAGCTCCATCCTCCTCTCACCAGTATGTATTTTCGCACGTGGGCAGATGCACCACACCATTTATTCCTCAGCAATCCTCGCTGCTAAGCTTCTATTTGTCCACAATACATATGTTCTTCCATGGCCCGTTGGTTTTCCTGCACTCAGGCTGACCTTTGGTTTAAAGAACTTTCCTTTTTCCTTGGTACAGACAGCAACTGTCTCTTCCCTGTCACCCAAATCCTACAGAGAAAACAATCCTTCACTTTCCTGGCTAAGACAAGCCAAACACTTTCAGTTGTCCTTCACAGACATGACTCCTCCTTCCCCTTCCTCATCCCAGCACCTATTACTTGTTCCACTTCCAGATGACATGCTATGATGAAGAGTGTTTCTGTAGCGCTGGTGAAAACCCTCTCCCGTTGCCCTGTAGGATGACACTGCTGACTTTCTGAGTTACAACAGACCAGCTGGCTTATGATCAGAGTGAATGAGGAACATGATGACTTCAGTATACAATTACTCATTTCCAACTGATAAGCTCCTGGTTTATAGTTTGGGGTTTTTAATTAGTCTCCAAGTGCTTTTGTCCTGCCAAATGTAATCTCATTGGGGTTACTGCAGTGTTCAAGGTTATCCCTGCTGAAGACTTCAGAGAAATCATGAACTCGCTGAGCTTTCCACTAGCTGCTAAAACAGGAGTCTTTGTACTGCTCATACCTACGGATATTAACTGTAAAGAGAGGGGGTTGGAACTGGATGGTCTTAAGGTCCTTTCCAACTCAAGCCATTCGGAGATTCTATGACTTGAGACAATGCACACACCAATACAAAGCCAGCTCTTGGGCAGCTTCAGGGATGCCCCAAGACTCTTCCAGGGGTTTTCCACAACCTGTAACAGCCCTTTTGCAACAAGCCAACACAAACAGTGCGAGCAAGTGCTCAACTGGCACAAACAGTAGTAACTTTACATGATACTAATTTATGCCCACTAAGGTCCTATGTCATCACATTTACATTTGAAACGTCTTATTAATTTATACTGATTACATTGGCAAATTATAACCAATTATCCTATTTTGGAAGCGCATTTCTATGAATAAATCTGATTATATCCACTGAACTCTGAAACTGATTTTGGGGTTATGACTTATTTTAATGGTACTTGTGAAATAACTGCTCAGAAACAAGAATTCTTTACCTCTTCCTGGCTACACTTGTAGTTTTAAACAGATTCACAAAGTTATTTGTCTAATGAAGTCTAATATACGCATTTGTATGTGATTTATAGAGCAGGGTCTGACTTTTGCCATCAGTGATGGCTGAGTGACAGCAGTTATTTCATAAAACGAAATACAGCTCTGGGTTGCTGAAGAATTCTGTGAATCTTTTGAAGCACTCCAATTGATAAATTAAGCCCTCCAAATCAAATTAAAGCAGTCTTTGCAATAAATCACCCAGAACAAGTAACATCTTTAACATAATCACTCTGGAATATGAAACTCGGTTGATGCGAGAGACTCTGATACCTGCTAATAAAGAGATCATTTGTCTTCAGAAACAAGCTGCTTTATTTCATCTGGAGTCTACTCAGTCTATGCTGGATAAACTCCCTTTCCTTGAAATAAAACTCTATTTTTTCCTCTCTGGATTTTCCTTTTCTTTTGTATTATGACGAATTCCTCTGTTCTGTGCTCTGCACACACACCTGCCAGAGGGCAAATGACATACTTCAGTATCAACTGCATGGAAAGAGAGAACCCTAAGGAAGCACTTCTCCAGCCTGAGTTCCAGAGTATTTACCCAGCATTTTAAATCCCATGCTTCCCAGTATCTCTGCAGTAAAATTATTAATGCCCTGAGTTTATTCAGATCCCTCTGGTCCATTAACATTGGAAGTTTTGACAGAATATATATGTATATATATCGTATCTTATGACAGAAGTGATCCTCAGTACCTCACAGCAACGAGACCGGTACCGACAGCACAGGGCTGCTGATCAAGACTCCAAAGACTTTCTGCTATTTAACTCTTATGGATCCTTCCAATCCTAACATCCTTCTGTTTAGGATTGGAAGGAAACTGAAGAGGACCATAGTTTTGAATTAGACCTTCAGAGGACTTAAATCAGTTTTCTCCAACAGTAAAAGTGCCAGAGGCCCATGCTAAATAGCCACACTAAGCAGATAAAATAACCTGCCTCATTTAGGAGTCTTATTTAATCCCTTTAACTCAAGAACTTGCTCATTTTAAACCCTGAAGGTTTTAGATCCCCTCCAAACTTAAGCTCTAAATACTTCTACTACAGATGTAGATGTTTGCTACCTCTATGCATCTTGCAAAGTTATTTCACTCAATGAAATGCCACAGCAGCGAGTTTCACAGCTGAACTATGTGTTATTGCAGGAAAAAAGAGGGTTTCCTTAGACTGGTTTTGAATGTGCCATCTGCCAACCACTAGCCTGGAATATTAAACTATCCTATGTTACCTGGGCAATTCACCTTTCCTGGATCATTTTTGTCACACTTTTCTGCCACATAAAAAGTAGTAATACTTACATCTACTATATTCATCTGGAGAATGCATATATATATATCCTTAAAGGATTTTGAGATCTTGTAAGAAAAACCATTACACAGCACAATTCTCTCTGCTAAGTATAATCTTACCTGTTTCATAGAAATGTGTCAAGAGATCCTCCTTTTCAATGAATCGCTGATAAAGCCAGTGTGTAAGAGCTTCAGGCTCTGCAGGTACATCTTTAACTGGGAAAACCCTACCAAAGAAACAAGCATAAATTAAACCTAGGCAACATGTGATGAGCAAAGCTCTTCCCTTCTCCCCAGCCCACCCCAAAACATAGAGAACAAGAGCTGTGTAACTGCATGGCTCATTCTCCCTCCAGACTCACAGGTCACAGAGGTATTACAGATACCCAAGTGGAATATTTCAGGTTACCAGCCCAATACACACAGGCACTATCAGCATCTCTCAAATGTCGTGCTCCATCACTCGATCAAATCTGAAAAGTTGCTGGGGCTTTTTCAAATACAAACCCACCACACTATTGCTATCCTTAAAAAAATACAAACCAAGCAATGAAGGTCCTGCTTCAGAAAGACAGAGGTCTGTCTGCAGCTTTGAAGAAACACTTCTCAGCAGGCAGAAGCCATGTAAGAGCATCACTAAGGACCAATGTGTCTGACCTCTGTGCTTTCCAAAGGAGGCAGCATCTTGTCTGAAACGTCTACGGCAGGTTCTCCATTGAAAACTGCCCACGTTAAGTGTACTCAAGTATTGCTACTCTAACTTAAAAACCCCAATGGAAGAATCACCAGTGTTTTGGTACTTCTATGTTGAATACTAAGGGTCTACTTAGAAAATCAGCTCTCCAGGGCATAAGTCACATACAGAACCCCCAAATAACCCACCCTACCTCACTGCATTTTATTTTACCCAAAATAGAGTTTCAAGTCTTACAGCAATGGCGCAGTCTTCTCAGTAGACCCCAAGTGCCTAAGGGCCCATTACAGAGAAGAATTTACATACCTGCTGTGTTTCACTGGGAGGCCAACGCAGCAGAGATTTGTGTATCAGGCTACCCTGAAAAATTCATACTCTGAAATATAAGACCTAGACTGTGGGTTTCCTTTTCAGGTGAGCACCCTGTCATCTACACCGTGCTTCTACTTTCATTAGTGGGTTTTAATTTCAACACAGTCTTGATTGATTGGAAAGAATCTGAGGTAATGTCACCATCATTTGGGCAGCGTCTGAATAGATACAGGAACAACAGATACGGGAATATCAGATACAGAAACGGGAATATCAGGTACAGAAACGGGAATATCAGGTACAGAAACAAGATGCGCTTTAAGAATGCTTTTGTTGCTGTTTTCAACATCTTTGCTTGCTATGTTGCCAAATCATCTGTCCCTGCTCCTTTCAGTTTGGTGCATGGAAAAATAAGCTGTAAGTGGAGGAGAAAAGGAGCAAAGCATTGCTCTAATGAACCTGCTTCAGTATACAGAGAGAACTTGAATATAAGGAGATGAACAGTTACATTTACTGACTATGGCTTTGACATGAACTCAGGTATTTCTGCAACCTTTGCAGCAATTCTACACTGTGGAGTTCTCTGTGCTCTAGTAAAGCCAGGCTCAGTAACTAGAAATTTGCAACTGTTAGTAACATACAGCCTGAAGAAAAGTCTTTGCCAAAGACAAATATGATGAAGTAGCTGGTGGTGCAGTAAAGAGTTCAAGTCCTCAGCGTGCATATTAAGAATGATGACAAATACAGGTAATAAAGAACTATTTTATCTTGAAGCCCAGATGTTGTACAGCAAATTAAACCACGGAAAGGCAAGTAAAAAACACACCCTCTGAGAAAGGACCGTTTCTGTTGAAGCTTTAACACTAAACTAAGCCAGACTTATTCTCTGTCCCCAGACATAACCAAGCTGCCAAGCACTATTTTTACTCTCTTCTGCCTATCTGCTGTGAAGAGATAAAGAGACTCAGCAACCGAATATTGTGTTTCACAGTGTATTTTTGAAGGCCAGATGCTTGCTTACGCAAGTTCAAAGATGGCTCAGAACTAACAGGATGCCTGTGTGGGCTCAGGACAGAAGTCTAGGGTTACCTGGCTTTGCTGTCTGTAAGCTGCAGATATGCTCCATGTCCACTGCTCAGTTACCTAATGGGTAACAACTCTACGGCTCAATAACCAAGTAAGCCTGGTATTTACCCAAGAATGTATCTTCTAGTCTGAAAACATCACAAGATCTTACAAGATACTCATTAGAAGCAATTGATGAGCTGACACTTTAATGGAGCAGCAACGCAGTGTAAGTGATACCAGTATTGCCAGAGGTTAATGGAAGGCAGCACACCACTTTCCTGCTTGAATCCATGGAGGCCCTTGTATGAATCAATACAGTACCAGAAGATTTGAATCTCTGGGTATCAACTCTGCTTCTTAGAAGTTGAAGAAGCAATCACCCAGTTGGAATGGATATTAATGTAGAGTGGAAAACAACTGGTTTTCCAGCAACGCTGCCACAATTTAGCAGTGGTAAGTACAAGTGTATTTAAAAGCATTTTCAAATGTATTTTTAGATTATCCAGTTATTTTTAGAAGCAGAACATTCTTACTAATGAGTGAGCTAAATCAGAGATGAAATGTTTATTACAAATCCTTTAGCTCTGTAAACAAGCCCATCCTGCGCTAGATAAGGTGAAGCTAATCCCCCCTCCCCCCCCCCCCCCCCATGTTTATGCTAAACATACTGCCAATATCATCATTCTCTGCCCATCAGATGGCTCAGCTGGCATCTGTGTTTTGTAAGAATGCTCTCTTTACAGACACTGGCTTCAGGGAAGGTAACTGAGAGAGTCTTTTTGATACAAAACTATGCAGATGACCCACAATAGCAGTGGAAAGCCATTGCTCTGACTGGAGCAGGGTCAGCCCCAGCCATCAGCTGCAAGATCTGGCAGGTCTCGTGCTCAAAAGTGCAGGAAAGAGCTCCTTCTTTTCAATGGGACATGTAAGCAGGCGTCAGTGTGGTCAGAGCATAAGCATCATCACGGCTCTACCCCACCTATGGGTATCCAGCACCAGGACTGCCACTAAAAGCAAGCAGTTTGCTGTTCTCCTCAGGGAAAGAAAAGGTTATCACCACATAGAACTGTCCTGACAAGGAATGCAGTCAACAGGTAATATCTGAAGGTTCTAGATTCTCTTGGGCACTTAAATTGTTCTAGCTTTTGAACAAAGCTAACCTCATCACAGTGCATGAAAGTAAGAGCATCTTTGTTACTAGTGCGGCAAACAAGGCATTTGATGGCACTGGAAAAGCTGACCTGACTGGGAAATTCAAGTGCAACGGCACCACCTCCTCTGATTTCTCCTCAAGGGGGCAGCTGCTTTGCTATCATCGGGCGGGGGGGGGGCTGAACATCAGTAAAAGCAATGCCACCACAGCCTGCAGCCTGAGAAGTGGTGGTGGAAGTAAGGACATACTCTGATGGGAGTCTGCAAAGCTGTCTCAGTCATGAAGCATCATCTGCTAGCTGGAGGTTACCTGTCCACAACTGTGAGGTGACAATGGCTGTGGGACACCCCATGTAGGTGATTGAGGGACATCAACTTTCTTAAACCACGACGCAGGTGCGTATCTATGTCCAAAACCAGAACATATTAGCAGAAATGACAGTCCAGGAAAGAAGAAAGGATTTTAAACAATGCAAATGGTGGCACACACAAGGGATCACAGAGACTTAGCTACTCACAGGCCATTTCTCAAAAGATGCCAAATGGCATTTTCAGAAACATTTAATCTCTTTTAAATGGTCCTTAATGGAGAAACAGCCTCTGATTCTGCATTAAATTCTAAAGCTCCTAGATACCACCTTTAAGCAGTAGCTGCCTTTCATTACCTGTCCTACCCTGAATACAAGTTCTTTATTACCCCCTAATAATCATACTTCTAAACCATAACATTACCTGCTGTTTCAATGACTCTCCAAATAACCTCAGCACGATGAAAGCTGCTGGTACATTTCAGGCATGACCAAAAATAAGTCACTTGCATAAATAAAGCATCGTAAAATATATTGCCAACTGGACGTCCTTCATGGACACTTCTGTGAGGCTCATTCAGCAACCACAATGTATTCCATCTTATTTATAGCCAGGAGCCTCCTCGACTTCAATAAATCTTTATCAATGTGGACACAGAAAGGAAGTTCCCCAGTAGCTGAAAGCTTGTTTCAACAGCAGCATGGTACAAAAAGTCGTACGAGGAAGGAAGGTGACATCGTACCCATCGCATTATGGCACAAAGACAGCCGAGTTCGCTGGAAACAGCATGGTACTTTCATGCAGCATGAATTTTCTACTGTGAGGTGTCCCTGCCTGTGGCAGGGGTTGGAACTGGATGAGCTTTAAGGTCCTTTCCAACCCAAACCATTCTATGATTCTATGAAGTGCAGCTATCCTGTGGCTGGCTCTGCCTTTGGGCCTCAATCACTATCACAGAAGGAAAAAGTGGGATACTGGTCATACAAGGGCATTTTGCTGTCATACATCAATTCCTCACTCTGGACTACTCTAAAAGGGGAAAAAGCATGTTTAAATCCCGATTCTCCTTTCATACAGTAGAGATGGCATCTGGTCAAACTATTCTCCAAATTACAAGGTGCAAATTTTTATGGCACTAAATGAAGGAAAATAGGTGAAAACCAACAATCCAGACACATCTGATATGTATTTCATGAACATCTTAGAGGACATTTGTGTCAAACGCAGAAGAACAGAAACACCTCTGACATTTTTGTCTTTGGAAGATGTTTCTGACATATCCATCTTTTTAAAGGTGAAGCCCACTTTACCTTGGCTTTCCTTTACTAACTGAGTTTGTTTCAAAGGGTTAAATAAATGCACCAACTTTCCAAGGGACATCTCAGGGCTCAGCACAGCACAGGCCTCTTCATACCTCAGTCACTGATTCAGTCCTTGCCTACACTGGTAAGAACAAAGAGCAGTTAATACTCAGTTGTCATCAATGTTAAGAACTGCTGAGGAGCCACCCTGAATGCATGACCTGCACAGTAAGTGCTGGTGTTCCCAGCTGACAGCCCCATCGCTCTTACAGCAAAGTTCTGATCTCCACATAGAAGATGAACTTAAAGAAGTAGTTTAGATTCCCTGGTCAGGTCATACAGCTACACAGCTCTGGTGCATGAGCATGAGCCTCCACCCTGTGCCTTGACCGGCTTCCAGGGAGCAGCACCGTACAGAAACCTCCCAGAACTGCTCTGACATGGAAACAGGCTTGAGACATCACCGTATTTTTGGACCTAGGAAGCACACAGAGAAAGCTCCTGAGAGACAGTTTTCCACTCATCTTACCTACAGTTTCAAATATAAGCTCTAAGACATTGATGTCAACCCACTGGGCTTCAATCCTGGAGAAGGTCCAATAAAGTGATAGCAGAGATGCAAGGTTTTCTTTAACATATCAGAAACCCTCCCTGAGGGAACAACTGTTCCCTAACTCTTCCCTGTTCAGCATCCCCAGTTTCCCAGGCACATCTCACAGGATCTCAGTGGTACCCACAACTCTGTTCATCAATACATGATGAACTCATTTCATCAAATCATCAGTACATGATCTAAAACTGTCAAAACCCCGAAGGTGCCCATCACATTACAGCATTCTGCTAAAAAGATAGCCCCTTCTGAGGAGAGTCAGGTCATCTGGGGAGAACCACATGCATACAAAACATCAGTTGCTGTAAAGCCCTGAGGGGAATCCAGCAGGAAAATTTCCATGTATGCAATAGGAAAGGATGATGCAATGTGAGTAAATTCATGCACACACACTGTTCAGTCCCTCTCCTCTAATCCTCCTATGGATAAATACATCCTTTACATAAAAGAGGAAAATATTCGTAAAGCCACACAAAGCCTCTAAAAATAAACGTTATTGTCAAAAGCACTGAAGGTGAAAATTCACCACATTCATTCCAAGCTACACCTTTAATTCCAGATACATTAAAAGGTCTTAGCATATGATAGCTAGGTAATATGCTAACTCTGGACAAAAGGATACAAAAGTGGTATGACTTTTTGGGTATAGAATTATCAAGGAGAAGGGTTGCAGAAGGACCCGACCATGGCTGTAGATGAAATTAAATACCAGTAAATGCGAGGCAATGAATACTGGGGGAGGAAAAAGCACCAGCAGCTACACATACACTGCCACAGCCTCTAAGATCAGCTATTATTACTCTGGTCAGTGATGCTGAAGTCACTGTGGGGAAATTCAGGATGTCAGTCTCAGAACTAGTTACAGCAGTACCAGAAAAGGCACAGACAAAAGTAACAAGATAATCAGGGAAAGGCTTTGTGTAAGGATACAGCAAGCAGATGAAGACTTGAGAGGCTAGGAGGGGGACAGGGGCAGCTAAGGCAAGATATAAGAAAGCTGTGTAAAATCACAGGCCACAGAGCGCATCACTGAATAGCGATTCATCCAGTGATGGCAGCATGTGGGAACACAGGGTACACCCAGCGAAGGCAACATGTGGAGAACCCAATACAAGCAAAAAGGAAGTGGTCCCGGCTGTCACCCTCAAGAACAGCCATGGGAAAGAAAGCTTAAGCACATTAAAAACTGTATGGGACAAGGTGATGAAAGCCAGGTCCATCAGTGAGTGGTCCAGATGCGACGCCAGCTCTGAACACAGTACAGCCACCCTGTGCTGATGCGCTGAGGGACCTGCTCCAGGCCAGGGTACTTTGTTAAACACATCTTTAGGAACTGCTATCCTGTGTCCAACGATAGCCATTCCAGTCCAGAGGACACACGCTGAAACTTGATGTGCCAATTTAGAGTACTACCAGGACTGAAAAGTTAGCCAAAGCTCCAGTTAAACCCAAGACAGTTCTTGTTTCAGAGGTGTGACATCCAGAGCTTAGCCTTCAGAGACAGGCTGCTGCTTTAGCTTCCATTTGGGGCATACTTCAAATGGTTTTACAGGGTCAGCTGTAACAACTAGAGGTCATTTCTTAAAGAAAGCAAAACAAAAATATCCAATAGAGAGGCTTGGCCCTGGCTAAAGCAGGGATTTAGAGCCTATGGTAAAGAAAGAACCAAACTTACACTGACAACAAACCATTTCTAATGTTTTCCTCTTAGGATTTTAGTACTGTAAGAACAGGAGCACTCAAGCTCAGTGCAAGGAAGGTTACATCATGTTTATGCTTGTGCTCAAAAATAGGTTTGGAATATACACATTTAGAAGCAGGAAGTTAATTCAACTTCAGATAACTTCGTTAAAGGAAGTATTTTTGGCAGTACCCTTCAGTAAAATTCTAAATACATTCAATTTGCAATTATCCCAGAGATCTGGAAGAGTACTAAGGTGACCTGGATAAAGCACAATAAATATTATGGTCTTACATAAGTGTAACTATGTTCACCTTCAGAAAAACTTGAAGGTAGAGTTCTATAAAAAGCAGGCACAGTGATGCTGCAGAAGGTCATTCTCAGTTAAACTGCCACCCAGGGATACCTGAAAGCTCACTGGAAAAGCCTAAAAGCTCCCTAAACCAGCAAAAGGGAATTCAGACAAAATAACACGATTCTGGGATAAAAAATGTGATCAACTTATCTGGTATAGGAAGAAAGTTAACATACTTCCGGAGATTTCAGACTTGCAATTAACTGCAAACCAAAAGCAAAATGCAACTTGTCCCTCCATTAGTTCAGGTCTTGAGACAAAAAGCTGCCGAGGAGGGAAGTTTTAATATCCTATCCCAGGTGCCAGTGAGATTTATTAGTAATTCCCAAGTGCTGCTCTGCTCAACTATTAAGAGTATGCTTTGGAAAAGCTGATATTCCTTTGTCAGAAAGACAAATACAATACATAATAATCTCTCAGGAAGCCTGTTATTAAATAACACAGTGATGTTTAGCTTGTTGTTATAACAAATAAAGAAGAATCAAGCTGGGTTTACCAGCACCTTAACATAACAGTGGAAAAGGACGACTCAGCCATCAGATATATTCCCCATAACTATATCCAGCCACCGGACATTAGTCAAGAACTGTCAAGTGAAAACTGTGCTGAGTTTAGACAGCACGAGCTGCCCACCCGTGTGAGACACACATACAAAAGCCATTGCTACTGATTTCCCATACCCTGAAACATGCTGCTAACTCATTTGTGGAAACTTGTTTCTCAGTATTTTAGTTCAATGTAAAAGTAGAAGGTTTCTTTCCTACCTGTAATGTACATGTGTCACTGTTGGCTGTCGGTAGCCAAGAATCCAGGTTTGGATGTCTAGAGGTTCACCTTTGGGATACGCAATGGTTGCATCTATCACCCACTGGAGGCCTTTCGATTTGCTCTCTAAGAACAAAAAGAAGCATGGTATTAAAGCAATCACTGCATGGCACTTATTTGACAGCTACTCCAATTTTACAGCACTTCATGAGGTGTGAGACACAAAAAAAACGAGAGGCAAAAACCAAATCCAGATTTCATCACAGAGCACAGAAACACTCTTAAAAACTTCAGCTAGACCAAGATTTTCCTTTCATCATTATTTTTGCTGTTCTCACAAACTGTAGTACTCAGAATGGAACAGGTTCACTCCGTGGGTATGAGCACAGTCACATAACACGTTGGTCCAAATGTCAGGTGCTTCCCCCTGTTCACCAAAAGGAAAACTTCACAACTAGAAATCAACTTTTTTGGTCTGCGCTTTAAGCCCATTTACAACTGGGCCTTCGTAAGAGCTCGCAGTTACAGCTCCCTGATGAAGCAACAGCCCTGCAGATCCCTAAAGGGTCCTAAAAATCCAAGTTATGAGATAAAGAGCAAATACACCACGCTGTGTATTACAGACAAGAAAACAACCAATCAAAGATGGTCAATTTTTGCAATGGAGAGGAGACTGCATCCCCAAGGTCCCACAAGGACTGATCCACCAGTACATGTTCACATGCTGCTCAGCAGAGTTCCACACTAAAAATAGGATCAAAGGAGGTGAAATAGCAAAGATTATACTTCATAGCAAATAGCTATGAAGATTATTGTGGATTACTTTAAATCCAAACATAAGTCACTCCCAGCAAGAGTCAAGGTCAGATATCAACCTAGCCACAACCTCTCTCTGGCATGTCTTTAATTCATAGGATTGCAAAGAGGGAGAGCAGAGATCTGGAAAGCAAACCAGGAAGGAGGGCACATGTGCAGTGTGGCACTTGGAGTCAGCTTTATATCTGTTCTGTGGGAACTGAAGCTCTCTTGTATCTGAGGTCGTGTTGTGTTCGGGTCGGTACAGTAACATGCTTGCTTCATGCTTAATGCACTGGTATAGGAATATGCTTACATCATACCCAGCAGCATGTTAAAGCATTTAAAAAGCTGACTGTTGAAAACAGCCACCTGTTGGAAGAAGCATGGAAGAGGTGTAAGGTTTTAGTACCAAATACACGATCCTGCAAGCCTGCAGCTGAGACAGCTATGAAAGAAATATGACAGGTTGACAAAAGCACCGTCGGCATGAAGAACATGCACAGAGAAAGATGGCTCGTCGTTGTTCTCAGTGCAACAACAGACCTGTTCAACATGAAGCCAAGAGGAAAAGTTTTCAGAGCAAACAGAGACGTGATTCTTTGTGCAGAGGGGAATGAAACCGTGGCAAAACTTGCCAAAGGATGTCAAGGATGCTGAGAGTTCAAGAGGAAATTGGACACGTACACGGAAGGAGGGTTAATTAAACAGGCAGAAACCCCCACATGGCTTGGGAAACCTACCACACTGGAAACAGTCAGAAACCAGGACAGTTTAGATGGGATATAAGGAAGAAGTTCTTTACTGTAAGGGTGGTGAGGCACTGGAATGGGTTGCTCAGGGAAGCTGTGAATGCTCCATCCCTGGCGGTGTTCAAGGCCAGGTTGGACAGAGCCTTGGGTGAGATGGTTTAGTGTGAGGTGTCCCTGCCCAGGGCAGGAGGGCTGGAACTGGATGATCTTGGGGTCCTTTCCAACCCTAACTATTCTATGATTCTAGGTATGATGCAGCACGTCTGCTGCGTTCCCACTTAGGAATCCTGACACCCACTAGCAGCCCTGGACAAGACACTGGGCTAGACGGATGTTTGGTCTTGCCCAGCATCACCACTCGAGTTTGGCAGAAGAGCTACCCCATACCTGAAGACACCTGCAACACCCAGTGTGAGGTACGCTCTAACCCCATAGTTATTTACCCCAACTAGAACAGACGTGCAAGGGCTGACTTGCGAGTTTCTGCTTGCATTTCAGTTAACTTACCTTGCATTTAATTCCACTGAGTGTGAGAAGACAATTACAGCAACACTATCGCATCCACCTATCAGTTATTTTAACAAGCAGGTAGTGTTTTCAGGGTGTCTACTCAACAACGGAGTTGTCCTGCTTTGCTACAAACACATACGCTACCTGGATAAGGCAAGACAGTATTTCCTAGGTGATGACTTATTACAGCTATTCCAAACTTTGATGCAGGGCAAGCTACACAGACCAAGCTGGAACATCCAGTGTCACCTTCTGGAAACAGAGCACTGTAAAACCCTGACAGACACATGAAATGAGAACACGAGGTCCCATGAGAGGCTCCAGGCTTGCCAGCATCATGACAGAGTGCTTGTCAAGTCTCTCTTAAGAAGAGCACTAACTACAGAGTCCTTCATCTTAAAAGTAGCAATGTACTAGAGACAAGCCAATATGAAATTAATAGTAAACCCACAGAAGTATTCATTTAGAAATGGATTTAGGAACAAAGCCATTCAATTTATTATTTTCCCAGACGTAAAGGAAGAATAGCTAAAGATAAATAAATTGTCTAAGGGAATACGCAACAAAGATCATTAATTGCAATTAAGAAGTGCCAGATGAATATGGGCACATTATCCTATTTACAGTAAAATGTTTTAAAATCATTTATTAAATATTTAGCTAGCATTTCGAACTGTTCTTTCAGTGGATAATGGTTCAAACTTCATGACGGGAAGGCTCCCGCAGTCCTCTTCTGCGCCCATTTCCTACCTTCTGCTTTTGTGGAGCAGAGCTGCTGCATGTACTCCTCAGACCAGCTCCAAACTCAGCTCCAGCCTCTTCTCCCAGGGTAGGGTGGGGAGATAAACCCACCTCTGACAGCCTACCAGGAACCCAGGTTAGGAAGAAAAACTGTAAGTTTCTGAAGGCAAGATCAGCCTCTATAGACTCTCCTTTAGAGTGACCAGGTCTTAGCGCAGCTTCGTCCACGTGCAATTACCAAGACGTGCTCTCAAATCACAGTCACAGGCATATTTTGGCATGCTCTGGTTTAACATAAGCCTTATCTAACCACCCGAGACCCCAGACTGCCAAAAACCACCCCCAAGTCACCAAGGATTTCAGAAAGTTAGTTGTAAAGCAAATCTTGCTGTCTTTTTTGGGGGGGGCTGATACTTAGTTGTGCCCTGCCATGAAGCTCTAACAGAACCTGAGATTGAAAAATAAACAGACATCTGCATACAACACAAGGGGTAGGACCTGAGTACCTCTGAGGACGTTGCTTTCACGCCTAAGCAGACCTTTAAACAAGAATAAACCCTATATTTTTAAATGGAGCACGCTAACAGGAACTCAGAACAGAAAAAACGCTGCATTAGTTACAATATAGAATCCCAGAATGGCTTGGGTTGGAAAGGATCTTAGAGCTCATCCAGTTCCAACCCCTGCCACGGGCAGGGACACCTCACACTCGAGCAGCTTGCTCCAAGCCCCTGTGTCCAACCTGGCCTTGAACACTGCCAGGGATGGGGCAGCCACAGCTTCTCTGGGCACCCTGTGCCAGCGCCTCAGCACCCTCACAGGGAAGAGCTTCTGCCTTAGATCTAACCTGAACCCGCCCTGTTTCAGTTTGAACCCATCACCCCCTGTCCTATGGCTGCAGTCCCTGATGAAGAGTCCCTCTCCAGCACCCTTGTAGCCCCCTTCAGACACTGGAAGCTGCTCGGAGGTCTCCACGCAGCTTCTCTTCTCCAGGCTGAACAGCCCCAATGTTCTCAGCCTGTCTCCATACGGGAGGTGCTGCAGCCCCTGGGCATCCTTGTGGCCTCCTCTGGACTGCCTCCAACAGCTCCATGTCCTGCTTATATGCTGTGAATCTCCTCCTAGCACAAGTGCAGGATTCTGCTGTCTCAGATTATCTCCAAATGCTGCAGTCTGATTCTTTTTCAACAGAACATAAAACGTTCAGAAAAGGCCTGCAGGCATCCGTCCTACACAGCTGCATCCAAACCACATAGTAATAATGTATCTTAGTGTGAATGGTACATACTAGCTTTGTAAGTGCTAAGACGAGACTGAACAATGACAACAGTAACTTTCAGGGTTAGACATAAAAAACAAAAATCAAATGCAGTTTATACAGTTTCCTAACTTGTGATTTTTCCTTAAACTCACCAGCAGAGGCAAATCTGCACAACTATCTTCTTGCTCATTTTTGCTCTAGCTGTAGATTCAGTAAGTCATTTCCTATTTAGTTATGAAGAAACTTACTGTCACAGCATTATCAAGACATTCAGTGCTCTGCCATCCTCTATGGTCCTTTCACAGCAGATACTTGCCTGTCTACAACCACAAATGCACTGTGGTTCAAAGCTTCTCTTTGATCCCTCTATGTCCTCCCTGGGATTACTCTCATTTGAGTTTGCACAGGACTCTTCAAACCCACCAGATCATCAGTGTTTACCACTGAGGAAGAGAGCAAGTTATAAAGAGAGGCTTCAGCAAGAAGCCTTGCATCCAACCAAGCTGCGGATCGAGTCCGGAGAAGGGCAGTGGAGCTGATGCAGGGCCTGGAGCACAAGTGTGATGAGGAACGGCTGAGGGACCTGGGGGGTTCAGGCTGGAGAAGAGAAGGCTCGGGGGAGACCTGATGGCTCCCTACAACTGCCTGACAGGAGGATGGAGCCAGGAGGGGCTGGGCTCTGCTCCCAGGGAACAAGGGATGGGATAACAGGAAACTCAAGCTGCCCCAGGGCAGGTTTAGGTGGAGCTGAGGAACAATTCCTGTCCCAGAGGGTGCTCAGGCATTGGAACAGGCTGCCCAGGGCAGGGCTGCAGTCACCGTCCCTGCAAGTGTTCACGCACCGTGGAGATGAGGCCTCAGTGCCATGGGTCAGCGGTGGCCTTGGCAGGGCTGGGGAACGGTTGGACTGGGTGAGCTTAAAGGTCTCTTCCAGCCTGGTTGAGTCCACGATTCTGCAATACTGCCAGACTGCATCCGGAGTGGAAAAGAACGCACCAGCCAGGCACGGACCTAAGGACCACATTTTCCATTTGGAAAAGAAAATATTTACTAGCATTCACTAGTATTCAGGTGTGGTTTCCTGAACACTTACATCACTCCGATAGCAGCCAAAAGACACTGTTGCCTTCCCCTGCATAGCAACGTGTTCTTGTAACTCATCCTTTGTTCTCTACTTGTCCTTGTGTGTTCAACTGGACCACTGACCTTAAAATTAATGTTTTGCCCCACAGATCAGCTCTCAGACTGAACATCTTACTCATCACCCCAAGATCTCTCCACAACAAATCACCTGGAACAAAAGAAGAAGCCCTTATTCCCGGATAACAAAAAAAGCAAGCCTTCCCACATTCCTCGCAACAGTGAATCAAAAAGTCTGGTTTAAATAAAACCAACCAATTATGAAGTCCAGTGTCCAGCTCTGCAGAAGGGAAAACTGAATTTCTCTTAGAATAAGCATCAGAACTGGATGTACTGTGCTGCGGTTGAAAACAGCAAGATAAGATTTCAATATGCTTCTAACCAAGCTCATAGCAACCTCTTATCAGGCAAAAAGTTGCTACACAGTAAAATAAAGCAGACTTAAAAAAACATAACTAGAGCAATATTGATCAAAAATAAGCTCTGGAATGCCTCTATTCAGCAAACAACTCCTCCAAACTCCTTCGAAGTGCCAACTGTTTGGGAGGACTTAAAATACCTCAGCTTCACTATGTATCAAATAATGTATTACTCTTCCCTACCATATAAAGTTTACTTTCACTTCTCTTTCTCATCCCTTTTGTTTTCATACATGCCACTCTGAAAGAATGACAGCTAAACACATGCATTTCTTCCCTGTTTTTGCCCACTCATCTTTCCTGCTGTCTTCTGGATAGGATGGAGAGCGGTGGTTCCATGCATTTCTGAAACAACACTTTCATTCAGCACCCAGTTAGGCCAATCACCATCAAATACTCACTTCTCTGGAGCCTGACTCATGTCACTCAAAAAGCACCAGGTCTGAGGTTCTGCTAAGCTGATGGCAGACAGTACGAAAACATTAAGCTGGTATTTGAGGAGTGCTTTTGGTCCCCTTCCAGCCTGTAACTAATTGAGGAACTTCTTACTTTTCCTACCTTTTTACCTTTGAGACAGGAAGAAATAGAACAGGAACAGGTCAAACTTTTCTCCTTAAGAAAGTTAACTCTTAACAAGGCCTATTCTTTTTCTCTCTTTTAAACCTGAAACCTTCTAAGACAAGGGCTTCCTTCAGCCTTGCTTTTCTGAATGTAGCCTGAAAGGAAATACTCTGATGCATGCCACAGCTTCATCTTCAGCCGATTTAAAAGATTCCCTCCATTCCTGCAAGTGCATCATCTCCATCCGTTTCCTATGTTGACACGATTATCTGGAAGCAATTTCTGTCTGAGGGTTCCTGCTAACCCTGAAACTTGAACAGAAAAAAAAACAAAGCCTTTTGCATCTGTGGCTTCATTAGCATGAACCTTTGATTCAAACTGCTAAATGACTGTTCATCATTTGGATCTGGAAATCCCAGCACCACCCATCACCAAGAAACCACCTCAACCCCCCAGCCACTGTTTCTGTAACAAGTAACAATCCACAATGAGGTTAAGCAAGATCTAACCCTGCACTTGAACATGCCAAGAAGTTAATTATAAAAACAGAGAAACTAAAACCACCAAGTGCTGTTACTACAGACATCATTTATATCCCAGCTATACCCTCCCCTTCAGCCCAGGTGTCCCAGAATAATAATGCTGCAGGAATATTCTTATTCCCTCACAACTCTTTTAACAAAGGACAGCCAAAACCATCCTTCAAATTGAGTCATCAGCAACAATTAACTTCAGCAACAAAGCGGACAGCTCCCATCAAAATCTGTAAAGGATAGAAGAACTTGAACTCAATAGAATATAGTTCAAGAGGAGGAATAAAATGGAGAGTACTGGATGCAAATGAACTTCTGAAGCCAGGAATATGAACCTAGACATAGTTTGCATATTCCAGAAACACTTACTACAGTTCCATACTACCATAAACCAGTGCAGACCATCAAGCTTGCTCCAAGGAGCAGCCGACCTTGCTGACTCTGGGTTCTCATTCCAGTATCTGCTTTACCCGTCATGTGCCCCAAGGCAAGCATTCACGCAGACACACAGTAGACTCTATCAAATTAAAACTATGGGCTTCTTTTTCATCTCAACAGCAAAAAATAAAGCTGGTGGAGCTAAAAGTAAATATGAAAGCACGTATATAAATACAATGGTCCATTATGGATGCACTCTGACACTAAAAGAGACCAGTTCAACACAGTAACTCCAATCTTGGACATTCAATTTGCTTTTTCCCCACAAGAGTGAAGTGGTCTTTACCTCTTATCACAGCACCTCCACCCGCTGGAGTTCCGTTTTCTTGCGGCGCAACAAGTGTTTCCAGGATTACTTGCGTTGCCCCAAGTCTTGGCAGGGTAACATGTTTAAGAAATGGCAAATTGTTTTTCTTGGCAAATGCCTGGCTCGTTTCTCTCCTTTTCCTAAGAAAGCCACCCTCTGGAAATAAAACAATCCATTTCCGATTGCGGCTCCTGTAATACTTTTCTAGATGCTCCTTGAGCAACACAAGCTGCTGGTCACGGTGTGCTCTTCCCTGTAAGGATAAAACATCGCCTAAATGAAATGAATGCTTAAGAGAGATAATATTAGCCAGGTAACTATTACATTCCTAAGAGTCCTCTCTTGTCAGAGGTACAAACAAGCCCCTAAGACAACACAAACCAATGTTCTCCTCAGCGTACCCACTGGTGGCTGAATTAATGCCACTTTGCAGAGAGGCTGAAAAAACATTCCTGAAACTGGGGATGAAGCTCCTGATTTGATGAATTCTCTGCAAAAGCGACATCCAGACCGTAACTGGGAACTCCATGTATGAGGAGGATGTGTTTGCAGGATTTCCTAGCTGTTACTGTGTCTCAAGCTGAATTTGCTAAACTGAATTCTGCAAACACAGCCTAGAGGTCAAGCTATGGTTCTGTGGTCTATCTATCATCAGGCATTTCTGCAAGCCAAACAGGATCTTTGCTTCCACTATCCTCTATGCACCTCTCCCCTCACCTCTAGCTTCTATTAGGATTGCAGGGGCACCACAGACCTCGAGACCAGCCCTGAGTGGGGTTACCAAAGCAGAACCACAGCTTTCACCCAAATCTGCGGTGCTCAAGTGACTTGTTCGTTTCTCCTCTCCTATGTATTAGCACAGCTTCTTCAGTTAAGACAGTGAGATGTGCCCTTCATTACCGCAGGAACGCCTCACCCTAGACCACGTTGCACAAGGCTCCATCCAACTTGACCACTGCCAGGGACGCAAGGGAAGGAAAAGGCTCTATCTGATTACATTAAAGAGCAATATAAAAATCCCTCAGTTAAACCAGTGCTTTCTCACCAGACCACAGGACTTCAGGGTAGCACAGGAGTTAAGGAAACAGCAAACAGTAATCTTTTCACTTGCTAGACATTAGAACTCTCCCAAACCTGAACAAACCTAACAAATATGACTGGTGAATAAACTGCAGTTTAGCAAATCCTGTGAGGTTTCAGATGATTCTGCAATATAAAAAAAGCCCAATGGACTAAATGGGAAAAAGGAGTGTTTAAAAGCACCCATGGCTAAAGAAAACCACGGAAGATAAAACACAGTTAACATATTATCCAGAAAGAAGAGAAAGTCAGTCATATAGAAGCAACTCCTTAGTACACCCAACTCCTGAAGACCATGGCTAGTTCATCTCCATCACAGGGCTCAGCCTTCTTTCCTTTAGAGGAAAGAAAAGAGGCAGCAAGAGACTGCTGAGAAATTCCTTAGGATGCACTTTGCATCATGGATATGGCAATGTACTGACAGTCTCTGCTTCCAATAAACTCTTTAATGGGAGAAGAGGAAAAAATGGTCAACTCCTGGTAGGCCTCGGAAGAATCCCTAAAACTGCCACTGGAGCTGCTCATGAAAATGAAGCTAATGTGCATTTCAAACAAATCAGATGCATTGCACCATAATCAAATTAGATTATTTTACAGGAGAAAAAATATTTCCTCATCCAAACATTACTAGGGCCTTTCTATACTTAGTGGTTTTGCTACACCCAATGGCTAACTAACAGCCAGGAAACAATTTATTTCACTTGGTTTATATTTAGACTCATGTTGATCTCATTTTACTTGTGATGCTGTTGCATATCTCAGCCACCTGACAAAAATGAGGAAAAGCCTTAGGTTTTGTAGCTCAGAAATGGTTTGGATTTGGAACTGGAACTGCAAGACCACCTTCAGAAGTTACAGTCAACCTGACAGCCACGCGTACCTCAAAAAAGTGTATCTGATGTATTTTAACTACTGAAATAGACATTTTACAGTGTCAAACCCTGTTCCTTTCCATCCTCTCACAGTACACAGTTGTGTTATCTCGACAGACCTTAATCTTACTATCTAATTATTTGCCTGAGGTTTTCTAACCATGCCTCTAGTCTTACTGAGAAATAGAATTTCAGCTATGTATAGCTGAGATAAAGTATTTAAAGTATTTCATCATTCCATTCCGAGTCATTTAGCTGCTGTTTTGCTGTAAGGTGAAAATTCATTAATTCTCTCTGGCTGCCCATGCATTTTAAGTCTGGACAAATAAAAATAAGCAGAGGAAAGAAAGGAATATGCTGGATGTTGCAGTTCACAAACTGGCTGCGGGTTCACACTTAGCATTACACACTTCCAGGTTTCTGGTTTTAGAGTGCAGCTGGATCAACAGCTACCAAATAAGAAAAAACCTCCAAATTGTAAGAAATGACCTGAGGTTTTCACTCCTTAACATTTGAGATGCTGAGCTCAACGCACATTCCTTCCTGATGCTCGAAGAATTAACCTTCAAGAACCAATTACTATTTATGCAGGTCCTTCACTGCCTTAAACTGGTCTGCCACCATGTCAGCCTCGAAAGGAATGGTCCGGCCTTTCTTTATCTGACACTTTGACAGTCAGAACAGTGACCTAGCCAGACTTGAAGCAGTCCACAGCTTCAAGGTCACTAAGGAAAGAAGAAAGGTGCCAACAATGGCAGTAAGAAGCAAGGAGACTAAAAGGCCTGCCCATGTACTGTGCTTGCACTCCTCTCATAAAAGCCTCCCATCACGGCTGGATTCCATAAACATTTGTGTCTAGGCATATAATAAAATAAGCTTGGGAAACAAAAGCAGAACAAAGCTCTACCCAAATATACACATTACAGCATAGTTATTTCATCCTGCAAACCATCCAGGAGGTAATGAGAAAGTTCCGTAAGGCCACAGTGTTCCAAATACAAGGATAAATTCAAAGCGCTACTACGTGTTTTCACTTACCTGTCTTATAAAGAAGTCTCCATGGATTAGAGACACGATGCCAAAGTTTGTATACTTAAAAATATGATCCATCAGCCACATCATCTGACGGACAACCTGAAAAGTTACCAAAAGAAGCTTAGTAAATACTAAGTGCAGAGAATTATGTATATGCTGGTCACGTTCTTACCACCCTCGCAACAGCAACAAAACTAGCAAACGTATATAAAGCCTTTTATGCCTTTAAGTCTAAAGCAGCAGAGATGCTACACTTCTCCCCCAAGAACAGGATTAAATAGCTGCCTTTTGGCAATATAATACACAGTTCTGCACTATTAGCCACATGCTGAAGTGATTTCTACTCTGCCTTTTCACACAGGTGCTGTAATGCTTCTACTGATGTACCACCACAATTTTAAGCCAGCTGCAAACTAAACCCATCTTCAGTGATCATTAAAGTACACAAAATGATACAGATCTGTATCTGAAACCTCCAACTGGTTTATGTATACCACAAAACCATATTTCCTTATAGTTACTTCTACTCGGGGAATGAGATCACGTTGTTCTCATGCTTCTGATGTGCACACGCTCCACACATGCTCACTCTTTATACAGCAGCATTTAGAGAGACCTCTGGACAGCCCACATGCCATTATTCATTTCTCTTATGGCAGAGCACCACATACATTCCTGAAAACTTCATGAAGTCATGCTCCTTGTCCTGGCCAAGACGCATAACAAGAAGGCAAAAATAGAGGTTGTGCCATCAGATTCACTTTGACCATCATTTCTTACAGGAGAGCAAAGGCATATACCTGATCAGTCCTTTTAAGATTTAAAATAGAAGAGTTACTCCAAAAGAGGTAAATAACATAAGGAAAAAGCTTCTTCTCTAACAAAGTCTTTCTCCTGCATAGCTCCTACATGTAGATGTTGAGAGGGGCACAAATTTGCTCTACAGAACTGAAAACCCCATTGTCTCCTACATGCTGTCATACACTAGGCTCGCCGCCTTTACTCTTCCCTATGTTATAAGGCCACACTAAGACTGATTCAAGTTCAGTGAAACTTTTAAGTCATGTAACATAGCACTCTTCCATTTTCCACTATCAAAACAGCACATGGAGAACCATGACATTCCTCTGGTAGTCACATGATCATTTCTTTAATCTAAAACAGGCACCTCCTGCTTTGCCTCCAATGATGTATCCTACAGAACTGAAAGATGCCAAAGCAGAAAGAAAGCAGTCTAGGAAGTAAAGATTTCCTCTGGAAAATATAATGTATTAGCTGATCACACCTACAAACACCAAAAGCTTGCACAGTAACTGAAATATTTATAAACCACATCCATCACATTAACAATACTTCTAACAAAACAGTCTGATACAGTGCAAGAGGGTGGCTTTTCCCTGTTTTCACATCTCCATGTGGAATATGAAGAAGGAAGCAGATCCTGTTTAATGCAGGAATTCTGTTTTGTAAAAGCAGCTCTAGAATTTACAACTGGGGTCTAGAATTGCATGCATCAGTAAGTCTTTCGTCCAAAGAAATCTAATTATCTTTTGGAGTTCTCTGATTACCTATGCTCCCTTTTGACCACAGAAGTTATAAATGAATCCTGGGTTATATATATATCTGGAGCAAGAGAACTGTCACATACCCTGTTTCTTTCACTTAACCTTAAGCAACTGCAGTTGGATGCTCAAAGTGAAGTTTTTTTTACACACCTGCAAGAACACAGCTGCCAAAGAACACTGAGATACCTGATTGCCTTAGACATTTAGCTGATTTCCCAGTGAATTCTGAATTCACATCCTTGCCTAAGACCACATTAAGAACACCTCAACTTCTGTGGTTTTAATACTAGGAACCTTTCTACTTGAAGATCTTGGATAATGCAAGAGCACCCATTTCTGGACCCTTCAACATCACTGGAAGGGGAAAAGGAAAGCATGTCTCAGAAGAGAACAGCTTTCAAAGATATGAAAGGTTTTGCTTTAGAAACAAGCATCCAGTTCTTCCCTGTGACATGCTAGTATGCTCTCTTGCCTGCCAGTGGCGCTTCACTACTAGATACATCCAAGGAAACAAAGACACACAAGGTATTTGTGAGTGAGAGAAGAAAAACTTGTTTCTAGATAGAAGTCCCCACCTGAGACTCTAATACTAGTGAAATGGTTTCCCATAGAGCTATCCCCAGGCCTGGGTTCAATAAAAGAGAGGATCTTAAAGCAAAAATTCCTCTTGCAGAGATTTATATTCTTTCCATTTCAGTAAAATTAGAAAGCCTTAGGGAGGAGACAAAAAAAGAAGAGGTGAGCCCAAGGGACAGCAGTTAAAAAAAGCACTGAGATATTATCACTCCTCAAGGCACTAGAGTATCCGAGTTCATGCCTGTGCACCAGCCCATAGATGAGAGGCCGTGTAAGGAACCATATCCTTGGATAAAAACACCACCAAAACTCCTGACAAGGACTCAGCCTGCAGCAGCACACATATGACTGTCAGCGTTCGCCTCATATGTTGGCATTTTGACAGTTATTGTTCTATTATAGCAAACAGAAGTTAAACCAACATAATCTACGTTACTGGAGGAAGTCAGCAGGCTTAATAACGTGCTTCCCCCAAAAGATCTGTGTCTTTTGAGAAGTTGCCATTCTTCTCCAGGATGTTTCAGGGCAGTCCTGGAGGAGGAACTCTTTCCCAGCAGTGTTAATGCTTCTTTCCTCCCATACCACCTTTTACTATCTTTTTATTTAGATGCCAGTAGGTGTATCCTGAAAGTTGATCATTGCTCTTCTGAGTCTGAAGCCCATCTCACCATGTTTTAGATGACACAGGTCATCTAAAGGCCGTGACATCCATAGGCTTCCTTAGGCTTTTTGAGAGCGAATGACACGACTTTGTCAAAGGTGAGTGTGACATACAAGTTATAACTAAGACAAAACATACAGGCAGTTTGCTGCAAGCGGGCTACAAAGAGGCAAACTCTAGAGCTCAGTGACTACAAACCTGCCTATAAGCCTGGGCGGTGGTTAGAAGTACAAAGAGGAAATATTTTTAATGTATGAATTAATGAATATATACACAAACTCAAACACATAAAGCTGAAAAGGAAGAACAGGACACATGTATCATCTGCAACCAAAAGGCAAACTAGACTAATGGATATTCATCCTGTTCCACTACCAACAGCAGGACAGATCACACTGCAAGATACTGCTGGTGGCTCTTCTGTTTAGAATCCTCAGGAATGAAACAATGCTCATGAGATAAGTCTTTATCACTTGCATTTCAAGGGGGTTTAAGCAAAGACATTCAGAAGTGTGTTGAGCACAGATTTGCAGTTGTTTATGGACTGAAAGAAGGTTTGGATCCTGTTTCGGGTACTTTTTGCTTCATCCTTCCTGCTCAAATAAGTTCAGAATGCAGAAAAAGTTTTTACCACTTTTATTACAAAATGTAGGTGCCTCCTATTCACAGACCCACTTTCATTTGCACACGTTTCAGAACACAGCAACCTGAACAGACTGGCTTTCATCTTTCAAGCACCTCTACCTTAACAAAGAAACCTGCACTCAAACCAGCTGCAAGCTCTACTTTCTTCCTCCTCACTGCACCCTTCCTGGCACTGCTTTCTGCTGTGAATCAGAAAAAACAGCCACATTTATCAGTCCTAATCCAGTCGGAAAGCAGCAATAGCAGCATTTTAACCTACTTCTCTTTCTTAAACACATAACCTTTAATGCTCATGAGACCTCAACTAACGGAGTGTGTTTTAACACTTCCTCTCACAAACTGGGGCAATTTCTTGAACTACATAAAAAGTATAATTAGGTCACTTCTGATTCACCTGAAGCCTTGCTATGTGGCTTGTCTTATGGTAACATGTGTTAGTCAAGCAATATTTAGGGGTGTTGGTTGATGAGAAACTGAACATGAGCTGGCTTCAGTGTGTGCTTGAGCCCAGAAACCACCTGTGTGCTGGGCTGCATCACCAGCAGTGAGACCAGCAGGTTGAGGCAGGTGGTCCTGCCCCTCTGCTCTGCTCTGCTCTCGTGAGACGCCACTTGCAGCACTGTGTGCAGTGCTGGTGTCTTCAGCATAAGAAGGACATGGAGCTGTTGCAGGCAGTCCAGAGGAGGCCACGAGGATGCTCAGGCGCTGCAGCACCTCCCATATGGAGACAGGCTGAGAACATTGGGGCTGTTCAGCCTGGAGAAGAGAAGCTGCGTGGAGACCTCAGAGCAGCTTCCAGTGTCTGAAGGGGGCTACAAGGATGATGGAGAGGGACTCTTCATCAGGGACTGCAGCCATAGGACAAGGGGTGATGGGTTCAAACTGAAATAGGTCAAGTTCAGGTTAGATCTAAGGCAGAAGCTCTTCCCTGTGAGGGTGCTGAGGTGCGGGCACAGGGCGCCCAGAGAAGCTGTGGCTGCCCCATCCGTGGCAGTGTTCAAGGCCAGGCTGGACGGGGCTTGGGGCAAGCTGCTCCAGTGGAAGGTGTTACTGTTGTGATTGCTCAGTCTTGTCTTAGCACTTACAAAGCTAGTATGTACCACTCACACAAAGATACACTACTACTATACGGTTTTGATACAGCTGTGTAGGACAGATGCCTGCAGGCCTTTTCTGAATGTTTACATTCTATTGAAAAAGAATCAGACTGCAGCATTCGGAGGCAATTTGAGACAGCAAAGTCCTGCACTTGTGCTAGGAGGAGGTTCACAGCGTGTAAGAAGGACATGGAGCTGTTGGAGCAAGTCCAGAGGAGGTCAATCCCTACTGCTTGTCCTATTGCTATGGTCCCTGATGAAGAGTCCCTCTCCAGCATCCTTGTAGGCCCCTTCAGACACTGTAAGGCTGCCATGTTGTTACTAGCAGATGAATATCAAGGTTGTGAAGGACTCCACGTTAAGTTTAAATTGTATTTAAAGAAGACTGCCTAATTTAAGTAGTTGCCTATAGCCTAAAGATTCCTTTTGGACAGGTAGGTTTGTGTTTTTATCCTCTCCAGTGGTTTCACAGTCACTTACAGGCAACCCGCTCTGTTCAGAAATCCGAAGCATGCTATTTAAGAACACCTGATTCAGCAAGTTCTATCAAGGATTAACTATCCTGATCTTTCTCATTATTTTTAGCCACTTGTACTACTCATGCTATGCTTTATGCATGTGTCGAAGCTTTCTTTTTAATTATCTCTTGAGTAGCTAAAACCATTAAAGCCATACTAGGCTCTAGACATGTATATTCAAAAAGCATTGACTGCAATTACTTAAGGGAAAAAAAAGTGCTTTTAAGGATGATTTGCTTTTCTGAAAGCCTGCAAACCTAACACTTTCCATAGTGAAGATTATTCCTTCCTCCGTTTTTAACATCCTCTACATTCACTGCTCTGTCTTGACAGAAACTTTTTACCTATGGAGTCAAACAGGGTAAACACAGCGTGGACTTATATATATACTATTATACATACATGAGTCAATGAAGCCCTATGATATTTAAAAACACTTGATATATGCATAGTCAAGACTATGCGCAATAACATAGCCACTGGACTATGCCCTCAAGGTTGTATCTTCATCGTAAGATTGTCCTATGCATAATATTGATGAAGGGAATTAAAGAGCGTTTATTCTGTCATTCTCCTCACTGGGGTATGGTAGAGAATTCATTTAACTTCCTCAATACCCAAAGAAATTCAAGCAATTAAAAGTACTTTTAAACCCAGTTTTCTCTAGGCTACGGGAGGAAGAAAGAAATCTGTCTCTGCTCAGTCCTGACGGGTATTTCCATGGTTTCTTTTCTGAACTGGGTTTGTTTGAGCGTTTGGGGTGTTTCGGTTTTGAGAGAAAACTGAAATACCTGATAGAGATTCAATGTACACCCAATCTATATTAATATACCCCAACAGTGCCACAGTTACAGATGCAACAAAAAGCGGTTGTTGTTTTCCTTGTTTCTTCACTGTATGGTCTCGAGAAAGAAGACAACACTAAGACACAGCTGAGGTGCTTTTTCACCTTGCCAGGTATACTGTCCACCCTTTGCAGCCTAATCCTACACACCCCCCTCCTCCTGACCTGCACATAGATTTGCTAGCCTGTTTAGATCCCATATTCTATTTTTCAGCACTACACTTCCTAGATGGGAATCTTCTGAACAGCAGTGCATGAAACAATTGACATTAGCTGCACTTCTCACAAAAAAAATGCTTAAGGGCTTGTAAAATAAGAGCTCAAGCAATTTTGACCTCAGCTAGCTGGCTTAGTGTGGACATGTTGTCATAAGGAAGTCACCTTCAGTTTCTGAACTCCTATATATGAAAATTCCAATGCACAACTTGCTTCCGACTTTGAGAAAAATTCCATGCTGGAATAAAGTCACAACCAAGAAGCCAGACTTGTGCTGGTTTGAGCAAAGTTAGCAGAAGCTGCACAAGAGCATGAGGAGAGAAGTCAAGTACATGATTACCTGCCAGGAGATCTGCTTCCCTGCGTTAACGTAAACAGGATGCACACTGACTCAGCTCCTATTTAACCTTCTTGAAAGGCAACCTTTATGGTCTAAAACCTGCTCCAAGGTACTGGCTGTCACATTAAACCAAATCTGATCAGGGCCTTGAGATTATTAACACCCAAGTCAGTCATCAATACCCCACACACAGATGTGAGCACCCCACACACAAGCTGACAGATCACGTACACGGAAGCTATCCCACTCCCCAGCCGTAGCCTACCGTGCCTTTATCCTGAAGGCACATCATCAGAGTGCAGACGTCACCTGTTGCTTGATGGTTCACCAGCACCATGGCTTCATCTTCTGATACTGCATTAACATCATCACCCCATTCCACTACTATTGAAAAAAATAACGTAAAAAGGTCAATTTTACAATGACTATAAACGTAACAAAAAACCCCAAAGACCCAGATAATTGTAACAAAGGAAGCTACATGCTACATGTCCATTTAAATTGGCACATAGCGTAAAGATAGGAATATCAGCAAGACCATTTTTCTAAGCAGAGGGTATCCAGCTTAGTTTTAAATTGCATGCACAGAATAAGAACAAAACAAAAGTTCTCTACCAGAACATATGCACAGAGATTGATCTTTTTGTGTCATTACACCATTCTATATTTAGGGTCTCAAAATTACATAAGCTTTTGACCCAGCTTTCAAATTCAACTGTCTCACCTCATTAGATTAAAAAACAAATCACGCTGGCAGAGATGGTTTTTGGTCATTTGTTTTTAACTTAGCAAGTTTGTTTCATTTCTACACTTACTATTAATAAACTACCCCGGTAAAAGCAAACCAAAATTCTGCAGTTGGATCATTGGGTTTAAAACGCTACATTAAACAAACTCAGTAATTCACATCTGAACAAGCTAGCTCTAGGCAAGAAAGTGGCTTCAGAGAATGCTGCTCAAATGACAGAAACTATTAGTCACTCTTCTGTAGAGCTGATAGTCCAGTGGTAAGAATGATGTCAGGAGGAAGCTACAGCTGCTGATCAGCCAACATTTACCCTGACTACCAAGAATTCCTGAGGTATGAAAAAGGAGCTCAAATTGCTGCTTCCATCATCACCAAGTAACTAAACAGAAAAAGAGAGACGACTGCCTCCCAGAGAAGAACACAGGATGGAAAACCAGGTTGTAAGCCTGTTGTAAATTGAAGACCAGAATATGTCTAATGCTGCCACTGGGGCAAAAAGACAAGCACATGGAGTCTGGCCCCTCTTCAATAAAAGGGATGGTTACTGCAGTGCAGGGTAACGGAAAAGATGAGCAGAGCAGTCCTGTGAAGTTCAAAAGGAGAGGCAACACACATTGCCCATGCATGTAGGATAGGAACCTTAAGTGGTTCTCACTCGCTATTATTTCCAACATCAAAGGAAGTATTTCAGCTCCACTGCTGAATCTTTAGCACTGTCATTAACAGATTTCCAGGCAATGAACAACTCTCATCACAGGACAATTAATTACTTTACTACTATTTGTGTCTGAAACAGTGGTTTAACTGATGCAAAAGCAATAGGTAACATACTGAAGACAACACCCTAGAGTCCCTGCACAGCTTCCCTGTCCTTGCAGAAATCCATTTAGCAACAGGCCTTTGAAAACTGTCACTTTATTACGTTAGTATTGAAGTAAGACTTGAACACAAAGTAAATAAACGAAATGCTGTATTTACAAGTAGAATCAGAGATAAGAAGGTAGGAAGGTGCATTCACTCCGTAATGTTCAACTTCCTTTCCCTGGGCAAGCTAAGCACAGATCCTCTCTTTTTCTTAACATGAACTTAGAAGATTCCCCTTTATCCCTCCTCCTCAATTACATGCAAATTCCCTCTAATGTCCTCTCTAACTCCGTGGAAGCTGGGAAATGCCTGGTTGTGGCAGTCACAGTTCACCATGCACCCTCCTTATCAAGTATTTCACATGCCTGCCTATGGCAGTACCCCACAAAGCAAGAAACTAAGATGAAATAAGAAATGCTTTACAGAGAAATGAGTCATACTGATTCTGAAAGTATTACTTCAGTGTCTTTATTAAGAAGCCAAGATACAATTGTCTTACCGGAGTGTGGCCTTCCGACAGTAATAAAAACCAAGTACTAAATACATTCAGCATCTGCAAAACAAGGTTTCTCACAAGTAGCTCATCATTTCCAAATACAATTCTTTTATTTCTAGATCACCCAGAGAAAAAGGGTTTACTTTATTACAGATACTGCCCCGGAACACATAGATTAATGCTACCCATCAGTTCTACTGCAGAGCAGCTTAAAAAGAAACTCTTTTTAGCCTTCAAATATGTTTCACAGATCTAACTTTCTGCAGGATTAAAGCTCACGACTGAAGAACGTCAGCCATAAGAAGTGCATGCACTTGAAAACAACTAAAGAGGAGAACTCTCTTTATCCATCAACTGGCCAGGCTAACAGCTCAACTTCTGTGGCTCAGCTGACAGGTAGGAAGTTGTTAAACTCACAGTGATTCAGCTGGACATCCTCTAGTTCCTTTGCCCTGTCATTTCTCCTCAGGCAATCAGTGTGTTTCTTGTGCTTAATAATGCTTTATGGTCAACTGATTGACCTGATTACCAAGGAGAAAGGAATCAGTTTGTGCAAGTCCTTCGCAGAGCATTTCTGGATGGGAAACTGAACAGCAAACCACACAAGCGTGCAGAGAAGTCACTGCCATTACCACACATTCTTAAAGAAGGAAAAACCCCTTCAAATATCCAGAATTTTAAGTTCATTGTGTCCCCTTAAAGTCAGTGGGGGAAAGAAATGCCTGTCTTCAATTATTCCACCACACTGAAATACCCCAAAGGATCAACTTGCGCTTTCAGAAATACTTGTGCTATTACGTTGCTCCACTGCAGTTGGAAACAGTCACATCAAAACCCCAGCTGCATGGCAGGAGAACCAGGAACGCTGCTTTGCTCCACTGCAACCAGACAAAAACCAGTTCAAAGACAACTGTTCGTCACTCAGGGGCCTGAAAACCAGCAAACATTGCTCCACAGCTACCTTCTATTGCTGGGGTGCATTTCATAGGGATACTGGGTCTGTGCCTGTAGCCTCGCAACAGTAAGGTTTCTGAAAATGCAGTTTAACATAGTGAAAAAACATAAAGTAAGGAAAAAGCAGGAAATCAGTTCAACACGGAAATTCAAAACCATAGTACACTCAGTGCCAAGCAAATCTGGTAATCCTGATGAGTAATGACATCTTTCCCCCCCAAGATTGAGACATGACTGGCTTAGCTGTAAGAGGTTCTTCATCTGTGACGTAGCATTGCAAGGAAAAGGCTTCTCCAGGAAAGGATGAAGACAACGTTACTTGCAACTGCATGCGCCGCAAGACAAGAAAGAGATACCCTTCTCTTATAACAAGTCCGAGATGGACACGAGTCTCTAAAACCATCAAGAAAATATTTCATCTGATGAGCAACAAACCAAGCTTTGCATGAGCTCATCCCTGCAGAGCTTAAAGGGGAAAATAAAAGCAATGAAAGAGTTTTTTTCCATGTTTTTACTGAACTTTTATAAATCTAAATATATCTATTGAGAGTTCTCAGAACATTACCAACCTCACAAAGTTTGACAAGGCCAAGTGCAAGGTCCTGCACTGGGTTGGGGCAATCCCAGGCACAAACACAGGCTGGGCAGAGAAGTGATTCAGAGCAGCCCTGAGAAGGACTTGGGGGTGTTGGTTGATGAGAAACTGAACATGAGCTGCCTTCAGCATGTGCTTGAGCCCAGAAACCTGGCCTGCATCAAAAGGAGCGTGACCAGCAGGAGGTGATCCTGCCCCACTGCTCTCGTGAGACCTCACTTGGATACTGCATCCAGCCCCGATTGCAGAAGGACGTGGAACTGCTCGAGCGAGCCCAGAGGAGGCCACAAGGATGCCCAGGGGCTGCAGCACCTCCTGTATGCAGACAGGCTGAGAACACTGGGGCTGTTCAGCCCAGCTGCGTGGAGACCTCAGAGCAGCTTCCACTGTCTGAAGGGGGCTACAAGGGTGCTGGAGAGGGACTCTTCATCAGAGACTGTAGCAACAGGACAAGGGGTGATGGGTTCAAACTGAAACAGGGCGAGTTCAGGTTAGATCTAAGGCAGAAGCTCTTCCCTGTGAGGGTGCTGAGGTGCTGGCACAGGCTGCCCAGGGATAAGTGGTAAATGCCCCATCCCTGGCAGGGTTCAAGGCCAGGTTGGACAGAGCCTTGGGCGATACGGTCTAAGGTGAAGTGTCCCTTTCTGTGGCAGGGGGTTGGAACTGGATGATCTTAAGATCCTTTCCAGCCCAAACCATTCTGTGACTATATGACTGGCTGTTTTGTCCTTAACATAACTGTGTGCATGTAAGCACTGCTATGAATAAATATTCAGGCACTTTAATTGCAGTATGTCATTAGACTGGGCAAATGACTACTCAGCTAACTAACAATTCCATAGATTAATTTCATACGTACCTGGCAAGAATGGCAATATCCACACAATTGCCTAGCAATGAATTTGAACTAACTTCATTTTGCATACTGCATTTTAAAACTTCAGATATGTTCTGAGATTTTCAACCATCTCTTCTTCATTAGAGTTACTAGTTTTACTACAGCGTGTAAAAATCAGCATAAATTTTATTGGCAGCTTAAGTTCCAATGAATACCTAGGGCTATTATTTCAAGAGGCATTGGGTCTTAACTTCTTATTTCCCCACTGAACTGGAAAGCAAGGAAAAAAAGAAAAAGCCTCCAGGAATTTGGAAATGGGCAGCGAAGGAACCAAAGGCAATTCTCCTACTAGCACCCAATCCTACAAGCTACCATGTTAATTCCATATATAAAAAAGATGAAAGACCCATGCTTTATAGCAAGGTCGGGGAAACTCTAAGTGTTCTAATCACAATAATTAAAACCCCCAAACCCATAAACCAGTCTAGATAAAACCCCTGAAAGTTGTTATATATGTAAATACATTGATTTGGAAATTCATTTGCTGTTTAGATTTGAGTCTACAGACAAGATGCACAACTTTCTCTAGAAACTGGAGAACTTTTACCCCAGAACTTCTCACTCCTTAGTTCAGTTTTCTTCACATCACTCATAATCGCTTGCATCCACGAGGCAAGAAAACCTGTTCCAAGCAGCTGCAGGTTGGCAACACACAGAACTGAAGAGTACAATCAATCGCTTGGAAACCTTCAGCAGCAAATAAATGGCACTATTAACAGACAGTCTCCTTTGCTTCCTCAAAGAGGGAGCATTATTATTAGGTATTCAATAGTGACTGTAACTCAATCAGGTTTCTATGTTTTAAACACTCCTCACACTCAAGCAGTTTTGTCCGGCAAGTTGCATCCTGCCTTACTCTTAACTCACAAATGGCTCATCAGAGCATGTTTCAGCTAGAGTAGCTATGTACAGTTGTTAAACTCATTTGTCTCACCTCTGTAGATGAGATTCTTTGATAGCTGGCATTAAGAAATCCCAGAAGTGACATGAGAGGTTGAATACTACTTAGCATGCCTAGACAGCATTAAAAAAAAAAAAAAAAAAAAAAAATGAGTATACTAAAGGTGCGGGGTTTTCCCCTTAACAAAAAGGTTCAAGGCATTTGTCTCTCTGAATTGGTTGCCTACATGAAAAAAGGGAAAACAAAGAGCGGACTAAGTAAATCAGCACACAGTTAGGTTTTTACACTTATTAAGCACGTATTTTAGGGTTAGAAAGTATTTTAAACCACCTATGTTAAATCAGACACATATTATAGAAAAGAGAAAAAGAGCTCTTCCTATCCCACCCCTTCCTGCCAAAATTCATACTGCCGAGGAAACCCTCACATATTGTGTCTGTGTACACACAAGACATACAAGTGATCAGTAAAAGTAGTCTGGAAAAGGAGGGAAAGAACATGCACACAACATAACATCTCCTTAAACACAGCTTCGTTTAATGTGTTATCTTTCATTTCATATTAAAGAATGTACCCTCGCTACAGAAGTATGGGCAATTTCAATGCTCTTACAATATACAAACCTTAAGGTTGTGAAAATCTGTTTCAAACAAGATTTTGATACCAAAAGAAGCCTCTTCTACAGCTAACTTGGCTCAGACTTTCATAATGATGATAAACTGACCTGGGCTGACAAACCGTTCCTTTTATTTCCATCAAGAAAAGTGTTTATCATTGAGAAGTCAAAGAAGCAGCAGCTGGGGAAGAGAAGCCTGCAGATACAGGATGTTCCTAGACTCCACGTTAAATAAACCAAGATCAGGTTTAACATGGCCCAGTCACCATCTGTGTGTTTCTGTGACAGACCATCGTGCACACCTCTACGCTTCACTGCAAGAAACAATGCACATTTCCTTTGGCCTTCAGTTCCACTCTTTTTTGCTTCCTTTCCCTCTCTATCTGCAGCTGACAGGCAGAACTGCTTTGTGGAGAAGAGGACTTTAGCAGTCACAATATTTACGCCCTTAATCAGCCCACACTCTTACTTCAATTCACCGACAGGAAGAGGTGTTAAAAACAGGAGACAATTACAATAGAGATGCCCTGGCTCTTTCCCCTTTCCAGCCAGCCCAAGAACCACATTTTTCCTAAAGCACAGCAGTTCCTTTTGGAAACGGGCCCTAGTGATGACTGCTTTTGAAGGCTGACTTAATTTTCCTGGAGTGCATGTTCAAGACCTCATGGGTACAGTTTGCTTGAGTTCTATAATTCACTGGCACGAGAGATGATGCTTGTGGCTGAAGAGAGGCCTCCTCTTACCCATCTGTGAGTGAGAATCAATAAAAGTGAAACCTTAGCTCATCTTCAGTGAAGCAAACTTCTTCCACTGACTTCAGTACAGGCAGCACCACCTCAAGAGCTTCACCTCCTCACAATTATGCTAGGCAAGCAGTTTATATGATAAGAAAACTTTTCAAGTCAACAAATTCTGTCAGGATACAGAAGCTATGCTCACTATAGGTATTGAAGAAATAGTTCCAATATATCCTAAGTCTTACAAGAACACATCTCTCACTGGACACACCCTGGAGGTCTCCCAGCAGCTATTTATGCTGCTCCCACAACAGTGCTTGAACGTAAAGGCACCAAAGTCACACAGCTCCTAGTTCTGATCATCCAAACTGGAACCTCAGTTGTATACAGTGGTTACTGCTTCCAAGGAGCAGTATGAGAGAGACAGTGTTTGTAGCCACATAAGCAAATGTGGACTGTGAAACGTGAAGACTGTGACTGATATCAGCTTTCATGGCTATACTGCTCATAAACTGCAGCAGCCAAGAAGCCACTCCACTGTCTGTACTGCTGCTTCTATTATTAGAAAAGCAAATGCAAGACTGAAGAATGGGATGGAGTGCTGAAATCCTTCTGAAGTACCTCAAGCTCATGAGTCAGACCACTCGCAGAAGGAGCAAGCTGTACAGCACATTCCTCCCTGCTGACAGATAAAATACATTAACTATCCAGAGGAACATCAATGCATTCATGAAATAATACCCTAATGCTCTAATGCCTCACATGCTGCAGGTATTATGGTGGCCAGGAAGAATCAGTTTGTTTGAAGCCTAGAAGAAAGAGAAGCAAAGCAATGGGGCAGTCTCGCAATCTTTCTCACCACAAAAGAATACATTTTGTGTATTTAGCACACTTAAGAAACAAAACAAGTAAAGGTTACTAAAGGATACTGCCAATCGCTCAAGTAAGGCTTGAAAGTTAAAAACAATCCTAAGGGGTTCAAAGGATGCACAAAAAATTACCTACTTTGAAGCACATTGATGGCAAGGTCCTAAAAAGACAGAAGAATCTGAACCAATGGTAAACAGACTTCAGGTTAACTGCGGTCACTTCAGTTCGTGTTTAAAGCATTACTTTGGTCATTCCTAGTTATATTGTGGAAAGAAACACTGTTAATCTACGTTCAAAAATGTTTACTTTCAACACCAAGTAAAGACAAAGTTTACAGCCTGCCCTCAAGATGACCAAAACAGAAACTGAAGTGGAACTTGTGCCTTTTGCTGATTAAAACCTTCCGAACAGACTGGGCATGACCAAAAAGCTGTAACACCGTGACAGAAGCAAAGAAACAGACTTCCATAAAACAAGCATTGAAGAGACAGAGGCTCTGAACAGAAGGAACTCAGCTAAATTGTTACACAGAGCAAAGACAAGATTTGCTACAAACATGCAATTCTAAGCGGTGAGAACCCTCCTTTGGCATCACGGGGCCAAAGAGTCCCACAAAATGTTCCACTGGTGTTTACTGCTCCCTCGATGGACAGTATGGGCTTGAAAATGTTAAAAAGAATGAAGACATACAAGGGTCTTTTTTACTTTTCTGCCATTCAACCCTGCTCAGAGACCACGATGGAAACACCACAGTCAATTCCTCAACACAAAGAGATCCAGCACTTGCCCAAATAGACCCTTTTCATCAGACAGGGGATGTGGGTCCTGTATTTCAGTCATTTTATCTATATTGATAACTTTTATGAGTGAGAAAGGATTCTCACCACTCAAGCATACAACTTCATACAATAAATCCACAGAACACTTCCATTCGTTCACCCGTAACACTGATGGTTAGTCTTAACAAGAAGGTAGCCCAACACCAAATTTGCTTAAGTTGATATCACAGTCTTAAAAGTCCTCCTCAGTCATCCAATCTCAGTCATACATTGAAACTACAGTATTTTAAGTACTGTTACAATGCCAAATACATCCTAAGATCAAAGAAAATTGTATCTGTAAGACTGCTTTATGAAAAACAGGCTGGCTTTTCTGGAGTTAAAAGGAAAAGTGACTTTGAAATCAAGGGAGTTTCAGAATCCACCCCCATTACAACAATTCAAGCATGTTCCTCTTTGTGAAAGAGCAGTGAGAGGAGAAGAAAGTGCTTCTTTTCTATGATGAAAGCTACACCAGTGCAGCTGGGTAACTAAAACATGCCACAAATACAGAGCTTGCTGTTACTGTTACCCTTAGCACCCTTTCAAGCAAAGAACAGTTGGCTGTGGCTCTGTGTTTGAATGGCTTGAACCCAGCAGGTTACAACAGTGCTGTACCCATACTCATCTGCCCCATCACTACTGCTCTGCATCTAACCAAACAGGAACAAAGCCGACAAGCAGGATCTGACACATCAATCCCTGACTGCCATGGCGTTTTTGGTTTTATTTTCCCTTTAAAAACTACAAGTATTGTTACAAAGATTCCTATCTGCTGCGTGAGCTGGAGAACTTGTTTCTTCCAGGATTCAAGTCAGACAAAGTCTGAGGCAGGCTTTTCTTCTATAGATATGAAAATAATGAGAAATAAAACAGGAGGAAAGAGGAAGATTTATTTAGAGCACAACAAAAAGGGTGGGGGTAAGCTCATCTGAAATTCAGTATGGCAACCCAGGGACTTGAGATTGAGGAAGGAAAGCTGCAGGAGAGAAAATGATCATCTCCAGCGCACGAAGCCCAGTCACTGGGGTTGTACCCCAGGCTCCATACTGGTACCAGTAGTGTTCAACATCCTCATTAGCAGCCTGAACTATGGAGCGCACCCTCTAAGTTGGCAGCAAGCTTGCAGACAATGAAGAACTGGGAGGAGTGGTTGATAAGCTTGCTCAGTGCTGGGGAGCACTGGGTCCAGTCCCGCGCTCCCCAGTACAATGTAAGATGCAGACTTACTGGAGGAAGTCCAACAAAGGGCCACTAAGATGATTAAGGGACTGAAGCATCTTTCACACGAGAAGAGGCTGAGGGAGCTGGGACTGTTCAGCCTGGAGAAGTAAAGACTTCAGCAGGGTAAACCTTACCCATGTGTAAGTACCCAAGAGGGGTGCAGGGAGAGGAGTAGATTTACCCAGACTACAGATGAGTAGATTTGCCCAGGCTGAGAGGCAACAAGCACAAACTGAAACATAGGACATCCCACTTCAACAGAAGGAGAACAAATCCTCTAAGAGTGGTCGGACACTGGCACAGGTCACACAGTGAAGCTGTAAAGCGTCCATCCTTGGAGCTATTCAAAACCTGACTGGACACGGACCTGGGCAACCTGCTCTAATTGACCCTGCAAGGTGCTCAACTACATGATCCTGGGGTCCCTTCCAAACTAAACAACTCTATGATCCACAGCCTGACACTAGGAGGAAAAACAAGAGTCTTAACAGAATTCTTTCTTAGTGGATTCCCTCAGCTACAACAAAACCTACATTTTCCTCCTGCAGCATGAAAAGGTGCAGCCTTTAAACAGTCATAAAGCACACACTGCAAATACAAACCGGAAAGGTTCTGTCTTGCTGCTACAGAACTGCAGTGTAGACGTAAATTTCAGGGCTAGCTCAAACTTTCATATTACAGAAGCAGAATGATTCACCTGGGATCATCAGATTCAGGCAGGAAAGTGGAACCAGTAAACACCACCACAAACTCGAAGCAAAGATGCATTTTAGCCAGAATAAGCCATTGCGATCACTGCTATGAAGTCCTGACATCTTCATTTATACCTGTATCTTTAGCTACATTACACAGTATGATGGCAAATTACTTCATTGAGACTGTTTTGTTGCATGTCAAGCATGAAGCATACAAGCAACCACATTGAAATTGAGCTACTTTCAGTTACACAAATACCCAAAACATTCAAATTACTACTTAATGCTCAGATAGAGCTGTTGACACTTAATTAAACTTAAACCTTAGACTAGTAATAAGTAAACAAAAAAACCCAAACCCAAAGTGGGAAGGCCTCAATTATTTCCCCTATTATCTTTATTCAAGATATTTCCTGTTTTTCCAGTTTCGGACAAGGTGCTCTAACATGAGAGGCAGAAAAGAGCCAGGGCAACACCATGTGATAAAAGTCAGCCCAACCACAGCTATCAGATGAAGATGGGATGATGGGGCAGCAAACAACAGTTGGACCAGAAAGGATCATTATGGAAATGAGGTCTGCTACACTGGAAGACCTGCTGGGCAAGACTGGTTGTCCCAACACGCAAACCATAACCAGCACAGGTCACCTAAATTACCTTTGAAATTGTTACGGATTTCTTTTAAAAACAAACTTGTTAGGCATGTTGTGGTTTTTAGAGCACAGCAAGCTTAAGAGTTTTGGTCTTTTAAAGAATGTCAGAACAGGTTAAAAACATGCAACAAACCTCCCCCACCCCTTCTTTTTCCTGGAAGCTTAAGTACAAAAGAGAAATATCCTTGTTACAAAAGTTCTGTAGCTACATGCCACAGCACAGTACCACTATTTTGGCAGGGTCAGGGTGGCAGCCGTTTGACTTTTAGCAGGCTTTGGATTTGGTTGGGGAAGGCAAATTAAAGCAAGTATTTTCTCCCTCAGAGAGCCCTCTGAAAGCACATCCTTTATCACAGTCCAAGTACTGCACGGTAACAATAACCTGAGCTGTCTTTGTAGAGCCAACTGACTATGCAGCAGAATCTACTCAGGGGCAGTACTGAAATCCTACAATACCATTACTACTGTTTCCTTTTGAGTCACTGGCAATGGTATGCATTACTCATCTGATCCTGTTGCTTGTCCTTCCAGATGTGAAATTCCCTGTGATGCTGAAGAGTCATTCGTAAGGTACTTCACTTCCCTTAGCTATTAAGGGGGCTCCAAAGCTATCATATCATACAGTCTTAAAAAAGGAAACAGATACAAGACAAAAACAGATCTTCTTGGTGGGGTTCCAGGGGAGGCAATGCCCAGATAATACACCCAGGAGCACAGCCCTGAGTAAAGGGATACTTTTTACGTTGTGTGATCAACACCAAAGAACAGTAAATCCAAACCGACTGTGTGAAAAATCCCATTAGGGCAATGGTCTCTGCAAAGCAAATTACTTGTGAAACAGCAGTCCTGCCTCCTCCAGGGAGAGGACTATCTCTTTCAAAGCAGGGGGAATGGTTGAAACCTGCTTTGCAGCATCAGCTCTTAACTTGATGTAAAATAGTCAGCCTTGTGCAAGCTGGCTACAACAAACTAATAAACCAGAAGCCACTGTCCAGGACCACAGCATTCTGAGTTCCATCCCACCGTTGGCTGCTTGTGAGGAGCCGCACACTGCAACACCACAGGACTTTCTATTGGGAACCAAGCTTTCTTCTTTATATGACAGAAGTAGTGTCTGCACTGTGTAGTCCAGAATAATATGAATACTGGGGAAACTGGACAAAGACTCCACTGAGATAAAGTGCACCAGCAAGGCAGAAACAAGCCTTCAAATAACAAAAACTGGGGAAAACCTGTAATTCTGTTTCATGAAGAAACACGAGCAGGGTCTGATGGCTGGAAAGAAATACAGGTAAGACTCACCTATTACCATAAACAGATGGATGTACCCTACACTACATTTGTTGCTTTCAAAGTGGACAGATTTGACCCCTTAGCGCTTCTGACAGCAACGCATAAGATTTGAAGGTGCCTGTTGCAGAAAGTTGACGTATATTCTGCGATAACTGTAGAACTGCCCAAAATGAACTCCTGGTAGAGACTGCTCAAGATTTGCCACTGTTATTTTAAGAGGGAGCAAGCTCTATTACAACAAAGTTCTGCAAAACTTGCTGGTTTGCTCTTAATTAACAAAACCGTAAGTGGAAAGCCACAGTTCCAGCCATATGGAAGACCCTGCTCCTACTTAATCCAAATTTCCAAGTCAAGCCAGTTGTAAGTATGGTATTACGGAGCAAGTGGCATATAGCAATGAACCTGCCCAGGAAGAGATGGCCATTTCCATGATTTACAGATTGCTTTTTACTTCAAAGAAATCAGATCATCTACAAGCTTTTCAGATGTTTTTCCCAAAAACACAGCTGCAGAAGTATCAGGACATTCAGCAATCTTACACCAAATATCCCAAGGCCATGAAACATCAAGTCTTTCTGGGGACAGAAAAACTCAACAGAATTTAGCTATTACCTAGTGCAATATGGGACTGGGGAGGCTAGCTAGCAATGAGAAGACATGAGGTTCCAGGGCCCTGCCACAGGCAATAGAATAGAATCATAGAATGATTCGGGTTGGAAGGGACATTAAAGATTCTATCATGAAGATTTTATCACATCACAGCTAGAGAGGTAACTCATCCAGGGTTTTCTGCTATCCATGAAATTCTCTCAAGTGCCTTGAGGTCTATCAAATCTGGGAACCAGAAAACCGTAAGAGGACTGGAAGTGAGCAAACAATTACTTTCTCTTTAAATAAGATGTGGAACTTGTCTAAAATTCCAAGTGAGAGCTTGCATTCGTCTTTCCCCACATACCAATTTAAATAGCACAGTGAAGAGGCCTGATCAACCTGCAAGCATTCAACATCTTAGGTCTAGAACTGTACCACCAGGACAAGGCACAGGGAGGGTTATGGCCCAAAGGGTACAGAAAAGCTGCCAAAGTGACTATAGGTATGACATAAGACTATGCTTTTCAGAGATGTTCTAGGTAACAATTACCCTACTGAGCAAGGAAACTGTTTTGCTGGTGTTCAAATCCAGCTGGGCTCAGAAATACATGATTTTCCACATATACTTTAAATAAGCCATTCTGATTCGAAGCCATCAGATCTTCATCATTTTTTCCTCCTAAAGGAAAGCAAACTGCATTGCTTTAATCACTGGCTGAAGGTTTGAGTCAAGAAAATCAACAGTACTATTACTGGAAATCAAGATTATAACTGTGGTAAGAGCACCGCTGTATCCCAGCTCTTGCTAGGTCAGTCCCAAGTCTTGCCTAAGTTACTGCAAAATGCTGTTGATGATCTTTCTTTTCACAACTGACATTACTCAACCCAGTTCATGATACAGTACAAAGAATCCCTACATAAAAGCAACGCCAGATGCATTTGGAAACCCCTTTACTTTTGGATTATCTCTGCTAAACGGCCTACATGGGAAGGGCAAAAAGGCCATTCTGTGTATCTGTCATCTCCCTACAGTGACGTCAGAACTGAAGAGTTTGTCTCTCCACTTGAAGGACACTGACCAGTTAAACCTCTTTCAGGTCATCTGATAACATACCTGATGAATAAATATAGCAGTATTTATCTGCTCTATTTATTACAAATATTTATATATATTAATATTTATATATTAGAATAGCAGTAGCAGATAAAACAGAGCTACTGGGTGCCTGAATGATGGTAAGAACAGAAATACATATTCAAGCAGAGTATTTTGAGATTGCAGAAGCAGTATAATCTAAAAATCAAAATCCTCAAGCACAGCTGCAACATTCTTCTCTCCTCTATACCTCAGCACCATCCCGCAGTTCCAATGGGTTCATGTTGCCATATGGCATGAACCAGAACCAAGTCACTGGACATTTTCAAGTTGCAATAGATAATGGAAAACTTCATAATGAAACAATCAAAACAACAACTGGAAGCAGAAGAAGAAATCTCTCAAAAGAAACCTTAAATGTTTGCACTGTCAGGTTTCAAGGACTCTATTAAACTTTTCACCCATGCTACAAACAGCCTTTACAACAAAGAAGTTACAACGTGGAAAATATTTCCCCTTGGAAACAGCAAATTCCTACATTCAGTTTTATGTTCCTGTTTATGCAAGTCCCATTATTAAAACACTAGGCCACAGTAAGCTTAAAAAGCATGTTGGAAAGTGCATGACAGTAATTCTAGCTGGGAACTTAAGCTAGTACTTCCACTGGTATGACACAGCAAATGATTCAAGCTGACAAAGCATCCTACCATACTTAAATTTACCCCAGGTTATCCTGCACCAGTTCAGAGACTCTTAAGAATTAAGTGTGTGGCCACGTTTCAGCTTGCCAGGAAGCATAAATCATCATCAGATCAGAAGCAACACCTTTCATGGCACTCTCAGGACATCACAAATGAAGTAATTAGCAGGGAAAAAAAACAGCCTCTCTCTTTAGGTTATTCCTTTTGCTACACCCCAGAGCAGCAGCAAAAAGTTCACTGTTCCTAATTTTATGAAGTTTAGCTCTCCGGCATCTGTTACTATTACAAAACAAGTAATCCTCTTATACCTGCTGACAACTGCATAAAAATACCTTGGATTTGTGGCTGACTGTCTTACTGGGAGTTTCAGTAGGACTTTTTACTGACATAAAATAGTAAGACTTGAGGCAAACCAATTTATTGCAACATTCTGAATGGCTGGCTCCAGCAGCTACCCTTCACCCTCAGCGCACAGCCTACTATCCAGTGAAATATCCGGGACTCAGTTTTGAAGTATGCTGCCGCAATGACAATAATTGAGGCTTCTCTTCCTCATTCTCTCCTCCTTCTTCAAATTAAAATAAGATGTATTTAAAATCCAAATCTCAGATCAAAAACCTTTTATATACATTGGGAAGAAATGGTAAAAATGACAGCAGAAAAATGCTGGGGGAACTAAAAAGAACAGACTTCAGAGTACATCAATTAAACACAGTGCTTCACTGCAGAGCAGTTTCTCTGGAGAGCACCTGTAAAAGGGTTCAACAACAGTGCTGTGAAAGAGACTGTGGAAATGGACTTCTCCATTTCAAATACAGCCACAAATGCAGGAAGATGTTAGGAATCTCAACATTTCACTTTACAATTAAATGATTAATGTGAATAATCTCAAGTCTGTGGGTAACAATAGGCACTGTAAGCCCTTTTCATGCAGCTTGTCATGATCTGTGGCTACAAGTGCCTCGGCTTACTCATGAAGCACTTGCCAAGTGTCTTACAAATTACTCTCTTCAGACAAAAAGAAAGCTAGGCATAAATAAGTTTATTCAGGCTACAGAAGTCTGGCACTCCCACAGAGCAAGAGCTCTGGTCAGTACACTTCCCAACACTGAACTCTACCTACCCAAATAAACCCGCCATACTCGGCTCCTAGAAACCCTGACTCAAAACAACCCCATGAGAGATCAGACCTCCAGATTTACCACATTGGTTTTGCCAGGTATGAGGAAAAGGTAATAGGACTGGAAGAGAAAAGAGCAAAACACCTAAAGAAAGGAGCAGACCATCTGCTATGGTTCTTCCTTCACCACAGCAGCCACCAGAACAACCCTTAACCTTCCTACAGTGACGCACGGTGACGCCACGCATGGTTATGTGAACTCAGCTCTGCATCTGAGCTTTTAAAGTTTAGTGGGCTGTCAAAACATCTACAAACAATGTGAGCAGTAAATAGGAGGGGGGAACGGTTCAGCTTTTTCTTCTCCCTCTGAAACCAGTGAGGGATAAAAGCGCTTCTCCAGCCTCTACAAATCTTGTCAACCTCCATGAGCCCAAGGTAGCCACCAAATGATCTTTAAGACATCTAAGACAACAGGATTACCAGGGTAAAGGCACTGCTGTTGCCACATTCCCCTCCTACGTTATTAGGTTAACATAGTAATATTAGGTTTGATGATACAAATACATGTGTTTCAAATTAAAACAGATTCTTTCTTTTTTATTTTTATGCGCTTCCCTACGTGCAAGAGGTTTAACAGACATTTATATTCACCACATCTGCACCCAAAAGCTTTTTGCAATGTAAACTGAACTTCATAGGTCCTTCATGTTGTATTAGTTACACACAGGCTATGGTCACATATATTTGCGAGCAAAGCTGTTGCTAGGAGAAACAACATCTGAATTTTATGCCATAGACAAGCACAAGAAATGAAAATGGGTATGAAAGAAGAATACATTTGGAAATTAAGCAGGCAGTTACCAGAGTTGGAGTTTTGCCAGGCCATCTGTATATATTTATGCATATCAAAATAGAACAGGTCCAGGTACAAAACTCAAGAGGCCACTTTTCTAATGCAATGCCTTCACACATGCTACACAGTGGTACAGAGCCCTTCTTACCACCCACACTGTCGCTCTCTCCAAGGTCTCCCCAGATATGCTCAAATACACGTCCAGCCTCGTGTTTCTGCATGTCCCTGGGTCACAATCTTAACTGACTGTCCTGGGTTTTTATATACAGAGTGAAAAGTCTTACAAATTCTTTTACCACCTTATTCTTTTTCCTAATATTAAGACTAAACAGGTACCTGCATATGCCTTTTGGATCTAAACGGGTATGATAAGCAAGGTGGACCAAACATCACCTAAAGGAAAGGATGCAGCTTCATACACAGTCTGCCACTGACAGATTAACAGGCAGCTCCAGAAGCAGCACAAGTAAAGCCCAGTTTCCCAAAAATTTGTTGTCCAACTGCCCCATCCCTGGCAGCGTCCAAGGCCATGCTGGACAGAGCCTTGACAGGGTCTAGGGTGAGGTGTCCCTGCCTGTGGCAGGGGGCTGGGACTGAATGATCTTAAGGTCCTTTCCAACCCAAACTATTCTATGATTCTATGCCTGAAATCTGGTCAGTCACATACAGATTCACAATGAAGCAAATCAGAAGTGTGGGAGGGACGACAGAAAGAAGAGCTGTTAAGCAAGTAGCTTCATCCCGACAGGAAAGTATGCTTCTAACACTGTCACATTTACCTACATTGATAATACCCAAGCCACCAAATTACATTAAAATGGTGTTCAGTGGCCCACCCTTAACACCACACTGGAACATAACTGACGCCTAAATTAACCAAAACCACTTATTCTTAATTTCCCCCTCCAATTTCTGGCAAGCAGACTCAAGACATTACAGTCACAGAAAAGTGCACATGCTTGTAACTTTGTCTGAAAACAAATTAAAATGAAAAACCTCCGATAAATTCCTCCTTTCTGCCACCAAAAAAAAAAAAAACACATCCACAAGCACTCCTGCCATCGTCCTAAGGGTTCAACCTTCCAGAACCACAGCAGTGCTGCCCTTGCTCTTACAACACCCCTTCTATTTATAGTTCCACATAAGTGAGACGTTGTAATAAAGCTATTAATCTTTCTTCTCCCCCTTTACTTCAATTACAGACCTGAGGTGAATATCTAAACTAGTTTAAACTATTAGAGTCCTTAAACAGGGACAACTCCGTACTTTTTAGAACTATAACATTCAAAAAACAAGCTTTCCAGTTATGTCAAAAGAAGTAACACCACTGGCACGACCCTGTAAAGTAAATACCTGTGAAATGACACAATGAAAGTACTTACAAGAACAAACCGAAACAAACCGCAGGCACTGCTGTCTTGTTAAATCTTAAAGACTTTCATTTTCTACCTTGCAATAACACTAAAAAGTGCCCTCCTTTACAGAGCAGCAGTGAGACAGCATCTCTCCTCCTCCAGTCTGCTCAGGAAAGAGAATCTCCAAGCTGCCCCATTCAGTTCTAATTCAAGTTCAGCTGTGAATGAAGCTGCTCTGATTTGACTTCAGCTTGCACTAGTGAAGCTGCTGACCCTCTTAGAGCCCCTTCTTAATTCTTTATTAGCTTTAAAACTGAGGCACAACCAGCAAAGTGTGAAGTTGACCCACTGATATTTTTAGTATTAGTCTCTACCCTGCTCTTTACATATATTAATAACAGAAGGTACAGCTGTGCACTGAGCCAAAACTTCCCCATAGCTCTCCACCACGGTATTAATAAACTTCAGAGGAACCCCACTGCTAAGCTTTCATCCAAATGAACACTGGTCTTTTTATTCCTTTACCAACCTGTTTTCAGTTTATGATAATCCTTTGTTCTCACCCTACACTTAGTTTTCTTCTCTGAAGGAACTTTGCAGAAGGCACTTTTGCAGTCTAAAGGACACTAACCAGCCAACTAAGCAGAAAGAAAAGGCCAAGAAATCTACTTCAGTGACACTTTATTCACATACTAAAGCCATATCCTGCATAGGACTGTTCTCTTAAACTGGGGCCATAAGCAGTAGTTCAACAAACATGTTAAAGCTGGTACTGTCACCAAAAGATGCAGTTTCCTTCCTCTTTCCCTTTGTTATCTGTACCCACCTTCTTCTTTCACCACACCCACAAAATGAATTGGGTTAGGGACTGCGTTTTGTGCCTCCCAGCAAAAGGGGGCAGGCAGTTTTAGCGTGGATCAGGGACATGATCCACATCACCACACAATCATAAAATATTTGGCCAATAAAACTGATCCAGCAGTGACAGAATGAGCCTGAAAGCCTGGGACTGGCTTTTTGCAGTGGCACTCCCTGCTTGACATGCCCTTGGGCACAGAAAAGGACAAAACCCATCAAAACACGCACAAAACCCCAGCAGCCTCATACGCAGATTTGCTCGCTGGTGTCATGGAACATTTTTAGGAATGCAAACGTATTATCCTTATTTATTCCAGTAAGTGCATATACAAATGGCTGGACTATTAACTCCACTGTGCTGACTGCAACAGCAGTGCAATTACATGCCTACACAATCACACATTTGACATGTCATCTGAAGCATTAGAGTTTATATTCCACTATCATAAACACAAGCAGATTACATATCTTCAAGCTGTATTTTGGCCCAGTTCACACTGGAAAGTTACACCACTAAGCTGATATTCCGTACAGGATTTACTAACTACCCTGTCTAATTAAGGTTGCACAACTCCTCCATTTTCAAGATCCTGTTTTCAGAGGCTTAAACCCTTGCCAAAGTAACCTTTGGCAAGAGTTCTCTGTCCCTCAAACACACTCGACAGAGAAAGGAAAAGTGATATGTTCATCTGTTTGAGTTTCATTCTGAAGAAGTCATTTCCCAGAACAAAATGACACAGAAAATAGGGTATATCCACATCAAAATATTTTTTTTTTTTCCTCCAGTTCTCTGGAAAACCTGTAAAATTTCTATGCTTTAGAACAGTTACATAAAATGACAATGAAAAATTGCATCTCTGACATAAAGGCATCATCTCCAACACGTTCCAATACAGACACAAACACACTGTTGAAGTGGAAAAAAAACTCCTCCTTCATACACTCAGCAAAGAATTGGTGGACAAAGAATTTAACTCCCTAAGATTCTGCTTCTCCAAATCAGAGCCAGACAAAAGCTTTCCTGTAATTATTTCATCTGTCTCCTAAAAGCCTACCGTCAAGAAAAAGACCAAGAAAAGGAATGGAGACACATCTCTCAGATATTCTTAGTCATATCCTTTCAGGCACTCAACCTGAAAGATGACTAGAGTGAGTAGATACACTAAAAACAAAGACCCAGAAGAACCAGGAGGGATCCTAAAAATAGCAAACTCAGCCAGAAGCAGGAATAGAACCCAGAATTCCCTAAACTTTGTCTTCCTTTGGCTCTTAGCACATCCCACAGCTATTCCTGGACTTAAAAGTAAATATTACACCTTTCTGTATAGGTTTTCCTCATTAACTTCATCTTTTCTATTCTCAGGCAGATGTAACACATTTGGCATGCTTGCAGTAGGTTCTGTATTATCCAGAGGAGGTGAAAATTAAAGGACCTAAATAGCAACAAACGACAAACCTGTCACTAATACAAACCCAGCAGTGTGTGCTTCTACTCAAAGGTTAGTGCCAGGAGGCAGCAGCTTCCTAAAACTAAAATTCAGAGAACATTTCAATAACTATAAATGATCATTCCAAAAGACGAGCTAAATGAAACAACAGAAAATGGAAGATAAGCTTTACTGCTTCTGACACGTCGCTGACACTACATGAGCTACAAAGAAGTATGGTAAAGCCTGTAACTCCTGCTCCAAAAAGGAGAGATGAGAATTTCCTGGTGTGATTTTATGTATTATTAGAAACAGGACAAGGGTCACTGTATAGCCCTCCCTACAAACAGACACGACTTGCACAAAGAAGTTGACAGCAAGTTCACTGTACTCCTCACCTCCTCTTACGCAAAGGCACAATGAGCCTTTGCTCTCAGGCCATAGTCAAAACAGCTCCAATGGCCCCAGTTCATTCAACTCTGACCTTTTCTTATCAAGACAGCTCACAAATTCCACACAAATTTCCTCTCACAAACAGTAAAAAATAAATTCAGAGATCCTTGCTTGAGCTCTGCATAAACTACACATAAATCATACACATCAGAGAACGCTGCATTGAAGCCAGGGATTACCTAGAAACCCAACACATAGCCATAGCATAAACCAGAAGTTCTGTGTGGTATGCTGCTATCCAAATCTATTGAGTCCCACCAGGTATTTTTGCATGTTCGAAGAAAACACAAAACCAGAACAATTTTGTTTCTCCGTTTCACATACTGCCTGACCTCAAAACCACGAATTGTTTCCAACCCCGCTTCCTGTCCAGTCCTCAGAATAGTGACCAGTCCCAAAACCAAGATACTGCCAGTTAAACATCACACTGTAGGAACAGAGGAGGGCAGAAAACACTGGCAGGGTTAGAGGCATAGAGAGATCTGAAACAACACCTCCTGCCTTATTTGGGGCAACAAATTTATCCCATCTGCTGCTCTCCAGCTTCTGCTGCGCTTCCTACCCAAGGAGAGGGGCTGACTTGTCATGAGAAGCAGTGCAGACAGCACAGATGTGTGCACTGAGGAAGTGTTGTCTCAGCAGCTCCACCTGTATCTCTGAGAGCTCTGGAAGACAAAATGATTCACACTCTTAGAAGAACAGAAGAGTTAAGGATGTCTGAGGCAGTGAAACAAAGATGATTTTAAATTAGAGGGGAAAAAAAGAAGTATGACTGCTGAAAAAGTTACAGAGTGGTCACTACTTAATCATCCATACAGATCTGCCAATAATGTTGAATCACTTGAGGGGAGCAAAGGGAGGACACAACTAAAAATTCAAGTATCAATTTTAGTGTACTTTGCTAAATAACAGAGAAGGAAGAAAGGGAAATTGCCCTCACTTGACAAAACTGGATGATTCCTACAGACTCTTTAAATGTCACCTTCCCTGCTGGCACAGAACAGTAGCAGGCAAAGCCATAGGATTTGTTCAGTTTATTAGGCGCTGCATCATTACACCAGTAAGCATACTCACAGCACTAAGACTCTGCATGTGGTAACAGTTATTACTCTTCCTTTCATCAGCCCACAGCCCACCAACCTGTCCAACGTTACTGCAAGACTGTGTGTGTTGGCAAGAGGCTGAAACAGGTGGTTTTGTTGAGTCGACCTCTTTACTGCTAGGGCATGAAATACTCTTGAGCACAACTCTCAAGGAAACCCCTTCCCAAGATACACATGGCCCTGTTGGCCACATGGAACACTTCTCTCCTCCTGTGCTCTGACCATCAGAACAACACTGATGGTTGCTGCAGACAAGAGGACATTCCCCCTTTGCCAGGTCCTCCCTGTCCCCAGCCAGAGGTGGAGGCTGGGCACACACCGCTGAGCTGTGTGGAGCAGGGTGAAGCACCAGATTAACATCATGAGTGCCAGGACTGCATTACTTAACCGATGACTCCGACGTCCTAGAGTCTTTTAGTTGCAATACTTCAACACTACCACACTAATGTTAACTTCTGCACTTAGCAGGAAAAGACTTTGAGACAGTTTGTCTAAGTGTATTTACACAAAGCAAGCTGTTCTCTAGCAGTCCTACTCTTAGCAGTTTTATTAGATACAGGTATATTAAACTTTAGTCTGCAAGTTACTTGCCCAGAGATGTTCTAATCTAGAAGACTGTTGTTTTAAACCTAGCTTTGCAGGTGAGCAGAAGGTCATCCGATATTTACCACAGATAAACAGACATGCTCCATCTCCCCCCCATTACATCTACTGCACTGTTTTGTGGTTTCTGGTTTACTTGTATGTTAAATGACAAATCGTAACCTAGGGGGGAAAGGTATTTGCCAACAGAGGATCATGCACTCTCAAGTTTGGGTTTTTTAGAACGCATCTTTCAAAAAATGCAGGCAAATATTCCGAAGTGTGATTTAAAGGTGCCTTTCAAATCACACTGCTATGCAGGTTCCGAGTTCCTAACTGAACAGCTCCTCCAGTGACAGCAATACACAATAAGCTTCAAAAGAAGAAAAAGGCTTAGAAGAGTTAGAAGGCCTTTCTGAAAGCATATAAAAATATCGTTGCTAGACTACCTAAACATGCTTCACAAAAAGACACTCAGTTTTCCTTTTCATAAGCATTACAGACTTCAAGAGAACAACACAGATATTGATCATAGCCTGCCCTTTAAAAATCAAAGGCAACCAATTATACCCCGGTTCCCTCTCATACTTGCGTCTTACAAAGAAAGAGATCAGGGAAAGGAAAGCGTCCTTTGCAATTTCTCTTCCCATTCCCTCCTTTATTTTGCTTATCCAGTCATACACTCTTTTTACGTAACACCAAGTGCATCTGCAAACAGAAACACCTCGTTCAAACAGCACAGATTAGAGCTGCTGAGACAGACCATGTCATTTCTGTAACAAATCCCCTAGGATCCTAGTACGGAAATACACGTTTATGTGGTGATGGAGAGGAGAAGGGCAGACCTAATTCATGAGTTTTTCTCATCTCTTCCAGCTTTATTCACAAAATTCACCCACAATTTCACAACAGCAGCAAAGCCCAGAAGGAGAACGTAGCACTCACCAGGTTTCCTTCATTCGGTGTTGGGTTCTCACCTACACATTACACACAAAGTTACAGGGGAAAAATAAAAGCCTGCCCTGAATCTACGTTGCAGGCTGAGTTTAAGTCCCTAATTACAAACGGTTATGTCACTTCTCACCCAACAGATGACCCAAGCTCAGAAGAGGAAAAGGTAAATAAGTTAAAAACCTGCACTACACCTTCAACACAACTGAAGCAGAACACTACCTCTCGTTAAGACAAGTAAACTTATTTGGCTGGTTACCCTCTCAATCACGGAATAAAATGAAGAGGAAATCCGACTCATCAACTGCTCTGCTACTAAAAGAAAGTGCAAAGCCTTAACCTGCTCAATGAACCCATACGTTCCTACTATCTTGTATTTCCTTTTGCAGAGATGGAACATACCGAAGTCTGTCTTTGACTTTGTTTTTGGAATTGAACACGGAATAATTCTGGAGCACTGTCTCCGAGATGTATGATTGCAAGTCTTAGATACCAACTCTACGGGAGCAGCGTATCAGTTCTGATTTAGTTATACTCCATAGAGAGGGGACCTAGTGATAGTCTTTTACAAATCTATCAGTCTGGAAACAAATACATATATTACTCTGCCTACGTATGTTGAAGTCATAAAGATAGGCTTTCCAGGCTTGTTCTGCATATGGTGCTGAGCACTGAGGAGGGTAAAGAAAGAATGGACAAAAGAAACCAAGCTATTCTTTCTATTTTGTAGCTTTCAGTATAAAACATGTTAACATCTGCATATCAAATAGAATATATTTAAACTGACTTCATATAAGTGTCTGCTTAAAATCCTCCCCAGAACAAAAGCCATGCTTTATAGGGAAAAGCAAAAAGAAGGGCCTCCTTACCCATACACCATCCCAGCAAACACTTGTGTAGCTGTTTGTAAATGATACTTCAAACAAAACGTACTAAGACATTTCAAGACTGCAAAACAAATGATTTCCAATTGTCAAGGTACATCAGCAACGCCAATCAACAAATGCTTCAGGAAGACTCTAGAAGGTATGCAAATCATGCTAAGACCACTTTCCAAGCAGTAGGCAAAAGAAACCACACAGTTCTGCAGGCAGCAGTAAAACTATCCCAAGGAAACTGCTTTCAAAGATTGACAACCATATCGTCATGGGACAATGGCTTGAATTTTAACTACCACGTTCAACACACCCAGTCAGTCCCCAGGGTCATATGCTGCAGGACTTTAACATCACCATTAAGCCCATGGACTTTCCCATTTCCAATCAGTAATACACAAGATACCTTGAAAGTCAATCCTTCTTTCTGGAAGGCCTTCGTGCTTTAAGGCATACTTTTCAAAGTATCCCTGCCACTGCAAATACTATGTGGACTTCTTTTGACGAGCAAATACAAACATAGGAAAAGATTTTTAGAACAGCATTATCTGGGAAAGCTTGAGCTGTACCAAGCAAGGCAATTTTGAAGCAGTGCAACATTGCAACAGTTCTAGCCCGAGACACCGGTACCTAGCTTGCTGCTGTTGCCATCATCTCCTTAAGAAGAACTGGAAGCTCACCTAGAGTATCCACAGAAACACTGTGCATCTGGGAAAGGCACACGACAGGGTACCAAAAGGCACATTATCACAGACGCTTCAGCTCTTGTAGCCTAGCAAAAAGAGTGCTCCATGTGCATCAACACTGACTTTCTGACTAATGAGGAGTCTGACCAGACTCCAGAGCTGTATGCTGCCATTCCTTTTTTTTCCTTGTTTACATGGCAAGACCTGCGGATGCAGCCTGGGCAGAAGAGAGGGAAAGAATTTTAGGAGGGCTGTTCATACTTTGCACTCAACGGATTCACCTCCACCCCTTTCCAAGGTTTAAGCACGTACAAAGAATCGATGGCTGTTTCCTTGCACGAAGTGCAGCAGCCAGGATGAAAATCAGTGCATCTGAGGGCAAGACTAGAGCCTTCCTCAGTATTTCAGTTCAGTCCATCACCATGATGAGCCTATGAATACTAACAAGCAAAGGTAAGTCCAGTAATAACTGCCAAGCAAGCATGCAGAGGGGAAAAACCCTACAGATTCTGTAATTAGCTCTGCTAACAGCAAACAAAGAGCCATACAGTCGAGAAACATTGCACAGCGCTATTTGTACGAAAGAGGTTCCCTCTTGTTCCCCTACATTATGAAGAAGCAGCAGCAAAGTCAGTGCAAGGAATAGAAGACCTACCCTTCTGACACGAGCTTCACGTCAAACTTGTTAGCCTTGTGCCCTGATAGTTTCAAGTGGAGACGATTAAGAGATGCACAGACTTAAAGAGAAGTTTGGCTCTACCACCTACATGCACAGTACAAGTCAAGTCTCTTCTGAAGAGATGCACCTTTTCATGTAACACTAAAATAGAGACACGTTAAGAACAGAAGTATTTCTGTATGAAGACTTTCAGTACCCTCAGCATCTCAAACCAGAAATACAATGCATCTATATAAAAAACCTAGAAGAAAAACATCCCACACACCCACTATATTTAGATAACCCCCTGCACATCCCCATACGACAACATCTGTGCTTCAGCGCTTATTTACACCTTTATATTTGTACATTTGAAATTATTAAGACATTCTTACCTGTATATCCTGCCCACCAGCCCCAGGAAGCCACCATAGCTAAAAGCCACTTAAATAATACTCCTTCGATATACCAGAAGCTTTGACTATCCAACACTCGGAGAGGCTGCAGCATAATTAAATACAAGACGTAGGACGGAATAGCAACCAGGTTATTGGCGACCATAAAAGCGAACCTGAGGAGTGCTTTCAGGCAGACACAGCCCACCCGCTGGGCCTGCTCTAGAGTCACGGCCATTCTCTACACAGCGGAGGGCGCGGGACCGTCCTGCAGGGAAAGAGAGAACGAAGCTCAGGTAGCGCTGTCCGAGCGCGGCGCGGCGCGGCTGACCCCAGCCCGCCCCCGGGACCTGCCTCTGACCGGTCAGGGAGGCTGCTGCCCCCGCTGCAGGAGGGCACGGAGGAAGCGGCTCGACCCTCCCGCCGGCGCCGCAGCGGCGGCCGCGTCCCCCCCCCCTTCCCTCAGCGGGCCCCGGGGAACCCCGTCGGCAGCTCGCCTCAGGGGGACACGCGCGGTCCCCGCCGGCCTCCATCTTCCCCCCCCCCCCCCCCCCCCCCCCCCCCCCCCCCCCCCCCCCCCCCCCCCCCCCCCCCCGAAAAGGTCGCTGGCGTTACGGAGCTGCCGGCGGCCTCATACCTCATACCCCACCCCGGAGGAGCTGACAGGAGCCGGGGCCCGCGGGCAGCGCTGAGGGGAGCGGGCCCGGCGGCGGGAACTCACCTCCGGCAGGGCGGCGGGGCTGGGGGAGCTGGGTCCGGCGGTGGCGGCAGCCCCGGCCGGCGGCGGCTCATGGACCTGGAGGAGGCGGCGGCGGACCCGGAGGTGCGTGGCCCGGCTCCGGCAGCGCTACTCGCCCTGCGGCTCCCTGCGGAGAGACACGGGGGGGGGGGGGGGGGGGGGGGGGGCGGGCGGCGTGAGCGCGGGGGCCGGCGGGCGGGGAGGCGGGAGCGCCGGGCCGGGCGGGCAGGCGCAGACCGCGGGTTCACCTCAGTTCTCCCGCTCCGGCGGCCGGGGGGGGCTGGGCCTGGAACCCCCTTCCCTTTCCCCTCCCTGCCTGCTCCGCACCGCGCCAAGCGCCGGCCCCGCAAGGACGGTGGGGGGGGAAGGACCCTGCACCTGCCGGGGGGCGAGGGCCCGGCCCGCGCAGGGTCCGTACCTCAGCGCCGCCGCCTCAGTGCCCGCCGCGGGCCGCCGGCGCTCCATGCCGGCCGCTGGGGCCGCGCTCCCCGCCCCCGCCGGCTGCGTGTCCGCCGTGACCGCCCTCCCGCCACCGCCGGGGAGCGGGGCCGGCGCTGCAGTGAGCGCCGCCCCCCGTCCCCTCACACAGACACAGCAGCGCCGAGAGGGCCCCGCCGCCCCTGGCGGCGTCTCCCGAGGCGGCCCCGCGCCGCGGAGGGGCAGAAGCAGGGGGTGCCCCTGCGGGGCTCCCCCCTGGCGCTGCTGCCGCCGTCCGGCGGGGCGAGAGCGGGAAGCGGCCCGGCCCCATTCTCCCCCGCCTATCGCCTTGGCGACCTACTGCTTTGATCCCCCTTGGCCGCTGCTTGGTTAAAGCTGGGCACAGGGTTCCCCAGAAAGACCGTTCTGGCCCAGAGCGCAACAACGCGTTTTGTCCCTGGGGGTGTGCGTCCCTTCCACGTGCTTTTTATAGATAACTTAGGGCTTTCTTCCTTCCCTCTCCTGCAGCCACAAACCCCATCATCTGCTTCCAGCGACAGTTAACTCGGGCCCAGCAGCAGCCGAGGAGTCAGACTCGCAGCCCCCTCCCGAGAACCTGCACCCCACAAACCCCAGCAAGCAGGGTTCTGTGTAAGTAAATCGTCCCTTGTGGTGATGCTGTTGCCTTTCCACTGTGCCTGCCTGACACAAGTCACCCCCATAACCCCCGTGCCTGCCTGACACAAGTCACCCCCATAACCCCTGTACAGGCCTTGGAAGAGCACTGTCAGAACTCCTTCAGCCCTCTTCTGTCTGACCCAGCCCTGTTTCCTCGGCTTACTTCAACTCTTCCAATACCTACAGCTGGGCAGAATGGCAAGTGATTTTAGCTCTGTTTGGGTTCTTAAGGAATAGAAGCAGGTGAAAACCCCTACACCTTAAGAAGGAGACATGCCAGAAGGTCTTTTGTGCTGAAAAAGGAGAGAGTTTTCAAATGGCAATACTTCAGCCTGAAAACCGTATCGCTTTCACATACAAACACCACCATGCGTAGAGCTAGCCCACTGTTTCCTAGACAATGAGGCTTTAGAGACGCCTTGTACCATCAACTAAACTAAATCCAAACCTCCATTCTAGGCAGCAAAGAAAGTTGTTACTGCAGATAAATTTCATTTGAGACTCTAAAAAGATGCAAACAACCAAATAATGCCCTCATGTTCTATTTGAGCAAAACAAAACAAAACTGCTGACCTCCTGCACAGAAAGAATGCATCTTGCCTAAGTGTTTCCAAGTCTGGGTGGTTTTCTATGTTGTTTTCATTACTAGGTTAAATCTGACAGTTGCACTCTAATCACTATGAAGTCAGCTTGAGTTGTTCTGAAGTACTACCAGCTTCAGTAAGCCTCGGGTGGGTATCTTTTATCTTATGCAAACAACTCTGGGCATACCCTTGAACTTACTCGCAGCAGAACTTTGCTCCAGCATCCTCAGGTAGAGAAAGGATAATTTTTAGGCCATAATTGAAGTTACATTTTCACTTTAACAATCCAACAGCAAAAAAAAAAAAAAAGCCTTTTTTTAATGATTCCAAGATGAAAACCATGAATTATAATAAATTTTTGTATAATTTGTTATCTTAATTATATTCACACACTGTACAATTTGGAGTAACGTTCTCAAGTCTGATGCATCAAACTGAGGGACAGCAGAAATTACATCAGATAACTGATGAATTAGGCAATTTATACTGCAGAAAGGGACTGCACGTGGGGAAGCAGGCACTACAAAGCATTCTTTGTCACAGTGACTGCCGTAAAGCTTAGGAAGCTGTGGTTTAGTGTTTGCTGAATGAGCTCCTAGGAAAGACCCACCCCTCTTCCTCATTTCCTGGCCTTTCCATGGACAACCCAAGTTGTGGAAGTGTGTACAATGAAATACCCCTCATGGATCTTCAGAGGCCTGCTGTCTGTCATCCAGCCCGAGGCTCTGAGGGATCCTCTCTAGTATAAAGTAACACACATGTATATGTGCCATTACTGCAAACAAAAAGAAGGAAGCAACTAAGCAGTAGAAACTTGTTTCATTTGGTCAATAACGCTGAAGCTCAGAAGTTTCACAACTGGGTCTTGGTTTTGACTTAAGAATAAAAAGTGTTTCTCATTTCTGGAAGCAATTCCTCCCAATCTCTGAACTTTATAAGCTTTCTCTGTATACCATTTGTCATTTTACTATTAGAAATGCAAAACAGGCAAAAGATTAATAAACTCTCAACTTGTGGCCCCTTTTAAGCATTTCTTTGAAGTTTACATGTTTTTTGATGGAATACCCCCCTGTACCTATGTCTTCTCAGCGTCACCTAAATACTAACAGGGATGTCACTACTGATCATTGTACAAATACATTTTAATGTGCTTATTAACTGGCAGATACAGATACTGCTACCATTGTAGTGTCAGGTGATTGACTGAAGTCAAGGGTTGCTGGAGCAGAGAATTAAATTCTGGAGAGGAATTCTCCCACTCACCTCCAAAAAAAACCCACAACCAAAACCACAGGAAAATAAGGTTATTCCTGCCTGTAAGAAGGAAAAACATGCTATTACTGAGGTGGGGATGTAACAGAGTCATAAACAAACACACGTGTTACATTCAGTTACTTTAAAAAGCTATGCTGAACAGCACACAGTTTGCTGCAAGGGAGCTGCACAGTCTGGAAGATTCTTAACTCACACAGGCTGGATTTGATCCCTGGATCTGGCTGCAAGATTCAAGCCACGTTTTGGTCGTAAACCCCTTGAGAGACTTCAGAAGATCTTGGGTTGTGTCACTGGGCACACTTCAAGACAGGATGAGCGACTGGCATTCTCATACGGTACCAGTTCACAGTGGCAGGTATGTGCATTCCGACTGTGCTGCAGCATTAGAGCAGCCTGCGAGCATAGCTGCGAGGCAGGAATGCACTGCAGGCATTCAAGTAGTGCACAAGTCACAGAGGCATGGATAACCATAATGAAATCCAGGTCCAAAGCTGTAAACACCAAACCAACTGAGAGCTTTGTTTCTGGAATTCAGAAACAGCAAGTTTTGGAAGGCTTTTGAACCTCTGTCTGGGGCAAAGACTGGAAAGTAAAAAGCTGCTCATTCGTCCTGACAGATTCAGTCAGTTCTCTCTGCTTGCTTTCCTTGTAGCAAACTGAAGTCACGGATGCCATATGGTCAGAGAAAAGAAAAAGGATTAGGAAGATACATCATGTGCTGATGACACCAAAACCAGAAGTACCTTTAAAAAACCATAAAGGCTTGTCATGCAGAAAATAGAGACAAGAAAATAGCCTGAGAAATCTCAGATATTCTGGAGAGCAGAAAACAAACTACTGTTGCTAACCTCTCAGAAAGAAAAGATGTAAGCAGACAAACTGCCATGAGGAACTACAAAGATGGGAGCATGTGCAGAGCACAGGCTGCTGGAAGATGTATAACATGAATCAGGGCATATACTCAAGGGACCATAAATCGGGAAAGCATCGCAAGTGAATTGTTAGCATGAGATTTGGAAAAAGAACAGGTTAAAGAAGCACCAAGAAGAACCTAACAACTGTGTTTTCTACAGGCTGCAATAAAGAAAGAAAAGAATCACAGAATGGTTAGGGTTGGAAAGGACCTTAAGATCGTCCAGTTTCAACCCCCTGCCATGGGCAGGGATGCCTCACACTAGATCATGCCCCCCAAGGCTTTGTCCAGCCTGGCTTTGAACACTGCCAAGGATGGGGCATTTACAAAAAAAAAAAAGGGAGCAAGTTGTGGGCCTGTAAACCCAATCATTTTTAACCTCCAATTCTGAGCTGCTTTACAGAGTGTCAGATACCCTGGTGTGGAGGATTTTTGCACTGCTGTCTTGAGAACATTAAACACTGCATTCATTTTCGTAACAAGTTAATCCTTCCAGATATGCTCTAACAGTAGCTTCCGTTACATCCTCCATATGAGAGGCAAAATCCCCTCTATTCTCCAAGTAAGTTCTTCGCTATAAAGGATGGAATCGGTCACTCCATCTCTACCAGCTGTACCTCTGGAGAAACACAGGAAACATGCTTGTTAACGTCCTTTAATCTTCAGTGCCAAGCTGCTCCTGCATCCTCTCTTACTCATCCACCAGCAGACCACACTTCTTAAAACTTTACTTTCAGTAATCTCTCAAATAGAGGAGTTTCTTTTGAAGACTCACATCTATGTATCCCACACAGAATGCAAATCCTGGGCCATTTTCCGATTTTTCTCTGGGAAGTAACTTACCAGACTATTTGACCTTCCGGTCAAAGATGCTTTTGTTTGCATCCTAGTTCCTTTAAGGACACTTCAGGGTAACATGAAAATGGAAGTAAAATGTGCCACTGGCTTCAGTCCTTGCTGCATTCCTGTATTTATGTAAAAAAGGCTTTAACTGTCCTGACACAGAGCTCAGCTCCCTTCACTTGCCCCCCTCTCCAGAGCCATACGCAGTATCCCTCACCAAGATGAGCCAGCTGCAGACAAGTCAGCCTTGCCAGTTCCTAGGGTTCTAGCATAGAGAGTCGTCATTCGTACTCACTTTCTCTTAAGATTTTAAGTTCTTGGATCAGAACCTAAGTTTTATTCACATTAAAAGTTACAGGCCTCAGAGAAAATGGGTCACCAGTGGGACCAAAAATAAACGCATACTTCCCCCTGCTCTACCAGCTTGAGTTGACAGCAGGTATCAGACATAGTTAGTTCTGACAAGACTGCAGGGTGCAAGGTTAAGGCCTTGAGTTGTTTTAGGGCCATTTTTCATCCTGGGAGGAGGTGGCAAAGAACATTTCCCGGGTTTCAGCAAAACAAAGGAAGGCGAGCCACAGCCCAGGAGGCCAGATGACATGGAAGACACAGCTACGCTACGTCAGTACAAGTGCACATTATCAAGTGTGATGCTGGGGAAGAGAGAAGACCACTCACATCTAATGCTGAGTCTAACTATGGCCCTGTCACTCCATCTAAGTAAATCCTACTGCAAAATGGATCTTTGAACAGGGAGAAATCTGCACTCTCCTGCTCTGGTACTTCACATTGAGCTTAACTGTTGGATCACTGCTGCTCAATTTAACTGGCAAACATAGACTCATAGAATCAAAACAGCTTAGAAAAGACCTTCAAGATCATCAAGGCCACCACTAACACATGTAATTGAGAGTTTGCGAACACTAAATTCTACATGATTTTTGAGCCAAAAATAGTTGGGTGCTCTCTACAGCAATGCATTTTTACCCTATTTGATACCTAATTCTTATTTATCATGTGTTTTCCAGTGGCTTCCTGAGGCCAAGGCAGTGTCAAAATAGATTTGCTGGGTAGGGACACATATAAAGTGATAGTTTGTAAACTTTTTCAAGTAGAGTATGTTACGAAAGTAAGTACTCTCTTATTTATGATTTGTCAACGTTGGGGCTTTTCTTAACTACTTTTGACACATTTATTTTCCCTTGTAGCACAAAAGCAGTGCGATAACCAGTATCTGTAATTTTCCTATAGCAGAGCAAGACCAGATCAAGGAATTTCTGTCCTAGATAAGAACAGCACAATCAGCTTTCTTCATGACCTTACTGTTTGTAAGGAAGGTGAAAAAGCAGAATACATCACATTTGAACTATATGCCACTTAGTCACAACTAGCAGAAGGTGAGGCAGATGTAACCATCTCTCCCCTTCCTCTACCAGCTATATGCAAATATCATCATTTTCCACTTAGGCAGAGCACGTTAGCCTTCACAACAATGCCACTCTTGGATTTTCCATCTCAATCTGCTTTACATAAAATGTATACATCATCTGTATAATCCTTTTGGCTCCTTTTGGTCTAACATATTGGGAATATAAGCCCTCCTGTTGCAGCTCCATATAAGCCCTGTTGTTGCAGCTCCATGTCCTATAACTCGTATGCAGATCCAGTAAGATGACTTGTAAGCTATTTCAGAGTTGTCCAAATCAGGATCGCCTTCAGACACAAGAGAGGTTAGCTCTCAAAAACAAAAGTTAGGTTTTAAACAGCTAAATCCCTCAAAATACATTTCAGTCTCCTTAAAGATGCAGAAGCTCCCCTGAAGTTCCCTTTTCTGGCTACAGTTTCTATAAGGGTATAAGATTAGCAAGAACTTAGTATTAATCACAGAGGGACGATGCCTTGAGTCTCAGATTTGTGACTTTTTGTTCATTTTAACAAAATACACATTTTGATCTGACCCTCAACATTGCAGGAACTTAACATATACATCTCCTAACAGGACAGCCCCCACCCCCCCGTTGTTCCTGTATTACAATGCCATGTCAGACCACACCATATTTTCAAGTACCACTGCCTGTAACTGTGAGCTGAATAATTCAGGTGTTCTGAGGTGTTTCATTTCTCATTAAAACTAAAGACTTCAACAGAGACTAGTTATTAAAGATGGATAACAGATAACACCACAATGCAACCAGACGGTCAGCAAGCAAGGAAGGCTTTCATTTGTTACTGCAGTGTAATGGGCTATACTGTGTGTGTGCCTATCAATTGGAGGCTTAAGTAGAGCACAACAAAGCTGGGTTCTCATCTCAGTTACATGGGTGTTCTTCACCCAGTGATACGCCTGGCACCAAGGGAAGTTTGAGCTGAGGGTTTGCTTGTGGTTTGTCTGGGCCATGTTTGGGTTTTGTTTGGTTTTAAAGAAAGAAGCTCTAGAGCCACTCCAGCTACTTACTGAACATTTAACCTCTGTGCTAGCTTGGTTCTTTTATCTGTGACATTGATTTACTTCAATCATATCTATAGATTCATATTACTTCAGGCAATGATGATATGCCGATTACATACAAGCATGTGCTTTGCAAGATTTTTGTAAGCCCATAAAGTTTGCATATGGAAGCATGATACAAGCACAAAGATTAAGTCAATCTGTCTTTAGGCAGATGGGACTCCTAACACTTTCAGCTATCACACTGGTTTGTGATTAGCCATTTTAAAAAAGGAATGTAGTAAAAATGAGGACTTGACTCCGCTGAATTAATCCCTAATATTCTTCTCCATCTCTAGTGGCAAATTAAGCACTACACTGCACGCTCCTGACCATAAAGACCACATTCTGTGAAGCTCCTGTTTTCTTCAAGCTTGTTCAAGTTCATTTCAAGTCAACTGTTACCAGAGGGACTGACTTGGATTTTGGTAAACTCTTACCAAGGTCCAGCTGGTGTTTGTAGATCAAACCACAAATACAAGAGAACTAAATAAATACTTATCCCTGACTAGTATGTTTCTCACACTCAAATTCACAGTGAATAGCTCGTTACAAAATTGAAGAGGTATTCAGACTACTTGATCATTCTTATGCTTGTTGGATTTTATATCAGTACAAGCTAAAATTAATACTGATATTTCAGAAAAGCAGTAGTTTTTCTAGCTGAAAAAGAAAGTAAAGAGTCCAATGTAACAACGAAAGCCACCTTTGTGGGGGAGTCTGTTTGTCCATGTGCTGAATTCCGGCAACTTCAGACAGCACTGTGCAAAGTACAAAGATCCATCCCAATTGAGTTGACTGAAGAACTGGGGACAAACTGATCAGGTCTGAGCCAAGGTCCACTGGGCATTTCTAGGAAGTAGGTATTGTAAAATAAATACAATATTCACTGAAGTTTGACCAGGACTTGGGTCTATCCAAAAAATGCTTCATCTTCCTTCCCCCCAGTTTAGCACAGCATACAGCCTCCTTGGTTTATGATGCCAAACACAGCTTTGCAACTCTTCTTAGCCTCCTCAAGACTCTCTTTAACTGGGTTACCAAAAGAAGGCAATGATAATAAATATGTCCATGCTGCAGGCTGGTTATGCAGTTTTTGCACAACCTGAAGCTAACTGAAGAAATAGCACAAACTCTGGGAAATCCAAAAGGAGAAGTCACACCATCATTTGCATTTAAGCCACATTCACCCACATCTTCTGCAGTCTCACTACCAGCTTGTTCCATGGCTCAAGCACACTATTGCTGTATCCCTGCTGAATATTGGTGTCTGTGGTTGATGGCAATTAATCATTTCCTTGGGAGAAGTTCAGTTAAAGTTGGCGTTGGTTAAACAGTAACCACTGAGTTAGATAACATTATCACTTAGGCATTAAAAGATAGCCTGGTTTTCTCCTTCAGAGTTAAACATGTAGGAGACGGCTGAATCCCAGAAATCCCTCATGCATCTTAAGTGTGAAACTCCAGCTAAGGTTATCTTCCCAAGCTAGGAACAGTCCCAACATGCATCAGAGGGAGAGAAAGGGAGGAGGCTGCACAACTGCCATGTCGTATGACTGGCATCAACGGGAAGGCCCCTCTTGTCCTCCCCACAGCAAATCCAAGCTAGGCTACTTCATCCCAATATGCACTAAGCCAACAGTCATCATCAGTTAACGAGGAATCTTAATCTAGTGAGATCAAAGTAATGCTTTTATATACTGCTTACCACAGACATCCAAGACCAGTTTCCTTAAGTCTGTGCCATAGCAAAAACACGTTTGTAAAGGACATATATTCCATGTTTTCATGCCACAGAGTCAAGTGCTGCCCAAAAGCTCCACAGCTTGGCAAGTGCAGCGAGTGCTGGAAATTGTTCTTCCTAAAATACCACAATTGTTTATCATTAGTGCTATTGATGCATTTCAACTTAATAAAATGTTATGAAAGCCATTATTCCATTGTTAACTGTGGCTAAGAAAAGCAATCCTAATGGTGTGGATGAATCCAGCCAGACCACAAGGGATTACACAGCTTGATTTGCTCAGCCTAAGTCTCATAACAAAAAAGGGAGAGGAAAACAAACCTAAGGTTTCAAAATTATAAAGACATAACTTTAAGGCTACTTTTTGCTTAGATTTATTAATCTACTGTGTCTTTAGGGGAAAAAAATATTAAAGAATATAAAACCACAAGAGAAGGTCCCTTTATTACACAAAAGTGATGCAAGGGGAAAAGAAAAAGGCCCTTCAAACATCTACTAAACTATTATCCCTTGTCCCTTGATAAGAATACTCTGCCCTCAAGTAGTCCCAGTTCCACTGAGTTCCTTTGGACACACATGAACCCTTGTCAAGCCCACTTGGCCCAGGCTGTGGTTGACCTAGTGCCTGAAATGCAGTTTCACCAAGGTCCCAGATTTCACCTCTTAGCACTCTATAACCTTCAGGCTTCCAATGGAAGCTGGGGCCAAAAGAGCCCAGAGCAAGAGGAGACTGAAGAGCACAACCTGCTCTGACAGCGTATTCGAGTAGGACATAGTGCCCTAGGGTTAAGTATGCTGCAGGTACTCCCCATGTTGTTCAGGTGGGGATGCATCCCCATCCTTGAGGGTTAAAAAAGAGTAGTGAAATGAAGTTGTGAGGTTGATAAATGAAGTCTGGTTATTGATATAACAGGTCTCTCTGCTTGACTTCACTAGTGCTTGTCAAGGCTGTCAGACAGGGGAAGGGGGAGGAGAAGAGGAAACAGGCTGATGTGTTGAGGTTCTGAGCGGTTCTTAAACAAGATGTGCCTTGTGTTAATCCTGAGTAGTAAAATGATCCATCACAGCAAATTCAGTATGGCAGAACCATAACTGCTTATCACACCCCACTGTGAGAACTTTGGACTGACGTAATTGGGGTCAAAATCTAATTGCATGTCTTTCTGATAACATTTCTAAATGGCAGCATGTCTGAAAATATCAATTCAAACCTTTTAGGCAAATAATGTACAGAGCAGCAGAAGTTCCAGTCAGAGCAATATGCAAAAAGTAAGTAAAATGTTATCTCGCCATAAAATGTGTCGACTGGCAAACTGTAAGTAAGGATCAAAGCAGTAATATGCCTGAGAAATAGCTAGATACAGCAGCGCAGGCATTAAGCTACCATTCAATGTTCTTTTCTCTGTACTTATGTATTCCAGAGGATTCTTGCCTCCTGAAGCCAGCCTCATGTCCTCTTCTCCACTGTTAATACTCAGTGATGACTGGAGGTAGACCCTTACTAAAGCAAAGCTACTAAAGACAAACACAAAACAACATCCAGCAGTTGAAGAACAAACTGTATTGGATTTATTACAGCTTGTAGTAAGGATTCCCCAGCTTGAGTGGTGAAGAAACAGGAGAAACTGGGGGGGGGGGTACTTTAATTCCAGACTATTTTGGTGCCTGAGATGACCAGCTGGCAGTTTAGCATGGAACAATCCCAGCTAGGGCAATGGCTTGGACATGGGAGTCTGCAGGAGGCTCTACCGTGCCCAGCTATAAACTGTTTCTTCTCCTGAAGGCAGGGAGGAGTGGAAGCAGAGGCTGGCTCGGTACCTGCTAGCCCCACATCAGCTACTGCTATCTCAAGCTGGGGTGGAGGCCAGTCATTTGGAATATGCAAATTATATTGCACATTCCACTCCCTACCACGCGCGTGGGTAACGTCACCTCCAAGCAAAGGTGCTATAGGAGTTGTTACATACCTCAGCTATTGATCATCTCTCCCCTAAGGATGGTGTACACTGTAAAAACAAACAGCCCACACCCCAACCAACCAGCCCAAACACCAAAACCATGGCAGTCATTGGATGAGGCCACAAAAACATTCCATGGGCTCCATTCTCATACATGGCAGAGGCATTATCTAGGACTGCAAGCAAGCATAAATCATGTGTGTGCCAGTCTATAGCAGAAAGGCTCATATTCCAGGTGAGGGAATGCTCTTAGATCTCTGCTGTTCATTGCGGTGCCAAACACCTTAACACTTGCTCCTGGCCATTAAATTTTCCTAATGGAATGTAATGAAAACAGCCCCAACACAGCCTGCTCAGGCAGAGGCTGTTACTCACTGTAAAGCAGCAAGGGTGATCCTTACTGTTACCCCACCACACACATGCATGTTATTTCCCAGATCCCTCTACTCTTCCTTCTCTCTGACAAATTCCAAAGTGGCACAACGGTACCTGAAGGGAATGACAAAAAGAATCACAGGTGTATTTGGAAGGACTGGCTGCAAGCAGTGCTGCGTGGGATGAAGCTATGGATTATATCTTGGGGAGGTGGACAAAAGATGCAAGACAGCAGCTGGATGAAGACACAATTGAGTAAAAACCCACTTGTGAACTGGAAGAATAAAGGCAACAGACTGTAGGGTAAAAAGTTAATCAAGTGCTTACATTGATCAAATATACTGAGAAATACAATCTAGAGAAGCCTAAACCATTGCAGGAAGATTTGCAAATCCCTGCTTTCAGAAGCAGTCATTCTTCACCAGTATTTACCTTAGAAAACACCACTACTTGACCTTATGATCAAACCAAAGCCATAAAAACATTAACTTGCAACCTGAGTCTTGCCATTCTGCAGGCCAGAGACCTGCAACTGCCCAAACCTCATGCTGGTTCTGGTCACAAGCTTTACGAACAGATGACAAATTAAATATCCTTACAGAACAAAATGGATTAATGTTCTGTTCCAATAGGACAGAGTCGAGTGTCACAGAAAAACATATTTATTTGCTAATTTAGTTGAAAAACCTGTGTTTTCACATATTACCACTGCTTTTCAGTAGAACTTCTACTTAATTCACCAGCTCTTCCTCGGTCTCTGTGCCCTTGTTCATCCTGGGAGCCGTATTGCTGGGATCCTACCAAGCCTGTACCAGCTGATGTGGCTGACACGGAATTTCAGTGGAACTGTTATAAAAACCCTGCTGGGTTTCTACAAAGGTCACCACTGTGTACACAAGTGTATGCTCATTGACATCTTTCTGGCATGCAAGATAAACAGTATGAATTACTGGGTGAATTCATGTGAACCCAGGTAATATACATACACCAAAGAACTTCTGTTTAACCTGACTGCTCGAGTCAGTGACTTCATTTCAGGGAAACACAAGCTGGAATGCTCAGATTGTTCAGTCCAGGCTAACACAGAGCCATTTGCATGTATTCAGTTCCAGGCTAAGTCCACTCCTAAGTACATGCTTGGTCTGCAAACAGAGTTCAACAGAGCTGCTACATAAATGCAAACCCCTAACATTTGGATTTGGGGTACAATGCTACTGGACTGGCCATTAACAAACCAAGTCACACACAAGCACAGGAGCATGTAAAGTCTAGCTGTTGCTACCAGCTAGATTAAAAAGGATGCTTGTGAACAAGATCTGAGTTTTAGCAATTCAGAAGTACCAATCCTGTTAGATTAGACTTGATGGAGTACACTTAAGATTTGTGGGTAATCAGTAAAGTTGCAGCACAACATACGCTGTTTTACTGCACTGATGAAATGCACTGTTCACATCCCCTCCCCCCCCAGTTCAGGTACCTCAAGATCCTTCCCAGATTCTGTTTTAGAGTTCACCTTTAATCTTCGCTACTACAGAAACATACATGTGTCCAGTTTCTCTTATCTCCCACCCCCCTTCAGAGTCGCAGGTGCTTACACAGGCACAAAGAAAGACTTAAATCCTTGAGGAAAAGGTGGAAAACTCTCCTACTTCTCGAGTAAGTGGAATGCCCACTCAGCTGTAGCTCTTCCTGCTCCTGGGTAGTCAAAAGAATTCCAGAAACAATCTCAATAATGCCATCATTAATCACAGGGAGCATTCTTTGCAGTGACTGGATTCTTTGCGTTGCCTGGGTAACGGGTAGGTATTTCACTGTATCAGGTTATGTCCTGCCAGGTTTGTAATTGAAGTGGCCTGGCAGTTTTAATATTTCAGAGTGGCACAAATGAGTCATGGGCTTGACTGCTCCTGCTGAGCATGAATTATGTACCTCCTTTTAAGAGAGGTCCAATGCAAAACTATAGCAGAGATCCTGGGCCCTGGGTCAGCCCTACTACAGCATTCATCCTACACTGAAGGAAACTTCAGTCTGCATTCTGTTCAGAAACGTGATTCCTGTGAACTGTCAAATAACCCCATCACAGCTATAGATTGCTCCTCTCGTGAGACAAGACCACTTCCACCTCTGGGCTGTCATTTCAGCCATCAGTGTTTCATTACCACACTGCAACTAGTACTAAGAACAGGTACACATGAATCACTGCTCAAACAGCTCAAGTGCTCTGCGTAACCTGGGCTCCAGCTTCCTTAGAAACTGCTCAGAATCTTTCCTTGAAGGTAAAAGACGAGTCATGTTTTTCTTCCCAGTTCATCTCAATATTCCAAACCCCTCATTTACTGAAGATACAACTTTATTAGCTGCAAGCATTTCTGCGAGCACAGAGGATGTTTGAGTTTCTTCTCTCCCAAAAGGGAGAGATGAGGAAACAACCTGGGTGATAATTAAAGTGGTAACATTTGGAAACAGCAAACTTGCAGCCAACTTTTGGCAACTGGCAAGGCTCACACAAGTGCTCCCCACCCCCTGCCCACACTGCCTTTCCTACAGGTATCAGTGGAAGACACTTGCCTTGGAAAACTTCCATGAAGGTCCTACTCTGCTGCTCCTTTACTCCTTCAATGGCCAAGTACATCAGGCACAACCCAGCAAAAGTGGACATCTGAAGGCCAAATCAAAGCTAACTGAATTGTCTAACAATACTGTCAGGAGGACAGATTTTACTGAACATTTGGTTCTTGCTTTTTCCTTTTAATGTATCCTTTTTTTAAGCCACACTTCCCAGAGTCGAGTACTAAAAATAAGGAATAAGATTATCCAAAACATAACTTACGGCTATCGTGACTGTGGAGAAGCAGCTCAAAGTAAAAGCTGAAGAGATCTAAAACTGCACTTTTAAGATGCATTCAGATTGCACAGCAGAGTGGCCAATGCCAACTTGCCCCTGGGCTGTCTTGGATGAAGCTGCTGGAAGCAGTCAAAGATTTAAACAGGAAGAGGGTGCCAAGCACCCAGCAGCTTTCCATGTCAAATATTCCCAGCTCTGCCAGCAGAAGGCACGTGGTCACATGCAGGTGAGAACTCAAAAGTCAGAAGTACATTGTACCACAGGTAAAGAGTGGCTGATTTGGTAATAGATTATTAGCATGGAACTGCTGTCATTAACCACGATGAAAAGGGCAGTGCCTGGACAGCACAAACCCCAAGAGAAGCAGAAAGGCACATTTCAGGTGGTGAGGCAGGCATCACCTTTCCCATCTGTCTTGTCACAGCAGGAGCTCACTGCGTTTGTATTACAGAATGGGCTTCACTGAAAACAAATGTTAAGCTCCCATATCCCTCTTGGGAAGCTGTTTTTCTGGTGAGGTACTGTTTACACCTATACATAAATACATTCAGTGAATCATCAACGTTCCCATCTGCCATTTCGTACACTCATATCATTAAACGACAGAGCTGTACACGAGTACCCTGGCTGCAACACGGGGTTTGGTGTTTCTTTCAAGAAGCAAAGGGGGCTGGGGGAAAGACTGATTCATCACCATGGCATCTTGAAATAGCTTTGCTCAAAGGCATTACTGCTGTGCAGGTTCTGCACTGGTTTCGTTATCTTGCCAGGCTGGACTACTGTAGGTATTGCAACACTCTTCAGTAGTCATGGGAGCTCCTTTTTCCTATACAAAAAGGAAAACATCCCTTCGCAAACCAGCAGAACAGTATTTGGTACCTACATAAGACCGATGAATTACTAAAACAGCAAATCATGAGGAATTAGGATTTGGGTTTGTTTTGTGGGTTTTTTTTTTGTTTCAATGGGAAAAACAACACAGATGAACTGGGTGCTTTTCTGAAGGTCAGGCCAAAAATAGGAAGACAACTAAACTCCACCCCCAGAAATAAAAATCAGAGTCTCTTTTTGTTCTTCCCCTAGTGTACCCATGCTAACAAAACACAAATCTCTGCAGGGGACTTATCATGTGGGATGCTTAGAAATGCCTACCCAACTCACAAAGACTTTGTCCACACAAACATGCAAATGCTTGCAGCAGGCAAAAAAAAAACAAGGCAAGGCTTTGCATCTCTCTCACAGGACATGAAGACTGTCAGGTAAATGTTCCTCTGCAAGGACGAAAATGCACATCCATTCTTTTTTGGTGACGGAGACACAAAGGAAATCAACTGTCAGAGTTTACACGCTGCAGGCAGGATCAGTTCATGCTGCTTGAGGAAAAACGTGTCAGAGTGATGGCTTTACTAACTGTAATTAGTATAATTTATTACAATAGCTTTTGGTCCTGCCTCATGAAATGAGGGAAAGAGGCCCGAAGAGGTAAGACACCATTTCCTGTGGATTACTACAACACCTGGAATTTCCTATCTGCCTGAAGTGGGGGACTAGCTCCAAGAGGTCCCCATCCACATTGTTGCTTCACTCAGTGCGCAACTGCCTAGTTTGAACGTTGTCATTTGCATAGACCAGTTTCTGCAAACACACACCTACAAAAATAGTGCCAGTGGACTTAAGCTCAAGTGACAAAAGCCTGGCTTTGGCCAAACTTTCCAAGTGTTCACGTAGGAATACCACCAGCGTAACTACAAAGTAACATCAAATCAGAACCTTGACATTTGCATACTTTAGGACTTAGTAAAAGCAGGCAAGTCAGATGGCTGTCACCACTCACTGCTCTTAGCTGCTGCCCATATGCGCTGCTGGCGAATCAGGGCACATTCAAGGACACCTCACGCACTCCAGAGCAAAGACTGACAACTCACTGCAGGCTTGGTCTCATCCCCTGCTCCACAAGGGCATTCCTCCCCTTCCGCTGCCTCACTCGTGGTGGCGCCTCACAGCAGATGGGAAGGCTGGTCACTGCTGCAGTGATCTCTGCCCTCTCAAACTGGCCATGCAGAAATGCTACAGGTCAGACCTGTGTGAACAGATTATTCCCTTTAGACTTGCGCTAAATAGAGATTCACCACAGATGCGTGCTCGGTCAGTCCATCAGTTGATCATTACTTTCAGGATACACCACACGTCTTCCCCCACACCTTCCTTGTGCTGGCTCTGTGAAGTTGCTGCAGTCAGCCAAGCCAAGCCTGCTGATTCAGCTGAAACAACACCCTAAAAATGAAACTTTTACCTGGATAAACTCGTGATCTGATGCAAAGAGCAAAGACAAAGGCAGGAGCAAGCTGCCGAAAGAGCCGTATCAGCAGCACCGCACCCTGCCACTGTGTGAAGCAGAGCACGAAAACTATACCCTGATTCACCCATCATCTGTGGCAGAGTCCATCCATGCACATACCATTCCGTTTATGACACACCGTCTCTTCTAGTTCAGCTGCTACTCGGTGGTTTTGCTCTCTAGGTAGAAGCTTTTAAGCATGGACAGCTATTAATTTCAAATTAACTGTATTCCTAAACATAGGACTCCTAGTAAGCAGGGAAGGAGTCTGTAAGATGGGCTGCCAGCAAGTCATAAACTGTTGAGAAAACGTATTTTAAATCAGACAACCCACACAAGCCATCTTCTCCGTTGGAGCTTTGTACTCACCACTAATACCCATAAAAATACCCCCAAATAACTGCTTTTATTAATCAGAGTTTTGAAAGACTCCTTGAAACCCAAAAACTCAAATCTGAGGGAATGTGTATATAAGACTCCCTATCCATTGAAGAAAAAAGGAAAAGGATTAGTTTTAAGACTATGAGGTGCTTATGGCCTAAGTTTTATTTCTACACAGTAGAAGAGGTATCGCCTTGTCTGCTCCACTGGGCCTCTGGTTCAACACTGACAAAAAAGAACACAGAAACTGCTTTTTACTACACTTAGGTGCCCAGCAGACACAGTTTAAGGCATTGCTCATTCTCTTGCTAGCCTGGGAAAGATTCTTCTCCCAGTATTCACTGAAAGCTCTTCTTGCCTTGTCTAAGGTCCTTGGATCAGGAGGCTGAGGCTAACTGGAAACTCCATTAACATACAGCCAAGCTGTCCTTCATTTCAGTAGCATTGCTTTGAGGTGAGTAAGCAAGGGGTAGATAACGACTATCCTAAAAGCAAATGAGAACATCACGATGACACTTGCTATTTCTCGGCACTCTGCTGACAGCCAGCAGAGCAGAGCAACTCTGACGCATGCAGAACAGCCACTGGCTTGAGTGCTCGCTGTAAGCTGTGACTTCAGTGCTGACTTTGAGCAGCTGCTGTTTGTCAGGGGGATATCCCTTGGAGTACGAAGAACTCGGGAGCTATCTAGGGTCACCATCAAAACAGGCCTATTTCCAGTAACACAAGCCAGCACCTGGCTTCAAAATTCACAGGGGGATGAAGGTAACTGCAACACTGTGTAGTATCTGGTAAGAAAGGCAACGCAACACTTGTTTTTCCCTTGCTTTTAAGAAGTACTTCTGTCTCTATCACTCTCTCAGCTTTCAAGATTAATACAGGCCAAGTCTCCTTTTGCTTAGCATCTAAGGTTGTGTCCTTGGAGGCATCTATGCGGGTGAAGCAAGAGCAACTTCAGTACTGCTGGACGCTGCATTACAGCAGTTGGGTAGAGCGAACTACCAGTCCTTGGGCCCCACGCAACTCAGAACTGCCTTGAGAGCTGGCAGGGCTCTCAAGACACCCATCTCCCCTTTATGTTCCCATACACACACTTGGTTTGGACAGTGCAGATACCTTACTACACCTGCACTGCCACAAACGGCGCAGACTGTTTTGAGATGCTGCTAAAAGGGCACTTTGTGTCAATGTGCTGAGCAAGCAGACAGCAAAGCACTGTAGGCCAGCAGAAAGAAGACAGCCAGAAAAGAAACACAGCTACTCTTGAGGGCAACGTGCTTCATGCTGTACGAGATCCCTCTTTCTTTATATACATACACAGATGGTGAACATCATTCAAAAGAGATTTTAGGAATGAATACAATTCATTCAAATCCTATTGATTCTTCAGTAAGTTTTGTTGGTTTTTTTAAACTCAAGTTGTAAAATTACTTTACTGATGTCACAACTTTATGCATGTATTTAAAGGATCGCTGAGCTTTCTTCTAGACCTGTTAAGTCCTGTGAAACTGTACAGAAAAATCAGGTTAAAGTGAACGTATATCCACGATCAGATCCAAAAGCTTTAGCTAAATCAAGGCATTTCAGTCCTTGGTTAAAATGAGAGCATTACCAAGGGGACAAAACCGGGAAGAAAGGGAAGTCTCAGGTGCCATGAATACACACAGTGACACTTCAGGGAATCACTTGTGAAACACACTTAAATGACCTTAGCAGGAGGTTACACACTAATTCCAGAGGAAGGCAGAATCTGACAGGGGGAATTCCTTCCCTACTCCTTGTTGAGTTCCACATTGCCTTGAGCAAGAGGTCAGCCAGGAATCTAGAAATGACACTTTCTGTTATGTCGGAGCACAGGGTCACAAAAAGGCGAGTAGTGAGTACTTCTGAGAGCATCTGGCTCCATCACCCATAGAGAAGCCAGCTTAAATCCTCAAGCCTAGGAACTATTCCTGTTAGCTTAATGCAGAACTGCACATTATGAATTCCTCCTCTCATCTTCACTTGACCATCTTCAGCTTTCCCCAGCCCAGTGATTTATCAGAGCTAGATGAAACCCAGATGATGATGGTAGCTGCCTGCATACGCCTGTTTGTTGTCTGAATTCACAGCAGCAGCTTCAAACCTATGTCTAGCCACTGCATATTTTCCTTCTTCTGGCAGTACAGGAAGAAGAGCTGAATTGTCTCCCATTATCAGTATGCAGCTATGCAGAGTGGTCAAGTTACTGCTTTGTTTATTGAGAAATCCTAGTGACATTTAACTTGGTTCATATCACAGGAAGTGCTGTCTAGATTCTTTGTTGCACATCTTCAAGCACAGGCACCAGAAAGAGAACGCAGGATTCAAGCAAGACAGCCTCCCTGCTTCTATTAATAGTCAAGGATCACATTCCCTGCTGATGGCTTTCTGTGCATTGCTGTAACTGTAACACCCTTCTTCACTTCTCTTTGGGTGTTCTGAGTCATTGATTTCTATGAAAACCTTGGTTTGCAAAGTGTATTTCAAAGTGTATTAGGAATAAAGACACACAATGTTTGAAAACAAGCACCCAAGGAACAACCTCACTACAAACTTCACATAAACCACTGCTTACGTAGAAGGACAATACAGTAACAGGTCCAGGGTCCTGCCTGACCAACACCCACATGTACAAACCTACAAACGAGCCAGCATGAGGAACCCTTCAGCGCATTAGGAATCCAAGTGCAAGCCACCTTCCTGTACAAACTCATCTCCAATAAATGCTACTCACCCTCTTCCAGAAGGCATCTACCCTCGCCCTGCAACCCCCATACCTAGCACCCACGCTTGCAGACTTCAGTTATTGTTTGCCTGTCTCCAAAACTGATCCAAGTTCCTGGAATTCTAGAGGCCTGTGAAGAAACCTGCTTGGAGAAGGAACCATTTTTCCTTCTGCAGCAGGGTTAGTCTTACTGATTCACAGGCAATGAAGCCTCAGGTGAGGTCAGGGGTTTCCCTAGATAAGTTTTTTTTCCTACTAGTCTTCTCCCAGGTTTAGCTATTCACTCCGAAATAGCTAATGACTTGGGAGGAAAGGCCGAGTTCTTTTGGGATGCTGCCACCACAGGTTTCCAGCAACATACTGGTCAATAACAGAGCAAGAAACACACATTCATTATGCAGGATAAAAAAAAGATGTGTTTGACCTCTTAGTCTTTTTCTTATTAGAGTAAGGAGGGTTTTGTGGTTAAGACACAGATCTATGACTTTAATGAAAGAACCCAACCTGTCACAAATAGTTCAGATCTTCAATGTGACAGACAGCATGCACAACACCAGGTGAATGATCTCCTTCTGGACCACGAAACTGTATGTAGCTATGGGTATATGTATGCACACAGAGCTGTATGGACCTGCTGAAGAGGGTCCAGAGGAGGGCCACAAAAACGACCAGAGGGATGGAGCACCTCTCTGAGAGAGTTAGGGTTGTTCAGCTGGAGAAGAGAAGGCTCCAGGGAGACCTTATTGTGGCCTTTCAGTTCTTAGAAGGGGTTTCTAAGAAATATGGGGAGAGACTTTTTGCAGGGCCTGTTGTGACAGGACGAGGGGTGGTGGGTTTAAACTAGAAGAGGGAGATTCAGGCTGGATGTGAGGAAAAAATTCTTTACAATAAGGATGGTGAAACACTGGCACAGGCTGCCCAGGAAGGTGCTGGATGCCCCATCCCTGGAGGTATTGCAGGCCGGGCCGGATGTGGTTCTGAGTAACCTGATCGAGTTGAAGATGTCCCTGCTCATTGCAGGGGGTTGGCCTTGATGAGCTTTGCAACTCCCTTCCATCCCAAACTGTTCTGTGATTCTGCGATTCTCTACATACACACACACAAAAAACAAAGTAACCACACAGGTGGGGAAAGCAACTGCCACTTCCCTCAGGCAGCCTGAAGGGCAGGGATAGTTTCCATCCCCAGCACAAAATAAAAATCAGATATAAGAAGGATGCTGCTGAATTTTCCACCGATTTTGAGTCTTCTTTTCCACCTTGCATCCCAATTACCTTTCCTGCTCAGTATCACAGCATGACCAAGCTATTACAAAACCTAGTGTCACCACTTCCAATTCTTTGTTAGTCTCAAGCCAAGAGGAAGAAAGTTGATTTCTTAAGCAACTATTATGGGAAAATGGAGCAAAAACAATTCTTCATCCAGCTGTGCCACAGAAACCCAGGCTTCAAACAGTTCATTATCCTATTCTCTGCATGTAAGGCAAGCTGAATCTGCAAGCTCTAGTCAGCTTCTACAGTGCAATCAACTTGAAGTAGTAACAGTATCTTAGGAACTTACTAAGTAACTGAAAACTTATGCTCCAATGAGAGGTACTAAGCCATTTACAAGCTGAAGTCTGTAGGAAGAGCCTCTTCCTCCTCCCATTCAAGTGGGTCCTACTTTCCTGCAAAGTGCTAAGCAGTGATTACTTACGAGGACCAAGTGAAGGACACGTTATACGTTCTATTGCCTGGGAGTCCAGACAGAGGCAGAGTTCAGTCTCAAAAGAAGCACAAGAACTACGTATGAAGCAGCATGTTCCCCAAATTATCCCGAATCAATTTCTAGTACTGGCAAAATTCTCCTTCAGTGAAGACTGACTGAGCTGGTCAAAGAGTACACAACATGACAAAGCTTTGGTATATAAACTTCCTTTTTAAAACAAAGCAGTTACAACAAATGTCGACTGCAATTTTCAAAGAACAAACGAAACACCCAACAAAACCAAAGCCTTCCAAAATGCAGCAAGATTGAAAACCACCACAGTAATCTCTTCTGTATCATCTGAGAAACAATTATTGTTCCCACCTGTAAAACTCTGCCTCTTGTGAGACTCCCCAGACAGCAACTCCCTCTACAACTACATACGAGAAGTGAGCCACAACTTCTTTCCTTTCAGATGTATGCATTGAGTAGTGCTCCCGAATTGTAGTAATAAACATCCTACTAGAAGCTGCTACTAAAATGAAAAAAAAAAAAACAAACAAACCCAAGCCTGTGGATATTCCTGCTAATTCCTTCACATCAAGAGACACAGACTTGGTATTACACGCAGTTCCATATAACTAGCCAAAGTGTTTCCTGATATCCCATGAGCCTAACATTAGAACCTATGTGCCTCAAAGCAAGCGCCAGTCAAAGGGCTCTTAGTGTCCTCTGCTGTCAGAGTTTGTGGAGCTTGCTGCCGCACATCTGTCAACAGTAGTGATGGGGCAAAAGTTCTTACATTGAAAGGAAATGTGAATAGAGTTGGTTCTGCTGAATCAAGTTCAGATTTATCCGACACCATTTAAAAAGCACAAGTCAGCACCTGAGATTCTGTAGGAGAAGGTTAAAATTGTAGGTCTGTCAAAAACCAAAAAGAAGTGTCCAAGAAAAGCTGTAATGCCATTGACCAGGACAGAGTCCCTTCAGGGAATTAAAACCGGGAGTAGGCTGTTCTCAAAACCGGGAGTAGGCTGTTCTCTGCTGTTGCTGCTGCGATGGCGGCTGTCCTTGCTGCTGCTGAAGACGAACCTGCTGGGAATATGGATCTTCAAGAGACTTAACAAAAATTGTTGTTTTAGGCCCAGTTTTCCAGACAATACCATTTGAATCTATCACAGAGGACTCTACTGTGATGTTGTGGGTGCCAAGTATCACAAAGTTTAACAGAAACTGAGTGCTGAAGTAGTCGTTGTGTGGTTCCACCCTCTGCTCCATTTCATTGGTCATGTTGTCAATAGGAATCTGAGAACACACGGAAGGTTAAAATTCCATTTTGTAGAAACCTATTCAAGTAAGTTTTCTCCTCTCCATTTGAAATGGAGAGAGATCAGAGAAAAATCTTTGTCCTCCGTTTTCCTAACCAATGCACGTGCATGTCTGAATCAGCTTGACATGTTTCATCATTGATGAATGCGTTCTTTTGATACCTATTCACAAAAGCAATGTAGCTAACACGTCTGTTTCTCCCTGAGGTTCCAGTTTTCCACAGACTAAACAAGTCAGATAAACATTACACACTTCCTAGTCCTGTTCTTCTTTTAGAAGCAACTTTTTCCTTCCCCCCCCCAAGAAAACCCAACCAAACAACAAAACAAACACAGCCACCCCAAACCCACCAAAACAGGCTTCTCATTAAACGACATACGTTAGCAGAACCGTAACTTCTGAACATGCAGTCTTTGACAGGACTGTTGACTCGTGTTTCATATGCATCTCCTCAGGGGCTATTTAATTCGGACAGCATGTCCTCCCACTTCCCATAAACAAATGGAAAAATCTACCCTTAAAATGAGGATAAAGAAGTTCTAGAGTCTACATGGTAGAGAATAATCTGCCTTTTCCCCTTTGCAGTTTAATATGGTATATACCTAGGCTGAATTTCCCCCAATTTCAAGCAGATTCCTGACTTGTTCTGAGCATCACAAAGACGCTTTTGTTTGGAAAAGCTGCTACTAAAAACACATCAGCATACAGCAGGCCTAAAAATCTCATAACACTATGCCTGAGTCTGGCACGGGCTTGAATGTCAACTGCTCAGAGTAAGAGGTGATCACAGAAGAACCCATTCATTTCAACCTGAAATTCTGCTAAACCACAGGCAAACAAAAGAGCAGGAAAAAACAGCAAGAAAGCTTAAGACTCCTGATTCTATTCTGTCTATATACCTTATAGTCTTGTCCAGATTTGCTCTGCAGCACTGAAGAGACATTCAGGCAGACGGACTGGATTTTACGGAAAAGGCCTGGTTTAGACCCATGCTGAACCACCCCTTCCACCTTTAGAGCCAACTGCTGATTGTTCTGTACCGCAATGGGTTCTGCTGGGTTCCTCGGAGATGGGGATAGAGCAAGCTAAAACACAAGAAAACAGGCTACAAATGTGATTTTATACCTCCAGGAAAGCAAATACAATTCCAGGATGAAACAGAACGCCTTCTTATGGCAAAAAATTCCAAGGAGGGGTTTGGAAGGGAAGCCAGCAAATGGAAACACAAAACTTCTATCTGAGGATCATTACTATCATACCTAACAAGCACTAACACCAGTACCAGCTGTGGTCTATCAGTTTCATTAACTGCACCTCTTCAAGAGAAGTGGATAAAGTCTTCTACAAAATAACCCAGGGAAGTATATACTAAGCTGAACAAAGAAATAAAATGCAATAAGAATTAATAATAAAAATCTTAAGGCTTTCCCTTTTCCAGCCAAAAGGAGCACTTGAGTAAATGATGACCACTGCAGGTCACATAGAGCCATTCTTACTCAGCCACCTGAGAAACATTACCATTTTCTCCCAAGATAGTAAACGTTGCTTTTCCAAGGAAAAACAATACAAATGTATCAAAATTGCCTTCCCAGGACTAGACCGTTACTTAGCTTTGCAGACCCAAAACCATCACCAGTTCCAGTTAGATTTTCTCTTTAAGGCTTTGCAGTCAAAGAAACGAGTCCTACTTGCCTAAATCACAGTCTAGTGGTTCTTAATGCCCATATGTACATATGATTCATGTTATTCCTAACAGATAACCCCAGACGCTCTTTGCAGTTAAGTATCTTCACTAAAAATGCCAAAGCTTTGTGCCTTCAGGGAGGCTTTTCTCCTGAGGCAGACTCTACAAAGAGAGATTTCAGGCCACATTTGAGCAGTACTTACCTTGATACTTGTGGACTGCAGCTTTTGAAAAAAGTACCTTTGAAATGAAAGGGGCACCTTCAACAATGCAATAACAGCATTGCACAGACAAGCTGTATGCTGCAAGAAACAGAGCCAAACCATTGAGAAAAATACATCATTCATAGCATAGGGGAAAGAAACACGCTTGAGGGACTGAAACTGCAGTAATTTCCACTGGAAGTCCAGAAATATATTGATACAGCCATAGGACAACAGCCTTTTTGGAACTAGATGATCTTAAGGTGCTTTCCAACCCTAACCATGCTATGATTTTATGACTACATTCAGCCTCTCTTTTTATGTTCTGCCCTTTATGAAGAAGGTATTCTGCTCTGGAAAGAACAAGGAGGCCAAGAAAAGGACAATCCAAGTCATTTCGGTCATAGTGTTAGGGTCAGCAGAGTAGGATCCGTTTGAAACACTCACACCCAACACCTCAAATATACAACAATTCCCCTCCAAGCAAACAAGTCCCTGCAAGCACCACAAACTTAACGTGGTGCAACAATTAAGTTTTAAGCCTCCTGTCTCCTCTTTCTTCCCTCACTACACTATACTGTACTTCTGGCTCATGTGAGCCAAGGTAGTGCTACTGAAGTCACCAAGCTGCCTGGAGCTAGTGACAACTTAGTTTACAGGGTTTACCTTTTCTATGGTTCACACAACTCACTCCTCGTTGTGTTTGGGATTGGTAAAGACTAGAAACTAGGCAAACAGATGCCAGCCATGACAAATGAACTACCTTGTTCCCATCAACGTGCACTACAGCTTTATGATGTTCACTAAGAGATGAAACCATACTAGCCCTGTAAGGAAGTACGTTATCGGCTCACTGGTTTGCATTCAGAGCAGTTTACTTTGTGTTCTCTGATGACCTGCATTGATAAGAGAAACGCTACACTCACAAAACACAGTATGAACTGCCAGCAGCTCAAGAGACTGAAGCTAGGCTAGTGCTGGACGCTACAGACTGTTTATGCCAGTGAAAACTTACCTTAAGCGTGTCCTTCAGTTTCTTGACTGCTAAAGACACACGGAGCTGCTGAGGTTTTGGAAGGTTTGTCTACAGAATATACATTTAAAACCACTACTTGCCAAGTAAGACACAGGAGCATACTTCCTGTTGAGGGATTCCACTTCTTCCAGTACATGATTAAATACAGACATCATTCTTCTTTCATATTCACTCTCAACATGTGCTGTTCCATTCGAGCTGTATTCCTGGAAACTTAAAAAACCCAAAACTTTTCACTGTGTCTGACATACTTTCCTCTTTGCAACGTGGGAGGCTTATTCCCAAACAGACCCAACAAGACCATCCCCTATTACAACTCAAAATTCATCAAGAAATAACTGTTCAAACTGTTTACTCTGTTTCTGTATTTTTTTTCCACTATAAGACTTGCCCATTACATTTAAACCTCTAACTACATCTTACCCCATCTTCTGTCCCCATCCTTTCTCACTTGAAGCATTTAGGGGTCTAAGAGGCTCAGCACACTTAATACCCCTACCTTTTATTCAAGCTTGTGGTGTTTCCAGTGCTTTTAGAAGTCTCACAGCTCAAGGAAAAGCAAGAATGCCAGAGTTAAGACTAAATCTGGAAGTTTGTAATCTCATGCCTTGAATACAATTCCATCTCCTATACACCTAATGTTCTGAAGTCCCCAGCTTCATCCTTTTTACAAGTCTGATCAATACACCTTCTAAGCAATGCTTAATTCATACAGAGTAGGACAATCGCTTTGATGTTCACTTTCACTTCCAGTTATAAAAGTCACATATTTAAAGCTATGTTTATCCACATTATCTTCAATTAATCTCAGCCTGGGAGTTTTAAAGAGGGATTCGATTCATAGGAACTTCATTTCCCAGGGGGTATAAGTTCAAAGTTAAAAAAACGAGTCAGATGTTATGGGTTTACATTAAGAGATTAAACTAATTTGGTGCGTATGTTTGCAGGACTCTAAAGGAAACCGATGTGTGCTTCCAAGTGCAAACAGTAGGTATGGGAGCCAACACAGAATGACACAAGCTGAAATAGGTGGCTAAAGAAGAGATTAAAAGTTGGGGTTTATTTTAATGTAAGCCTGTATTTAAAACAGGCCCAGCACAGTACTCCCCACAGAAAATCAGAACAAATGTGGAAGCCAAAACACAGTCCCTAGAGCCTGCCAGGTACAGCACAGCAGCACCAGGTCCTCAAGCCTGCCCAGAGTGGAATTAGAAGGGTCTACTGAGAAACCTTCTGAGCATTCTTTGAATTCCTAGGCTTAAAGCCCCCAGGGATTTAGAAATAAACAGCAAAGGAGTTAACTATCAGACCTACTTTGCAGATTCTGGATCCAAAATCAGAGCTTCTATTGCATGTGAAATCAACAGGCAGCTCTGCTGTTGTCTGACATTAATATTAAGGAGTTAAAAGAATTAGGAAGATTGCACCTGAACCAAGAAATGCAGTATGGTTACTGGACTTACTTCTCTACCGTCTGCAAAGTAATCCTACAGTCTTTACTCCTTTAGTAAACGGACCAAGAACCATGAAAATCCCCGATTTTATGCTGTTGCAATTTTTGTGTCCTAACTTCTTCATAAAGCAATCCCAAGCAATAGTATGGCAATGTTTATTTCCAAATACGTTTTAAGCAACAAGTACCTAATTTTTATGTTACTGTTTCAAAATGATTTTGTGCCGGTCTCTGTAGAAAACAGGATTGTTCAGTATCATTCTGTCCACATGAGAAGGGAAGTCAACATATTAGAGGGCGCTCAGGCATTGAAACAGGCTGCCCAGGGCCACTGTCCCTGCAAGCATTCACAAACCATGTAGAAGAGGCCCTTGGTGCCATGGGTTAGTGATGGCCTTGGCAGTGCTGGAAGACGGGTAGACTGGATGATTTTAAAGGTCTTTTCCAACCTGGTTGAGTCTACGAAATCCTAAGGTTTTTAAAAGGATACAGTTCTACATTCCTTAGAGTTGCTGAGTCGGCATCAAAAGATGCCTGATACAGCTCTCCATAGCGGGTAGCCAGGTTCCGGAATTCCTCCATTGAGTGCTTCATCTACAGAGGCAATGCTGGTAGTCAAAAAAAACCCCAAATCAAAGCAAAACAAACCAACACCCCCCCACCCCAATCCAGTATACTCTAGCAAGATAAACCAAGTTCTTGCTTCTTCACACAGATAAAAGTCACCAGGCTGTTATCCACGCATTAAACTGGTATTTCTTCCTGTAACACAGCACCAATGTACCCTCCCTGGGCAAAAAATAAAGCAAAACAAACCGAACAACCTCTAAACCCCAGCAACAACCTCCACCATCCCCTAAGGTAAATCAAACTGCTCCTTCAAAGGCTACCCACTGATGCCTTCTTGCAGACTACATGCATTACAGAAGCAGACTGCCTTGGTGCTCTGTACGGTAGCAAGCCTGTTGCCAACGCTCACCAAAAAGAGGTTGCAATAGGATCCTAAATTATATATGCTTTGTTAGTGTAATCACAGTATCTGAGCTGTTTCAAAACAAGGTGTGAAAGGTCTTCCTGCAAGTTTGAGCTTGCCAAGGGGCTTACTACGTGCGTATCTTGGAAGCTGAGCGCATGAATGTATCAGAAAACACATGTACGTAACTTCATGATAGTGCCTGTTACAGGCAGACATTTGTATAACTGTAGGTGAAAACCAAGGCTCGCTATTTAGCAAAACTATCCACTACCACTTTTCATTCCTTTCATCAGCTATGTCTGCTGAGAAGCAAAATTCATGGCAAACACAAGAGCGGAACAAGAACACGTGCCTGGTTAGAGATGCGTCCACACCTCTGGAGGTCATTTCCTGATGTCATAGCAATCGTCGTGGCAATAGCTGGTGGTGGACTTGTTTTGAGGCTGTTGCAGGTACAAATAAGTTGAGAAAAAGCTTGCAGAAGGTCAATCCTGAGTTTCACAAATCCACACTGAAAGCTCAGCGGATTAAGTGGCGTACTGGCAGCCTGAAACACAGCAATAGGAATGTTGGCAATCTAGGTCAAAAGCAACCATGATAAAATAACATTGCAATCAATGGCACTGAACTGTCTCATCCCACAACTGAATTCAATTCTAAAAGCTGCTGGTTTAAAACACATTTGAGAGATTTGCTCAATGTAAAATCATACTGAATATAAACAACACAGAAGTGATTATTAATCCCTATTTCAAGTGTATCACCCTTGTAACAAATGTGACTCAAGCTGTTACAACGCTACTGGGGCACCTATCTCCTCTTTTACCAAGGCCAAGCCATTAGTCAGATGACGTTAGTCCAGACAGTCCTTATCCATAAGAGAGAGCACACTGAATTGGAAGGGAAGCACAAGGACTGACAAAGCGATTCCCTGCATCAGCCAGAAGAGAAGGAACTGAAGTTACCTGCAGTGGGAGGAAGGGGCAATAACCTTGGGCATTTTGTGAAATGGAACATTACAAAGGCACTCAACCTTGCATCTGATGCAGGCAAGAGAGAGAATTCAGTGACAACTAAGAACAGTAAATAACAGAACTCCAGGAGGGCAGACATGCTGTGGTTGTTTAGAAGATGCAGTCCTGTGAAACTCCTCCCTAAGACTTTATCTGATGTGTGAAGCATCTGTGACACCTCAGGACTCCCAAGACGGGGGTAAACTGCAGTACCCGATATTTCATACTAGTTAGGCCAGAAATCCACCGATTTTTCTTACACTGCTGGATTTTGAGTACACCTTTTTCTTTAGGAGGGGGAAAAGCCTTCCGTAAAACAAAGCACTGGGACCGTCTCTTACTCAGAGAACGGCAGCTTGTTAAACCCATGCACATCATCTCCTGTACTTGTCATTCGTCAACAGAAAAGGTTACTGCTGAAAGCAAGAAGTTATAACCCATTCCAAAAACCTTATGAAGATCCATTTCTTTGCCAACAGGAAAGCAGCAAACTCGCAAAACATCTACGAACTGGCTCACTACTGACTGAAGAGAAGAAACATCACCCAATTGCAACCACTTTAAACTACTGAGCTAGATTTCAAGCAAACAAGGCTGCTTCAGCCCTTCCAACCAGCTCCTTTGCTTTCTCCTCTGCAAGGGCATTAAAAAAAAAGCAGAAGAGAGCCCTTTTGAATGGAAATTTTTCAGTTGATTTTGCAAGGGTGGTATCAGGAAACCCTCTGTAGGAGACCTCACTGCACTGTAATTGCTCCACAGAGACTACAGGCTTTTATAGACAGTAAAGTACCAGCACTTAGAGCAGAAAATCCAGACATTTTTAGTAGCACAAATTGGACTTGACTCTTGCAAATGGAAAGACAAGCTTGTCTCATTAATACACAATTTACCTTATCTGCTACCCCTATTAAGCCACGGAAAATCAATGAGTTACAATTCTTTCTAGAAAATGGCAGAGCTCTCTGGCTCAGCCAAGCCCTTCAACAGCACCACTTCTTATCAACGTATGTGGAGTTAACACTACTTAATCAGTGGTTATTTTAGTGCTTTGTTCAAGTACTGTATCTTCACTAGACTGCCAGCAGTGAAAAAAAGCACAATGCTACCAAATGAGATTCATGTTTTGGGCAAGAAAGAGCAGGTCCTAGTCAAAATTCACTAACTATACAAGCAAGTACACAGAGAGAGACAGATGGGGACTGTGGTCAATCTGCTCCATGACAAGACCCGGCCCTCCCTGCAGCATCCATAAAGTAATGGGACTTCCTCCTCAAGTGGACTAACTCATGTGACAGAACGTGTTGCACAGAGCAGTGCAAGACGGACAGTTGCATGTCTATCAAGAAGGCATTGAGAAATCTTCTGATGAGTATTTCATCATTGCTGAACTGGGCTGAGTGAACATCTACAACAGATTTACTGACAGAGAGTCTTACAGCTACAAAGTGGACAGCTACATCGGGCTCATCATATGCACTAACAGTGCTCTACAGTACCAACAGTGCGGAGTCATGCCCTACACTGAAACAGTAGGGACAGTAAAGCTAAACTCAGAGGGAAGAGACAGCAAAGGTCTTCAGCAGTGAGACTATTATGTGCACATTACACTCCGCTTCCCTTTGAGATGCTGGGTGCTGTAGATGCAAGCAGTGACTGGCTCCTTTTACAATTGGTACACGCAAGGTTAGGAATTTGTTCAGAGCGATGCAACAGCCAGCTATAAACCCCACTTCCTCTTCTCTAGCCTTCAAAAACCTGTACTTACTCCGCTGGACCACAACAACCCACAGGGAAGGTACCGCACACAGCAAAGCACTATGTGCAACCAGGAAATGAAGTCAGCAGGGTTGAGGAGGACAGGAATCCTTTAACAGAAAATACCCCAAACCCTTGGGAAAGGCTCATGAAATTACTGACTCAAATAATGACCTACTGAAGCCAGTTATTTTCCTGCCTCTATTAAATATTAACATCTAATTACACGAGGTCTCCCCCTCAATGTCTTTTAGACATTAAAGAAACCTTGAAATGGTGAATTACAAGTCTTGTTCACTCAGCCAACAAGTTGAGACAAATACTTCAGGAATAATATAGCTTCCTCTCAGAAGGCAAAGGTGTAAAACTTACATCCTTCCTGCCTCTTGAGGAATATTTATTAATAAGCAGTAGTGTCTGAACCTTATTAAACAATAACATCTGGATTGTCAAAGCACTTGACAGTTCCAGTAACTGAAAAAAAAGCAGCCTAACTCAAAAGACAAGGAACTGCACATAGAGATTCCTTCATGGAAAATAAAAGACGAAATTATTGTGTGAAGCTGGACTGTCTTTCGCTAAGAAGCGACTTCACAGTAAGAGCTGGTCCATATTCATTAAAGGTTTTTTTTTGTTGACATTCTCAGCCATCACACAGCTTCCTGCTATTTTTGCCACTCCAGAGAAACAGAAAGTATTTGCAGAAAAGCAGGTACCATCTGAATTCTGCCGATTTGATTGTCCTCCCTCCTCCTAGTAAACTTGCGCTGCCTTGTTGTTAGGATTCCACAGGATTCCATGGTCAAAGAGAAAGCAACATGAACTCAGCAGGAGGGAGGAAGACAATTAAATCCTTCTCCCTATCTTGAGAAGGTAGCAGCCAATGGAGACAAAGTCCCAGGCTTGACTATTACAATAGCGTTTATTCAGCCAAAACAAGGAGTGGCAAATTTTAAGTGCTGTAACTTTAAAAACAGATGTGTCTGTGTGATCGTATCACAGGATTTGATCAAGGCAGGAAGGGGTGGTGGTGATGAAGTCTAGCTAATCACACTTGGCTGAGCTACAGGATCTTCTCTCTGCAGATGCAGCGTGCTACAACTACCTCTTCCCTGCAGTCCTCTCAGAGTCTGGCGGATGTCAAAAAACTCGTCAGAGTTTTAAGAACAGAAACCAAACAGATCAGGGACCGTAGCGATGGGACAAGGGATGATGGGTTCAAACTGAAACAGGGGGAGTTCAGGTTAGATCTAAGGCAGAAGTTTTTCCCTGTGAGGGTGCTGAGGCGCTGGCAGAGGGTGCCGAGGCGCTGGCAGAGGGTGCCCAGGGAAGCTGTGGCTGCTCCATCCCCGGCGGCGTTCAAGGCCAGGTTGGACAGAGCCTGGGGCAACATGGTTTAGTGGGAGATGTCCCTGTCCATGGCAGAGGGGTTGGAACTAGATCTTACGCTCCTTTCCAAAACAGACCAGTCTGTGATTCTATGCTACAGCATACAGAAAAGACATCACTAAAGTATATCTGTGCTAACCGTCAGTGATGCTATTCCTTTGTGATAGGATTTTAAAGCTTCAGCAATGCAAGACAGCGCCGAGCTGTAGTTGTCCTCCTGCAGACCTGTCAGACACTGTTCTGCGTGGGAGAACTCCTTCAAGCTGTTCAGCCAGAAGTAGAAGTGTTCTGATGCCACTTGAGTGAGCAGGCTTTGATATAGTTCTCTGGCCATGTCATGATTGCCCTGCAACGACAAGAGTGTTTTTACGAGGGGACATTAATGAAGGCTGTGCATTTCTATGACACAAATATACATAAGAGAACAGTCACATCTCCAGAACTACGCTTACTTTAACGTTAGAAACAGTGAAATTTCTTCCAATCATTTGATCATGACAATCCTAACAATAAATAAAGCACAAATGTTTATTTTATGGAAATAGCAGCCTGTGTATCATCTATATGTATACATACTTATACTAAGTAAGTACAGTACTTATTTACACAAGGTAATTGAACAATATGAGAAACAGACACTGAAATTTACTTTTACGACAGCATCTCATACTAGGGTTTCTACATCATTCTAACCCCACCTGCGAAAAGGGAAACAGTATATTTTCCTTCCTTTCATCACATTGAAAAGAAGAGAAGCACACATCAGGATGGCCTGTCTCACCTTCTGAAGAACAGCTAGACAATACAGATTAGGCATGTGCTCAAGAAAGTATCAGATCATTACTTACTTCCTTTCCAAATATTTCAAAAAACAAGTGAAAAACCATCCCGATGGGATGAGTGCCCTAAATGCCATATATCTTAATCAGCATTCCAGGGAATTAAGACGGAAGTTTCCAAATCCCTCATTCATTTCCTCCTCCCAAGTCCTACCACGTTCCTTATTTTCTTTTTCCAGTTCAAAGAAGTCACTAGCACCCTTCCAACCGCACTAAACCATTTTCCTCCAGGTATTTCACTTACCATTCTGGAAGCCTGCCTAGCTATCCTGTAGGCTGTCCATCCATTGGAGGCATTCTCCAGCTGCTGCTTGATAACAGTTTTGATTTCTGAAGATAAAGCTTTCTGGCTGGAAACAAATATCACTGTGGCGAGAGAAACCTAATAAAGAATGGTGAGGAAGAAGGTTATATAGCAGGAGCTAAATTAAAAAGGGAAAGAAAAAGCCAGTTCTGTCTCCTAAGCTACCAGAAATGATCTGCTTGATTTTAGACTCAAAAACTACATAGAAGATTACATAACCATTTTAACCGAGGAACTTCTCAGTCACGGGTCTTTTAAGTAGTTATTTAAGTAGCTCCATTCTTGGAGATGAAAGTCACTTTCATTTAAAGAATCTTTACTGTGGCTTTTAACCGAGATGTTTCAAATGCAATGAATGAAGTAACAAGAAGCTTGTAATTTCCTTCTTAAAATTCAAATTCATTTCCAAACAGACACGATAAAAAGCATTTTTCTCTCTTAAGAGTGTATTAAGTCATGTGCATGAGAGTTACCAGACATGAAGCGAGCTAACTGCCATTTCGCTTTTCTCTAACCATTATTTTACAGATATCCCATTAATTTCAATAGCTCGATTTGCCTAGAGCAGTGCCACCTGCTGGAAAATGTAATGGAATACACTTAAAAATACATAATTCAGCTCCAGCCATGGGATGTTTCAACACCGAATGTATGCCATCAAAAGCTAAAGCACAAGTGAAGAGAGTGGCTACAGACTGGCACATCAACTCAGACGTAAGAAACGACTTAGCTGGCTTCTTAAATAAAATCAATCCACAGTAGTTTGCACAGAAGTTGGTGCAGGGCCTGGAGCACAAGTGTGATGGGGAACGGCTGAGGGACCTGGGGGGCTCAGTCTGGAGAAGAGAAGGTTCAGGGAGGACGTGATCGCTCCCTACAAGTGCCTGACAGGAGGATGGAGCCAGGAGGGGCTGGGCTCTGCTCCCAGGGAGCAAGGGATGGGACAAGAGGAAACGGCCTCAAGCTGCCCTAGGGCAGGTTTAGATGGAGCTGAGGAACAATTCCTTCCCCAGAGGGGGAGGCAGGCATTGGAGGTGCTCAGGCATTGGAACAGGCTGCCCAGGGCAGGGCTGGAGTCACCATCCCTGCACGCGTTCACACGCCGTGTGTGCAGATGAGGCCCTCGGTGCCATGGGTTAGTGGTGGCCTTGGCAGTGCTTGGGAACGGTTGGACTGGGTGAGCTTAAAGGGCTTTTCCAGCCTGGTTGATTCTATGACTCTACGAATCTAAGGCCTGTTTACCAGAAGGAAGTCTTACCAAGAGTTCCTGTTTTTTATCTGTGGCAGATTGTCCAATTAATTTATAGAGGTCCATCAGGTCTCCTAGCATCCCATCTGCTAGGACAGGCAGCTGCATGGCAATAGCTGCTAAACAGTGACACATGAGAATCCTGGCGGCGTCCTGGGCGCTGTGTAGCTGGGTCAGCAGGGATTCAACTACTGACTGGCTCAGGTGAGGACGGCACTTGACCAGCTTCACCATGCAAGTTAACGTGATCTGCAACTCACACAACCAACAGGTACAATAAACATAATGTCTACTTAAAACTAAAAAAGCCAGACACACTTATCTGCATATATGGCTGCAGAAATAGAGAAGACAAATTCAAGAAATTCTAATCTTTCTCACACCGCCAGCCTTTACAGGAAAATAACCAGATAAAATTACCAGGAGCAGCTTATGAAGTGGGAAAATTAAAATAATAGAGAAGGGTTGTAATCATGTACACTGCATCCCCATCTCCAAAGAGCAAGCTCTCTCCAGTATTCTTTGTCCTCCAGAGACACCTCCATGCCACGTTCAACTTCACGTTTTATTATAGTGTTCCTCTGAGAGGAATATTACTGTAAAACTTACAGCTGTGCTAGGGGAAGACAATAGTAATGTCACCTTTAAGGTTGCCTGAGCTCCTGGACTGTCATCTTGACTACAAAGAACAAGAAGAGCTTCTAAGCCAAAAACTGCATCCTGCTCCAAAGGCAGAAGATCTAAGGAAAGAGAAACAGAGTAAGTTAGTTCTCAGTTACATTTTCTGACCACAGGTGCTATAACGTTTGGACCGGTGTTGCGCTCACGACCAGTATCTTCCCAATACCTCTGCCTCACCTTCTTTTGATTAGAAACAATTCTGCTATTCCATGCCTCGGGTAACTTACCCTGCAGCCACACCAACCGTGGCATTTGCAAGGCGTAAGCCTCTGGACCGAGGCTTCTGAATGCCCTGTTATTCTTTTGCAACAAGCTTTGTGCAAAGAGTTTTCAAAGGCTGATAAGCAATCCTAAATCAAAATGGAACCTTTCTAGCCATTCATAAAATCATAGAGAATATTCTCTGCTAGATTACAGGCCCCATTCTCCCAAACCAGCATGAAGGATCAGACAGATTTACAGACAGGTTCTCAGACACGACCAGTTAACACATGTTAAGTGCATAAGCCTAACTGTAAACAGACACATTTCACTGTCCTTGCTTTCATTTACCTTTTTCCTGACAAGAGGCTGATATATTAGTCAGAATTCTCACACCATGAGCTGCAATGCCACGGTTATTATGGTAACAGCACTCCTGTGCCAGTTTTACTAAATCAAATGACCTCGCAGTTGTAGCTGCTGCTCCTAAACAAAGACAAGGCAAACAGGACATAAATCAGCCCAGTTCGTAATTGCATCAGAGATCTCTTCAAGTACGTTTCTACAGAAAGTCTATATCGATTTAGGATTATTTCTTTTCTTATGGCTAAAGGACAGGATGGAAGCGTCTCTTTCTGCACACACAGAGGCTCTCCCTCCGTTCCTGAACACTGTACGAGTTAGAGATTAGAAAGAATATTTGGGTCTAAAGCCTGACGTTTCAGGGACCCGGAGAAGTATTGCCTTAAGAATTATTACGTCTCATTAAAAAAGCTGGTGAACATATCAATTATTAAGACATGCCAGAATGACTGAAGAGGATGTACTATTTTTCTCTGTTTCTGCAGCCCATGTAGTTGGGCTTGTAGTGACTCGTTAGGGCAGTCCGGATTTTGAGAAGAAAAAGAAAGCCATGTGATCATCATTTTAAGAACAAGATATCCCGAATCACTTTTAAATGTCTACTCTATTTCTTCAAAATACAGTCACAAGGCCGAAAGGTTCACCTGGTACTGAAGCGGGTCATTCCCACAAATGTGGCAAAGCTTCACTGAGCCAGGATAATATGCCAGCCCACACTCAACACCATTAAGTCTTCATGCTACTCAAAAACTATGCAAATCCATGGTTTCAAAGCAGAACATACGACAGCCACTTGGGAGGCATTACATTTCTTCATTGGATGAAGAAAAGTTGAAGGATCATAGAATCAACCAGGTTGGGAAAGACCTTTAAGATAACCAAGTCCAGCCATTACCCCAGGATCGCCAAGACCACCACTAAACCATATCACTGAGGGCCTATAAGACCCAAAGGTAAGAAAATCTTTCATAAAGCACATTAACCACAAAATCAAGAAGAAAATCTTAGACCACGACTATTCATGGGTGTACAAGCATCCCATTTTAAGTTTACATATGATGAACACATTCTGACTCCAACCTAGTATGCTGAAGGTCAAACCCAGTTTCAGAACACACTACAAAATGTTCAGATGAAACTGATTATCAGTAGACAGACAGGTCAAAGCATCCAAAATGCCAAAGATAACCATATGATCTTGTTTTCTTACCTGGAGCAGTGCTGAAGTACTGTTTAATGGCAATGGTCCCCGATAACACGGAAAGAACAGACAGCATGCCCAGCTTCAAGCTGTCGTAAGGAGTGTGAAGAGCAGATTCACACAGTGCCTAAAGAGTAGCAGGAGAAAAGATCCAGAGGGAGGGAAGTCCCATGAGCTATCAGTACTCAAGGTTTAGTTGCAGTTGGCTGTGAAAAGTTTTGAGAGTCAAAACAGACTATACTGAAATCAAAATCAGAAGTCATGTCCTGAAGCATCTGTTTTAGTAGTAGATCTAGAACATGGCTTGCAGGAAAAGGACAGTGGGTTTCATACGCTAGGAAGCGCCAACTCTAAGTCATTTCTTACTTAAAAATCAGTTGCAAAAACGTTATCAGTTCTCATTGATCAAATATTGCTGAAGACGTTAAGACAGTTCTCCAGTCTTAAGAGACATACATCATTATTTTGCCTTGTAACAGTTTGTTTACCTCCAAAATTGTTCTCCTGGAAAGAATCCTGCAACTAATTGCAAGTTTCCGTAACAAACTATAGCTTAAAAGAATGTACCAACCTGAATATTTTCTCTGCTCCACGTATGGGGTGTCTTGTTGGCCAACAACTTTAGATCTTGGATTGCAAGCCTCTTCACAGCCTTCCTGGGGTCATTCTTCAAGTACTGCAACAAAAGCTGGATCTGCGACAAGGTAAATTCACTGTTTAAGAGAGATGCTACTAGAAGGAAAGGCTTTTTAAAGGTACTTACTTGTGAAGGAATTTTGAGCATACTCAGCCAAAAGTAACTTGCCATATCTGTCTGATTTCCACCACGTGGAAAAGCCGCTGCTTAGGCTGTAATGCCATGGCAAGCTAAAATAGTCTGACAGCTGATTTCTACCACGCTGCTTTGCTTGTTCAAACATCCTTCTCTATCTTCTCTCACCCTGCATACCTGAGAAGCCTTGAAAGCTGTTCTGGCATTCTGAGAACTACCATAAGATATCTCCAAGAAGCTCAGTAAAAAAAAAAAAGAAACCAAACTTACGCTGTTGTGAATATGCTACTAGCAACTACTCTGGGCATTTGAAGCTAATTTGGGTGGCTGCAGTTAACAGACAGCAACACAGACATCTTCTATGTAGTTGCCAAAAAAAAAAACCCTGAAACCCAAACACACCCAACCCCTACCTACCCCTTCTGAAGCCTTGATCTCAAATTAAATGACACTTGCGGTGGTCTTTTTCTGAAACTTCACAGAGATGGAAAGATGGACTAGCCAGCACGTGAAAAAGTATGAATGTGCTGGCCATGGTTTTGCCTTCCATCCCCACCCTGGCTATATCACTTTTAAGCAGCATTGGCTGTTCTGTTACAGAAATACAGCCTAAATCACCAATCCTACCTCATAAAGGTAATAAATCACCGCTCTTTACTCATTAAAAAAATAACCACCCAGAAAAGCCTATAGAGTGTTCTAATGTTGTTTCAGTTGGCTTAGATTAGGTACTATCGAAGCATCCTCTGAAATACAAAAATCAGCCACATCAAAAAAGAAGTTTCAGACAGATCAATGTTACTGGTTTAACAGCGACACCAGCCTTTCATAGCTGTACAGGATGGAAAGAAAGCAACGACGTTCATGCCTACAAGGAACAGTTAGTCTCAAGAGTCCCTGTGTTCAGACCTGCTACATAAATCATGTCCACAAAGCACACTATCAGAACATAAAAGTATTGTATTTTTCTATCGCTGTTTTCCCACAACCTTGGTTTGCAGTCCTAAATTACAGCAACAGAATCAACCTCCTCGGAGCTCTTCAAGAAATACCTTTTCAAACGCGCACCCTCTGCTATTGAAATATTCCTTTGCTTGCATGCAAGGAAGGCAAAACACACACCCAGGACCTGAGAGAATGCACAGTAGTGAGAAGCGAAGCCTGGGTTCTACAGGCAAAGTTGCGTATTTTCAGAGTAGGTCAGGGTTGATGTTAAGGTCCTACCTGATTTCAATCTCAACTGTTTTAAAGAAAGACAGGCCATGACCTGTAAAGAAGGGTTCCCGGGTTTGACGGGGTTATCTGGAAATAGGAGCAGAGAGGGCAAAAAATATGAAAGCAGCAGCAGTTTTCGGGGTGCTCTTTCTCTCTAGCACATAGAAGCAACCATCCCAGCATATCCATTGATTTATACTCAGCATCAGCTAGAATCTGAGGTCTTTTAAAGGTACTTTAAGTTGAAAGACGTAATTAGGAAGAATTACCTGCTTAGGAATGTCAACCAGAGAAGAAGCAGCAAGCAGAGTAAAGGTGTGCAGAGTAACAATGACCATCTTGGTAGAGGGATACGACGTTACCAGCTGCTGGAGCAGCTGCCGGGAGCTGGAGGCCAGGCTAGCATCATGATGCATGTGCTGTAGAATAGGGATCAACTTCAATTTCAAGTCCACAGGTGTGGCCAAACCTGCAACAGGGAAGAGAAACATAAGCAGTGTTAGTCCTTTGTACTAGCTTTTGGCACTAGCGAGGCCCAAGTATGCCTGCATTGCTACCACTGCTGACTGCAGATTGTACAGACACCTGTGTCAGCTCCAAATAACCAACCGATCTACCAGCGTAAGGACAGCAGTACCAAGCACTTCCACGGTTCTTGGAGAAGGTTGTTCCTTGCTTCACTGCAGGTAACAGACACTTCTGGTGTCCTCAACGTAAAGAGGACTTGGAGCTGGTGGAGCAAGTCCAAAGGAGGCCACGAGGATGAGCAGGGGCTGCAGCACCTCTCATATGCAGACAGGCTGAGAAAACTGGGGCTCTTCAGCCTGGAGAAGAGAAGCTGCGTGGAGACCTCAGAGCAGCTTCCAGGGTCTGAAGGGGGCTACCAGGATTTATCAGGGACTGCAGCAACAGGTCAAGGGGTGATGGGTTTAAACTTGAACAGGGCAAGTTCAGGTCGGATCTAAGGCAGAAGCTCTTCCCTGTGAGGGTGCTGAGGCGCTGGCACAGGGTGCCCAGGGAAGCTGTGGCTGCCCCATCCCTGGCAGTGCTCAAGGCCAGGTTGGACACAGGGGCTTGGAGCAAGCTGCTCGAGTGGGAGGTGCGCCTGCCCGAGGCAAGGGGTTGGAACTGGATGAGGTTGAAGGTCCTTTCCAATCCAAACCATTCAATGATTCTACGATTAACTCACCTGAAGCAACCTGTGATAGGCCTATGCAAGTTTATTCATCACGCTATAGATGAGCTTTTCCTCTTTACTAAACAGGTGTTTTGAGAACTTAGATTTTAAGAGGATGTAAGAGCCAGGCGTTAGATTAACGGTTAGCTAATTTAATTTAAAACCACGAATCATTTGAGGATAAGGGCAACAGCATCTAATATTTACATAAGGATAATAAGGAATTCTCAGGGAAATCAGGTTTTCCCTTTTATCACTCAATATAACACATGTACCTTGTATCATCTCACTGATTTTATTACATATGCCAGCAGCAAAATCCCTGTAGAGAAAAGGAAAAGTATCAGGCGAGATAAATACAACAGGGCAATCATTCAAAATAAAACTCAATTGACCTACCAAACACTCTGCTTTAACAATAAAAGCTTTCACAAAAGAGTGCTTGCCAGGATCTAAGCTCTTTTAGAAACCCTGCACACGGGCATGGTCAAATGCAAGCTTCTAAGAACATGCCGAAGGGACAAGCAGCACTATGTTTTGTTCCAGAATATGATTTATGTAAAATAATCACTGATTAAAGCTGCTATTCCACTTTGCATTCCCATAGTTATGAGCTTTCTATTACTATTTTAGAAAAAATAAATATCTGTTAGAGTTGTGCTCAGATTTCCTTGCAATTTTGTAATTACACACAATTAAATGTTTTGCTAAAAATGACACGGTTGGCAGTACCGAAGCTTTGTGAATGCCAGTGCTAATGGAGCTTCCGTTCTCTGCGATATAAAACTGAAAACGGAAATGACATCTTACTTTGACTGTGCAGAAAAATTGGCAGCAGCAAATATTGCAGCTTCAACTTCTACGTTATCGTGGGAATCCAAACTTTGGCGAATACTGTGATGTGCATTCTTCCTTTCTGGAATGATAGATGCCATGCTGCCCAACATCCTACAGAACGAGATCACAGCAAAATCAGGAAGAACAGTGATCGTGAAGAAATGCAAGATGGAACCAAACAGAAACGGAGAAGGACTGGTTAAAACACCGTTTTGATATGAACGTGTGCTCCTGCACATCTATTACAGAAGCAAACAAACAGAACCACAGAATCAACCAGGCTGGAGAAGCCCTTTAAGCTCACCCAGTCCAACCGTTCCCCAGCCCTGCCACGGCCACCACTGACCCATGGCACTGAGGCCTCATCTACACACACGGTGCGTGAACACTTGCGGGGACGGTGACTGCAGCCCTGCCCCGGGCAGCCTGTTCCAATGCCCGAGCACCCTCTGGGGCAGGAATTGCTCCTCAGCTCCATCTAAACCGGCCCTGGGGCAGCTCCATCCTCCTGTCAGGCAGTCGCAGCGAGCAACAATGCTAAAAGCAGGAACAGAATTAAAAGGTAACAAGTTTTGCCATGTGGGTTATGGCAGTGGTTTAACAGAACATGAATTACGGCTTGATGCCTTTCACCTCGAAAGGGGCACAGTGAGAAACACCCCACTACAGCACTCGGAACAAGTTTTTGTAAGGTGCTTTTACATTCAAGCTCTGGTATCAACGCAGGAGATTTAATGCTAAAGTGCCTCGATGGCTCTTTTCAGACACCCGTGAAGTGCACATTGTGGGATATAAATTCAGAAATGTGGCAGTATAGGGGGATACCCCCCCCCCCCCCCCCCCCCCCCCAGTATTTAGAGAAGCGTTTCCACCATTTCTAACTCCCTTCCCAATTCAGACTGCAAACCTAAGTAAGTGACAAATCTCCAAACGCTCAGCAAGTTTTACCACATGCTAAGAAAGAAAGCAAGGTTTCCAGAGCGTTATCGTGAGCAACCAAGTATCTGATTTACATCATTTGTTTCTAAGATCTTTTGCTGACGCGAGATAAAGTTATTCCTGGGAGTAGCGCATTACCTTTTGTGTAACTGCTAAAAAAGGAGTAAATCAGTCTATACTTTGCTAACGATATGCCAAGGATGCTTTTCAGGCAGGTTGAGCACAATCCAGTTCCTAAAGAACAAACGCAGGATTTGCACCGATGGTACTTTTTGCAAGAGTTCTAAGCAAGCATTTACACACAGCTATGGAGCACTGCAATCCCACAGGCACCAAGTTGTGTTTGAGCAGATCTTTCTTCCAGCACATTCTTCCTTACTGACACTACTTAGGGAAGACAAAAACAAATCAACAAGGATTTTCAGCTGCAACTGCCATTTTACCCTTTCACTTGATGCATCCCATGAACTGGTTTGTAATTTAAGTTTCTTTTCAGACTAAGCAGATTCCTGGGGCTTCTGACAGTCTGCAAAGCCAGACCTCTATACCAGTCAACAACTGTAACCTGCCGTTAGAATACCGAAGCGGAACGACAATAAAACACGGAGATATGCTGTAATTACAAATTTCTGAGACACCAAAGCATGAAAGCATAATAAATAAATAAATCCTCAAAATACTGAAATGGACAATAAAGAAATGGACACGGGAGCTCATCGAACAAACCCCTGTCAATGCCTCCCATCCTTCAACAGCGACATCAGTAACAGTTCTAGATGGACTGAAGAAGAGAATACAAAGGGAGAAAGAAAGGCTCTGTCTTCACATTTGAATTCGCGCGCACAGGAGCTGGAAGATGCAGTTAAGATGTTAATGTTGCACACTGTCGGACGCAGACACCAAGGCAGCAGGACAGCGACGTGAAAAGACAGCTTAATTTTACTGGTTTCTTTATCTTATTGCAGGAAGTCCAAAGCAATCAACCATACAATGGCACTTCTTTCGAAGTTACCGACCAGAGACCAGCAAGCAGTAAACACCTATGAGAACCATTAATGAGACCCAGATGGAAGCATACCAATTTTGACACGTAAGGAAACACTTTCCTTTTGGCCCTGGCCTAACTATACCACGGGCAACATAGGATATGTTACATGCAGCTACTCTCTGGGTTATGCATAAAAGAGGTTCATTTTTCTCCTCAGAACACAACATTTCAGGGCTGCAAATCCCGGTTTGCCCGAAGCCATCCGCAAAGCTCTCGCCGTTGCCAGCGGTTGATAACCTCGCTCTTCTGATCTCAGATCTTTATCATTCACCACCATTAAAGACAAAGCCTTTGCCTTTTCACTCTACGAGCAACGTAGAAAACGCCTCCTAAACTTCATTGACAGTAGTTTGCTCTTCCAGACCAGCACACTAAGAGCATGAGGTTCACTAATGTCATTACATACCGAAGTGTAATGGCCCGAGCAACTGGATCATTGCTGTGAATTACGGAGAAAACTCTTTTGACGAATTCATCCACATTTAGGATCTTCTCCAAGTGCTTCTCACTCTGCTGCGTAACTTTGAGCACGCAGAGCCTCAGGAAGTTGTTTCTGTTAGGAGACACGCACGTTTGCACACACGTTTCTTTATCAGGCTGCTTTAGAATAAATATTCAAGCACTCTAAATAGGAAAGTATCATAAAAACCAAAACAACCTTCCAAGAGTAAATTAAAACAAGGAAAAGTCTACGCTTTAGAAACACTGTATTGGACTAATAGAATAAAAAAGAGACTACGGCCACACCGGTGTTTTACCTTCTAGTGCAGGCAGTGTCAAAATCAGGCCCAGTTTCAGGGAAATTAACTCACTGACACGAGGGAGGAGAGCGCATGCAAATCGTAGAATCATAGAATGGGATGGGCTGGAAAGGACCTTCAACCTCATCCAGTTCCAACCCCTCGCCTCGGGCAGGCGCACCTCCCACTAGAGCAGCTTGCTCCAAGCCCCTGTGTCCAACCTGGCCTTGAGCACTGCCAGGGATGGGGCAGCCACAGCTTCCCTGGGCACCCTGTGCCAGCGCCTCAGCACCCTCACAGGGAAGAGCTTCTGCCTTAGATCTAACCTGAAAACTCGCCCTCTTTCAGTTTGAACCCATCACCCCTTGTCCTGTTGCTACAGTCCCTCTCCATTGTCCTTGTAGCCCCATTCAGACACTGGACGCCTGTTTTGCGCACACTTAAGAGATAAAAACGTGATAGGAAAGCACGTCCGGAAAAGTTTAATTGCCATTGCCAGGTGTGAGTGAATTTCCTCTCCTTCCTTGAGCTAACGGCAACAGATAACCTTGTAAGCGATGACAAAATAGCCCCAATTCCACCACATGCACTATTTACACATCAGGCACTTGCCAAAGCTACGCTTTGGCCTTCGTTATTAACATTCCTTGGAGACGGAACCCGCACATAGCATCATTCCCCTATTTATTAATAAGAAACTGGAACATGTCTTTGGAGTAGAATTAACACCAACCAGCAAGTGAATCCTCCTGTCAGGACAGATGGAAAAGAACCGGGTCACTGATAACTCAGAGACACTTAAGCCCAACTAAGGGCAGAGAAAGCAAGCTTCAACCGAGCACAACTCGTCCTCAGTGCAGCAGTATTATCACGCACGTAGAAAAAAACCCCACAGCTGCCCAAGCTCCCGTGCAGCAGCGCCGCAAGACCCAATACACTGCTATAGATAAAAGACGGCCCGATGCTACTCACCCGACCCTGAACACATCAGCCAACTTCAGGAAAGCTGAATTAATGAGAATGGGGAAAGGGTATTTCTGGAAGAGCCGGGGAAAACGAACGACGGCTTCGCACTGCTCCCCGAGCTTCCCAGACCTCAGACCTAAGCGAGACATCAGCGATCACTGCAGATCCGACACGCCGACACTCCTTCCCAGCCAGGCCCCTCTCCACCCCCCGCTCACGGTACAAAACCCACCTCCCGGCACCTGGGGACCGCAGCCCGGGACGACACCGCCCCTCAGAGACCGCAAGCCGACGACGCTCACGGCAAACCCTACGAGGCAGGCGACCCCAGCCCCGCGCGGCCTCACCTTTGTCCAGTTCCATGAGGGCGGAGTTAGCGTCCAGCTCCTGCTCACCATAGCCCGCCTCGGACAGGAAGGACTTCCCGCTGCCCGCCATCCCCTCCGCACCGACCGGCACCGGAGCGGCGCACACGCACGCCTTAACGACCGCGCATTAGCGCATGCGCAGCACACAAGCACAGATACGCACCAGCTCCTGGGAAGTACGCATGCGCAGTAGCTCAGGAGGTTTAGCACATGCGTAGTAGGTCAGACAAATGGCGCATGCGGACTAGATTTGTAATTTTTTTTTTTTTTAGCGCGTACGTACTTTCTCTGAAAAACTACGCATGCGCAGTAGCCATGGCTCGGTACGCATGCGCAGTACCTAAGGAATTTTAGCGCAAGCGCAGTATATTAAGGATAACGCGCATGCGCAGTAGTTCAGTAGCAATACGCATGCGTAGTAAGTCAGCAACTTCACGCATGCGCAGTAGGTTTGCATAATTTGTGCGCATGCGTAGTCTCTCTGAGGACGTACGCATGCGCAGTGCTTCCGGCGCTGTAGGCATGCGCACTAGCTCAGGACCGATAACGCATGCGCAGAAGATCCGTAACACTGCGCATGCGCAGAAACCCAAGGGCAAGTACGCATGCGCACTAACTCCTGGGAAAGACGCATGCGCCGTAGCTACGGATGGTTAGCGCATGCGCAGCAGTTCAGAACCAATACGCATGCGTAGTAGGTCAGGAACTTCACGCATGCGCAGTAGGATCTGATAATATCTTGCGCATGCGTAGTCTCTCTGAGGACCGACGCATGCGCAGTACTTCCGGCAAGGTACGCATGCGCACTATCTCAAGACAGACAACGCATGCGCAGTAGCTCCGAAACAATGCGCATGCGCAGAAATTCAACGGCATGTACGCATGCGCACTAGCTCCTGGAAAAACACGCATGCGCAGTAGCTCGAAAGTTTTAGCGCATGCGTCGTAGGCCACCCAAATTGCGCATGCGGACTAGATTTGTAATTTTTTTTTTTTTTTTTTTAAGCGCATGCGTAATCTCTCTGAGTAACTACACATGCGCAGTAGCTCCTGGATCGGTACGCATGAGCACTAGCTCAGGAAACGTAACGCATGCGCAGTAGGTCTGGAACTATGGCGCATGCGCAGTAGTTCGGAAGCAATACGCATGCGCAGTAGGTCAGCGACTGCACGCATGCGCACTTTTTCAGGACGAATACCGCATGCGCAGAAGTGGAGGGCAAGCGTAGTACGTCAGACAAGTCGCGCATGCGCAGTAGATTTCTAATATTTAGCGCATGCGTACTCTCTCTGAGTAAGTACGCATGCCCAGTAGCTCGGAAACCGTGCGCATGCACAGAACCTCAGAGGCATGTACGCATGCGCACTAGCACCTGAAAAGTACGCATGCGCAGTACTTCAGGAGGTTAAGCGCATGCGTCGTAGGTCGCAAAAGTCGCGCATGCGCAGTAAATATTTTAATGGTATGCGCATGCGTACTTTCTCTGAGGATTTACGCATGCGCAGTACTTCCGGGGTGCTACGCATGCGCACTATCTCTGCACCTAAAACGCATGCGCAGTAGCTCGGAAAGGTTGCGCATGCGCAGAAGCTCAGAGACGTGTACGCATGCGCACTAGCTCTCGGGAAGTACGCATGCGCAGTAACTCAGGACAGATAACGCATGCGCAGTTGGTCAGAAACGTGGCGCATGCGCAGAAACTCTGAAACATGTACGCATGCGCAACATCTCCAGGGAAGTACGCATGCGCAGTAGCTCATCAGGTTAAGCGCATGCGTCGTAGGTCAGCCAAGTCGCGCATGCGCAGTCCTTTTTTTTTTTTTTTTTTAAATGATCTGCGCATGCGTACTCTCTCCGAGGAAATACGCATGCGCAGTACTTCCGAGGTGGTACGCATGCGCACTATCACAGGACCGATAACGCATGCGCAGTAGCTCGGAAAGGTTGCGCATGCGCAGAAGCTCAGAGACGTGTACGCATGCGCACTATGTCTTGCGAAGTACGCATGCGCACTAGGTCAGGACAGGTAACGCATGCGCAGTAGGCCGGAGATGTGGCGCATGCGCAGTAGAGTTCTAAATTTTTAGCGCATGCGTACTCTGTCTGATTACCTGCGCATGCGCAGTAGCTCCTGGCTCTGTACGCATGCGCACTAGCTCAGGACCGATAACGCATGCGCAGAACCTCAGAGACATGTACGCATGCGCATTATCTCCTGGGAAGAACGCATGCGCAGTAGCTCCGGAGGTTAAGCGCATGCGTCGTAGGTCAGCCAAGTCGCGCATGCGCAGTCCTTTTTTAAATGTTCTGCGCATGCGTACTCTCTCTGACGATTTACGCATGCGCAGTACTTCCGGGGTGCTACGCATGCGCACTAGCTCAGGATCGATAACGCATGCGCAGTAGCTCGGAACCGTTGCGCATGCGCAAAAGCTCAGAGGCATGTACGCATGCGCTCTAGCTCCTGGGAAGTACGCATGCGCAGTAGCTCAGGATAGGTAACGCATGCGCAGTAGCTTAGGTACTATAGCGCATGCGCAGTATTGCCAAAATTAGCGCATGCGCCTTAAATTCCGGCAGAGTCGCGCATGCGCAGGAACGTCAAAGGTTTAGCGCATGCGCAGTATAGTCTGGATAATTTGCGCATGCGCAGCAGTTCAGAAGCAATACGCATGCGTGGTAGGTTAGCAACTTCACGCATGCGCAGTAGGTTTTGATAATTTTTTGCGCATGCGTATTCTCTCTGAGGACGTACGCATGCGCACTATCTCAGGGCCGATAACGCATGCGCAGTATCTCGGAAATTCAGAGGCATTACGCATGTGCACTGGCTCCTGGGAAGTAAGCATGCGCAGTAGCTCATTAGCTTTTGCGCATGCGTAGGAGGTCAGAAAATCGCGCATGCGCAGTAGATTTCTAATTTTTAGCGCATGCGTACTCTCTCTGATTAACTGCGCATGCGCAGTAGTTCCTGGCTCTGTAGGCATGCGCACTATCTCAAGGCCGATGACGCATGCGCAGTAGCTCAGAAACCTTGCGCATGCGCAGAAAGTGGGAGGCTTGCACGCATGCGCACTAGCTCCTGGGAAGTACGCATGCGCAGTAGCTCGGAGGTTTAGCGCATGCGTAGTAGGTCAGACAAGTCGCGCATGCGCAGTAGATCTCTAATGTTTGGCGCATGCGTACTCTCTCTGAGTAAGTACGCATGCGCAGTAGCTCCTGGCTCCGTACGCATGCGCACTAGCTCAGGACTGGTAGCGCATGCGCTGTAGCTTAGAAATTTTAGCGCGTGCGCAGTAGTAAAAAATGCGCATGCGCATTATATTTGGACAGAGTCGCGCATGCGCAGAAGCTTCAAAATT